>NW_022990484.1:388967-1740589 GCF_902827175.1 Gymnodraco acuticeps
GCTGCAGTTGTGGGTGCTGCAGTTGTAGGTGCAGCAGTTGTGGGTGAAGTTGTTGTGGGTGCAGCAGTTGTGGGTGCTGCAGTTGTGGGTGCAGCAGTTGTGGGTGCAACAGTTGTGGGTGCAACAGTTGTGGGTGAAGCAGTTGTGGGTGAAGTTGTTGTGGGTGCAGCAGTTGTGGGTGAAGCAGTTGTGGGTGCAGCAGTTGTGGGTGCTGCACGTTCGTGGGTTGCAACAGTTGTGGGTGCAACAGTTGTGGGTGAAGCAGTTGTGGGTGAAGTTGTTGTGGGTGCAGCAGTTGTGGGTGCAGCAGTTGTGGGTGCAACAGTTGTGGGTGCAACAGTTGTGGGTGAAGCAGTTGTGGGTGAAGTTGTTGTGGGTGCTGCAGTTGTGGGTGCTGCAGTTGTGGGTGCAGCAGTTGTGGGTGCTGCAGTTGTGGGTGCAGCAGTCGTAGGTGAAGTTGTTGTGGGTGCTGCTGTTGTTGGTGCAACAGTTGTGGGTGCAACAGTTGTGGGTGCAACAGTTGTGGCTGCAACAGTTGTGGGTGCAGCAGTTGTTGGTGAAGAAGTTGTGGGTGCTGCAGTTGTGGGTGCAACAGTTGTGGGTGCAGCAGTTGTGGGTGCAGCAGTTGTGGGTGCTGCAGTTGTGGGTGCAGCAGTCGTAGGTGAAGCAGTCGTGGGTGCAGCAGTCGTAGGTGAAGCAGTTGTGGGTGCAGCAGTTGTGGGGTGCTGCAGTTGTGGGTGCTGCAGTTGTGGGTGCTGCAGTTGTGGGTGAAGTTGTTGTGGGTGCAGCAGTTGTGGGTGCAACAGTTGTGGGTGAAGTTGTTGTGGGTGCAGCAGTTGTGGGTGCTGCAGTTGTGGGTGAAGCAGTTGTGGGTGCAGCAGTTGTGGGTGCTGCAGTTGTGGGTGAAGCAGTTGTGGGTGCAGCAGTTGTGGGTGCAACAGTTGTGGGTGAATCAGTTGTGGGTGCAGCAGTTGTGGGTGAAGCAGTTGTGGGTGCTGCAGTTGTGGGTGCAGCAGTCGTAGGTGAAGCAGTTGTGGGTGCAGCAGTTGTGGGTGCAACAGTTGTGGGTGCAGCAGTTGTGGGTGAAGTTGTTGTGGGTGCTGCAGTTGTGGGTGCAGCAGTTGTGGGTGCTGCAGTTGTGGGTGCAGCAGTCGTAGGTGAAGCAGTTGTGGGTGCTGCAGTTGTGGGTGCTGCAGTTGTGGGTGCAGCAGTTGTGGGTGCTGCAGTTGTGGGTGAAGCAGTTGTGGGTGCTGCAGTTGTGGGTGCAGCAGTTGTGGGTGAAGCAGTTGTGGGTGCAGCAGTTGTGGGTGCAACAGTTGTGGGTGAAGCAGTTGTGGGTGCTGCAGTTTTGGGTGAAGCAGTTGTGGGTGCTGCAGTTGTGGGTGCAGCAGTTGTGGGTGCAGCAGTTGTAGGTGCTGCAGTTGTGGGTGCTAAAGTTGTGGGTGCAGCAGTCGTAAGTGAAGCAGTTGTGGGTGCTAAAGTTGTGGGTGCAGCAGTTGTGGGTGCAGCAGTTATGGGTGCAGCAGTTGTAGGTGTTGCAGTTGTGGGTGCTGCAGTTGTGGGTGCTGCAATTGTAGGTGTTGTTGCAGCTACATCGGCAGTTGTCGATACCACTGTTATGAAAACATTAAATATCACCCACACTGATACATTTAAAGGTGGACATTGCTTGCAAAAATTACCCCCCCCCCTAAAAAACTCTGCATTGGATTAGCATGATGTGGGCATACTTCGAAGAGTAAATTCAGTTTTACCAATTGAACCCATTTTAGCTGATTAGACAGTTTTTCCGTCTGCAAACTTTATCCTCATTTTGGAGTGTAATTAAGTTTCTTTCCCGAAAAGCCCACTGCAGCCGCCACAACCAAACAATGACACAGAGGCACTGACTGCTTGTCTGATTTTCTAAATGTTGTTTTTGTTTTTGGTAATGATGTCAGAGAAGAAAGACTGTCGTGCATTTTTCAATTCCAAATTATAAAGGCCAAGTCTCTCTTTATAGATTTCAAAATGAACCTGGAGATTCGTTCTTCACCACCTGCGTTCAGCTTTTCGACACTCTCTTTTTTCTGTGTTCACGGTCATGGCCTTTCTCCATGGAGATATGTTCTTGCCAGTCACTGCCTTTACCTTAGTTGGAGCAATGGCATCTATAACATTTTTCATTTTTGAATTAAAATGATCTACTAGCTCATTTACTGAGATGTTAGCAGGGGCAAGTGTGGAAGAAAAATTCTGAGTAAACATTTCCCTAGTATTTTCAGTTAAATATCGCTTTGTGGTTACCTCTTTTTGAACATTTTTGTGAACAGAAATAGAGCTCTCAAAGAAAACACAGGAATGATCAGAGAGTGCAACATCAGTCACCACAACCTCAGAGATATTCAAACCCTTAGAGAGAATTAAGTCCAGAGTGTATCCCTTATTATGCGTGGGCTCCGTCACATGCTGAGTCAGTCCATAGCTATCAAGAACACAAAACAGTTATTTAGCCCCTCTGTCCTGGGGGTTTTCAACATGGATGTTAAAATCACCAACAATGACTAGACGGTAAAAGTCAATACACACTATAGACAGCAGTTCAGTAAAGTCATTAAAAAAAGCTTGCACAGTACAAAACTAGGGCCACCAGGACAAAGGGTTGGCAGGACCCCCGGCAGGAGAGTAGTCGGCGGGACCTCCAACGAGACAGGACACGGAGCTGGCAGGACCCCCGGCAGGAGAGCAGACGGCGGGACCTCCAACGGGACAGACATACGATTGGTAGGACCCCCGACAGAGGAGTAGTCGACGGGGCCTCCAACGGGACAGGACATGGAGTTGGCAGGACCCCCAGCGGAACCTCCAACGGACCAGGACATTGGGTAGGGACTTGAGACGTGACTCGAGAGGGGACTTGAGAGGAGACTCGAGAGGGGAACCAAGGGGGAACTCGAGAGGGGACTTGAGAGGAGACTCGAGAGGGGAACTAGAGAGGGGACTCCAGAGGGGACTAGAGGAGAGACTAGAGGAGGGACTAGAGGAGGAACTAGAGAAGGAACTAGAGAAGGGAACTCGAGAGGGGACTCGAGAGGGGACTGGAGAGGGAACTCGAGAAGTGACTAGAGGAGGGACTAGAGATGGAACTTGAGAGGTGACTCGAGAGGGGACTTGAGAGGGGAACTAGAGAGGGGACTAGAGGAGGGACTAGAGGAGAGAACTCGAGAGGGAACTGGAGAGGGGACTCGAGAGGGAACTGGAGAGGGGACTCGAGAGGGAACTGGAGAGGGGACTCGAGAGGGAACTGGAGAGGGGACTCGAGAGGGAACTGGAGAGGGGACTCGAGAGGGAACTGGAGAGGGGACTCGGGAGGGAACTGGAGAGGGGACTTGAGAAGAAACTGGAGAGGGGACTCGAGAGGAGACTTGAGATGGGACTGTGGCAGCTGGGGCCAGAGCTGGGTCTGGAACCATGGCCGCTGGGCCAGAACTGGGTCTGGAACCATGGCTGCTGGGGCTGCTAGCCTGGCCTTGCGACGACTCCTCTTAGCAGCGCCTGAATACTCCGTGGACCTCCATAAGCCAGACGAGTTCCGGAATACAACTCCTGGACAGGAGCAGGAACTGGGGCAGAAGCACGGGTTGACTTCAGGCGGAACCCACCAAGGCGTATGGTGCCAGGTTGGGAATTGGGAGATATGGAGCTAGCATGCCTGGGGCTAGCAGGCCGGGAATCAGGTTTAACCTCAAAGCTGCCAAAAAAGTCCTCCACCCACTCGGGTAGCAACTCCCTCAACCAGGGCCTTGAGGTTACCTCCTGGCGTGCCGCAGAAAAAACAGACTGCCTCTCTTCACTACTGGAGGCATATTTAAAGTCATTCCTCAAACATGTCAAATTGTACACTATAAAAAAGGATTTTGGAGGGTAGTATATATTATCCAAGCAAATCATTTAAATTGTACTCAATAAGTGAGCATTGTTAGTATATTTGAATGGGTAAATTATACCTACACTACCTAATTTCTGACAGTACCAACTGAAACACAAACAATCTGGGTAAAATCTACTTGAAGACATTAGGCCCACACTGCCCCTTTGCGCATGCGTCTGCGGTGATTCTTGGCTGCAGGCCAGAGGAAAGGTTCTCTTTCGCGCCTCCCTCCTCCTGGTGTGTGGAAATGTTGGAAGGTAAGATATTACTGTCTATCATGTCCTACATATAAATGTTCACGTTTTTTGAGGTTCATCACAAGACTTGTTGTCAGCTTGCTTCACTATTAGACAAGGAATGTAAGTGTGTTCTCATCTATTATCATATATTACTCACTGGAAGTCTGTCACTGATGCTAGATAGCTGTAGCTAACATAGGAGCTAAGAGTAAAGCACGATTTTGCGATTTGGCCTAAAAATAAAATCGCGATTTTTTTCTAACTAATGGACAATTTTCGATTTAAACCTCAATTTGTTTCTGTTTTTTTCTAAACAAACCAGACCAAGGCTCTTTTAAGTGAACGACGGGAGCCGGCTCTCGCCCGCGAACTTGCCGTTTTTTGTTTTTTTTTGCGGAGGGATCTAGATCGGCATGAAAGCACATTATGCAATGTGCACATCATCCCGCTTATTACACATGGCCACATTCTCAACAAAGTAACGACATGACTCCCAATATTAATTGAAATGCTTTTATGGATTTAGAAAATGATTTGATTGACTTAAAAAATAGTTTTATGTATTGATTTAAATTGACATGCATCCGCTAAGAAAATTAGTCCGTTGTTACTGTTTGAACTAACGTAGCAACGGCAGGAACTGCTTCGATAGTGTTTTTGAGGAGCTTTTTGATTACAGATTTGAAAACATCGTTGCTTGCTTTAAAAGTAGCACACTTCATGATGTCAGACCTTGGGAAGTATCTAGATATCCCTGCCCTAATGCCAAAGTAACTGCCAACTGAATATGTGTCGCCGTTTGATGTCTATGTCTGGACCGCTGCGTAAAAAGGAGGGTTTCTGCCCCATTACTTCTCTTCTTACTTCTATAAGAATAAAACACGGAGGACGGAGATCTCTTTTTCTCCCCCTCTACAGACCGCCCAGCAGCTGATCTCAGAGCACGCTCCCCTCTCCTGCAGGGGGGCGTGGTCAGCTGCAGCTCACAGAATCAGCCCCTGCAAAAACAGCGCTGGAAAAAGCAAATGGAGCGAAATGAGGCATGGCTAAAATGCAAGATATTTTTGGTATTTTGAAAAAAAGAAAATATTTATATACTTTATATAGGTCGATACAGTAGCCCCTTTTTTAATAGTTTGTATAGGTGTTGCTATCTGTTTTGTGTAGCGTGGTTCTACAAGCAAGTCAATGCATTCATTGGGTGGTATCAGAGATTTACACGGGTCTGTAAATGCAATGAAAACAATTGGCCACAGCAAATCATTTATATTAAACGTTATTTACTCTTGAATACTTCAGTACAAAGGGTGTATTGAATAATTTAAGTGATATATGTGTACACAGAGCTGCAGATCGGGTAAACACAGGCAATGTGGCTGAGTTTTGTGCGCGTTCTGGAAAGTGAGAGAGTAAGCTACTACGGAGTCCCTTAAAGCAAAACAAATCTGCGGAGTCTAGAAATGTTTTTAAATCGCGATTTTTCGGTTCAGCCATTTCACAAACCGTAGGAAAGTAAAAATGCAAATTAATCGTTAAAACCGAAAAAATCGCCCAGCCCTAGCTCCATATTGTTAATAATTGTTATTACAGCAATAATGTGCATGTTGACGGCATGCCGTCTGAAATGAGTTAAGCGTCACGGCGACAGTTGTATATTAATGTAAGTTAACCAGCCAAGTTGTGTTTCACGTTAGCATCGTGCATGCTTAGCAGAGAAGGCTATTGTTTGCTAGCTAAGTACTAACAAGAACAGCGCGCGGAAGGCGGCATTCGTTTAAATCAACCTTTGAAGTTGGTCGTCCTCTATATAAGGTGTGTTTGTCCAATGTTATTTTCCACACAGTATCCAATGGTGATGCACACTGCAAAAATCAGTAGCCGTTTATTAAATAGCATGTCAGTTCAAGTAATATGACGAACTCTGACCCGGTTGAGTAGTATTGAGTACAGTAACGGTTTGCGGGGGACACATTCAAATGATGCACAAGGCTAACTAAGTTGAAGCTAGCTTGTAGCATCTCTCTTAGTCTATCTAACGTCGGCCGTCAGTTTCCTCGTGTGTCTGTATTCATATGAGCGTGCATGAAACGATAAATACTGAGACAACTATCTTGCGACTATCTCTTAGTGAAAAATAACCATCGTATATTCTGCCAAGCCACAGTAATAATGATTTATGATTAATTTGTCTTTTTTGAGGTATAGCTGCAGCAATAGCCTATAGACTTATGTTTACATTAAGCTTACTGTATATTATCGTGAGGACTGGATAGATTACCACGGAGCAGAGCCAAAGCTCATTGTTATATATTTTAGGATTTCTCTACTTAAAAATGTTTAATTGTGTTATTTTGTTGGTTATGTTCAGTGTAAGAAATGTGAATATAAGTGTAACATCCTCAGAGACGGCACCTAAGTCCTATACATTTTAAATCCTGCAGACAATTCGTAGTGGAGTGGAGGTGGTGACCCTCAGCCCACGTGTCAGTGTCTTCAAGGAGAGATGGCCTGGTTTATTCAATGAGGCTAAGGTGAGAACATTAGGTTTATTATTTTTCCATTTCAACTCACACTGTTGTCAGAGTTGTGAGTAATGAGTGTTGTCCCCTATGCTCTTTATTATATCAAGGAGGAGTTCCGACACATAACAACTCTTTCACTGGAAGAGACTTTGATGCTGAAACTGGATGGGTACACTAACACCACTCGCTCCAGCTGATGCGTGCCAAAGGAGGAGATGCTGGCTCCAGGATGCGCCCTCTTCTGAGCACAATTGATGAGGTACATTTATTTAAATGTTTCATTCAAGAATATGAAAATGCAGAAATAAGTCTTCTCACTAAAATGCATTTCCTCACAGGCCCAGAGTGTTGGAAAAAAGGGATGCAGTGGCCAGGTGCCTGATTGAAGACCTTGGGGAACGCCAAGAAGACCTTTTTCAAGACAGCCAGGTATGTCATTAAAGACTGATCACTTCAAGATTTTAACGGAGTTATTTCGGAGGTTGCTCTGATACCATTGTTTAATTTCTGTGATTAACCACTCTGACACATAACAAATAAATATGCAATTTATTGCTGTAAATCTCTAAACATCTTATTGTTTTTATAAATGGTTTAGCATTCACAGGAACATGATTTAGGGATAATTTACTGATGTTCTTAGCTACTTAACATATACAACTACCTAAAAACAAAAACCTTATTTTGGTGTTAAAGTGAAATAAGATAAATAAAATCATGCACTGAAAAGTTATGTTTATGGGAAAGAATCAATTTAATGTCATTGATTAGATCGATGGGCAATTTGACTGGGCCTGACATTTTTTATATAAGTTAGAAATCTTGTTTTGTTTTTAATCGCTGCCACACATTTTTACAAATCCTTTTTTTTTTAAAAGTCAATCCCTGGTTTTATTGATTAGGATTAATGCTAGACCACAAAGCCTATATTGTATAATAGCTTCTTGTTAATATGCCTAATTTAAAGTGAATATGCTTTTCTTTATTTTCAACATGGAGGACGAGCCTGACAACGTCGTGGACCAAACTATGAAGGTGCTTGTGATCCATGATGCCATGGGACCAGCAGATGTGTCCATTGTCATAGAGGGAGACAGAGTTTTGAATTTGTGCGGAAACCAAACAAAGGCATGCGCATTGTTGATGGGATTCATCTACGCCCTCAACCTGGAATACCCCAACAAGCTCAAATACACATTTGAGGTATTCTAAAAACAGTTTTTGGAGCTTGATGGAGCCAAGCTACTCAAACGGGTGCAGAGCCGCAAATAAACAATTTGTTCTGAAGTGGATGTTGACTTGTTTTAGTGCCGAGTGACACAAACACAACATAATGAGATGTGGAATGTAATGGATGTGGAGAAACCTTGTTCTGTTAAAAGTGGACTGTTTATTACTGGCACGTAAAGGTTTTAATAGTTGAGTAAATTGCACTTGGAAGATTATGTTAAAAAAAATTACAATTTCCATGCACTTTACTGTTAAAACAATGTGATTGTATGACTATTTTGAAGATTCTGCTCGGTGTTAACAATTGAAATGCACTTAACTGTTTAAATAATCTCAATGTATGGCCATATTGCACTTATACATTTGGTCAATAAAAAAAACATGATCAATAAAATCTTGTGTGGCAATATATTGTTTACTGGTAACCTTACTAATAAAGTAATATTAATGTGTAATATGGATCAATTATTAAGTAAATAGCTGCCTACGATTAGGAGTAAATATTACTCATTTATAAGTAATACGTTTTAAGTAATTGAGTTAGATTTTACTTAATTTCTTAAAGTAAGTCTTATATATTAAATATTAGTAACCTTTACCCAGCTGCCTATGATTGAGAGTAAATATTACTCATTTATATATAATATGTTTTAAGTAATTGAGTTAGATTTTACTTAATTTCTTAAAGTAAATCTTATATATTAAATATTAGTAACCTTTACCCAAAAACATTGGGTAAAATCTACTCAAAAGAAGTGTGTGCAAATTGTTACCCCCATTTTATTGAGTAGATCTTATAGGTTGGTTTTTACAGTGTACTCCACCTCGTACAAACTGTCCACTGGGTCCATTCTTGGTTGGTTGGTTCTGTTACGGTAGAGTGAAGCAGGCAGGACCCAAATGCAGAATAAACTGATAACACCTTTATTTCAAGGATATGAATAAAACTCGGACAAACCAGAACACTCCCCGGTGAACTCAGTCACCAACAAAAGACGAACCAACACTGAACACAGGAAGAGCCAAGACTAAATACAGGGAGGGGTAATCACAAGACGAGAAACAGCCGGGCAGGGGAGGAGAAACACAAGGGCCACAGGTGAACACAATCAGACAACTAGACACACCAGGGAAACTAACGACAGGAGGAAAAACACAGGGAAAAGGACCAGACAATATACACGGAGGAAAACACGACAGGGAGAACAGCAAAACACCCAAAACAAGACATACAAAACGTGACATAACACAATAATCGTAACAAGAGCTCGAGAGGAGCATTTCAGCTGAAGGGCCACATAATTCTGCATTGAAGGGAATCATTGAACAAAATAGCAACTCCACCTCCTTTCTTATGCATTCTTTCCTGACTCATAAAACTAAAATTGGGAGGGGTTGATTCGATAAGAAGAGCTGAGCTGTTGTTTTGTTCACTCCTAGTTTCCGTTAAAAACATAAAATCGAGATTGTGCTCAGTGATAAAATCATTGATTAAAATGTGTTTTCCTGCCAAAGACCTGACATTTAATAAAGCTAGTTTAAGTTTGTACACACTATTAGTCAGATTGTTTGTGACAAGCTGTGGCTGGTGTTAGGGAAATAATTGTCTTAGACTCCTAGATATGAAGTGCATGACCAACCCTGACGTCTGTTATCTCCTTTAAGGAGATAGGCTGCTTCAGCCATAATGTTGTTGTTCCCTTTCTATGACCGGGCAACCCTAGATCACAGATGGTTTATTGTTGTGGGTACACTGGGACACTTCCTTCTCTGTGTTTGTGGACTCCAAGGTGTGAAATCTTCGAGGCCATAAGTGTCAGACGCAAGTAACTCAGTGTTCCCAACTGTTTAGGCTATCTTCTCAAATATGTTGATTACTCTCTGCGAAACCAGTTAAATGGGCTAACGAGAGAGAGGCGCTCCAGAATTGACGTGGCAACTCTACCGTGAAGTCAGAACCTCTGGCTCTTGGACTTGTGATATTAATTCCCCGGCCGAAGCTCCAAATAAACCATCAGTGTTTGACATCAAAGCTCCTGCTCTTCCCGTGTCTCTTTCCTGAGTCGGTGACTCCCACTGCATTGCTACACAGAAGTTTCCCTTACAGCTGGCATGGAATCACTGCTAAATTTGATAAATTCACACAAACGTTTGAGCGCTTCTTGTTTCTAAGCTGATTCACCACTCTTACTCTATTACCTATCAACACAGATATTGGCAAAGCTACTGGCAGGCAGGGAGAGTTTCTAATAGTCGTAGTTGTAATGACCGGTGTTATCATGTCTCGGTGGGATATGGTACTGAATTGTCAGGTCTGTTTAGCAGTGTAGACAGCATGGAAAATGTTAGCAGCCAGAGCACGGCTACCCTGTGAACTGGGGTGGAGGCCATCTCTGCTAAAATAAGAATACCGCTCCCAGAAAAGATTAACATTGTCCATCATTATCAAGTTGTTCGCGGAGCATGCCGTCTCCAGCCATGTGTTCAGGCTGAGCAGCCTGCTAAAACGCCCCACGCCTCGACGGAGAGAGGGGATCGGCCCGGAGATAAAAAAAGACTTGTTGCACTTCTTAAGCGATTTAAAGAGAGTGGTAAAATCGGGCTTAAGTACCTCCGATTGTTGGCATGCCGTGTTGTTTGTGCCAACGTGGATAAAGCAATATTGGATAATGAGCTGGCAAGAACTCCACCTTATCTACATGTTATCTCATCTTTTAATAGAATAAACAAACAGTATGAAGTACCTTCAAAGTAATCAGTTTATTATCACACTTACCTATTAGAATCAGGGCGAGTGATATGATCCGTTTGATACCCATCCTGTTTTTCTTTTAATCTATAAAATCAAATGATACATAGATTTACCATCAGAAGTAGCAAGTAATGCTATACTATATATATATACTGCTATAATGATACCCAAACCATCCTAGGGGAATTGGTTTGATACAAACATCAATTATTTTCCGCAATTATTATAATATAATAATATTTCCTTAAAGTAGGGCAGAGATTATTTACAATAAGTATTGTGACAATGAAAACACAAAAGAACTCTCTCGGTCACTAACACTTAGACACACACAAACAAAGTTAATAACTGTACAGAAGTCAACATATTTACTTAAACATGTACTTACCCCAAATGAAAAGATAATAAGATGGGAAAGAGTTTATCCTCCTTTCTTTTAAGTGTTGTATTATTTCCGTGTCTTCAAATATAGTCCGGTTCAGCATCTGGGATATTGGAAACCTCACCTTCTGTGACAGTTGACATCTATCAAGGGTTTATATAGAAATCAAATAAAAGCCATTGAAACGTCACACATTTTTCTGAAATGTTGCATCACCTTAGAAATGAACAAAACAAGATCATATGATAGAGAATGCTATCTTTTAATCTGACCAGTTTTCCCAGTGTCATAACTATACTAATCTCTGTCGTTCCTTCTGCATTCCATCTACAGTATGTGAATGTGTGGCGGAAGATAACGACAAAAAAATAAATATAGTTTTCTAGTGACTTGGTAAAAAAGCAGGTTAGAAAGTGTTATTTTTATCTTACAAATACTTTACCTCTGTCTCCTGGGTTGTGCAATTGGGTCCTATACCCTGACGACGTAGTTTGTTTAAATGTTTTAATTATGTTGTTTTTGTTTGTAGAAGTGCATCATTCTTAGGCAAGGCAAGGCAAGTTTATTTATATAGCACCTTTCAACACAAGGCAATTCAAGGTGCTTTACAAAAATGAAAGACATTTAGACAAAGGCATTTAAAAACAGTAAAAGATAATAAAAGAAACATTAAAAGAAAAAATACATGAATAAAAAGTACATGAATAAAAAGTTACAGTGCATTAAGATATGAATAGTTCACACAGAAGTTCCACTTTACTGATGAACACAACGGCTCAGTTTCAATTAAAATTAAAAGCAGCGACAAAAAGATAAGTCTTCAGCCTGGATTTAAAAGTAGTAAGAGTTGTAGCGGACCTGCAGGTTTCTGGGAGTTTGTTCCAGATATTTGGAGCATAATAACTGAACGCTGCTGTTTCTGTTATAATAATATAATAATAACCTAATAAAAAGGTTGTAAACAGCAGACAGTAAATCATTTAGTAAACATTTAGCTAAATAAAAACACAATGGCTAAATGTAGCTTTATTTGAACAGTTTTATTTGGGAAAAATATTGTAAATCGAAAACTACTGACAGGTAACCACTGTATATTGTACGTTACTTGGTAATTGATTGATGAGATCAACATTTTAACTGCGTATAAAATTATCTTTAGCAATGCTTAGGTTGTAACAACAAACATGAAATTCTGTTACATGTCATAAGACTTTTGTATTGCTGTTTTGCAGGAGTGCTGTCCTACGATATGGAATGTGGGACCAAATCCGAGTAGACCATGGAAAATAATTCTACTTGACTCTTTTCATGCAGGAGAAATTGGCAGACTACCGGAATAACACAGTCAGACAGCCATACATGCAAACAAAGTCAACACAGGCGAGTTGTTTTTGTATCTGAATTGCAATCAACGTGTTCATACATTACATTACATGTTACTTGTTAGACGCTTTTATCCAAAGCGACTTACATACTCAATACTGTGGACAATCCCCACATAGCCATTTGTGTCTTTTATTCCTCACTTTATCTGCTGTAATCGTGTAAATTACCCTGTGGCGAGACAAATAAAAGATTTCTGATCTCATTCCATTATTCACCCAACTGCTAGCTGATAAAGCGTCAATAGACCCATGACGTTCACTAAACTTCTCTAGGGGACTGCTAGCTTTTTCCTATGACATAGGAGAGATACACAGTACTTTTGAACTGGATACAACATGAAATGGATCAAATACAAAGCCGGAAATTCGGAAAGAAATTGGGAAATTACTATGTGCTCTCTACATTTGACTCTTCTCATTTTTGTTTACTTTAAATTACAGAATCATATTATAGAAAGGATGTGGCCAGAGGTAAACAACAGGGTAAACTACCCTCTGAAAGGCGCACTCAACCACCTTGTTGACCAGGAGGAACTAAACCTCGAAGACAACATCACATTGTGTGTCCACTCTTACCTGTCAGGTAGCCAACATTGGACTTGACCGGATGGTGCAGTCCTGGAATGCACACAGAATCCAAGGTTTGTATAGCAGTTTTCAGAATGTTACTTAAGCCCCATAACAAATGACCTTCTTTATGCATTTTTATAAGTTGTACTTATATTCTACATTTGTTTCTCTCTGTATCCCCTTTTTTACACTAGGTTGATGGAAATGTTTAAATGTGGCATGTATATATTACAATATTTCAATAATTGTCTGAGTAAAGACATATCTACTATCTAGTTTATAGATTGCTCTTATTGCATTAAACATATATTTTTGGTAAGTACATAAACAGTCAAATTAAAAACATACTTTTTAAAGTTTGTAAGAACTGTACTAATAGCACAAGTACAATTTTTTGTAAGGGCAGGCTATGATTACACGCTGTGTGAGGTTCATTGATATGCATGATATGTAACATTACACTAACAATGGCCACTTATTTGTGTTTTTTTTAAGGTAAGGGTATCCCAGATCAACTTGCTCATGGTGGGTGCCCAAAGAGACTGCCTGCAGATCTTTTGCCTGAAGCTACAGATGCTGCAGACTGCTATCATCAGGAAGTGGGGTCCTCTCTGACACGAGTGTCGCTGTTTGGGAGAAACCCATTTGCCACTGTGGAGCACCAGACAGCAGCTGAACAAGAATTTGCAAGGAACTATGCGGACATTGCTGAACTCTTTGAGCGTGCCATTCATAACGAGCCAGCACCATTCCAAAACGGGATAAAGGATCTCATAGGCATTGTAAGAAGATATGTGTAAAGGCAAGTGCAGGGATCAGGAGCCAGTGTATACGCAGGTTGCTGGACTGTCTGCAGCACTGGATGCTTTAAGGGCCCTACTCTAAAGTGGACAGCAGTTCAGTCGTTTATTGTTAAGTTTATTGTTAAGTTTATTGTTAAGTTTATTGTTTATTGTTAAGTGGTGTGTGTTCAAATTCCAGGTTCCATGATATCATCATACAGAAAATTATTGTTGTAGTTTTCTTTAGCTGTATGACTTGTTAATTGTTCATCTGCAATGTTTAATAAATGGAAAATTGTTTGAATGTGTGTCCATGGTATGTTTAATTATGTTTCTAAACACAGGCAAATAGCTGCATACGTAAGGCAATACAATCAAACACTATTATTTGATCATCCACGCACCAACAGAACATTTGGAAATCAACCATTAATCAGAGGTTGTCGAAGTAATCAGATCTTGTACTTGAGTAAAAGTAAAAGTACTCAGATCTTGTACTTGAGTAAAAGTAAAAGTACTCAGATCTTGTACTTGAGTAAAAGTAGAAGTAATCAGATATTGTACTTGAGTAAAAGTAGAAGTACTCAGATCTTGAACTTGAGTGAAAGTAGAAGTACTCAGGTCTTGTACTTGAGTAAAAGTAGAAGTACTCAGATCTTGTACTTGAGTAAAAGTAGAAGTACTCAGATCTTGTACTTGAGTAAAAGTAGAAGTACTCAGATCTTGTACTTGAGTAAAAGTAGAAGTACCAGAGTGTAGGAATACTCTGTTACAGTAAAAGTCCTGCATTCAAAATGTTCCTCAAGTAAAAGTAGAAAAGTATTCTCATCAAAATATAGTGAAAGTAGCAACAGTAAAAGTAGTCATTGTGCAGATTGGTCCATTTCAGAATAATATATATGATATGTTTTATAATGATTGATCATGAAAGTGTTCTCAAAGCTGGTAAAGGTGCAGCTAGTTTGAATGACTTTGTATACTGCAGGGTAGCTTGTGAATTTACTCCAGGTGGAACTAAAGTCTGATTTAAGTGTTGATTACATTTTACATAATTAATCCAAATCTGTAAAGTTACTAAAGGTTTTAAATACATGTGTATTTAAAACCTTTAGTAACTTTACAGATTTGGTGGAGTAAAGGTGGCTACGCTTTAAACTCTAAAACATAGTTACAGAAAGACAGACAGACAGACATCGAGATAGAAATACATCGAGACAGACATATACATAGAAAGACAGACATACTGTCTTCTGTACTTGTATGTATGAATATAATAATATACGTATATTTGTAACGCAGTCTAAAGGCAAAGACGTAGAACCTTTATTTTTAAGAGTACAGCGCAAGCATAGGGCACACTAGCCAATCAGAAGCCAGGAGGTGCTGGAGACACACCCACTTATGGAAACGAAACATTGAGTGGTATACTTGTTTTAACAGTAAGAACAGAAAAACGAAAAAACGAGCTGAATTTTCGTTTTTTCGTTTTGGGGCAAAATTGAAAAAACAAAAAAACGACCCGTTTCTGCTTCTTTTTTTTTTTTCAATTAGAACGAAAAAACAAACGGTTAAAACTTACCTTCGTCCAACACATAACATTTTTCTAATAAATCATGTTTCAGAGACAAATTCAGCATAGGCTTTACAAGTACACACGTTTTTTTTACAACTACAGCACTTTCTTTTACAAGTACAAAACTTGTTTTTACAACTACAAAACTTTTTCTTCTCACGGCGGAATATTACTGCCAAAAGTCACGTGACTTTTGGCAGTAATATTTAGAAAGGTTTTTGTGAGAAATAATTTAAAAAGTAAACTTATTTTTCGAAGGTCTATTGACTGACATGCAATGACTGGGACTGAAGGAAGAATCTGCGAGGAATGAACTAGGAGCAGAGAAATAATCATATTTAAAAGACAGCAGCTTCATAAGAGGCCAACAAGAGTGACAGAGTGTGTCAATGTGCAGAAGGATAGACCAGCTATCCAGGCCAGCCTCTATAGACTTTCCAAGGTGTATAAATGCTGCTGCTGGAGTACTGACTGGAAGTATTGCTGATATCATGTCTACCATCCTCTTAAAGTACTCTGTCCAACAATATCAGTCTCATAAGAAAGGTGTTTTAACGCTTATTCAAAATAGCAGAGAAACATGCATTCTTGTTCTCAGGAGGGGACATTGACAGAGGATTACTCAAAAAGTACACAGTAAAATTACTTTATAGTACTTGTGGGACTAGTACTGAGTCCAACAGTGTCAATCTCACGAAGAACTAATGGCAAAAAACATTTTTTTCCCTCATCAAACTTAGCAGAAGTGGCTTGATTAGGTTCTCAGGAGGGGACTTTGACTTTTGAGGATTCAAAAAAAACACACACACTAGAAGTACTTCAATGTATTGTGATAGTAGGTGTAAGAATCTGAGTCCAGCAGTCTCAATATCATTATGAACTTATGGTAGCTGAAAACATGTATTATACGGAGGGGACTCTGACAGAGGATTACTCACAGTAAAGTACTTCCTTTTATTTCTGGTAGCAGTAAACTAGTACCGAGTCCAACAGTATCAGTTTCATTCAGAATTTATGGTAAAACATATTTGTATCACTCATTGAATATAGCAGGAAATAAAATGAAGAGCAGCTGATTGACCAAGTGCAGAATCGCTGTATAGTTTAAATCTCCTTACAATGTTGTCCATTTTAGACAGAGTCTTATTATATGTACAGCCCTAATAACATTCATTTTCTGGTCTCAATATGTGTCTTGGTTGTTTTCGTTGTGATCGCTAAATTCACCTTGTTCAAACACTGACCCAGATCGCTGGATCGCTAGAAACACCTCTGTCATCAGGCTGGCAAGGGCTGTTCCATGCTCTGATAAACCTCCCGGCGGGAGGCTCCCGCCTTCCCCAATGGACAGCAGGCAGTAATATTCCGCCGTGAGAAGAAAAAGTGTTGTACTTGTAAAAAAAAGTGTTGTAGTTGTAAAAAAAAAGTGTTGTAGTTGTAAAAAAAAGTTGTACTTATGCTGAATTTGTCTCTGAAAACATGATTTATTAGAAACATTTTATGTGTTTATTTGATAGATACGTTTTTTCTTTGCAAAACTAAATGCATTAGTTTGTAGATGGTGTTTTGTATTTGCAAACCACATTGTGTTTGTTAGTGAATCATGAGGCATTTGTGAAAACCTGTTTAGTTTGTTTGTGGAGTTATGGCAGGAAATTAGCTCCATAAATGCGCGTTGCCTAGGGTGTTTAGCTAAGGGCGGTAACACGAGCAAATTGTCTAAACATTCAGCAAAAGCGCACCACATTCAGACGGAGGAATGCACCGGGTTCGACTGTCTTTCTAGTAGCTCTGTAGCCCCATCCACGAGTAACTTTTCCACGTCAGGTGTTATGTATGCTAGCAGCAACACACGGAGTTAACTACATTATACAAACATGGGTTAATGATTAGAGCAGGGGTGTCAAACTCAATTTCATCGCGGGCCACATTAGCATTTTTGTTGCACTCAAAGGGCCGGTTGTAACTATATAAATATACATATATAGATATATATATAAAATAATGTATTATATTACACTATTGCCTCTGAATTGGATTATTATCGGGTAGGGTAATAACTAACTACATTTGAAAGCAGAAGTCCAGGGCAAATAATTGCAAGTCTCTTCGGTGGCATGTCACAAAACGAGATGCATTGTGGGACATGTAGTTTATGGGCAACCAGCTTCTGTAAAGTGGCATGTAACCGTATAATAAACGTATTATATTCTTTGCAAGCTCTTGCGGGCCACATAAAATGAAGTCGCAGGCCGGATTTGACCCCCGGGCCTTGAGTTTGACACCCCTGGATTAGAGGTAACAGATCTCTTTATTTTGTTAAAGTTTCAGCTATTCTGTTTACAGTTCTCTCATCAGATTATTTAATACGATTTGTTAAAACATTGTTGTTTCTTTTGATGTGAAATATTATTTATTTAATTTAAATAAAAAGCAATGTTAATTTTGTTCACAATTTGTTAAGTTAATTTAATAATGTATGTATTTTTGAATCAAGTATTCATCTTTATTGTCTTCATTGTTAGTTTCCACATGCCTAAAACAACCTCAAGCTACATCTAAAAGTTGATGGCTAAATAAGAGCGTTTGAGAAATTGTGCAAGGCATACAGTAATAGTCCGAATAGTCGATTAATCGTTTCATTAATCGATAGATTAATCGATTATCAAATGAGTCGTTTGTTGCAGCCCTGTAGTTATCCCATGTATAAATAAAACGTGTTATTCAAGAACAATTTGGGATTTTATTTTTGGTTGGTAGACCTCGGTGAGCTGGTCATTTCAAAAGTAGCTCACCCAGCCAAAAAAGTGTGGGCACCCCTGTGTTAAAACAAAGAAAAAAGACTTTACATGATTACACAAATGATTTGTTTGCAACTTGTAGTTTTATTTTTTTAATTAAATAAATGTTGCTTGACTCGGTTTTTTTTCTCTTAAACTCTTCGTTTTGCTTATCTTTATGACACAAAACTAATCCCATAGCAGTGACCTTTGAATAAATATTGCAAAACAAAGCCTATATCACCTGCAGGCAGCAGTGTGTATTTCTTCCTGCACTACAAGATATCGAGGTGTACAAATCTGGGCCAAATATTGTGTCATTTCTCCAAACACATACAGTAGAAATGCCTGTATTGGAGTCTTAAAAAGGTGCATAGAAGGACTTTAGCAGCATCATAAGAGGCCAACAAGAGTGACAAGGGTGAAAATCATTGTATCTCTCATCAAAGATAGCAGAAAACATGCATTATTGTACTCAGAAGGGAAGTTTGACAGGGGATTACTCAAAAAGTACACAGTAAAAGTACTTGATTGTACTTGTGGTTGTAGTCCAAGTAGTACTGAGTCCAACAGTATAAATTTCATGTAGAATTTATGGCAACAAATAATGTTATCCCTCATCAAATATAGCATAAGTGGCTTGAATTTGTTCTCAGGAGGGGAGTTTGACAGAGAATAACTGAAAAAGTAAAAGTATTTCATTTTATTGTTGGTAGCAGTGTTAGTTTTATTAAGAATTTATGGTAAAAAATATTTTTATCGAAAAACATAGCACAAAAACATGCATTCTTTTATTCTTTTACTAGCGTCAGTGCCGCTTTTCGGCGATTACCGTTAAGACGCTATTAATCACGCACTCAAAAATGAAGAGCTGCTAATTTGACCAAGCAAACGCGAGAGACGGCTGAGTTGACCGTCTATAACTGAAGTAATCGTGCAAAGTGTTGGCAGACACATTTAATTTTACACTAACACAGCGATCGCCAACCGCAGTCTATTCATCTATTAACGTGTCTAATGATTAAACTACTGCACAATCATTTTAATAATCAGCAAAATGGTTCATTCGTTTTTTTAAAGTGAAAATAGCCAATCATATGGTTCCAGCTTCCTAACTGTAAATGAAGACGCATTACACTCCCTAATGTTATGACTATGATTTATAGCATTAAAAAAAAGTTCGCTTTTTCTTGTTTTTAAATGTAATCTGTCAAATTCATCTGTCATAGTAGTGTCCATATCAGTATCCTGTCATGAATTGGATATTTCTTTTTTTTGTTTACTGCCTCCACCAGTTCGCACAGGTTTAAGTGAGTCATTACTGCAGAGAAGAAAAGCACTGATGTGAACATTGTATCTTCTGTTTAACGATCATTTGTTACTTTTTAAAAAGTCTTATGACTGCTTAGCTACAGTATATACTTTTGAGGATAATATACTTTAAACAAATCAAAAGCTGGGGGAAAAATGAATACATCAGAATTATTAGGAGATGGTTTTGGACATCCATTAATAAAGAACTGAACTACCACTAATTGTGTTTAACTGGTAGTGCTAATCCTAATACATGCAATATTATGTAAGCCATAACTGGTGTATTTATCACTTTAGCAAGAGACAGCTTAACATGTGCTGGGGAGACTGGAAATTGAAAAATCTTGTTATGAACTTGTTTTGCTTCTTGGTCGGTTTTAATAATGAAGAAATTACAATACACTGACTCTAAACCTTTTTGTCAAACCTTGTAACATGGTATTCAATTTTTATATGTGAAAATAAATATTTTGGGTGTAGCCGGTGACATAATTGCCTTTTTAAGTATAAATCCCTGAAAAAATGTATTCATGGGAGTTTTTGTAAATGTTTTTTGTATAAATATACCAACATTACTTTTAACTATACCAATTAAAGTAACCCGTACATACATAAAATCTGCGCTGTTTGTACAAATTACTTTGACCTGCATCCGCATATATATATCTAACAATCAGAACCCAAATATGTATATATCTTAACAGTTACTATATCATTTTATTTTGAATTTTTGTATTACTTTTTTACCTTGTGTGAATCTGTACTGTCCTGTTTTTCACTATCATTCTGTTGCTGCTTTAATTCCTGAATTTCAACGGGGATAAATACAATTCCATCTTATCTTATCTTACTAGACATTGTTATGTTCATTGTAAAGCAGGGATCATACTCGGGTATCATTTTTTCTTCGTGACTTTGTATTCACTTTTCAATTAATTTCTAAACACAGTTGGTAAAAAAACATTGACAACATAATACCAGGAGTTTTTCACATACAATAGAGGCATGACTTCACTGAAGTGATGTTTGAAGGTTATATTTAGCATGTATAAGTCACATGATAACTGACTTCTCTTAAGAAAACCTCAATTACATGACTCACAGTGACGGGAAACACATTACATGAATGCCTTTATCTGCATCACTGTCTCTAGGAGGTGCAATGCAAAAACAACATAAGGTTAGGCAACTACGTCACGGAAACTAAGAAGCTATGCATCCTAAAATAGAAGAGCAGCGTTATCATTAAAATCATTAAAAACTAAACCGAGACATATTGTTAAAGTGGTTTATTACACTTGGCAATAAACTCTTCATACACCAGACTAACCTCATCTTAAAGTTTTAACTGCTCCACCATCAATGTAGAAGTGACATTCAAATGAATTTACATGACACAAAAGATGTGAGGTAGAAAATACATCTCATTTATTGATTTAGATTACAATATGCTATTCTTTTTTTCTCTTGCATATGTTACCTGCTTTTTTACCACGTCACTAGAAATCTATATTTCTTTGTTTGTCTTTATCTTTCGCCACACATTCACATAGATGGACAAGGAATGACAGATATTAGTATAGTTATGACACTGGGCCAAGAAACCAACAAGATGAATAGCTGACATTCTCTATCATGAGATCCTGTTTTGTTCATTGCTAAGGTGAGGCAACATTTCAGAAAAATGTGTGACGTTTGAGTCACGTCAATGGCTTTTATTTGTTTCCTATATAAACCCTTGATAGATGTCAACTGTCACAGAAGGTGAGGTTTGCAATATCCCAGACGCTGAACCGGACTATATTTGAAGACACTGAAATAATAACATTTAAAAGAAAGGAGGATAAACTCTTTCCCATCTTATTATCTTTTCATTTGGGGTAAGTACATGTTTAAGTAAATATGTTGACTTCTGTAAAGTTATTAACTTTGTTTGTGTGTGTCTAAGTTTTTGTGACCGAGAGGTTTTTTTTGTGTTTTCACAATACTTATTGTAAATAATCTCTGCCCTACTTTAAGGAAATATTATTATATCATAATAATTGCGGAAAATAATTGATGTTTGTATCAAACCAATTCCCCTAGGATGGTTTGGGTATCATTATAGCAGTATATATAGTATAGCATTACTTGCTACTTCTGTTGGTAAATCTATGTATCATTTGATTTTATAGGTTCAAAGAAAAACAGGATGGGTATCAAACGGATCATATCACTCGCCCTGATTCTAATAGGTAAGTGTGATAATAAACTGATTACTTTGAAGGTACTTCATACTGTTTGTTTATTTTATTGAAAAGGCGTAGGGAACATGTAGATAAGGTGGAGTTATTGCCAGCTCATTATCCAATATTGCTTTAAAAAAAACCACATCAGAGTCCAGTTTCACCTTTAAATCATGATAGGAAATGGCAAATCTAACCTGAGTTTAAATTTGTACCTTAAACTTCGAAGACGAACAAGAATTCCAGAGGGGTCATTGTTTGGTTGTGGCGGCTGCAGTGGGCTTTTTGGGAAATAAACTTAATTACACTCCAAAATGAGGGTAAAGTTTGCCGTCTAATCAGCTAAAGGTATTGGAGTGAAAATGGGTTCAATTGGTAAAACTGACTTTACTCTTCGAAGTATGCCCACATCATGCTAATCCAATGCAGATTTTTTTAGGGGGGGGGGGGTAATTTTTGCAAGCAATGTCCACCTTTAAATGTATCAGTGTGGGTGATATTTAATGTTTTCATAACAGTGGTATCGACAACTGCCGATGTAGCTGCAACAACAGATACAACTGCAGCACCCACAACTGCAGCACCCACAACTGCAACACCTACAACTGCTGCACCCACAACTGTTGCACCCACAACTGTTGCACCTACAACTGCAGCACCCACAACTGCAGCACCCACAACTGCTGCACCCACAACTGCTGCACCCACAACTGTTGCACCCACAACTGTTGCACCCACAACTGAAGCACCCACAACTGCAGCACCCACAACTGCTGCACCCACAACTGTTGCACCCACAACTGTTGCACCTACAACTGTTGCACCCACAACTGTTGCACCTACAACTGCAGCACCCACAACTGCAGCACCCACAACTGCTGCACCCACAACTGCTGCACCCACAACTGTTGCACCCACAACTGTTGCACCCACAACTGAAGCACCCACAACTGCAGCACCCACAACTGCTGCACCCACAACTGTTGCACCTACAACTGTTGCACCCACAACTGTTGCACCTACAACTGCAGCACCCACAACTGCTGCACCCACAACTGCAGCACCTACAACTGCTGCACCCACAACTGCAGCACCTACAACTGTTGCACTCACAACTGCTGCACCCACAACTGCAGCACCTACAACTGAAGCACCCACAACTGCAGCACCTACAACTGTTGCACTCACAACTGCTGCACCCACAACTGCAGCACCTACAACTGAAGCACCCACAACTGCAGCACCCACAACTGCTGCACCCACAACTGCTGCACCCACAACTGTTGCACCCACAACTGTTGCACCCACAACTGTTGCACCCACAACTGAAGCACCCACAACTGCAGCACCCACAACTGCTGCACCCACAACTGTTGCACCCACAACTGTTGCACCTACAACTGCTGCACCCACAACTGCAGCACCTACAACTGCTGCACCCACAACTGCAGCACCTACAACTGTTGCACCCACAACTGTTGCACCTACAACTGCTGCACCCACAACTGCAGCACCTACAACTGCAGCACCCACAACTGCTGCACCCACAACTGCAGCACCCACAACTGTTGCACCCACAACTGTTGCACCTACAACTGTTGCACCCACAACTGGTGCACCTACAACTGCAGCACCCACAACTGCAGCACCCACAACTGCTGCACCCACAACTGCTGCACCCACAACTGTTGCACCCACAACTGTTGCACCCACAACTGAAGCACCCACAACTGCAGCACCCACAACTGCTGCACCCACAACTGTTGCACCCACAACTGTTACACCTACAACTGTTGCACCCACAACTGTTGCACCTACAACTGCAGCACCCACAACTGCTGCACCCACAACTGCAGCACCTACAACTGCTGCACCCACAACTGCAGCACCTACAACTGTTGCACCCACAACTGTTGCACCTACAACTGCTGCACCCACAACTGCAGCACCTACAACTGCAGCACCCACAACTGCTGCACCCACAACTGTTGCACCCACAACTGTTGCACCCACAACTGAAGCACCCACAACTGCAGCACCCACAACTGCTGCACCCACAACTGTTGCACCCACAACTGTTGCACCTACAACTGCAGCACCCACAACTGCTGCACCCACAACTGCAGCACCTACAACTGCTGCACCCACAACTGCAGCACCTACAACTGTTGCACCCACAACTGTTGCACCTACAACTGCTGCACCCACAACTGCAGCACCTACAACTGCAGCACCCACAACTGCTGCACCCACAACTGCAGCACCCACAACTGCAGCACCCACAACTGTTGCACCCACAACTGTTGCACCTACAACTGCTGCACCCACAACTGCAGCACCTACAACTGAAGCACCCACAACTGCAGCACCCACAACTGCTGAACCCACAACTGCTGCACCCACAACTGTTGCACCCACAACTGTTGCACCCACAACTGAAGCACCCACAACTGCAGCACCCACAACTGCTGCACCCACAACTGTTGCACCCACAACTGTTGCACCTACAACTGCTGCACCCACAACTGCAGCACCTACAACTGCTGCACCCACAACTGCAGCACCTACAACTGTTGCACCCACAACTGTTGCACCTACAACTGCTGCACCCACAACTGCAGCACCTACAACTGCAGCACCCACAACTGCTGCACCCACAACTGCAGCACCCACAACTGCAGCACCCACAACTGCTGCACCCACAACTGCTGCACCCACAACTGTTGCACCCACAACTGTTGCACCCACAACTGTTGCACCCACAACTGAAGCACCAACAACTGCAGCACCCACAACTGCTGCACCCACAACTGTTGCACCCACAACTGTTGCACCTACAACTGTTGCACCCACAACTGTTGCACCTACAACTGCAGCACCCACAACTGCTGCACCCACAACTGCAGCACCTACAACTGCTGCACCCACAACTGCAGCATCTACAACTGTTGCACCCACAACTGTTGCACCTACAACTGCTGCACCCACAACTGCAGCACCTACAACTGCAGCACCCACAACTGCTGCACCCACAACTGCAGCACCCACAACTGTTGCACCCACAACTGTTGCACCTACAACTGCTGCACCCACAACTGCAGCACCTACAACTGAATCACCCACAACTGCAGCACCCACAACTGCAGCACCTACAACTGCAGCACCCACAACTGCTGCACCCACAACTGCAGCACCCACAACTGTTGCACCCACAACTGCTGCACCCACAACTGCAGCACCTACAACTGCTGCACCCACAACTGCAGCACCCACAACTGCTGAACCCACAACTGCTGCACCCACAACTGTTGCACCCACAACTGTTGCACCCACAACTGAAGCACCCACAACTGCAGCACCCACAACTGCTGCACCCACAACTGTTGCACCTACAACTGCTGCACCCACAACTGCAGCACCTACAACTGCTGCACCCACAACTGCAGCACCTACAACTATTGCACCCACAACTGTTGCACCTACAACTGCTGCACCCACAACTGCAGCACCTACAACTGCAGCACCCACAACTGCTGCACCCACAACTGCAGCACCCACAACTGTTGCACCCACAACTGTTGCACCTACAACTGCAGCACCCACAACTGCAGCACCCACAACTGCTGCACCCACAACTGCTGCACCCACAACTGTTGCACCCACAACTGTTGCACCCACAACTGAAGCACCAACAACTGCAGCACCCACAACTGCTGCACCCACAACTGTTGCACCCACAACTGTTGCACCTACAACTGTTGCACCCACAACTGTTGCACCTACAACTGCAGCACCCACAACTGCTGCACCCACAACTGCAGCACCTACAACTGCTGCACCCACAACTGCAGCACCTACAACTGTTGCACCCACAACTGTTGCACCTACAACTGCTGCACCCACAACTGCAGCACCTACAACTGCAGCACCCACAACTGCTGCACCCACAACTGCAGCACCCACAACTGTTGCACCCACAACTGTTGCACCTACAACTGCTGCACCCACAACTGCAGCACCTACAACTGAATCACCCACAACTGCAGCACCCACAACTGCAGCACCTACAACTGCAGCACCCACAACTGCTGCACCCACAACTGCAGCACCCACAACTGTTGCACCCACAACTGTTGCACCCACAACTGCTGCACCCACAACTGCAGCACCTACAACTGCTGCACCCACAACTGCTGCACCCACAACTGCTGCACCCACAACTGTTGCACCCACAACTGTTGCACCCACAACTGAAGCACCCACAACTGCAGCACCCACCACTGCTGCACCCACAACTGTTGCACCCACAACTGTTGCACCTACAACTGCTGCACCCACAACTGCAGCACCTACAACTGCTGCACCCACAACTGCAGCACCCACAACTGCTGCACCCACAACTGCTGCACCTACAACTGCTGCACCCACAACTGCTTCACCCACAACTGCAGCACCTACAACTGCAGCACCCACAACTGCTGCACCCACAACTGCAGCACCCACAACTGTTGCACCCACAACTGTTGCACCTACAACTGTTGCACCCACAACTGTTGCACCTACAACTGCAGCACCCACAACTGCAGCACCCACAACTGCTGCACCCACAACTGCTGCACCCACAACTGTTGCACCCACAACTGAAGCACCCACAACTGCAGCACCCACAACTGCTGCACCCACAACTGTTGCACCCACAACTGTTGCACCTACAACTGTTGCACCCACAACTGTTGCACCTACAACTGCAGCACCCACAACTGCTGCACCCACAACTGCAGCACCTACAACTGCTGCACCCACAACTGCAGCACCTACAACTGTTACACCCACAACTGTTGCACCTACAACTGCTGCACCCACAACTGCAGCACCTACAACTGCAGCACCCACAACTGCTGCACCCACAACTGTTGCACCCACAACTGTTGCACCCACAACTGAAGCACCCACAACTGCAGCACCCACAACTGCTGCACCCACAACTGTTGCACCCACAACTGTTGCACCTACAACTGTTGCACCCACAACTGTTGCACCTACAACTGCAGCACCCACAACTGCTGCATCCACAACTGCAGCACCTACAACTGCTGCACCCACAACTGCAGCACCTACAACTGTTGCACCCACAACTGTTGCACCTACAACTGCTGCACCCACAACTGCAGCACCTACAACTGCAGCACCCTCAACTGCTGCACCCACAACTGCAGCACCCACAACTGTTGCACCTACAACTGCTGCACCCACAACTGCAGCACCTACAACTGTTGCACCCACAACTGAAGCACCCACAACTGCAGCACCCACAACTGTTGCACCCACAACTGTTGCACCTACAACTGCTGCACCCACAACTGCAGCACCTACAACTGCTGCACCCACAACTGCTGCACCCACAACTGCTGCACCCACAACTGTTGCACCCACAACTGTTGCACCCACAACTGAAGCACCCACAACTGCAGCACCCACAACTGCTGCACCCACAACTGTTTTACCCACAACTGTTGCACCTACAACTGCTGCACCCACAACTGCAGAACCTACAACTGCAGCACCCACAACTGCTGCACCCACAACTGCAGCACCCACAACTGTTGCACCCACAACTGTTGCACCTACAACTGTTGCACCCACAACTGTTGCACCTACAACTGTTGCACCCACAACTGTTGCACCTACAACTGCAGCACCCACAACTGCAGCACCCACAACTGCTGCACCCACAACTGCTGCACCCACAACTGTTGCACCCACAACTTTTGCACCCACAACTGAAGCACCCACAACTGCAGCACCCACAACTGCTGCACCCACAACTGTTGCACCCACAACTGTTGCACCTACAACTGTTGCACCCACAACTGTTGCACCTACAACTGCAGCACCCACAAATGCTGCACCCACAACTGCAGCACCTACAACTGCTGCACCCACAACTGCAGCACCTACAACTGTTGCACCCACAACTGTTGCACCTACAACTGCTGCACCCACAACTGCAGCACCTACAACTGCAGCACCCACAACTGCTGCACCCACAACTGCAGCACCCACAACTGTTGCACCCACAACTGTTGCACCTACAACTGCTGCACCCACAACTGCAGCACCTACAACTGAAGCACCCACAACTGCAGCACCCACAACTGCAGCACCTACAACTGCAGCACCCACAACTGCTGCACCCACAACTGCAGCACCCACAACTGTTGCACCCACAACTGTTGCACCAACAACTGCTGCACCCACAACTGCAGCACCTACAACTGCAGCACCCACAACTGCTGCACCCACAACTGCAGCACCCACAACTGTTGCACCCACAACTGTTGCACCAACAACTGCTGCACCCACAACTGCAGCACCTACAACTGCTGCACCCACAACTGCTGCACCCACAACTGCTGCACCCACAACTGTTGCACCCACAACTGTTGCACCTACAACTGCTGCACCCACAACTGCAGCACCTACAACTGCTGCACCCACAACTGCAGCACCTACAACTGTTGCACCCACAACTGCTGCACCCACAACTGCAGCACCCACAACTGTTGCACCCACAACTGAAGCACCCACAACTGCTGCACCCACAACTGCTGCACCCACAACTGCAGCACCCACAACTGCAGCACCTACAACTGCTGCACCCACAACTGAAGCACCCACAACTGTTGCACCTACAACTGTTGGACCCACAACTGAAGCACCCACAACTCCTGCACCCACAACTGAAGCACCCACAACTGAAGCACCCACAACTGCAGCACCCACAACTGCAGCACCTACAACTGCTGCACCCACAACTGCTTCACCCACAACTGTTGCACCTACAACTGTTGCACCCACAACTGAAGCACCCACAACTGCTGCACCCACAACTGTTGCACCCACAACTGAAGCACCCACAACTGCTGCACCCACAACTGCTGCACCCACAACTGCTGCACCCACAACTGCTGCACCCACAACTGAAGCACCCACAACTGTTGCACCTACAACTGTTGCACCTACAACTGCTGCACCCACAACTGTTGCACCTACAACTGCAGCACCTACAACTGTTGCACCTACAACTGTTGCACCCACAACTGTTGCACCTACAACTGCAGCACCTACAACTGCTGCACCCACAACTGTTGCACCCACAACTGTTGCACCTACAACTGCAGCACCCACAACTGCAGCACCCACAACTGTTGCACCTACAACTGCTGCACCCACAACTGCTGCACCCACAACTGAATCACCCACAACTGCTGCACCCACAACTGCTGCACCCACAACTTCTGCACCCACAACTGAAGCACCCACAACTGCTGCACCCACAACTGTTGCACCTACAACTGCAGCACCTACAACTGCTGCACCCACAACTGCTGCACCCACAACTGAAGCACCCACAACTGCTGCACCCACAACCGCTGCACCCACAACTGCTGCACCCACAACTGCTGCACCCACAACTGCTGCACCTACAACTGAAGCACCCACAACTGTTGCACCCACAACTGCTGCACCCACAACTGCTGCACCCACAACTGTTGCACCCACAACTGCTGCACCCACAACTGAAGCACCCACAACTGTTGCACCCACAACTGAAGCACCCACAACAGAAGCACCCACAACTGCTGCACCCAAAACTGAAGCACCCACAACTGCTGCACCCACAACTGTTGCACCCACAACTGCTGCACCCACAACTGAAGCACCCACAACTGCTGCACCCACAACTGCTGCACCCACAACTGCTGCACCCACAACTGTTGCACCCACAACTGCTGCACCCACAACTGCTGCACCCACAACTGCTGCACCCACAACTGCTGCACCCACAACTGCTGCACCCACAACTGCTTCACCTACAACTGTTGCACCCACAACTGCTGCACCCACAACTGCTGCACCCACAACTGAAGCACCCACAACTGAAGCACCCACAACTGCTGCACCCACAACTGAAGCACCCACAACTGCTGCACCCACAACTGTTGCACCCACAACTGCTGCACCCACAACTGAAGCACCCACAACTGCTGCACCCACAACTGCTGCACCCACAACTGCTGCACCCACAACTGCTGCACCCACAACTGCTGCACCCACAACTGCTGCACCCACAACTGCTGCACCCACAACTTCTGCACCCACAACTTCTGCACCCACAACTGCTGCACCCACAACTGCTTCACCTACAACTGTTGCACCCACAACTGCTGCACCCACAACTGTTGCACCCACAACTGCTGCACCCACAACTGCTGCACCCACAACTGCTGCACCCACAACTGCTGCACCCACAACTGCTTCACCTACAACTGAAGCACCCACAACTGCTGCACCCACAACTGAAGGACCAACAACTGCTGCACCCACAACTGCTGCACCCACAACTGAAGCACCAACAACTGCTCTACCCACAACTGTTGCACCCACAACTGTTGCACCCACAACTGTTGCACCCACAACTGTTGCACCTACAACTGTTGCACCCACAACTGAAGCACCCACGACTGCTGCACCCACAACTGCTGCACCCACAACTGCTGCACCCACAACTGAAGCACCAACAACTGTTGCACCCACAACTGTTGCACCCACAACTGTTGCACCTACAACTGTTGCACCTACAACTGTTGCACCCACAACTGTTGCACCTACAACTGTTGCACCCACAACTGCTTCACCTACAACTGAAGCACCCACAACTGCTGCACCCACAACTGTTGCACCCACAACTGCTGCACCCACAACTGAAGCACCCACAACTGCTGCACCCACAACTGCTGCACCCACAACTGAAGCACCAACAACTGTTGCACCCACAACTGCTGCACCTACAACTGCTGCACCCACAACTGCTGCACCTACAACTGCTGCACCCACAACTGCTGCACCCACGACTGCTTCACCTACAACTGCTGCACCCACAACTGCAGCACCCACGACTGCTTCACCTACAACTGCTGCACCCACAACTGCAGCACCTACAACTGCTGCACCCACAACTGCAGCACCTACAACTGCTGCACCCACAACTGCAGCACCTACAACTGCTGCACCCACGACTGAAGCACCCACGACTGCTTCACCTACAACTGCAGCACCTACAACTGCTGCACCCACGACTGCTTCACCTACAACTGCAGCACCTACAACTGCTGCACCCACAACTGCAGCACCTACAACTGCAGCACCCACGACTGAAGCACCCACAACTGCTGCTAGTCCAACATTCGTCGTGACAGCAGCCTTGTCTGGAGAAACATTTATTGATGCGTATAATAACAACACAAGCCCTGAATACAAACTACTAGAAACAAAACTTATATCAACGGTGAGTTTTTTTTTTTTATATTACCGAGATTTGAATTTATCTGAATTTATATCTTAAGAATATTGTGACAAAAGTTACTAAAAGTCTTTCAATGTCTTTTTTTGCAGTGTTCTAAGATATACAAACCCAGATTTCCAAACAGATTTTCCCATTGCAAGGTGAAAAAGCTCAGGTAAAGCATTTTTATCTAAGAATTATTCTTTTTCTTTACGGATTTGGATCTCAAAATGAGAAATTCTTCAGTGTTGATAGTGACACATGTAAATCAGACGACACAAGGCAACAGACAGAGTCTTTCATATCATAATTGTTCTCCTTTTTGTTTGATGTTATAAAATAGGCCTGTAGAAGTAAAGGCGACCGAAACTGAGGCAGATCTGGCAGTTGTGTTCGACAGCACTACTGCCACTGCAGATCTCCCACAGAATAGTGAAGTGACTCAAGTCTTAGTCGAAGCTGTGACTAATACCAGCAACAACTTCGACGTGAGCATAACTCCTGCCTCAGTCACAATTATATGTAAGTATACACAACACAATGTTTCTCTCCAATAAGTTTCAAACATTTGCTGCACATGCTTGATTTTTAAATAATTTACTAACAAAATAATGTCGCTACACAATAAACGTATGTCAAGACAAAATTAATTAACACAACTTTAATGATTTTCAGTTTAATTGTTATGTAAATAAATTGTTATTCAATGTAAAAATACTTTTTCGTAAGAAACTTCAGAACAAATATAATTTGTAAGCCCTTCATTATTTATCTTATTTCTGTGAAACTGGCACATAAATCCTCTTGGTTTGGGCACTGATACATATTAACATAATATGTATATGTCTGTTATTACAGCAAGTCCATTCCTAGATACAACTGTTGCACCCACAACTGCAGCACCTACAACTGCAGCACCCACAACTGCAGCACCCACAACTGCAGCACCTACAACGGCTCGACCTGCGACTGCAGCACCTACAACGGCTCGACCTGCGACTGCAGCACCTACTACTATAGCCCTTATAACAAAAAGGGTGACTTTCAGATCTGTTCAAGACACATTTACCAATGAATTGCTGAATCCATCTTCTGCTGCTTATAAAGCTCGGGCGACAATGATAAATACTCAGGTACGTTTTTTTAGTCCACCCACTCAAAACATGTGAATTCTAGGCCTACTCCACAGTTACCACACTATGATTAGGAATTATTAATTGATGAAAACCAATTCACCAATAAAGATAAAGTCAAATAAATGAGTCAAGCTCTAAATCCAATACAAAGGTTTTGTGAAAAAATATATGTTTTTGTTTTGTGTTTCTACAGCTTACACCTGTTTTCAAAAGGGAATTCCCTTCGTCCTTCAAATCCCTAGATGTTGTTTCATTCAGGTAATTTTTTAAGACCATTAAAGTTTTATAATAAAGAGTAGGATCCTATATCTGATATTTCAAACAATATTTGTTTTCTCTTTCTGCAGTAACGGATCAATCATCACCATCATTGATCTCTCATTTGAAAGCACATCTGCTCCTACTAGCACTCAGATTGCGAACGCTTTGATCAACGCAGCTTCAACAGTCCTTGGATTCGACATTGAAGGCAGCTCCATTGGCGTAAATGGCATATGTAAGTAAATACTGAGTGCTACTTAATACAACAATTACATTTTGTTTAAATTTAAATTAATGTTTGGTTTACTTTTTTCCTCATTTACAGCTTCCAGTGGAGTAAGACACAAGATCAGTCTTGTCACCGCACCCTGCCTATTACTGCTTTCATGGCTACTGTTAAACCAGCAATAGCATTAGGGCTGTTTTTACACAGTAATCACAACATGACTGCCAATGCTGGTATGAAAAAGGATTTATTTTTGTTGTTAAAAATCCCAGATTTTTTGAGTGGAAGTCTTCCACAGCTTCTGATGAACTTGCTTTTAGAATTAACTTTGCATTGACCGGACCAATGAAGGACAGTGGAATATTTATTTTATTTTCGTATTAAGGATTAAACTTTAAGCACCTAGTCCATTAAGTGATACATCGTAACACTATGGCCACTATATGGCACTTTTACAATATATGCCAAAATATATCCTTTCACAAACACACCATACACTGATGGCTGCTACACAAAGTCCCAAACTCATATGAATGACTGAAATGCTCATTCCCACACACACACACACACACACACACACACACACACACACACACACACACACACACACACACACACACACACACACACACACACACACACACCAGATGGCTGTGCCTTGGTGTTCAGTATCTTGCCAAAAAACAATGCACTGTCATTTATTTTTATTTATAGAGAGTGTTTATGTTATCATCCGTGGACATATTCTTTGAGATGTCTTTGTACAATTGCTGTCACAAACTTTACAATGATCAGAATACAAAATATTTAAAGAAACAAAATGGTCTCTTGTGTGATGTTTTGCAATTTTGGAAAGTGTATCAGACAATCTCAGTCTTTTTTAGGAAAGTTAATCATAAAATAACAGTTTTATATTTATAGTTGGTATGTTGTAATAATCTTTGTTGTAAGACTTGAGGCTACCATAGTAATACTAATGTTTACTGAAATCTTATTAGGAAGGACAACATGTTCCGTTATTAAATTCACAAAGAATCCAACCAACTAGCCACTTCTTTTATCATAGGGGCAACACATATCAGTCTTACTGCATTCAAATTGTTACTCAAGTACAAGAACAAAAGTATTAGCATCAAAATATACTTAAAGTAACAAAAGTAAAAGTACTCATTGTGCAGATCGGCCCCTTTCATGTATATGATATGTTTTGATTATAATGATTGATGCATTAAGTGTTATCAAAGCTGGTAAAGATGCCGTTTTAATGAGTTTGTATACTGCAGGATAGCTTGTGAATTTACTCCATGGTGTAACTAAAGTCTGATTTAAGTGTTGATTATATTTCAGATCATTAATCCAAATCTGCAAAGTAAGGTATTAAATAAATGTAATGGAGTAAAAGCACAAAGTAGCATACAATGGAAATAGTCAAGTAAAATACAAGTATCTCAAAATTGTACATAAGTACAGTGCTTGAGTAAATGTACTTAGTTACTTCCTACCTCTGTGAGTACTACATCTCAAAGTCTGTGTTAACTATCCAATGCAACTGTTCCTTTCACTGACAATACAGCCTTTAGAAGAAAAAAACATGGGAAAAATAGAAACTCATATCCCACGTGGCAAAGGTGTCATGTCACAGATTGTGTGACAGAATATTTTATTTTGTATTTGATATATATCAATCCATTAGTCGACCGAAAAATAATCTCTTCTTGCTGCCCTGTGGTGAGCAGCTTTTATAACAACTGAGGTCGACATCAACTAGGCTATTCATTTTGAGCATTCAGTCAATATTATATTCTAATAGTGTTGCTCTTCTTAGTTATTACTGATCAAACGGTCTTGTGTTTCACTGCTCTCTCTGTAACGTCGATGCACACCAGCGTCCTGAGAGAGAGATGGTTATTTTTATATCTGCTGATCAGCCGAACCGGAAGAGGAAAACGCATGGATTAGTGTTTACAACTCATATCGTCCTAGGTGAACCCGGCATCACCCTGCCGTCCAAAATAGACCCATGCAATTTGAATATTTTTGACTGATCCTGCATAGGAAATCTTATAATACAGGCCCTTTTTGACTTTCTTTGATGAGGACTAAGGGGTTGTTATTGCGGGCTAGCTGCTGATATCTGTCGCAGCGTCGGGCCACCCACCATCTGTGGAAGTGGGACAAGGGAACAGATGGCACATTCAAGGCTACTGACGCTGACCATTATTTATAGGAAAGCATTGGATATGAGTATCACTCGATAAAATAAAGGGCTGTCGTTAACATACAGTGGCCTGTGTTTTGCAATGCCACAGTGATTTGGATCAGAGTGTTTGCATTGGCTACATTGATGCGCGACGGCTTGACCACTGGAACTTAATCCCCCTTTTGACGTGTCTGCGCCTCGGTGAACAATGGTTGACAACCGCTACGCAACGGCTCTGGTCATCGCCTGTGTGCTGAGCATACTGGCCACCGTGTATCTGTCAGTGGCCATCGGGACAAAGCACTGGTACCAGTACAGCAGCCCCACGGTGCGCGGAGAGGCTAACGTGTCCGATCTACGCTCCCTGTATGAGGAGTTCATGGATGGGGAGTTTGACGAGAAAACCTACAGCGACACCCTGTTCCGCCTCAACGGGACTGTGGGCCTCTGGTGGCGGTGTGTGATCGTCTCTGCTCACTGGAACAAGGAGCAAGGTATGTCCTCATCTCTCAAGTCAGATGAGTCGTTCTGGTAGACAGTATCTCTGTGAAGTTTCACAAACAAAGATGCTCTTTGACCTGAAGCATCGCCTTGTTTCAGGTAGATGCAACTTGTGTTGCTCATTCCCAAACAGGTCGGAGCTGTATCACATTTGGAATGTTGATTACATAAGTAACGTTGTGTAGCCTACCATCACCTTGTGTCACATAATTAAGCTTTAGATGAAATACAAATTGTCTGTCTTTGAGAAATCTTTGAAGGTTTTGGGGAGTTTATTTCTATTAGGGTATTCTCTTTTTATGGTTTTCATGTTGATACCGATAGGCTACCCAGACAGGTTTGTGACAGCCTACAGAACAAAACATAAAGAAGTTACTTAATTAAAGTTGCTAAATTAAATTAATGAAATATGTCCTCATCTATTTGACAAAATCTTCCCAATTTTCAAATGTTCCCTTGCTCCCTTAACAACATTACTAAAGTCGGGACCTCAGAAGCTTTCTAGCTAACAATGTTGAATGGAAGAAGTCTTCACACTTCCTGGTTCCACTGTCACAAATTGTAAATCAAACTGGATTACATTTCTTTTTGAAAGCCAGTGAAAAAGAAAGAAACCCCTGAATAATCATAGTCATGAGCGGTTCTAAGGGGGGGGCAACAGGGGCCAGTGCCCCTGTAACACCCAGCTTGAACTTCTCTGTGGCTTCCCTCCAAAAAGATACATATATGATAACGCAATGTATTTATTTTATGTAAGTGGTCCAGCAAAAACTGGGCTGTTACCTGGGCCAAAGTTAACCGGGATGGGGTTTCTTTCAGTAATGTAATTTAATAACTTTAAACTAAGTTACTGAAACAAGTTTGTGACTAATACAATACCAAGAAACATTAAGAAATACAATAAAAACACATTTTGGCTTTATAAATAAGGAATGTATTACCCCAAACACCTTTCAATGTTCTGTATCTTGGGCAAAAGTAACAAAAAAAGGATAACTCAACTAAAATTGAATCTAAGTCATTGATTTACATTTGAACAGAACCGCCACTGATCATAATTTATCATATAGCAAGATGGATTAGGCAATGGTTCCTTATATTTGGAATATTTAATAATAAAGGCGAAGATTTGGTGTAGTCTGGAAGAATGAAAGTGAACTCTGTGTATGACCCTCGAATTGTATCAAATAATGTCTTGCATTGATCTAATTACCACAGATATTCTCAATACAGGCCTCCCACATCTCGTATGTGATTTGAGTATACTTGGAGTTTCGGTAAAACAGCTCTGTGTATGTTGTAATCCACCCAGATGCTGTCAGATCTGAATGTTTAGGACTTTATGACTATACATTCTTGCTGTTTGCGTCAAAACCTCTTTCAGATGCCAAGATGATGCTGGAGTGTCGAAGCTTCAGCCTACCTCAGCAGTTCACTCCCAAGTATAAAGAACCAGGCAACCACAACAGTGGAGAGGACATGCTGCGCACCTGTGAGTTCAGTCTTAGCATGTTCATTCATCTAAATGTGTAGGTCGCCTGAAGCTGTAAAAACTAGAATCACATTCATTCTCGAGTAGTGCGTTTATTCGGACCCATTGGGCATGTTTAATAATACAGTGTCTCCAATCAGGGCTGTTTTTTCTAGAAGCTGAGTGAATTATGACTCATATATTTTTGTGTCTATGTGTAGATTTGTGGAGATGCCAGTTTCTGCTGCCACTGGTGTCCTTGGGTCTGGTGGTGTTGGCGGGCCTGACTGGGTTCTGTGCCTGCCTCTGCCGAAGCCTCAGCCCCATCCTTGGCATAGGAGTACTTCACCTGCTGGCTGGTAATACCCATTCAAAGATACCAAACCACTCATTAGTAAATGTTAGCTTTTACCGTATGAATCACCCAATTGGTTAATGTGTGCGGAACTACATCTGGAATTTGAGAGTTGCTATTATGTGACTGTAATTTGAGATTGAACTGATGTCCAATATTTTGGTTTTGAGGAGTCACAGAGGCCCCAGTTTAAATCCTAGTCTCTTCCGAAAAAAGATTGGCTCAAAACTGATTTGGTTTGAGTCTAACTAACCAGTAACATACAGTAAAACAAAACAAAAGCAATCATTTTATATTCCTGAAGGTTTTTTAAGGTATAGAGTAAACGGAAATAAGCGTTTACAGCCATGATAGCTTGACTATGAGGATATGATTGTAAATGTCAGGATGCTTTAAATAGGAATGATTATGTTGTGATAGTGGCAGATGCTTTGATTATCAGCTATACAGAGAATTGTTGTGTTCTTCAGCTCACTGTTTTAATTTTATTGCAAAAAGACGACATTAAAAACAACACATTTTGCGCCCTGCAGGGCTCTGCACTTTAGCCACGGTGTGCTGCTACCTGGCGGGGATGGACCTGCTTCACAAGGTTTCGATGCTGCCTGATAAGGTGGATGGCTCCTTGGGCTGGTCCCTCTACTTGGCCCTCATTTCCTCACCGCTCCACATGATGGCCGCTGCGTTGCTGTTGTGGGCGGCACGTAGCCACAGTCAGAATTACTACCGCATGACCGCCTACCGGGTGGCATAGACTGACATTCATCTCAGTCCCTCTGCAAAGTTGAAATTCATACCCCTCTCTGTCACCAAGATGCATTTTATATCGATCTCACGGGAAAAGGATGTGGGTTAATCTGTACATGTTCTGTGGGATTAGAGTGCATGTCATTTATAGAAATTCCCCTATCTGCTGCATTAAAAGATTTGATCACTCTATGGGAATTAGTTTGAAAAAGGTCAACCAGAAAGAGTTACATATATTTGCTTCAATTGGAAAAGGGAAAAACAGTTTTGGATATTAATTCCACCAATAAATTGTTGATATTGAGTACGCAGCTACATCACTTAAAAATAAGATGAACACGACAGGAAACAAATCCTCAAATTAGCCAGATTTATGTTAATAATCAAGCGATAAAAGTATGACTGAAACAGATTCAACTCTCCCTTTGTAATTATTTGACCGACGCATGCACATTTCATATTTGCTAATGTTCACAGCTAGTTTCTTGCCCTGTCAGGTTAGATTAAAGGGGTGTTGCTGTGTCCCATTGTTCCAAATACATCACATATTTATTAAATTATTAAGCGTATATTAGACCAGATCCTACTGGAATCGCAACATCAGCTATTTAAAATGAGTTTTGGAGATTTAATCCAACAAAAACAAGCATTTTAAAACACAACTCTTTAGCAGGATGGTCTCAGATGTATTTGATACTATAAAGAATATGACATACAATAGTACATCATGTATAGTATATTAGGTTTGTGTTGGGGATTTGGGACACAATGTTCTGGATGTGACTTTCAAGTCTTTACATCTCTGGTCACACCCAGAGTCAGGAGGGTATGGTTGGAATTTCCCTTTTGTTGTACAGCAGGTGTACTGCTCCCACCCTGAGCTGGTTCCTCTAGCACTGCAGCAAGACACTCATCCATAAGATATGTTATTATGACTATTCTGCGGTTGTGCAATCAGTTTCTTACTTTTCCTGCTTCAAAACATAGTTGGCATCTATGAAGAGTACAGTAAGAGAGGCTATTATGTATATATGGTTCGAAATATACGAAAATAAATAAATCCCTTCTTTTTAAGTGACATTTATTTATTAATGGCAATTCAGACTGTGTTTGTGTTTATAATTTGTTACCTCAATGAATTGTTTTCTTTGCTGTGTTTTTTTAAATCATTTTTTGACTGATTTTGTAGTTTTTTGTAGAAAAAATCTAAAAGGTGTATGGTTTTGAACATAGTAGTGGTTTCCAACTATTAAGTGTTTGTTTTGTTGCTTTTACATGCTCATATATATTGATTTCCCTTGTGAATTCAGCTGTATTTGTTATTATTTATTTCAATTATATTTGTTCCTTCTATTTCTAATGTGTTACTACCATTTCAATTCAACAGGATTTAAGGGAACCAGTTAGTTCCCTGTTAGGCATTATGAATGTACTTAAAGGCCATATTGTGATCATCTAAAGTATTCCTTTGCACTTAAATTATTCTTGAACATATCCTGAAAGTTGCTGTAGTCGTAAGTAGTGAATTTCTATTTTTTGAAGCGTCCTACAAATAAAACAAGTTTAGAAAAAGATATTACCTGGAAAACTATGCTAAATGTTTGCAGATATATAAGTTACCACAAGCTTCACGCTTTCAGAAAAGTCTGTGGAATGATGCACTGTGTGTGGTATGGTGGATATTGTGATAAACCAGATTGTATTTTGCATTTTCAGCCTTTTAATTGAAGATATTGAATACTGAATCCACTGTAGCATTAATATATCAGCAATTGTCCATGTATGACTGTGCTTTTGTGAAAAGTGAATGTGTTGTCCTCTCACCAGTTTTTGAGCTCAAACGGTTAATAACTGTTCACTTAAATATCATGTGTGAGTGTAAACGAGTGTTCACATGCGTGTTCCAAGCAACGTTTCAATAAAAGATTTTGTAAAAGATTTTTTATGTCACATCATTCTCATCATGGCGCTTGATTTAAAAAGTCCATCCTCATTCCTCTTCCTCTGAAGTGAATTCCTGTACGTACGATTCCTGCTCCTGCTCTGTCTGCACCCGGATAGAGGGAATCATCACGCGCCTTTTTCTCGCCAGGGAGAGAGCGATGCCCTTCTCGTAATAAGCACATTCATTGATGAAGAAAGGGTAAAGAGGTTCTTTGCCTTTATACGGCAGAGTTTCTCCTGAGAAAGTCTGGAACAGTGGGTCTCCAGGGTGGAGCAGGCAGAAGTCTCGGTCCTGTGGGGAGGAAAAGCAAATTAGGGTGAAAGCTAATGAGCAAAACCTGGGAGATGAAACATTTCCAGGGCAATGTGCACTACTTTGTGAGGATTTAAAGCCGTAAACAATGTGTTAAAGCTATAGGTCCAAGCAAACTGGATAATGAAGTTCTTGACGCAGAGGAAAGAAAGGATAAATGATTAAAAGGACTTTGAAGAAGAGGATTTTGTAGGATAACTGTAGACTAAATATAGCCAGCAGACAATAAGTAGTTTCTTTATTTTATTTTTTCAGACATATCTTCTGAAGTGAATTGAAAACAAAAAAATGTTTCTTAAAAAGTTGGACAGACTCCATATTCTGTCAACACCATTCCTTCCATGACGCCAGATTGTCGGAACGATTTGAAAACACAATCAGGGTTACCTGTTTGTTAGTAATGCCCTCCCTGGTTGTTTGACCTAATTACAAAAAATGAAATGATCTGTAGTGACAAACCTCACTGACTCACTGGAAATCTGCCTAACACCTGACAACAGAAAGGCTTTTATTCATGCCAGTCACAGATGACGACAAAGCATTTTTATCTGGCACTATTATACTTGTATCTTAATCCACCAATTGCTATTTTCTATAGTTTCGATCAAATAAAATGTGATCGACCTTTCACAGACGCGACTTTTTCCATCCTCACATCTTATTCATACTGTCAGTTTCAGTTTCTATCTGAAGATAAATCACACATACATTTTCACATACAAACATGGATCAGCCGTCTTTATATAGGAATGATTGGCAGTTGTTGTAATGTTGTATTCAATATCCTCACTTTCAATAATACGTTGTACCATCAGTTTGACATTTAAAGGTTTGACAAAAGGGTTACATTTTAATTAATGGGTGCACTGTTTCCCATAAAGTTGGAATCATTTAGTTTTCAGACACATTCCTCTTTCTATTCCTGTTTCATTTTCACTGTGATATGTTTGGAAGAGATTGATCAATAAAGTTTTGAGACCATATAAACCAATAAATCACTTTGTCACATTCATTTCAGGAGAAGAGGTAAACACGTATTCTATTCTTACTTTATGGGCAACAGTGTATATAATTGTTATCATTTTTTTAACTCAGTTAACATTACTTGTTCAAAAATCTTGATGTTGACTGTTATACGTGCCTGATGTGCGCTGGCTAAGAGACTTTCTAGGTTACGTCGGCAAATCATAACTATAAACTATTTAACAATTCAAATTATAACAAGGTGTTGCTGTGAAAAGAAAAATATTTGATGAGCCGTCCTTCAAACTTCCCCAGTTGAGTTCCTGCTTAAAAACTATTATGCTTACTGGCAACGTGCTTGAGTCATGCTTTTATAATCAACTATAATATTATTGAACAATGATGTCTGGGAATCATCAGCTTTGAGTAAATATTAGCTTTTGTAAAAAATAACTAACATAATCCAATTGCCAGCTGCTAATGTAAATAAATTTGCACTGGTATGTTTCGAGCATCATGCGGTTTCATGATTGCTCTTTGGTATGAAGCCATTTTACAGGAAGGACTACACCCTGTCGGAAACAATAGTCCTGTAATTGGCTTCATATTGTATACAATGCCAAGGCCACCTTACCCACAGACACAATTAATTATCCAGCTCAGGACAAAAGGCCTTTCTTCTGTGCTGGTCATGCATTAACTGTCCTGTATTTAAGTGTTAGGCTAATTTTGTAATCTTTTGTTATTGTATCCACTCCCTGGTCTACTTGGTTATACAAGATTTGGTTATACAAGATTAGGCTATACTTAAATCGGACAAAGGGCAACTGCTTTTATTAATGCTTCAAGCTCAAAATAAGTCCGTACCTGGAGTTGAGGATGAATGGCTGCCGTGATGGTGCGCGTTTCCCTGTCTCTTGGGTAGTCGATGTGTTTAACCATGGAAAACACCTCCACAAATCCTCCTTCAAATATAGTACCTGAAAAGAAACACATTTGGGGGTTTAGAACAAAACCAAAAGGGGCTTCAAAAATGTCAATGTTTTCAAGACTTCACCTGAGTTGAAGAAGCGGACCCAATCTAGCATGTTCTGTACGCCAACTCTCATCGCCGTATAAACGTTTGACCTCACAACCCCGTGGGGCTGGGGGCCGATCTCCATGGCTGCAGAAAATGGATTCAAGATGAGAAAATGATCCAGCATTCAAACTATTGTTATTGGAAAAATTATACACTTACCAAAGCCATGTTTTCCCACTGAATCAAGGGAATAGGACTCTTTACTGGAGACATCGAAATGGATGAACCTTATTGGTACATCTGGCATCTCCCTCTAAAAGATGACATATTTCACTTGTCAGTCGAAAACAAATCTCAGTTCTTGGTTCTATCTTTTAGTTTTAGTTGTTTGTATTTGAGTGTGTAGGAGCTGCTTGCCTGCAGGTGTTTGAATATGTGCAGGCAGATCCAGTCGCAGTCGGAGTATGCAATGAGGCACAGGCCCATGTTGGCGGTGGTGTTGTGGAGGTCGCAAACAAGATCCACCGCCGCAGGACTCCCTTTGGGACCCAGCATGCGGTTCAGTTCTAGGGCTCTGGTAATCTCGTAGGGTGCAACGTCTGACACTGGACCGCTGGGAGACAGAGAAACAATCAGATCACGCCTTATCACCACAACTGTTGGAGCATCAACACCCCCACCCATCACTTTACTTGAGGGTGGCGCGGGTGAAGCAGCGGTTGAGGTCGGTGTCGACGTATCTGCGGCACTGCAACATGGCCCTCGGGTTGGACAGCACCATCAGCACCGATACACGCTCATCCTCCTCCTCCTCCTCCTTCGTCACTTTCTTCTCCATCTTCAGCAGCTCTCTCACTAAGTACACCCCGGACAGCTCGTTGCCATGGGTACCGCCGCACACAGCGACCCGGGGCAACCTTGGCAAACACTCCAGCTCGTCCACCTCCATCTGAGTGACACATTAGAGATACAGTACTGGCGGCACATGCACAAATTGTGATTTCTCCGTTTATACACCATGTGAAAAGCCAATACATGTAACCTGGTTTCACTCAGTGGGAGGCACATCCAGCGTTAATGTCACTTGGTACATTGTAGACAACTTTAACACAAAGCAGAGATATTGATTTGTGGAACCTTACCTCGCTTGCTGGAAACTGTACAGATGCAGTTCCTCAACCCTAGAAATGTACTCTAAAAGCAGCACTGAGATTAAAAGTCTCTTTAAAATCTCTTAACTTGAGGTCAGCTCCACAATCACCAATAAGAGAGGAAATGAATGACGCGGCACCGTACTGTTCATCTTACCCAAACCACCCCTCTCCCCCTGCTGTTTACCCTCTTCCCACCTCTCCCAAGCTTTCATGCAGTTTCACTGATTCAGCATTCTCATCTCTCTCCCCTGTACAGGCTGCCTGTTATGGAAACTCTCACCGTCTCTCTACCACCTCCTGTCCACTGCACTGCACTGTATTACACTGTGTCCTATAGGGTGTGTCCTGAGTGTGATGCAGTGCAATGGTTGCTTCCTTTGGTCCCAACAGCTGTGAAACCCCTCCCCGGCTCCCCATTTATCTCTGCCTCATGTATAGGATGGTAGGTTCCAGTCTGCCTTTCAAAAATAAAATTGGCTAAAAACAAATCTGCTGGCATGACACAGCAGGAGAGGCGCTTGTGGTGTGGGACAGAGAAAGAAATGGCTCTTTTCGCAGGGATAATAACAAGAGAACCAGCTAGTGATTTAACACAGATTTCATCTTAAACTTTATATACAAGGAGGTTGACTTCAGGAGAAAAAGTTGGTTTAATCTTTTTTTAACACCCAATCTTCACAATGGAAATAGATTCACTCTCTTTTTGGCCTTTTAAATACATCATCTCTGTTTTTTAGTACTTTGATTGGAAGTTGTTATGGCTTTGTTCCCAGGATCATCATCATATCTCTAAAATACATATAACAACCAATCAAATTCATCTTTAACTTTTTTGTGAGTTTTGTCCATTTAAGTACACTCAAATCAAACTGACCAACAACAACCTACCGTACAAGTGTAAAAAAACAACAATTGCACTGATGGATAGTGAAGAACATCTGCCATCCAAACCAGTTCAACTGAAGCAAATTCAATTGCGGGACCACAGACTGAAATGATTCGCTAAGTTATTAATGAAAAAAGGCATTCTTTAGGTTCCATCGTCTTCATTTTAAACTCAACTATTATAAATACATAATCAAATGGTCAGTTATTTGCTTACATGTGACACATTGTGCACATACATAACAAAATAGGCTGAAACAACGTGTTTTCATTTGGGTTTTTATTGTTTTATTGACAACATTATGTCATCCCATCTGGAGCACCTGCTAAACATGAGGGCAGAAATTCCCCAATAATTGATTTGGCAATAATTGTGTTACTTAGTTAATGTAAATGTAACAAATGGTATTAAAGAACAGAATGAAAAGCTTCTTTTTTTAGACATCACAGCATTTGATATTACAGATTATTTTTCTTTAACACAAAATACTGAGCAATGTCTTCCCTCTCAGTCAAGTATGGAAACTCCCTTTTTTTCTGAAAACGAAGACAGTCCTCTTACAATATTATGAGGAACTGAATAAAAACAAGAAAAAAAAACCTACCTTACAGTTATCAATACTATATGAATTTCTATACATTTATAAATCATAGTTATTTGCAATGCTTTTAAATTCTTTGTTTCTTTATTCTTCATTTTTAAGTACACTTACAAACGAAATTATGAAATCCACACACACACGCTCGCTCACATTATACCCCATGTTTTTGGTGTCAAAATGTACTTTGCATATGTATGAACTCTTCAGCAGATTAACAGCGGTTTCTTTTAACCACTGCATTGACTCATAATTGTTTTTTCTCATTTTGTTGTGTTCCTCTTAACACAAAAGCACACTACGTATCCCAAAAACATGTTTACTGCCGTACACTTGGATCATTTCGTTGGAAAAAAACTGCACTAATGACATTTTTTCACCACTGAAACAAGCGATTTTGCAGCTCTATAGTCTTTTCACGACTACTTCTTCAACGTTTTAAATGTTTGGATGAGAAACCAGCAACAAATGTCAGCATCATGATCACTCAGGTGTGACGTGAGAGCAGGTCGCTCGTATCTAAGGCGAAGAGAAAGGGTGTTTTGGCCTTCAAAGTTGTCACCATCATCTTCATGAGGCCTTTGTGAATGAGAAAGTATCTCTTCTAACTATAATACACACAGTGCGGAGGTTCAACCGGTATTTCGGACAATCATTCCTTCTTTTGAACAGCATTCTGCGCAGTGGCAGTGTTAATAGTAAAGTGATGGAAGAGCAGATATGCAGTCACACACGCACGCACACACACACACGCACGCACACAAGAACCTTCACTTAGTTACATTAAGACACTAAATCAGAGAGAGAAACAAGAGATCCTCGCTAACGTGTTGAAGGCCACCAGTCGACAAATTATTTGAATCATATATAAATGTATATATTAACCAGGTCTGACCCCCCTTTTTTTTTTAAGAGTTATTACCAAAGCACACAATGCTTTTGAATGGGAACACTACATTATCTCACAGGGTGTGATCAGCACGAAAACCCTCTTCTGCTCCTGATCTGAGAGAGACTTGAGCAGAGACTTAAAAAAAGAATCTAATAAGGATTTGGAAGCACTGCCGCCCCCCCCCCCCCCTTTATGCTGAGCAGCACAAATCATTTCTTTCCAGTCCTGTCATATGTGTGACAGCATCAAAAGGGAGTACAGGAAACGAAATGGGATGAGGCCAGAGGAGAAACCCTGCTCTCTTCTCTAAATCAGACAGCAGTGATCACCTGGAGATCTCTTAGAACAGAGAGCCACCGGGAGGGAAGGCAACCGTCCAAATTGTTGGGGTGGGGAGAGGGGGGCGGGGGGGGGAGAGCCGGCCTTTTGTGGTAGCCGTGCACCAGGCGGCTTCCAAGGGTCAGTCTCTTCGAGGGCACTTTCCAGTCAAAGATGAGGTCAATATATGTCCGGGCAGCCCTCCCAGATGCCGCGGTCCTTGGCTTCCCAGTAGCCTCCCTTATAGATGTGGACCTGCTCCCCCGTGATCTGGTCTTCACAGCGGTCGAACCAAAGTGCCAGGTGGCTGTCATGAGGTGCGCCTGGAAAAAGAAGACAAAACAATGGTGTCACCAAAAAAGACAACAAGGTAGACAGGAGATTGGAACCGAATTAAAGCATGAGTTGTCGGTTGAATAGTGAAGGAGTACTTGCTTTTTAAGGACGGATCAGTTAGAGAGTCCTCATCGACAGCTTTTGGAAGAGAAAAGGGGATCACAGAGAATTTTTTTTACCACTTCATTTTATGATTTTTCCCCATGCATGGTAGAGGGCAACACTTTTCCACTGAAATGAGTTCCGTCTAGGGCTAGTTTGGTTTGCAGTTGGTTCAACTTGCGAAACACTTGAGAAGCAGTTCGCTTTTCCACCAACCACAGCCAGAGGAGCCATCACGTGAATAACCCTTAAATGAACAACAATGGTGGACAGCGGTAGAGCTGTGCTCATGTTGCTAAGAAGCTAGATCTACTTTTCTAACTATATACTCATCTGCAGAGCGACCTGGCTAATATTATGGCACTATGACTCAGCATTTACCGACCACTGGAGTGGTGTGCTGCTCATGCTTTACCGCTGAATTGCGACAGCATTAGTAATTCACTTTCTCGCCAGTAACGCAGCCTGATGCATATTTTGTTTTAATTGACAAAATATTGTAGCACAGCCTAGTTAATAAACAATGTGAAGTTTCTCTAGCTTCCCAAGCCAGTCGACTATACAATAACAAGATTGAGAGCCAGCATTAAATAATACTCGAATAATACTTGCCATGTTTAATGGACGAATGCATGTCACAAACTATGCAACTCCACGTTGAACATTAACCAGGCAGACAGATGGCATATTATTATTCACCATAAATGCTTTGAATGAGTAGTTACACTGAAATTGAACACAGGTTTTAATCAAAGTATGGTCAATAATTAATAATATGTAACACATATACCTGGGTAGTGTTGCGTTTTGTATATATATAATACGTTGTAGACTTCCTACTCTGGCTCCGCGTCTTATGCTCTTTGTTCTTGGACTCGCAGGGCAGATACTTCATGGGTTGAACCCGTTTTCAGGGTCAAGAGCTTGCTGCTGGTTTTAGTGAACACACGCTGGACTCTCACCTTCCTCTGGCTGGCTGGCGATGCGCTGGCTGGTGGCTTCCCTCTCTCTCTCCCGCCGCACGATGCGCTGCTTCTCCTCCAGCCGCTGCTTCTCCGAGTTGCCTTCGTCCCAGCGGCCTTCCTCCATCAGGCGCTGGTCGGGCCGGCGCCGGCTGTCGGTGGGCGATATGCCTTCCTCGTATTCATTTAGGGTCAGCGCCAAGGAGGTAAAGTAGTACATGGTATCTGCTCCCTCACTGTGGTACGATAAAGGAGAGATACACAGCAGTACTCAAATCAAAAGGCTCAATAGACCATGACATTCTGTTAAGTTATTATATATCTGCTGCTTATCTCTGCAAGACTACATTGTATTTTCTGGTTCTTTATCGCTGCCTGACTGTAATTATCTCTATGATTGATGAATTTCAGGCTCTAAATGAATTCTGATTCAGATTCGTTAACATGTTACTCAAGAAACAAAATATATGCTTAACAGGTCCGACATTGGATTCATCAAGATATTCTGATTTGGCTCCACTTCCTGTGTGACATGCAGGCTCATACGGCCCACCCATCTAAGTAATAACAACCAGAATTATCTTCGGTACGTCTTTGCTGTATCACTGCTTTACAGTTGGTTATATGAGAAGGATAGAGGTTCAGACACCTAACCCTGAGGGACTTACGGTAGAGGGTTCCTCCTCCAAACCTCTCTGGCTTTCAGAGTTTGATAGACCGTCTTCTGTTTGCCCTCGGTGCCGTTCTCTCCTCCGAGGCTGCTCTGCATCACCCGGGAAAACTCCATCTTCTCGTCCCACGTGCCCGACAGCACGTAGTGGGCCTTGCCGTCCTTGTCCATCACTACACCTGTCACCTGAAGAAAGGAGGAAAAGAGTGTTAAAAACATCAAATACAATCTGTCATAGGTCTATTTCTATGCATCTTCTTCTCACCTTTCTGGCCACATCTCTGGAGAAGTAACTGTAGGGAGCAAACTTCAGGTGGCAGCGGTCTCCTGTGGTGTGGTTCACCACGTCTATCTCTCCTGACTGGCAGAGAGAACAGGAAAGAACGATTTAAAGAAAGAAATAAGCTTTTTTTTCTTTTTAAACATCTATTGTCTCACGTTTCCACTTTCGGGTTGGCAGAATGACAATAAATACACTTTCTAAAGGGTTATATTTCAACACCAGTGGTTCCAAACCGGGGGTAGGTGGACCCCGAGCTGTACTTGAGGGGATTGCAGGGGGTATGTAGGAAGATTAGAGATTGCAATATTTCTACACAAAAACATATTTTAAATCTACTTTCTGGCACAGTTTATAGGTGGACTGTGTGATTTTACAGTTTATACAATTGTAAAATGTACATATGTCTCACCTGATCGATCCACAGCTTCCCCACGATGATGTTGTGCACTGTGGTGGTGACTTTCTTCCATGTGTAGTGATTGTTGCCCTTCTCAAAGATGGCGTGAATGGTGCCTGCGGGTGAGAGAAGGAATGCAGACGGTGGAGCCGAATATTCTTCAAGTGTCAAAACAAACCCTTCATTGTTATTGATATATATTTAGACATCTAGCTGTCTTTAAACACAGGTGTGACTGCGGAATTCTTTATGCTTTCTGCACGGATCTGTTATTAGGCTGTCATATGTGTCTTCATGGAAATAACTGCAGCATGGGATCACACCCTAAACCTACGTCAACATCAGACAAATATGTCCACAAACCGCACCGTCACTTACCTAAAGGCATAATGGAGAGGTATTTCCCCCTGAACTTGCTGGCAACGGTGATTTCCTGCCTCAGAGTCCATCCGCGATCTGAGATCACATGGTGCGCTGCCGCGGGGGGGTGGTGACTGACCTGAGAGAGAGGTTAAGAAGTGATGCATGGATTAGTTTATAAAAACAGAATAACTGGCCAACCTATCATCACCATGAAAAACCCTATTGTTACACCGCAGAGCATGAAAAATGTACTCTGTAAATGTCAAATATAATTATACTACTTATAGTACAAAAGGGTTTCATGATACACGCTACTTAATCATTTTTATTAAAAGCTTTAGTGACTTAATTAAACTTCTATTTATCTATGAATATAAAATCTCATGTCTTAATAAATCCTTCTCCACAGCAGCCGGATCTACTGCCTGAAAGCAACATTTATTGGATTCGTTTTTCTACTGGATTTATTTCTTGGGTTTTCAGAAAAGCCGGTCTAATTATCCAACACTAAGCCTGAATTCTGTGTTCTGCAATTCACAAATTAATTTCCCGCCTCGGCCTTTAACACCCTTTCCTTCTTCAGAGAAATTGCTTTTTCATGTATGTTAATGCATTGTATACAATCACTCCTCTGACCCTCATTCATGATAGACCTGCTCTCTTATTCCCAGTAAAGTAGATTTACTCAAACAATGCACTTAAGTACAATTTCTAGGTACTTTACCACTCGTTTTATTCTACTTTGTACTACTAGTCCACTACAGTGCAGAGGTAGATTGTGTACTTTTACTCCACTCCATTTATTTAACACCTTTAGCTACTTTGCAGATTTGGATTAATGATGTGAAATATAATCACCCTGCCGTTTAAATTCAAATGTGCCAGCTTTGAAAACACTCTCATGCGTGAGTAATTCTAATCAAAACATATCATATATATTATTCTGAAACGGACCAATCTGCATAATGAGTACTTTTGGTCATTTAAGTACATTTTGATTGCAGGACTTTTACTTGTATTAGTATTCCTACACTCTCTTCTTTTATTTAAGTTTAAGTACTTTTTTCACCTGTGTTTATTCCTGGTTAAAATAGTTGACAAATGCTTCCTCTCTGTGCATTCCTAAGTACATCAGAAAAAGGAAGTAAAACACTGAAAATGCTGAGCCAACAGGATCCTTCATGTCTTCCTTCGTGGCATTGCTGGATCTCACTTCCCTGCGTGTCTGCATGCTTGTCTGTCTCTCACCTGTTCGCAGAGGGAGCGGTAGCCGCTCTCTCTCCGGCGGTCCAGCTCGTACGTCTCTCCCAGCAGGGGGTTGAAGGGTTTGCCCGTGCGGTGGACGGTGGTGGAGTAGGAGGACACGGAGAAGGCGGCCACGTAGCACATCTGCTCCAGGGAACTCTGGCACTTGGAGGCCTTGTCCAGCAGCTCGTGGTACTCCAGGTCCTCCGACAGCCGCTGCAGCATGGAGATGGGCTCGTTGAAGTTTACCTGGAGAGCAGAATTACTCAGATGTGAATCATGTGTACAATCCTTATCATTTAAAGTGCCCATAAAATGATGTTTGAAATGTAAATGTATACTTTTAATGTCTTCCTAGGAGAAGGCCCACTCACAGATTGACACACATTTAAATACAGGGTATTCACTTATATGATATGACATACTGTACATTATATATGAGCCCTATCAATACGGGCTAATATGATGTTTTTTATTCTGATAACAGTATAGAAGCATCAGTATAAACAAGCGACATTGATAGGGATCCTTTTTTTAATTTCCTGTCAAATTAAATAATATAGTTTTTAGTAAGAATATACTATTTTGATAACGGGTAATAAGATTATGAGTATTGTATTATTGCCAATAATTAAATCAACATGTTCCACTGTTGTGTAGATGAACAGCAGTCATTGTTATTATGGATGTATAATAATAATAAGGACTGCTGTTAACAATGGTTATATGATTTTGGGGAGGCCAGGACTGTATGATAATATGTTCTATATTATTTGTAGTTCTTTTGTCCAGCTTACATTTTATTCATAACTCGATTATGTGCTTTTTACAGTTTGTTTCATTTGTTTCATTTGATTTTACAATGTTTGTCGCTCCATGTCGGATGTGTTCTTTGCATTCTGTTTTGGTTTCTCTTCACTGTGTGAAAGTTGTGTGTGTATTTACAAACCAAGCGCCTCAAATGTTGTTTTTGAAAGATGAAGAAACGTGCATGCTATGGCAGATCGTTTTTGATCTAAACGAAACAAGGGCCAACAAAAGAAAGCTAAGTAAAGACCGGAGATTGTTAATCGACAACACTTGATCGTCACTGGTCCCATTCATCTGTCAATAGAGCCATTTTAAACTTGGATGGCTCTGGCAGAATGTTGTCCAACAGGAACTGAAGACATGAAGACAATCGGTGTTTTTGGCATCACCTTAATGTTTTGGTGCCAGAAGTCAATCAGTCGCTTAAAATACACTTGATAGCTTGTTTGACTGAATGTATTCTTGCAACAAAGAATTGAAAAGAAAAGGTGGAGTCCTTTCTGGTCATCCCAACTGACATAATTCCTGTAAGTGACATCTGATCTGGATTAACCTGTTAAAAACACTCACAGGCATTGGGATTTTGGACAGCTCTTTGCCGATACAGTTCTTCATGATACTCCACAGATTGAGAGAATAGTTGGGTTTGTCTGCAATGCGTGTCCGCCGCTTCTTCAGCGGCACCAACTCCTGAGAGGGGGATTCCTGGTTCATCGCTAGAGGCTCCTCGTTGAGCTAAAATGCAAAAAATAGGTCAATAACAAGCATAAAAGTGTGTGGAAATAAGCGCTTTTAAAAGTGATTTACAAGCTTTTTTATTAAACATCTGTCTGATCTGATTTATTATGACTGTAGCACAATCAAAGCATTCATATTTGGAAATGTACCACCCCTAGTTCACTATGGTTTACCTTATAAACAGCGAACCATTCTTTTAACAGTCAACCCAGAGGTCAGAGTGAAACCTACCGATTGATCATCAGGACACATTTCACTGTTGAAACCGCTGATATTACTGCTTGACCTTCTGTAAAGAAATGCAAAAGGGTGAGGAGTATCTGTCAGTGTCTGGGAGCTTTCTGGTTTCAGCCACTTCAACATACAAGGAAATAGAGAGGGGATTACTTCAATTGATACAAATCGATCCAAATAAATCAACTGTTTCACAATTAAGGAAGTGCCTAAACAAAAACCCAAGTGACATACAAGGAACTGAGTTGAAATATAGACGTCTTAATAGATAAGACAAGGATTAGAGGAATTTGGAGTCACACAAGGTGATGTGTTTCCTTATGTGACTGCATGTGTGGGAAACAGGTCACACAAGATGATGTGTTTCCTTATGTGACAAACGGCATTTGTTACACACCCAACTCGTCAATTACAGCTTTGTACATGCTGCTATTTCTTCATAGCTGGCAGTTACCGAGAATACAGTTCCGAACAGGGAGAGGCATTTCTGTTTTAGTGTGAGAATGTTAAAAGACAGGAGCAAAAGCAAGCTGCTCACTCTGTCCAGTTTTGTTACGCAATAACGGCCGTGGGGGAGGGGTGTGCACTTACTTGTGAAAGTGGGGGTCTGCAGGGACAGTGATAAACTCAGGAGCCTCCTCCATGGCATCAAAGAACTCGTTGTCGTCGTCTTCGTCGCTCCCCTCACCTTTTCCCGGCCCAGAAGCACCTTAGAAAACAATCGAATCAGTGTGATATGACGTAGTGACTGATAACAATTCATAATTGACTAAACCCTAGTTTTTTAACACATGAATATAGTGGAAACAAAGCCTTATTGCTGATAACAATTGACAGTTCAATGTACAAAAGGTGTTTTGAGGGACATGCCGTTTAAAGCATTTAGAGATTTGAGAAAGAAATCAGTCAAATGAAGATAGAGGAGTTATAGCAGGAGTTTTCAGGTCACTTTTTGTGTAGTGTTCAGAGTCACGCCTTACTTTTATTGTCTGCAGTGGCATTAGACTGTGAAGCCCCTCTGAAGGCTCGCTCCAGGTGGTTGTGCTGCTTGGCCAGCTGCTCTAAAGTCTCCTCCAGTCTAACCCGCTGGTCCCGTTCTACCTGAAGGGCCTTCTGCAATCGCTTGCTGTGAGCCTGAGCCAACGCAAGGAAGTCTCGGCACGCCTGAGTGGGGACACATCAAACCGGGTTATTAAGGCCTTCAGAGTACAGGTTGCATGTAGTATAGATTTAAATAGCCCCGTTTTATTTACACATTATGTATGACAGACAAGGCAAAGAAACACGCAGACAAAGGAGGAAACGCCTACATTTATCATGGCATTAGAGGTGATACGGAACAGCGTGGCCCTCTCTGTCACCTGACGGACCTTATCCCCAGCTTCTCCGATAAGACGCAAACTGTCCAGTTCTGATAAAGACCTGAAATATATATCATAAGGCACAACAATATATAAGCGAATCACAGTGTAAATCACAATTATTTCCAGATTCAATGGTTTGAACTAGGCTTTGTTGCTGTTTTGTAAATAGTTCAACACCTTTATTTCGTGAGTTTATGCCAACGAAACAGCAAAATGAGGATACAAGGACAAAACTCGGGGTTATCATGCCAAACATTAGTATTGTGCGTGTATGTTTAATATGTTTTTGATTCCGTATTTCTAAGCTAAGATGACATGAGAAACTTTGGACTGAGGGAAGCAAAGGTAAAGCAAAAAAATAAGAACCAAAAAGTTGGTAAAGCCTGACCTCTGGAGAGCAGAGCCATGCTTTGAAATGAGGTCGTTGCAAGTGCTGAGATCCTCCACCTTGCTGCCTAGTGTTCGGAGAGCAGACTGCACTTCGGAATTCTGCGAACCGCCACCTTGTCCGGGTGCGGAGGGCGGGGATGACGAGGGAAAATCATCCCCTGAGTCATCTGTTAGAGATCAAAGCAACAGGAAGTTTCAAGGCTTTTATTGTCATGTGTGCATAGCTACAGTGTAGTTATGACAATGAAAATGTTATGTAGGAAGGAACCTTCAGCTGAAAGGGGAATTCATAGAGCCTTATCTGCCTATCTTGTTGCAGACAATCCGGTTTACAGTGCACTGAATAATATATTTGTTTCCCCCCATCTGCCTGTGTGTTTGTTTGTTTGTTTTACCTGACTCAGCCTGCATGCGGGCCGCCTTGGCTTTGGCCAGTTCCAGGGCAGTGATCCAGCGCTGGCGTTCCACTTCACAGCTGGCCTTCAGGTGATACGTCTGCGCTCCGCCATTGGAGATGACAAAGTTGCAGGCGTCATCCACGGTGATGGTTGCCGTCGCCAGGTTGATTGTGCCTCGACACGTGTGGCCCATCTCTGCCTGGGTCCTAATAATCAGAGATGTCCATTTTAAATATTGGGGTGGAAAAAATGATGTATGTACTGTTTGGAATAATTAAACTAGGCTTTCATCTGAAAGCATTTGGTAAAATAAGAGGAATATATATGGAGGATGTAAGATTGGTTGTACCCTTTGGATTGTACATATAGTAGAGTGTAATTAAACAGTAGTTACAGCAGATAAAGGTCAAGATGTTTATTTAGTGACCTGATAAAGACCTTATCTTTCCTCCTATGTTTCTGATTCACAGGAAAATGTACCTGTAGTAGGACAGCAGCCCATTACTCAGGACAAACCACCTCCGCTGATAACCCTTGATGTAATTTGTCCACTTGAACACCCATCCTTTGTATGTGTCGCCAGCAGGAGTGGGAACGGGGGTCTTCGGCTCCGACATCATAGCCCCCAAAATCAAGAGATGGATTTGAGGAACCTTTTAAAGAAAAATAAAAGTTCAAAATATTAACTTGACAAGGATTATGCTCCCCTGTAAGGCTGAAATGATTAAACAGTTAGTATGTCACCGAAGAATCAGCGATTGTTTTATTAATCATTTTACTCATCCTCAAAGGCTGAACTGCCACCTAGTCACGGCCTAAAGCTTCCTTAGTGAGCATATTTACTGTTGATCTTGGGCATTGTGAAGTTGCAATAGATTAGGAGGCCTAAAACATTATATGGGTGAATAATCAGCAGAAAAAAAACAATGAAATGTGGGTTAGTCAAAGCCTTAGTTCAGTACTAAACCACTTATAGCGTTGTACTAGACGATATGATTTAATACTGTTGGTTGATATTGATCTTTCAGTGTGGAGTGACAGGTCAAAGTTCAACAGTGGGGATCAAAAGACTAACTTCTAAAACAAGTTTCAAACAAAGCTATGTACATAAAAGAAAGAGTGAATGTGATTATAACAACTCAGTTTGATTATGTTTTCTAAAATGCCTATAAACTTAATATTATCAACTGTCACAGATACCATGACTTCAAAAACGATGCTTACATTTTCTTTTCAGGTATATGTGAAGGTGGTTCAATTATAACACAAGAAAACAAGATGATAACAGCATACATTGCATACAACTTTGACATATTGTTGAGCTTGACATTACAGCTAGTTAGCTCCAGAAAGGCTAGTGGGAGTCACCGTAATAACAGCTCATTGCAAGAAAGGGAGCTAAAGTAAATAATTTCGACATGTTTGCTCGAAGTTAACCATCTGACCAGTGCATATGTCATATACGGTAAACACATGCATGATACGTGGCAAAACAATCGTTAGCTTACGAGCTAGTTTTTAAACTCGCCGATTGCTAAGTGTTTACCTTGACGTGTCCGAAATGTGAGATCAGGCAACCAGACACCAAGTGAAGTCACAGCTAACTTTGACACCCATACGCTACTGTACCTAGCTAGCTGGAGAGGCTAACTAGCTAACCGACTGTCACGGGAAAGCAAATTATCAAGACAACTAAACACAAGACGTCGACGACAACAGCAGTGTGTTGATGAAATAAAGTGACACCAGCGAGTTTCGTTAGTGTCCCTCAACAATGTGGTGTATTGTGTTCATTCTACAGCTACGTACACCGACAAGAACCTAAAGCTAGCAAGCTACATCTAACTAGCCTAACGTTAGCTCGCTGGTTACACCCGGTGCAACACACAATTTGGTCTTGTCTAGAAACAGCTAGGCTACAATGTTGTCCCGATTGGCTGCAATCTGGACGGTAGACGGGACGAAAAAGGGCTTTTTGCCTTCAAAGTAATAGTACAGTGTGTCAGTATTTGCCACATAAAAACAAGTCATACTGTTAAGTGTTAATCTCTATCAAAGGCCATTTAAATACACGTTGTACTGTATATTTATATTAATCCGTAATGACATGGGTTTTCGTGTTTTGTTGATAGTGGATTATCACTATATTTATTAATAAATGAGTTAGTTAGATTACTATTATTTTACTCCTTTAATTGTGTTTAATTTTGAAATATACAATCGGAAACCAACTTGACTGTTTCGTGCGAAATTGACAAAAAGTTGAATATTAACTACTAACCAGCTAGCTTAGCTACGTTTATCACGGATGTATCATAGAGTTTAGTTTTAAAAGAATACCTCCGTGACGTTAACCTTAGCCACAAGTGTCAAATAAATTGACATTAAATAACAAGTTTACTAAACTATGTAGAACAGATAGTAGTATAGGTTATTGATGTTAACGTGGAGGTTGGTTGCCGGCTAACTAACGTTACCTTACCCTGAAAAATGTCAAAAATGTAACAGACTACACTGAAAAGTGTGAATCTGTGATTGTTATTAAATGAGGGCGAGTCCGATACCATGTGACAAATAAAGTGCTCAAACAAAAATTCGACTCCGGTGGGACTCGAACCCACAACCTTTGAATTACTACATTGCAACCTAGAAGTCCAATGCGCTATCCATTGCGCCACGGAGCCACCTGTTGCACATGATATCCATTGTAGTATTTCAATTCCCTTTGTGATAATATTGTATATTGGTATTTTTATATTAACACCGATGACATTTTACCACATCTCACCTTGAATTAGCAATATCTATTATTAAATGGACTTTATGAACCTGCAGTATTAAATGTTGACCACTAGGAGACGCTAGAAGACCGTGCAGAACAGGTTCCGCCGTGTGAAATGTTGACCACTAGGGGGCGCTCAAAGACCGTGCACAACCGATTCTGCAGTATAAGGCCAAATTCCAACCAAAGAAATCCAAACCGCCCTCGTCGCCTGTGAGTCGAGCTCATTCTTGGTAGCGACAGCCAATCACGTTCACGTCTGCTACCAAGATTCTACCAAGAATTGCCCCCGCAGCAACCAAGAATTGACCAATCAGCGTCTCCGTAGGCGGGCTATACTCTGCGGACGCCGCGAGCGAGAGATTCACTTTTTCCCAACATCACGAAAGTAAGTACATCATCCTTTAACTATGTTGTCAATGCTTATAAACTGTCATATTAATGTATAGATATATTTTAACTAAACAACATGTTGCACAGGGACATTTTACTAATGTCCCGTAACCGTTCCATGTATGTGATGTTTACCGGGAGCGGATTATTATGTACATCTATCGTCAATTTAATGTTGACATATCTGGCTAAATGACATGCCTGTTTATGACATTACCCAGTTTAAATTAAGGACTAACATAACTACGAGCTAGAGAGAATCTCGGAGCAAAACAAATCTTGCCCTTGACTGTAACCGGACACCTGTTTTTATTTCACCATTAATTTAAATACTAAACCTCACTTGTAAACAATGAAAGTCCGGGGGGGGGAACAGTGAAGGGAAGTTACAATGCAGTTAACACTTTTATTATGAAATACTTGTACTTGAGTAGGCAGGCCTGTTTCCATTGTAAGGTACTTTAATACACTATAATTGAGAGGAAATTATGAAATAGTTAGTATGAAGGTCGAGTTTTTCATACAAAATATAGGCTTTTTATACATTTCGATTGATTGATTACATTTAAATGCATAATCTGCATTTGTACTTGTTTTTATTCATCTTTAATTTGTATTGTATGTAGTCATCAGTTTTTCTTTGAATCAATATGTAATCTTTTACAGCTTGTTTATTAAATATTAAATATGTATTATAAATTAAATATTTCTCAGTTTTTTTTTAAATATGACTATTTTCTTATTCTCTTGATGGAACCACGCTTTCATCTGGCACTTCATGCGCAGATTTGCTGTGGGTTGCAGCACAGACTCCCAGCAGCTGTATGCCACTTTTATGAGTCGCCTCAACCACTGTATTTTCATGTGGGACCAGGACGACATGAAGGCCGCGAAGGATGTGCAGAGCTAGAAGCTGGAGGGAGACATCCATCCGCGGCTGATGTGCTTCGCTCTGTCAGCAGAAGTGAGCTAGCTCTGCATTGCCGGAGAATCACCCGCGGCACCAAGGAGACCCAGGCTCAGATTCATAGGCTCATCCAGGCCTTTGATGGAGATGCTGGTCGGGACTCTCTGGGAGTGCCACTCATCAACTCGGCCTGGATGAGTGAAATCATCAAGTCCCAGTGGAAGCATGTGGCCTGCATCTAGGATCCTCCAGGTGTGCAGCTCTACGCACAAACTGGCTCCAGTGTGAAGGGAGGGAACCGCCTGCCAACATACCGCATACTTCACTGGAGTCATTTCACCTGCACCTGAACCGGTTCATCCCAGGTAAATATGTGTTTCCCTTTTCTCATCCTATGGTTAGATTAATCACCATTTGGATTGGAATAAATAACAGCTGTGTTTTTATCTATACAAATGTTGAAATGATCTGAAATAAAAACATGATACATTTCAACATTTACTTTACAGGTACTCTGGCAAGTGACACCTTTTTCCAAGCCTATCTTTTGGATGGACTGGTACGCTGGAATGAGGACCGGGCTGTGACAGCAACAAGGGATGAGCAGCAGCATCCACACTGCTACAATCGTCTTCTTCGCCATGCTGTGAATACTCTGGCAGAGGAGGTTCTAAGCAAGAAGATCATCCCTTATGTTGGGCCACGAAAATACACTGGTAGATACATATTTGATTTGCTTGTAGTATACTAATAGCCTACCATTGTATCACTTGCATTATGTTTTCTGATTGATATGCAAATAACATATAATCTAAATACCAAGAGTAATTAGATTAATCCATCCATCCATCCATCTTCTCCCGCTTATCCGTGGTCGGGTCGCGGGGGTAGCAGTTCCAGCAGAGAGTCCCAAACTTTCTTTTCCCTGGCGACATCAACCAGCTCTGACTGGGGGATCCCAAGGCGCTCCCAGGCCAGCGAAGAGATATAATCCCTCCACCTGGTCCTAGGTCTACCCCTTGGTCTCTTCCCAGCTGGACGTGCCTGGAACACCTCCCTAGGGAGGCGCCCAGGTGGCATCCTAACTAGGTGCCCGAACCACCTCAACTGGCTCCTTTCGACGCGAAGGAGGAGCGGCTCAACTCCGAGTCCCTCCCTGATGACCGAACTTCTCACCTTATCCCTAAGGGAGACACCAGCCATCCTGCGGAGAAAACCCATCTCGGCCGCTTGTATCTGCGATCTCGTTCTTTCGGTCATGACCCATCCTTCATGACCATAGGTGAGGGTAGGAACGAAAATGGCCCGGTAGACAGAGAGCTTTGCCTTCTGGCTCAGCTCCCTTTTCGTCACAACGGTGCGGTAAAGCGACTGCAGTACCGCTCCCGCTGCTCCGATTCTCCGGCCCATCTCACGCTCCATTGTTCCCTCACTCGAGAACAAGACCCCGAGATACTTGAACTCCTTCACTTGGGGTAAGGACTCATTCCCTACTTGAAGTAGACAGTCCATCGGTTTCCTGCTGAGAACCATGGCCTCAGATTTGGAGGTGCTGATCCTCATCCCAGCCGCTTCACACTCGGTTGCGAACCGATCCAGTGAGTGCTGAAGGTCGCAGACCGATGAAGCCATTAGAACCACATCATCTGCAAAAAGCAGTGGTGCAATCCTTAGTCCACCGAACTGCAGACCCCCTCCCCCATGACTACGCCTCGAAATCCGATCCATGTATATTACAATGTACAATTATCCTCTCTGAAGAACCAGCACCTTACTGTGGTAGAGAGGTTTGTGTGCCCTGATGAACCTGGGGGCTATGTTGTCTGGAACCTTGTGTTCCTGGTAGGGTCTCCCATGGCAAATTGGTCTCAGGCAAGGGGCCAGACTAAGATTGGTTCAAAAGACCTCATGAAAGACAACACAAGAAGTGAGGATACCCGGCCCGGAGGAAGCCCGGGGTCCCCTTCTGGAGCCAGGCCCAGAAGGAGGACTCGTCGGCGAGCGTCTGGTGGCCGGGCTTGCCACGGAGCCCGGCCGGGCCCAGCCCGAAAAGGCAACGTGGGCAACACCTCCGCTTCTCCGTCCCGCGGGCCCACCACCTACGGGAAACAGCGATGGGGTCGGGTGCGCTGCCAGAAGGGTGGCAGTGAAAGCGGAGGGTCTCGACGGACCAGACCCGGGCGACAGAAGCTGGCTTTGGGGACGTGGAACGTCACCTCTCTGGGGGGGAAGGAGCCGGAGCTTGTGCGGGAGGTGGAGCGTTACCAGTTGGATCTGGTTGGGCTCACCTCTACGCACAGCGTCGGCTCTGGAACCTTACTTCTGGATAGGGGTTGGACTCTATTCTTCTCCGGAGTTGCTCAAGGTGTGAGGCGCCGGGCGGGTGTGGAGATACTCACAAGTCCCCGGTTATGTGCTTCGTTGTTGGAGTTTACCCCAGTGGACGAGAGGGTCACCTCCCTACGCCTGCGGGTTATGGGGGGGGAAACTCTGACTGTTGTGTGTGCTTATGCACCCAACAGCAGTTCAGAGTATACGGCCTTCTTGGAGACCCTGGAAAGAGTCCTGTATGGGGCTCCTGAAGGGGACTCTTTAATCTTGCTGGGAGACTTCAACGCACATGTGGGCAATGATGGAGACACTTGGAGGGGCGTGATTGGGAGGAACGGCCCCCCTGATCTGAACCGGAGTGGTGGTTTGTTACTGGACTTCTGTGCTAGTCATGGATTGGCCATAACAAACACCATGTTCGAACATAAGGATGCTCATAAGTGTACGTGGTACCAGAGCACCCTAGGCAGAAGGTCCATGATCGATTTTGTTATCGTATCATCGGACCTGAGGCCGTATGTTTTGGACACTCTGGTAAAGAGAGGGGCGGAGTTGTCAACTGATCACCATCTGGTGGTGAGTTGGGTCGAGTGGCGGGGGAAGCCTCTGGATAGACCTGGTAAGCCCAAACGTGTAGTTCGGGTGAACTGGGAACGTCTGGAGGAGGCCCAAGTTCAGGAGGCCTTCAACTCACACCTCCGGCGGAGCTTTTCGGGCATTCCTGTGGAGGTTGGGGACATTGAACCAGAGTGGTCGGTGTTCAAAGCCTCTATTACCGAAGCCGCGACGGGGAGCTGTGGTCTCAAGGTCCTAGGTGCCTCAAGGGGCGGTAACCCTCGAACCTCCTGGTGGACACCGGTGGTCAGGGAAGCCGTCCGACTGAAGAAGGAGGCCTTCAGGGATTTGTTATCCCGGGGGACTCCCGAGGCAGTTGCAAGGTACCGACAGGCCCGAAGGGCAGCAGCCTCATCCGTGGCCGAGGCAAAGCAGCGGGTGTGGGAGAAGTTCGGAGAAGACATGGAGAAGGACTTTCGGGCGGCACCAAAGTTGTTCTGGAAAACTGTCCGACACCTCAGGAGGGGGAAGCAGGGAACCATCCAAGCTGTGTACAGTAAGGATGGGACGTTGTTGACCTCAACTGATGGAGTGTTAGGGCGTTGGAAGGAACACTTTGAGGAACTCCTGAACCCGACAACTCCGCCCTCTATGTTAGAGGCAGAGCTGGAGTATGACGGGGGATCAACACCAATCTCCCGGGGGGAGGTCACTGAGGTCGTCAAACAACTCCACAGTGGCAAAGCCCCGGGGGTGGATGAGATCTGCCCGGAAATGCTGAAGGCTCTGGGTGTTGAGGGACTGTCATGGTTGACACGTCTCATCAACGTTGCGTGGAAGTCGGAAACAGTACCGAAGGAGTGGCAGACCGGGGTGGTGGTTCCCCTTTTTAAAAAGGGGGATCAGAGGGTGTGTGCCAATTACAGAGGCATCACACTACTCAGCCTCCCCGGGAAAGTTTACTCTAAGGTACTCGAAAGGAGGGTCAGGCCGATTGTCGAACCTCAGATTGAGGAGGAACAATGCGGATTCCGTCCTGGTCGTGGAACGACGGATCAGCTTTTTACTCTCGCAAGGATCCTGAAGGGGGCCTGGGAGTACGCTTATCCGGTCTACATGTGTTTTGTAGACTTGGAGAAGGCGTATGACCGAGTTCCCAGGGAGTTACTGTGGGAGGTGCTGCGGGAGTATGGGGTGAGGGGGTCTCTACTCAGGGCCATCCAATCTCTGTACTCCCAAAGCGAGAGCTGTGTCCGGGTCCTCGGCAGTAAGTCGGACCCATTTCCGGTGAGGGTTGGCCTCCTCCAGGGCTGCGCTTTGTCACCAATCCTGTTTGTAATTAGATTAAGTCATTTATATTTAAAATGATATTTTATATATATATTAGGGCTGTCAAACGATTAAAATCAGATTAATCACAGCTTAAAAATTTATTAATCATGATTAGTCACCATTCGAACTATGTCCAAAATATGCCATTTATTTATGCATATTGTTGTGGGAATGGAAAGATAAATGAAAGAAGGCGGATATATCCATTTAACATACAGTATCTATGTTTATTATAAAATTGTTCTGCGTGTCAAAATGAAAGACAACCCACACACCTATCAATCATCAAACCGTGGGGTCTTAATTCATTACGTGTTGATTTCTATCAACGGGGGAGTACTTCAGGAAAGTCGACAGAGGGGGGGGGGGGGCTAGTAGAGTACTTCGTGACCACAGAGTGTGAACGTTGTGATCAGCTGTTTTAGCGCAGTTCTCCAGTGAAGGGGGGGGAGTCTCCCTCGGTAGCCGGTTGGCGTAGTTTTGGCACAATTCCGTTGTACAGACCAACGTTAACAGCAGCCCTGTCTGTGCACACGGAGACCGACTCTGTCGTCCGGTGATCTAACCGCCTTCTGGAAAAGCTTCACAAGTACGTCGGTACGCAAATGCGCTTTGTGACACAAGTGACGGTACGCATTTCAGAGAGATTACGCACATAACCTGCGTACCAGTTATGTGCACCCCGGTACTACAGCAAAAGTATTCTCCGTCGGGACTTCCTGCAACAACACCACGCCGTTATCAAAGATGTTCTATTGAGAAGACGATCACTACGTGACAAAAGTTTTCAAAACCGTGGCTACTGAAATCAATCTTACTAACTGCTGTCTGTGCAATTTACTCCGCGAGTTGGCAGACTTTATTTTGCTTCCTTTAACATCATTTTTCATGGTGGGGCTAAGCCATTTCTTGGTATGGGTGTAGCCTACCCCAGCCATACCCTGGCGCTGCCACTGGTGGCACATATGGGGCGGGCCATTCTGCAAATGCGTTAAATATTTTAACGCAATTAATTCAAAAAATGAATTACCGCCGTTAACGCGATAATTTTGACAGCACTAATATATATATATATATATTTTATCTAATTGTATTTTTATTTGATTTTAAAGAGGAACTGATGGGAGTGGAGTACCTTTACCAGCAAACTGGTCAAGTTCTGCAGGACTACAAGCTGGCCATACAAAAGTCAGAGAGCAGCGAGGTGGCGATAAAGGTTCATGATGGTCATGCTGAACCTGAGGAGTTTCAGGACTTCACTGTCCCCACATTCCACCTTCAAAGGTTACCTGCTACCTCATCAAAAGCACTGTTCTCTGTATCTCCGTCTCCATCCAACAGCACCCTGTCCTCCCTGTCTGTGGTCCCTCCTTCGTCTTCCACCAGCACCCTGTCCTCCCTGTCTGTGGTCCCTCCTTCATCTTCCACCAGCACCCTGTCCTCCCTGTCTGTGGTCCCTCCTTCATCTTCCACCAGCACGCTGTCCTCACTGTCTGTGGTCCCTACATCAACAGTGTCACCTCCATCCACCAGCGCCCAGTCCTCACAACAATCCACCTCAGTCGATGTAAGGACCAATTTACCTTTCTTATGTTTATTCACATGCTTGTAACACAATCTGGGTTATGTCAGCTACAATATCGAGGGGTATGGAGCCGTCCAGGAGCTGGCAGAGTTTTTGTTTGGTCTCCGAGAACACCTACTGGCCTTAAGTGGAGACAAGTGCGCCAAAATAATCCCTCTGTGGCAGGCACTGGGGGATTTCGACAAGAGGAAGACCAGCTTTCCAACCCGTCACAAAAACACACTGAAGCAGGGGCGATTCAGGGCAACAAAAAAGATTGTAGCACCAGGTGTGGAGAGCACTAAAAGGATTGTTACATTTAAAAATGACTGAAACACTGTACTGTTTTCACCTTAATAAGTGTAGTCAAGGTTATTAAAGGATCCTTATTAACTTGAACACCACCTTTCCTTTCTTGGGTCCAAAACAAACATAAGAGACATACAGTAAGCAAGTGTGTGTGTCAGATGGAATAAAGCAGAACAACATGCTAATAATCCAGCCATGCAGTGGGGTGGTTTGTGAACTACCTCTCTGAAAGGTCCCAATGTGTTTCAGTTTGATGGGCTGTCTTCTGAGTGGTTAAACATCACTAATGGTGTACCACAAGGTTCAGTTTTAGGTCCGCTATTATTCTCTATTTATATTAATAGTTTAGGTGAAAATGTCGAAGGAGCAACCTTACATTTTTATGCGGACGATACCGTTATGTACTGTGCAGGTCCCTCGATTAACGAGGCTGTTGTTAAATTACAGGCTGTTTTTAACATTATTCAGGCTCAGCTCTCTGAGCTTAAGCTTCTTTTAAATGTGGATAAAACCAAAGTAATGCTCTTTTCTAAAGCTAAAGCTAAAAATACACCGGAGACTGCTTTGGATATTGTAACTACGCAAGGAATACAACTTGAAGTGGGTACCTGTTACAAATACTTGGGTATCTGGCTTGATGACTGTCTCACTTTTAAACTTCATGTCAATAACCTGCTTAAAAAGCTGAGGGTTAGGCTAGGTTTCTTTTACAGAAATAAGTCCTGTTTCTCGCTTGAGGCCAGGAAAAGGCTAGTCACTGTGACCTTTTTACCTGTGCTGGATTATGGTGATTTGTTATATATGAATGCACCTGCCAATTACCTGAGCAAGTTAGATGCTGCGTATCACAGTGCACTGAGATTTTTGACAAATTGTAAAGCACTTACGCATCACTGTACCCTGTATACCAAGGCGGTTTTGCCATCACTTACTGTACGGAGGCTCAGTCACTGGTACTTTTTCATTTACAAAGCCATGTTGGATAAACTACCATCTTATATCTGCTCCCTGATCTCTCTGCGAATTGAAAGTACTTATTGCCTGAGATCGCATGCTGTGGTTTTATTAAATGTGCCAAGTGCTAGGACAGTCTTAGGGAAGAAAGCTTTTAGATGTGCAGCTCCACTAACATGGAACAGTCTGCAAAAAGAATGGAAAATTACCAAGCTACACCACTACATGTTTTTAAAGCTCGGTTGGATGCTACAAAATCAGATGCTGTTGGTACCTGTACTGTACATGTGGTTAAATATGTAAATTGTAATCCCTGTACATTTTGCTGTATGATGTCCTTTTGTTGTTCTGTTGTTTATGTTTTTATGTCTTCTTGTGGAACCTACTGCTGCAGGTCTCCCTTGAAAAAGAGATCATTGATCTCAATGGGATTTTACCTGGATAAATAAAGATTTGAATTGAATTGAAACACTTTCTGGGTTTCCCCCATAACTTTAGGGAAGTAAAATTACAGAAAAGTACAAATACATCTCAATCTTTAGTAATTCATAATAATAAGTATTCTGTTGGATTTACAGGTGCTTCATTGGGGCTCACAGTCCTGCACAGTGGCCAAACTGCAACAGAGTGGTGGAGGCCATCTTCACAAGGCTCTGTGACCTCTACAAAAACACTGCGCTGCGAGGGAGTGAGGGTCTCACGGTTCAAAATGGTGATACGTGCTTATAAGCACATCCGAGAGTGCGTGATCACCAACGCCAAGGTGATGACTGAGACCCATCCAGCTCCCAGAAGTGAATGTTGCAACTGTCACACAATGGTGAGTAAATAAGCATACTACATATACTGCAAAACATGTATACTTACTCTTTAATACTTACCCAATAAAATGATTTACTGTTCAAAATAATCCCAACTTTTTTTCATTACAAATATTCCCTTTTGTTCATTAATATTGATTGTTTCATGTTTCCACAGGTTCAGCAGGCGTTGCAGGTCTCAGGAACAGCAGATCCTGAAGCAGGGTATCCCCGCTCCTGACGCAGGAGCTGAGAAGCTTCTTGTGGCAATGCAGAAAGGGACATCTCTGTTTCGTGGCAGTTTGGCTGAGCCTCACACCTTTGTTCTGCCACCAAACACTGCTGGTGAGGCAAAGCTCCAGAAGAGATCACAACCAGTGGCCATCTCACAGGTCCCACCACCACCTCCATACTATCCTCTTCCCTTCAGTGGCGTAATAAGGTTGTGATTGGCCCCGGTGCAAATATTGTTTTGGGCCCATCGCCCCAAACATAAGCGCACGCTGATGCGCTCACACACGCACGGACATACACAACCACTCAGAAGCGCCACATGTATAGGCTATCAACAACAGCCTGCCCTGGCCTCAAACCACCACAGCCTGACAACGGCACAGCGAACTAAGAAGAGGATTAAACCTGTTTCCTTGATGTTTGTCTCTGGGGAATGGGCCGGTAGGCCTACATAGACCGGTAGCTTTTGATCTTGGCGTCGGGGGTCTCAATAGCGCCATAGAGTCCCCTATTGGTTGGGGCCCTTGGGGGAACTGTTGGACCAGCCTCTCCTCCTGGCTGGCTGGAGAAGAAGGTTGCACAGCGACGGATACAGCTTCACTTGTGGAGCTACATGGCAATGATGGTGGTGAGGCAGGTGAGCTATCGTTAGCCTCCGGCTGCCGCTGCACGTCAACATTGCTAACGTTAGCGCTCGATTTCGAGGACGATGTATGACAAAAAAAACGGTCTAATTTTGTCAGTTTAGCTGTTACATCTCCTTGTTCTCTCTTGTCCTTTCTCTTTTGAGCACTGCTCTTGTTCTTTGGTTTGCTGTACATTATAAATGCAAGCTATTACTTTTTTTATAATGCTACCGAACTTGCTGCTGCTAGCTACAGTACAGTACAGGTTGATTAAACGGTTCACATGACATGAAAGGGAGCAAGGTCATTGGACAGACAAATTACAAATTAATTTAGGTTGCTTGGTTGCTTTGAAGACTGCGTGAACCAATCAATGCCATTGGGGCCCAAAAAATAAAAATAAATGTAAAACTTTTTTTTTGAATGGGCCCCTGGCTGGCTCTGGGCCCCGGTGCGTTGCACCGGCTGCACCAGCTATAGTTACGCCACTGCTTCCCTTCCTTGCACCGACTCCACCCTTCTCAATACCATACATGGTACCATCTGTGCAGCTTCCTCAAGTGCCTGGACCCTCACAGGTTGTGCCTGGAAGCTCTCAGATGATGCTTCTCAACATGCCATTGCCATCAGCTATGCCATCAGCTACTCAGGCACTAACATCCAGTCAGAGTAACGTGCCGTACACCACACAGCAGTACAGGAAAGGAAAAGAGGAGAGGGAGCAATCTGGATCAGGCAAAAGAAAGTATGTCAAAAAGACAGACGCCATCATTTGTAAAAAGTGCAACAAAGACAGGAAGCCACCAGCCCATTTACAGTACTTTGGCAATTGGTACTGTCAAGAATCCGAGACCCAGTCCTATGAGGAATGGAGGGCTGTGCTGGATCAAAGAGGGTATGGGGGAAAAAAGAGAGGGGATGCACCTTAAATGGCCAAATGTTGTGAGCAGGTGGGTCATTTCGTTATTTATTTGACACTTTATTTCTTTACATTTGATGGCACTGTTTAATTAGTTATGTTATATATGGTACACTTTTATTATTATTATTATTATTATTATTATTGTTTATATTGTTATTACAATGTTGTTGTGACCTCATAACACATATAAAACTGTTGTGGATGTGTCTGTGTTTTTAACTTCTTTTAAATATTTGTTTGCAACTTTTTCACTTTAATATATTTTTCACTTTGTTATATTTTGCACTGTTTGTTGCACTGTTGGTCTTGTTATTAGTATTTATTTTACACTTTACTATACATATTGTAAGAATTGTTGTTATTATTACTGTTGTTTTAAATATATAAATAAATATAAAACAAGTATGGATGTTTCTGTTTTGAATATTTCATCATCATATTTCACTTTCATTATTGTTATATTTACTTAATACTTTGTTCTTAAGTTTGAATACATTTATTAAAAGTTGTAATTATAATAATAAATGCACAAAATAACAATAATCCTCATATTTGTCATATTATTTATATTCTAAGTACTATTCTATATTAAGTACATCTATAGAAGTACTGTACAATGATGTACTTCCTTGGATGCTCCTTAATACTTCACTACATTTCAGAGGCAACGATTTGACTCTTAACCTCATTGATTTGATAACATGAGTTACTTTGAAGATTTAGATTATGTTACAAAGTACAATAATATAAACAGACAATGAATCACGAATGATTATGGTGAAGAACTGAAATGATCGATTGATTTTATTCACAACCTACCCAAAAGTATGGTAAAATAATAAATAAGCTCCACCTTTACATTTATGCATGTTCTGACATACAAGGAATTGAGCGGGATTCGAAACCAGCTCGTAAGGTGTATTTCGGCTATTTCACGGTTATCAAACATAGACTAACGCGCTATGTCCTCAAACCGGCCCTACACCTGTGAGTCGAGCTCATTATTGGTAGTTAAATGATCCATTGATTTGTATTCACAACCTACCCAAAAGTATGGTAAAATAATAAATAAGCTCCACCTTTACATGTTCTGATATACAAGGGATTGAGTGGGATTCGAAACCGCGCTAGCAGGGCGTATTTCGGCTACTTGATGGTTATCAATGCGCTAAATCTCATTCTTGGTAGTGATAGCGAATCACGTTCCTGTATGCTACCAAGATTCTACCAATAATTGACAGCTATAGCCAATCAGCGCTCGTATCGCTACAAAGAATTGGCCGGTCTGCAACCACGAATTGACCAATCAGCGTCTCTGTATACCTGGCGACTCAGCGGTTACCGGCGAACGAGAAAATCACTTCTTCCCAGCAACATCACGGAAGTAAGTACATCATTTATACATGTTGTTGTAAAAGTGTCTTATTAATTGGTAAGTAAAGAACATGTTGCTCAGTGACATTTTACATTTGACTAGTGAACCGGACCTGTTCCATGAAGGTAGCCTATGTTGTTATAGGCTAGTTGGTTTTCAGATAGCGGATGTGCTGTGAATTTAACATTGACATATCTGGCTAAATAACCTGCCTGTTTTGTTTATGACATGACCATGACCAAGCTAATGTTTAGGACTAACATAACTAGGTTCGAGGTTTCCTTTTCTTTTTACCTTCTGGCGTCCTCTGTCTTCAGTGGCCAAAACAAAGTATCGCCCTTGACTGTAACCTGACACCTGTTTGTATTTTACATTAATGTAAATACTAAACCTCACTTCCAGTGGCGGGGGGCGTGATGGGGGGCCTAATAATGTAATTAGAGGGGCACATGTAATACAGGAAGAAGGAGATTTAAAAAACGTTTAGTTTAGTAGCCTATAAAGCAGGGGTGGGGAACCTCCGGACTAGGAAGAGAACAGAGAAACATATTCTTCATGACCAAAGTTGGAATTGAAATAAAAAAGGAAAGTGAAAATTATGCTCGTCACCCTCTCCCTCCGGTCCACATTAATACAAATGATCCCAATACGTATGATTGTATGAACTATGAAAAGATCTTAAAATCAATACAAATGTATTTATTATAAACGTTAGTCCTTAACACCTATCACTGTGTATATCACCATTCAAACATCTTTTAAAAGTTGAACAAACCCCACAGCTCAGTGAAATGTTGACTTTATTTGATCATTTCAGTAAAAACTAACGTTCATATTTCTCTTTTTAATTATAATACTGATGAACGTTCAAAACAAAGCACTTTGGCAACTTACCACATACGTTTTAAAATGCTTAATAAGCACCGTAACTTTCATGATATAATTTCTCCGTCATAATCGTTTGTGTCCGTGAACGGCCCGACTGTTGTGTGACGTCAAATGCTGCGGTTGCAAGGCATTGTGGGGCAGCATTTTCTCCTCTCCTTTTGGTTATGGAGGTCCAGTGGTTCCTAAGCTAAAGGAGGTTATAAAGGAAGTTTGAAACCTCCTTTCCTTTTATTTAGAGAATTCGAACGGCACCTATCATGGCTGCCACTGAGAGACTTCCGGGTAATTTCACTCCGTTAGGAAGGTTCCTAAGCTAAATGGACTATTCGACTGCAGCAGAGCCCTAGAGAGATAAGAGTTATGACACTCTTTGATGTCGCCGCCAGCCGGTCACGTGGTTTATGTATGCCGGGATAGTTCCAAACGCACTTCCGTGGCAATGCTTCTCTATGGCAAAAACAGCACAAACATGGTCAAAATAGTCATAGATTAAACCAACGCTGTTATTTTTTAAAGATTGCTTTCATATTTACATGATGTGGTTACACTTTGTATGGATTGGCACTATTTACAAGTTTCGTTATTTAACGATATTTTGAGGGGAAAGTGTGGTAGCACAAGCAGGCTATGTTGCTGTCACTGCCAGGGCAGTCACGTCCGTAGTATAGTTGCGCTGCGCTGCGCTGTCATGTTCTTCTATGGGACAGACAGACAGCAGCGATTGCGTTATTGAATGATAATAAATATATATAAAAAAAACACACACACCCAAGTACTTTTTCAGCTGTAATTGCATTATTGCATACTTTTTATTGACAGTTTTGCATTTGGAGAGGCAGGGTGACAACGGAAAGCTTGGTAGCCAATTACTTAGATACGTTTTACATTTTTGGAGGCAAACGCTTGTGTTCATGTTAGCATGGGTAGCATGATCATGTTAAGACTATGAATATCATTTTACCACAACAGTGGATGAACAATTGATATATGTGTTTGAACAAGAACAACAGGAAGAACAAAGTAAAAGGGACGAACAAATGTGTGAACAAGTATTAAGAACAGTGTATGGAAAAAGTGATGTGTGTTAGAACAAAGTAAAATGAATGAGAAGGAGAACAAAGAGGGTTAGGGTTAAACAGAAAAAGTCAACAGAGCAACAAAAACAGGTTTGTCAACAATACAAATAAAAATGATGAGGCCACTTTGCCAGGGGGAGGTGATTTGTAAAATATCCATAAAGAAAAAATAAAATCAGTTCTGTTTCATATGGATGTTATGAATGCTGCCCTCAAAGTGCACCAGATTGATGCTTTTAACTTCAACATTTAAAACAAATCTTCCCCCACTTAAATCATGTTCACAATGGATAGGAAACTACATTTGCGAATATCTTGTGTCCATATCTTTCTGTTTGGGTGGTCATGCCACACCGTGCACGTGCATGCATGCGTGAGTCATGGCAACATATCTGGATTAAGAGGTTGCTTTTTCTGTGCACAATGTGACCGGACTTCACGTCTCCTCCCTCTGTGACGCTGCTTGGCACCATGTCAGCGCACCTGCTATTTTGCGCACCTGCTATTTAAGTGGAGGAGACAAATCTGCTCCCCCCCCCTCCGCTTCTCCTTTGTGGCCGCGTGGATTGTTTGGCGTGGCGTCTCGCGCATCACACTCTCTACCAGACAGCTGACGCCCGGTGCGTTTGAGGAGGATTGGCTCCTCCGGAGGTTCCCGGTCTTGCAGTGTTGCAACTAGTGATGGTGAGATGAAGCCTTATGAAGCTTTGAAGCTTTCCAGCCAATTGGTTCGCAAAAGGGTTCATCTCATGAGGCTTCATCATGGGCTTCATTTGAACACAAACCCCCTGTTGGTCAAAGTGTGTACAACAGGCAGATTGGACATCTCAACAGTGTGCTCTATCTCATACCGAGTTCCCAATGAGTAAAGCCTTAGAATAACTCTAAACAACGAACATTAAATCATATCTTCATGTTAACAATATTGTACTTATTCCAGTTTAATGATTGTGATTGAAAAGCCTAAGGAGGCTGGTACACATTGCAAAGACGGATTTGTATTCCTTAATAATATTCATAAACTTAACCATGTTGTCGCCTGAGAAAGGCTAAACCATATCAAAGAATACATTTATTAATTATCTCATTTAGCTGTAGCTTTTATAAACAACAAAAAATACGTATTGTTCAGTCGTTGAACCAGGGACCCTGCGATCATGAGTCAACTGCTTTCCAGCTGAGCCACAGCACACACACTGAATCTCCCTGAAAACACTGCAACTTATTTATTCCTGTATTTATTCATGTTTTTATTCCTACATTTATTTATGCTTGTATCTATGTATACTTATGACATGTTCCGACCTCTATATAAGTGAGGGTCTGAGCTCTCTTGATTCCATCGTGTCACCGGGCCCAGGTACAGGAGGGGTAATATGGTTCTTATTATACATCCATGGGTATTATGAGCGTTGTGGTTCAACGGTTCAACCGATCTGAATGGCTTCCTGAAGCAGTCACGTGGTATCGACAGGCAGCGAGGCTTCATTTGTCATCGATGACGTCACTGGCCCAAAACGATACAAGCCTCGATACATGCTTCACAAAAAGCTTCGGGGATTACTCGACACACGCTCCGAAGCCTCGGCGCAATACGTAACATCACTAGTTGCAACTATTGTGGGATTTGGCCGTGGGATTGTTGGCTGCAACTGGCCGCACAGGCTGGGGTGCCATAAACATTCTCCCTTCCTGGTGGGCTCTGTGGCAGCGCCTAGCTGTCATATAATTGACAGGCCCTGACTACTCCGTGTTGGACTGTCACCAGGGCCGTTTTGAGGTCGCGGAATTGCAAGGACACTTATTGTTTAGTTGATTTCTTTTGATTGTTTTGTGCATCTCATGTTTTGAGTACATTCATAGTATTTTGTTATTGTGTGATTTTGTTTATTTTCTTTTGTTAACGTTTGGTTTTACGCAAGTCTTTGTTGTTTACGGTTATTTAGATTTGGTTTATTTTAGTTGTTTTCCTTTTGTTTATTCATCTCCAACCAAGTTTTATAATCTTACTGATTTTTAACTGTTTCTCTTGTGCCGGACAGGTGCTGTGGGCTCGAGGCGGCAAACCCAATCCCTGGTGGTGGTGTTCTTCACGTGTCCGTTTTGTTTGGTGTGCAGTGTCACGGGTGATTTTGATTTGACCCCTTCAATTGCCGCCGTGGTAAGCCCCAGCACTGTCCTTCTCCCTCCTCCCTGGAGAACTTTTATAACATTATATTGTGTACTATTAGGAATATAATTATGTACCAATAAAATAACAATTGTTGTAATATCCTTTATACTGTCTCTGCCTGTGGTGTTCAAACGAACCTGATTGCCTTTTATTAAATTGTATAACTTTAGTTTTTAGTAATTTCCTGGGGGCGAAACTCCCCCAGGTGGCGTTGTCAGCAAACCAAGCATTCTCCATGAGCACCACACCACCACATTCTGGCGTTGTCGGCAGGATCACCACGTTAAAGGGGCAGAGACAAGTTTTTGTTTAGTTTTCTTACCTTTTTGATGTTTAGTTTCAGCAGTAAGTGTCTTTTCCCATATATGTAATTGTAGAGCCAAAACAGCAGTGTGTAATATAGGGATCCCTCTCTTCATACCATTTTGTGTGGCTTTGGTGTAGCTTTCCTCAGTTGTTATGGAGGACGAGATGCGGCAGCTCCGCGAGCTAGTGATGGAGCTTAGGGCAGACAACGAGAAACTTCGTCAGGAGCATGCTGCTTCGCGGATGGACTCTGGTGGTGTTTCTTCTGCGCCGGGTCGTCCTGACCTGTATGCAGGTGTCGCTGCTGCTGAGCGGGTTATTGTTATTCCAAGGGATCGTAAGTGTCCCATGTTTAGTGGCAAGACAGGCATGGGCGTAACTGAATGGATAGAAGAAGTACAGGCATGTGTGCGTGCCCGCCATCTTTCTGCTGCGGACCAAGCCCTCTACATATTTGATCATTTGGAGGGAGAGGCGAAGGAGGAGATCAAGTTTCGCCCTAGGCTAGAGCGAGGAGACTCAGACAGAGTGTTCACCATCTTAAGGGAGCTTTATGGTTGTGCTCAGTCTTATGTCACCTTACAACAAGCTTTAATTTCTCGGCACCAACTTGAAGGTGAGACCCTTCAGGAGTTCTCCTTAGCCCTCATGGCTTTAATGGCTCAGGTTGAGCAGCATGCACCTCATGGGATGCCCAATGCAGATGTTCTCCTTCGGGATCAGTTTATTGAGCATGTTCTGGACAGTTCTCTCCGCCGGGAGCTTAAACAGCTTGTTCGTCGCCAGCCTACAGCCACCTTGTTGGAACTTCGTGGCGAGGCTATTAGGTGGGAAAGGGAGGGTCTTCCAGGGGGTACTAGAGGGCGTAGCTCCTCTCTGCCATCAGCTTATGGTCTTCAGTATGGAGTGCAGGGTCGCTTCCAACCCCCCCAGGTTCACTTTCAACCCCCCCCTCAGGTCAATCCACCTGGGCCAGGGTTGAGTGAGTTGATGGATCTTATGAAACGTCAACAGGAGCAGCTGAACACACTTACCCAGACTGTAGCCTCCCTGCAGATGCCTCGCTTCCAAGGCCAAACTTCTAGTAGTGGTCCTTTTTAATATGCCGAAGGTGCCAGCAGCCTGGACATCTTGCTCGGGAGTGTGATGGTGTGCGGGCTCCCCCCCCGACATCGTAGTAATTCTGTTGCTGGCGTTAACTCCAGTGCTTCTCTGCCAGCCCATCCCTCCTACCGGTCAGAAAACTGAAACCCACTGAGCTGCCGAGCCACAGCTCAGTTGGGGAGTCTACAGGTTCACTAGAAGGTACCGCAGCTGACTTAATTAGCTCTTGTCCAAACATTAATGTTATGATCGGAGGTGTAACTGTCCCGTGCTTGGTGGACACTGGTTCCATGGTGTCCACAGTCACTGAGAGTTTCTTTTTGGAGAAGTTTGCACCTTGGGGCTTTGATCGCCTTCGCTCTTGTCACTGGCTACAGCTGCGAGCAGCTAACGGCTTAGCCATTCCATACATTGGCTACTTGGAACTTGATGTAGAGCTGTGTGGTAAAGTGATGTCCCGTTGTGGGATCCTCATCGTTACGGACCCCCCTGGTGCTGTGTCTCCTGTCCCTGGAATCCTGGGGATGAATGTGATTCGTCGCTGCTATCGAGAGCTCTTCGGGGCCTTTGGCTCTTCTCTTTTTGACACACCCATCGTGTCACAGGCACCTGTTGCTGTCATCGCAGCTCTACAGGAGGTCCACCAGTCTCCCGCTCAGGTTCCAGGGAAACTCACTGGCATTGCGAGGGACCGGGGAAAGCATGCAGTGCGCATACCTTGAGGGGTGATGAAGCTGGTTGCTAGTACCTGTCCTGAACAGCTTTCTGGTCAAAGTGCTCTGTTCGAGCCCCCAGAGTCGGGCTTACCAGCTGGGCTGCTCGCCTCACCATGCCTCGTACAGGTTGTCCGGGGTACAGCATACGTCCCTGTGGTCAATGTGGGGACGACCGAAGTTCTGCTTTACCCACGTACTGATCTTGGTGTCTTGAGTGCTGCCCAGGTTGTCAGCCTTCCCGCAGGTGTGACTGAGGCGGGGTCATCCTTTGCAGCTGTTTCCTCTCAGACAGCTGCCCCCTCAGTGCACGATAGGTTAGATACATTGGACATGTCTTCATTGACTGAGCGGGAAAAGACAGGCGTAAAGTCTTTGTTGTTCAGGTACCAATCTGTCTTCTCAGCCCATGATGGAGACTTGGGCTGTACAACTCTCATTTCGCATGACATCCCCGTACTTGATGATGTGCCTGTCCGACAGAGGCACCGCCGCATCCCTCCATCGGAGTACGAAGCAGTGAAGGCCCACATTAACCAACTCTTGGAGTCCCAAGTCATTAGGGAGAGCTGCAGCCCCTATGCATCACCAATTGTTCTGGTGAGGAAAAGGGATGGGAGCTTGCGCTTGTGTGTTGACTACCGCCTCCTCAACAGCAAGACCAGGAAAGATGCCTTCCCCTTGCCTCGCATTGAGGAAACCTTGGATGCACTTTCTGGGGCGTGCTGGTTCTCCACCCTTGACCTAGCCAGTGGTTACAATCAGGTTCCTATGGCAGAGCAGGACCGGCCCAAGACCGCTTTCTGTACACCTTTTGGCCTCTTTGAGTTCAACCGCATGCCCTTCGGGTTATGCAATGCCCCTAGCACCTTCCAGCGGCTGATGCAGAGGATGTTTGGCGACCAACAGGGCCAGTCGCTACTGCTCTATCTTGATGACATCATCGTCTTCTCATCCTCTGTTGAACAACATCTGCAAAGATTGGAAACAGTGCTTGGTCGGCTTGAGAAAGAGGGCCTAAAGGCCAACCTTCAGAAATGTGTCTTCCTCAAACAGGAGGTTGGATACTTGGGCCATGTCATCTCCAGCCAGGGTGTCTCCACAGACCCTAGGAAGATTGAGGCAGTGGCAAATTGGAAATGCCCTCGTCATGTTTCAGAGCTGCGCTCCTTCTTAGGTTTTGCCAGCTATTACCGTCGCTTTGTAGAGGGTTTTGCAAAGTTGGCAGGACCTCTGCATCAGTTAGTGGCAGAGCTGGCAGGCACCAAGTCAAAGAGGAGATCAAATCAACTGTTGGATGCGGCATGGACACCTCAGTGTGAGGAAAGTTTTGAGTCCCTGAAATCCAAGTTGGTCTCAGCTCCATTGCTGGCTTATGCAGACTTTTCACGCCCCTTCATCTTGGAGATTGATGCCAGTCATAGTGGCCTTGGGGCTGTCCTTTCCCAGGAGAAGGACAGGGTTGTGAGACCGGTGGCTTATGCCAGCAGGGGTCTTCGGCCCACTGAGCGCAACATGTCAAACTATAGTTCCATGAAGCTGGAATTCCTTGGGCTCAAGTGGGCCATGACCGAGAAGTTTCGAGAGTACCTACTGGGGCATAAGTGTACTGTTTACACCGACAACAACCCGTTGAGTTACATCCAGTCTGCCAAACTGGGCGCCACGGAGCAACGGTGGGCGGCCCAGCTTGCGTCTTTTGACTTTGTTGTCAAATACCGCTCTGGTCGCAGCAATGGGAATGCTGACGCACTTTCACGGCAGTATGTGCCTGGTACTTTGCTCCCTGCCAACCTTCACCAAAACCCATCCTCAGGTCTTGTGGTGCCTGAAACTCAGTCTTCGGTCTCGGTTCTTCCAACCCACTCGGCAACCGATCTTCGTGCCTGGCAGGAAGATGACCCACTCCTCGAAGAGGTGTTGGTGTTTTGGCGACGTAAGGTTCAGCCTACCTCGGCGGAGAGGCAGCAGCTTCGCCGTCCAGTCATGGCGCTTTTACGTCAATGGGACCGCCTTGTGGAGAACGACGGAGTCCTTTTCCGACGAGTGTTCCGCCCTGATGGAGGTGAAGAATATCTTCAGCTCATTTTGCCTGCTGTTCTCAAGCAGGAAACATTGAAGCAGTTACACCAAGAGCATGGCCACCAAGGAATGGAAAGGACTACGGAGTTAGTCAGACAATGATGCTATTGGCCGGGAATGTCCTCGAATATCAAGAGCTGGGTCCAGGAGTGTGAACGTTGCCAAGTGGCAAAAGACTCGGGGCATGTGCCCCATAGCTTTATGGGCCACTTGCTTGCCTCACGACCTAATGAAATCTGGGCAATAGATTTCACCTTGTTGGAACCCTCCCGGAACGGGCTGGAGAACGTCCTTGTCATGACTGACGTGTTCAGCAAATTCACAGTAGCTGTCCCCACTCGGGACCAACGGGCCTCCACTGTGGCCCAAGTCCTGACCTATGAATGGTTTTATAAGTTTGGGGTCCCAAGCCGTCTTCATTCGGACCAGGGAAGGAGCTTCGAGGGTTCTTTGATCCAGCAACTTTGTTCTTTGTACGGTGTTGCTAAATCCCGTACTACCCCCTACCATCCTGCGGGTAACGGGCAATGCGAACGGTTCAATAGAACCCTCCATAAACTCCTTCGCACCTTACCAGCATCTCGCAAACATGATTGGGCTTCCTGTTTGCCTCAGGTGCTGTTCTGTTACAACACTACGCCTCATCAGGGCACTGGTGAAACACCGTTCTATCTGATGTTTGGACAGGAACCTCAGCTTCCTATAGACTTTCTCCTGGGTCGAGTCCAGGAGCCGGTACTTGGCGGGGTACAGGACTGGGTGGTCGAACATCAAGCCAGACTCAGAATTGCTTTCGAGGGTGCTCGTGAACGGTTGTTGGCTGCTGCTGGCCGCCGGAAAGAGCGGCATGACCAGCGAGTCCGAGAGGCACATCTCCCAGTTGGCCAAATGGTTTATCTGAGGAACCATGGGGTTAGAGGGCGGCATACAATCCAGGATCTCTGGAGCTCTGTGGTCCACCAGGTCGTGAAGGCGCCATCTGGTGAAGGAACAGTCTATACGGTGGCCCCAGTGAATGACCTATACAACGAGTCCGAAATGTCCACCGGGACATGTTGAAGGCTGTGGTTCGTCCTGAGGCCACCGCTTCTCCACCCAGGCCTCCACCTCCACCCGTGTCGACTGTCTTAACAGATCACTCCTCTGCCGATAGCGACCTTTGGCTGTTGGTTTCGGAGACTCACTCTTCACTACCCGCAGTAGCTCCAGGTGCTTCTTGTACCTCTGTTGCAACCCCTTTGCAGGCCAGGCCTGTTCAGGAGGCGCCTCACCCTGCAGGTTGCCTCCTCCCAGGTCTTTCAGTGTCCCCAACCGATCAGCCCAGTACTAACCATCAGGCGGTGCGTCGAACTGTTCGCCCTACGGCTGGCCACCACTCAAATGTCCACCATCTTCCTCGGTCTACAGGCCCTCAGGACAACGTAGCGAGTCCACTTTGGGCCCCCGTGTCTAATTCCCAATCTGCCGTTTTCAGGCCTTGGTGCTAGTATTAGCCTTCTCATATTCACCGTCGGGTCGACGATGCAAAAGTGGGGGGTAGATGTGACCGGACGTCACGTCTCCTCCCTCTGTGACGCTGCTTGGCACCATGCCAGCGCACCTGCTATTTTGCGCACCTGCTATTTAAGTGGAGGAGACAAATCTGCTCCCTCCCCCTCCGCTTCTCCTTTGTGGCCGCGTGGATTGTTTGGCGTGGCAGCTCGCGCATCACACTCTCTTACCAGACAGCTGACGCCCGGTGCGTTTGAGGTTCCCGGTCTTGCAGTGTTGCAACTATTGTGGGATTTGGCCGTGGGATTGTTGGCTGCAACTGGCCGCACAGGCTGGGGTGCCATAAACATTCTCCCTTCCTGGTGGGCTCTGTGGCAGCGCCTAGCTGTAAAAGTTGGGACGCCGTAACCACTCTTCCCCCCCCCCTTCCTGCTGTTTTGGCTCGGCGAGCTCTCGCACCGAGCTGTGGCGTCATATAATTGACAGGCCCTGACTACTCCGTGTTGGACTGTCACCAGGGCCGTTTTGAGGTCGCGGAATTGCAAGGACACTTATTGTTTAGTTGATTTCTTTTGATTAGCTGTTTTGTGCATCTCATGTTTTGAGTACATTCATAGTATTTTGTTATTGTGTGATTTTGTTTATTTTCTTTTGTTAACGTTTGGTTTAATTAGTTACTCAAGTCTTTGTTGTTTACGGTTATTTAGATTTGGTTTATTTTAGTTGTTTTCCTTTGTTTATTCATCTCCAACCAAGTTTTATAATCTTACTGATTTTTTAACTGTTTCTCTTGTGCCGGACAGGTGCTGTGGGCTCGAGGCGGCAAACCCAATCCCTGGTGGTGGTGTTCTTCACGTGTCCGTTTTGTTTGGTGTGCAGTGTCACGGGTGATTTTGATTTGACCCCTTCCTCCCCGTTTTGTTAATTGCCGCCGTGGTAAGCCCCAGCACTGTCCTTCTCCCTCCTCCCTGGAGAACTTTTATAACATTATACAGTGTTTCCCACAGATCTGAAATATACTTTGGGGGGTGGTGGTAGCGGGGGGGGTTGAGGTGACGTGCAACAACATTAACCTTTCTGTTGGTCGCTTGTTAGCAGACCCTTCACGCGATGGCAGAGCGAACAGGTACAGGCAGGGTCCATAATGATAGCCCTATAGTTTAAATCTACTACCCACACATGAACATATGGAAATGGGTTACTATTTAAAAAAATAAATGTATTTATTAATGTATTTAGGAACCTATCCATGTGATTTTTAGTGGGGGTCGACCTCAAATCCTCTAGGGGGGTCCAGGGGCATGCCCCCCCGGTAAGATTTTATTTTTTATTTTGGAGTTAAATGCATCAATCTGGTGCATTTTGAGGGGGAAATAAAGATACTAGATCTATGGAAACACCTATATTTAACAGAACTGTATACATTTCAATAATCATAAAATCAAGGCCATAACCAATAACATACCATTTCCAATATGAAAAAAACACTGAAACTTGTTTATTAATTTAGTTTTGGTTCATTCGTGAGTGTGACTGTGCTCCTGAATCAGCCTCTCCTGTCTCCCCCCTCTCCATCCTCTCCCCCCTCTCCATCCTCTCCCCCTGCTCCTCTTTGAGGCAGCAGCAAAGCCTAGTTTTCTCTCAACAAGTTTTAAAAGTGTATCTTGCCTTTTTTCACCTAGTTAACTTTTTATTTATTTATTCATGCATATTTTACTAATCACATTACATTTCATTTAGCGGACGCTTTTATCCAAAGCGACTTATAATGACCGATTACAGGGACATTCTCCCTGGAGTAACTAAGGGCTAAGTGCCTTACTCAAGGGCACACTAGTGGTGGTGTTCCTGGCGGGATTTGAACTCACAGCCTTCCGATCTTCAGCCCACCTCACTATCCATTAGACCAATCACTACCCTCTCAAATGGAAATATGTGTTTACATAAATGGTGACCACACCGTTTGAGACCCACTGAGAACTTAGACTAAGTTAACTATCTAAACACTCAGAGTCCTTTACCTCACCTGAGCTGAGGTTATCCCGAGCTTGAATGACACACAGAGACCAATCAAGGGCTTTGATTTATGATCTGTATGACTGGCCATGTCGGCAGGCCGCATCATGTGGACAGCCAGTCACCCTGTGTGAGGCAGGCCACTTAACAGGCCAGAAGGAGGCGAGATCAGAGCAAGGGAGCGAGGGATCATTGTCTACAAGTTAATCGATCGCAGATGGCGTCGTGGTCACGGACGAATAAAAAATATATATATTAAAAAAAATTTTTAGAAAAAAAACAAAACAAAACTAAATGGGTCGCGAAATATACTTGGGCGGCCGTTAATATACCTGGGCGGCCCGCCCAAGTATAGTCTATGTGTGGGAAACCCTGTTATATTGTGTACTATTAGGAATATAATTATGTACCAATAAAATAACAATTGTTGTAATATCCTTTATACTGTCTCTGCCTGTGGTGTTCAAACGAACCTGATTGCCTTTTATTAAATTGTATAACTTTAGTTTTTAGTAATTTCCTGGGGGCGAAACTCCCCCAGGTGGCGTTGTCAGCAAACCAAGCATTCTACATGAGCACCACACCGCCACAACAGCATGAAAGAAAGGCGAAATGAATGGGCTGTGATTTTAGTATTTTTAAGCAGAGGTTGAGTTCAATAATTTGTATGGCCCTCGGAGGATGTTGTAAAAATTGAAATGGAGAGGGAAAAGGTTCCCCACCCGCTATAAAGTAATACAAAAACATAAAATACCATTGTTGGTGTTTGATTTAGTAAAATACTTTGTGTCAATGACTTTGTTACAATTTTCCATTTTTATTTTAGTTAATTTGGCCCAAGATACAGAACATTTTGGGGAACAGTTTGGGGTAATAAATGCAATATGTAGGCTATGCAGCCTAACTCTGCTTTTATTTTATTTCTTAATATTTGTTGGGATGTGTTTTAGTAACTTATTAAATAAATAAAAAACGGTTAACTTTGGCCCGGACACCCAATGGCTGAATGCTTAACAGCGGTACGGGTTCGAACTTCGAATCCGACCAAGTGCCCTTTGTTGCATGTTGTCCCTTAATGTCCCTACTTTTCTTTCCATTTTAAACATTCCTGTCAATACGGAAGCTTGTTTTAAAACATTTGTTTTTCAGTTTAACATCCATGTTAACGATCAGAACTTTACAAAAGTCTTCCAAAACCGGTTTATTCATTGAAAAAAAACAGGGGCTTTCTTCCCCACGCATGCGCGGAATGGTTAGACTGGACACAGCCATATTAATTATTCATTACGTTTGAACATGTATACATTAAACTGTCTAATATTTAACATTCTCCAGTTTAAACAGTTTTCCCAAGTGCGTATACCACGTCGTATACATCCGGTCAGTGCCAATCTGGATTTAGGCGGAAGATATCGCTCTTGACTCTCTGCGTGTCTTTGATATATCCTCCCATGAGCGGAAGTGTACGGGATTCTGCCTTTCTGCTGAATCCAACATCGTTTGTAAAGGGGGAACACCGTCTGCATCGCTTCCCACCGCATCACCATCAGCTTGTCTGCGTTCCTCGTCGCTGTACACCATTTACATTAGCTACATATTAGCCCGGGACATGCGCTATCCGGTTAGGCTTTTACTACACCAGACATGCGCAGTTAATGACAAATCAACATGAGAATAGCTGCGACAGCGGTAACAATAAGAATGCGAATGTACTACTAGTGGACGTATTTTGTTTTAGGTCTGCGCAATCGACGTGAACGCCTGCCTGGACACGGGAGAGGATTAAGTTACTGCTGCTGGCGGAGGATTATTTTATTGGCCTCATCCTGTCACGCCCGAATCTTTGGTGATCTTTTTTTCCCCATTAGTACAGGTCGAAAGCCAGGTATGCTATTGTGTTCGAGAAAAATGTCTTGAAATGTCTGTGATGAATTGCTGTACGTCCTTTGTTGCCTGTAGTTACTCTTGGCTACATGTTTTCGCGTTGTGTGGAGACAACAATAGAAACCCCAATATAAACGGTGTTAAATACTGGATCATTTGTAACGGTACAGCAGGGAATTAAAACAACCGTTACTAATAGTAGTGTCGTGGGGTCTACTGCACGAGCTGCATGGATGTGAAGCAGTTTTATCGCCGCTAAAACTAGTGGGGAATAATGGACGACAGCCTGCATACCTGCTTTAAGACAATTTGCTTTGACAACTGTGAAACATTAGGTATATGGCAGATGGAGTTACTGGATCCCAGCAGCTCGGACTGCCCAACCCCTGTGTTTTGGTTGCAGGCGGATCATGCCCTTTTGTCCAATGGAGCCTGACTGTACTTTTTCAGAACTGGCTCCTATCATAAAATAATTTGCCTGCTGTTTTGACACCCCCTATTATTTCTAGCTGACAAAATAAAGAGGTTGTGGATTTCCTGAATAACTTATCTGAGTGTTCAATAATCTGAATTAGCTGGACAGATAACGAAAGCTTTAACAAAGTTAATTTGTTCCACTTTTGAGGAATTGAAATGACTAAAGCCATAATTAAAGAGGTGTATATAGTTATATTTTTACTTAAGCTCCTAACATATGGGACAACAAAACATATCTATTGATTTACACCAAAAGTACAACTACTATAAATCATCTTACAAATATACAAAACTTAAAGTGAAACATATCAAATAACACATTAAAATGTAATGTTCAGAATAGCAGCAATAAATGCTCCAAGTTAAGGTTATCTTTTCTTGTTTCTAGCTTTTTTGCTTCAAATGTTAATATTTAACTCGTCTTCAGGCATCCTTGATGTTTACAGAAAGTATTGTGTGGTTGTAGGTGAAACCATAATTAAAATAAAATAAGGTTTCATACCATTAATGTGGCACATTGAAGAAACCTGCAGCAGTGCCTGAAAATGTGCATATAAGGCATTAAAATGTTAACTATCAAAAGAATGTATTACAAAGTCAACACAGCTTATGTGTTAACTTTGGCACAGGTAGTTCATTTACAATAGCCATAGTTGACATCATAAAATAACTTGATTTGTTCAACCAACAGTTTAAAGAAGATTAGGTACCACTGTTTTCATCTTAATGTGCCACATTATTCACTTGTGATGGGGTTTTAAATGTTCTCCACAGAGACATGTCTTTCCGACGAGGTGTGGTCCGGCAGAGCAAGTTCCGCCATGTCTTCGCCCAAGCGTGGAAAGCTGAGCACTGCATCGACGATATCAGAGTGTCCCGAGTGACGTGGGACACCTCCCTCTGTGCGGTCAACCCCAAATTCATCGCCGTTATCATCGAATCCGGCGGAGGAGGGGCCTTCCTCGTTGTTCCCATCAGCAAGGTTGCATTACATTCAGCATTATAAAAAACAGTCGATCAATACATTTTAAACGCCTGTATCTTGTTTCCTATTTTCCATTCTGCTACTAAAAGCAAAATGTCAGCAAGTCTTTGATGCTTAGTCCTGGAATGCACATACAGCGCTTTCACAGTTCAAAGGCAATTGATGGACAAATGTTATCCTCCTGTAATAACGGAGTCCAGAACAAATGTCCTTACGGGGACAATAAAGTATATTGTATCGTAATATGTTAAAGTTTCTCTAGCCAACTGTCTCAGATCTTAACTTTTTGATTTCTCCCACAGGCAGGCCGAATCGATCAGTCCAGTCCTACAGTGTGTGGACATTTAGCCCCGGTGCTGGACATCCAGTGGTCTCCTCATGACGACAACATCATCGCAAGTGCCTCAGAGGATTGCACCGTGAAGGTAGGTCAACACTTGGCAAGCCTGTGTGATGGTGGCTTTGTGGCCCTTAATCAGTTATTGCTGTCACATATGACAAAGACCACCCTGACCACAGATGTGTCAACTAGGTCTTGTAAAAAGTCTTAGTCTGTTTCAAAGCCATGTTTCATTCTGGTAACAATACAATTGTGAAAAAGAGAGAGAATCTTTTTTCCTGAAACTTTCAGAATCTCTTAAGACAGAGAGGACACATATTCATGTATAAAAGACATGAGAAAGTGGATTGTGCATATAAGGTGACCTTTAAGTGAACCTGAAATAGTTTGCCAAGAGTGACTTCAATGCCACTCGTTTGTGCACGAAATATGAACTTAAAGCTACAAGAGGGTTAGCTTAGCTCGGAACAAATGCAAGAAGCAGGTCGCAACAGCTAGCATTACTTTGGCTAATCACCTGTAAAGCTTAATGAATAACAGGAGTAGTTATACACATACCACTTTCGTCTCATTAGTATGCATAGAAAGTGACAGGTCACACCTCTCCCTACTTATTAAGCCCCGCCCACTTCCGGCTAAACCCCGCCCACTTCCGGCTAAGCCCCGCCCACTTCCACCGGAAGTCCCGCCCACTTCCACCGGAAGTCCCGCCCCATAAGCCCCGCCCCTTCCACCGGAAGTCCCGCCCCCACTTCCGGTTTTTCAAAATAAAATTAAAAAATATTTTAAAAATGATAAAAATAAAAATGCTGCCCCTACCGGTCACCCCCACTTCCGGTTTTTCAAAAATAAAATTAAAAAATATTTTAAAAATGATAAAAATAAAAATGCTGCCCCTACCGGTCGCCCCCGCTTCCGGTTTTCAAAATAAAATAACATGAAATGTAACAACCATATATTTTAAAAGTAATGTCTCAGCTCTAAAGAGCAAGGTCCCGCCACCTAACCACTTCCTGTGCCCCTGTATACAGCAGTATTGACTGTAACTTACAAATACTTGCAAATAACATGAAATATACAACCATATATTTTAAAAGTAATGTCTCAACTCTAAAGAGCAAGGCCCCGCCACCTAACCACTTCCTGTGCCCCTGTATACAGCAGTATTGACTGTAACTTACAAATACTTGCAAATAACAAGAAATATACAACCATATATTTTTAAAAGTACTGTCAATCTCACTAACTCTCTCTCGCTCTCTGCTATTCTCTGCCGTGAAAAGTTTGGTGAACAGTCAAGACAGGTGTGGGAACCATAAAACCCCCAGACATCCTCTGCGGGACAAATGGTGGGGCGATGGGGAGGACACACACACACACACACACACACACACACACACACACACACCACTCACCCCCTCTTCCGTTCAGGATGTTTCTTTTCAAGTTTTTGTGAAACTGCTAAAGAAGTATTTGTTTTGCAAAAGAGGTTATTTTCAAAAGATCTTATTTAGGTTTTAATAGTGATACCTAAGGGTATTCTCTTTCAGTATATGGATTTGTGAACTAATGTGTAATTACTTTTATTAACTATAATTGCACAGGATCATTCTAAGAAGAGTGAGAGGGCTAATGAGCCAGCACCATACCTCCTCTATGCATTTTCTTGACCTGTATCTGATCATGAAAAACTTGACTCTTTTTAAAAAAGTTATTTTTCATCTATCATTTTCAACCATGCAACAAGAGATCAAATTTAAGAATAAGTAATAGTTTGTCACGATTTTACGGGAAATAGTCAGTGCGCAATGTCACATCTTAAAGACAGCTTTAACTGGATAAATGGTTAGTCTTTTTTTCAAAACATACCGTACGTTCTGCATGTTAGTATATTTGGTCAATCGATTAGACCCTACTGCCCTAGACGCATGCCCTCAATAGGGAAGTCACGCTTTGGGAAGAGGTGTTTCATTTCACAGATCCACCTTGATTTGTTGTTGTGAGGGGTGAAGGAAGAGGGACGGGGGAGGAAAATTCAGAGGATGAAAAAGCAGAAAACATAACTTGTTTTTGTAAAACGGTCAGCACGTCAGTTTCAAGAAAGACGTTTGCATACATAAAAAAGTGTATCTTACAGTTCCTTTTGTGAGAGAATTACACACAAATCTGCAGAGTGTCACTAAAAAGTTGTAACACAGGGACTGACATTCTGTATGGGGTTTCACACGGACACAAAGTCTACTTCATTATCTACTTTGTCAGCTTTTATACACAAAAGTGTATCTTTCAGTAACTTTCTCAGAGAATTTAAGCATAAATCTGTCAAAGATTCTTAACGAAATCTACTTCATTATCTACTTTGTCAGCTTTTATACACAAAAGTGTATCTTTCAGTAACTTTCTCAGAGAATTTAAGCATAAATCTGTCAAAGATTCTTAACGAAATCTACTTCATTATCTACTTTTCAGCTTTTATACACAAAAGTGTATCCTTCAGTAACTTTCTCAGAGAATTTAAGCACGTCAGTTTCAAGAAAGACGACAATAATTAGTAGTTAGACATTTTGGAGAAATGTTCTCTGTCGTTCTTAATGCAAAAACAAATCATCTCTACTCCCTTTGGGTGAAGTCCAGGAATGTTCTCGGGGGGAGTGGACACTTGCTGTTACATGGCATAAAGCTTCTGCAGTGTGCCAATAAATGTATAGTTTCCCTAAAGCTCCATACATTTACACATATTGACTAATGACTCAGCACATGAGGGGTAAATACAAAACAAATCTAAATATCACCAATTATTCCAGAATGTGACTAGAATAGAGTCTAGAGAATGGACCCAGGCTTTGTCTTCAGCCATCAACTAAATAGGGGCGTGCTTTTTTTTTTTGAATCACCAGTATGTTACTCACCATTGAAGACAGTGTTGAGGGGGCAAGCAAAGTGTACTCAGCGGCAGATTGCATGGAAGCAGAAAGGCCTGGCTCAGACACCATGTATCCAAAGGTTGACGGGGAACTTCCAACCAGTTCCATCACCTGTTTAGCTTGAGGGAATTTAAACACCATTCAAAATATGGATTACAGAAAAACAATATATGTAGTAAATCGGGGTAATCATTAATAAGGGGAAAATGTGCAAGTCTAACCTGAGTCTGGCATGAGCACTTGATCAATAAGGTGGATGACAATGTCCTTCTTGAGCACCATCTTGATGCCATTGACTGTTAAACTCTCGCCATCACAGCCTTGAAATCAAAGTAACGCTTCTAAAAACATATATTTTAGAAAAGTAATGTTAGTCATGTCAAGTTATCAAGACTGCTGTGTTTCATCGAAACAGTGTACAGAGCAGAAAGGGGAACATTTGTCGCCACATTAACATACCGACTCCTCTATCAGTTTTTGCATACATAAAAAGTGTATCTTACAGTTCCTTTTGTGAGAGAATTACACACAAATCTGCAGAGTGTCACTAAAAAGTTTTACACAGGGACTGACATTCTGTATGAGGGTTTCACACCTGAGCTGCTGGGGGGGAGGGCGTTGAAAAGGGGGTGAGTATGTTTGGCTCTCTGGTGTGTTAAGAGTCACAGTCTTAAAGAAAAATCTGGTCAGAAAAAGTACTTAACTTTCTACCAGTTGTAAATTGTCTTACATATAAAAAAAGTAAGAGACTTACTGTTTCCTTTGTGAGAGAATTACACATAAATCTGCAGAGTGTCTGTAAAAAGTCTCAAAATCACAAACTGCAGACGCCTCAAGGAGAGACTTGAAAAGATCCATGCCGAGTGGGGGGAGAAGAAGAAGACTAATAACCAGCAGTTGACTGAAGCCAGGGACTTTTTTCTTTAAAGTAAAATAAAAATGGGAAACTACTATGCAAAACGCTCTGTATATATTGATCAGAATGTAGTCAATACCCTTTTAATAAGTGTGGTGATGAGGACGATTGAAAACAGAACGAGTAGTGACCCCTGTGTAAACAGAATGGCTGAAGTTTGTAAACTAGAAGACATTTTGGCTATCGTGCGTTCTGGCAGTACTATCCCCGGTCATTGGGAAACGATTGTAAACGAAACATTTAAAGTGGTCCTGGAATCTTCATTTTCCGAAACATTCTGTAACATTATCTCAGAAATGAAACAAACATCAAAAGTGTATCATGTGCTATCAGTGTATGCTCTGTTTGTAGATGTAATGCATCTCTGTGCAGAAAGCAGCATACACATGAATATTCTGACTGAAGTGAAAAAACTCCATCACGATATCTCCAGTCATATGGGGAATTCTAAGCTGGAGACGGTCCTGCGGATGTTGCAATCAGTATAACTATTTGATTTTTGGGTGTGAAAAATAAAAAAGTGTTTTTTACATTTAAAAACTGTTGTCTTCATTATAGCAAGGGGGAGCGTGTCTCATACATGTGTATTACAGTCCTTCTTTTTGTGTTTTTCAGTGTTTTTCTGTGTGTCTGTGTGACAAAGCACAAATCATTTCAAACAAACCCTGAATCAAATTTAGAGAGGACCATTAAGAGTCAGAATCTTAATGAAATCTACAGACACAAAGTACTTCATTATCTACTTTTCAGCTTTTATACACAAAAGTGTATCTTTCAGTATATTTTTGAGAGAATTTAAGCATAAATCTGCCAAATGTTTCAAAAACAGCCTTGTTTCACTGAAATAGCCTCAAAATCACAAACTGCCATTAAGAGTCAGATGCTTTTACGGAATCTAATAAAACAGAGTATTTTCTACAGATGACTCCTCCCACTCAACGCAATAAGTACCATCCCATTCAGCAAATCATATAAAACTAAGGACCCCCACTAAGACGACCGTTGAAAGTAGCCATGAATCTGAGAAAAACCAAGTCTGATATAGCCTCCCCTTATTATCACCAGGATAACGGATATGGGCTTAATGACTGGATGTTACAAAGTAAGGGGGAGGATGTTCCCGAAGAAGAGCCCTCCTCTATATCATATCCATGTAAGGTCTTTAGGACAAAAGAGGACCACGATAACATGACATATGAAGAATATCTTTCTTTAAAAGAGGGTATTATAGATAACCTTGATAGAAACAGTATATCTCATACCACTCGCCAAGATCGCAAACGACAATTAGCAGAAAAGAAAAGAAAAAGTAAAGAAAAACGAAGAAAAATGAAAAGGAGAAGAAAAATGAAAAGCAAACGCAGAATGCGAATGAAAAGAAAAGGACGGAAAACCAAAAAGACAAAACGAAGGAAGGTGAAAAGAAAAAGGAACAAAGTGAAGAAATGTAATGGTGTTGTTGAGTCATTACCGGATCATAATAATCTTATAGATCATCTACCGCTAACCGACTGCTGCGAATGTGTTGAACAAATACCAAAAGCAATGGCAGAGCTTTGCTTCAATATAATGAGAGAAAAAGCACGATACTGTGGAATTGCCCAAATTGGTGACAGTGCCAGAACATGCATTAAAAGACTGTTGGAGGATTTCTATTCTAGTATCGGTTTTCATTACATCGAAGGATATGCCAAAACGTGTGACGACATAGACAAAGCTTTTGAAGACAATTATATGGTACCTGTCCTTACAGCTAAACAAATCCTACGCCAGGTATTCAACAGACCACAAGAAGCACAAGAAGCCCCAGAAAGGATTACATTCAGAGCTAATAACGGTGAAACCGAAGAAGAAGCAAAGCAGATTATAATCGTTGCGGGTGAAAGGATAGAGAATTTGCATGTGATGTTAATGCATTTATCTGATATAAAAAATGCATTTGTTTACTTCCAAGAGACCCCTAAACATCTACTTTGGCAATGTGAATTGAACGATAAACCGATCACTGTCAATGAAACGCGGAGAGAAGCAGCAGTGCAAATCGTTAAGTCTATTACCTTGTATGCACTACGGCATTAACTTGGTAAAATGTAATGTGTTTTTATGAAAGTGTGTTGAATGTTGTGTTTTCAATTAAACAACCATTACAAAATGAAAATGTGTTTTATTTTTTTGCTCTCATATATAGTAATAGTATTGTAAACGAAACATTTATAATAAATCTTCGACAGGCTGCCACACAGCCTGCAGTCCGTCACCCCGACCCTCAGTATGTGCACTAAAGAATGGGCAAAGATTACGGCTTTTTCGGTTTTCTAACCACCATTAGGGGTCTAAAAAGAGTTGGTTTTACTGAGGCACCATTTTTTGCACGTAATGGATGTCCTGTGGTGCTGGTCAGTCAGAGTTGAATAGACCTGCGTCAGGGGTTCACACCAAAAGCCATAAAGGAGTCTTTTGTCATTGATGAGCGAGGTCATCTCTCTCCTCCACTGGCCAATAAACTTTCACATTCTCCACTTTTTTATGATTTTGTTTAGCTCACGGACCCCAAACAAAAGTGCAAAGAATTGAATTAATCACAGGGAAATGAATAAAGGATTAATTTGCATTGATTTTTGCTCCACCACAAATGGAGTCATTTTCTTGACCATAAGGACCTGAGATGTGCACCAACCTGGTGACCAAATACAAGAAGCATCTGACCTATGTGCTGTCCAACAAGGGTTTCTCCACCAAGTACTAAGACATGTTTTGCAAGGGGATCAAATACTTATTTCCTCCACTATATTTGACTCTTCATATGCTGTAACAAATATGCATTTCCTCTCTGGGGGACGAATAAGGGTATTCTGATAATTCCTCATACATACTCCTTTAAACCATTTTTTAAAAGTTAAGACATTCAATGGTAACCTTGTTAACAGAAGTGGCAATAACAGAGTGATATTGACTTTTAGTGATTTATTTATTATGCACTTTTTTCCTGCAGGTGTGGCTTGAGGAAGGAACACAGCGGCGGAGGAAAATGCCACAATGTCAATGGGGGTACATGAGCCAACCACCTTAGGTATAAAGGCAGGGTTGGGCTTCAGCAACACTCTCGTTTGCCCCGGGGCAAACTGAGTGCACGAAGGATGTACAGGCAATAAGGCTGTAAAACTCCTGAGCTCTGTGAAGTGTTTTCACTTATCTTTTTTATGTCTTGAGTATATTGTATGTTGCATTATTGGAGAAGCTTAGGACCCAGGGTTAGGGCTAGGATTTTCATTGCCTAAACAACGCTGTTGTGCATACAGTATGTCAATACAACTTGGTATGTTGAATTGAAACTTGTGTCCAACAGTATAATCAACCAGTGCTGCTATAAGCTCCGTGGCAGGGGGAGACGTGATGGCAGTTTATAGCAGCACTGGTTGATTATACTGTTGGACACAAGTTTCAATTCAACATACCAAGTTGTATTGACATACTGTATGCACAACAGCGTTGTTTAGGCAATGAAAATCCTAGCCCTAACCCTGGGTCCTAAGCTTCTCCAATAATGCAACATACAATATACTCAAGACATAAAAAAGATAAGTGAAAACACTTCACAGAGCTCAGGAGTTTTACAGCCTTATTGCCTGTACATCCTTCGTGCACTCAGTTTGCCCCGGGGCAAACGAGAGTGTTGCTGAAGCCCAACCCTGCCTTTATACCTAAGGTGGTTGGCTCATGTACCCCCATTGACATTGTGGCATTTTCCTCCGCCGCTGTGTTCCTTCCTCAAGCCACACCTGCAGGAAAAAAGTGCATAATAAATAAATCACTAAAAGTCAATATCACTCTGTTATTGCCACTTCTGTTAACAAGGTTACCATTGAATGTCTTAACTTTTAAAAAATGGTTTAAAGGAGTATGTATGAGGAATTATCAGAATACCCTTATTCGTCCCCCAGAGAGGAAATGCATATTTGTTACAGCAAATGAAGAGTCAAATATAGTGGAGGAAATAAGTATTTGATCCCCTTGCAAAACATGTCTTAGTACTTGGTGGAGAAACCCTTGTTGGACAGCACATAGGTCAGATGCTTCTTGTATTTGGTCACCAGGTTGGTGCACATCTCAGGTCCTTATGGTCAAGAAAATGACTCCATTTGTGGTGGAGCAAAAATCAATGCAAATTAATCCTTTATTCATTTCCCTGTGATTAATTCAATTCTTTGCACTTTTGTTTGGGGTCCGTGAGCTAAACAAAATCATAAAAAAGTGGAGAATGTGAAAGTTTATTGGCCAGTGGAGGAGAGAGATGACCTCGCTCATCAATGACAAAAGACTCCTTTATGGCTTTTGGTGTGAACCCCTGACGCAGGTCTATTCAACTCTGACTGACCAGCACCACAGGACATCCATTACGTGCAAAAAATGGTGCCTCAGTAAAACCAACTCTTTTTAGACCCCTAATGGTGGTTAGAAAACCGAAAAAGCCGTAATCTTTGCCCATTCTTTAGTGCACATACTGAGGGTCGGGGTGACGGACTGCAGGCTGTGTGGCAGCCTGTCGAAGATTTATTATAAATGTTTCGTTTACAATACTATTACTATATATGAGAGCAAAAAAAATAAAACACATTTTCATTTTGTAATGGTTGTTTAATTGAAAACACAACATTCAACACACTTTCATAAAAACACATTACATTTTACCAAGTTAATGCCGTAGTGCATACAAGGTAATAGACTTAACGATTTGCACTGCTGCTTCTCTCCGCGTTTCATTGACAGTGATCGGTTTATCGTTCAATTCACATTGCCAAAGTAGATGTTTAGGGGTCTCTTGGAAGTAAACAAATGCATTTTTTATATCAGATAAATGCATTAACATCACATGCAAATTCTCTATCCTTTCACCCGCAACGATTATAATCTGCTTTGCTTCTTCTTCGGTTTCACCGTTATTAGCTCTGAATGTAATCCTTTCTGGGGCTTCTTGTGCTTCTTGTGGTCTGTTGAATACCTGGCGTAGGATTTGTTTAGCTGTAAGGACAGGTACCATATAATTGTCTTCAAAAGCTTTGTCTATGTCGTCACACGTTTTGGCATATCCTTCGATGTAATGAAAACCGATACTAGAATAGAAATCCTCCAACAGTCTTTTAATGCATGTTCTGGCACTGTCACCAATTTGGGCAATTCCACAGTATCGTGCTTTTTCTCTCATTATATTGAAGCAAAGCTCTGCCATTGCGTTTGGTATTTGTTCAACACATTCGCAGCAGTCGGTTAGCGGTAGATGATCTATAAGATTATTATGATCCGGTAATGACTCAACAACACCATTACATTTCTTCACTTTGTTCCTTTTTCTTTTCACCTTCCTTCGTTTTGTCTTTTTGGTTTTCCGTCCTTTTCTTTTCATTCGCATTCTGCGTTTGCTTTTCATTTTTCTTCTCCTTTTCATTTTTCTTCGTTTTTCTTTACTTTTTCTTTTCTTTTCTGCTAATTGTCGTTTGCGATCTTGGCGAGTGGTATGAGATATACTGTTTCTATCAAGGTTATCTATAATACCCTCTTTTAAAGAAAGATATTCTTCATATGTCATGTTATCGTGGTCCTCTTTTGTCCTAAAGACCTTACATGGATATGATATAGAGGAGGGCTCTTCTTCGGGAACATCCTCCCCCTTACTTTGTAACATCCAGTCATTAAGCCCATATCCGTTATCCTGGTGATAATAAGGGGAGGCTATATCAGACTTGGTTTTTCTCAGATTCATGGCTACTTTCAACGGTCGTCTTAGTGGGGGTCCTTAGTTTTATATGATTTGCTGAATGGGATGGTACTTATTGCGTTGAGTGGGAGGAGTCATCTGTAGAAAATACTCTGTTTTATTAGATTCCGTAAAAGCATCTGACTCTTAATGGCAGTTTGTGATTTTGAGGCTATTTCAGTGAAACAAGGCTGTTTTTGAAACATTTGGCAGATTTATGCTTAAATTCTCTCAAAAATATACTGAAAGATACACTTTTGTGTATAAAAGCTGAAAAGTAGATAATGAAGTACTTTGTGTCTGTAGATTTCATTAAGATTCTGACTCTTAATGGTCCTCTCTAAATTTGATTCAGGGTTTGTTTGAAATGATTTGTGCTTTGTCACACAGACACACAGAAAAACACTGAAAAACACAAAAAGAAGGACTGTAATACACATGTATGAGACACGCTCCCCCTTGCTATAATGAAGACAACAGTTTTTAAATGTAAAAAACACTTTTTTATTTTTCACACCCAAAAATCAAATAGTTATACTGATTGCAACATCCGCAGGACCGTCTCCAGCTTAGAATTCCCCATATGACTGGAGATATCGTGATGGAGTTTTTTTCACTTCAGTCAGAATATTCATGTGTATGCTGCTTTCTGCACAGAGATGCATTACATCTACAAACAGAGCATACACTGATAGCACATGATACACTTTTGATGTTTGTTTCATTTCTGAGATAATGTTACAGAATGTTTCGGAAAATGAAGATTCCAGGACCACTTTAAATGTTTCGTTTACAATCGTTTCCCAATGACCGGGGATAGTACTGCCAGAACGCACGATAGCCAAAATGTCTTCTAGTTTACAAACTTCAGCCATTCTGTTTACACAGGGGTCACTACTCGTTCTGTTTTCAATCGTCCTCATCACCACACTTATTAAAAGGGTATTGACTACATTCTGATCAATATATACAGAGCGTTTTGCATAGTAGTTTCCCATTTTTATTTTACTTTAAAGAAAAAAGTCCCTGGCTTCAGTCAACTGCTGGTTATTAGTCTTCTTCTTCTCCCCCCACTCGGCATGGATCTTTTCAAGTCTCTCCTTGAGGCGTCTGCAGTTTGTGATTTTGAGACTTTTTACAGACACTCTGCAGATTTATGTGTAATTCTCTCACAAAGGAAACAGTAAGTCTCTTACTTTTTTTATATGTAAGACAATTTACAACTGGTAGAAAGTTAAGTACTTTTTCTGACCAGATTTTTCTTTAAGACTGTGACTCTTAACACACCAGAGAGCCAAACATACTCACCCCCTTTTCAACGCCCTCCCCCCAGCAGCTCAGGTGTGAAACCCTCATACAGAATGTCAGTCCCTGTGTAAAACTTTTTAGTGACACTCTGCAGATTTGTGTGTAATTCTCTCACAAAAGGAACTGTAAGATACACTTTTTATGTATGCAAAAACTGATAGAGGAGTCGGTATGTTAATGTGGCGACAAATGTTCCCCTTTCTGCTCTGTACACTGTTTCGATGAAACACAGCAGTCTTGATAACTTGACATGACTAACATTACTTTTCTAAAATATATGTTTTTAGAAGCGTTACTTTGATTTCAAGGCTGTGATGGCGAGAGTTTAACAGTCAATGGCATCAAGATGGTGCTCAAGAAGGACATTGTCATCCACCTTATTGATCAAGTGCTCATGCCAGACTCAGGTTAGACTTGCACATTTTCCCCTTATTAATGATTACCCGATTTACTACATATATTGTTTTTCTGTAATCCATATTTTGAATGGTGTTTAAATTCCCTCAAGCTAAACAGGTGATGGAACTGGTTGGAAGTTCCCCGTCAACCTTTGGATACATGGTGTCTGAGCCAGGCCTTTCTGCTTCCATGCAATCTGCCGCTGAGTACACTTTGCTTGCCCCCTCAACACTGTCTTCAATGGTGAGTAACATACTGGTGATTCAAAAAAAAAAAGCACGCCCCTATTTAGTTGATGGCTGAAGACAAAGCCTGGGTCCATTCTCTAGACTCTATTCTAGTCACATTCTGGAATAATTGGTGATATTTAGATTTGTTTTGTATTTACCCCTCATGTGCTGAGTCATTAGTCAATATGTGTAAATGTATGGAGCTTTAGGGAAACTATACATTTATTGGCACACTGCAGAAGCTTTATGCCATGTAACAGCAAGTGTCCACTCCCCCCGAGAACATTCCTGGACTTCACCCAAAGGGAGTAGAGATGATTTGTTTTTGCATTAAGAACGACAGAGAACATTTCTCCAAAATGTCTAACTACTAATTATTGTCGTCTTTCTTGAAACTGACGTGCTTAAATTCTCTGAGAAAGTTACTGAAGGATACACTTTTGTGTATAAAAGCTGAAAAGTAGATAATGAAGTAGATTTCGTTAAGAATCTTTGACAGATTTATGCTTAAATTCTCTGAGAAAGTTACTGAAAGATACACTTTTGTGTATAAAAGCTGACAAAGTAGATAATGAAGTAGATTTCGTTAAGAATCTTTGACAGATTTATGCTTAAATTCTCTGAGAAAGTTACTGAAAGATACACTTTTGTGTATAAAAGCTGACAAAGTAGATAATGAAGTAGACTTTGTGTCCGTGTGAAACCCCATACAGAATGTCAGTCCCTGTGTTACAACTTTTAGTGACACTCTGCAGATTTGTGTGTAATTCTCTCACAAAAGGAACTGTAAGATACACTTTTTTATGTATGCAAACGTCTTTCTTGAAACTGACGTGCTGACCGTTTTACAAAAACAAGTTATGTTTTCTGCTTTTTCATCCTCTGAATTTTCCTCCCCCGTCCCTCTTCCTTCACCCCTCACAACAACAAATCAAGGTGGATCTGTGAAATGAAACACCTCTTCCCAAAGCGTGACTTCCCTATTGAGGGCATGCGTCTAGGGCAGTAGGGTCTAATCGATTGACCAAATATACTAACATGCAGAACGTACGGTATGTTTTGAAAAAAAGACTAACCATTTATCCAGTTAAAGCTGTCTTTAAGATGTGACATTGCGCACTGACTATTTCCCGTAAAATCGTGACAAACTATTACTTATTCTTAAATTTGATCTCTTGTTGCATGGTTGAAAATGATAGATGAAAAAATAACTTTTTTAAAAAGAGTCAAGTTTTTCATGATCAGATACAGGTCAAGAAAATGCATAGAGGAGGTATGGTGCTGGCTCATTAGCCCTCTCACTCTTCTTAGAATGATCCTGTGCAATTATAGTTAATAAAAGTAATTACACATTAGTTCACAAATCCATATACTGAAAGAGAATACCCTTAGGTATCACTATTAAAACCTAAATAAGATCTTTGAAAATAACCTCTTTTGCAAAACAAATACTTCTTTAGCAGTTTCACAAAAACTTGAAAAGAAACATCCTGAACGGAAGAGGGGGTGAGTGGTGTGTGTGTGTGTGTGTGTGTGTGTGTGTGTGTGTGTGTGTCCTCCCCATCGCCCCACCATTTGTCCCGCAGAGGATGTCTGGGGGTTTTATGGTTCCCACACCTGTCTTGACTGTTCACCAAACTTTTCACGGCAGAGAATAGCAGAGAGCGAGAGAGAGTTAGTGAGATTGACAGTACTTTTAAAAATATATGGTTGTATATTTCTTGTTATTTGCAAGTATTTGTAAGTTACAGTCAATACTGCTGTATACAGGGGCACAGGAAGTGGTTAGGTGGCGGGGCCTTGCTCTTTAGAGTTGAGACATTACTTTTAAAATATATGGTTGTATATTTCATGTTATTTGCAAGTATTTGTAAGTTACAGTCAATACTGCTGTATACAGGGGCACAGGAAGTGGTTAGGTGGCGGGACCTTGCTCTTTAGAGCTGAGACATTACTTTTAAAATATATGGTTGTTACATTTCATGTTATTTTATTTTGAAAACCGGAAGCGGGGGGCGACCGGTAGTGGCAGCATTTTTATTTTTATCATTTTTAAAATATTTTTTAATTTTATTTTTGAAAAACCGGAAGTGGGGGTGACCGGTAGGGGCAGCATTTTTATTTTTATCATTTTTAAAATATTTTTTAATTTTATTTTGAAAAACCGGAAGTGGGGGCGGGACTTCCGGTGGAAGGGGCGGGGCTTATGGGGCGGGACTTCCGGTGGAAGTGGGCGGGACTTCCGGTGGAAGTGGGCGGGGCTTAGCCGGAAGTGGGCGGGGTTTAGCCGGAAGTGGGCGGGGCTTAATAAGTAGGGAGAGGTGTGACCTGTCACTTTCTATGCATACTAATGAGACGAAAGTGGTATGTGTATAACTACTAACAGGTCATATTTTATTTATTTTACTCAAATGTTGATACAATGACAATGTGTTGTTGTTTTACAAGGGATTATGTGGTGAACTAGTCAAGCTATCTGTAGGAGCCAATTAACACTGGGTATAAAGGTAGGAACCTATGTTTGTTGGTGAGGGGTTCCGCCGGAAGGCCATACAGTTTTTGACCACACACGGAGAACACACACACACACTACACACGGAGAACACACACACACACACACACACACTACACACGGAGAACACACACACACGGGATTACAAACAAACAGAAAAGGTATTGCGTAAACCGTAATATCGTGTGGTGAATGATGGGAAGAAACCAGTAAAAAGGGAAATTAATGGACTGTTTCGAACTGGAAACTTTGTTTCTGACTTTTATTCGGCAGCAAACAAGGTGTGCGTCAATTACACCAACAAAGCGGATCCTCAGAGGCATAAAGCGTTGGCTTAGCCTCTACACTATCTTTTCCCCCTAGTCTTTATGCTAAGCTATGTTATGGAAATCTTTTACCTAGTCAATACTGTGGAGATATACAATTAGAATGATCAATCAATAAACTGGTGAAACAAACAGAGTTGTCTTTCTGGTTCTTTATTCGAGACGCCTCGAAGGCACAGGTCTCAGAGTATAGGATAGTCTGCAGGAGTGTGCGCAATAGTCACAGAATAGCAAAGTTTATACAAGATAGGGCGGGCAGACAGAGTTTTGTGTAGCATGGCGGAACGCCTCAGAAATCTGCTTTCACACGGATGTCTCATATTGTTATTAGACACCTGTGTCCTTGAGCTGTAGAAAGTATAACGGTTATCAGATTATGGAAGTTCAAGCTTTGTGTGAAGAGGAGTAGTTTCAACATAGTCTGCCAAATCAGCTCTGTGGCCTTGAAGCGCTTGAGAAAAACAGAAAACAGCACATATGAAGAAATGGTACAGTAGTGTTAGACAATGCTTTTTAGAAGCATTTGGTTTTACCATATAAGGTAACATAAGAAATGGTTTCGTTGCTGTAGCTTCATATTAACCAAACGGGCATAAGTGGTATCAAACGTAACATCTAAGTCTTAGCAAGGAAGCTAATAAGATAGATTTTAAAATGTTAAACTATTCCAGAACAAGGAAAAACACTTTTCCTATATTCCTCCATATTTGTGAATGGGTTACAAACGCTAACTGACCTCAAACTCCATGAGAGTAGTTCGGATCAATTAAACTTTTTTTTCCTTGCTCTGCCTTAAGGGTGTTTAATTTGACCAAAAACCTATTATATGTCAATGCATCACAAACACATCAGTAGCCCTCGTGCACCTGAATGAATCGCATTCATACGTCTGCTGTGTCTGGTGGTTTGAAGGTGTGGCAGATACCAGACGGAGGCCTGACGAGCCCCATGACTGAGGCCATTGTGACCCTCGAAGGACACAGTAAAAGAGTGGGAATCCTGGCTTGGCACCCAACTGCCTTCAACATCCTCATGACTGCAGGTAACGCCATTCATCACATCCTGGTGCCCTGTAATGGCTTTTTAAAAGACTGCTTAGATTGTCTGTGACTGCTGAAATATACCTTGTTGGCATTACTCACTGTAGGGAGCATGAATTAAAGTGTACCATCATGCAAAAAGCCCAATGTGGTTTATAATGTGTTTTACATACATTTACATAGAAAACTAAAAGAAGGGTGTGTGCTGGCAGACCATATCAAAGGAGTTTCTTTATTACATTCAACTCGTTGTCATTCAACAAGCATTGATGCTCACTTTTTAACAACATTTAACAAAAACTACGACATGGTTGCAAACTTTACTTGTTTTTGTATCCATGTCGTAAACACTACACATTATCCAGATACTCTTCTTCTTTGTAAATAGTGTGTATTAAAGAACAGCTCTTATCTTACTGTGTTGGTGTTCAGTGATAGATTTTAATAATACTGCCTTATACAAGCCAGGAAATCGATTTAGCCAATTAGCAATCCATAACATGTAATGGAAGTATAACGGAGAGAGAAAGGTGTGATAAACTTGAAAAATAATTACACTTTGCTGCAAAGATATGTTTGATTGTTTTATGTGTCGGCATATGTATCCCAAAACACACACTGCTCATTTCTTTTTCATGTAATGGTTTATTTGAACCGGGACAGCGCACATTGATGAACACTTTAAAACAAAATAATGCTCACAAGTGTAAATGAGCCGGATTTTAGCTTTGAGCTCATTTCCATCCGTAGTCCCGTCACATACAACATATAAGAACATGACATTTATATTCAAAACAAAAATAAATACATGACATGCAGGAAGAGCATGAGCAGCATACAAGCATTTACCACATGGCAGTACAATGTAGCAGCTACGACATATAAGGTGCAAGAGGAGATACCCCTGTGTTAAAGTGCATTTAGCGGTCGGTTTGTTGCTCAACCATTCTTTAAGTTGTCCTTTAAAACTATTGCTTATTACTCATCATGATATATAGCTCTTAATGGCATTGCTCCACATACATCAGTTTTTAAACTCAGTATATAGCCGAGGCAGCAATCTCCTTTCTGTTCCTTTATTTAGTATTTATTCTCTTAAAATATCCATATTATGAAAAGGGAGGTTTCTTTTTCTAGGGTCCATGTTGACACTTTAAAATTGTCCATGGAGAAATGCCCCAAGCCAGTATTCAGTAGCTGGGCTGTTTTTAAATAGGAGTCAGGACTTCCATTTAGTTTTCACGACACACTAACAGTGTAATTTATATAAATAGAAAGTGAGGCTACGCTCCTTTACTGTCATTCCCTGACTGCCATAATAAACAGTGACCAATCAGAACAGAATGTGCGTGTTCTGGAGGTAGTCTTAAAGAACACTCAAATAGAGACCATGGGGAAATACACTTATACTTTGTCTGCTTTAAAGCTCTAATGGATGTTGTGTCTTCCTCTCTGCAGGCTGCGATAATGTGATCTGTGTGTGGAACGTGGGCACAGGCGAGCTTGTGTACCAGCTGAGTGATGCCCACCCAGATATGATTTACAGTGTCTGCTGGAACAAGGACGGCAGCGCTGTGTGCACCGTCTGCAAGGACAAGGCTCTGCGAGTCATCGACCCGCGACGCGGCACCGTCCTCAAGGTGATGACACTAAAACAGTCCTATAGTGCTTCTTTGCTGGGTCTTTCTATGGTATGAAGCTTCCACATAGGGAATGTACCATCTCATTGTTTGCCTAGGTGAAAGAGAAGGTCCATGATGGCACCAGGCCAATGAGAGCAGTGTTCCTCTCTGATGGGAAGATCCTGACCACAGGCTTCAGCCGGATGAGTGAGAGACAGATGGCATTGTGGGATCCGGTAAGTGCAATACATGTTGTTCATATTGAACGATTCTGCAGTGCAAAGTAGAGTTTGTTTATTTATCAAGACAAAATAAGGGTGTGCCGGTTGATGGACATGTAGTTTGTGCACTGCTACTTGGAGAGGTCCCAGTTCACCTCCTGCCCTGCCGTGGTGCCCTTGAGCAAGGCACCGGACATCCCCCCTCACTCCCATTGCTCCCCGGGCGCTGTACAATAGCTGCCCACTGCTCCTAGTAGACTCCTGGTACTAGGATGGGTTAAAAGCAGAGAACACATGTCACTGTGTGTGCTGTGTGCTCTGCATGTGTGACCATTAAAAAAAGGTTTCATCCCTCCCAATTCTTCTTCTTTATCTCAGTTAATGTGAGGCTTCAGTGAGTTACGACCTTTCCAGTACATCGTTTGTGTTTCCCTGGACAGTGTTTCTGTGTTGAGCTTAAGGGAAGGTAACACAAAGAGGGATTTATTGCTAACACTAGCTTTGCCAGATATCTACGGACCACTGCTACCTTTTTAAGCTGCGTCTTGGATTCAGATCAGATTTGGAATACATGTTTGCGTTACAAGAGCAGTATTGTCCCACAACTCTTACACTGGAGGTGCGTTAAGAACAGGTTGTATCTTCAGCAAGCAACAAGTGTTTCAATGGGCACCTATTTTTTTTAGTTTTAAACAGACTTGTTGTGAATGTATACTTTCTAAGATCTAACCTTAACTTACCATAGCAAAGGTTTTTTGTGAGGTGGGTTGAATGTATATTTTGTGTACAAGTAGTGTTTAATCAATATTTATTTTGTTTTTGTCTCTGTACAGAAAGATCTGTCTGAGCCAATGGCAGTACAGGAGATGGATACAAGTAATGGAGTTCTTCTACCCTTTTATGACCCTGATACCAACATGGTGTACCTGTGTGGAAAGGTACAGATTTACAGAAAACACTGATTTACTTCATTTTGGGTTCAGTCGTCTTGATCACATGGTCTTCTGGCTTTCAGGGGGACTGCACCATCCGGTATTTTGAAGTGACAGACGAGTCCCCGTATGTTCACTTCCTCAGTTTATACAGCAGCAAGGAGCCTCAGAGAGGTGCCGGATTTCTTAGCAAAAGAGGTGTCGATGTCAACAAGTGTGAAATTGCCAGGTAAATATGTCCAGTCATGCTTTTAAAAAAAATGTTTCTAATTAGTTTAACATAGTTTTAAAGGGCTAAGTGATAGATATTTTGTAATCATTGTCAATTTAGTCCATCCTTAATCCTTAATCCTACTTTCTATTGTCAGTATAGCCGAACCCTCTCATAACTTATCCATACGTGCCATAGAACGAATTGTTGTCAACAATCTATTACAAAAACACAACGTTCTTCCATTGCCCATAAAATATTAACTATATATACTACATGTTATACCAAATGTCTATTAGTCTGTAGCTGAAAATATTCCCCAAATAATTCAATATTAATAAAGCTTGAGTTGTGTTTGTTAAAACTACAGAGCCCAGCTTTTTAAGGAAGTTACTGATCCGTGTAGAAATGATGTAATGGATTGTAGGAATAATTGGGCTGAAGTGCCAGCGTTATCATCAATAAGTATTAAAGCATTCAGTGACATGTTTCTGAGGTTGGGTCTTCTCATGGTGTTTGTTTATATAAAAAGAAAATATTGTATACACCAGCCTTACCCTGACATTTCCTGGTTCTCTTTAGGTTCTACAAACTGCATGAAAGGAAAGTGGAACCCATTTCTATGACTGTACCACGAAAGGTAAGCTTTTAAAAAGTCAAACCTATCAAAAAAGGATCCATTTATGTTGCTTGGATAAGAAAATGCCTGCGAAGTCGATCCATAACTGTATAATGAAAACAATGTTCTGTCTCCATCTTGCCTCCCAGTCAGATCTGTTTCAGGGAGACCTCTACCCGGACACAGCTGGGTCAGAGCCGGCTCTCCTGGCTGATGAGTGGATCGCTGGGCAGGATGCCTCGCCCCTGTTGGTCTCTCTGAGCGGCGGGTACGCAGCTCCTCAATCCAAGCACAGAGAAATCCTCAAAAGCAAACCCAAGCTGGCCCCGCAGGACTCTGGGAACGCCACGCCTTCGAATGCAGCCGCTCCCACATCGCACTCTGCGGAAGAAGAGGTGCCACGAGTAAACACGAGAGAGACGGATGGAAATGCAGAGAGACCGAAGAGAGAGGTGAGTGGAGAGAGTCATTAGAGCCGGCCAGTTTATTGATATAATATTGATATTGCGATTTCAGACTAGATATAGTCAAGATTGAGTTGTTTTTCTTGGTTAAAAAAGGCTGTGCAAATTAAAGTGGGCCCTATCATGCTTTTTGTGGCTTTCCTTTTCCTGTAGTGTGTTGTATAGTTTTTGTTGTGCATCTAAGTGGTCTGCAAGGGCTCACACCCCAAAGTTTCCTCCAGAGGGAGTTTCTCTCCCACACCCTACACCCTCCTCCCTGCTTGAAACACCGCCATTGGACACCTTTGTTTACTGGCGCTTCTATTGGCTCGTGCTCCAACACATTGTACGTGATATTCTAAGGGCCAAGATATTTCCGACGCATCTCTTAAGCAGTTGCCCATCACAACAGAGCCTTTTTGAACATTAAAGCATGGAAACATGCCACAGTTGCGGCACAAAGTACAACTATGTACCTGAAAATGAGCATAATGTGTTCACTTTGAAAGTAGATTGCTGACCTTTTCCCTCCTTTCTTTCAGGAGGATTTGCTGAACGAGTTGTTAGCAGAGATGAAGGCGTTGCGGGCTGTCGTCCTCGCTCAGAGCCAGAGAATCGAGTTGCTGGAGAGGCAGCTAGCTCGCATCGAGGATGGGGATGTATGAGCAAGGCGGAGCACCACTACATTCGACGGGCACTATTACTAGATCCATAGCCTTACTATAATCAACAGTAACTCAAGCTGTGCGAGTGGAAGAATGTAGTGTCGATTAGCGACTTGTCTATGAATCACAGTGGCTTTACAACCAGGTCAATTATTGTGAAGAAAACCCAGACGACAATTTCTGATATCCAGACTGTGGATTCAAGCGGGGTGTCATCTGCATAGAGTGATATGTTTTGTTTTTCATATGAAGGAGTATTGTTGCAGCTTTTTGGTGGTATTTATAGTGCAACTTTGAGCTTTGCAAAACCCACACACTAATTTTGAAGAGCTTTGAAGGCATAACAATGGCACTAATGCCTCCAAATAATGCATAAACTAGAGAAATTAAGCATTTTTTTAAAAAAGTGAATGAAGGCTGACATTCTATAGCAAGGCGATTAAGTACCTCTAATATGATTTTCTTTCTTTCAAGCACCCACACATGTTAGCATTAGGGCTATGTAACCAGGTAGTTAAAGCTGCTAAACTGTGATGTCCTTTCAAACCCCCCGATTGTTAGTTCATCGTGTGACTTGTGCTTTGTTTTACGCCATGTGTATGTAGGAAAATCTCTTGGTACACAAATCATGACCTTGACAGTGAGAATTATGTGACTGATAGCTGAGGAGAGCGTAGTTGAATAGTTACGTGTATTGTAATTCTGTGTAGTCTTTGCAGTCGATGATAAGGTAACACTTGTGTTTTTGTACCTCATGTTATCCGGAGAGAGTTGCAGTATTGAAGAGATGTCCGAGATATCCCAGCGCAAGATATTTATTGAGATAAATACGCAGAAATACTTGCCTCCCCTTTTTTCTTTGAGCTGCACCATCTTTTGCCACCTAAAGAACCATGATCTCTGGTGTCACTTTCTTTCAGAAATGTAAGCTAAAAGGACCTAAAACTACTTGCAGTGCAATCTTACTAAAACATTTTAGATTTCTCAGCGTTGCAGCTACAAAAGAGAGGAAGTGACACAGTGATATTTTTTTTTAAAGTTTGATATTGCATTTATATAGGTGTTAAAAGATGGAGCGATCTTTTTACATTTTTTTTTTTTTTTAGTTTTGTGTTTTTTTGCCATTATATTTACAGGCGTCCTTTTTACTTCTCCACGAGTCGGTTATGTGTAGCAATGGTACATTCCACGTCAAGCTTTTCCCTTTGTTATTAAGGGATTTATATTTCTTTGTGCACTGACCTCTTAACACCAACTGTAAAACCAGTAGCAGATTAATGAGACAACATTGTGAAAACTCAATAAACATGAATTCTTCCTTTGTATTAACGGAATGGCTCTTTATTTGCAACAAGAAAGGTTCTGATTTAGATCACATACATGTGGGATTTTAGGTGAAGTGATGTGTTTGCTACTCAAAACAACACATGCACACACCCAAAACGCATTGCTGTACGAAGGATTCAACACCCTACAGATTTCACACATTTGATATTGTTTTGTTGTTAATCGTCATCTGAATTTATGATACTTTAAAAATAACCCTTTGATGTGTTATAAATGTAATCAGTGTCCATAAGTGGCACATCAAATGGACCCTGTAATGCTAATATTCAGGTTAATATTTGTATTTTGTGCCTCTACTGTGTGATGTTTTTATAAAATGTCTTTATTTTTCTCATACTGCCTACCTCTTTTCACCCTCTGTCCGAAACCAGAGCCTAGTCTGAACTGATTGGATCTGGCCAGCTCTGTTGTGATCAGTCCAAACATAGAGATGTCCCGCCCCATCACGTGCAAAGTGTTGAAACTCTAGCCAATAGAAGCGCAAGTCTTACATGGTGATGTCACTGTGTTACGGTAGAAAAATTAAGTAGCCAAATCAAGACGTTTAAGTACAGGGGGAAATAATGATAAGGCCCTTTTGAATATCCTAGGTAAAAATGATATCGAGGTCCCAAAGTTGACAGTAGAAGCCCAGATACAAACACGTTGATGCTATCAGTAGATTTAGGAAAGACAGACTGCTTACCAACCTTGGACCCTGTTGATCATATCCCCTGCACAAAGCATTGTGGGTTGTTTCTACTTCTAGTCTGATACTCGATTATATGTTGCAAATCCTTAGATAGATAGATCTTTACTTTATTGATCCCAATTTGGGAAATGTTTGCGTTGAAGCAGCATCAAAAACACAAGGCAATCTACATAAGAGAAATTAAGACAATAAATAAACAGTCCAACATATTTCAGAAATAGAAATAAAATAGCATTACAAATTCAAAAAGTTAAAGAATATAAAATAAGAAATATGTACATGTGGAAAATATACAAGTGGAAATACAAAGGTCCAGTAACAGATATAATGCAGGATATTATTGTGCAAGAAAGGATTGTTCAAAATGAAATAGAATATGAATGTAAAATGTACAGTGGGAGTTTAAGTCCAGTAATCAAGAGTTGGGCATCTAAACAACAATCAAACTGAGTGTGATCAACCAAGAAAGAAGAACACAATATCACATCACAGACCTGATGCATGAAAGACTGGCAGTATGGAACAACTTAAGGTCAACTAAAAGCATGATAGAGCAGGTCTGACAGAACGGAAATCAACTCAGCAGCGATGCAAAGTGAGTTCTCTCGAGCACCAAGCCACCATAAGGCATACAGTGTTTGATGGTGGTTTTGTGAACAATGGTGACACTGCAATCCAGATTTTGGCGGTAATGCAACTGAACAATCACTCACGTCTCAAAACCTGTTGAAGTGTGAGAGTCGCAGCCATATACACTGAACAAAAATATAAATGCAACACTTTTGTTTTTGCTCGCATTTTTCATGAGATGAACTCAAAGATCTAAAACATTTTCTATATACACAAAATAACCATTTCTCTCATGCTGACAGCAGGAATGTCCACCAGAGCTGTTGCCCGTGAATTGAATGTTCATTTCTCTACCATAAGCCGTCTCCAAAGGCGTTTCAGAGAATTTGGCAGTACATCCAACCGGCCTCACAACCGCAGACCACGTGTAACCACACCAGCCCAGGACCTCCACATCCAGCATGTTCACATCCAAGATCGTCTGAGACCAGCCACTCGGACAGCTGCTGCAACAATCGGTTTGCATAACCAAAGAATTTCTGCACAAACTGTCAGAAACCGTCTCAGGGAAGCTCATCTGCATGCTCGTCGTCCTCATCGGGGTCTCGAGCTCTCGACCTGACTCCGGTTCGTCGTCGTAACTGACTTGAGTGGGCAAATGCTCACATTCGATGGCGTCTGGCACGTTGGAGAGGTGTTCTCTTCACGGATGAATTCACTGTTCAGGGCAGATGGCAGACAGCGTGTGTGGCGTCGTGTGGGTGAGCGGTTTTCTGATGTCAATGTTGTGAATCGAGTGGCCCATGGTGGTGGTGGGGTTATGGTATGGGCAGGCGTATGTTATGGACGACGAACACAGGTGCATTTTATTGATGGCATTGTGAATGCACAGAGATACCGTGACGAGATCCTGAGGCCCATTGTTGTGCCATTCATCCACGACCATCACCTCATGTTGCAGCATGATAATGCACGGCCCCATGTTGCAAGGATCTGTACACAATTCCTGGAGGCTGAAAACATCCCAGTTCTTGCATGGCCAGCATACTCACCGGACATGTCACCCATTGAGCATGTTTGGGATGCTCTGGATCGGCGTATACGACAGCGTGTTCCAGTTCCTGCCAATATCCAGCAACTTGGCACAGCCATTGAAGAGGAGTGGACCAACATTCCACAGGCCACAATCAACAACCTGATCAACTCTATGCGAAGGAGATGTGTTGCACTGCGTGAGGCAAATGGTGGTCACACCAGATACTGACTGGTTTTCGGACCCCCCCAATAAAGCAAAACTACATGTTTCAGAGTGGCCTTTTATTGTGGCCAGCCTAAGGCACACCTGTGCAATAATCATGCTGTCTAATCAGCATCTTGATATGCCACACCTGTGAGGTGGGATGGATTATCTCGGCAAAGGAGAAGTGCTCACTATCACAGATTTTTACAGATTTGTGAACAATATTTTAGAGAAATTGTTATTTTGTGTATATAGAAAATGTTTTAGATCTTTGAGTTCATCTCATGAAAAATGGGAGCAAAAACAAAAGTGTTGCATTTATATTTTTGTTCAGTGTATATTGGTTTCGTATGTATTGTACAAACACTATTGGAAATTGTCTGAACCTATTATAATCAAACCACCATTTTCTTTGCAAAATTATAGATATGAAAGCAAAACTATTTTTTAAAGACAAGAAGACACCAAACAATGGGTAAAGTGAAAAGAAAATCAAGATAAGGCATCTTAATTAGCCTTAAAATGGCAAAATAGTTGATAACACATTATGATTGATCTGTTAGATGTTCTCATGTAGGGTGATACAGTGTGAAATGACTGTACGTGTAGGGGCTGAAAACAGGATGTGGCTTGTTTCACATTTCTAAGTTGTGCGCAGTACTTTAGTAGGTCTAAAATTGGTAGTGTATGATAATAACCTTCATATTTTTGCAATCGAATCATTTTTAGGATCATGCTTTAGTTTCTATGGTTGTCTTGGACTCATGTAACAATTTGAGACCCTTTTTCAGTGTAATGTCAAAAGGTGAAAAGTTGAACTTTATTTTTTATTTTCAAATATCATCTTGACCCTATCTATCCTTTGTGGAGTTGAAGTGTTATTATTGGCAATACACTGACAAATGATTGTCCAAGATAAGAATGTGTCACAGGAAATGACTATCATGTACATTTCCTGATGGTAAACTGGAATGACTTGACCTTTCTTAAACTTCACTCGATATAATGTAACCTGCACCTGTGCTGCGAATTGAAAATAGCAACTTTACAGGGGAACAATTAAAATATCTTTGTCTTCCTCTTTTTCTTTACATGTTCTTATCTGTGCTTTCCACCACACTCTGCTTAATTTTTTTCTATAATCTGTGTTCACATCCCCTTCAGCCTCCACCTACTCAAAGGACTGCAGCAAGCATTCTCCACCACATTTCATGCATCACCCCCTCTCTCTCTTTTTCTCGCTGTCACCTCCACACACCTACTAACACACATGCTGTCACACAGTACAAAAGAACATTAAGTTGCACAAGTCAGTTTCCTACCATTGTACTGGCTGCACAAACTTAATCTTCTGCTCACAACCTGGGTAAGTGTAAAATTGTTTATTTCCTTCCTTTTTCAGATTTTGACCAGATCTTTTTTTTAGCTGCATGTTTTCTAATTTATTTCCTTTTTATAGGAATGTCTCATGTCTCCGTCTTTAATTGTACTTTATATATACTTATGTCTTGGTTTAGATACTTATATTTTATTATTTTAAGTGGTTGTTTAATGAAAGTGATGAAGGCATTCATTTACCGCCAATCTCAATTTCCTCATTCATTGAAGCTTTTATGTTAATTGCACTTATTTCACATCAGTATACTTATTATTTTTTGTTTAAACGAGATGTTGCAACACTTTGTTTCGGATCTTTATACCATGATTAAAAAAAGTTTCCTTTCACGGCAGACTGACTGATGCTGCTCAATAATCTTTGACAGGAAACCAGCAACGCTGCGAGCGGTCTGCCAGCTTCCTCTCAGCCGAGACAACGCAGTACGACTTCTCATACACAGTCAAACAAGATAAAGACAATACTTCCTGTCACATCTCCAGGGTGGGTTCATATTGCACATGTTAACCATTGGTGACTTTTCAGCCAACATGGATTGTACATATGTTTTTATAATTGTATCGAGATTTGATGTCAGTTCTGAAAAGAAAAGTACTTTTTGTTCAAATTGAGCAGCTGCCAAAATATAGTACCACCTCAGAGTGTATTTTTTAAGCAGAGCTTTTGGCAATTCTTGGTAATCTGTTTTTTTTTCTTCAATTTGATCAATTAAAATGAACTGGATGGAGAATCTTGTAGGTTAAGTTGTTCTAAGGTTCTACTTTTCTTTTTTCTAGACCTTGAATATTCTTTTACAAATGGTTCTCCTTCTGATGAACCATTAACAACTGCTTTGACACAAAAGGAGTTTGACTGCAAAATTCCCCAAGCCAGAAGGATTTTTCTACTCCAGAAAGAAAAGTATAAGGAGGTACAGTATTTTTCAAAATCTATTGTTCCTAAATTTTGTCAGAATAAAGTGTGATAACTTACTTATTGTTGCCTGAAATCTGCATTGGCTGGCATCAGCCAACAGCCAAATACCCTTAAATAATACCCTTAAATACCCTTAATTGTTTTTATATGAACACTACATCTAAATGTATGCTAGAATTTAACAACAACCAACAAATCGAATTAACTTAAAGATTGATTTTACCTTTTGGGATATACACTGAACAAAAATATAAACGCAACACTTTTGTTTTTGCTCCCATTTTTCATGAGATGAACTCAAAGATCTAAAACATTTTCTATATACACAAAATAACCATTTCTCTCAAATATTGTTCACAAATCTGAAAAAATCTGTGATAGTGAGCACTTCTCCTTTGCTGAGATAATCCATCCCACCTCACAGGTGTGGCATATCAAGATGCTGATTAGACAGCATGATTATTGCACAGGTGTGCCTTAGGCTGGCCACAATAAAAGGCCACTCTGAAACGTGCATTTTTGCTTTATTGGGGGGGTCTGGGGGGGTCCGAAAACCAGTCAGTATCTGGTGTGAGGGGTAGGGTTAGGGTTAGGGTAATGTTGTGAATCGAGTGGCCCATGGTGGGGTTATGGTATGGGCAGGCGTATGTTATGGACGACGAACACAGGCCACTCGATTCACAACATTACCCTAACCCTAACCCTACCCCTCACACCAGATACTGACTGGTTTTCGGACCCCCCCAGACCCCCCAATAAAGCAAAACTGCACGTTTCAGAGTGGCCTTTTATTGTGGCCAGCCTAAGGCACACCTGTGCAATAATCATGCTGTCTAATCATGAAAAATGGGAGCAAAAACAAAAGTGTTGCGTTTATATTTTTGTTCAGTGTAGCTTCACACTCACACTCTGTACCCAGACCCGGCGCCAGAACAAATCTAAAGGGAGGGCATATGATTTGCATGGGAGGGCACACAAAACCGTCACGTGCTGCGGGCCTGCGGCACAATATATATCAAACAGCAAGGCCAACAGCATTGCGTAAAGACGCACACTTATCGCAAACATACACAAATAAAGGGCAACATAGCAACCACTTTGAAACATTGTGTGCGTGGCAGCACAGACACTGGTAAATCACGAGCAAGGCACACTGGTTACGGATGGCAGCTTCCTCATCGCTGCACTCGGAGAGAAATAGTAGAGACGGAGACGATGAACTGTTTAGCCCGCCTTGGGCATGGTTTATGTTCCTATGCACTGCACTCGGACATGCTGTGGAGTGAATCGAGTCACATCTGAGAGGGAGTTGGTTGACAGCTAAAAAAGCTATAATATCAACGACAGCTGACACGTAATAACGGCTCCGTGTTTCCTCGCGTATTTGTCTCTCTCTCTCCACAAACTCTCACATGAAATGTGTTCTTTTGATGCGGCATGCTTAAGCAGTCCTTTATCAGTCTGTAATGCGTGTTTCCAGTCGCAAAAACCTTTGACAGTAAAAGCCACATCAGATGAAGACGTATTGACTTTAAACTGTCTACAGGGGAAACAAAAGGCTGCGTCTGCTTTTAACGAATCTTCAAGCCATGGTCTGTTGTGTACCATGCAGCGGCAAAAGTGTGCTTCTTTCCTGAAAACAATCTCCCTGGATAACGATCCAGCCTCACCTGCTTGGGTTTATTAACCCCAAGATCATCGCTAACTCAGCCCCGGGGTTTGCCGAAGTCAAGCTTGTGACATTAAGGCGTGCTGCTGCAACGGCAGGTGCAGGGTCGCCAGCAGCACCATCGGCTGCAGTTCTTTCATCGCTATTTCGTTTGAATAAATCCTTAGACCTTTTAAGCCAATTTTGTATGTCCATTTTGTAATTCAAACAGAAATGGGAGTCTACAGAATGCACAATAAACAAATCCAGAATAGGCGGGAGAGTGTGACGCTGTGATTGGTCTAAATGGGGACGAATCACAAATCACAACAGACACATGCATTTATTTGACGTAGCCTGCGATTTTTTGTTTTTGTTCTGACATCACATACATTGTAGCATAAAAGTTCAGTTTATTTATAATTAAAAAAATAAAATTTATATATTTTTTAATTTTTATAAATAATAAAAAACGTGTTTATTGGGGGAGGGCAGGAATGTCAAATGGGAGGGCCTGGTCCTCCCTGGCCCTCCCACGGCGCCGGGCATGTCTGTACCCCTATGAAGCTACAGCCAGCTAGCCTGTAGCAGTATGAAGCTGCTGTAGCTTCATACTGCTACAGGCTAGCTGGCTGCGCAAAAACTGAAATGTAAAAACAACAATGTTGTATTTTTTATTGGCCATAATTTTTTCAAGTCTGTGCACAGAGCAAAGCAAGCTGTTGCCATCTGTTTCAAGTATACATGTTATATATACTAACTAGTTACTTCAGCTACAAGAGAGTGACGTTAGAGACAAGAAAAATCTTTTTTTTAACTATATCTTCTAACCCAAGAGACAGTGACACTGCATAGAAAAACATTTATAGATATTAATTAATCCCATGCTTGACCATTCTCTCTCTCTCTCTCTGTTCCCTTCAGGCATGGCTGAAGTCACCTACAAAACGTCCACCCCGACTGTGCTGATCCTTTTTTTCTGCCTATTATGCTTAATAGTATTGCTGGTCCTCTTGTACAAGAAGTTGAACAGGGACGCCAATGGAGAATATACTGTGCGACGCATGGTGTATAAGGATGGAGGGGTCAGGGATCGTGTGAGAGGGACAGCGTTAGCTCTGGGGACACGTTTTGGGGTCCAACTGTGGCCTCAACGTGATGATGACGGAGAAGAAATGCAGGAAGTCCAAGTTGAGGAGGGACAGGTGGAGGACGGTGGTAGCCAGGAGAGTGACAGCGAGGGAGATGAGGAGGACGAGGAGGAAAATGACGAGGAGCAGCGTAGTATGGCGAAGGAAAAAGATGGTGACACCTCAGATGATAACTCAAGTGTGGAGAGTTCTGAAGCAGAGGAGCCAGCCAGGCTAACGGGTCAGTCAACGGCAAAGGGAGAGATAGAGGAGAAAGGGGATGATGGGGAAGGTAAAGGGGAAGCAAGTGGAGGGGCTGGATTGTTGGTAGATCTAAAGCAGTTCTCTGGAAGTGCAATCTGGTCTGAGGAAGAGGGAGGTGAGGGTAAGAACCGTGATATCACTGCACTGTGAGAACATAATTTAAAACATTTAATACAAGAGAGGCTTGGGAAATTGTCCTTAGTAATGTCCCATAATTATCTGGTTAAATATATTTTCTATACATTTTATTACCCAACATATAGGTTCTCTTTTTTACTAGGGAACATCTCTTGGTTCCCTCTAAAAACATCCACACAAGTGTTTAATAGCTCAAAACCAATACATTCCACCTAAAAAGATATTGTATACATTGTCCTGATGTGACTTACTTTTGAGGCATCAGATAGTATAAAAGTTTACCTTTTTATAAAGTAAAACTAGTCTGAAACGTTGTATTATTGTGTCAGCCAATAGCATGCTGTGTATTTGTTTATGCTTTTTGTATTGCTTTAAATGTTTTTTCCTGATTTTCAAAAAAATTAAAAACAGAAACCCATAATTTTGACTGTTTGTGTTGTTCTGAATCTAAAAAAGCCTTTATGGTATTTACCAAGAAACCCATGGACCTCAAGACGATTGATTTAAGACTCTTTCTTGGAACACTGTATTTGACAATTAATTGATTTAACGATCCACAGACGTTTTTTTTATCAAATGGTTACTTTTTTAGCAACAAAAAAAAAATGGCTCCAACTTCTCAGATAAGCACAGAGTTGCAAGTGATAAAACATATTTTGGACTGAGTTTTTAATGATTAATTGAGAATGCTAAATATCAACAATATAAAACGACACTTACTTGCAGCTTCAAATGATTACTGTATTGAGTAGTTAAATTATTGCTGTCTATCAAAAGTAAATCATGAAAGTCATATAGGCTACATTGATAGTAGGACAGCAAAAACTATACCATTAGGTCGGTTAATACACCTTGAAAAGGAACTAGATCCAGGGAAAGGCTACTAAAAACTCAACCCCATTGACCTACATTCAAATATTCGACTTACTTCTCTGTTTATTGAATATATTGAAGAGTAGTCGATAAACAGTGTTGTTGTTACGCACCATAAATGCAAAAATAGTAAATATACATAACCATCCCTTATAGAACAATATATACTATCTTACTGGTCAGTAGTTAGCCAATGGGGATGTAGCTCAGTGGTAGAGCGCATGCTTCGCATGTATGAGGTCCCGGGTTCAATCCCCGGCATCTCCACTCATTTTATGGAAGATTCTTTCCTACTAAATATCTAACATGATGGGAAAAGGAAAGTTTAAATGTGCTTCAACCTCCCATTAAAACAAACTCACAATACATATTTTCAACACGCAGTTCATATTTGTGATACAGTGAACAAGGTCTACGAGACACATTTGTGATTGGCCAGACGGAGCACTTGCTCAAATCTGATTGGATGTTTGAGGACTTCGAGGAGAGGTGAGTGTGGGAGGGTTCACCCACGCGAGTGCCAAACATTTATTTTTCACCGGCAAAATTATGTTCAGTGGTGGGTAAGAGCCTTTCTGTCGAGACATTAGGCATGAACCAATGAGTAAGCCCGAGTCAAAGTAAACACAACTGTAGTGACACATTATCAAAGCAATTATGTAACCAGAAATACGGGATTTTACTGAGACTGAAGACATTCGCCCAGTGACAGACAGATCATTTTTTAATAAAGCATCAAAACTGTTCTCCAAAGGAACGAACTGACTGGAGCCGATCTTACCCGGTAAATATGTCAGCTATTTGCTTTCAAGAATCTCTTCCTCCCTCACAGACAGCACAGATTTTGTAAAACAAATGTGCAACCTTGCACTGCACGAACAGAGCAAGTCTGTCACTGTAACCTACTTCACGAGTGCCGCACCACCGTGAGCATCCAAGTTACATTTTCTCCTCTCACCCTAACTTGATTGTGCCGGAGAAATGATTTCAGTAGACGTCACTCATCTGCATAGGGAGTAAAATGCAACCATCCTGCTAGGCTTTTTGTGCCCTGAAACTCTCTGTACATTCGCCGTGTGATAAAAGGACCTACCATTGCTGCATAACCGAAACTACAAACATGGAAGGTACAGTTTGCATCAGTGTCATGCTAAAAATATACATTTATATCCATAGACACATCTGGGTTGCAAACTGTCCAAGATGGATGCAGCGCCGCTGTGCGCAGGGATGCACGGCGGAGCGTCAGCAGGGTGTCTTTAAATGCCCACCGACCCCGCGTTTAGCTTTATGCCTGCTTATTGTCAGTGTTATTTTTCTCCCTTTGCAGGAGTAGGATGTTACTAGCATCCGCCGTAGTGGTATGGGAATGGCTGAACGAGCACGGTCGCTGGCGGCCCTACAGCCCGGCTGTCTGTCATCACATCGAGGCAGTCATCCGGAGCGACCCGCGGTGTGGTAGTGTTGTCCTCGGCCAGGTGGACTCTCGCCTCTCGCCTTACATCATCGATTTGCATTCCATGCACCAGTTCCGACAAGACACAGGTGAGAAGCAGAGAGGAGAGCCACAGGGGCGGAGGGTGTGACGGTGGAGCTGCATGGGCCTGAGGTAGAGGCCTTTTTATTGCTTATGTGTGTCTACCTCATCTTTGCAAGCCCATATGTTGATTCTGCTCCAGAAGTTGATGCCCTGGTGGGGCTGTTTTGCTGCAAAGTGCGGCTTATTTTTCCTGCAGCAATAACATCTAGTCATTATTGTTTTATTTTAGATTGATAGAACCCTAGTTTCCTATGTTATTTTACATTTAAAAGACATTCTCTGTGTGTTTGAGGTGTGAAGAGAGCCATTCTGGTAGGACCTGTGTGAGTTTGGATATGTCACCTAGGCCAGAGTAGGAGCTAAAATGTCCAGTCATTGCCACAGACACTGATTATTATTTTTTTAAGGCGATCACTGTCTTTAATGGCAGAATATGGGCATAAAAGAGAAGCAAGCACAGCAGTAAGGCAAAGCAGGGAATTGTCAGTTCTCAGATGTCTAACTTTGGCACACAACCCAACATCTCCCCTCTCTCTCAACATTAGCTGACAAAATCCTTTGTGAAGTTTGTTTTCCAAACCCAGCAGAAGCTCAACTAAGGGGAGTCAGGCATTGTGCCCTAGTCTAAATAGGAGACAGGGTGGAGGAGGAGAGACGGGGGACAAGGGTGGGGAAGAATTTCAGGAGTCTGAGGTCATTGATAAAATGGGGTCGATGGGAGCAGATCTTATGAATGAGTGCCTTTGTTGTCTGGTTAAATGTCAATGGTACACATGGTACACATTCCAGTGAAGTGTTATATCTAATTGTTTCACTGTGAGTTACATTATTTTCCCAGTGGGCTTTGCGCTATATTTTTGATGTTATATGTATTTGAAATGCTTAACTATACAGTCAAATGTGTTAGGGCTATGATATGTGTACAGTAAAATGCACTGCAAAACTGCCTTGCCATCCCAAAAAGGTTTCCTATCTCGTTTTTAGATCCAAGCTCTCCCATCTTCGAGAAATCTTTGCGGTCCTTTATGTTTCAGACGCAGGATTTGATTTGTAAAGGCTTTACAGTATGTCCACTCTAGAGTTTCTCTGGACACCATGGGAAAGCAAACACAGCCAGCTTTGGGTCGGATCAAGGCTGCCAGCCAATCAGAATTCAGCACACCATGTGCTGTTACTAGGGGCAACCTGTTTGCCCAAATTCTTAGCAAGCAAACACAGACATGTTGAATTTGTTAAGGTTCCAATCTTCTTGTCCACAGTGAAAAAGGCCACTTCCTATTGCAACTACTTCTCATCACCAAGCATCATGAAAGTAGTTCAAGAAAGATGAGCAAACCTAATAGTTAGTTACACATTTATCACATTGAAATATCCAATTATGCTATTCCAATTGTCAAAAACTTTATACGTTGCTTAAATCTTATCCTTTGTTCTGACCCCCTCATTTTGCCCCAGGTACCCTTCGACCGGTACGACGTAGCTTCTACGACCCCACCTCGGCGCCTGGCCAGGGCTGGTTGTGGGAGTGGGAGAACGACGCTGGCAGTTGGACGGCGTACGACACGGAGGTGGGCATCGCCATCCAGGCCGCGCGCGACCGCCAGCAGCCCTGGCTGGACCTGGCGCCGCTGGGTTTCTGCTACCTCATTGACTTCGAAAGCATGACCCAAATCAACGGGCAGACGCAACGCTGCCGACGCATCCAGCGACGCTCAGACTTGGCGTACCCGCTGGTTGCCGGGCCCTTACCCAAATCCCACCATGCCTGGGGGCCCATGGCCATGCCCAGCCATGGAGGACTGCTTGGGGTGGATGTATCCGGAGTGGGCATGGGGATCCGCATGAGCAACAGTGGGACTGGAAATGGGAGCGCGTACCCCAGTGGGGCGCTCCCTGCCTCCGCCATCACCTCTTTAGGACAGCCCTGCGCCTGTCAGCAGTGCATGCTGGTGCTGAGTGTCAAAGCGGGCGCCATGTCTGCTCACACTCTTGGGCGGAGACCTCCACAGACCAAGCCACCTAGTCCCAAAATGAGCTACCCTGTCCAAGGAGGGTCGTACTCACTCACTCTCCCTCGACCTCCTTCCCTGTCGCGGTCCTTCTCCCCCCACAGGACGTCCATAATTGGTGCGACAGGTGGCTACACTCTAGGTGGTATGGGTGGAGCAGGAGGTGTAGGGACGGTTGGTGGCGGTGGTTATGGCAGTGCCAGTTTCGGTTACGGAGGAGGCTTCACCCACTCTCTTTCCCTCCTCGGCTCAGCCACCGCCGCCCTCTCCCTCCACTCCACCCGCCCCCCTCCTCCACCTCTCCCCCCTCCTCCTCCTCCTCCTCCTCCCCCGCCCTCCATCACACTCTCATCTTCTGCCACCTCAACCCCTCACCCTTCCACCTCGTCCTCCTTCTCTATTTTGAGCTCCGCCCCTACAGTGCCCTCCCTAGGTCCACCTCTCATCTCCACGGCCGCCTCCACCTGCACGCCCTCGCCTTCGGCCCGCGTCCTGGGCCCGGTGTCTTCATCTGGTGCCGCTGCCTGCGCAGCCCCCCTGCCCCCCCGGTCCAGCCTCGCCGGGCTGAGCCGACCTGCACTGCAGCGAATCGCCATGGCTCAGTCACGTGCCCTTATCGCCTCTGGGTGAGTACACAAAAACTGTAGTAGTAACATTAATTTACAGTAAAAATGATCCATCGTCCAAGGAAAAGACACCTCTGGTGATACCATGTATGTACTTCCAATGGAGTATAGTAAAGAAAGCTTTATATTCCTACAAAAAGCACCCATCAAAAAATGTCTAACATTGGGCGAAAAAAAAAAAAAAAAAAATTTTTAACAACATGTTTATTTATTGACTTTTCATTCCGGTATATCATTTTGCGCAAAGATGGCACTGTTTGTCAGAGCACTTCATCCTTCTGGGATTTCATGAAGAACAGCTCCAACGCCTGTGTGTATGGGAACGCCTCTGGTGCTGGTCCATTAACTGCCAGTGTTTCCCACAGATCTGAAATATACTTTGGGGGGTGGTGGTAGCGGGGGGGGGGGGGGGGTTGAGGTGACGTGCAACAACATTAACATTAACCTTTCTGTTGGTCGCTTGTTAGCAGACACTTCACGCGATGGCAGAGCGAACAGGTACAGGTACAGGTACAGGCAGGGCCCATAATGATAGCCCTATAGTTTAAATCTACTACCCACACATGAACATATGGAAATGATTTACTATTTAAAAAAATTAATGTATTTAGGAACCTATCCATGTGATTTTTAGTGGGGGTCGACCTCAAATCCTCTAGGGGGGGTCCAGGGGCATGCCCCCCCGGTAAGATTTTATTTTTTATTTTGGAGTTAAATGCATCAATCTGGTGCATTTTGAGGGGAAAATAAAGAGACTAGATCTATGGGAACACCTATATTAAACAGAACTGTATACATTTAAATAATCATAAAATCATGGCCATAACCAATAACATACCATTTCCAATATGAAAAAAACACTGAAACTTGTTTATTAATTAATTTTTGGTTCATTTATAGTTGTGAGTGTGTCTGTGCTCCTGAATCAGCCTCTCCCCCCTGCTCCTCTTTGAGGCAGCAGCAAAGACTAGTTTTCTCTCAACAAGTTTTAAAAGTGTATCTTACCTTTTTTCACCTAGTTAACTTTTTATTTATTTATTCATGCATATTTAACTAATCACATTACATTTCATTTAGCTGACGCTTTTATCCAAAGCGACTTATAATGACCGATTACAGGGACATTCTCCCTGGAGTAACTAAGGGCTAAGTGCCTTACTCAGTGGTGGTGTTCCTGGCGGGATTTGAACTCACAGCCTTCCAATCTTCAGCCCACCTCACTATCCATTAGAACAGTGTTTCTCAAACTTTTTCATTCCAAGGACCACTTAACCAATAAAAAAACACTCGCGGACCACCTAACTCCACAAATATCAAAAGACACATCGTTGTTCTAGAACAGATTACAAATCGCCTGAAAATGGTACAAACAAGTGGCAACATGTGTGATGAAGGTGTTGCGCTGGGCTATATCATGCAATCGAAAGTGAAACTTAACCTCGCTCCATTGCAGAGATATTCCCGCGAGAGTGCGGGAAACTGAAATGTATTTATTTATTTCAAATGTGAAATGTTACCAATATACTCACGGACCACTAGGGGGCGCTCACGGACCACCAGTGGTCCACGACCACACTTTGAGAAGCACTGCATTAGACCAATCACTACCCTCTCAAATGGAAATATGTGTTTACATAAATGGTGACCACACCGTTTGAGACCCACTGAGAACTTAGACTAAGTTAACTATCTAAACACTCAGAGAGTGCTTTACCTCACCTGAGCTGAGGTTATCCCGAGCTTGAAAGACACACAGAGACCAATCAAGGGCTTTGATTTATGATCTGTATGACAGTGGCCATGTCGGCAGGCCACATCATGTGGACAGCCAGTCACCCTGTGTGAGGCAGGCCACTTAACAGGCCAGAAGGAGACGAGATCAGAGCAAGGGAGCGAGGGATCATTGTCTACAAGTTAATCGATCGCAGATGGCGTCGTGGTCACGGACGAATAAAAAAAAAAGAATATTAAAAACATTTTTTTTAAAAACCTAAATGGGTCGCGAAATATACTTGGGCGGCCGTTAATATACCTGGGCGGCCCGCCCAAGTATAGTCTATGTGTGGGAAACCCTAACAACTGTCTAACGTGTTCAATATAGGAATCACATTTATAACTTAAAAAGACAGACACAACAGCAAAAGACGGAAATGACATCTCAACAGAGGCTACGTCCCTCATCCACATACATGAAACTAAATGAGTCTAACTAAACCAGAAGTGTAAGACAATGAATTTAGACAGGACTTTCTAATTAGTTTGAAGCCCTCATTAAACAGTGTCTGAAATCAGTGCTCATTAGCATTCATGAGCCTTTCATCTTGGTAACAAAGTCCAATCGGGGTAGTTCATTTCCAGGAAAAACAATGAGGAACATTCACACTGTACAAGCCGGGCTCTTACAAGCATTTCACCTTCCAGACATTTGTCATGCAAGCTCTTAATGATGGGTTTGTTTTACAAGCAAACACTCCCATGCATTCACGTAATATGCATAGTTATTTTATGGTTTTCATGCAAACAATTTGTTCCCCGAGGCCTCACAAAATCTAAAAAAGGCTCGGAATGCTTTGTGGTTATGTGTGTGTCAGCACTTTAGTGGCTAATCGTAGCCATCAGTATTGACCGGGAACAGGTTTACTGAGTTATCTGGATAGCTTTGCTGCATACATTTTGAAATCTAAAACATTTCCTGATCGAAATTAATACTGCGATTTTATTTACAAGATCACATCTGGAAGAGGTCCGTAACATCTGGGATGTCTCCATTGTTATGGAATTCTTGATATTTCTATCTGTGGTCTGGAGTCTTTTGAGATATTTATAATAATTTGACTTCATAGTAATAATAATAAAGTGCTTAAAGGGAGATTTTATTCATCTGGAATGAAGTGTTGGTAATAGATGCATCATATTGCGTTATTTGTGTTATTGTTGTTATCCTTAGCGAAATATCCAATTGACACACACTTTAAGACCCGTTCATCTCTGTCCACTTGAAATGTAAGTTTCAGACGTGTTCGTACAACCGTGACTTGCTGATATCACAACGAGTTTGGAAGCGAATATGCATCTTATTGGTGTTAATGAATGAAATAAAGGAAGCCACAGTATCCTGGTGTCAATGCCAGAGGGCGCTGATTAGCAAGACATCTGTGGTCAGCATTGTAAACCGGGTTTCCCAGAAGCGTTTTGGACAAACTTCATTATTTTACTATTTCTTTCTGTTTTGCTGCTGGTTCTGTTCTGACATCTTGTTTTGAGCAAATCAAAATGTCACCGGATTCCAAATATAGCCATTCTTTTTATGACAATCATTGAAGTCTCACTGAAAGAGATGTTTCTTGGGTGCTCTAGATTTAACTTGTTATGCATTTGTCTCAAATATACCATGCAAGAATGTTATACTCTCACGCATAACTTACACTGCCGCCGGGATAATTGGTTCTCCTCACATTGAACCTCGCAGAGCTTAACAAAAAGGTCATCACACGCAATGCAACCTCAGAACAGGACAAAACACACCCACTCAAAAACCACCTTACTGGAAATTGACCTGAGATTTTATATTATTCATTTCCAAGAAATTCCCTCTGCAGGTCTGAATGAACCTGTTGGAAATGTGGTCAATAGGGATGCACCCAAATGCCTAAAGTTGTTAATTGTTATCATTAGTATTCATATTTTGTAGTTGTTGCTATTACTTATTATTATTATTATTATTATTATAAAAAAGTGGTTTTATCGCCCTCTACTTCTAACAGCTGACAGTTCCCAGCTAGAAATATAGCTTACAAAACATGTATTTCTGAGATGTAAACTATGCAAGCAAAGCATACAAATAGGCCAGCTTGATTCTTTCCAAACTTCAGCAATATCAGCAATAAGTTAAAATTCCCCCAGTTAGGGTTAGTGTTAGTGAGTGGGGGTGGGGTTCAGACTGACTTTCTAGAAAACTAAGTTGGTTAGGGTTAGCACAGTATGTGACAATACATTAAAATAAATATTATATTGCAAAATTCAACCAACATTATGCCTGAAAAAACAATGACTATTATGTTAGAAAATGTACCCAACTGAATTGGACTTTTGGCCAGGGCACACAATTAGCAACATTCATTGGTCTAATAATGGTTAGTAGTTAACTTACCAGACAAAAGACTATGGATATCTTTCGAGAGAGTGGTTAAATATAAAAACAGTCTCTAGCCAATTTGTCCTACGTAGATAAGTAACCGTAATAAGCTAGAATACTACATATTATGACTAATGAGTTAGATGGTTTCAAATTGAAGTGTTTTCTGAAGGTGACACAGAATACCACAGCGACTAAAGTGTCCTGCTATGCAGTTTTTTTTGCTGGTCAACATGTCCGTTTAAAATAAATCTTCCGGACAAAATGAGAAAAGTGCCGGTCAAAGGTCTTCTTTGTAATTTATTAAGCTTTAAAACAAATTGATATGATTCGATATTAAACTAACTACATCATTCAAAAGTGTACAGTAACTTATAATAATACAGAAATAATAAACGGAGCGCTCTCTCCCTCTCCTGACAGCCCGTCAATATCCGTCTCATGCAGCTCGCTGATCCAGTAATGAGTGACCCGACAGTACAAATAAACGTATACCTATAACTAGTTTAGGTAGTTTGAGAGGTAATTAAAATAGCTAAGTGTGATATTCTAACCTGAAGTGTGTGTTTTGTCCGCTCACCGCTGCAGGTGATCATGCAGAGCTGCGTGTCGACTCGTCAGCAGCAGCTGATCTCTCTCTCTCTCTCTCTCTCTCTCTCTCTCTCTCCCGTCAGATTAGACTTCACTCGCGTTTATGTCCATATCGATCAGATCCAGCTAGTTCTAGCTAATGATATGACTACCTGCTTATTAAAAGACACCTAAACAATAAGCGTCGCTATGCAACCGGGTGAGGCCGCAAAGTATAGCGCAGCATTATGCATTTGTTTACATGCCCACCGGAACCCCGAGGCATTACCAACAGATCAACGCACAATCAACCCATACAGGACATCTCTTTCTCCACATTAAGTGTTAGACATTAGAATTGACTATTCTTGTCTGTCATATACTCTTTTGTCTGTCACATAAGTGGCGCAACTGATGTGGTATTGTGATAAGGGGAAATTATTTTGGTCAAAGTCCGGTAATTACCGGCTAACGGAAACTCTGCTGCTATTCTTTCACACACACATACGGGTATTGGGCCGAGGGTGACACCGTACTTCCGGTATCCGCCGTTTTACGCGAGGTGCAAGCAGGCCAAGGGTTTAGCCGTACACCGTTTAGGTGTTGCTAAGCTTCCTGTACTGAATATTATAGTCTATTGCCTTAATCAATATCTAGTCAACTCTAAAATACCACATATATGCAATGGCATGATAATATTATTGTGACAAGTGGGGTATTCACCTGGGGCCTATACTACGAAGCTGGTTCAACCTAACCTGGATATGTTTGAGTTAGCCGGTTGGCCTAATCCAAAACATACGCGCTCTCGCTAAACTGTACTACGACGCTTGTTATCAAGTGGATCGCTCAAGCCAGCCGTTTCCTATCTAGTTAGGTGTGCGTTCACATGAAAGGGGTGGTATTTGGAGCATTCGACCAATCACAAACATGGAGAAGCGCACTGACAGCGCAGCGTCATACTTCCTGAATGAAAAGTGAACTGTAATACTAGTCAAAAATGAAGAAGTTAAACTTTAAACATCCATGACTTAAACACTTTATTCAGGATAAAAGCCACATAGTTGCACGCAAGGTGAATACAGCTGGCAAAAGAAAAAGTGTTTGAATGCGTACATTAACAGGGTTATGATATCACTGCCCCGTCTAAAACACGATTTGACTTTAATTACATTTGTCTCGAGTGTTTCGTCAACTTAATGTGTTGCTTAAAATAATACTTCTGCATACAGTATGTGACACTGTGAGTGTTGCACGGCCAGATACGGCTCAGCTGACTCAGATAAGAAAATATATGATAGGCTACATTAAGTGATATGCCGCGGACTGTACTTAATGTTACTCTGATCCGGTTACTTATGTTGTGGTAGATATGTGGTAAGTGTTCTTAACGCTAATGTTATAATAGTCAGATTGCTCTGAAGATGGGAGGTGATATTCTATTAATGTTCACGTTCACACAGCCGGTGATTTTTGCCGGCCGTCTTTCCTGCGACGGCAGTTTTTCTGTATTTCCTTTCTCCTGTAATATGACTTGATCGCTTTAAACTCCGCACACTGAGCTCTGATTGGTCAGCAGGCAGTGCTTTCACTGAGTTGAGCTCTTAGCCTGCAACCTAACCTGGTCCGACCAGGTTAGCCGCTAAGCATAAGTTACCATGGAGATCTAGCCTGCTAAAAAGAGAACCAGCTTCGTAGGACCGGAAAGCCGGAGTTTTCCCTGAATTTAGCCAGCTAAGCGAAAATCCTGCTTCGTAGTATACCCCCCTGGTGTTTCCAGAAATTAGACGTAGATGCAGCCAAAATCGACGCAGTCTGTAAGGGCAATCCGACAACCCACACAGCTCTAGTTTACGCTGGTAACGACCTAGAGCACACCCCTCAAGTCCAGAGATGTAATCCGAAGACATGCAGCGATTTCTTAGGTCGTTAATTCAGAAAAAAAACCTAGTGCGCTCTGCCTTGCTACGTTAGCTAGCTGTTTATATGAGCACCTCCAGGATATTAGCACCTCCAGGAAAATTGCGTATTTATATATATATATATGGTGCGTGTTGCATTGTCGGTAGCTCGTGACGTCACTGTGTGTGAAAGAATGATCCTCTCTCCTCTCACTGCACTGGGTTCGATGTCTACAAGCATGTGAGCGTGTTTACATGCATGTGTTTGTATGTTGCCATATGCTGCAGCTTTATATCACAAGCAGTGAGGACCCAGGCTGCAGCGAGATAAGAGGATTAAAGATAGGTGGCCAATCGACACACCTCTTCTTTCCCATCCTTTCTCTACTTTTCCATCATTTCCCTTGAGTCTATTTTCATCATATTGCTTACACTTGCCTGCCCAACACACAGATGTTGGTTAATTAACGCTCAGGCTTGACCCAGTCAGGCAGCACCTCTTATTGACTTTGTAAGTCACGTTTGGCACGCACACAGGAAGCTAATACTACAGCTGTTATTAGTACAATGTAAGCAGGTTGCCAGGAACAGGAAGTGTACAGTTCAATGAGTCCTGACTGTACTTTTTGCTACGTCATTGTTGCATCATCTTTAAGGACATCTTCCGGCCAGTGAAAACACTGGGCGCTGTGTCTGTGTTTGTTTATACCAGAACAAAAGGTGTCACCTTAAAGGCTAAACTTTAACTTCTAAGCCTATATGTCCTTATGTTTGACCAAGGTTAGGGTTATGGTTAGGATATCTTATATTAGATTATGATCATTTTTTATCTGCCACCTAAATCTACCTTCGGGTCACCATAAATAACCTGAACCTATGACTATTGATCAAATGCCAAATAATATGTCAAAGCGTGAATTTTGAAATATGCTTCCTTAAAAAACTCTGAATACTTTTTTGTCTATTGTTTTTTTACGTTTTAATCAGAACTGTTTTGTTGAATTAATTTACCACCAACAGGTGTGCATCGTACACTGAAGAAATTAAATATTGACTTTATTCAAATGTATAATGTCAACAGGTAGTTGAAAGCAATAAGTTGAACCTAAAATTCTGAATTTAAACTTAATATTATTGCATTCAACTAACCTAATACAGTTATGTGTATTTTCTTTACATAATACATTTATTTAAGTCAACATTTCAATTTGTTTCCAGTGTATCATCTTATTTTACTCTTCTAGGATAGGATAAAAGGACGGGGAGGAAAAAAGGATGAGGCATTTTTTTATTCTTGTTTGAAATGCATGCTCATCATTTATTCTACCTATTTCATAAATCAAGAAGAAAGATGAAATGCCCAAAATAAAGTAACAGTAATGACGTAAAGTAGATTAAGAATAGATTGTGGGCTGTCCCATGAACGAGTTGTATGTGCCGTGTCTGAAAGCCTGGCAGTGTGACATGGTGGCCGACAGGTAATCCCTCCTGTGACAGAGCCTGGAGTTTAGTCAACAGGAATAGAGGGATTAGCCCTATAAAGGCAGGAGGGAATCCTGACTCCGTCACACAAGCAGAGGAAGAGTGAGAGACAGAAACAGGCGTACTCACCATTCGAACAGGAGATTTAAAAGAGAGTGCCTGAGCGAGTCAAATACTGCAACAAGTGGTAATCTTGAGTTGGGGCGTTCAAGCTGGAAAAATGACTATTATCAAAATTGTCAGACCGTGAGTACACACTTCTGACTGATACATAATAATTGTAGCTGCGTCATGTTTTTTTACACATGTGTTTTCTCGTTAATGAGCAGGGATGGAGCACAGCAGGGCTTGAGAGGGATTATTTGATTGAAACCAGGTGATGTTTAAGGCTTTCTGAAAAACATGTATTCAACATTTTATTTAGAGATAATATTAGTTGGGGTTGTTTGAGTCACTCTCATACTTTATCACAGGCAGTGTATTATCTACTTTGGTGTTTCGGTTTCACCCAAGTCACACAACAACACTTACCAATTGAGACAAAGGTAAACCTTTGACATTACTGTTTTTATTAATGATCATTTGTGGGTTTGTAGAGAGCAAATAAGTATATTACGGCTATAGTAAGAAAGAGCGGTCTGACAGCTAGGTAAAGCGGTTAAAATATTCTTAGTATAGTACACATACACTGATAGCGATTTTTTTTCAGTTGCATAAAATACGTTATTCGGTAAGCCACTCAAAACTGTGGGCGTTCTGAGTAAGCAGTTGTGGCAGAAATACTCAGATCATCTGATTTTAACTCGTTTTCCTATGGTGCAAAAAAAAAGATATTAAGCAACCAGTCATTAATTACACTGTAATCTGAGTTATTTTTATATTTTTATTTTTTTGAACTGTATTGTCATACTATATCGTAGATATTTTATTTAAGTGTATTTGAAGTGTACTAAGTGTTATGTTCGTAACCTGAATTTAAATCAGGCTTTGTAATTATTTGAGTGACCGAGATCATGCAAGTGTATTTCAAGTGTACTATGTATTAATTTATTGAGCTGTACTTAAATCAGGTTTTAAAATTGTTTGACTGATAGAGATCATGCAATGTTATTATTTGTTTATTGATTGTTATGAACCTGTCTGAGGACCACAGATGGAAATTAGCTATTATCTATAATCTGGCATATTGCATCTCTTCTCTTTGCTGAGATTAATGTTTTTGTATGCATGGTCCTTCTATAAATAAATAAATAAAAATAAAGTAAAATTAGAAATTGGCTACTAACTATGTTCTTAAGATACTCCATTACAAATCTTGAATCAAAAATGTCACTTGAGAAGAAGTAGTGACGTTTTATTATCCACAATAACATGTCATAACCTTTTAATTAGTACAATTCGCCTCTAAAATGTAGTAGGTTAGCATAAATTCTAAATACTCACGTAAAGAAGAAGTGTCAAAATAGCATTTAAGTACTATACTTGAGGAAGTGTCACTTACAGGTCCCTATTAGGAGTTTATCCTTCTGCTTTTTCTTTAAAGCAAGCCAATTTCTTTATGAAATCAAAGCTGCTTCAATTAGTTTTGCCTTACCATTTTAAAATCAGAGTGCCTTCATTCGTCTTGATAAAAAGAGCATCCTCGTTTGTATTCTATTGCTGCTCCAGGGTTCTTGATCAGTTGTACCCAACGATAGCAAATAGCAAAATAACTCATTTGACCACTGCTGTGTGTCTTTCGTAGCAGGAAGTCCTAAATGGAAGTTAAAGTACCCTATGTAAAGATGTGATGACCATTGTCTGTTGGTTTCTTTACATGACTCAGCAAAAGATCCTTAGACTGATGATATGGGGTGGACTAGAAGCTAGCATATGCTGTGTGTCCTTCCACCTGTTTACATGACTCATCAGATTGTACAGTCTTAAATCAGGGCTGAGGTTACTGGACCAGTTGCATGTCTGCTTTCAGTATGACCTGTAAAATAATATACGTTTGTTTTCTTGTGTTTCAGAGTGCCAACTGTTCCTGTAAAGAACCTGAACGGATCAAGCCCGGTACACCCTGCACTAGCAGGTACATATCATTTATTTTTCCTCATTATATTTAAATCGGTCTAAAATTAAGCTAAGGCATTTTAAAGTTAAAGGTTTTGGACTTCTCAGCTCTTTAAAGAAATGTTTGTATGTTTTTTAACTTGTGATGTACTGCCACAGCTAATGATATTAAGCCCCAAATGTAACTAGTAAATCCACTAAGAATATGTCACATGTATGGTTGACACATAAATATCTACATAAAGAGCTCATCATGCACTGGAAAAAGCACAATTTGTGTTGCACTGTTGGATGAGCCTGGGACTTTAGCTTTTCTGTTCCTGTGCTGTAGCTTTTGTACATACAGCCTTTAAATCTTGGATCTTGAATCCAGTGTCTAACATGCCCCCTCTGCTGGCTGTACCCAGGCATTACAGGCATCCTTATGAGCGCTGCAGGACTTCCTGTCTGCCTGACCCGCCCTCCCAAGCTAGTGCTTCATCCTCCACCCGTCAGCAAGAGTGACATCAAGCCCATCCCAGGCCTGGGCCACTGCTGCCGCAAGACCACCAAGAAGCAGGCTCGAAAAGGTGGGTTTGATGATATAGACTGCTTGTGCTATCGCTTTTTTTTACATGTTTCATATCCATCGTGTGCATTTTGGCAATGAATACATCATCACACTCTGTGTTTCCATATCATAGGAAAGACCCCTGAGGAGGTGGTGAAGAGGTACCTTCAGAAAGTCCGCAATCCCCCAGAGGAAGTGAGTTCTCCTTATTGCAGTTGTATTTTCATTGACTAAACATTAAAACACATGTATAAATCTGTCTATATCAGATTTGACAAGTCATTTATCGTACTCGTCTTCCCCCCCCTCAGGACTGTACCATCTGCATGGAGGCCCTGGCCGGACCCTCGGGCTACAAAGGCCCCGGGGTGGGGGGCATCTCCCGGGCCGAGTCGGTGGGCCGCCTGGCTCAGTGCGGTCACCAGTACCACCTCCAATGCCTCGTTGCGATGTACAACAATGGCAACAAGGACGGCAGCTTGCAGTGTCCCACATGTAAGACCATCTACGGAGTCAAGACCGGCAACCAGCCCCCGGGCAAGATGGAGTACCACGTCATCCCCCACTCGCTACCCGGCCACCCGGACTGCAAAACCATCCGGATAATTTACAACATCCCTCCTGGCATCCAGGTAGAGAATTACTCATGCTAACATGACATTAGCTTCTGAATGGTGACTTGGTATTGGTTCAGGAACATGTGATGAACTTCGCTTTTGCTTTTTAGGGCCCCGAGCACCCGAATCCAGGCAAACCCTTCACTGCCCGCGGGTTCCCCAGACACTGCTACCTCCCTGACAGCGAGAAGGGACGCAGGGTAAATGAGAACTCCTCTATTCGTGGAAACAGCACACTTGTGGCTAGAAGTAGTGAGAACTCAAAGATGTCTGATGTTCAGTATGACAAAGTTATAAACTATAACACACAAGTTGAATATACTTGTCAATTTATTTAACAAATTGTGAATAATGTAATCTATATTTATTCCACTTTACCAGGTGCCATAAGGTTTTCCAATATTGAACTATTCACATTTAAAATCTCTAATACAACCTCTCTATTCACTATTTTAAGGCTGTTTGTTTATTTTTTATGACAGGAAGCATTTTTCGTACATAATTCATCGAGACCATCGTACATTTGAAAATTGGACCACAATTATAATTTTTTTAACAATTTCCGACTGTTACACATTTTGAGATTCAAATGATTCATAGGCTTTATTGTCACATGCACAATATCTACAATAGTAAGGAAGTAATACAGTACAGTAAAATAGTGAAAGTGACTCAATGGTGCAAGTAAAATGCACTTTTTAGGAATAAGAGAATTGTGTACTTTTGGCAATTTTCCAAAGAAAAACATGCCTTTCAAACCGTAACACTGCCTTTCTTTATCTCTTCGTCCAGGTGTTGAGGCTTCTCCTGGTAGCGTGGGACCGCCGGCTCATTTTCTCTGTGGGTACATCGAGCACCACGGGCGAGTCAGACACAGTCATCTGGAACGAGGTGCACCACAAGACGGAGTTCGGCTCCAACCTAACGGGCCACGGCTACCCCGACCCCGGACACCTGGACAACGTTCTGGAGGAGCTCAAGGCCCAGGGCATCACGGAGGAGGAGTGCCTGTCCAGAGACTGAGCCCAGACATTCAAGATGCTGAAGGTCAAACAAACGATGCTGGGAAAGGATCCACAGCTGGACAGATGAACTATTTTCCAAATCTGATAACACAGAGACACTTTAACCACCAGAGATGGATAACAACTTCAAAAACTCTTTTTGAATTGGATCAAATTCCTCTTATGACTGCATGAGTCAGTTTCAATATGTGGGTTTTTTTTCTCCAGATGCAGTATTGGTGTCATCACCGCAGATTCAGTGAGACATTGGAGGCCACTGTGCACATACAGTCAGTCAGTGTTAGATTAAAAAAAGCTGTCATTTATACGGTGAGACTTCATTTCAAGAATGTAACGACGACGTGTTTACCACCACTACTGCTGCTGCTACGTGGAACTGAAAGCAGGGGAAACTGGGGGAAAGAAGTGGAGGTCTGTGCGTGTTTCAAGTGTTCGTCCACAAGCAGAAGATAAATATTTCAAGTGTATAACTGGATATCTGAGCATGACTATTTGCTGACCTCTAGTGGTATTTTTCCAGAACTACATTCCTTTTTAGCTTTGATTTGTATTGTTGTATATTATGAATACTTGATATATTATATGATATGGTTTCCATTCTATCATGTTTTTTATATTTTAATTTGACATTTTGTTTTATATGCCGTGTTTTCTTTGCATTGTTTTTTGGGTGTGGCGTTAGATAAGATTAACTGCTGGTGTACCAGAGTTTGCCTGACACTTTATATGCCATATACCAGTCCCCCCGTTTCTTTAAAATAAAAATCAGTATTTTGTATTTGATATGTTCACAAACTGACATTCCTTAAGTGTTCTGCCCTGAGAGCATGGGTGCATTTAAAAGCTTTCTATGTCTTCTTGTATCTACGTTAATGTTAAGGAGGAGGAAAAGCTACTATGGATTAAATCCTTCCCCGCAGGAGGAGTAAATACCCAAAAAGCTAGGATTGGACGTCATGCTTGAGCTCAGACTTGCACAGAGCTTTCTACTTATATCATCAAAATGAACCGGAAAGCTTGTATCTGCTGTATTTTTGTGTAGGACACACACCAGCCTCAAATGCTCTTATCACTCTACAAAATGTGCTTATCAGTTGATTTAGTCATATTCGGTTTTTGCAATGAGCAGGTGCAGAAGACTATCTGTTGTTGTGGATTCAGCTTTGGCCAACGCGGCTGTCAGTTTGCATTCGGTCTGTTATGGACCGGTTTATTATGAGGTACGATGAACGGGATGTACAACGGTGTGTTGACATACTGATGTAGGCCAACATTAAAAGCATTTATACTTTATGATACTTTATGTATGCGCTGTACTGTATGTGTGTGTTTTATGTGCACAAATTTGCATTAAACGTTTTTCTAAGGTTCAAAGAGATATCAGAACTTTATACTGCTTCTTTTTATGTGAGGTTTATTAAATCATGTTTATTTAAGTCTAAATTGTGTGTTACATTACAATACAAGATCAATGTAAATGCTAAAACATTGATTTATAGAGCACAATCTGTTTGCTACCTAACCAGACTATAGCAACAGAAACCAAAGTGTATTGATTCGAAAAAGTTGCATTTGTTTGCATTGTCGAAGAATGGGTGTGCCATTTCTTCTCTTCAAAGTTACGTCGCCTTGCGTAAGAATATCGTATCCCGTGAACACATCACAGGCACCAAACAACTCAGTGTCGCTAGAGTTGCAGACATGTTCTCCCGATAGGTTCAGTGCTTTTTTAATTAATGTCTGTTTGCTAATTGCACTGATACGTTTGCTGTGAAAGCACATTTTGGATTGATGTAAACCTTTGACACAGAGTTGGTTTAACCTCTTAAACCCACCGTTTTTTACGAGACTAGGGGCCCTTCTCACTTCGGTTAAATGGATTCCTTGCGTCCCTCACCTGCGTCGTTTCCCTGTGACTAGTCCCTCCCACCAGGGAAGCATGGAGAGACGCAAGGAAACCACGAGAAGCAGGGAAATGAGTTTTAAGAGCAATGGGACGTCCTTTCCTCCGGAGCGTCACGTGAAGCGACGTCCGTTTGTGATGACGCTGCACAGCTGTTCGTCTGGCAGCAGCCAGCTCTGTACCCGTTATTTCCACAAACACCCCCGCCTCTGTTAGTACACATTTACTGACACACACATTAGTATCATCTGTTGTAGATCCACATACATGAAATAAAATAAGAAGTCATTCTCAAAAAAGATAAACGCCATTCTTAAAATGTATAAACGAACAATAGTTAGATTAATATTGATTAGAGTGCACAATAGAAATAAAATAATTGAGAGAAGAAAAAGAGATATGTTATCTATCAAAACCCAGTTAGATTAACATTCATTGGATTGCACTCTTTGTGTGTTTGTGTGGATATGTAGCACATTAACATTGTAATAGCACTTAATGACTGACTGAATGGAAATGACAATAAATTAAACTGTAAAACGAAAAAAGCGATCCTGAAAATGTTTCCAATAATGATTTTTGACCACTTTTGTTCAGATCACATATTTGTAACTAAATGATACATTAATTGAAACAAAACACGGTATAAACTGAGGAGTGAGTCCCGTGAGGTTCATGTATTTTCTTCACTCCGCTGGGGTATTGCTCTCATGTCAAGAAGCATCAGATCAGTGCATGCACTGCCTCGTCCAATCAGTGAGCGATGCACAGTAAGGGGGCGGGGTGAGTATCTGATGATTTCATCGGAGGATGGTCTGGTGGTTCCTCGGTTATCGCTCCTCCATTATCGCTCCTCGCTCCTCGATCCTCGGTCCTCCGGCAGAAATAAGAGCCATGGGACGGTACTCAAGATGGCGCAGGCAAATCAACTTCCGGTGAGACCGAGGACCGAGGAGCGAGGAAATGAAAATAGTCGACCTGAGAAGCAGCCCAGGACGTCCTTTCCTCCGGAGCGTCACGTGAAGTGACGTCCGTTTGTGATGACGTTTAGGTGAAAATGTGGATGAAGCTACTTTACATTTGTATGCGGATGATACCGTGATGTACTGTGCAGGTCCCTCCATTAAGGAGGCTGGTGTTAAATTACAGGATGTTTTTAACATTATTCAGACTCAGCTCTCTGAACTAAAGCTTCTTTTAAATGTTGAGAAAACCAAGGTAATGCTCTTTTCTAAAGCTAAAAAGACACCAGAGCCTGTTTTAGATGTTGTAACTACGCAAGGAATAAAACTTGAAGTGGTTACCTACCTGTTACAAATACCTTGGTATCTGGCTTGATGATTGTCTCACTTTTAAACTTCATGTCAATAACCTGCTTAAAAAGCTGAGGGTTAGGCTAGGTTTCTTCTACAGGAACAAGTCCTGTTTCTCGCTTGAGGCCAGGAAAAGGATAGTCACTGTGGCCTTTTTACCTGTGCTGGACTATGGTGATTTGATGTATATGAATGCACCTGCCAATTGCCTGGTCAAGTTAGATGCTGCGTATCACAGTGCACTGAGATTTGTGACAAACTGTAAAGCATTAACCCATCACTGTACCCTGTATGCAAGGGCTGGTTTGCTTTCACTAACTGTACGGAGGCTCAGTCACTGGTACATTTTTATATACAAAGCCATGTTAGGGAAACTTCCATCTTATATCTGCTCCCTGATCTCACGGAAAATTGTAAGTGGCTACTGCCTGAGATCGAATGCTGTGGTTTTATTAAATGTGCCAACTGCTAGGACTGTCTTAGGGAAGAAAGCTTTTAGATGCGCAGCTCCTCTGTCTTGGAATAGTCTGCAAATTAAATGGAAACTGAATAATCTGGTGCCACTAAATGTTTTTAAAGCTCGGTTGGATGCTACTCAATCGGAAGCTATAGAGGCTTCCTAATGACGTCACGGGATTTCGCGTCAGACATCTTGGAGTACCACTCTACTGGCGGCAGCGTTAAAAAATGGCGAAAATGAAAGGCTACTACGAATCACTAAACCCGGAGGATAAGACCGTTTACAGAGAAACATGTGCGTCGATTGGTTCGGTGGACCCTTATTTGATTCCCGTTAAGGATTACAGCACTGATATAAATTCATGGCCTTCACTTTCCTACTGTGATATCGTGAACTACCTGGTTTTTTCGCCTATTCCATTGTACACCATGGAGGAAATGAAGGCGTACAAAGGACTCTAGGCACATCAAGAGTTCACATCCATGTTGTTGCTATGTACCTGTAAAGGTCTTAACATCTGATCTGAGGGGAATTTCTCGTGGTTTATCTTTAACTTGTGATTGTAAAGCACTTTGAGCTACACATGCTTTATGAAAAGGGCTTTATAAATAAAGCTTTATTATATATTGCAATATATTTACATTCCAAAAGTTGTGAACCTATTCTTGGTTGTCAGCTTCTGTTATGTGCTACCTAACATATGACAAGGTGGTTCTAAATAGTCAACAATCCAATAATATTTTTGTATTTTATTTTTCCGGTATTACATTCTCAGTATTGGGCTGCCACCAACATGTCCATGGGTATTGATGAAGAAGGATGGTGCAGTCATCACAGCTAACTGCAACTGCAAGGCTGGTTTGGGATCAACATGTACCCATGTTGCATCTCTCCTTTTCTACATAGAAACATCTATACGGATACGTGATGCCAAGACAGTTACCCAGGAAAAGGCGTCCCCTCTCAAAAGAAACAGAAGTACTAATCAATCTGAATGACAGTGTATATATTTATTTGATTGAACTTGTTTCTTTTACATCAAATCTATATAAAGAACATGTAAGTACACGGCACCTCTGTTGTTTCCCCGACTCAGACTGTAAGGAATCTGGGTGTGACCCTAGATAACAAACTGTCCTTCACTGCAAATATCGCTGCTACAACCCGTTGCTGCAGATACACGCTTTACAACATCAGGATACGTCCCCAGCTGACACAGAAAGCGATGCAGGTTCTGGTCCAGGCTCTTGTCATCTCACGCCTAGACTACTGCAACTCCCTCCTGGCTGGTCTACCTGCATGTGCCATCCGACCTCTGCAGCTCATCCAGAATGCAGCGGCTCGTTTGGTCTTCAACCTTCCTAAATTCTCCCACACCACACCGCTCCTCCGCTCCCGTCACTGGCTTCCGGTATCTGCTAGAATCCACTTCAAGACACTGGTACTTGCGTACCATACTGCGAATGGATCTGGCCCTTCCTACATCCAGGACATGGTTAAACTGTACACCCCAGCACGTGCACTCCGCTCTGCATCAGCCAAACAGCTCGCTGCACCGGCACTGCGAGGGGGACCCAAGTTCCCATCAGCAAAAACACGTGGGTTTGCTATCCTGGCTCCAAAATGGTGGAATGAGCTCCCCATTGACATCAGGACAGCAGATAGCTTACACACCTTCCGGCGCAGACTGAAAACTCATCTCTTTCGACTCCACTTCGAGCGATATAACTATTAACAAAGCACTTATATACTAATAAAGGACTGGCTTATCTAAAGCCAGTTGAGTAGCACTTGAAATGTTTGGCTCTATGAAACCTGATGTACTTATATGATTCTGTTTTCTTCAAGGTTGTATTTTGTTGGTCGAACGCACTTATTGTAAGTCGCTTTGGATAAAAGCGTCAGCTAAATGCAATGTAATGTAAGTATAACAATCAAAACAAGTTGTGCACACTAAAATGACACAAAAATCATCATTATTTAAACTGACACTCAAAGAGCAAAACCTCAGCTCAAATATCCAAAACTCTAAACACATGTTCAGCTCTGTACCCAATTTGCAATTCAACTTTCCACTTTTTGAAAAGTAAAAGTATAACAACGGTATATTTGTGTTTCTGCACATATTTTGGAGACTTGAACAATCTTTATTTGCAGAATTCTCTATATCAAACGCCATAAAACAGTGTGCTTGAGCACGATGGTGTGTAGTTGGTTTTACAAAATGTCTTGTACTATGAATGAAGTGTGTGCCATTTGGTGCAAAAGTTTGGTTTTGGTAAGTGTTTCTGTAGTTCTGGGTGCAGTGCTTAAGTCTGCAGTATATATGAGGTGTGTTGCACTTTGTGTGTATGGTTTTGTGAATTGTGTTTAGTGTTTTGAGAAAATAAGCCCTGCTTTCAAAAAATGTGTTTTAGCATTGAAAAAAACTGTAATATGAACACAATGTTAATCTATCTCTGTTATGTGAGGTGATCTCTGCAGCTTACAGTTAAAGAAGCATGTACTTGTTTTTCACTGGGTACATTGGAAACCTGTAATAAATATAATACTTTGCCCTTTCAATTGTTTTTTTCAAAATGTATTTATCCATCCATCCATCCATCTTCTTCCGCTTATCCGTGGTCGGGTCGCGGGGGTAGCAGTTCCAGCAGAGAGCCCCAAACTTTCTTTTCCCTGGCGACATCAACCAGCTCTGACTGGGGGATCCCAAGGCGCTCCCAGGCCAGCGAAGAGATATAATCCCTCCACCTGGTCCTAGGTCTACCCCTTGGTCTCTTCCCAGCTGGACGTGCCTGGAACACCTCCCTAGGGAGGCGCCCAGGTGGCATCCTAACTAGGTGCCCGAACCACCTCAACTGGCTCCTTTCGACGCGAAGGAGGAGCGGCTCAACTCCGAGTCCCTCCCTGATGACCGAACTTCTCACCTTATCCCTAAGGGAGACACCAGCCACCCTGCGGAGAAAACCCATCTCGGCCGCTTGTATCCGCGATCTCGTTCTTTCGGTCATGACCCATCCTTCATGACCATAGGTGAGGGTAGGAACGAAAATGGCCCGGTAGACAGAGAGCTTTGCCTTCTGGCTCAGCTCCCTTTTCGTCACAACGGTGCGGTAAAGCGACTGCAGTACCGCTCCCGCTGCTCCGATTCTCCGGCCCATCTCACGCTCCATTGTTCCCTCACTCGAGAACAAGACCCCGAGATACTTGAACTCCTTCACTTGGGGTAAGGACTCATTCCCTACTTGAAGTGGACAGTCCATCGGTTTCCTGCTGAGAACCATGGCCTCAGATTTGGAGGTGCTGATCCTCATCCCAGCCGCTTCACACTCGGTTGCGAACCGATCCAGTGAGTGCTGAAGGTCGCAGACCGATGAAGCCATTAGAACCACATCATCTGCAAAAAGCAGTGGTGCAATCCTTAGTCCACCGAACTGCAGACCCCCTCCCCCATGACTACGCCTCGAAATCCGATCCATGTATATTACAAACAGGATTGGTGACAAAGCGCAGCCCTGGCGGAGGCCAACCCTCACCGGAAATGGGTCCGACTTACTGCCGAGGACCCGGACACAGCTCTCGCTTTGGGAGTACAGAGATTGGATGGCCCTGAGTAGAGACCCCCTCACCCCATACTCCCGCAGCACCTCCCACAGTAACTCCCTGGGAACTCGGTCATACGCCTTCTCCAAGTCTACAAAACACATGTAGACCGGATAAGCGTATTCCCAGGCCCCCTCCAAAATGTATTTACCCAAGCTTAATCAGTCTGAGTTGCAGTGCCAGTCTCTGGTTTAATCAGTCCTTCTTCTTCCCCAGTGGCTCCCAGGACTCAAATCAAATCAAGTTTTATTTATATAGCACATTTATAAACGATTTTTGGTCGAGCCAAAGTGCTGTACATATAATAAAATTAGTCTACAGTAGAGACACTTTACAGCAAATACAACAACACAGATTGTTCAGAATATCAGTATGAGAAAAACGACACCCTCTGTCCTTAGACCCTCACATCGTACAAGGAAACACTTCCACAGAAAACCCACAGTTTAAGGGGAAAAAATGGGAGAAACCTCAGGGAGAGCAACAGAGAAGGGATCCCTCTCCCAGGACAGACAGACGTGCAATAGATGCCGTGTGTAAATTGAAGAGATAATACATTTTACAGCATATAGACCGAATGTTAGGAAATGCATGTGTCTGTAATAAGAAGATGAATCCACGAGGATGTCAGCTACAATCCTGAGGAAGCCATCAGGGAAGCAGCATGGCGAGACCCAAGGCAGGACCGCAGAGACAGGTTCAGCCAAGACCCGAAACGTCCACGACTTAATCCAGAACTCGGGATAGAGGATCCAAGACACAGGACTACAGCAAGAGGATCAGCCTCGACTCCGGATCCCGGCGTAGATATAGATACAAAACAAGAAAAAAGATTTGGCTGGGTTAATCGGAACAAGAGAATACACAGACACAGACAGAGAGGGAAAAGGTCATTGGATAAAAGTTATTCTTGATAACCCTCTAGAAAGATCTCATGAACTTCCCCACTCAATCTATCAAGACCCGAGCAGTTCTATTAGAAGTCCAAGGTAAAGGCACAGGCCGGCGCATATCGCTCATGGAATCCCTCACCATATGAACTCTGACCCCTCAAGTGTACAAGTGAAGAGACACCATGTGTCAGCTCCTTTTAGAATAGTATTTATTCTCTTCTCTGAGAAACAAGGGTATGAAAAGAACAGCCAGAAACAGAGGAAGAGAGGCAGAACGTGACTACGTAAATGCACTCTCCTAAATATTAAATGAGTAAGAGGTGAAGAAACACAAAGCAAGAAATTGAAAAGAAAAGGCACCATCATGCTTCCCCTTAGAATAGGGTGGAAATTATGAAGACCCAAATTATAAAGAGGGGACATGGGATACTAGTGAAGAGGGACAACAGTGAAAAAGCCCAACGTATCCAACGTACTAGCACTCTCCAAAGAGACAGAAAGTCAAATTATACGCCGAGAGGCACAACGTGACTACGTAAATGCACTCTCCCGTGTAAATTAGTTCAAGGGAAAGGGGGTGAAAAACTAAACTAATCAAAAGAAGGAAGTAGAGAGCCCTAAATGCCCTCTCCTAGATTCAGTTAAAGGAAAGAACTGGGGAACAAACAAGTACAGAAGGAAAGGCCCAACGAGTCAACGTCAACACACTCTCCTAGAATAGTTCAAGGTAAACGAGGTAGGAAGAATATAGTAAGAAACAGAGCTGAAAAGGCGTCCAAGAATGCTTTCCCTCTAGTCCAGGGTGAAAAATGTAGGATAAGAAAACAGAGATAGAGAGCACAACAACCTATCTCTTCGTCAGATGCACTCCCCCGCCTGGATGAGCGACTCTGTGCCCCATCCCCCTCTACCGGACCTTAGATCCGCAGAGGGAGAGGGGAGGGACCAAGCCCAAGGGGGGGTTTAAGGTTTTAAAAGAAAACCCAACAGAGATCCAAAAATGGATGAAGAAGTAATTAGGACTGGTGTGTCAGATACCATGCTGTAGAGATCAAGTAGTGCAATGGATGACCTTTTTCTGGCGCGTTTATAACTGGCATGTGTAGCAGGGGAAGTTGCTGTAATTTTCTCGTGGCCCAATTTGACAGACGGTGCCCAGTCAGGATGATTTTTGTCAAAAAGTGCCACTTGTAGGTCAGTTATATCCTGGGTGAACTGTTAATTAATACAAATGTGACCTCTTTTGACAGCACAAGTCAGACTTTAGATATATTTAAAATGCTGGTGTCAAGACATTGGATTATGACAAATAATTGAGGGAACCAAAAGCCTCTGAAAAGGTGCCAGGGACTGTACAGCCTTTACTGTTTACATATAATCAAATGGCCAGTAGGGGGAGGAATTACTTTAAATTACAGTTAAACGAAGCACTGCAGGGGATTGACAGACTGGTGTGAAGATGACCAAGGGATGACTTTACTTTGTAGATACTCCACAATCTGATATGTCGATCGATGACAGACTCCAGGATTCCTATTTCCTTGTTAAGATCCATGTCTTAGTACGTGGGTTATATGTTCATTTTGAATGTTTGTATGTAAAACCAGACACTTACCTGATGTGAAATGATCCCCACAAACGCGAGTATAGTTGTGGTTGGATGGTTTGAGATCCTCCCGAAAGTTCATGTGTTGCTTCACCCTGGTGTGTTATAATAACCGCCGGCAGCCTGTAAAATGACTTCGGCCCCCTGTTTCGATCACCTCTGTTGCCGCAGCCAACAATGGCACAGAAGTTAACCATTGTATGTCCGGTAAAAAACAAACATTGAACAGGTATGACTTATTACGGTGTCTGTTTTGGTACTCCAGAATGGCCGTTGCGCTGACCGTGACGTCATATGCAAAGCCTCTATTGGTACCTGTTTATGTGGATAATTATGTAAATGATGCTGTATGATGTCCTTTTGTTGTTCTATTTATGTTATGTTTCATGTGGAACTACTTGAGCAGGTCTCCCTTGAAAAAGAGATCAATGATCTCAATGGGATTTATCTGTCTAAATAAAGGTTTGAAATTAAATCAGTGCATGCACTGCCTCGTCCAATCAGTGAGCGATACACAGTAAGGGGGCGGGGCGAGTGTCTGAGGATTTCATCGAAGGATGGTCTGGTGGTTCCTCGGTTATAGCTCCTCCTCGCTCCTCCGGCAAAAATAAGGCCATTGCGACGCTACTCAAGATGGCGCAGACAAATCAACTTCCGGTGAGACCGAGACCGAGGAGCGAGGAAATGAAAAATAAGAGAAGTGAGAAGGGCCCCAGGTCTCAGGGCTTCTTAACATTTATGAAACTATTAATGTTCCATACCCTTTTAACGGTAAGAAACTCAGCTAACTGACAATGTGAACCATTTTTAGCTAAAAGACACACAAGAGTAATACCAAGCCTTTGAATTAGCATGGAGCGAAAAAATGCTAACTAATGCTAACGGACTTTTGCACAGCACTCACGGTAGAAATGCCCTTATTACATATCGTAACTGCACATACAAGATATCCAATTAAAGCTGAGACTCCACAGATTCCACACATGTAATGTCATCACTGTACGACCCCGAATTCCTGGAGCTATCAGCCAGAAAAGAGAAAGTAAACAACATCCGGTTTAAAAAATATTACAATAATTAAGTTTTACCTTTTTTGATTTGTGATCAAAAGTTGTGTTCAACGGAATAAAAACGCCGCTCAAGGTTAATCCAATGTCTTTGTGTAACGTATAAATTGTTACTGATAATCCATCATCATATGTATGGCAATATACTGGGTATAAAGTTTTGCCGTCCAGGCTTGTACTTTCAGATATGCTTCGTTTGCTTCTCAATAAAAAAAAATCTGTGCACAAGATGGCGTCTATCAACTTCCGACGGCTGAGTACTTCCGGTTTGAGTACAGAGTTTTTTGACAGCTTGACAGTTTGTTATGTCACACCGAGAGCAAGAATGAGCGGATTTCGGGGTAAAGAAAAGCGATTGGCCTTCCAGCGTGTAAGAAAGTCGGCACTACATTGCTGTGTGCCCCTTTGTACAAATTCGTCCCGTTATCAGAATCAGAATACCTTTAGTCCCACAGAGGGGAAATGTGCAGCGTTACAGGCAGCAGGAAAGAGACACAGACAGCTTAGTGTTGAATATCTTACATGCGTTAAAAAGTACTAAGTTATAATATAATAAACAATATGCTAAAAAAAAGTACTAAGTTATAATATAATAAACAATATGCTAAAAAAAAGATAAAAAGTTACATAATTTTCAAAAATACAGATAAAAACAAATCAAATCTACAAATCAAATCCTGTAGCAGTTCTTAGGCTTTAGCAGCCCGGTATATATATTACAGTTATTAAAGATGGCATATGTATATAAAGTATATATTGCACCTAAAGCACATAGTTTGACGGTATTTAACAGCAGCAAGTTACACAATGTTGTAATCGGGAGATAAGTTTCCATTCATTTCGGCAAGCCTGGGCAACAACGATTAAAAGATTTCTTGCTCCCAAACCAATTGTGTATTTCATTACAAAAAGCAGTTATACCATACTATGTTTAGGTACTAATGAATTATATCCTCAAAACAAACGCACACATAAATAACAAAGGAAAATACATAATTTAATAAATCCACAATATGATAACATTTTACAGATTAATTTAATAAACTTTTACAAAACATAGGTTGATGTTATATCGGGGGGGAAAATACATATTTAAACATTTCAATGAGTCTCTGCATATTTAAGTAATGCTAGTTTATATAACAGATGAACAGATGTACAATATCCAGAAAGTAGATGCAAAAAATATATATAATGTGTGCATTTCCAACATATCCTCTGAAAGAGTGTTAGTCGTTGAGTTGAGTAGTGAGCTATTCGTTTTTTTTTTTCGTGGTGCGATGTCTGCTGAGAAGTCCTTGTATGCCTCGCTGACTTTGAGGACATCTGGGTCTGGCAGCTCCCCCCGCACGGCCTTGTAACGTGTACTCCTTTGAACATGTTTATATGATAATTAGGACTTTAAGAACAATTTTACACTCAGACAACAATCACAAAGTTGTAGCAGGCTACATACAATTACTTAGGACAATAGATATTACCTTACACCGTCAGCAACTGTAAACTGCTTTGGCTTAGTGGAAGTGAACACCATGTCACTCACTCTGCCTGGTTTCACACCCTATTAATTACACAAAAGAATTGTCAAAATAATTGAAAAGGTCGTTGATGCAACATACTAAATCAGCTCTTGGCACAAAGGAAATACTCATTAAACCGTGGATCGGTTGTGAACACATACTGTACTTACCATGGTTCGTGGCTTGTGCCATCGCTGCTCTGTTTCAGTGCAGCTGAGGACAGGGGATATAGCAGCCAGGTTGAGTGTGGAGTAGTGTGTGGTCTGGAACAGCAGTGCAACATTGTGGTTACAGAGTGCTGTTCCAGCTACACAGGAACACTTTGCCACTGCAATCTCCACAGGTGAACAGTTCTTACAACAAAATGTCAGTCATTTTACATTTAGGACACTGCTTCAATACAACACAGACAAATGAGAAAGCTGAGAGCAGGCTGATCAGGCAAGTAATAGGTGTGGGAAAAGGCTAAACCATGTCAGGTTGTCAGTCATTACATTACATTACATTACATTACATTGCATTTAGCTGACGCTTTTATCCAAAGCGACTTACAATAAGTACATTCGACCAGGAAGACACAACCTTGAAGAAAACAGAATCATATAAGTATATCAGGTTTCATAGAGCCAAACATTTCAAGTGCTACTCAACTGGCTTTAGGTAATCCAGTCCTTTATTAGTATAAAAGTGCTTCGTTAATCGTTCTAACGCTCGAAGTGGAGTCGAAAGAGATGAGTTTTCAGTTTGCGCCGGAAGATGTGCAAGCTATCTGCCGTCCTGATGTCAATGGGGAGCTCATTCCACCATCTTGGAGCCAGGACAGCAAACCCACGTGTTTTCGCCGATGGGAACTTGGGTCCCCCTCGCAGCGAGGGCGCAACGAGTCGTTTGGCTGATGCAGAGCGTAGTGCACGCGCTGGGGTGTACGGTTTTAACCATGTCCTGGATGTAGGAAGGGCCAGATCCATTCGCAGCACGGTAAGCAAGTACCAGTGTCTTGAAGTGGATTCTAGCAGTTACCGGAAGCCAGTGAAGGGAGCGGAGGAGCGGAGTGGTGTGGGAGAATTTAGGAAGGTTGAAAACCAGACGAGCCGCTGCATTCTGGATGAGCTGCAGAGGTCGGATGGCACATGCAGGTAGACCAGCCAGGAGGGAGTTGCAGTAGTCTAGGCGTGAGATGACGAGAGCCTGGACCAGAACCTGAGTCGCTTTCTGAAACAGCTGGGGACGTATCTTCCTGATGTTGTAAAGCGTGTATCTGCAGCAACGGGTTGTAGCAGCGATGTTTGCAGTGAAGGACAGGTTGTTATCTAGGGTCACACCCAGATTCCTTGCAGTCTGAGTCGGGGAAACAACTGAGGTGCCGATGTTGATTGTCAGGTCAAGAGTTGGACAATCTTTTCCCGGGAGGAAGAGCAGCTCAGTCTTGTCAAGGTTGAGCTTGAGGTGGTGAGCAGACATCCACTGAGAGATGTCAGCTAGACAAGCAGAGATGCGTGCGACGACCTGGGTCTCTGAGCGGGGAAAGGACAGAATTAATTGGGTGTCGTCAGCGTAGCAGTGGTAAGAAAAACACATCTTCTGTGTCACATCACATACACAGAAGTTCTGCTGTTTGGAATACTGTAATTTAAGGACATTCAAACAGATACGCTTGTATAGCCTTTCTCAGCTCTCTCAATGTATTATCTTATATTATAACTACATAAAATAGTGTTAGTAGAACATTGAACAGCTTAACATAGATGTAGGGTACAAAACCAGAACTTACCTAACACTGGCCAATACAAATAATTGGACCCTACATGGATTATACTAACCATTCAGTAAAGAACAGCAGACGTCACAACCAGTTTCTGGGGTTTCCATGAAAGCAGAGACGGTTTTCAACCTCTCATTAAGAATCTTTGATGAAAGCCAAGTTTGGGTTTAGCTAATGTATTTATCATTTTACACGAGAGGGTTACAAAACGAAAATAAATCTGTAGCCCCTTCATGCTACACACACATAGCTAGCTACCAGTTGATGTGAGCACATGTATTGTCACTATGTAATCTGTTGCAACCATAGTTGCAACACGTCAGCTAGCTGGGCTTATTTGAATCCTAAATCACAGGTTACCTACTCTTGCCACATCAAAACCCCAGAACATGAACCTGATTGAGGCTTTGAACCGATTAACACTTTTTATTTTCCTCCCGACTCTGAGATCGTGAGGCTTTTCATGCTTTCTCATGGACCTGTAACAGCTAGCCCTGATGCTCACTCTCCCTGAAGGTAGATCTTTGTTTGAAACTGTGGAGAATTGGATATCATTCATGTTATCCAAAAAAACGTAATAGTACATCATTAAAACGCTTTACACTGTATCAAGACTGTCAATTTGTCAAAGTTAGCCAGTAACTACAGCTTTGTTTGTCACTTACCTTCATAATTGTCGACGTAGCTGATTATGTAGCTACATCTTGAACCCCTTTTCTCTTTTGCTCCTCGGGGCTGAGCCTGCCGCTTGTACCAGCCGATGTACATCACTGATGTTAACCTTCGGTAGGTCTTGGAGACATCAAGTGTAAAATAGTGCCTATATAATATCTATACGCTATCTATCGCTCTTCCCTCTACCGCTCTACTGTAGACCGGAAGTTTACAACCGCACACCCAGCCGCCGGAAGTTGATAGACGCCATATTGTGCAACTAGCCCATTACGTCCACAATGGTAATGTTTACGTGGATTTGAGAACTGCCCATTGATTCTATTGGATGTAATGGTTCAGAAAAAGGTGTAAATCACCCAAATCGACCAATGGGTTCCAGAGATATGGTCCTGCATAAAGTATAAAGAATGCCAGCCAGCGTAAGTACATTACGCAGCAGACTTTACTTGTTGTTTACTACGGAAGGAAGCAGGAATTGTAGGACCCAGAGCACACGGAGCACAGAGCGGACAGCAGATAACGGAATTGCAGTTTTATTGCTTATAGATTCTCAGAACATTTCAAAGGGGACACAGCCCCATTGGATATTAACCTATGGATTAACTACATCATTGTTTTTTATCGTTTTAATGCCATTGAAGACCAGTTTAGACCAGACAAAGAGGAAGGTAAGCGATGTTAGCCTAGCGCATGTTAGTACCTAGCGCCACTGGTTTTGATGTACGTTTTTGTTGATAACCTCACAAGTATCTTTCAGTGTTGAGGTGGGCACCGTTAGATTCTGTGTCTTTACGATCATAAACAATGTGTTGGATGTACAGCTAGGATAAGTAATAAGGGAGCTATGAGTGATTTTTGGTGCAGTAATAGGTTAGCATTTTTCGCTCAGGGCTAATTCAGAGGCTCACTGTTAGCATTGTGTTTTTTTTAAAGAAATAAATGAAAAAGATCAGTTGAATGAGTTTTTTCCTGTTATATGGATATAAAATATTCATAGTTTATTAAATATTAAGGTTCCTTAGACGTTGTTTCCTGAAAATGACGCGATTTCGGGTCAGTGGGGCCTAAGAGGATAACAGAGTATGTTTTTTGTTTTTTTGTTTTTCACAACAGTTGTATTTGGATGGAATGAATACCTATAGTGATAATTCAAAGTAATACAATGATTTTTACAGTGAAAAAGTTCAAATGGAACTGATGGTTCCCAAATTACCCAGAGGTGAGTCCGCCTGGACTTTATTTTTCTAAACCTCTCTAAAAAGGTCAAATTCCACTTGTTTTGCATCAATCTTGATACAGGGTACTTATTATATGTTATAGTTGGATTCCTAAAGCTTTTAGTCTACTAACCCATCATTCAAGGGTGGTTTTCACTATAAGTAATGGTTTTTTTTAGGCGGACATTAGAATTTACATGTTTTTACCATGTTCCATCTGAATTTACTTTAAAATAAAAATATCTATATTGATTCTGACACTTCTACATCCAACTCACAGATGTAACCTTGCTTTGAGAGAAAATACTATTAATTTACCCCTTTTAGAAGTGAAGATATAGTCTTTGTTGTGTTAGTGGCATTTTCGAGCCTGAAACCTGAAAAACAGGCTCAGGGCTTAATAATAATAAAATAATATAAGAAGTTAATAACTCTATGAAGGCCTAAAGAGTGTCTGAAAGCTTCACAGAAACTAGGCTTTAGTAAAACCTACTGTATGGTAATAACTGTTGTGTTCTTCACTAATATTCATCTGAAGATTAAATACATGACTGCAGAACCTGGTTACAGTATGCAAATCACATGTGAGACCAGTTTTTTCTGGTGTGTATTGTATACACTATGTTTAAATACATGTAGCATCTTGCAGCATATCATTGAGATAATCCGTTGCCACTGATTCAAATACTTATAAAACGATAACAAATAATGTATTCTATCTAATCATGGCAGGAATCTGAAGCTTTTTTATGCTTTTTTCATGTTCAGTTAAAAAGATATGGCCAAGACAAACTAGAAATCTCTCATGGAAAAAAGATCCTGGTTAGTTTTGTTGTAGAGTTACCTTTTACAATGTAAGATTATTTAAATAATTTACTTCAGCTTTCAAGAAATGATCGTGCATGACCAGTTTATCTGTAGATTAGTCTGGCTCCTGGATTAGTTGTCCGGATTACTTGCAGCCTAATGAATGACAAAATGCAAGGAGATAATGAAGTGCAATTATAATGAACCCGCGGAAGAGGATTTAGTCATGATATTGAAATAGACAATGGTTAGTATATGTCACTGTTTATTAAAAAAATAGGCAATTAAGACTCCCTGCATGTATTTTCTAAGAACATTTTAAAACATGTCTCTGCATATTTCACACCTGCCTTGCTTAATTCTGTGCTGCAACAAAAATAATATCCTACCTTCAGAAAGTCAAGGAGTAAATATGAACAGATACCTCAAAGAAACAGGCTTTTACCTGCAAACTGAAGGCAAGTATGCAAAAACAAACACACCAAAAAAAGCATTTTGCACCAACTTTCATTTGCCCTTCCATTTCTGTAATGGCGGAGCTTACCGTTTGTCTTAAGTGACAGATGTGATGGATTGGGCAAAGCTGCCAATTTGTGGTATGAAAATGCACCGGCCGCCTGTCAGCCACCGGTTAGTGAGGAGCAGATGGGTTAAGGGTCTAATCAGGCCAGAACTGAGTTAAGCCGGACTGACAGCAACTGGCAAAGATGAAGCCAGGGTGGGGTTGTAATGTACCAGTGCCTTTATTTCCATGTTTACGTATTATGTGCAGCAACAATAAGACACAGAAAAAGGCAAAATGCTGCAGGGTGAGAGAGGTTTTATTGCCAATGGAATACAGTGTGATTTGTATTCATACTGTTGTAAGAGACAAAGAGGGAGGTAGAGAAAGGGAGGAAAAGACAAGAGGAAATAAATGCACATAATATGGTAGATTATGGGGCTTGAGACGGGGGGGGGGAGACAGAGATCCGTCCCTTGCTGAGATCTAGGGGGGAGGGGTCTCCCTGGTCAGAGAAACCCTTCCTGCAGGGGTCCATTGTCTACAAGCCATTGCTGTGAATAGAAAGCTGATTACAGATAACGAAGCAGTCAGCATTGTAGCATTGTCAGCATTGCAGGGGTGCCTATCATGCCATCATGTCTCCCCCCCTGTTATTTTCAAGTGTTTCCCAGTTTTTCAGAGAAAGAGCTTTTGTTTGCCTTTTAGGTCTGAACTGCAGACTGGAAGTGTTTTTCCTCTCTTCTACATCAAGCCGGATAAAGCAAATCCTCCCTCTCCCCGTCTCCAAATGACTTGTCTATTATTAAAAGCTTTTAAATGGAGCAGTGTGTTGGCTGAATACCAAATCCAATGCCCTGTTGCCAGGGAAACACATACCCTCAGCTCTCCTCTTTTTTTCACTTCCCCAGAGGCTCATATTTCAAAACTGTCAGCAATCTCATGTGCTCACACTGCTGCCTTTCAGCTAAAAGCTTTTTGTGCTCTCTGCCACTGGAGCAGAGTGGAGTGGAAAAAGGAGAGCGGATGGGAGTGGTTAAAGGAGAGGGAGGGAAAATGAAGTGCCTCCCTCGCCGTTGCCTTGGCAACTTGATGTCACGGTGACATCACACACCACTAAAAGCTTTTAACAGGATTCCTCTCCCGCCTTAGGCCCCATTTTGAGTCCTCTTTCAGCTAGGCTAGGGGGAAGGGCACAGGCAGGACCGTGTGTGTGCCTGCATGCATGTATCAATCCCTCACTGCAGATTCAACACGGCTCTTAGCATAGTAAAAGGCTTTCAAATTCAACCTCTAAAGGTCCTCTTTCTGCAAAACAGCCAGCACAGGCTCAGAGAAACCATTTAAAAAATGGCAACAGAGGACGGTTTCAGCTACCTATTGGCAGGTCACAGTGAGAAACACAGACGGGCCCCGAACTGGACCGACGGTGAAATGAAAAGCCCTCCTGTACGTCTGGGAGGAACATCACAACGAACTGAAAATGAGCAAGAGGAACGCCAAGGTTTACGAGAAGATGTCCCAGAGGTTTTTCCAGCTGACCGGAGAGCAACGTTTCAAGGAGGAGATCAAGATGAAAATCACCAACATGTCATTTCAGTACAGGCAAGTGCACCAAAGTTCATTCAAAGTTAGAGTTCAAACTCCAGCTGTTGCATGACTTGTAAACCTCTATTCTTTGTTAACAGGAGACTGAAAACCGTAGCCAATGAAAGTGGGGAGACGCCGGACTGGCCATACTATAAGCCCATCGAGAAGATCCTCTCCAAGCCGCTGGAAAACGGACGTGTGATCTCTTTGGAGTATCAGGGTTCAACTGCAGGCCCGTCCACTTCCTCCCAATCTACAGACATCCTGGTGCCCCAGACAGAGGAGGGAATGATGGGATATCTGCCAGAGTACACAGGCTCCTCAGATGAGATGGAGATAAAACAAGAGCTTGACTCTTTGAGCTCTGACAGTGAGCACACACAAGGCTCCAGGTAACAGGAACTAGTCGAAACGTAGGCCTATGTTGTGCGGGAGTGTGTCTATGTGTCACTGATAAAGTTAATGGCAGGTTGATAAACTACTAGGGATGCTCCGATCGATCGGTCACCGATCGATATCGGCCGATACTCACTCTCTACCGATCGATCGGTGCTCTCTAAACATGCCGATCGCGAGAGCCGATCGCATGACGTAAAATACACGACACTTTTCTCTGTGTGCGGCAAAACAAGCTCGCCAAAATGTCTTCACCGGTCTGGCATTATTTTAAGGTCTCCGAAAAAGACAGTAAAATAGCGGTATGCAACGTGTGTGTGAAGCAGAAATCCTGCAGCTCCGCCCGCCGGACCGGTAAGCGGAGCGAAACACACAAGAGTTAGACCTAACACACCTAGCTATTTTATCTACCTCTGGAACAAGCTAAACTAGTTATTATAAATATATACTTCACTGTCGGGACACTCATTACTAGATCAGTGAGCTGCATGAGATACTGACAGGCTGTCAGGAGAGGGAGAGAGGGGGGAGAGAGAGAGGGAGAGAGGAAAAGAGAGCGCTTCCGCTCATTTCTCCCGTGTTATTATCCAAAGTGAATGTAAACTTGAATAATGTACATCATTTGAATGTAATAATTAAGTTGATTGTTGTTTGTGGAAGCTCCAGAGAATGAGCCCCATTAACTGAGTTTAAACATAACTTTTAATGGAAGATTTAAAGTGATGTTTAAATCTTCCATTTAGGCCCCGCCCACTTGATCGGTATCGGCCGATACTAGGCTTGTTTGAGACGCGTTGCGGCTCGCCTCGAAAGTAGACGAGAATAGCCGATCGCAGCCGTGGGAGGTCTCAAAAAGCTTGCCTGAAGTCGGACAGCTCGGAGTCGGCTTCGTCTTCTTCTCTCGGTTTTTTGGCGGATTGCAAACAACTTTAAGGTGCATACCGCCACCTCCGGAGTCGGCTTGACTCGGTTTGCATTTATAAAGAATGTGTTTAATCGTTAATGTCAGATATGTACTAAGTAAATGCATTTGTTCCTGCTCAAGATTAGATTCAACTTTATTGTTATTGCACAGATTACAGGTAGCCTACTGAGACAACGAAATGCAGTTTAGCTAGTTCTAACCAGGTGCAACAAGCAGTAAAGTGAAAAGTAATGTATACAATAGACAGAATACAATTTAGAATTAATTGAATGATGAATAAACAGTGAGGGGTATGAATACACTAGATATCAGCCTGTGAGCAGTATGAACAGTGTGTATGAATATGCTAAGATATATAAATTATGAAAACGGTAAGCAGTGCAGGTATAGTATACAATATATAGATATTAATTTCATGATGATAAACATTGTGGAACAATGATGAAAAATGGGAATGGATGTGGCGACGTAAAACTGACACAAAACAACAACGAACTTTTGCCGAGCCAATTGGAGAGTTTCATCAGCAGCACGTGGTAAAAACCACCAATGAGCGCTCAGCTCGAGATACCAGCGAGTCGTTTCCCATCAAGCATTTCGCTTCCACAGCCCGTGGAGAGGAACTGCGCCGCCTTGCCGCGCCTCGCTCTCAAGGCTGCGGGCGTCTTTGTCCCGCGAAATTTCAACGTCTCATGTAGGCGAGCCTATAGAGCAAGTCGGACAAAATGACTAACCATCATGCAACGCACTAGCAAGACGTTGATCGCAACTGCGCAGGTCTCGCTTGTCTCAAACAAGCCTACTGATTCCGGCGATCGGCGATCTGCCCCGAAATTGGCAATCGGAGCATCCCTATAAACTACCCTTTGAATCCTATTGGTTCAGGGAGCCGTCCACCAAGTTTTTTCAGTCTGAATTAAGCTGAAAAAATCGCAGCGTAGGGCTACATTTTGTAATGTTGTTAAGTGAGATTCTTTAACAAAAAAGCTCAAACCATCTCCATGACATCTCAACTACTCTTTTTGAAGGCCAAAATATATGACTAAAAGCCTCAGAAATCTTCAAAAAATATGTATGAGACTTTGGAAACCTAATTGCTTTGCAAAACTGCTGATTCCTATGTCCAACTGAGCCTAGCATCTTAAAAATATTTACAACTTCATAAATATTAAATTTTTATGGTAGCTTAATCACAGCAAATCTTGAATTCCTATAGTGTTTATATCCTATGGCAGCTACTCTTACTCTGCTAAAGTAGACTTTAGCTTTTCTTTGGCTATGACTGAATTTAGCTGCTGCCTTATTTACGTAGAATTACAACTTTATTAGTAAGAGTATAGTTAATCTGATTCAGAAAACGGCTGGGCCTTGCTTTAGCATTGTTCAGCTAGCTTTAACTGTATTTTGTTGTTAGGTCAAGTTTTACACACTGTTTTCTTTGATATTACATTTATAAACATACAATGGGAAAGGTGACAACAAGTAAGTACATGTCACTTTAGCCAAGGCAAACTTAGACTTGGTAATTTTCAGCTAGCTTAATCTTTTGTATCTACTGCTTAAGCTTTATGGTTGACTGCTTGGTTTGGTGCTAAGCATTATAGCTAAAGCTTTAAATGCTTTACAATTTGTTCTTTAAAATTATACAAATGCCTATATGACAACAATTAAAACATTTGTTTTACATATAAAACATGTACTTTAGGTGTGTTTATCTTGTTTACCTAGCAGTCTGGCTTTAAAAGGCTACATCAAATAGTTCAATTAGTTTATTTAGTATTTATCATCTTCTAAAATACTTTTGATCTCTGGCTCCACAAGGGAGTTGCTGGGGTAAACAAATGGTCAAATAGAAAGACTAACATTGAGCTCTAGTACTTAGACACTGTCTGCTCTTAACTGTCCATTCTGTGTTCTCCAGCTCTCACCCTACTCCAGCCAGGAAAAAACGCGGCAACAGGCATCTGTCCATGAAGAGAAAGAAATTGCGGGTGATGCAGGCCATGCTACAGCAACAAAAGAAGTCGGGCCGGGCCATAGAGGAGACGTGTCGTGAGGTCCGTCGAGCCGTGAACCAACAGAACCTCATCCAGGTTCAGTGTTTGCAGCTTCAGGAGCGTATGATGAACCTTCTGGAGAAGATGATCCAGCCTTCCACCACTTCAGCACCATAGGGGCATACCGGGGTCAAAGATTCAGTGAAGCCATGAAGTGCCAGCGTTATGGTTGTCTGGAAGAGATCATGGTCTTACTTAACCTATAGCCTTGTTAAAGCAAGAATAAAGCATATTTGTTTTAGATTTCAGTTGGACATGGACATTTTATAGGTTTATTGTGTTGCATACATCAAACTGTAGGTCTGCAAAGTAGGAGACGTATGCTGTTGAATTTTTTTTTTTAGGATGTCATGAGCCTGAAGATGGCTATATTAATAACCATAAAGACATATGACTGTATAACATCTTTCATTCTAGGAATAGCTGTATCAGATTGTTTTGTCTTGATAATTTGTCAAGTACAGTGTTAAAAACACTGTGGGAGCATCAGAGTTGCAAAAACAGACATATCTTGTCACTTCATTTTTCACTGTGCTAGGATAATTACAAGTTGGGAATGCTTGATGCCAAAACAGGGCAATTTGCCACATTTATTAAGTCAATGCATGATTTCTGCTGTTTTTGAAGTGAATCTGTCAGCAAAAGGCAACACAAACAGCAACCCTAGAGTTTATGACAATGACCACAATGGGTTAAGGTATACTTCCTGCATTTCAACTAATATCATTTCCCAAGGTAAATCTTATTTAGATGCAATAAATAAAAATCTGACAAACAACAAAAGTCCACTGACTCATTCTTTATATCCATAAATGTAAGATGTGCGTCACTGTGAGCTAACTGAGATTGGTGCTATTCCTGCAAACTAAATTGGCTGACTAAGAAAACAACATATAACAAATAAGCCACGGTTATCAGCTGTGGGAGGCATTGTGCTTTCAGGAGAAGAGATAGATGCAAACCTTCAAACATGTTTTTTTCCTAGATTGCTACATTTTTTAATATGTTTGGTTAATAGCATTTCTTTGTTACTGCAGAATAATGATTGAAATGCAAAATCCACAAAACACCACAGGTATGACCTGATAAGCCAAACCGTTAAAGTCTTTGCCTTTCAGCCTATTTTTAAAAGGATTAGGAGAAATTGGGGATTAAGTTAGTTCCATCACACACTACACTAACTCCAACTAATTATTCATGATGATAAAATACTGTTTGTTCGAGATGTAACTAAACTACGACGGAGTATTAGGGCCACACATTTGTGTGTGTATTGAAAAACACAAGTATGGATCCGGAAATACAAGTGTGAATCCTTCTGTGTGCATGAGTGTATTATGAGACTGTTCTGAGCCCATAGAAACTCATTTCTTTCGACTCCACTTCGAGCGATAGAATTAGGCTACTAACAAATAATTGCTAACAAAGCACTTATATACTAATAAAGGACTGGCTTATCTAAAGCCAGTTGAGTAGCACTTGAAATGTTGTAGCTCTATGAAACCTGATGTACTTATATGATTCTGTTTTCTTCAAGTTTGTATCTTCTTGGTCGAATGCACTTACTGTAAATCGCTTTGGATAAAAGCGTCAGCTAAATGCAATGTAATGTAGTCGGCCAGAACCAGCCATTTCCTCCTGCAGAAAGGAGACAATCTCTCCCAAATCCGCTTCTCAAGTCACTTATGAAACTACCACTTTAATCTCGTAATTATTACTTTATTCTTGTAACATTCTCGTAATTATGACTTTATTCTCGTAACATTACGACTTTATTCTCGTAACTATGACTTTATTCTCGTATTATTACGACTTTATTCTCGAAATATCTGGGGTTTTTTCTAAGTGTGGCCCTAATACTCCGTCGTACTAAACAGTGCTATATCACGCCCTCTTGTTTGCAAACCTGTGGCCTGCTGCACATGTGTACTAGTAAAGCCATGTGACACTGTATGAAACCGTTGCAGCCCTTTGACCAGAGAGGTAACCTATTGTTTACAGTGAAACCGCATTCAAGTGCTGCTGCTCCAGTGTGGAAGAAAGATAGGGCTGCCCACAGGAAAATTAATTCAGATATGCCGCAGTGAACAGCAAAATCATATGGGTAAGACTTCATTTGTATTTTTGTAGGAATATCGTATCAAGAATGAACATGTGTGTGCGTTTTACAATGTAACGTGCCCCTTCGTGACATGTTTTCGGTATAATTATAAAGCTTACAGTTGTTCTTAACTCCAGTAGAACTATAGTTAAGTGTCACTTGTTATTACAAATAATAATATTGGAGTTTAATTAGATTTACTTGTAAAATAAACACTGTCAACTGTCATCACTATCAGCCAATAGCGTCACTCCAATCGTTTGAATATTGAATATGACGTGCATTGTGATTGGCTAGAAAGAGGCGTCACATGTTGCGGAGACGTTACGCTGTCATGGTTACAATGAAAGACGCTTTGTGATCATGTTTGTGATCTCCACCGCGAGTGAATGGAGGCTGGTGGTGCGCTCGCGAGTTGCCATATGGACTATTGAATCACGGCAGGGAGATATTGCCTTGTATGTTTACGTAATGGACGTGTAATGTATACAATGTAAACTTTTGGACGTTAAGCAGCGTGAATGAAAGTACGTCGGAGTTTTTCTGGAACTTTTCACCGCTGAGAAAGGTAATTTAAAAAGTTGTCCGTACAAAGCCTCATTGTAGCGCGAGCTTCTGGGTTAGCGTAACATTGGTTTAAGATTAGCTATTTTAAACTTTATTAAAAACCAAGAAGCCACTAAGCTTCGTCAGGTGTTTCCGGTGTTTGAACATGTTTAACTCATGTGGTGAGTTGAGTATTGGAACATTTAAAAACAGTGGTTGACCAAAATCTGGTTGTCATTTCGTGTTGCTGGTGAGTAGGAAGCCAGCTGGCACTGTTTGGGGGAGTGGGTGTGGGGGTGGCCCCTCTGCAAGCTGTGTAGGGACATAAAAGCTTTCTGTGTCTTATCTCTGACATATAATTGCTAAAGTAAGATTGATAATGATTTTTTATTTCATTTAAGTAAGAGTTTAAAAAGTCACCATGCTTCATTTTGATGTTGGCTTTAAAGTGTGTGTGTGTGTATTGCAAAGTGTTTTTTTCACAAATAGTCTTATTACAAGATGTATTAATAATGCAAAAATAACTTCATAATAATCTTAATATACTATGTAATGTAAAGGTGGAAATACGAGGTCTTTCTTTGATAAATCTTCTACAATTTTGATTCTTGAATATTTGTTTAGGGTGATTTTTGAGCAGAAAAGGTTACATTTACTAGTTGTATCAAAGGTGACGATTTCCTTCTTTATTTATTGTAAAATATCTGTAAACTAAATATCTTTGTTTTGTCTTTTGGACATTATATCTGCAAACTGGTTTTATGTGTGTTCTCACTATTTTGACAACACCAAACTCAGTTAATTGACCAGGAATTTGGCAGATTAAGTAATAATAAGTGTTGGTGCACTAGTATAATGCTTTACATTTGTATTTCATCACAATGTTTCTCTGTTGAAAGCCGATAAGAAACTGAACTACTTTGCAATCCTGTGCGATAATTCTTCTATTCTAGATTTTTGTGTAATTCCATGTATGTGAAACAAACAGCTTTTCAATTGTGTATCTTCCTTTTGTTGCCCACTGTGTAGGATGACGACAACACAATAGTGTTGGCAACCTGCATGTGTTTTGGTTCCCACACGCTGGGCACCCTACAGCAAAGATGAGGATACAGGGACAGCCCGAGGGCGCGAGGAGGCGTCTGGATTTAAATGCAGCCGGGGATCTGAGGGGCGTGGAGCTCATACGTGGACGGGCAGGATATGGCTTTACTATCACGGGGCAGAGCCCATGTCTGCTAAGTGGCATCCTGGAGGGAAGCCCTGCTGACCTAGTGGGACTCAAACAGGGGGATCACATCATGGCCATCAATGGAACTGACGTGTCCACTGCTTTGCATGAGACGGTGGTGCAGTTGATTGGCAGCTGCAAAGGACCCCTGCAGTTAGTGGTGCATGTTGCAAGCCGAGTGATGGGAAACCCCATTCTTAATGACGCAAAATTTGGGATTGCCCAGAAAAATGGTATGTTCCAAAAGGCAGGTGTTCTCCGCACTATCTCATATGATTCAAGCAACTCCTCCTTCAACTCATGTCAGGCTATCAGCCCCAGACAGAGGCCGGTGTCAGAGCCTGATATGTCCCAATGGTCACATCAGTGGAACTCTTTAGCTGCGCAGCAAAATGAGGACATGTCCAGAGTGGCGGACACAGACTCTGTGTTTACAGACACGGAAGAAAATATTTCTGACTGGAGTATGTTAAACATGACCTTGGTGGTGGGCTATCTGAGCTCCACAGAGCTTATTTTGAACACTACAGGGTCAGAGGAGGACTGTTTGAAAGCCATTCGGGAGCGAATACGACTGTTGGGAACAGAGCAGAACACCCACACTCTGGTGATGATGAAAGTCATGTATGACTGTATTCGACTTTGTGACGACGCAGGCGCTGTTTTGGCAGCCTTTCCTGCTGAGAACCTGGTTTTAGGGGCTGTGTGTGCTGAAGACCCACGTTTTTTCTGCCTGGTCACCACAGCACACATAATAAATGGACGTGTACCAGAGGGCGGTCCTTTGCGGGCGTCCTGCCATGTTTTCTTCATCGACCCAGAGCTGGGGAACCATGAGGACCATACGGGCATTGCTGGACGCTTTGCCTTCGATTGCACTCCAGATCCAGACGCCTTGGGGTGCCTGGAATTCCCTCAGACCCCCCAAGATGTTCTCCATTTTGTCACAGTCCTGTACAGTGACCTGGGGGAGGCTGTGGAGAGGCTTCGAGTCAAACTGGACGTGGAGGCTCAGCAGCAAGCCAAGGAAGAGGGAAGTAATGGCAAAGAAGGCAGTGCTAGTAGCAATGGGGACAGTGGAATTGAAAATGCGTCCCCCCCTGAGGAGATAGCGGATAGGGATTTCCCCTCTGCAATCCAAAGCCCCCCTGGGACCACCCTCCCCAGCTGTCCATGGGATTATCCTCTAGCTGAAGACCTCACCCCAATAAATCTCTCCAAGAATGGCAAAAGACTGAATCCAGAGAACAGTGCCAGCACACATTCCCTTTCTGAGTCACTACCTGGCCCTGATTCTCTTCATAGATTTTATGGGGGTCCCCCACCCAGACTGGAGTTCCAGTTCAAGCCCCCACCACCTCCTCTGCCTTCGGGTAAAAAATCGAACTCCTTTGTAGACCCGCTCAGAGGAAGCCAAAGGTGGTGGCCAAAGGCAAAGTGGCCCAAAGTCCTCCACAGTGAGGCGGACCCTCAGGTGACCAACAACTGGTCCTCAAGCGTAAGCCTGGGCTCCGGGACCAATAACCTGCCCCCCCCCATGAGCCAGATCCCCTCAGACAGGTACTGCTCAGCAGAGGTCATGATGCTCCCTCCCAGAGAGGAATGGACCAAAAGGTTTCTCGACCAGAGGGAGAAACAGCAGAAAAACCATAATACCAAAAATGTGAGTAACAACTTTTATTTTGTATTTTACTGTAAAACAAACATTTCGAAACAAGAAATGTTGATCAGGTTTGCCAGTGATCTCTGTGCTCAAAATAAGTTGATCTCAGCCCCTTAAAAATAACAACATATGAATGAACTATTAACGGTTGCAAATGTCAACTGGTTGTAACTAGTTAAACTAAACAGTGTTATTTTTGTTGGTCTTGTTTCTCTGAGAAGCCTAAAAATATATTTGAATTAATCAGAACAAAGGCAAGAGTAGAAAGTCTAACAAGAACAGGATTTTGCGCCGCAGAAATACATTTGATCTGCTTACTGTTCTGTTAATCCTCTTGGGAAAACATAAGGGTGTCAACATTGTGGTCAAAAGGAATGACTTGATTCACATAATCTGGTTGGTCGGTGCCAAAACAGCCTAAACATATATTAGTAGATGCTCTGCTATCTTTGCTGCAGTTAAAACAATTAAAATATTATGGGTAGTCTCATGTTTTGATTATATTAGGAAACGTTTACCCCTCTCAATTGTCCTTACCGCAAAATAGATTTGTGAGTAATTACTTTAGAATTTCGAAAACTGAGTCTTATAATACTGCATCTATCTGTATTTCTCTGCTCTGCGTTATTGGAAAATCCTGACACACAGTGACACGAAATAGTTCCATTGTAGGACATCTGTTTCTGTACTTCATTCACGTTCAACACAGCGACACAGGAAATATTAAAATGGCCACACGGAGTTGAGTTTCCAGACACTGAGGGGGTGTACGTACGCCTGGCTCTCGTGACACCTAAAACGAAATACAATCCCACTTTTTCAACGGTCAATTGGTGCCGAGTGTGAAATGAACGCAGAAAGCACCTGTTTTGAGTCAATGATGTCATTGTCAGAAGTGTGCAGAGGGAGGGATTTTGTTTCTGCCCACAAGATGGCCCTGTGTATCCATGTAGACCTGGACATGTGGCTCCCTCAGTAAATCAAGATCAGTATGCTATGCACGCAGCGTCTCTCAATGTGTTTATTTCTGCTAATGGGGTGAATGTAATTCATTAGCAGGTATGCAAATAGGGCTGCATCTTGTAGGAAAACAATTACTTCATTGTGATTATATTGAATGATGTTGAAGTTTCAGTGTTTGAGGGAATTATACTTTTTTCCATCTGTATCAGACACAGATGTCTTATTCAGTCTGTTGAGTGCTGTTTGAAACTTCCAAACTGAAATACTTAATTTATATATTTTTTATATTTTACTTGACCAATTATTGTACTTACTGCCATCTTGATAACATTTTAATCAATAATAATCAATATAGCTAGGGTGAAACCAGTGCAGTTAGGGTCAAGGTCAGCTGAAAATCTTAATTGTTTTAAATACCCCTTACAGTTTTTAATGTTGTTTTTTCTCCCCTTGAAGTAAGTATTTGGCTGTGTTTATAAATCAGAAGCAGATTGCATCCCTGTCCCCTCAGCCTGCATTAGATCAGAGAGGAGACAATCTCGCTCAGGAAGCCAGGCAAATTACAGAGTAGAGCCCATGTCATGCAGCGGTAATTATCTGCAATTCTTAAACTCCCTTTCAAACATTAGACACGGCCTCTCCAGTCAGAGGAATAGCAGAGGCTGGTGAAAGGCAGAAACACATGGTTCTGTTCTGACTGTCTGACTGCCAAAGAAGTCCTTGTGTCTCTGTACTTTTGAAACAGGGTTGTATATGTTCAGATGAACTTAATATGACCAATCTGCATGTTGTCAGAGAGAGATGTTATCATGAATGCACATGTTTAGCGAGGAAATCTGTCAAATCTAGTGAAAAAAACGCAGAATTCCAAACCATGTTCTTCAATACCAACAAACTTCAAAGTCTATGTTTGGTTATAGTTACATTTTCCATCACTACCATCTTTCATTATCCAGACTACAGTCATAAAAGCATAGTTAACACTTAATATGTCTTGAAGGTAAAATGTGACTTTTTGAGATATGTAACTAAATGCTAATGCTAACACTTAGAAGTGAAGAACATTATTTTTGCACAATATTTTCTAAATTATTCCATGTTGTCTTTTTTGCTATCCTTTAGCGAGATGCATTATGGAGGAGTTATAAGCAATACAAATATAATTTAATGCTATTAAATTGAATTGAATTTCCCTAATTTGGACCTATTATTGTAGGCTGAGACATCAACAGGGTCCAAACTAAAAATACAAAAACAAAGATTTAAAGGATGAGGGTGTGTGTATTAGTCTTTCTGTCTTACACTTGTGTCTCCTTTATCCTCATAGGTCTCCAGGTTTTGGGGTATGGGTGTTAACCGTGCATCTAAACGCCGCTCTGTCAAACGGCTCAGCCTGGCAAGATCCCTGGATGACCTCGAGGTAAGCACTATGTTTTTATTGTATTTGTTTCCCTAGAGGTTTGAATACAGACAACTGGGTTGCTGTCCAATTTTCTGCTGCAAGCTCAATAAAGCAACACATACATTATATAAATAGACACATCATATTCAAAACAAAGCCATATCCAAACCACACACAGTTCTATTTAAGAGTAAAGCAAAAGAAAAAAAGACTTCCTACAGGATTTGCTCAACATCTTTTCAAACAGCTGACGGTAGAATAAAAAGCAGTGAAAATGCCCGGTAATCTTCCTCATTTTGGGATGGTTGGGATTCCTCTTCCTTCACTCTCCTCCTCCGTGACTCGCCATGACCATGTAACCTTTGAGAAACAGCTTGATTGGTAGACCCATCTCTACCATCCCATGGTGTATCCTGTCATGTCGCTACAGTAGCTAATGCACTTCCCTTTTTCCATAAATAGAGCCTTCATTTCCCCAGGAGATAGTACCCATCGGTTGACAGAAGTGCGTGGGGAAAGTTAGACTTGTCCAGAACCTAAATGCTGATGATGTCATATATCATAATGATGACGTGTGTGTTTCCACTTCAACAAAAGTTATTGGAAAACCATCATGTGACATTACTGTCTCCTACAGTACTGTGGACATTCAGTTGAATAACCCCCCTCCCCCTTTTCTCATTCTGCACAACTTTTTTTTACCTTTCATTTCCGTTGCCTTGAACTCTGCGTTTTGCTGCTGCACTTGTGGCATGAGGGGGGGGGGCTCACAAAGTGGTCTTTGTGTGGGCCAGAGGCGTGGTCCTGCTTGTTTGGCCTCGCTAATGAGCACTGCTGCACGCCTGAATATCGTGCTCATAATAAAGCTGCGGAACTCTGCGGTCTCTTCGTGCACGCATTACTCATGCACACTGATTCAGATTCACAAAAAACACAAGCACCAGTGGTCCCACATCTCATAATTGCTCCGAAACAGACACAAAAACAAACCGTACTGTATTTGTATACCCACGCATTAGTCACAGACACGCCCGCAGACCACGCATTGTACTCAGGTTGGTCACACACTAAACAGAACTGTTGCTGAAAAGCTCCAGATTGTGTGCAGGCCTGCCCCATGCTCAGCTGCAGGAATAAAGATGGCTATTAAAGGTTGTGACAGCTGCACAACACAACTGTTATGCCTCATTTCAATGTGGGTTTACGCAATAATTCTCCCCCTTATCTGGACTGTACATTGACATTTTATGAAACTTGCGTGGGCTACTTTGTTCGTGTCTTCTTAAACAAGTTTTGTTTTGTTTATGTGCTCCAAGTCGCTTAATGTACACAGTTCACTTTACAATCTTTTTCCGTCTCATTATATTTAGTTGCTATGGTTATGTCTTCCCAGCACTTGCAAATATGCATCTATCGAGAGTATAATTACCCCTCACTTCACAATCATCCCTACCAACTGATGCAGCTGTTTTCCACAAATGGTTTTACTTTTAAAACGTAAAGAACTGCTTTGAGCAAACTCTCATTGGCTGGGCAGAAGGTGGGATGCTTCACACTTGTTCTATTGTGTTATTCTTCTCTAATTGTGATACCTGGACACAGAAGCTGCTATGACAGCCCCAGGCTGGTCTCACATGTTTCTGTAAGTGTCAGTATTGGAGAAATAAAAGCCACTGACCTTTTAAGTGCGATGATGGGTAACAGGATTTCTGTACATTATCATGCTTGGACATGTTGGCTACCGAAAAAATGGCCAATAGACTGACTTTAAACACCTGAAGTTAGCTTAGTTTGGGCATTAATGCTTCATAAAAAGTTGAATGATGTTGTCTACTTAATGAACATTAGTGTTGTATTGAGCTGGACTTGGATTGGGATGCTGGAGAGGAATTTAGGCATACATTGTTAGAACTAGGGCTGCTCAATTAATCGTATTTTAGTCGCAATTACGATTTTGGCTTGCAACGATTATGAAAACAACGTAATCGAAATAAAACGATTTTTCTTTTTTATTGGTTTTTCAGTGGAATTATACTTAACTGTTAAAAACATACTGTTCACATTTTCACATTTTCAATAAAGGGATGTTTTCAAAGTAAATCGTTTTTAATAATCGTGATATCAATTATTGACCCAAATAATCGAGATTATGATTTTTGCCATAATCGAGCAGCCCTAGTTAGAACTGGCTTTTTAAACGATTTAGCTGTATAATCTTATCATTGTAAATATGCATGGAGCAAGCTGGAGTTATTGCTAATTGGTGGAAGTTTATCTTGGTTACAAAACCCCATTTTATAAAATAAACAGAAGAATGTTTAATTGTCTTGTACAAGGTAAACACACATTTTTAAAACACTAGTAGGGATCCATTTCTGTTCAAACAGTTACACATATGTACTGCTGTGCAAACAAAGGTGTCTACTGTTTGTTTGAACCGTATCAACTGCCGCTGTTGAAAGAGTCAAGAGAGAAGTTCAATATCCCCGCAGGGCGTATGACAAACTGTTTTGATAACGATCCTTTCAGTTGGCGGTTTTGTAAAAGGATTACAGCCTATGTCCCGATGGAGATATTTCACTGACAGAAAGATGTGTCTTTCTCGTGGACACTATGTAATAGGGCTGAACGATATACCGTGTCATGGCGATAACCGCGATATGCGCGATATTCACACCGCAGGGAAGTGCGGTTTTATTCTTTTTTTTAAAAATGCTAACGCACTTTAGCACAGAATTCAAAATAAAGATACCCTTATTACTCATCGAAACTGCACATACAATATATCCGATTAAAGCTGAGACTCCACAGATTATATATAAGCGATCCGATCTCGCGACAGGGGAAGCAAACACAGACATCACAACACGTACCTTTACGGAGCTTTTACGGGAGATCATCTCACCGTAGCTGTCAATCTAATCAAAAGACGTGTTCAATGGCATTACAACGAGAAAAAACGCGGCTAAATCGGTTGATCCATAGGTTAATAATGTATCTGTGGCTTTGAAGCAATTGTTTATAATCCATAATTCCATTTTTATGTAAAAATCGGAGCACAAAAGTTATCTGCTATTGATAGTCACCAGAGTGTATGCAGCTTCCGGTTTTGGCTACGCGTCACTCTCACTCCTTATTTGGTAATATGTGTGTTAGACTGCCGCATTGCCAAGACCGGAAGCAGCAGCCACTCTGGTGGCTACCATTAGCAGCTAACTTTTGCTCTGCGATTTTTACATAAAAATGGAATTATGGATTATAAATGAAATAATTGTTTTATACAGAGACGTTAAAAACCTATGGATTAACCGATTCAGCCGTGTTTTTTCTCGTTTGAATGCCATTGAACACGTCTTTTGATCAGATTGACAGCTACGGTGAGACGATCTCCCTAGAAGCTCCGTAAAGGTACGTGTTGTGATGTCTGTGTTTGCTACCCCTGTCGCGAGTTCGGATCACTCAGTGATGATATATATACCTAAATAATCTGTGGAACCTTATTAATCGGATATATTGTATGTGCAGCTACGATAAGTAATAAGGGTACTTTTATCTTGAGTTCTGTGCCAAAGTCCATTTTTCGCTCAAGGGTAATTTAGATGCTTCTTATGAGACTTGTGTTTTTGTTTTGGTAAAAATGGTTTGTATCGTCAGTTAGCTGAGATTATTTCCGTTAATCTGGTATAACACATGAATAGGTTCTTAAATATTAAGATCCCCTGAGACACAGTGTCGTGAAAAAAAAAGTAAAGTACCCGCGGGACCTTGGGGCTTAACAGGTTAAAAAAAACGCAATATATATCGCAGGGGAACAAAAAAATGCAATGTCAGTTTTTTTCAATATCGTGCAGCCCTACTATGTAACTATTAGGAGTGTCACAATCTCTCTTCTAAATTGAAAATAAATCAAAATTAGCTTTACATTTTGATGATAGAAATAAAAAAGAGGATTTATACTCACCTTTCGGATTTATACTCAGCTGATATATATTCAGACTACATCTATTGGAGTAAAGTGCTGTTTATGGCATTTTACTGGGGCTATCCTGGTACCACCATTGGGAATGTTTAATGGTTGTTAAAGGCAATTGGATCCTCACCTAGCACTTGCCCTTGGGCTCTTGTTTCAAGGGCAGAGCTTCACCCTGGGTTCAGGCTCAGAGCTTTGATGGTGCACTTCTAAAAGCCCCTGCTACAGCAAACTAATATATCCAATGGCATCACCAATGATGTTCTTAAAACAACTTCTATGCAGCAACGGGCAGGAAAGAGAAGCCGAATATTGAACTTCTGGCTGTGCTCTAGTTCAGAGATAATAGAGATAATGAACAATCAAGCATGAACTACTCTAAGCCGTTTAACAACTCCTTGCTTCAACATATAGTGATGACGAACTGGAAGAGTAGAAGTTGTTGGTTTTCTGCGGCACTCTAACATAGATATTGGTATGAATGCTGGTCTGAGGGACTGTTCTCATGACGGCACGTGATAAGCTGGCATTAAGTGCTGGCATCTGGACTCACAAGGACGCTGTGAAGATATTTTGGAGTTCGCCGTCAGTGCTCAGGGCAGACCCTCGTGGATAACCTCCGCATGTGGCCTCGCTGCATGTTGTGGACGAGCCCAGAACTATTTGGACACGTGCGCCCGTGTTGCTTTTTCCATGGTCTGCGGTGTGCGTCACAGCGGCTGGAGCAGGAATGAGCGAATGCTTGATATTTGTCTTCACATTACAGAGGCTCAGACACGTAGCTTTTGCATTGAGCGCGCACCAATTCGGCACAGCATATGCAATCTTGTGCTTCTTGATGCGTTTCCATTAGTTTTTCTGGTTCAGTAGAGAGGGAAACTGCTGTACAATTCTGAGTTGGTGCTGATTGGCCTTCCCTGCATATGTTATGAATAATGTTTTGACTGTCAGATTCCCCTTGTGTTTGGGCATGTACAGTGTAAGAATGTGTTTCTTTGTAGCTCCTTTTCTTATTTTGGTGCGTGCAAATGCCCCCAAGCACCACCGCACCACTAAGAGCCTATTTCTTACTAATTACAAACAGATGCTTTGCGCCCTGATAGTCTAGAGTTCACCTTTTGCAGAGGTGACACGACAAGCTGCTGTTTTGTGCATGTGAAAACATCTAAGTTGCTTTAAGAATGTTGTTGTATTACTATGGTGGTTGTTGCCTGCTTGGAAATATTTGGACACCTTTTCCTCTCTCCTCTCCTCTGAGGTGTGGAGACATTATCTCTTGTTTGCACGCCTACGGGTGATAGATCTATCTTGTGGGCGTAGCACAAAACCAAGAGAAGCCATGAAGACACAGGGAAAGAGGAGGAATTTACAGCAAAGGGAGAGGGAGGGAGAAAGAGAGAGAGGGGAACCGGCAGCAGAGGAAGAGAGAGGGAGCTTTTGAACTCCCAGTAGCTGTCAGGATATTCGGCTCTCCTGCACGCTCTCTCCTCCCCCGTTGAGCTCTGTCTCCACACTGCATACACCGACTCACACACGCGCCGCGGAGCTCCAGCGGATGGATTGGTTTACACACAGCAGGCGTGTGGAGCTGCGCTGAGGACAAGCCAAACACACGCGCCATACATGGAGCAAACTTTGACTCTCAACTCTGTAAGTCTTGCGATGAAATCCCAGATTATTTGGTCTGTCTTCACTTCTCTCCTGTTCTGGCGGTGCCATCCTCATCTTCCTCCGGCCACCGTTACTTACTCCGTCTTTGGGCTCTTTGTAGCTCCTGTTGTAGCCTTTGAGCGGCATACAGTGGTTAGCTTGTGTGGTCTGTCAGAGGAATGTTTTGACCGGTGCCAGCTGAACTCTCATGTGCTGCATGACATACACTGCGCTGCTCTATACAGCAAAATGTGGTCCAGCATCTATATCAGGGTGCACGCTGACTTTAAATTAGACGTTGGACTAAAAGGGTTTTGTGAGGCAACCCAGGATTATTCTTGTAAACTGCACATCAAGGGTCGCTCGTGGGCCTTTGATTGAAGTGTGCTTAGTTGTGATCGCCCTGAGAAGTGACCCTTTTTGCAATCACTTTTGGCATTGAGAGAAATCCTGAGGGGAACAGAGATAAAATGACATGATCATCGAACATTCACCCGCATTGCACTTTGCCGTGATGATCATGTAATAGCAGCAGTTTAGTTTGAAGTTGAAATGGTTGCCTGTGGTTTTGCCTTGCCCTTGTTGGCTTTGTGCAGGCTTGTACCTGCTCTGATTCACCAGCTCTATTATTCACTTATCTCAAAAATACCTTTTTTTTTTTACTGCATATTGCTCACACAGTAAAGAAACAGCCATATCCAAGCAACAAACTATATCCGCTTGCCAGTCGGATCATCACTATAATTAATATTCTAATAGCTGCTCAAATTAGACGCCATACTTCATTACATAAATTCTTCCCGCTTTTTTTTTATGCGGGTGAGCAGGAATACTGTGTTCCTGGGGATTAGCTGTAGAGGCAGGACAACACGACGCGCTTTTATCTGGCTGACATCACATGGCCAGTGCTGGAGTGTGGGTGGACAGTTGCGCTCACAAAACGTGTCCTCAGGCTAGCATTATAGGATGTAAAGACTAAACAGCCTGACATTTTCTAAATGTCTTCACTACGGTTCCTTTTTCTTTTTCTTCCCGCACGAGGTTTTAATGCAATTACAGAGACTTGTCTCTCCGAACCCACCGAATGGAAAAACTGTATTTTAACACGTCAAAACTTGAGTAGAAGCTATTTAACTGCCCAGCTGCTCCGAGTATGAATATGCCAATAAATGGATGACCAGATGCGGCTGTGGTTGCTGAGTTTGCTGTTTGACCAAAATGCGACCACGGAAAACACCCGCTGCCTCGCCATCTCTGGACGAAGGCGCACTGCAGCACTAAAGTTGGCTGTTGCCACACCAACGCCATGACATCATCTATATCAACATTCAGGATTATTACGTTTTTTTTTGTTCACCATACAGCTTTTCATTATCCCCGTGTTGATTGACTTTAGGAAAGAGTGTCTGAACAAGTAGGTCTACAAAACTTCTAGAGGTGATTCATTCCCCACACACTGTTTACTTCCTCAATCGTACTATTATTAAATGTCTCTGCTTCACTGAAAGGGAGTCTACTGCCAAGGGTGTGGAGGTTACTCAACGAGGGACGGCTTTAGAAGTGCCAAAGTCTTGTATCACCTCCCTGGTAACAGTTAAGACATGTCTAGGATTATACTTCCCACGTGTAACTTAGACCACACCAGGGCGCGTTTGCTTCATGTCCTGGGCAAGATGGCTTGTCTAGTCTTGGAGAGGACTGCAGGGAAAGTGAATGAAGTTGGTATCTTTCTGACCTTGTGTTGGCGCAAGACACTAGAGAACCAGGCCAAAGCCTTGTCTACCGTGGAATACATAAACATGAATTGTTGGGGTGGCCAAGTTACTCTCCCTGTGATGTTGTGAAGGATTTGGTTTGGCGCTCTACCCCTTTGGCAGTCTAAACACAAACTTTCCCTCGTGAACTTTTTCCATAACCTCTTCATCCTTTGGTCAACTGGAAATATGATATGTCTGTTTACATATCTTGGATTTTGCATGACCTCACTTCTTTAGGTTGAGTAAAATGCTACACATTGTTCATGTTTTGACCTTCGGCTGGATATTTCTTAAGGCTGTTGAATAAAAAGGTTGCCTTGAAATGCAAATCAGAACTTAAGCAAAAGGCAACAGAATAATTGCAGATATACGTAAATCAGAAAGATCCCAAGTTACACTTTTCACATTTTTGGCCATTGTTATGATTTGTCCCCATGCTAAATACCCATGGAGACATATGCCATCCTATAGCCCTGAGCATAGAGGGATGAATAAAAGCTCAAATCGCCTTCTTTTCTTTCCCAGTCTCCCTCAACCATCTCAGGTTCCCTGCATGACCAAACAGATTAACAGCGGGGGTGTAAGGTCAGTAGGACTTACAAAGGAAGTAAACAATTATGCCAGTTTCTTGTTATTGGCAACATAAAGCCTTGTGAGTTTCCTGTAGGCAGAAATTCAATCATATCTCGGCCTTATCATCGCACAGCAAATGTACCCAGGCCCCAAGACTTTTGAAAACACAGTACACAGAGCTGTAAGATGTTTTGCATGCAAAACTCACTGGGCTAATTACAAGTGTCTGGTTTCAGGTTGGAAAGTCCATTCTGGTGTTTTTTATGGAAAAGAAAGAGAGCGCTAAAAGGGTGTGGTGGTATCTTATGTGGTTTACCCACATCAAGCCCTCCAGGCTGAGCGCGGCCCTTTCACCGTGATAATAAATTAAGATGGGAGGGTTTGTGGTCGCTGGAAGTTTCCCTCTCTGAAGTAATTCTATTTTAGTTTAGCCTTATAAATCTTCTGTTTGTTACTCATTTTATTTACAGCTTTTCCTCCAAACTAGCATTTTTACTTCGACACAACAAAGGGAGTTATGTTCAGAATTCACATTGTCGTCATATGTTGGAAAAGACTCATTCTGATATTTGTTAAAGTGTCAGCGTTCCTGACCCTGCGAGAAGTAGGGCAGCAGAGAGGAAAAAGGTAAACAACTCCATCCATAGGAATGCTAGCACTCCCTGTCAGCTTTTTATCAGCAACTAGTGGAGGACACACACACACACACACACACACACACACACACACACACACACACACACACACACACACACACACACACACACACACCGGTAGCACTGCACAATTCATAGTAATGCCACTTTAATCCAGACTGGAGCGGAGCCGTTCCCATCTGCTGTGGCTGACGGGTTAGAGTTGTGGAGCAGGCGGTAGATTACAGCCGATAAAGGGGATTAAGAGATGAAACACATTGTGCCGGTGGCCTCTGTTTGCATGCGAATCACTCAGGTCTTTAAAGACATGGAGAACCACCCATTTGTTAGCTGAGTGGACACTTAAAAGACCCCCCGGCTAAAGTCTGGACTCCCATGGCTCAGTTTCAGGGTCAAGGACCAGACATTTATCCACGAGGAATCATTTTACCGTGTGATTTAAAGATTGTAGTTTAATTGTTGGAATGGAAACCCCCCCTTTTATTGGTTTAGTGTATAGATCAAACATGATTTATTCACAAATGCTGGCATCGGTTCGCATAATAATATGCAACGCCTTTCCATCTGATTTGCTCAATCTGGGACATTTCAAAGGTTCAAATGTGAATCTAAACTAAGATGATCAACTCTTTCTTATAAACAGTTGAATAGTCAGTGGTAAATGCTAGTTGTGTCAGATATCTGTATCGTTATGTTTTTTAAATAATAAAAAACATACAGTTTTGGGTCAAATTGGAACCAGTAAATCCCTTGGCCAAAGCATTGGTTGATTAAATTACGCTTTTAAAGCTGAACTTGGTTTAAGCTATTCAAATTAATATTAATTATTTTTGCCATAATACCATTATACTTTGTATGAAAATGAAACCCCAAATGTCCAGATCACATGCCTTCTACTGTTATGTTTTTCTTTGGTAAAAATAAAAAATAAAATAATTGTGTGAAACTAAATCGAATCATTAATAAAGTGGAATTGGCATGTCTAAGACTTTTATGACACAAATTCGGAAAACAGTTCTCAATTAAGTAAGTTGCCTTTTTTAAATATGCTATAAAAATAGGTTGTGTTTCCTGAAGGAATTCAATATTTACCCAGCTGTGATGTATGGACACATAGGAAATCTAAGGACACGCTAATTGTGTTCATGTTGTTTCCTGCCCTCCCTAGCATCAAATAAGCATGTTGATTGATGTTAGATTTGCTGTGACAAACAAGATTTCCCACAGTTAAAAACACTGGATTCTCCCGTAACCGCTGAAAACTCAAACATGGCTATCTGTCTACACCATCTCCACTTAGAAATTGTCAAAGGAGTTTCATAATTCCCCAAATAAGTCTCTCCCCCACACTCCTTGCTTGGTTGGGAAATAAATGTCTCTTCCCTCTTATCAGTCACCGCACCCTCGCTTTTTTCTGCCTCAAAAGGAAGTCGCCTCAATGCAAAACTCTTTCTTGATGTTATTGTCAGGAAATAGTTTGTCGTCTGCCACAGATATCAGGCCGAGGTTTTCCCCCCTCTCTCAGCCGAAGATTGCCTGGTGGAGAACTTGACATACAATCAGTTATATCTTGTGACAAGAACTGTTCATTGTCGCTGTCTAAGTTTTCCAAATAGATTAAATCAAGTGGAGACTCACGTAAAACCCATTTACTTTGTGGCAGCAGGCTCTTCAGTTAGCAACACTGAAGAAAAAAATAGAAAAGAGCTTCAGCCTGGAGGCGTTTTTAGTTTGAAGAGTTCCAACTTGCTTTGCTTGTGTTTGGTGCTTTTTAAATATGCTCACCTGGCTGCAGTAAACTCTCAGGGAGGTCAAAGGGCTTGAGTAGTCTATTCTGTGTCCTGTCATTGGTGACCACAATGATGGATGATTCATCTTTGCACCAGAAATAGCTTCATTTACTGGATTACCTTATCTGCATGATGAAGCATACCATCGAGCTTTTCTGTGCAGCAATTCAAGCGTGATGTATACATGACTCAATTATCTGAATTGTACAGTGTTTTAAATTAATGTACCATTTTGTACGAACAGGAAATGATTCCTCCACCAATGCGCTGATGGAGATCAATTGCTTTGGAGAGTTGCTGCCAATTCAAATTTCGAAAGAGAAAACAAGATGTTCCTTCAGCAATGTGATCTTTATTAAGGTTATTGTAGCTGATTCAACGCTGTTTGCAAACAGTTCACATGTTTCCAGCTGTGAGTAGCTTCTGAATTTCTAACCCTAACCCTAGATCTACAACAGCACAATTATGGCGCATTTCCACTACACGGCCTGGCTCGGTATGGCTAGGCCTCGTTAGGCCTTGTTAGGACTGGCTCACTTTATGCTGCGTTTCCATTACAGTTTAGTAGCTGGGGCAGTAACTATAGTAACGCAGTGTAGGCGGAGCCGTGACGTAATCTTCAATGAGAACCACAGAAAAACAACATCAGCCGTTAGCTGTTAGCACTCAAGCTCACAGCTCCTCATATCTGTTCAGAAACGAGACAAAAGTGAAACAAGTACAAACTACAGACTGTCTGTGTCATGGCGAATACAGTCGCTGCTTTATTTATGTCTGTATAGGCCGTTGTTGTGAGTGTGGAGGGTCGGAGCACATGCTGCGTGATAGGGCTGCACGATATTGAAAAGAACTGACATTGCGATATTTTTTCCCCCTGCGATATACAGTATATTGCGTTTTTTTTAACTATATTTAACCGGATGAAGGATTTTAGTCACGGACGTCTGGATCTTAACTGGTTGACTCATCATACCTTAAGTCATGATCTAACATGTCATGATAATGCACGTTGCTTACCCTCAAATAAGGGGGTGAAGAAGAGAAGAACCTTTTTGTATCCAAAATAGTTCCAGATTTGGAAGTACATCTTCATTCTCGCCGGTATTGCCCTCCTGTTCCGCGCTCATTTTTACCGGTGTTTTGATGGTCTGCAAACTAGCGGGGCGGGGCCTGCTGTGATCTGATCAAGAATGATTGTGATTGGTGGTTTGCTGTGCATGCAGAGCCTGCATGTCACTCACTCAAGTACCCCTGACATGAGAGCCGTGCAAGTTTTCCTTTTGTAGCAAGCAGCAAAAATAATTGTAACATGACGTGTTTAAGTTAATTTACCTACAATATCGCACGTCCTAAAAATAAATAAATACAATTTTAAAAACAATTAATAAAATAATTAATAAAATCGCATGTCCCTGCAATGTGAATATCGCGCATGCGCATATCGCGGTTATCGCCATGACACGATATATCGTTCAGCCCTACTGCGTTAGCTTAGCCGATCTCCATTTAGACAACACGCATTTTAAAAGATTTTTCGTCTGCCGTCTGTCTGCAGACTTGTCAAAGCATTAATTCATGGTTTTTACTAACCGGTAATCAGTATGTTGTTACTTCGGCAATCATTTTGAAACGTGTATTACAATTAAATCACGGTCAAATATGTTCATCTTGTTGTAGTTTGTAGCCCCTTGCCAGCGATTCTCTCTCTAGTTTAGCATACTCAGCCTGGTTGTTGGCCCGGAAAGAACCTCGATTTTATGGGGCCAGAAAACTGTGAAATAGTACCCGCTAACCGGTACTACGTTAAGTGGAAATGCAACCAAAAACGGGCCCCGCACGGCTCGGCACGCTTCAAGCGAGCTCCGCGCTGTAGTGGAAATGCGCCATTAGACCTAATTTGGAGTAGTATACATGCAGAGCTTCTTTCTCTTTCTTTAGTTCTCAGTATACATCAGACTAAGTTGTTATAGGATAATTTAAGGGCATGTTCAGTTTGTCTTTAGCTCAGCTACTTCTTTGACTTAATTACAACTGACTAACAGTAGATTTGCGAAGGTTGTTTACTTAATTTTCTTACTTTATGATAACTAAAATCACACTCACAGGCTAAATCTTCAAACATTTTTTGTTTGAGGAGAGGCTTTCCATATATGTGTCGTTATTTATGCATTTGTATATAATACAGTGGTATTAGATATATTGCTACAACCTAATGGAGTCATTTTCTATCACTCCATTTAGTGCTTTCACGTAAATGGAAACAATTCCCTCCTGAGGGGGTTCAAAAGTTGTCGGTTATAGCTTAAGTTACGGTTAAAATCCCCACACGACAAATTCAGTAATTGCAATCATTGGAAGGCTTGTTGCAAAGAAAAGAATACTAAACCCCTATTTGGGAAGGACCATTATGGCAGCAAAAGCAGCACCCCCATGAACTGCCAATGGGCCCGCTTCACCACTCCAGAATCTTTGGTTTAATTCGCCCCAAAAAACCACCCGCAATCGCCCAAGCCCATTGCACCGTTCGAGTAATCAACACAGCCCATACACATCTGATAAACACGCAATTTACAAAGCGATAGACCATGGGCAAATCCAATTAAACCGGATAAATGTACCATGAAACCAACTGTTAATAAACACTGCATCGCATCCATTATTTACGGCAAAACGAAGTCCAAAGAATGCTAGCTCTTGTGCCACGGGGAAACCTCAGAATGAACCACCAATGCTTGAAGAATAACAGTCGGTCCAAAAACAGTCTGATTGTAAGAGATTTGCCGAGAAATGTGGAGGCACAGCGCGGCAGCGGACACTGATGCCAGAATCATTTCTGCCGGTACATGAGCTAAATTGCTTTGCAGAAAAACACAAATTGACTTGATAAAGTTGGGGGAGTGAGTAGCAGCGGATAATGGAACTCAGAGTTCAAGTCGTGGGCTACCAAACTTTTATTTTGATTGAAGAAAATTCATCTGGTTTCCATTTGATCAGACTGGCTATTTCTCCTCTCGTTCAAGAAAAGGGAGAGTGCCCCAACTGGAAACAAAAGAAGGGGGGAAGGCCAGTGTGGTTTTGACGTGGCCAGTGTGTGTGTGTCTTGTGAAGGGAATCAAAAGAGGGGGGGGGGATTAATTCATCTGATTCCTTCATGCCAATGTGGCAGAGGCTGTATGTATTGTCAGGCACATTGCCATGGTAACAGCCGCGGCGTAAGGAAATCTTTCTTTCCTCCATCTCAGCCCCCTCCTTCTCCTCTTTCTGTCTAGTACCTTGTCAAATCTCTTCCTCTTTCTCTCTCCCTCCTCCCTCTCTTCGACTTGTTCAGACATGGTTTTCAGAGTTTTGGGTGGGGAATGTTCAGGTATGCGTTCACACACACATAATCTGTCGGTGTGCTTCTGGTGTAGCAGACTAGGGAACAATGAGTCTCAAAAAGAGACTTTCCTTCAAGAGGAATTGGAACTTCAACACTGTAAGTAAACTGTGGTTTGCCGAGCGTGCCTCCTCTGTATTAAGCAGGGAGACTCCTTTGGTTCACTCAGCCGCTTTTCTCATTAATCTCCCTCTTTGTCGCTCGTCTTCTCTCCCACTCTGAACAGCTGTTTGAAGCGGCAGGGACTCGTGGTTGTTTGTTTGCGGGGTGCTAGAATCAGCCTTGACTTCTGCAAAAGTTACGTTTCTTATTATCCGACTGTTGTGTGAACAGGGTTCATCTCAAAAAAGTTTTTAATGGAAGCAACAAGCCTAAACAAGCCCAACAGATGACAGAAATCAGGTTTAAAGGTTCTGATGTACAGTCTGTGAGAGATGTTAATGGAGGACATTAACATTTGTATGAACGTGGCTTATCCTTCAACTGATTTCACACCGGTGAAAGTTTGTTTTCTTGCGGTGGCTCACTTCAGATCATCATGAATATGTCTTGGTGGGATCATCTACGTTCCTTCAGCATGTGGTGTCTCGAGATGCCAGACTGTGCGGCGTGGGGGCTGTACCACAGGAAAGCTAGCAGAGCGTTTTCCAACCCGAGAACCAAATCCTGCTCGTTTGGAGCCAAGGTACTCACTGTGACTTTGTCCATTTGGTTGATAACAACCCAACGTGGGCAGCTTTCAGAAGGATTCCAGCTGGGAAATGGGATCTTTGCAATTCAGCTTTGAGAGAAAAGGATCAAAGAGGGTCTGCAGTACAGCCAAGCCACCCATGGTGGAGCAGATCGTCAGAAGAGGTGTCAACAGAGGAAGGGGTTGTGTGGACAAGAGGTGACGGTGGGCCTGGGTCATCACTGCAGCTTCACTGTAGGAAACTTGTGGGCAAGGAAGTAATAACGAGTGGTGTGTGTGGTCTAACCCCTGCTGGCTCATCATACACACACCAACCAACCAGGTCAACTATTACAAACGAGACGTGTCATTATTATGTTATTTTATCTGATCAGTTCATGTAAATATTGACCAAGAACAACTTTAATATTGTATTATTCAAATAACTTCTAAGCAAAACATGTCATTTCCAGCTTATCAAATGTGATCAAATTAACATAACCGGTTACACTACTCTCAATTTCAACAATGTAAATAGTCTGAAGTTTACACCATTTTAAAAATGCTAATAGAATTCAACAAAATCTGATCAATGTATTTAGCTATCGGTCATTTTCATACTGTTGTCTGCTTACGCAACCTATAACATATTTGTCATCAACATATATTTCCTCTGACATCAGCATGAGATGTATCGTCATCTGTGTGTCAGGAAGGCATTCATTGAGATTTATTGGAACTCTCCCACTTGTTTCCTAACTGGGATTAAGAGGAGCTTCTGCTAACAGGAAGCGGATGTCTATTATATTATATCAGAAGTAACATCTCTCCATTTGGGACGTTTGAAAAGTAGTTGACTCCTCAAATGACCAGTTTTCATTTCCAAAGTTTCAGCTGGGAGCTTTTGTTTAAAACCGAAGTCTACGTCACATTGTGTGATGTCGGTCTCCCTCTATATATTTAAGGGTTGAGGTTTAGCCGTTTTTAGACCAAAAGCAGCAGACAGATGGAGTGGGTGTTCTCTTTTTTCTTTCCTTTCTGCTTCAGCTTCATGTTGGTCCTCATCCTACCCGCCCATGATTACTGTCCACATGCTAGCCACCACTGAAGAGGTGGCTTTTGGGTGTTGACTACATGGGGTTGGACTAGTTGTAAAGAGGCTGCGACAGACAATTAGTGGTTACGTGGTCATTGTCTGATAGAGCTTTTTACATGTGGTCACTCCCAAAATGGAACCCAGCGTCACGTCAGGGCACAGGACCGCGGTCAAGTTAACTGGCTTCAGAAGGCATCAACAAAAACTATAAAGAATGGGCTGGTCCACAATATGTCTGAGCTTATTCTGTGGCTGTTTGATCAAGCTGTATTCATTCAACTCACAGCAAATTTGGAAATGATACTTTGAATTAAATCAGACAGGAAAATTAAATGTATTGTCCTACAAATAAAATGCCACAAATGTCATTTTAAGAAAATGTTTTGCCCCTGATAGAATGATAATGTTAATGCAAAATAATACAAGTGCACCCTTTCTAAGGACAATTCACTTTAACTGAATAAAATAATATTTTCAAACATTCATATTAGAAAATTAGTTTGTTTTTATACCCTGAATGAATATACAAAACCAATTGAAACCACACAACCAAAAGCAAAAAATAAAAAGGACTCTTAACTCAGTTACCAAATCTTGTAAAAGTAGGGGAAACCCTGCTGTTCAATCTACCATGTTGTAAGCTAAAAGGTGGATCATATTCAGATGTAAATAATCAAGCATGTAAACACAACATACAGTATTAAGATTGTGTAAAAACAACCCGAGGTAAGTTCAATTGTTTCGATAAGTTGCTAACGTAATGAATCGTGACAGGCCCGCTCAGCAGGGTGCAAAAGTTTTGTTTCATTGTTCTCTGATTTTGCAGCTTTACAGTCCAGTATTATGCAATTCCACTGAAGTACAAACTGTGTTTACTGCTCACACAGCCTGGCAATAAGAGCCTTGTTTAGACGTATTATCCGCCTTGGATATTCACACTTTGAAGTGGCAGCTTCAGAAAGCACTCTTCTGGAAATAGTCTCCCCTATTCAGATGAATCCTCCAACGCACCGATTTATCAAGTGTTCTTGGACCGAACCCTAAGATGCGCCTCTCATATCCTCCCCTGCATTTAAAAATATTTGTGACAACGTCTCCACAGTCAAGGCTATAACTCTCTCTTTATTAGCATTTACCCAAAATGATGCTAACACATTTTCCGAGAAGCCCACTGCTGAGGCATGGGTTTCAAATTGAAGTATTGCCATGTAAATATTTGTTGATCCTTCAAAAGCGCTGACATGGAGGGGGGTTTATTCAGCTTCATGCCTTTGTTATAATTACACCCAATAATGGGAAGCTGCCACTGTGAAATGTCCAAGTCCACGGGGGAGGCTTGTGCTTCTTTTCAGGGACACATCGCAGCCATCGCCTAAATTAGCAAGTGAAAAGAGGAGCATTACAGCCACTGATGGCCTCTCAAGTGGCTCTGCCTTGATGGGCTCTGACCTTTGTGACTGCAGTTAGCAGGAATGCACACATTCAGGCCTGTGTGTGTGTGAGGGGTGATATAAAGTGAAGGGTGGGTCCTGGTGTGGAGGTGTGAACAGCTGTGTGTGGTAGAGAACCCTGGGGTCCACCCTCTTACATATTATTGGGCCTGTGTAAGGACCCACGTTACAACCCTTTCCGAGTAGCACACACACACACACACACACACACACACACACACACACACCACACACATACACACACACCACAAAGACACACGCCTCAGAAGGACTGTTGGGATGCCTGCAGAGACGCTGCTATCTTCAGTCTATGGTCTCAGCGAGGGAGATCATGAGGGCAGCCTTTCACTCATGTCTCTCTTTGTTCTCTTTCAGTCTGCTGCTTCCTCAGATGGTGGTGAGTACAATTCCCTTATTACTACTTTTAAACAATCATGCTAATCAAAAGGTATGTCAGATATGTAAGTGAAACTCTTAAAATGTAAAGAATGAACTCACAAGAGAACCAAGATTTCAAGCTCTGAATCATCCCAACACGTAGGAACTTTCTGATCTTCGTCCAGCCTTTTTTATTCCCTATTTTCTGCTTCTACCCTCAGCTTTGTAGTCGCTTAATCAAATGTTCTAATAAAAAGACGTGGTGATGTGCTCACTGCCGGGAGCATGCCTCATTAACAAAGGATGTTTGCTGAGCGTGTTTCGGGGTTAGCGCCGGAGCTAGATGTCTGGTCCTCCCTTTCATAGCAGTCTTCAATAACATTTGCTAACAGACTGAGCGAGGCCACGGTGAGGAGGGCAGCCCGTTCCTTTCACTGGGGATGGATGGCTGTTTGCAAACTGAGCGGCACACAATGTGGTAAACACGGCTGCCAAAGCCTCAGACCTAATACAGTAAACCGAGACCAAACAAATGGCCTGTCAGCACATTTTAGGATGGGGACTTGCAGAGATGGGAAAATCCCTCAGTCTCTCAGATTCTCACACTTTATGTAAAGCGTGTGCAATTTTAATGACACGTCAACTCATTATTTCTGAAGAGTATTAAGCCATTAGAACTGGCTTGTGTATTTTTATCATTGTTTAATCATTATGCAAAGTAATCATGGATATGTACCAGATATAGGATGATGATTACATTTGACTAAGTGCAGCTGATACAGATGCCACCTTACTAATAAGCTGAATTACTGAAACCACCTATTTGTAAATCAGTGGTGGAATGTAATACAATACAGTACTGTACTCAAGCACTTTTCTTTTACTCTAAACTTTTACTCCAATACTTTTTTACAAATATATTTATTTGTATAGGTTAGGATATTCAGCAGCAGTATACAAAGCAGTTAAAATTAGTAGCTCCACCAATAATCATAATCCATTAATTAATATGGTAGTGAAAATGGGCCATTACGTGCTTTTACTTTTGGTATATTTTAATGATGATACTTTTGTACTTCACTACAATAAGACTTTAAATGCAGGAAGTTTATCTATAATCGAGTAATTAACATTTTGGTATTACTCGATTATTATTTGGTACTTCTTTCACCACTGTTGTAAACCCATCCTACATCCTGTGTGGAAGGAAGATGACGACCGGACCTTATTTGACCCCACTAGCCTTTCTGTTCTCCACATCAGAGATACAGTGCTAACACCAGTTGCCCATGCTAACCAGTTAACTCTGAGTAGAATAACAACAGCTAGCATCTGTAAGAAATCACACTGTGACCCTCTTTGTGGTTTGTTTTTACTGTGCCTGCCCACAGCCCTAAAGTGGCCATCTGCCGTCATGATAGCAGGTACTGTGGGGGTCAAAGCCCCCACTTTAGATGACCAGCAGCCCCTCACCACTCTCCCTCATTGTCTTCCTTTTAATCATCCATGTGTCCTCTCTTTCTTCGTCTTTTATTCCGCTCCCGGTCCTCTCTGTCCTTTCTTTTACCAACTGAGTGACATCTGCTTCTTCTCCACTGCAATCCGATCCCACTTCCCACATAACATATTTTGACATTCACTTAGTGTGTTCACATTCGCCAGTGAGAGGAGTAGCAAAGGTTACAGTAAAAGACCCTTGACATTTACCGTATTGTCTCATCCCTTTCCACATTGTAATTGTGTTTGCCGCAGATGTAGGGCACCTCTTGACTCCCCATTATGGCTAGATCCTTTTGTTAAAGATCTTGCCTCTTAACTCAACGGGATATATATACCTGGCTGCTAAATCCTAAGAACTGTTACAGGATGTGTATTTTGAAAATAATGTAACTTTTATTTTTTAATTACATTTTTATATTTTTTATTATATCATAACTTAGTACTTTTTAATGCATGTAACATTAAGCTGTCTGTGGCTATTTTGTCTGCTGTAACTACGTACATGTCCCCTCCCATTTCTGACAACATATTTGTCTTCCTCATTTCCTGCTATTTGTTGAAAAGACTAGTAAGAGTTGTATGTATAATAGTTGCCTGTAGTGAAACTAACCCACTTCTAATAATGTTCCATTGTAACAAAATTGCTGTTTATTGTGCGTTCAAGTCAGACATGCCTAATTTTGTTAAGAGTCTTTTCCTTTTCCAATACCAAAAGTCTTTGTTGGTTTCTTAGAAAATGTTTATACAAGTCTTCACAATAGCTCTGTTCTCCTCAACAGATTACATTAAGAAGCATTTTAAGAACAAGGGCACAAAAAAACATTAAAACAATTATGACATAGTGCACCAGAAACACATGATATAACTACATATAAAGTAATAATAAAAAAAACATCTGAAATACAAGACAGGGAGAAACATTTCATTATTATTTAGGACAAAAAACACACCAATGCCAAAATCGTCAGGATATTTAGAAGGTTAAAAACTCTCTTACTTTCCCTTTGGCTTGAATCACTCTTTATCTCCTCTAACCTTTACACTGTGCTCCCCCCCCCCTCCACAGACTACAGTGGAGTCCAGTTGCAGGGATGCTGCAGCCAGAGCAGCCTGAACAGTAATGGCAGTCTTCCAGGAGCGGGCAGCCTGCGAGGGGTCCCGGAGCAGAGAGTGGCCAGCTGGGCCGCCTGCTTCGAACGCCTCCTCCAGGACCCAGTGGGGGTGCGCTACTTCTCGGTAAGATAAGAACGTTTCATAGGTGATTGGATTCAGGGTTGTGAAAATATCTGTTGGCATGAAGTTTCATGTTTTACTTTTATTGCAATCTCAATGCGAGGTACAGCATTTGTATTGCAATCCTGTTGTGCAAATGACTTGAAAACGGGCATATTGGTAATACCAATTTCCCAGAGAACCTGAATGAGACATTGGCCTTGGCCGAGCTCTATTTGAGTTATTTATTTTTTGTAATTGAAAGTGAAAAGTAACCAAACTCAATTGTGTAAGCAATAAAGACAAATGTTATTTTAGTTTCAGACTTTTTTCATACGTGTGCTTTGTGCTTTTCTATCAGCTGATCATTGACCATTATGGCATTAAAACTCCTGCATTCTTATCCAGTTATGTCATGTTAGAGTTAGACCACGTTTTAACATTAAACTGTTTACATGCAGTCTTTACATTTTAACATTTCACCTTTTTTGTCAGTATTTGAGAGTTTGCCCCCTCTTTATGGCCTGGATTGTGTTATTTTTTACATTTATGACAAGATTGAGAGACTTATTTTTTTAACCAAATCTAAGGCAAAGATTTCAATAGTCCCAAACCAGTTCTCTATATCCAAACTTTTCATTACGGGCACTTCATTTATATAACCTCCCACAGAAAATATGTGCCTATTGAATTTAGCCTACAACACCTTCAGAAGGCTCAGCATTAAGTTCTGGCGTCCCGGAGGCGCTCCTCACCCCCCCTCAGCACTGATCAGATCCACCCACACTCTCCTGTGCCTACACCAATTTTGTTCACAGCATTTCACCTAAAAAATGTTTCCCTCACTACTGCAACAGCACAGAGAACATAACAAAAAAGCATGATCACCGGTTTGGGATCGTATTAAGACTCCTTCTGTTTCACAGGAATTTCTCAAGAAAGAATTCAGTGAGGAGAATATCTTGTTCTGGCAGGCCTGTGAATACTTCAGTCATGTCCCTGCAGCTGATAAAAAGCAGGTAAGTCTACAGTGTGAAGCTAAACCCACTGACTAAGACATGTAGAGTGATTGGAAACACTCCTATCTTTTTTGTCCTAGATCTACGTAACACAAAATTGAGTATCACCTCTACTAACAGAATAGATATCATACTGTTGTTCCTTAATCAAATGAGTTTTTTTTAACAGGTTAAACAGGGGTAAACCTATCATCTATACCTAAAGCCAATATATATAATAAATCATTTTGAATAGAAGTCTTTGATATGATACAATACAATATACTTTATTGTCCCTGTAAGAACGTTTTTAGACTCGGTCCTGCTTCTCCACATAAGATACAAATCCCACTTCCTGGTTGCATTTACATTTTGAATTCTGTACATAAACATTCTCTCTCGACCCTGTACATTTATTTTGTGACCCTTATGAGTCCCACCTTCCAACAATTGGCCAATCCTTAATGAAATGATGCTATTATTTTATGTGAAATACATCTTGGCTCTAATGCATCGTCCGCCCTCTGTCCTGCAGCTGTCTCAGAGAGCCGGAGAGATCTACAACAGCTTCCTGTCCAGCAAGGCCACCATGCCGGTCAACATCGACAGCCAGGCCCAGCTGGCCGACGACGTCCTCACCTCCCCGCGGCCCGACATGTTCAAGACGCAGCAGCTACAGGTACAGACACAACGAGAGTAGAAGTTGTATTGAGCTAGTCTCTGCAAATAACATGTTGCTTCAGCAGTTTTTTATCACGTCATGTCTTTGGTAGGGAAGAGCTAAATCAAGGCTGCTCTCAACATGTTGAAAGTCATAAATCTAAATAAGACTGCTACATTCATTTTTGTTCTGCATGACAGAATATATAATGTTTGTATATAATGTTTCAGCCAAGTTGCTGATTAAGAAGGGCTAGACTAATGCTATCAGTGTTATACTATTATTATTGAAGCATAATACCAGTATGATACGATTTGTAAAGTTGCTAAATAGGATTGATTCCAACCTGTGTGATCCAAACGTTTTCATTAACTCCACAGCAATTAGCAGTCTAATTCAATGAAAAAGATAGATGCAATAATTTCCAAAATTCACAATACCTTTTAATTCTAACAAAATATTCAGTTCAGCCTTTCTGAGAACTGCGGTCAAAAAATTGTTAACTGTTAATAACTGCTTTTCTTAAGGGTGATGAATTCATTTAAAGGGGACCTATCATGCAAAATGCACTTTTTATGTCTTTTATACATAAATATGTGTCCCCGGCAGCGTCAGAAAATAAAACCCTCTCTCTTTTCCTCCGTACCCAAATCTCTAAAAATGGGGGAACACTGGAGCTGATCCAGATTTGCATCCGATATGACGTAATATCGGAAATGTAGGCTGGCTTTACACCCACGGCCCTATCAGAAACGCTGCTATCAGAAACAATGCCTCACTGTTTTGGAAGTAATATGGTCGGTGTTCACATTAGCATCGCTAACACTCAGAGCTAACCTGTACTGGAGAGCATGTGTGTGAAGAAGCAGGAAATAAAAAGGAACTCACCTTGTGGTATAACCGGCAAGAGAGAAAGCCTTTGAGCTCCATACTGTTTCAGAAAGAGTCCTTGATAATCCATGATATGGCGTTTCATCACCGCAGTATTTAGTTTAGACAGTAGCTGTCGGGTCCCGCATGAGCTCAGACCCCTCCTTTTTTCTTTTTTATCAATTTAAAAAAAAAAAATCTTTATACCCCAAATCAGCACTTTTGAAACAGGAAGTGAAATAGAGGGATATGAGGCATGGCTAGAATGGGTGATCTGTTTGGTATTTTGAGGAAAACACTTCATAGACATGTTTTTTATATATCTGAGACCTATGCTATTGCCTAAAAATAGCTTGATAGGTGCACTTTAATATGAAGACAGACATTCAATAACCTCAATAGAAACTTTAAAAAATAATTACAACACCAAATCCCCAGGTTTTGGTTGATTTTGTGTTATTTCACAACAATTTATTAATTTCTTTAGTATGATGGCATCATAAAATATGACGGCAGACATTCAAAACCTCAATAGAAGCCTAAAAACTGACCCTCAGCATTTCATATTTGTTTGATTTCTGATTTCTATTATTCTCATGATTTGCTTGCTCAGCATCACCGTGAATATCCGGGCATTTTCCTTGACAGTAGGGGGTTCCGTTCTCCTCTCGCCTTTAGTCACTCTGCATAAGCATATTGGCTTTTCTCGATGGCCATCTGGGTTTGTTTACGAAAGGGCGCGGAGCCTTTACCAGAGAAATAAACACAAACTGGCATACGCCCACAGAGAAGCAAGCGCATACTGTACACACAGACACATAGACATGCATGTGTATATTTCCAGGCTGGACATGAGCATTTAAAAGTGTTGAGACACCTGTCATAACATGAGCTGTAACCATACGTTACCACCGGTAGTTCTCCTCTTTTGTTTAATTTACTCTTCCTCACCCTTTTATGTTTGTATCTCACCTCTTTCATTCCACCACTGTTTTTAAAAACCACCCTTTTTCTTCTACAGATTTTTAATTTGATGAAGTTTGACAGTTATTCCCGATTCCTCAAGTCCTCCCTTTACCAAGAGTGCATGCGTGCCGAGGTGGATGGCCGATCTCTGCCGGACCCTTACCAGATTCCCTGCAGTCCTGCGCCCTCTAAACACAGCGCCAGCTCGGACCGCTCCTCCCTCTCCACTCCCAAAAAGGTAACACTGACTTTTTAAGCTGTATCACTAGAATAGATCATAGAGTAACAGCTTTGTTGACAGTCCTTTACAGCTGGTTACATCTTCCTTTTACGTTCTCCAACCAATAGGAGGCCAGAAAGCAGAGGTCAGGGAGGTCACTCACCGAAGACAAGGATGAGAGCGCCGATAAGAAACGCGGCTTCTTCTCGTGGTCCCGCAACAGGAGCTTTGGAAAGGGCCCCAAGAAGAAGGACATAGCAGACATAAACCTGGGTATGGAATGGATAAACAAGAACACTGGTTAAAAAAAGCTTTCCACAAGCTTTCGCAACACTTCCAAAGAGCTGATGTGTCCTTGAAAAACACACCAATTTGATGCCAGCTCCGGTGTTGCCATGAGCTACATGCGGGGGAGGGATGTAGAAACACAGCTGCCCCGCAGTCATCAAAGTATTACACACGCAGCGCATGTACCCAAAAACACCTTTTGACAGCATTTTGACTCACCGGAGAGAGTGCTATCAACAAAGGGCCAGTGTTTTAAAGGTGGCGAAATACCAAAATGAGGTTGATATGATGATGGGAAGCCTTTGTTGGGGATTTTGATCATTATGATATCAAATTATAGCTGTAAGGCACAGAGAGAATCTGCACATCTTTTAAAACAACCTACTCATTGTGCCTTTTTAAGGTTACTAATTTGAAAGGCTGCAATTGATAAAACCATTTATTTTTATTTTTTTGATTTACAAGCTTTGTCAAATACATTAGAAATTATTCCTAATTTTTCTGTAAATATTCTTTAAAGCTTAAGTTATTTTCCATCTTCTCCACCCTCTTGGACCCTCCAAAAGCTCCTCCCCCCTCCTCACTTCTGTCAAGCGACTTTGTTACCCACTTTGAAAAAAAGGTTGATGATATTCGCTCTTCTTTTTCTGACTCACCTTTACTCACCGCTGGGTCACCAGACCCTCCTTCCACCAACACACTTACCTCCTTTTCCCCTCTCTCTCCAAGTGAGGTTCTTACCCTCATTACCTCTGCCCGCCCTACCACCTGTCCTCTGGACCCTATCCCTTCAAACCTCCTTCAGACTATCGCTCCTGATATTCTACCGTTTCTCACCCATTTCATCAACACTTCTGGTCACTTTCCAAACAGTCTCAAGGAGGCAAGAGTAAACCCTCTCCTAAAGAAACCCACTCTCAACCCGTCTGATGTTATAAACTACAGGCCTGTCTCTCTCCTCCCGTTCCTGTCTAAATCACTTGAACGCGCTGTCTTTAAACAACTCTCCTGTTATCTCAATCAGAACAACCTTCTGGATCCGCACCAGTCTGGTTTCAAGGCAGGTCACTCCACAGAAACTGCTCTCATTGCTGTCACGGAGGAACTGCACACTGCCAAAACTGCATCCCTCTCCTCTGTCATCATCCTGTTGGACCTGTCTGCTGCATTCGACACGGTGAACCATCAGATCCTCCTTCGTACTCTCCAAAAACTTGGATTTTCAGGCTCAGCACTTTCCCTCCTCACCTCATACCTGAAAGACCGTACCTACAGGGTGACTTGGAGAGGGTCTGAGTCCGACCCTTGTCAATTAACTACGGGGGTCCCTCAGGGCTCTGTTCTTGGTCCCCTCCTCTTCTCCCTGTACACAAACTCGCTCGGATCAGTCATTAGCCCGCATGGTTTTTCTTACCACTGCTACGCTGACGACACCCAATTTAATTCTGTCCTTTCCCCGCTCAGAGACCCAGGTCGTTGCACGCATCTCTGCTTGTCTAGCTGACATCTTTCAGTGGATGTCTGCTCATCACCTCAAGCTCAACCTTGACAAGACTGAGCTGCTCTTCCTTCCGGGAAAAGATTGTCCCACTCTTGACCTAACAATCAACATCGGCACCTCAGTTGTTTCCCCGACTCAGACTGCAAGGAATCTGGGTGTGACCCTAGATAACAACCTGTCCTTCACTGCAAACATCGCTGCTACAACCCGTTGCTGCAGATACACGCTTTACAACATCAGGAAGATACGTCCCCAGCTGACTCAGAAAGCGACTCAGGTTCTGGTCCAGGCTCTCGTCATCTCACGCCTAGACTACTGCAACTCCCTCCTGGCTGGTCTACCTGCATGTGCCATCCGACCTCTGCAGCTCATCCAGAATGCAGCGGCTCGTCTGGTCTTCAACCTTCCTAAATTCTCCCACACCACTCCGCTCCTCCGCTCCCTTCACTGGCTTCCGGTAACTGCTAGAATCCACTTCAAGACACTGGTACTTGCTTACCGTGCTGCGAATGGATCTGGCCCTTCCTACATCCAGGACATGGTTAAACCGTATACCCCAGCGCGTGCACTACGCTCTGCATCAGCCAAACGACTCGTTGCGCCCTCGCTGCGAGGGGGACCCAAGTTCCCATCGGCGAAAACACGTGGGTTTGCGGTCCTGGCTCCAAGATGGTGGAATGAGCTCCCCATTGACATCAGGACGGCAGATAGCTTGCACATCTTCCGGCGCAAACTGAAAACTCATCTCTTTCGACTCCACTTCGAGCGTTAGAACTATTAACGAAGCACTTTTATACTAATAAAGGACTGGCTTACCTAAAGCCAGTTGAGTAGCACTTGAAATGTTTGGCTCTATGAAACCTGATGTACTTATATGATTCTGTTTTCTTCAAGGTTGTGTCTTCCTGGTCGAATGTACTTATTGTAAGTCGCTTTGGATAAAAGCGTCAGCTAAATGCAATGTAATGTAATGTAATGTGTAAATACACCAGAGTGTTTGTCAAACTCTGGTGTATTTATTGCTTTGAATATATATTACAATCATTATTTTTTGGTCTATGTTGAACCTACTGTTCACACCGGTACCGTCTCTCAATAAATATAGCTGCAATTCAATTGAATGACACTGTTTATACGCAAATATCTTCTTTGATTACCTTTTTTGTGGTGTCAAACTTTGATTATAACTCTAAAAACATTGTTATAAGTCATGCCATAGTTTGAAGCTGTCATGGTGTTAAATATTGTACGTTTTATTTTCTGAAAGTAGTGACTAAAGTCTCTTATCTGCATGAGTTCACCCTCCTCTGTGTTTTCTTGTGCAGACTACTGGGGCAGTAATGGGCGGAGGGAGTCCCAGGGCTCCTTGTCGTCCGGTACCAGTCTGGAGATGGCCACTTCCTGCTCTGCTGGGAAGATCGAGGTAAGATTCCTCTGGACAAATCACTATGGCAACACAGAGCCCAGTGTCTGGTACAGCTATCATATCAGGCCTCAGTAATTGTTTTTTACTTGTCACTTGTCAGCCCACTCATAGTTAACGGGTGGTAGTTAACGGGTGGTAGTTATTGGTGGTAGTTATTATTATTATTGAAACATGACCGGTAAGTTTCAAATTTGTCCGGTAAAATAAATTCTGTCCCGACATATCCGCTTACATTCATAATGTCAGCGGAGGGAGGGGGGGCGGCGCTGTGGAAGAGCAGAGTGGCGAGGGAGAGCTGTCATCTTCCCTTTACAAGCTTCAAACATGTATTTATCGTGTGATTTTGGAAATAAAAATGTCTTATTCTGAAAGCCAAGACTTTGTTTATTTAAAATCAAACAAAACACCCGATCCCCGAAAAACTATTTTTTTACGCAAATCCACGTTTATTTTGAAATGAGCCGTTGCGACTTTCGACTGATTTCGATAGAGCGGGTCACATATGGCAAATGTGTGGTTGGGGGGAACCAGGTCAATTCAAGTACTTTTAAGTTATTTAACTATTAAATACATTGAGTTTGAGTAAAATACTTGGTTACTGATTAATTTAGGTTATAATATATGAAATTGCAAAGCAAAACTGCTGTAATTGATTTATTTTGTCCTTTGGTATTTTTTAAAGGTTTTCAACCTGAAAGAATCCTAATGTGTCCTTGAAAAGTTGAAATAAAGAAAAGGAAAAAGGATTCCAGTTGTCCCTCAAGCCTCTCAAATGTGGGCAAACACTCAAATAAATGCCAAAAACCCAGAGAACTTGACAATACTTATCAGAATAAAAGTATGTTAAATAACACTGCTACCTAGTTAATAACTCTACTTTACTCAGTGGAGGCTCGTCCATTGAGGAAAGGGAGGACCATCCTCCCTAACATTTCAGAGAAAAATAAACTTTGAAGAGAACAATAAATACACCTCAATTTAAAAGATAAGTCTGTTAAAATACAGATAATAGCCCTGGCTTTGGGACTGAAATGGGGCTAGAGAGGACGAGCCTCCCTTTGGGCGGGTCTAGCCAGAGGCTCTGGATTGGGCGCCTATATCATCAGTGAACCAATCAGCGGATCTGACTGCGCATCAGAGTGTTGATGGGGAGGGTTATCAGCGATAGAGTTTGTTCTGAACCGGGGAACAGGGGCGCTGCGCCCTCTTACCAAAATCAATTCCTTGAATTAGGCTTTGATTATGTTCTGGCCCGCCATCTTGCGGCTCAGCAAAAAATTGGCCCGCGGCCAAACTTACTTGCCTACCCCTGCTTTAGGAGCTGTAGGTGTGTGTGGTACAGTGTGTAGGTGTGTGTGGTAGGAGTGTGTAGGTGTGTGTTGTACAGTGCGTAAATGCGGCGGACAGACGGGTCTCAGTTGGTTTGGTGTCCTCTGCTTACTTTTAATAGGCCTACTTGTAAATACAACTTTTGGCCCGTAATTTCAATTCCCCATTTCAGCGACCAGAGAGAGAGAGGGGGGGATATATCTAGTCTCTGATTGTGTTACGTTATTATGAGAGTGCTCTCGTACTTTAAATTGTATATATAAATATATTTGTGTGCGTGTGTCCGCATCTGTAGCCTGTTATTGTCTCATTATACCTCACTCTCAATTAATTCAAAGTAAATATGTGGGGGAACAATGTTCAGCTGATCTAACAGAGATACAGCACTATGACAAAACACTCGACAGCTGATGCAGCTGTTGCCACGTAATAATGAACGGACGGCTCTTTAAAATGACCGCTCAGAGGAGAGGAGTTCTCATTTCTTTAAACGTCTGCTGCTTCCCCTCCTCTCTCCTCGGTTTCCCTCCTCGGTCCTCCGCTCGCATCTCCTGTGTGCGGGTCTAAGTCTCGAGGAGGGGAACCGAGGAGGGGAGTTGAGGAGGGGAAATTTGAGTATTGAGAAGCCTCTAAGGTCGGACAACAACGTCAGCGAAATAGTGCCCACTGCCCACCAGCCACGCCCCGACACATGGGGTCACGCCGGCCAATCACAAAGCTTTGATGCGTTCAAGTGCATTATTCTGGCACAGGAACATTATGTTACAGGACATTAACGATAAAACAGAATGTTGTTGTTCTATTTTTAGACACATCTCGCGATCGACTGGGAATCTCCTCGCGATCGACTGGTTGGGCACCCCTGCTCTAGACCGACAATTTTTTTGGAGCTGGAAGTGAACCGGATTCCGGAGCTAAGAGCCGGCGCCGCTGCGGTGTAAACAGGAAAAAACGGCGCTTTTCAGGCTCCAGCTCCGAGCCGGAGCTGAAAAAGCGCTGGTGTGAAAGGGGCATCAGTGCCTGCTAGAGAGGTGGTACTTTCCTGGGGAGAAAAAAGTTCCAATTTCTGATTGGCTGGGCGAATTGCAAACCACGCCCGGTAAAACTTTGAACAGTTTTGTGAAGCCGCCATTGTATTTGCTGGCATTAGCATTATTAGCATTAGCCCCGCGCACCAACGGAGAGAGAATAACTTATGGCAACACAAAAAAACAGTGCTGGGAACTAAGTACGGCAAAGTACACAGTACAAAGTGAAAGCGGCTTTTGTAACACTTCCAGTCCTTTTAATGAAGCCTCCTTTTGTCTATCTTCTTTAGGCTGATAATCGCCACTCAGTATGGGAGCGCTCCCCCAAACACTGCAGCGTGGTGCTGCCCGACGGCTCCTGCTCTCCCATCAGTCTCCGGCCCGGGGCCTCCATAAGGGACGTCCTCCACGACCTCTGTCAGAGCATCAACGTCAACATCGCTGCTGTGGACCTCTTCCTGGTGGGAGGAGAGAAGGTAAGACAATCATTGACTGATGAATGCTGGAAACATGCTGCTAATAGATCAGAACACTCAGGCAAGCTCCTCATGCAACCACTGAGTCAACCCTTTGTTTGCGATGAACCAAGCTAATAAAACAATGTATTTTCTTGTGAGTAGTCATTGGTTAAATTAAGCTTTTTCTAATTAAGTTCCAACAGAGACACTAAAACAGATTTACTGTGTAGAGTTTACGGTATGGAGTGCTCTGGGTTTGTCGCTTGTGTTTTTTAATGTTGCTTTTTTCCTCACAGCCTTTGGTGTTGGACCAAGACTGTATGACCCTCAGCTCCCGAGAATTAAGAGTGGAGAAGCGGACGTTGTTTAGGTATATTCCTTAAACATTTCCTTTGATTTGTCAATTTCCTTTAAAGAGCTCTTCACACGTTAGTTTACATTGGTTTTGCATACATAACAAGACAAGAAAACAAGAAATACCCAATCCAGGAAGACCAATACAGGCATGCAAATATTATTAATAGTATAACCACAAACCTGAATCTTTTTAAATAATAATCAACGGAAAACTACATTTACAAATAATAAGTTAATCATTTAGAAATGCAATTAAATCCTTGCCTACTTCCCTCCCTTAAAAGAATTATATTAAATATGTATTGATCGTAATGATGAGAAAACAGCTGGAGGGGTTTTAAGGTAAAAAAGGATTAATATTTTACTAGTTTCACCTTCGTCTAAAGAAGGGTACAAGGGAGCGTTGTACAAAGGAAAAAGAGATCTATTGATCCTTGATATTCTATTCTTCTCTAAATGCCTTCCTCTTACCTCGGCCAGGTCTCAAACTGGGGCGCTGCGTCAGATTTCCATGGTGTCTCTTCTTGCCAATAAATATCACTTTTTCACTGTGTGCTTTAATGTCGCCGCTGACATTTACCCGTGCTCTTTCTGTGCTCCTAGATTGGACCTGGTCCCCATTAACCGCTCCGTGGGTCTGAAGGCCAAACCTACCAAACCCGTCACTGAGGTCCTGCGTCCCGTGGTGGCCAAATATGGCCTCCACCTCAGCGATCTCGTGGCCAAAATAGTAAGTCGCCCCCGGTGGCTACAATGCCTTCATGTTTGTTTGAAGCTCCTGTGTGTGTGTGTTCAGCATCTTGTGCAGTGTGTGACGGTGCCACAGGGTGGAGTATCATGGTCAGGGGAAGGAAGCGACCGCATCCTTTTCCATCTCTACACGGTGGTTAGCGCTGTGACTCAGCCCGACCTCCGAAGATGGAGCAGCAGGGCTATAATTACAAATGACGACACTCCTCAAACATGCCAACTCTTTTTAGTCCTCCCCTCAACTCCTGCCAGAGGATGTATTTTAGTCCTTTGGGTTTCCAGGCATTATAACTCTATTATACAGTAGCCTGTAATACGGTTTATACATTTAGCTTGTGAACTCAATTACAGCCAAAACAAATTGAGACATACTTAGCCATAAGGTGTTAACCATCAAATATGACTTTCTTTCAGAGTGGAGAAACTGAGCCTTTGGACCTAGGCGCCCCCATATCCAGTTTGGATGGCCTGCGAGTTGTTTTGGAGAGAGTTGATCCAGCTGCAGGGAAAGGTGAGACCATCAAACAAGAATACAAACAAATCACCAAAAATAAGAATTCATTTTTATTTCAAATGTAAAGAGAAGATGTGTTTTACCCTGGAACGCGTACCAAACTGTTGCTTTCCTGGGATGGACACCAGAAGTTTAACTTTGTTCGACTTGTTTACATGCTTTAATATTCAAAAAGGTCTTTATTTGTCTCATACTGCCTGTGTTACAGCACCTCTTTTCCCCCTCTGTCTGAAACCAGTCTGCTCTGATTGGTTAGCTGGCCAGCTCTAGTGTGTTTGGCCAACTTAGAGATGTCCCTCCTATCACTTAAAATGTGGTGGAGCACTAGCCAATAACAGCGCGAGTGATACATAGTGATGTCACTATGTTACGGAAGTAAACATAGGAGTCCAATGGAGGCGTTTCAGGCAGGGGGGAGGGGGGGGGGGTGTGTAGAAGAATGCACATTTTAGCCTTTGCAGACCATTGAAATGCACAAAAACCTATATAACACACTACAGGAAAAGGGAAACCCCAAAAAGCACAATCTGGCACTTTTAACTTCTGTATGTATAACATGTCTTTTATTCTCTCTGTCTTTGTTTCAAGAAGATAAATCCAAGTCTTCCTCCCTAAAGAACCTCCCTCCATCCAGAAGTTTTTCTGCTGCTGTGAGTACCCACAATGTCTTTTTTCTCACGTTGCTTCAAATGTCGGGATGTGGTGATTTGTCCTTTCCTACTGCTGCTCTGCTTCTGCTCCTTTAAGCCTCATTAATCAGCGGGTCAGTGCATTAACATTTACACTTTTCGACAAGCTTTACATTGGTGTGTACTTCCTGATTTGTTTGTATTCTTCGCCCTTACACCGCCCGTGGCTGACTCACCCGCTCAAATTCTCCATGCTTGAGTTATTGCACCGTATGAAGACAGATAGGACTCCGTATAGATCTTAGCATGGCCAGAAAAAGGCTCCGACAGACGGACAAGGCTCATTAAACCTGGACGTTCTGCTTCAGCCCGTGCTTAGCCTGCCCCCCCCCCCACCTTACGAAACCCTCCTCCCCCCCACTCCATCCCCTAACAGAGTGCATTGTTATTGTTGCATCTGCAGGGAGATGAGAGGTCAACACCAAAGGACTTTTCTGTGAAAGCGAGTGGACCAGACTCAGCACTCCCAGGGGAAAAGAGAAAACAGAAAAAGATTAATATAGATGAAGCTGAAGGTAAATCCCTCTCTTCCTTCTTCTTCTTCTCTTTTTGATGTTTTTGTGGTGGATTTCTTAGCTTTTGCTTTGCCTCTGGACTAGGGTTATTTTCTCTGTCAGGTGTGAGGCTGCTATGCTGCATGTTCAACTTTGACTAATATTTTCTTCCAGGATTGAACATATTCGGAAGAGTTAAAGTGATTTTCTTTGGTTTTGTTGCAGAATTCTTTGAGCTCCTGAGCCGGGCGCAGAGCACCCGAGTCAACGACCAGCGCGGCCTCCTGAACAAAAACGACCTGGTGCTTCCCGACTTCCTGCGTCTCACCCCGGCCATCTCCTGCTCCACTCCAGACTCCAAGAAACAGAGCCGGGAGAACGGCATCTCCTCCAGAGTGGCTCTCAGCGCCAGCCTGCGCTCCGAGAGCCTCGACTCCTCCCTCAGCTCCAGCGCCAACGGACACTCCGCGATGAGGCAGTGCCTGATGCCGCCCACACGCCACGCCACCTTCGGCACCCACCTGTCCCCCATCCCGCGGCCCTCGGACACCCGGCCCAGCCTCCGCACCGTGGAGGAAGACACCAACAGCGACCTGACCCTGGTGGGGGAGGGCCACATCAGCAGCCCCAACAGCACCCTGCTGCCCTCGTTGTCGTCCCCCATGCCGTCCTTCAACAGCAGCCTGCCAGAAGCCAACTTCACCCCCCCACCGCCCTGCCCCCAGCCTCAAGACGCAGGTGGAGAGTCCACTTCAGGTATTTCGACAGTGTAACCCAACCAGTGTGTTTGCGTGTGTGTCGTATGTGCGTGTGCGTTCTCTCCACAGTGGTCCAAACCCGACCACTTTAACGGTAACACTCCCTCTACACTGACTCTGATGCACTTTAATGACAAATTGTCAGTTTGCCGTTCCTTTAAGAAAACTGTTTTTCATAAAGTTAGCCAAGCATGTGTGTAAATAGTGATGTGTATATTTTGTTCAACAAGTACCTGGAAGTCACTTCCAACTGTTGCGTCAGTTCATTCCAGTAATACATTTAGTTTATTTTGGGTGCATGACGATGGTGATGGCGGAGATAATGAATATGAATAGTACATGCGTAGTGCATACAGATTACCAATCAATATTTGACAGTCAGTAAATGCTGTGGTGGAGACCATTGAACGTGAGATTGGCAGCTGTGTTTCCTGCCATCATGGGTTCATCATGTACAATTAGAAACCATCGTAGCCAAGTAGACCCATGAACCTGTTTGACAGCATTACAACAGTCATCACTAAACAAATGCTGTGCTCCTCTCCATCCCACCACGTTCATTTCAGAGCAATCCAACAATGTCAGACCCTCGGAAATCTGGTGAGTCATTACCAAGGTGTCGTCTCCAGCTGTAGCCATTTGAGCAACCGGTGAACATAATTATTCACCGAGAGGACAAGTGCTCCTTAGCGCTGGTGACATTGTTGGATTGCCTGTCACTCTTTCCCCCCGGGTCCCCTCTTTAGACACCTGTTGTAGATAATCACTGCCAATGATCTCTGTACCTGTGATTTGAGTAGATCTAATAAATGTTAGAATTGGAAATCACTCTCGTCTGTCTTTTTACACGTTTGTGAGTTTTCTCTCTCTCACCACCACCTCCACAACCTTTTCCCGCCTCCGCATGCCCCCCCCCCCCCTCCTCTTCTCTGTAGCTTCCTCTCATTTTCTCTTGTGGCTTCCTCCTCTCATCAGCTCCCACTCCTTTGTGTACTTTTCTCTGTGCGCGTGTCTCAGGGTGTCGCTGTGTGTGTTCTGTGTTGGTGAAACACTGCTTGGTGGGTTGTTGCTTCACGGGCTCTGTGTGTAGCTTTTGTTGTGTTGTGCTCGAGTGTTGGCTCATAGTGTACAGCTCACCTGCAGATGGATTTCATTTTTCTATCCCCCCTCCGTGTCTTTGTCCCCCGCCCCCCCCCCCACACTTATGTGTTTTGAGATTGAAGGTAAACCAATCAAGTGGTGAATTGATTTGTAACGGTGGTGGTTGATTTGTTGACGTTTTCAGAAATACAAGGCTTTCTCTTTACAGATATGCAATTAGAGGTGACATGTTTTTGATTCACGGCGTTAAATATAACTCCAGGGAACCTTCTGTGATCCCGTGAAAGAGAGGATAATGACGCTCGACGACAACAAAGCCGGTGTTTATCACTTCAAAGCACCGTATCAAAGCTGCATGCTCACTCTGACCTTGCTTTCTTTACATGAATAGCGAGTCTTTAATGCAAGGTGATGCATGCAGAAGATGATGAGGAAGGATGGAAGCTCCTCCGCAGGCTCCCTCTTTTTCTCGTTGCTAAGTGCATCAGCCTGATTCTTCCCACCACTGGGCGCCATGGTAACCTTATCTGCAGGTTAACTGAGCTACAGATAGAAACTGTCACTGCTGGTTTTCATCCGTCTCCCAGACTATTACACCCTTTGTCCCAGCAGCTGAAAAATACTTTTAACATATCCATATTTTTAACACCTCGGGGAGGCTGGAAAAGTTAACACGCCTCCACTTTATCAAGTTGTTACTTCTTTATTCTGGTGCCAAGTCACGCTCGCTGCAGGCTTTATAAAGTGTTTAAGAGACAAACACCCACTGAATAAGTCAGAAGCGGTCAAGTTAACAATGGTTCAGGAGCAATTATGCTTTTTTACTGTCAGTTTATTTGTTTCTGTTAAAATGGCGCCCTCTGCTGTTCCCAGGAAATCAATCATTACTGCTGTGGTGGATCAACACGTCATGAATAATAAAGTACAATAGAAAATAAGAGGATAAAGTCCAGCTGTGTCTACATGAGCTCATGTGGATAAAATAAGTACTTTTCAAGTCATAGAAATGTATTGTTTCCTAACCCTACTGCAAAAAGGTCAAACTACACAAGGTAATTCATGCATTTATAAAGGGCACTGAAGAAGCGAAATCATTGTATTACGGGTAGAATGTGTCTTCTGAACACCCTGTAATCAGTATACGAATTAGCTTCTAAAACGGTGGCTCTAAGGCAGAGTTATATTAGTACCAAGAATATTTCTGGCTCGACAGTAAGTTGCATTTACTCTGCATATTTGGTGTAAATTACCCCCTGATTAGTCTGTTAGAATGAAACCAGAAGGCCTGCGGTCTGTATCTGGAGGCCTTTAGCAGGAGTCACCGGGATAATTTCCTGATGATGGCTGTAATCAATTCACCCTGTCTGACACACTGCGAGTCATGAGGGGAGTGCCCACTAGGGGGCGACATCACACAGTGTAACTCCATCTGAGTGGCATGAACTCAATGCATAGAGTTTGAGTCAGAAATAAAGGTAGGAATTGAGCCAGAACTGATTAATTGAGGAAGGGTTTAAATGTTAGATGCTTTCTGTTTTAATTCAGAGGAATAGTTTGGCTCATGTGGGGAAGATGAAAGAATTCCTGCTGGGAGTAAATCTACCCTGAGGCCGGGCTATCTACAAAAAGGGCTCAGTAATGACTGCAGCACACCTGAGGGACCATGTGGCTCAGTTTTAACGACATCTTCCTCTTGTCAGCTCTCAAAGCCGACAGATCTGACCCTGGGCCAGCCTTATCATCCATCTGGTGATCAGAGGAGGGCTGCGCGCAGATTTTTGGCAGCACTTTCTGTAGCTGAGTGCGATCCAGGCTCTTTTTCAGCTCCAGGCTGCTGCCATGTCTGTGGACAAACCTCACCATAGGAGGCATGGCTGTGTCAAACAGCTCTGTTAAGGCCATCATGTTTGCACGTTTGCAAGCTGGGACACCGAAAACATGCTTGGAAAAGGTGAAAAATGATGGCTGGGAGAAACACACTTAATCTTGTGAGGTGATCTTTTGTAGAGAAGGCAAGACATCAGGCATAATTAAGCTATCTCAACATGTTCTTAATATTTATTTAGTTAAAATGTATACATACGGTTTTAACATTTTGAACAAGACTTGGTAGCATGGTGGCTCAGTGTTTACAGTAGGACCTTCTTCTATTAGTATCAACATCTTGGAAGTCCCCTGTGACAGGGTGTTTCTTTGGGATAGGCTACAATGCATGCTGGGATAGGCTGCACCCCCCCCTGCCTGACCCATAACAGTACAAAGTGAGTATGAAGCATGTGTTCACATCCTTTTTGGCTTGTGACAAGAACTGATACTGTCATTTATATGATCAGTTTTTCTAGTAAATTAATCAATACAGAAGATTAGTTTTGATGAGTCCCAAAGACGCATATTATTGATTTTTAACTATTTTGTGACATTTAATCACAGTTGTACCCTTTTTAAAAAGGACACATGTTAACTTGTGACCTGTGTTAAAATGTAAACATTAATGAGCACCTGAGGCATAATGTGATTTTGTAGATCTGAGGATAAAATATTTCAGAGGAAAATTGCAATTGTAAATTAACTTTTCGAAAATAATGGATTTTAAAAATATATTTCCTGGGGTAGAGGATGGATGGATGAATACATTCATGGCTTTAAAAGTAGAGCTGCAACAAAAGACATACTAATGAATATGTATAAATAGTTCTTGGTTCAAAACTGGCAGTAAAAAAGGAAGTTTTACGCTTCTCTATACATAATAATAATAATAATAATAGTAATAACACATTAAGAATTCTGGGTGTTGGACTGACAAATCATGACACGTAAATACATTACATTGGAGGCAATTTCAATTGCATTTGAAATTGTATAGATCAAACAATCAATGTATCTACAAAATTATTTGCAGCCAATTAATTATAAAAATAATCACTGTTGCATTCAATTTCAAATGTACACCAATTAATCATAATATGTCACCTAGCAGCTCTGCACGACAGCATCAATGCATCACATCCTGTGTGTTGCAATATGTGTTGCAATAAGTTGCAAGTTCTTTCTTTTTTTTCAGCACTAGTGTTATGCCCCGGCCACACGAGGACGAAAACGGTCGTTTGCTGTTTAGTGTCATATAGACCGTTCGGCCACACGAGGACGACCGAATACGGCACTAAACGACTGCGGAAACGATAACGGGTCCCAAGGTGGATAGAACGGCACACGCAACGCTCTGGGGGGTCCAACGGCTCCGTGTGTACGCCCTATACGATCATTTTCTGATAATGATGAGGCAATAGCCCCGCCTCTCCCCACCTCTGCTGCTCACCCCCGCGTCAAAGTAAACTGCACACTGAATTCAGATTATGTATCTTTCTCTCGATATGGACCTAAACGCGAGTGAAGTATAATCTGACAGGACGGAGACACCTCTCAAACTACCTAAACTAGTTATAAATATGTTTATTTTTACTGTCGGCCGGGGTCACTCATTACTGGATCAGCTGCTGCATGAAACAGACACTGGCGCTGTCCAAAGAGAGGGAGGAAAAAGAGAGGCTCCGTGTATTTTATTATTATATTAGGCTATATATAGTCGTTATTCATTTGTTTTAAAGCTCAATAAATAACAAAGAAGACCTTTGACCGGCACTTTTATAATTTTGTCGGAAGATTTAAACTTTAATACACGTTGACTGGCGAAAAACTCTGCCCGGTTCCCTCGGCCCCCACCGCGGAGAATAAACAGAAGGGCAACCATGACAACCATGCTTCTTCGCTGCTTTTGTGGAGGAAGTTACAGCGCCACGTACAGGCTCCTGCATATGTACTGCAGCTTCTCCAGCGGTTGGAGCTAAACGGAGCTGTCTCGTGTGGACAGACACTATCCGGATGACTATTGCGTGTGGACGGAAGCTTTTTTGCGATTGCGTTTGCGTTAATCCTATGCGTTTAGCCGTTTTCGTCCTCGTGTGGCCGGGGCATCAGAGAACCTGTTGGCAGTCGTTGAACAGCTATTGAAGCTGTTTCGTGTTCACCTTGGTGGATTCTGTTGTGCCGCAGTGGTTCTGCTGAGGGTCTGTGTAAGATCAGCTGTTGGAGCTCACAGGCTGTGTTTACATCTGCGCCGAACAGCAGTGAATCACAGTCGGTGGAGTTGGGAGCGTCTATGTGTTGAAGTGCTGTGTTTGAGTCACTCGGGCCTCTGTGTTTAGAGTCTGTGGGGCCATAGGGTTCACATGAGAAGTGGGGAGTTTATCAGTGACTGTAATACCAACATCCTGGAAACATTGGGGTTTTAGCCCCATGAGTACACTTTCATGAGAAGAGGCCGATTCTTTTTTGCCCATCACCCTCTTAAAATGTGCTTTTAACTTTGGTTATTAAACAGTAAAAGCCTTTGATGAATACAGCTTGTTTGAAATGAAGCCCAAATTGTGAAGTTGTAATATACAACATGGGACAACTCATCCAAGTCCATTTAATAATATTTAATAATATCCATTCAGTTATCCCCCATGGTTGGCAAGTGAGTTCAGCAAGTTTGAGCCAAGACATTTATGTCATCCAGATTGTCTTGACATCAGCTGTCCAGATTATGCAACTGTCACATTACTCAAACATATTCAACTAAAGTGTTCATTTGAGCTACAATGCATGGGCAGCCACGCAATGGATGACACGTTTCTTAGAGCCGCTGAAATGGAAAACACTCATATTACGCATCTGGTCATGATGCAGTCTAATTGGAAGACATGGTCCAAATGAGTCAAAGTCGCAAAGAGATGGGATATATTCTTTTAAATATGCTTTTAACCACAAATAGGTGCAGTGATCAATATTAAGTTACAAAAAATGAATCAAGTTTATAAGAAGTGAAACACTGAAAATAATCTTCCACATCTGTAGCCAAGCTCTGTTCTTTATTTAGAGTTTTAGCAATTTTTTAGCTCATTGTTTTGGTTTTTAAACCTTAAAACATCTGCTCCTATAAACTGGAGCTTGCAGCTGTTTTAATAAAAAAGATATGTGGGCTATGAGCCAAGCACGATAACAATCAGACTTTAAAAGAAACTTGTAGTGGAGAGTGAATATTGAGCTTGGATTGATCAGAACACAAAAGAATTAAAGAAACAATGTTTGTCGTGTCTTCTTGATGTTTAATTGAGTAACTGTAATCTATGTGACCTATGTAATCCAAGTGGCCACATCTATGAATTCCCCTTGTGTTTTTGTCTTTGCACATTTTCAAATGAAATATTCAAATAGACATTGGCTGCCCATAAAGCATCAACTTATCTTCAATCTGTCTTTCCTTTCTCCCATGCACAGAGGGAAACACAAAACCAAGCTCTGACACCAAATCAGCCACCGACAGAGCCGACGCTGCACAGACGGCTCCGGAGGTGATGGATGTGGAGGAGGTCCATCTGGAGGAGGGGACACTGGAAACATCCCAGGGAGAGGAGTCTGAGCTCAGCCTGAGCTTCCAGGGCTACGTGGCTGAGCTGCGGCAGTGCCAGAGCAAGCTGAGGAGCACCCAGATACCCCAGAGTGGCCGGAACCCACCAGAGGGCCAGGACTGCCAGACAGACCTTTACAAGGCCACAATCGTCTAAAGGGAAACCCCACTGCTGCACTTTTTAAGCCTAAGGCACTGTCAAACAATGGGCTGCATGTACACTCCAAAAAAAAGTCAATATTATGGTGATAGATATTGTATATTTGTTACGAATTCTGGCGTATTCTTGTCGATTTTTAGTACTGGTTGTAATTTTTAGGCAGTGATATGTTTTTGTTATGCTTTAGTTTAATAATGAAGTTCAAAATCGTTCTATTGTGAGCCATGTTAGACTAAGGACAACAATGGAAGAAGCCTGAAATTAACTTAATGGTACCAGTTTCTAATAGGCATTTAGGATTGAAAGTTGTCATTATTGGGTTTATTATAAATGTAACTCTCTTATAAGCTATCAGTATGAATTGAACAGCTAAATTAAAATACCTTGTGGGAACAACATATACAAGAGAAGAGATTAATAATTGATTATGCCATCAATTACATTTAAAGACACTCGCAGGTTAGGAAAATTGTGAGATGTAGATGAAAAGCTCTGAAATAATGTATTGAATGAACTCAAAAGCATAACCAAAATGTAAAATAATACCATTAATTAAGCTATTAATTGCAACTTAAAGTTTGAACAAAAAATCTTGACCTAATGTCAATGTACTAGTTTTTCTTCTGCTGAGGAAGGCTGTGAGATATAGTGGAAAGATAAAAAATACTCATCTAGTAAGAGCACCTTGGGCTAAAACATTTTTGTCAAACGACTGTTACCCTATTAGAAAGTGGTACCAAATGTTCTGGCATCATATGCTAGATCGTACTTTGTTATAGGATTAAAAGGGAGGTAAATCACAATTTTTCTTGCATATTTAAGTTTTTTTGTATATATTTTCTTCTTATGTTTTACAGATAATACATGATGGTACCTTTGTTGCCTGTACTTCCTGCTTCTGTGGTTGTGTGAGGTTGTCCACATGTTGAATGATTAAAAAGCTTTGTTTGCTGTAATTCGAATCAAAAGTTCTCTTTTCGTTTGTAAGTGCATAATTTATAGGATTAATTCATTGTTTTATGTCAGTAAGGGAATCCTTTAACATCCTGTAATAACTCCGTAGACACCCTTGTGAACAAATAGTTGAAATACTCCTCTGTTGTACTTTATTACCCCAAGTCTTACATAAAACAATCTCTGCCCTGAATTCTTCTTCTCGTCATATTTGGCCAGCTTCATGTGTTTGCTAAATTAGTGGGACTTGTAAATAATTAACGTTGGAGATGTCTTAGTTGAACAATTTTACCTCCACCTGGGATTTTTTTTTTTTTTTTTTACCAATGCAAGGTGCTGTTCAATTGTCCAACCTCCTCTTTGTATTTTTAGCTCAGCATCTGGAAGGAGATCATTACAGCTGGGGAAAATTAGAGGTTAGATTACGGGAATGGGTAGTTTGTCTTGACACAGCATGCCACTGCTGGAATGCTGACAACACAAGATTGGTTGGGCTCTTCACTTTCATACTTGTCCTATTTCAAAGGGCCTGCCATTATTGAGTTCTAGATGAGAACTGTACTTTCTGCCTTATCCTTGATTCACCTTACATTTGACTTATCTGATTTTAAAAACAAGATATAACCCAATGGCCCATCTGTGAATGTTTTTATGCCTAGACTGCTTCCACATTGTGCTCTTTTACCATCTCCCAAAGCAGTCCTTTTGTACTATCTATGAATCTATGATGGGAATAAAAGAAGAGCCCTATAACCAGTTTCAGGACTTCCAAAACCATTCCTAAGAACTATCTTTTGTTGTGACATCAGCTAGCACTACTTTCTCCAGGGTAACATACTGTGACAAGTAGGTATCGGGCTATCGGCAGTTAAACAGCACTGTTTGTTAGCACACCAACTGCTAGTTTTCCTCTTTAGCTTAGCGTTATTTAAGCTAACTTCTAAGCATGCTTAAACATCGGCATGACTCATGGCACTTGACTTAATTTCCTCTGCAATTAATTATTAAATTATCACAACAGCCTTGAACTTCCAAGTCAAACTTTGTTCAACCCATTTACTTTAATTCGTTTAGAATATATTATGTGGGACCCGTAAGGTTAGCATTTCTGTTTGGGACACGCGTTAGCTAAAGTTAACTGGGCTAAAAACACGAGCTAACTAATGAGTTTGATGTCAGAATTAAAATTGAACTTAGTCGTGGTTTCTCCTGTAAGTGTTCATTTAAAAAGGGGTTGTTATAATACTGTATGTCAATTGGTTTAATTATATTACTGAGGCTACATCACGTTACTTAACAGTAGAGTTAGCCTAATATACTAAACTATAGCTCAACATGCATTAACCCCATTAGCTTAGTTAACCTGCAATTTGCTGCTGGTGATACATTTACAAAGACATGTCAAAAGTTACTATTATATTATGCAGTCTTTATTAACTAAACAAGTTTACAAAATCCAGACACCACAGTCGACACACATTTAGTATCATATGAGGCATACAGTTAAGTGACACTGCAGTAACGCGTTACTTTAACACGGTGCCGGAGTCGGAAAAGTTGGGAGTTTGCAGCAGATAGTCCCCCCGCCTGAGCCTCTGGAAAGTTTTGGTCTGTCCTCTCTCCATGGATAACTAACAACGATAAACCGTGGGCGTCTGCAGAGAGGTGCAGAGGGAACACCAGCCGGGATATAGGATGCCTCGGAGATAGCCGAGCCCAATGACGCAACGGGTTTACTCAATACAGCTTGAAAGTGTGAGGGACAGGATAATACTTGCAGGGTTTCCCACGTCTCCTATGACAAAACGCAGGCTGATCACTTGGAAACTGACAGATATAACGTGACAGGCTCACAGAACCTCCTCGGACTTCTGGAAACAAGCTTCTCCGGATGGACCAACACACTTTCATGATGGCATACTTTGTATTACTTTTTCTACCTTGTGTTTTCAGTACAAGGGGGGTAAGTTTTAACCACCCTACTTACTTGTTTTAATCAATTTTGCGTGAAAAGTTAATTGCAATAACTTATTTTCACTTATTTCAGCGCATACTGTCTGCTGGGTATGAATCCATGATCTCACATGTGCCATACAGCGGGATCCGGAAAGGTAGGGTTTACCTAAGTCCTGGGTTTGATTTAGATGAGAAAAGAGGGATGGTGCACATTTAACTGGCAGTGAATATGTCATATATTTTTAGCTTACAGAGAAAGTTGTGGGTGCAACTTTAACTGTAATCCCTTGGGAGTTAGTGCTTGTATAGGTCTGTTACCTGCATATTTAGGTATCTAGGGAGATGGATTTACTGTTCTCTGATCAGAGCTATTCAAAGTCAAAGGAGTCTTTGTGTTTGAGGCGCAGGGGGAATTGCATTTTTTTCAGCCATTTTCTGATTTCACTCGTTTGTGTTCTCTGAAAATCACTAACAAGCTGTGTTTTCTTTCTCTGTTGCCAGTTCTAACAACAGACAACAAAGAATGTAAATTCCCATTTCGTCAGGGGGGAAGAATTCATCACCACTGCCTCACCATCCGGTCCTCAAAACCCTGGTGAGTTTCTATTTTTTCACAATCAACCACCTGTGTGTAATGGTAACAACTTACCACACACTTGCATTAGACCACACGTGACAGGTAGAAGTGCTGCCTCGTCACATTTTGGTTTTGTGCAGACTCACACGCCTTGTATACGTCACCCTAACGCCGACCGCAGGTGTTACGTGTTAGGTGTTTGTATGACTTGTCCTCAAGTTGGCATGACATTGAAATGAACAAAAACACTGGTATTTTCCATCATGTAATTGCAGTGATTTCCTGATGACACTAGTGCAGTGTGTAATTGGGGTGTGTAGTGGCTGCCAATTACAGTCACAGTAATGGGGGATTTACTGTCATAATGCCATTTTTTAATGAGCTAATTTGCTTTAATTAATTGCTCATTGCTGGTGGGCCCTCTAATGATGTGTGTGCCCTGTCAGGAATATTATAATAGTTGTATTATACTTATTAAAGAAATCCTCTGTAAATTGTTGCTGTGGCTGTAGTTTATACATTCTCATCCTTCGGGTGAATAAACAGCTGTCACAGTTAAACCACATTTTTATTGCTTTAGATTGTGTCTTAGCAACAAAATCTTCCTTTTTATTAGATTTTTCTATTTTGGAAAACTTGCTGACGGGCTTTTCCAGTCTTCATTCTTTGGAATTGAGACAAGAAGGGTGGGTGCCAGCAAGTTGGAGCAACATGAATGCAATTATATATGGCCCAACATCCCGGTCCACCTACTGCAATGTGACCCTGCATGTTTTTGCGATGCGTTCATGAGCTCAGCGCCAGGAGAGGTTTGTCATTATGTACTGCAGATTCACCGAGCGGTCCAGGAGTATGCCGATGTTGCTTTGGTTAAAGAAGTGGATGATTTACAGAGTAAGAGAGTGTCAGTCGGTTGTGGTTTAGTGAGGTTTTCTTTTTCTCACAGAATCAAAGTGCAGTGATTCCCACAGCATGTTAATACTTTGGGGGGCCCCCAAAGTATAATGGCTCCCCCCAAAGTATAATTTGTGTGTTTTTTGTTTTTTTTTACTCAGTGAGCACTCATTTGCATTGGTGGCAATGAGTGCTCAGTGAGTAAAAAAAACTTTAAAAAACATAAATTATACTTTGGGGGGAGCCACCCATAAATTATACTTTGGGGGGAGCCATTATACTTTTTTTGACAAGCCGCGACAGATCCACTGCTCAAACAGTCTGTGCAACCATTAAGTTTGTTGCTCATTTCATTCACCAGTTTGTATATAGTTAAAATAAAGTTATCCGGTGATTGACGATCAGATACCAGTGTGGAGTTTTCTGTCTTAAATTTGATATAGATCATGTTCTTTGTTGGTTTGTGAGGATGTTCATACACACTTGGTAAGATGTGTGTGTGAAAGAAGACCACAAAAAACAGCAGTGACTGCTCTCAGCTGTTTAACACTTAAAGACCTAGACACCATCACCAGTTGTAGGTTGTCTGAAGTGCAGTGTTACTATGAAAATTCACTAGAATGCAGGAATTGAGAAAAAAAATCTCAACATTTTTCATGTTGAGATTTTCCGCCCCGAGTCGTTCCCCCAAAGTATTCAAAAGTACCGCATTTCAGTTACAGAGAAATTGTTAGTGCGGCTTGTTAGTATTTGTAGCTTGTAAGACGTCGTTTAAGGGTGAATAAAACACTCTCATGATATAAGTGGTTTTATGTCATAAAATCAGTTAATGCTTATTGTGAAACTGTTAATGGATACAATAAGCAGGTAGTTGTGTCTCTATTCGACTGCCAAAGTCTTATAACACGACTAAGCGTCAACTTTTTGAGGCAGAACCAGAGCTAAATGCTAATATCAGCAAGCTAACATACTCATTTAAAAAATGTGCTTATGTTTAGGTAATGTTAAGCATATTCACCAGCTTTCTAACTAGCACTAAACATAAAGTGCATTTGAGGATAATGGGAGTGTCCTTAGTTTTGCACAATTTATTATAAAAAAAAAAGTATTGGACGCTCAGTAAGAATTCATCTTGAAGGAGGGTTAATGTCTCTATCAAATTGCATGTCAACCAATCCTATAGCTGTTAAGGCATTCCCTTTCCATGAATTTCTCTTAAAAAAAGCAATATTAATCTGTCAAAATGAGTTTTCAATCTATAAAGCAATATCATGAATTGGCCCAAAAATGGCTATAAAGAAAGAATATATATTAGGGTTGCACCAATTGCGAAATTCTGGGCGGTTATGATTGAACAATTGTTAACAGATTGCAGTAACTGATGTATTTTGTTTTTGTTATGGATACTGCTTTTGTGGTTATATATATATATATATATATAAAAAAAAAAATTGAACTGATCGGAAATTGTTAAGCGCTTTGTTGCACTGATCTTGCAATAAGCACAAACTGAATCTTACAAACTTATGAAACAGCCTCTTAAGTAATCTTTTTATTTTATTAATATTTATAAAGTGTGTTCAACCTGCTATACAGCTACCTTTACCTTTTAGAATACTGTACTTAATATTAAAGATACTGCGAGCATCTCTACCTTGTGGGCGCTCTATCTCTCATGTGGTTTGAATATCAACATGTTGCCTACTGATGTTTTGTCGATAGATCAGTGCAACATTCTGCATGATTTACTCGAGGGATGCTCCGATAGATCGGCCACCGATCGACATCGGCCGATACTCACTCTCTGCCGATCGATCTGTGCTCTCCAAAAATGCCGATCGTGAGAGCCGATCACATGACGTAAAATACATGACATTTTTCTCAGTGGGCGGCTCACGCATACTGAGTTGTCAAAGGCTGAGACACACTGGAACATCATCTAACAATCTCAGACAGTTGATGAATCTTTCACGGTAACATTAGTATATTGCCAAACCCTAATCTCGATGCAAATGTCTCCTTTTTTAATCTCGGTGACATGCTGGAGACTCTATTATATTCCTCCTCTGTTGCAGGTGCTCCCTCACTCATAATTTCGATCGGGACCTGCAGTACGGTTTCTGTGGGCCACAGAAAATTATTCCAAATGGTAAGTGTACTAAACACAGTGCAGTTAATCAATCATAATACTGTCATGGCTATCCTCTAACTGTCCGTCCATGTTGATGTGTTTCAGTTTCTATCCACACGTCGCGCAGAATCACAGATCCATGTCAGGTGACCCTCTGTCAGAATGGAGGGGTCTGCACACGGATCCCACACACTACGTCTGCTGAGTGCTCCTGTCCGGAGAGCTTCACTGGCACACACTGTGAGCACAGTATGTACACTCTGAGATAGTTATTCTTTATGAATGACATGTATACTTCCACTGTTTTGTTATATATATCCTCCATTCAATCTTAACACAACATATCAGACTCTCATGGCCATCCCTTTTTAATTGTGCCTTCATTCAGTGTTTTCTTATCATTTTGCAAATCAGGAAGCTTATGGCACATTTCCACTGCAGCGGGGTAGCCTCGTTTAAGCGTCCTCGCTCAGGCCTCGGGCTGCCTCGCTGGCCGTCCGAGGCCGTGGCGCATTTCCATTACAGTTTAGGACCTGGGGTAGCAACGCAGTGTAGGCGGGGCTCCCGTCGAGCTCCCGCTGGATTTTATCATCCCCAATGAGAAGTAGGAACGTCAAAAAATGCTGTGTATAAAAATGCTGCAAGCTTGCTTCTAGATATATATGCGCCGCTAGGGATGATCTCGCGCGCGATCTTGTGACGATTTTCTCTGACCAATCAGCAGTCGAGAGTGTTGACGTCACTAGTTCAGCCCTGGCCCTGGCTTGATAGAACCACGATTTTATGGGGCCGGAAAAAGAGGGGAAAAGTACCCGCTAGCCGGTGCTACGCTATATGGAAAGGCCACCAAAAACTGGCCTGGCCGCTTGAGGACGATTAAGGACGCTTAAACGGGGCTACCCGCTGCAGTGGAAATGCGCCATTACATACTTACTGCCGCAAAAGAAAATAAAGGTTCTTTGATAACTTTCAAATGTACAAACTCTGCAACTTGTCTCATTATGTTTATAGGAAACATATGCAGAGGGTTATGATTTCAATCCGATAACTTTATTCCTAGTTATGATGAAAAATGAGCCCCAAAATGAATTCTTCACGGTACTGGCTTTTTCCAAGAGCTTGATGGTATTCATCAGTAAATTAAGTTATGTAGGTTGAATTCAGTTCAATAACGCACATTGGAAAAATGCAATATATGTTCCCTGTGGGAAAAGCTTTGGGAATTGTTAGTGGGAAAGTGTCAAAACAATATAAAAAAATCCTTTCAATGGCTTTTAAAAAACGTTTTATGTCACATGATTTGCAAGATAAGGAAGTCATATTAAAATGATTTCTTCTTTTCATTTAAAATCTTGTTTGTCAAGCTCTTCTTTCAAAGACCTAGAATAAGCTTTACTTCTTCCCTCTCTTATCTCTGTTAAAGAAGTTTCCCCTTTAACTTCACACAGGTCTGTTATGAGTCATTTTGCAAATCACTCATTCAAAGTCCTTTGAATGGCTCTCAATCAAACATAAACACTAAAAAGACGCACCAATGTTTCTCATTTGAATGCATCTTGCTCAGCTCAGCCATGAAACGTTGCTCTGCGCGCTCCATTGAGCTCTCCAATCTCCTCTCACATTTCAACCTATTGCCTTTCATGCGTCCACAGAGAAGTGCTATGAAATGGTACACCTGCACTATTATGACACCGGAGACACTTGGGGACGAATTCACCTCCGTAATGTGGAACAGTGCACATGTGTGGCGGGGGAAATCCAGTGTGAAAGAGTCCGCTACACAAGTAAGACGTGTTTTCAGCTGCTTCAATCCTGTGCTTTTGTTGAGACGATGAGTGAAACCCAATATGAGGATGTATTTACCGTAACCTAAACACTATGCACTTCCACAAACTGTCAGTTAGGTGAACCTTCTTTGCCTTGCATGAAGAAGAATAAGCCACATTTGCAGGAGACACAGGGCATTAACTAACTACAAATGGAGAATAGTGCACTCTAAGGAAAGATTTCACAAGCTTTTTCTTACTTATCAAACCTCAAAAGATACAAGTGTCAGGTCTCCTCCCAGCCTTTCACAGGCTTTCTCTCTTTGATCACGGCTCCATAGTTACAAGCCTAACTTTGCCGTGGAAGAAAAGACAGATTATATGACTCACTGTGACTCAGGAATGGTGTTTTAGGACACACCCCACGGGTCCATGAGGTACTTTCATCTCTATGGGGAGGATGTTCTTGAGCATTAATCAGATTCCCCGGCATAAAAGAGGGAGTCGGTTTCATGCTCCGTGAGCCGAAACCGCTTTTTGTCGTGACGGTAGGGGCTTATCTTACATTGGGAAAAAAAAATCTCCTTTAAACTGAATGCACCTGCATGACCTTAGATTCAGCTTTGGAATGTAATTGCACTTAGGTTTATTTTGAGTTATCTTTTGGCTCACTGGAAACTTTTCTGAAGGTAACAAATGAAACTCCTTAAACAGCGCAGAGATATACAGATGTTGCGTCACGAGGTTCATTTATTTAATTTAAGCGGCATTCAATTACTTTCTTGTCTCTTAAGACCAGCACAGCTTGCTGAAGATATCACATTAACATAGAGTATTGTCACCTTTCAAAGCTGCATGGAGCTCATTTTAGAAAACATTTTCATATTTACACAACAAGCAGACCAACTATTAAGGGAAATATCTCTTGTCCCTTTAGCCACTAAATGCTCTGCTATGTTGACCAGCTGGTTGCTAACTTTGTGTATCTGGTGTTTGTTGCTCTGTAAATAGTGTCATTTATTAACACTTTGTTGTATAAAAACAAACAGCTGCTTGTTACGGCTAAAAACGTTTATATAAGAGCGTGGTAGGGACCAAAATAGGAGCTAAAAGAGAGGACATATTGAGCTTTGATGAGGTGCCCAAAAGCCCATTGTTAAATGATTGATGATGTGGCTTTGCATCTGCTGAATGTGTAAACAAGCTGCCTGTCAACAAACGCCATATATGATATGTCAGTGTTTTGCTAATGGCTTGTTTCCACATCCCTAAATGGACCAAACAATCACTTATCGCAGATGTGTTGAACACGCATAGTACAGACAGACATTTTGTGGAAATAAACAGTATGAACTCTGAAGATGATGTGCCCTGTTTTGCCTTTGTGTGTTCAGTGTGCCGTTCAAACCCTTGTCAGAACGACGGGACGTGCCGACGGATCACAGCCACCCGAAAGGAGGTGTGTAACTGCAGGTGGGGCTACGGCGGTCCCCACTGCAGCGTCGGTGAGTGAAAGCAGACCTGTAGTAGCAGGAAGTAATTCTCTCTAAGTGTATCTGTCATGTGTTCATGTTCATACAGTGCATTCATGTCCACTCATGTGTATGTGATAATGGTTTGATTAATGGTGGCAGGTGGAAACAAGAGCGAGCTGCTGAACCTGAGTTTTTGTTTTTAGACGTGTTCTGACTAATTTGAGAGTGAAAGAAAGTAACCTGTCATTGTCTAACTGTATTCATGTTGCTGACACACTTCATTGGGAAATCAAGACATAATTGACACATATTTGTCTTGCGTTTTTCTGCCCGTGTGTGCAGAGCCGGAGTCAGAGTGCTACACCGGCAGGGGCACAGGTTACAGAGGGGTGGTGGACACGACGGTGTCCGGCGCCCGCTGTATGGCCTGGAACTCAGACCTGCTGTACGATGAGCTGCACGTGGGCACGGTGGACGACTCGCCCCGCAAAGGCCTCGGGAATCATGCCTACTGCAGGTGTGTGTGGAGACATCCTGCTAATTCTAGTAGCAACATGACAAATGAAAGCTAGTTATTCCAAGATTTGAATGTGTACAAGCTGACTTATTTGGCTAGATTTCCACATATTCTTCCAATAAATTAGACTTTCTCTAACTTTATTCTGAGCTTATCTGTGGAGTTCACATGCTAACACCTGTTGCTCAGTCCTCAGAGGCAACCAGCAGACCTGAAACCACCGCGAGCGTTAAACAAGCACATGGTGAATCACGCCTGTATACAATTTAAAAAGAATATCTCCTCCACATTTGCCCTCCTTGCTTTTCTCAGTCAGTTTTGTTGCTATGACAACCAAGCATGCCCACAGCAATTAGTATGTGACCTAAAAAGTCCCAAACATTAAGTTACAAGTAGTTATTGGGATTTGGTCACAAACACACACGTTTCGACTGAGTGACTATTTGCCTTTCTGATTCAAGTCCTATATAACAGCTCAGTGAGACATTATTCCTAATTATTCAAATGTGAGAGCAACAAAATTGAAATAATTCTCCGCTCGTAATTTAAGAGATGGTGCCGTTAAGTTTATGTGAGTAATCTGCAGTGTTATAATCAAAGGTGGCACACCTACACACACTCTGTCCGCTGTGTTCCCGTGTGTTCAGAAACCCAGATAAAGACAAGATGCCGTGGTGCTACACGCTAGATAACGGCGCCATCTCCTGGGAGTACTGTGACGTCCCCGCCTGTGTGATGTCTGTGTGTGAGTAAACGGAGAAGTTTGATCGTCTAGTTTTGTAAGCAGTGGGACCATGTGTTTTTGGGACATTTTCTCAGGCCTCATTGGAAATCATAGAGGGTTGAAGAACATATTAGCATCTGTATTTAGTTTGTCATGTAGTTGGTGTTATCACTACAAGTGTTTTGAGATACTTTGAAGCTCGTCCATGGGTTTTAGGAGTAATAATGTTAGCTTCCTCAGCTTTATTGTGCTTTTATCACTGCGGATACATTCTGGAACTATCCGCTTTCCATTTATTATCAAGCTTGGTTATTATTGGTCTTGTTTACGTAAATGTATGTAACTTATAAAAGGATTCATTAAGCTGTCCTCTGTGAAGGTTGAACTCATCATTAGAAAGTATGAAAATATTAGGAGCAGCTTTTCAGGAAGGCCATCATTGACAATGGTTAATCTATTTGCTTTGATTATGAAACACAGTCAATCAAAACAGATCAACTGCTCATTCAAGGCCTCCGCTTTTAATTAGGGATGCCAGAAACTGACCATGATGAAATTCGAAAATCGGACAGCCCTGGCGAATATTAATCGATTATTCGCCGCCCCGCTAAGCCATGAAAAAAAAGAAAAACATAAATAATAATAAAAAAATATATAAATAAAATCGAATTTTAAGAATAATTTTCGATTATGGAGACTGTAACGAATATTCGAAAAATCGAATAATCGCTGGCATCCCTACTTTTAATTAGAAGTTGTTTGGGATCATAACAGAGAGCGTGGGGAACACAGCGAATCTCCGTTGAGTCACGCTGCTCCGAAAAAGTTGAATACAGCAGAGTTGACTGCTTTTGGCAGGGCGCTTTTTTACAACGTGGGCTGGATGAGATAAGGGGGCTTAGGCATGACTCACTCTGAATCAACATGTCATGTCAGGTGCAGCTCCATGTTTATGTGGTGAGTGGGATTTGGCACCGTCAGCCGTGCGTCCCGATGCCAGGGGTATGCACAGAATCCACAAGCTTTTCCCATCTGCTGCGCTCCCCTAAACACATGGTTTCTAGCATGGGGTTGTTCTTCTGATATATCATTATTTTCCTATAGAACAGCCTTTTTTGCTTTCTTACAGGGGAGAATCAGCCTGTGACACACAAGCAAATATTCAGAAGAGGTATTTAGGAAGTGTGTTAGCATCATACTCTAGCTTTTAGATGAATATGTAGTCGTGTAGGTTGGTGTAGTTAGGGCTGCACAATTAAAATCAAAATAAGTAATTGCTTTTTGTTTTATTGGAATTAAATTGTAATCAGTATGCAGTATAAGAGGGAATGATCATTTTTGAAACATTATTCACATTTTCATTGAAACAAATATTAAAAGGTCATGTTGGGATTCTTTGATTTTAAATTTAGTCTGCGATAGCAATATTTTACTCTATATTTTGTCATATTTGTCCTTATCAAATATTGGGCTTACTGCAATCTGGACATTGCACTAGTCAGTATTGCGATTTATATATATATTTCTACACAATTTCGATTAGTTGTGCAGCCCTAGTTTTAGTTCTACAAAATGTAGTTTATAGTTCAATTATGCCATTGAATCTGAAATAATTATGCACTTCTACTTGTTTCCTCATGTAGCCTTTTCACGAAGGATTATCCCATTTAATGTCCCGAAGCCTTCCAATCCCGGCAAAAAGCATGTGTGTGGGAAAAGGCACGAGAAGAGGTTATCGATAGCCAGGGGCCGGATAATGGGCGGGAACTCAGCGCTGCCAGGGACTCACCCCTGGATGGCAGCCATTTACATCGGAGAGTCAGACTTCTGCGCCGGCACTCTGGTCTCCTCCTGCTGGATCGTCTCTGCCGCTCACTGCTTCTTCCGCAAGTATGTCATGGACGCATTCCAGCTGTAATGGTTGCACATTTTTGTACTTATGTACTTTGTACTTATATTTGCGCAATATACTATCCGTCGCAGAGGTCGCAACTCAGAAGGCCCGTGATTCAAAGGCTTTGACTCCTCATCATCACAGCTTTACGAAGGCGCTATATTTAGACGTCCAGTTCGAGGAAAACCTAAAAACGGCTCGCGCACAGATGCTGTTTACATGCATGAGCATACATTACTCTCTTGATGTCAGCAAACAGGCATCTGGTGTCATTGTTCAAGTTCAAAGATCTTTGGCTAACGCATTACATCATCGAGTTGGACATCACTGAATGGATATTGGAGTGTTTAGCAGTTTACTATAAGGATACGGCACATGATATCTGCTTTCTGCTAAACGAAGCAGAACAAGAGTCCACAATGTTCCTAATACCCCGCAGAACAAACTAATTCATGAACACCATATTGGAGATTAGCTATTATTAGAGTCTTGGGTCGAGAAGTGTTAATATTGTCCTCAGGGAAAGCTAGGACGTATGGATGCTTCGAGGTACTGGATAAATATAATGGAAATCGATTACATCCATTACATTTTAAAATATCCTGTGTAAACGTAACATTTTAGTTTAACGGTGGTGCCAAAATAAAGGTTGTAGCTCATCCTCTGGGCATCAAAGTTAATCGGAGTAATTTTACCCGGTAGTTGTTGAGGCTTCTGGACTGAAATGTCTGGTAACAGATGGACATTATGAGTAAATACTTGGCATTACCATCTACTGATAATAATGTGTCTTCCTTTAGCCCCCTGAAGTCTCAGCTGAGGGTGGTGCTCGGCCAGCAGAGGTTCAACGTCACGGGTCCAAACACCAGGACGTTCGGAGTGCAGGAGTACATCTTTCCAAAACAGTTCTCAGTGTTTAATCCAACACTATATGACATTGGTAAGCACTGAACGGACACACACACAGAAACACACACACCAGTGACTCAAGTAAATACCTCCTGTCCCCATTCAGAAACACACAAACTCACTTAAGACCTCAGTTTGCGTGCACAGCTGTGTGTCACTGAGCAGCTGTTTCCCTGTGCTCCCCCCATGAACACACACACTAACGTTTTCATTGGTCAACACTTGTGTCATCGTTTAACTACGCTTTTTGTCACCGGTTTCATAACGTTGCGTTTATTGTTTTGCAGTTCTGATTAAGCTGGCGAAGCAGGACGGGCGGTGCGTGAGGAAAACTCCGTTCATCAGACCCATCTGTCTCCCGGACAAAAGCATGGCGTTCCCTGATCACTCCTGCTGTACCATCAGCGGCTGGGGACACATGAGTGAGAGTGAGTGATTGGGAGATCATGGACGAGCTGTTTCATCACGATTACACCTACAGTACAGAGATACACTGGAACAGACACTTTATTTGGGTGGATATTGAACGGCAATACATTATTTCCTTATGAAACATTAAACTGTCAAAGCAGTGGAAATGTTGTTTTGTCTTTTTACTGTTTTGTCAATATACAGTATGTGTTCAAAACTCAGTGCTTTGTGCTTCAAGTTCTTCCAAAGAACTCAGGAAATGTTAGTTTAACAAACAAATAATGTAGTAAATGGGTTTGGTTTGTACCAGTAAAATTATAGAGATAAGAAATGCCTTTTAGACTGAAGCTTCCATTAAGTTAGTTTATGTTATTTTCCTGTAATCTTTGGGGTTTTAGCAACCTGGAAGAGGTCATCTTAGATATCATTTAGTGTGGTACGTTTGAAGTATTCATTTAGTTTTGCCCCTGCACACCCCCTTTTATTACTATGAAGAAGCCTAACCTTCAGTCAAGTTGAAATCCGGTGGTGCTTTCCTAGAAATGTTTTGTCATAATACTTTATTACCTACTCATAACACTGATGATGACAGGTTAAATTGTTCCGCCCTGTAAACCCTGACAGGAGAGTAAAGATGTCAATCAATAGGTCTCATTAGGAAACATATGTGGAAACACCTGTGTTGGTGATGGGCCTTCAATAGAACATGTCATTGAAACTAATTGAAGAATCCAAGTACCTTCCTGGTTTCATGGGGGACTTCCATTCACTTCCTTGTAATGTAACGTGTTGGGGTTATTTCTTTTGACAGAGGCAGAGGGTTACTCTAGTCTGCAGGAGGTTGGAGTGAGACTGATTCCTCATGACGCTTGTAGGAAGCCAAATGTTTATGGCAACCATGTCACTGCTGACATGATTTGTGCGGGGCTGAACGGCTGTGCGGACGCCTGCCAGGTATGTAAACATTTGAAACAGACAGGGATTGTTATATCCCAGGCTGCGAAAAGCATGGTAGCTTATGTACTTCAACATTTTTGCATGTTTATAATTTGAGTATTTGATTGTGTTGTTTTTCAGTTAGGTTTCAGGTCAAGCCATGGTTGTTTTAAGGGAACTGCATGGGGCGCTTGATGTGGGGCCCCCTTTATTCCTATTAAAGTCGCTCAGTGCCGCATAAAGCCAACATGGCCTGATTTCTCGATGATGATTTTAACAACAAAAGATGCTTCAACATCCAGCTGACTTCCTGGAAGCTTGGGCCAAGTGTGTCCACCATTATCTCTTTTAATCTTGAATTTCGACTATATTTCGTGTATTTCGAATTTCGGTTATATGTTGGCAAACTGACAGTTTTGCTAGCTATGTAAGCTACATCTGGCAGCTGTAAATATGTATTCATTTATACTATTTGTAAAAAAAAAATATTCTGCTGCTAAATGTCTTAGAAAGAAAACAAGGCAAGGTATAATAATATAACAATCGCAACCAGCTCTTTTTTCCGACTCTAAAATGTTCTGCGCAAATACAACTCCTAAAGTCCACATAGCTGTAGAGTCTACAGCTGTGTGGACTTTGGTCTACACTGTAGACCTCCCTCACTTTTTGAAAGGGTCTATGTAAGAACGTTGACTCAAGGTTTCAGAGTAATGGAACAGCACTTAAGATGGCAGCAGGGATTCCCCTGAGTGAAGTGACAGGAGGAAGTTAGAGGGTTTAAAAACTGCAGAAACGTCTGCAGCCAAAGACATCCTACTCCATCATCCGCTCTTCCCTCTTAAATGAAATGTCATGCTTATCTGTTTAGCTTGTGGGTAGAGTGCAATTTTAGTAATATATTAGGTTTCAAGTGGGTGACTCAGCTGTTTGTGCGACTCCGCTTTCATCTAGCATGTCTGTTTATATTGTGTGTGAAGACTATCCACTTATGTGTTTCCCTAGGGCGACTCGGGGGGCCCTCTGGCCTGTGCGCACCATGATGTCAGCTTCCTGTATGGCATCACCAGCTGGGGAGAGGGCTGCGGCCGCTCCGAAAAACCCGGTGTTTACACTAAAGTGACGAACTATATCGATTGGATCAATTCAGTGATCACACGCAAACCCAAGGCTTTGTGAATTGATGTTACCTGGATAATAGCTTTAATATATAATATTTTGTACTTTATTTTATTGTTTTATATTTATAATGCTTGTGGAAGTTTATAGATTATCTTTTTTAACTGTGAAACACTTTGTGACTGAATAAACCTTTTATGACTTGAAAAAGCTTTGAATGTTGTTGAGCCTAATACACGAGTTATATTTGTATGTATTTTCATAAAGAAAATCTCAATTTAATGTGAATTAAGAAGCTTATTTATGCCTTTTAACCATATTGCACAGAATGATAGAACCGTGTTATCCTTTGATTGTATAGTTAGTACAACAATGCAAACATATTTTATATATGGTCATATAAGATCATTCTAATATTGCATACTCATAGCTGAAGTTAAACTCACATTTATTTAGTTATTTTAGTGCTTTTACTTAAAGTGAGACTTCAATGTATATAATGTAAACAAAAAATAATCTGAATTTTAACTATTTCAAATGAAATACATAGATTTGTTTAACTTTAATTTAAGGATATCAATTATTTTGGCAGCACATTTCTATTTTCACCAGGAATTTGTCCCATGAATAATTGTGTTGGGTCTTTTCATTTTGAATGTAGCTATTGTACAATTACACAGTTGAAGGACCACTTTCAATATCTTCGATTTCCAGGAGCATTTTCGACGTGTCCTTATAAGCATCCATTGTCTGGTCCTTGTCCCTATCGTCTAAAGATGAGTTGTCTGATGCCATTTCGTGAGTGGGTGTCACAACCTTAGACCATCACATCAAGTCCCTCCGCAGTCATCCTTGGTCATGAGCGTGGTGGGAATGATGAGGTAAAGCTCTTACTGTAGCGTCCCCAGCAGGTCATACTCTCGAACTGATGGTATCCTTTTATTGTACACCCTTGAATGTATACATTACGTGTCAACGTACCAACGTAAGAGCTTGTGCCCCTATCAGCCAGGTGCTAAAAACCCAACGTAACTAATTATTTGATGTTAATTTCTCCGTCATTCATCCGTCATTACACGTGTGTACACTCCTCCGTTCTCTATTCACTTCCGGCAAAAGTCCCTTCAAAATAAAAGTCCGGATCTTATAACTATCAAAATAAAAGTACAAAACTAAAACTTTACCACAGGAAAACATCGGCACACAAATATAACCACCTCTACAAAAGATTAAACATATTAAAGGTCATTTACAAGCTGTATATGTCTATGGGGCTGCCTGCCCGACCTTATGTTACGGCTGCGCCGCGGCAAAAATAGGATTCTAGAGAAGCGCTGCGCCGAGCCGCTTCTGGGACGCGTCTGAGCCGTAGCGTCCACACAGCAGCGTGCGTTGACGCTTGGAGGTGGGCGTATCTGAAGCTTGGGGATTTTTTGCTTGCAACGCGACCAACAACCAATCACATGAATCTCCCGCCCCCGATCCAAAGCAATAGCAATGTTAAAACGAAGTAAACTGGATATAAAATCTCCAAACAGGCGACAACCTACCAGTTTCACCCACTGTCTCTGCCACCTCCCTCCATGCCTCGCTCCTCCGGTATGTATCCCGGTAGATGAACAGAGACTGATCATACAGCACCGGGTGATTCACTACCGCTATAATGGATTTTCCCTCCATTTTTTGGAATATGAGGAAATGACTTGCGTAGTCTCTCCCAGCATACACGCGGTTTGATTGGCTAGCGCTTGTACTGGCAGATTTGCATAAACGGGATTTCATTGGCTGACGCCTTCGTCGAGGCGTCAAAAGTTGAACATTGCTCAACTTTTGAAGCCAGCAACGCCAGCAACGCTCCACGTCGCTTCCCAAAATGCAGTTCGGCTAAAAGTGACGTCACCCCATTCAAAGTGAATGGGCAGAAGCGTTGGAAGCTTCAACGCACGCCGCTGTGTGGACGGGCCGTCGACTGCCGCGGCGCAGACGGACCCGGTGGAAACTAGCTTTAGAGGGCTACGCCAATACTCATAGAAACTGGAGTACAGTAGGTAACTTCAGTTTGTTTAGTATGGCCGTGTAAACTAATAAACGGGATAATGTGCAGCGAGGCGGTCATTATGGGGAAATGAACACATGACAGGCTGATGAACACCAGGTTTACTAATCTACCCGCACCATTTTTCTCTGGTGTCGGAATGTCTCGCGATGTTGGTACATTCTTAAAAATCAAAACACCATTTAATTTCGGGTTAAATGTGTTGTAACTGCGTTACTGAGAATTGTAACGGGTAGTATATTACCCACATTTCATTAGAAATGCGTTACATTACTTCGTTACAGCAAAAAGTAACATTACTGTAACGCCGTTACTTTTGTAACGCGTTACACACAACACTGGATAGTGGTCGTGCCTTTTTCCATGTGCCTCTGCTGGGGGGAGTGTGTGCCCCTCCAGCAGGGAGAGAGCAGCTATTTTGAAAGTGACCCCTCATTCAGTCAGCGACTGTGCAGCTGTCAGGAACCATGACTGAAGATGACGGATTCTGTTGTCGTGGAGGGATATGCCAGACTCAGAGATGGAAAAAAGGTGTTTAGCGTGACTAAATTTGCTGACGGATATGGCAGAAGTACTTTCATCTGTGCTTAAACAAGTTTGTGTGTACTTTCTGCTTTCTTTCACAGTGGAAAACTAGGTGGGTCGTTCTTCGCAAGCCGTCGCCTGTAGCAGGTATAACAGCTTCTTGTTTACACTTCTTTCTTAACGAAATGAAAACATATTCGTAAAGCTTTGACGCAGTTTTTGCACATGTTAGCTATGCCAGTAGACGAAGCTAGCTCGTTAGCAGGTTGAACATATCAGGTGTGTTTTCCAGTCATGACGATGCCGTGTTTGTGTTCGTTCATTCGGAACTATGTGGGCACAAATAGGGCTCAAACGAGTAATAACTTCGGAAATAAAGACAGAGGTTGAAAAAGTGCTCAGGTCTTGCACTTAAGTAGAAGTACCAGAGTGTAGGAATACTCTGTTTCAAGTCAAATTCCTGCATTCAAAATGTTACTCAAGTAAAAGTACTTGTATTAGCATCAAAATGTTGCACCAAGTCTCTGAGAGGAAAAACGTTCTTGCCAAGTACAGTTTCAAAATAGAAGTTAATTTTTAGGAAGTACACTTTCTAGCACTGAATTGGTTGTTAAAAGGGTTAAAATGTATCCATGTCATTTTTAAATGTGCATTCAAGTGTGTTCAGTTGTTTCACAGTTTCCTGCTGTGTGTGTCACCTTGATTTTAATTGTGCACAAATAGTTGTCAGATTTCTTTCCACGCAGTAACATTTCTCTTACAAAGATTGTGCAGGTTAAAACTGATATACAAACAGTTTTCAAAATATTTCTAAACATGATTCCACAAGCTCAAAGTATTTTTGACCCTTTGAGCCCATCTGCTAATTTAATTATAAAAGAGCGAGCCCTTCTGCATTTTTAGATGCACCATGAAGGTTCTCTCAGTGAATTTGTGTTATCTGGTCACATTTACTGAAGAGGCTTCAGCTTACATGAAGTTGAGTTCAAGGTTGTCGAAACCTACCTTACATCTTTTAATGTTTTTAAGAACTCTGATTCCCAGTATTAAAGTGTCTGTATTGCATTACACAGAAAGGTTTCTTTTAGATATCTGGTGCTTAGCGTGCTCCACAGGTTATACTGAGGAGAGCGCTGCTCCTCTTCAGATCTTGGATGTCAGTGTTATCACAGCTGTCTGCGCTCATGCCTCAGTTATGTGGGTTAAGTGTGTGTGTGTAGTGAGATGCACACACACTTGTTGTTTTGTCAGTTGACACTGATTATCTGAAGGTGCCAAAAGACTACAGAACAGCTACTGTGTGTCAGAATACTTTGTTATTTGTCGATGGAATTTCATGTATTTAAACAGTTTCCAGTTGTTTTCAGGGATCTGCTGCTTCTAAAATAATGCAAAAAATGTGACGTTGTCATGTACGTACTTTCTGATTCCAGACTGCCTAGTGCTGCTGGTTTTTAAAGACAAATCTGACAAAGCTCAGGGCAACAAGGAGAGGGCCAGTGTCACCTTGGAGGAGATCTGCGGAGTGGAAACGGGACAGTGGTTTGAAGGAGTGGCGTTCACTCTCACCATCCTCTGCCTCAACCAGACTGCTCTTCTGGGCTTCGACAGCAAAGAGGCCCTGCAGGCGTGGGACGCCCGCCTACGATACAGCCTCGGAGAAGGTGAGGATATACAGCCGTGCTACAGCTTTGTTCGCTTAGTGTTTCATTTCCGGTGCTCAAAACAATTCAAGATGAATCTCTATACTATAATAAAAGCGGATCTCAACAAGTGGATTAATTCATCCATCATGCTGACAGGTTTCAGACTTTAGAATTCACTGCAGTCAAAGGACCCTAACCTTAAGCGCCCTGCAATTGGTCAAACCTGTACAAATGTGCACCTTTTCACAGTTAGTGTTCACAAGTCAACAAAAGCAAGAACATAAGAGGAACAAACAAACTGCCCTCAACAGCAGTACGATTTAATTGTGTATTTGGACACATTCAGTAAAGTCTTGACCCTAGAGTTCTGCCTAAGGAAACAGATGGGTCAGCAGTTTATGAATGTATCCAGGGGCCTGGTTTATGAAGCCTTACAGGTGAACCACCGAATACCTTGCAGCAAGTGAAACAAAGGCAGGAAACGGGTGGAGAGCTTTGAAGCACCGTTATAGGAAAGCTGCAGTTATTTTGACTGATGATTCATTGAAGAAAGGAACTACTTTGTACAGATTTCTATATATTATTCTAATAAGTTGATGTTTGTGCGTCTTTTGACTGGGCAAGCCAGTTTATTTGTGACGTTTCTGTCGCTGTATGAATGTCTTTTCAATTGCTGTTGAACCCTTTTAACACATTTCTGGTCCTATATGATTGTTCCATCAAACAACATTTATATTACTGATTCAGTACACTTAAAAAGTGACAAACCATCCCCGAGAACAGCTATTGTCACCCTGTCATACACTTCTGCTATGTTCACTTTGTCTAACCCTAAACTAAGTCATTTGCTTCATGAAAGGGCTAATGATCTTTTAGTAAATCACACCCGGGGAATAGTCAGTAAAAAAACGTTTTAAAGGTTTATTACAAGGTTTTAGAAATGATCACACCTGAATTGAATTAATATATCCATGCTCTATGGATCCATTGTATGCAAGTTATATAAAAGATAAACTAATAGGTGCTAAATATAGCATTGGACTGTCGAGCTGGTGGCCGGACTCCAGCTGAATGTTAAAGCAGTCACTAATGACAGTGTTACGGGACCTGCCTGTGGGGTAGAGGACATGGTGCTAGAGACAAATTGCATAGCAGTTGTTCCTTCCCATTGGTAAATATATGTGTTTGCTTGCCTGTATGGATGCTCCTGTGTGTGTGTGTTTTGAGAAAGCTAGATTATAGTGTGTGTTGACGAAGGTGTGTCCAGCTATTGGAAATGTCACCTGCCAGACTGTGGGCTGAGGGCCACTGTTGGGCACAGCTTTTGTTGTTCTTTGGGACAACATATTAATCTTCCTTAACCTGAGTAATGACATGACGCATCCTGTCAACATTTCCTCATCATCGCCTCTATCTGCCTCACCTGCGGAGTTAGCTTAGCGCAGTTAATGTCTTAAGAGCCATTGGGAAACCCCACACATGAGTTAAATAAAGTTTCACAAACTCACAGGCAGAAACACAAATGCACTTGTTTCTATTGACAACCTCATTTGTTTCTTAGAAGCAACATGACACAGATGTTTGTGAAGCTGTGATTGATTGCATTGGGCTTTAGATCTGAGCCTGCTGTGTTCACAGTTAGCTCGCTGATCTCACTCCCTGTGTGTGCAGCTGTTTCTGCTTTTAATTGAGGAATGAAATCAAAACCGTGCTGAAATAATCATTTTTAAGGACACTGTGTATCTGTCCCATGTGAAGACTAATTGCGGCTAATTTCTGCCTGGACTCTGTTCCCCTGCATGTCAATGGATTCTGACAGAAGTCCAGGCAGTTTGTTAGGCACACATAAACACACCATAATGCAAGTCAATAGTACCTCTGATTAGGCTGCTAACAGATGACGTAACCAGCCTTCTTCCCGACGGCTTCAACATGCATTTGTTCTCTTTACAATATAGTATTATCAGGGAAACATCTAATTCAAATGCACTTATATAATATCGCAAATTACTCATTTGTCTCAAAAGGTCAATCCCGTAGACTTTCAATATTGAGTTAACTGCACGTTTTCCAAATGTAACACCTGAACAGGGGATACTGTTATTTATTTTCATTAAAGGTTTACGATATCTGCCTAACAGCACCTTCTAATTTCAGTGTGTCAATGTCTTATTTGACCAGGTTATTATGGGGCAGTTCAATCACCTGTACATAACAGTGTGACAATTGTTAGATAATGCTCGAAGTTCTAAGTCTTGCATTGAAGCTGTTTGCCTTTCTTCATGATTTAACCATTTCTCTGTTTGCTTAGTTCACAGATTCAGTGTTGGAGTCTTACCGGGGACCAAGCTGGAGAGTGGGCCTGCGACTCTTCATCTGTGCAACAACCTGCTGGCTTTAGCCCGGGACGTCCCGCCTGCTATCATCGGACACTGGAACCTCCCAGACCTGCGCAGATATGGACCCGTACCCAACGGATTTGTGTTCGAGGGAGGGACAAGATGTGGTTACTGTAAGTCTATAGCCTTTATGTTGTTGCTCTCATGCTACATTTGGATGTGTTTAGTTTTCGGTCATTAACTGGGATTCTGTGTTTGGCAGATGGTTCTTCAATACATCAGGATCATTGGTTATTTGGCTGTAACAGCACACTTTTGTTTGGGAAGCATGAGATGGAACTAAAGGAATTATAAGAACTGTGAAAGTTGACTGAGCATTGCACATTCAACACCTAAAATACAAGTGTTTAGAACATGTAAGATTAAAAAAACAACACAATAGACAATTTACCAACTTTCCCCCACCTAGCATTCCCTTCCTGGCTATCTCACAAGATAATGCAAATATGAATCTTGTCAGGATTCTAATAATGCAGATTTTTTTGGTCAGTCGGGAAAACAAAACCGCTATTCTCCTTCTGGTTTGCTTGCCCAATGGTTGACGCACTTCCATTGTGCTGTTAATGGAGGGTTTATTTTCTTGGCAGAAAGTTCCCAATGGGGAACCACTTTCAGCTGATGCTGTTATTACAGCCATTACATTGTGCAATCAAAATGTAGTCACACTGATAAGTTCATTTAGCTAATGCTGCTTTAAAATAAGAGATATAAAAGCACAAACTGTTGAATCATATTGGAACATCAACATCTTCACCATGCCATGACAACAATGTCTGCTGGAAACATCGGGTTGCATCATTAGAGGCTAATAGCTGAACAAATGTGAATCTGCGCTGTGCTTTTCTTATGTCTTTCTCCAACCGACCAAATAATAACTGTCTGTGATTCACGATGATTCATTTGTAGCGTTTATCCAGCAGTGTCGCTGATAGAGAGGCTTCTTACCGGTACCATCACATTGTGGAAGACTCAGATAAATACACGCTGTACAGCCAGTTATCTGGAGCTGCTTTTTATGGAGTCACTTTGTTCCAATTAGGAGATATCAGAATGGTAGAGCGTACAATTACTTGTTACCCTGCCTTGTGAGATGGGGCATGTACCCCTGGTGGGTCGGTGGCTGTTAATCAGAGCCCATACATGTCATAATGATCCTGGAAATGTTGATTTCATTTTTTATGCTTGGTTGGCATTATTCTACCTCCACTTGGAGCTACAGATTTCAGCCATTTATCCATCACCTAAAGTTATCCATTTTAACTCATTTGTTTACTCACTACTTATTTCTTTTCTGCAATCTTAATCCCAGCACACAGTGTTAAAATATGACACCTGACTAATGGGAAACCAAGGCTAGTCCTTCTCTAATAGCTGGTTGTTGTTAGTTATTGTGACATTAAATATACTTCAAAGTCTCACATTTTTAATACTATTTCTGTATTTTCCTGCTAAAAAACAACAATGGATTTGATGCTCCACTCTCTTGTAGCCACAGTAGAATCACCCTGGTAGGGAATCACTTTAAAACAACGGTTGCTTCCAACTTGCAGTTTTCTGTGGAAGAAGTTGACTGGCCTCTCCTCTAACTCATCCAACACCAATTGATCCAGTCCTTATTGTCCAACGATTTCAGCCATGCTCATGTGACTGAATGGGCCCAAAGCCCTGTTTAAAACACGTGTGGAGAGCCTGTAGCAGCAGATTCATTCATGGTGTCAAAGTGAGATGTTTAGCTATTACATATGGATATAATGTGAAATATGGGCTATCGGTTATTACATTCACCAATATGAGTAATGGCAGCCAGAAGACGCGAGTGGCACTAAGACATTTTTCACTTGTCCTCATTAATGTTGTCCTCTCTGACTCATTGCATGTTGCATTAGTAAAACAGCTGCTTCATGACTGGAGGAAATGATTCAGTCTGTGAGATTCCCCCCTGCTGTGCCCACAATGCAACATCATGCCTCATGTCAGAGGAGTTGTTTTTGAGAAACAGAAGTTACCCCTCAGTTATAACAGCTCTGTCCGCGTGCCCCTGTGATCGGGTAGAACATAGTTTACATCTTGTAACAGACGTGAAACCATTAAAGCAGAGACGGGTGCATGTCAACACCTGGAGGGGCTGACGTGAGGGGGTGGGGGGCACAGAGACATCAGAGTGTTACGGACACACCATGACCCTGCTGGAAACATGACACTCCAGTATGCCAAATATGATTTATTCAGCTCCATTGAATCTCCAGCAGAGGATCTTGGATAATATGAACACAGTCAGACATCACAAACAACGTATGCACAGAAAAAGAGCAACAACAGAGGCAAGTGTGTGTGAGTGTGTGCGTGAAGATGTTGGAGTGTTGAAGGGCGCGCATTCCTGTGACATGTAATCTCTCGGCACAGTTTATCCGCCGCAGAAGGAGGAGTTGTGTAAGGGGGTTGGACATGTCGCTTTGGTTGTAGCTTCATTTGTCTGACCTTTGGTCCATGTCCTGCTAGAGTTAACTCTTAAATGATTCTGTTTTTTTTAGTAGTAAATGCAAGTAGCCAAAGTGGGCTGGATTTACGCTCTTGATATAATGACTAAAATAATGAATCGGATGGAGAATGATAGACGGAAAATGAATCCGCCACAAGTCGGACATTCAAATGGATTTATACATTTAAAAGATGTTGGGAAATTGCATCATTACAGCAGTCGAATCAAACATCAATGACAGGAAAAGGCGAAGAAAATAGAATAATAAATTACTTAAAATCTGGCTCCAGCTTTTGAAATTAAAAGATTTTCTGAAATGGAAATGAGTGTTTTTTTCTGCTTATTTCTGTTTTAATTTGACTTAATTTATTCCTTTGTAACAAAAGAAAAAAGTGGTTGAAATGAATATGATTGCAGCCTGATTGAAATTGTGTGCATGGATGCGTTTGCTGCTGTGAAAATGGAAAGACCAGCCTTTGCTCTTATGAAGACTCTTAGCTAGTTTACATTTCCCACTCCCAAACACATTTAACAACCTCCGTCACTTTGTTATGATGCTGTGTTTTATCACCTGAGGGGTCTGTGTGAGTGGTTATTGTTTCTACTCAGAATCACTGTTAAACTGGTAACTACATGAGCCCTGCTGCCACCTGTCCTTTGTTTTGCTTTGAGTTCTCTTTGGTAGCTTTTGGCCGTGCACCTGATGTTCAGTCACCTGCTAGCAAACGCATGACATGAGACGTTAATCCTCATAAGGAAAATAACCCATGGTCTAACCGCAGAAGTCTCTCACAGAGGGACGACAGTATCAAATGTAATGCATCACTTCATCTTAATTAGATCCATATCATCCACCTCAGCAGGCAATACATCTTCAATTTGGACAGGTGAAGACATTTGTGCGGATTTTACTGCTGACCTCTGGCCCTGCTGACTGAGGGGTGGGATGGGAATGTGATTGACGCCAGCTTTCACATGGGTGGTCCCAAGAACAGGGCGACACAGCGACTCTTTAATGGTGACACCTCGTAATGGGAAGCCAGTTGTATTGTCACAGGGCGTCAGGTGACCTCTGTAGAGCGTGACCTCTTAACCTTTGCATTCTTATTCCCCTTTGATGACATTCTACATTGACATGAAAGACAAATGAATATAAGTGCTGAGTATCAAACCTCAATACAAACAGGTATTAAAACATTATTAAGTAACGAATGCTTGGCCAGATCTGCTTACTTATCCTTTGATTATATAACCTTGTTTTAGTGTTTAGAAACCCCCAAATGGCCTCTTCAGATTTTGTAGAAAAAACACGCTTTTATTTCTCCAAGAAAGGTACTTTGAATAGATCATTTGAGTATTCGCCCAAACAGAACAATAACACAATTTAATCTATTCGACAGAAAACGAACCGGCAAATATTTTATATTTAATCATTTTTCATAGAAAGCTTTGAAAGCAGCATGGCTTGAGGGACGTCAGTCGATCGGTTGCTCCGGACTGAAGTGTTTATTTAATGGATCAGCATTGTTGATTATTCCTAATGACTTCAGGGGACAAGAGGTAGACGTCAGATATAGAACCACCCAGTAAAGGATGATGTGAATAATAGTCATATAATAATAGTCATAGTGGCAGGTACATCAATAATATTGGCGCTACAGTTCAAGGATTTCAAATGATACATATTTCTTGTGATATATTTCTTATTTATTGCCTCTTGTAAGGCAAGTTTATTTATATAGCACTTTTCAACACAAGGCAATTCAAAGTGCTTCATAAAAATGAAAGACATTAAGGGCATAAAACACATTAGAAACATTAAAAAGCAAAGATAATAAGACATGAATAACACAGGTACATGAATAAAAGTTACAGTGCAGTGTAAGATGTGAATAGCTCAATTACAAGCAGCGGCACTAAGAAAAGTCTTCAGCCTGGATTTAAAAGTATTAAGAGTTTCAGCGGACCTGCAGGTTTCTGGGAGCATGTTCCAGATATTTGGCAATATCCCTAACCAAATTCTCACATTGCTCTACCCCTAGACCACCTGTTTTAAGACTTCCCTCATGACTCTTTGGCCTTTAACCAAATAGTACAATTGTGCTAATTACAGTATATCTGTTGCTGCAAATCTATCGTGACACTAATAAAGTGTGCTCTCTACAGGGGCCGGTGTGTTTCTGCTCTCGTCTGCTGAGAGCGAGCAGATCAGCTTTCTATTCGACTGCATCGTCAGAGGCATCTCCCCCACCAGGGGCCCGTTTGGACTGCGGCCCGTCCTGCCAGGTCAGTACCGGAGCTGTTTCACTGGAGAGGACATGAGAAACAACAGGGTGTCAGAGATCTATAGAGACGGGGAACGTTAAGTTGAAGTGCTATTATTTAAAGAGAAGGTGGGTCTTCATGTGAGGCTTATTCAGTTAATGGATAGCCTCGCTGTTGCCAAGGAATATGAGCAAACACTTAAGTCAACACTTGCCATTTCAACTGAATCGAAGTGTGCGCGGCTCCCCCCCGGGGCCTCCAGGAACTGTCAGAGCTACGACTGCTGCCTTCCTAGAATCCAACCCTTTTTGGCAGAATGAGTCAGACGATTCCTCCGCTGTGCTTTGAAGTCACCAAATGATGACTGACAGCTGCTTTTTATGTAATTGGGTTACCCTAAGCAGCAATTTATAACTGTAGTCAAACATCCTAACCCCTGACTTAAGTGTACCGGGGTGCATATAGAGCTTAGGGTCACCTTATACACCAGTGAGAGAGGACTACTGTACTAACTGTGGTTAAGGTAGCAAATTGAATTGTAGTCTATGTATAGTGGAGGGTATAGTGCTGGGGGTGGACTGCGTTCCAAATTGCCATTATGTTTTTTTTAACCTCGTATTACAGCAGGGTTGTCTGGCAAGATTACAATTTGTCAAGGTGCCAGGCACACTCCTTAAATGATAGACAATGACTCAATGTGTGGACATCATGATCTCCATTTGGTAATACTTGAAAAGGTTTTGCAAAGATAATAGAATGGAATATTTCTAAACTTTCTGTGCAACAGTGAAGTTTGTTTTTATAATGAGCTTCAGCTGAGGCTCGTCCTCCGCTATTCTCCTGCCACCCATTGGGAAAACCCGACGGAGAGACTAGTTTACTTTCTAAAAGTTGTCTTCTTCACTGCAGTTCCTCTGTGATTTTGTAACATAATGCCAGGGCTGAAAGAAAATGAATCCCTAATAGGATAATCGATTGTGTACAGATTGCAGCCTTCACCTGGCTCCAGATTCACAATACTGAAGATTGGCTGCTTCTCTTTGTGTTACGGGATTGAACGTGGGGTTTGGGTTGTTGAGCAGGAAAAGCTAATATTTGGAAAAACATCAGTGTAGTCTCAGGGAAATTGTGTTTAGCGTTATTCACAATTTTCGGAGTTAATCCACCTATTAGTCAAATTATAACAACACACTGATAATGAAGAATAATAGAGCCTATGTTCCTCCTCAACTTTGAAGTGCTATTAATAATGGGGCTTAAGATGGGAAAAGAACAAAAGTAGTGACGAATCAACAGAGAGAATTATCACTCGACTTTAAAATCCTCGACTCTATGGAGAGTTTTCCTGTCTTCTTCTAAACATTGGTTTGATATTATTTTCAAATGTCTCTATTGACCATTTACATGCTTTTATTTTTCGTAATTTTACCAGCTTGGATGCCAGGTCTAATATTACTAAAGCTGTGAGACATGTTCTGCTCTCCTGCTGTCCACTTTAACACTTTGATTTTCAACACAAAAAAAAGAAAGTAATCTCTCCCAGAGTGCCACTCAACAGAGAGCTTGGCACGCAGCCGCGGGGCCTCGTGGATATTCTGGTTTTCACACATCTCGCCGCCCAATCACAGGTGGAGCTCATACTCCTATTATTGTGCTGCGTAGTAGAATAAATAGCAGGGAGGATGTCGAGGCGAGAGGTCAAAGACTTGCTTCACACCAGCAGAGCAGCCAAAGACTCCTAATCACTCCGAGCATGTATGTAACCTCATCCCCAGGATTCCACTGCTGCCCCCCCCCCCTTCATATCGTACTCAGCCCCCCACCACTCTTGTGTCTCTCACTTTCTCACCTAGTAGTCTGTGTCTCTGTTCCTGACTACATTTCTCCGCCTCTGTTCTCATGAATTGCCTTGATGTGTGTCACCCTTCATGCTGTACTGTATCCACCTCTCTTTGCCTCTCATTACTTAACAAGTAATCAAGCCATAGGGAATACACATTAAAATGGCTGCTTCAATATAAAGAGGAGAATGTATATAACTAGGATTTCTTTCAACCAAGTTCATTTTATGTATGTAGCTAAGTTCCATTTGCTTCCAATCTTAATACTAGGCTAAGCTAACCAACTGATGGCTATAGCTTCATATTTAACGTCAGATGAGTCGTATTTCCCAAAATGTCAAACTGTTCCTTTCAAACTAGTATTTTATAAACTATTTCATGATTGGTGATTACAATTCTATCCTCCTATTATAGTTGTTTTAGTGTCGGTGTATTTCCTCCTTATCTCATAACCGCAGACGTGACATACATGTAGGAAGGAGTGTTGTTTGCAGCAGCCAAAACAATCCTATTTTGGTCAGAGGGGAGGAGGCGTTAGTCTAAAGGAGCTTAGCCAGGATAAGTAAGCCCGAGAAATTCATTGTGTGATAGGCCGGGACACCTGTCAGTCAAACAGATATTACCCCAGTCCTCTGATCTCTGGCTGTTCTTTGGTCATGCTGGGAGGCTGTTGGTTGCACAGGGAAACCTTCTTAAAAGGCGTGAGGGTGTCATATGAGACTGATGACTCTCACTCAGCTGGTAAACAGCAGCAGTAAGTGGAGATGCTGTGGGAAACTTTGATTTCATTTTTCACAGCTTTTGAGTGCCAGCAGAGGCAGAACAATACCTTTTGGTTGCAGCCATGACAACCAGTGTGAAATGATTATAATTCTTCTGGCACATTTTGTACTATTTGATTTACATGCCACACCGAGCCTTTGAAAGCACCAAGATACATTTTTATCCTAATGAAATTAAAATATGATTAAAAAATCAAGTTATAATGAGAAACAATTTATTTAATCAAAACGCTCTCGCTAGAATTTACAAGTATAATAGTAAAACATTTAATATGATCCTCTAAACTACACTGTAGATAGTGTTCCTCGGGACAAGTACATTTCCTGAACACATGAAGCTTTATTAACTATTTGAATTGAAGAAAATTAAAATCAGCACATACTGTAAATGGTATTAACACTAGTATCACAAACAGCTGCTTGTCTTCAAGATAAAGACAGGATTTAAAAAACATGCAACTTAATGAGACGAGGGCCACAAGTGGCAAGGCTTACTAAACTAATATAACGTTTTTCCCCAGTCTGTTTTTTTATTTGAGAACAGTGTTGTGTGCTGTAAATCAATCCTCCACATGAAGGAATTCGGTGTCATTACCACGTCACTGCTGCGGGGTCGAGGGAAAGTATCGATCCAGTTTTAAAGTTGACCTTGGCGGTGGCGGGTACATGAGATCCTTGAACAGCACGAACAGCACGAGCAGCAGAGCGCGTACCGACACAGCCACGTGGCAGCGCTAAAAATAACCCTGTATGTTGCATAAATACTGTCCCCTGTGTGACCCTCTTTACGTCCCTGTTATACTCATAGGCCAAATCATAGTACACAACACTCCTGGCAAAGTGCTTGTAAGTTAGTCTTTTCACTAACATCTTGTTGCTCACATATTATTCAACTATATTGTGAGTGAGACCCTTGTGGTTCAAAGTGTCCCTTGTTGTTGTTGTTGTTGGATGTGTTTCCACAGCTGTGCCTCAGAGTCCTCAGCTGCGTCTCTTTTGATCCCACTTCTCAGTGACAGTAGCAAGACATGCTAATCTTACCGTGTCGTCACTTATTTACTTTGACTGCGCTAATTTAAGGTCTGCTGTTTTAAGTCTGTAGATTTCTATATATATATATATATATATAAATTAAGCCTTTGTGACTTACTCGTTGATGTTCTCCATACAGACCCCAGTGGCAGTCAGACGAATTCGGAGGAGAAGTTGAACCATGACGCCCAGGAGCTGGAGAAACGACTGAGCATGCTCTCTCACCGGAGCAGCACAGGTACAGCATGTTACTGTGGTTTAAAAGTTGGAGCTGAAGCTAAAAGTACTCTGCTCTGAATATATATCCCGACATGTAATAACCATCCCAAAGCACGACATAATCATTCTTTCACTGCAGTGATCTCTGTTCCACACCAAAACATAATGCTGCTGCACTTAACATTTCAATTAAGTTAGCAGAATCGTCAGTTCTCTTACATGTGATGTATTATTCATGTTATGTTATGGATACAAGTGACAAGATAAATGATATTGTGATGCTTTATCTATGCTTAATTGATTATAAAAAGTTGTTTTGTTACAGCTGTTGAATACATTCATCAAAGTGTCGTTAATGTTGTGTGTCTTGACAGTGTCGTACTGTGCGTCTGCCGGGGGGGACGACCGCAGCATGTCCGGCTCCTCGGACGCTTCAGACACCAGCCAATCAGAGAGCAGCATGAGCAGCCGGATGGCCATTTGGACTGAGCCGTCCTCCAACCCATCTGAAAGCGTCGGCCATGTTGGAGCTAAACTGGCGTTACAGAGCATGGAGAAGCTCTCCGTCACCCAGGGGGGGGTGACCCGGCCCGCCCCCAAGACCCCCCGGCCGCTCCAGGAGATCGGCCGTCAGAGCTCCTCTGACAGCGGCATCGCCACCGGCAGCCACTCCTCCTACTCGGGGAGCTTCTCCTCCTACACAGGCAGCCTGGACCTCCCCCCCCGGGGAGGACTTCGGCTCTGTGTTCAGCCTGCCCCCCCACTTGGCTCAAGACCTGAGCCCCTGTACTTGCTCCGCTGCACCTGCACATGAATACCGAACACCTTCATCACTGAGGTATCTGTACGACAGCCCCAGGAGTGTGCTACAGGAGGGGGGTGGGGGGGGCCACGGCCAGAGACAATGAACCCTCCATGCTAATTAAGGACGCTACTGCCTCGCCAGGCCCAACAACAGACTCAGCACAGGGGGATCAAAGCAGCGCCAAGACCCCCGAGGGTCACTCAGAAAACACTGACACACAGTCAACAAATGTACAACTAGACGGCCCCTCAGAGGAGAGCAAGAAAACCAAGGTGACGCCCTCTAGTGACACATCGGTCCCCAAAACCATTGTGACCATCTGCTCCGTTTGTGGTGGATTTAAGGTAAGCAGAAATATATTTATGTTGTTTATGTCGTTCTTCTGCCAGCTCAGATATAAGTAAACTTATATTCTCGTCATCAGTCTGTTTGCCTCAAAACGTACCTTTTTTAAAGAAAGCCACAGGATTCAAATGTTCTCCTGAGCACACTCTGCTGTATAACTCCTGTTGTACAGCAGCTTGTGTGAGCAGGCGCTCTCCTCCCTGTATCATCTGTTCCATCGCCCGCTGTCAATATGACCTTTGCGTTCGGTGTCAAAACAACATGCAGTCCCATGGTCCGTCTGTTTAACAAGTGAGCGTTTCAGCAGCTAATTTAGTTTGACCCTGTCACTGTATCAAGCTGATTAAGACTTTGTGAGTGCCGTTATTCACTTCCTCTACATCCATTTTATTTCTTGATTCAAAACTGTTAGGCAAAAGGTTTGTGTTATCTCCAAAAAGAATGTCGTCCAAATGTATGTAGGGCTTTTATACCAACGATAAATAGGCTTTAAGGTAAAACATCAATCAATGAATCAATGTTTATTTATATAGCCCAATATCACAAATGTTACATTTGTCTCAGTGGACTTCACAGTTTGTACAGAATATCAGTATGACAATGCGACACCCTCTGTCCTTAGACCCTCACATCGTACAAGGAAAGACTTCCACAGAAAACCCACAGTTTAAAGGGAAAAATAGGAGAAACCTCAGGGAGAGCAACAGAGGAGGGATCCCTCTCCCAGGACGGACAGACGTGCAATAGATGCCGTGTGTAAATTGAAAAGATAATACATTTGCAACATAGGTAGTCCAAATGTTTGGAAATGCATGTGTGTATAATAGGAAGATGAATCCACGAGGATATCCATCCAGCCACGACTCAAGATCCAGGGCTCGCGATCCAGGACACAGGACCGCAGGATCATCCATGACTCCGGATCCCGGCGTATATAGACACCAAAAAGAAGGACATTTGGGGAAGCTGGGTTAATCGGAACATGAGAGTACACAGGTATAGACAGAGAGAAGGAAGAAGTAAGATGTCCCCCGATAAACTAAGCCTATATCAGCAAAACTAGGGGCTGAATCTAATCAGCCCTAACTATAAGCTTTATCAAAAAGGAAGGTCTTAAGCGCACTCTTAAAAACGGATAGGGTGTCTGCCGCCCGAACACAAACTGGAAGCTAATTCCACAAATGTGGAGCTTGATAAGAAAAGTCTCTGGCTCCCATTGTACTTTTAGAGCAGTGGTTCTCAACTGGTGGGTCGCGATCCAAATGTGGGTCACGGATCCGTTTCGAGTGGGTCGCAGATGTGTGAGTGAAGAAAAAAAAGTTGAAAAAAAAAAAGATTTTGAATTTTTTTGTTTTGGGAAAAAGTCAAACTTGTCTTTTGAAGGCCCGATTTTCTAATGCTGTGCATGCAGTCGGCGTTGGACTGGAAGTACCGGAGACCATAAACGGTGTTGAAAACTTCTGTCACGTAGTGATCATCTTCCCAATAAAATATCTTTGCTGATGGTTTTTCGAGTCTTCTGGCCAATCAGAATCAAGATTGTTGCCGGAAGTCCCCACGGAGAATAACTTTGCGGTAGAATTCTTCTTTATACATCCATGGGTACGTCTGATGATTGACAGGTCACAGAACAATGGGGGCTATCTACCCTAACCCACAATTTAAAGTAAGTCACACAGACTATCTCCTCTTTACTCTTCTCGCAGAAAGATGTCAGAACAAAGTGAAAACAAACAATGGCATAAAATATTATTAATATGTCGGGTAGTAATAGATTTATTTATTTTCTTCTCAGAGTGTACCAGAATGCGTAGTTTATGTTACTATTTCTAAAAATCTCCTGGGGGAGAATCCCCCCAGACCCCCTGCTGGGGTTGGGTTTTCAGCATGCGTGCCTTTTTATATAGTTCAGCTTTGATTCCATCATCTCATTAAACCTTTTAAAAGCATACTTTAGTTCTGTTAAGGGATATAAGGGATATATGCACTGTACTTCACTTTTATTAATATTGTTTGCTGAAAAGCGTATATATTACAGCACGATTTTTTGTTGAATAGATTTGAGTGCTTCAAAATGTTGGGTCGCGATGTATTGACCAAGTAAAAAGTGGGTCCCGAGGCCTGACCAGTTGAGAACCACTGTTTTAGAGACTCTAGGAACAACCCTGCATTCTTGGAACGCAATACCCTAGTAGGACAGTAGGGTATAATGAGTTCTTTAAGGTAAGAAATGGAAATCGGGTCTAAGATACACGTTGATGGTTTAGAAGAGAGAATCATTGAATTTAATTGTTCAAGGTTTATGGCTGAAAAGCATTCTAGTTTACTATCTAGTGTAATATTAGAACTTACGTTTCCGGGAGCTGTTGATAACACTATACTGGTCAAAGGCAAGAGGTCATTAATTTTGTTTCTAAGAGTAACAATTTTATCGTTAAAAAAGCTCATAAAATCATTACTACTGAGTGCTATGGGAATAGAAGGCTCAATCGAGCTGTGGCTCTCTGTCAGCCTGGCTACAGTGCTGAAAAGAAATCTTGCATTATTCTTATTCTCATCTATTAATGAAGAGTAGTAGGCTGCTCTCGCTTTACGCAGTGCTTTCTTATTCATTGAGAGTAATATGCCAAATTAAACGAGATTCTTCAAGTTTAGTGGAACGCCATATCCTTTCAAGTTGTCTCGACTTTTGCTTTATTTTGCGGGTTTCGGCATTATGCCATGGAGCTAATCTATGTTGTTTTATTTTCTTCTTTTTCAAAGGAGCAACAAAGTCTAATTTTATTCGCAGCGCATCTGTAGCACTATCAACAACATGATCAATTTGGGGTGGTGTACATTTTGTATAAGTTTCCTCCCTTACATGCAGACATGCTATCGAGTTAAGTATTGGTGGAATCTCTTCCTTAAATGTGGCTATAGCACTAACAGATAGGTTTCTTCTGCAGGAGCTTTTCACTAATGCTTTGTAGTCTAGAAACAGTACTTCAAAAGTTACTAAGAAATGGTCGGATAAAGCAGGATTATGCGATTCGACTAATAAGGTCGAGAGAGTGATTATAGCAGTGGGTTGGTTTATTTACACTCTTGACAGAAACCAACATAATCTAATATAGAGTTAAATGCAACAGTAAGGCTATTTTTATCATCGTCAACATGAATATTAAAGTCACCTACGATAATTACTTTATCTGTTTTAAGAACCAAAGTTGATAAAAACTCAGAGAATTCTGATAAGAATTCTGAATAAGGACCTGGTGCACTGTAACAAATAAGATTGGCTGCAAAGTTTTCCAGGTCGGATGCGTAAGACTAAAAACGAGACTTTCAAAGGAGGTATAATTTAATTTTGGTTTAGTATTGATAAGTAAACTTGAGTCAAAGATTGCTGCAACTCCACCTCCTCGGCCCGTGCCTCGGGCAATATGAGTATTGATATGGCTGGGTGGAGTGGCCTCATAAAACATCTCCATATTAACCATGAGGTTCGGTTGTCTCCAAGGTAGGTCATGGTGTTCTGGAGATGTCTCCTTCATTCATATTTGTTTGAGGGCAGGGACTAATAATCATTTTCATTATGGGGATTTTGTGCTGAATCGTTTGGTCCATAAAATGACAGAAATGATTTACAAATGCCCATAAATATTTTGTAATTCCAAGTTCACATATTGAAATATTTTGTTTTGAGATGCCAACAATTCAAAACCCAAATATATCTAGATAAATAAATGTCTAAGAATATAGGCAAATATTCACATTTCCATTGCTGAACCCAGAGGTAAAAAAAACATAAGATCTGCTATAAAAATGGTTAACGACTAATTTTCTGACAATCACTATTACAATAATTTACTTATTGTTTCAACTTTACCTTGTTTTTTTATGTTTGTGATGAATAGTCTTACATCATAAACACCAGTTTTATATTCTTCGGTGTAGTGTAATCGATGTAATTCAGTAGAAACCTGACGCATATTATTAAACCGTATTGCATGAGTTTTGAGGCCGATATTAAACTATACTTTCTTTGGAAATCCTTATCAATACTTCTTTGTCCTGTGTTTCCATATCAGCTGTGAGTTTAGAATACTCCAAACATATAGCCCCCCCTGCTGGCAGTGCAGGACCTGAACAAAATGTCCCGTTTCCTTTGTTTCCCTCCAGCCAGTCTTCAGTGTAATGAACGAAACATGAATTCATCAGACAGCAGCAGTGTGGGAGGCATTCATCACACAGTCCGCCCTGTAGTGTTAATGGGCTCACAGGACCAGTTCAAAAGAAAACATATCTACATATATATATTGCCTATTAATCTAACAATATAATACATTGTAACCCCTGTATCATGACACGTTTCATGTTGCCAGATCTTGTGAAGTGGGGGGGTGGGTGTAGGATAGAGGGATGGGATTGAATTAATCCAAAATGTTATGCAACCTGAATTGTCTTCTGTACTGTGTTGTCAAGTTCTTGCTTGATTTGCGGGACCAGCGTTGCAGTCGGGAAGAAAAGCAATGTGGAGCGGCACCTTCATAAGGCACACTTCATAAGGAGTGTGACCGTGATTTTCCTTCTGGCAGAATCTACAACACATCAGCCCCATTGAACACAGCCTAGTCATGCCAGCACAACACATGAGGGGCAGAGTTTTACTCTGTGTTGTCTGTGTTGCAACTTGCATATATATTTATTTATTGGACATGTCCCCCCCACTTTACAAATATGTTTATTATTATTTGTTAACCCAAGCCGTCATCGCCACGGAGGAGCACAGCCTCAGAGAGAGAGAGAGAGAGAGAGAGAGCGAGAGAGCACACCTTTATCTATTTAAAATAGCCTAGTTGTAAAAAATAAAGTAAGAAATCATTCCAATGTGTACTATAGGACAGTAAAAAAAAGAGAAAAAAAACTGTTTAAAAGGGGAGTGATTAGTCAAATATGCATAAATGAAAAGATAGAATGCTAACTAGGTAACATAAGATAAGAATAAACAAGTTTAAATGATTTGTTGTTGGTTGTGATCATATTCTAAAGATGTTTGGATTATTGAAAAGTATACCTCTCCCTTTCATCTGAGTGTTGAGAGCTGTATCCATACATTCATGTTGTGCTCAAAGTGCACCAGATTGATGCATTTCACTTTAACATGTAAAGTGCATGCCCCCGGACCCCCCCAGAGGATGTGAGGTCCACCCCCAAATCAAGCAGGTTAAAATTGCATACATTTTCTTTTAGTAAACACTGCAAACGGGTCCCACAGACCCAAAGAGCACACAAAGGTTAAAGGTAAGCAGATAATAATATAAAAATGTGCTAAATATTTAATAAGTAAAAGTAGCTCACGACTTGTTTTATTTTTTGAAAGTAGCTCTCATCCTAAAAAAGGTTGGAGACCCCTGCTCTAGTACTACATGTTACAGCTGAAAGTACTCCCAAGTGTGCTTAACAACACCATGCCCAGCTGTTAAAGGAAACATATTTTGCCTTTTTTTATATGAAAAGTTGGTATTTATGAACCATTTTTCCAAATGAATATCTTCACTTGGACCAAACCGATTGTCAGAGAGTCTTTGAAAGCGCTGAGAGATGGATCGACGCTCTGTTGGTTTTTCTCTTTTCTTATGGGATTGATGCCAGTTGAATACAATGGAGATCATTTACAGCCGTTTCCTTCAAAAGGCCCCACGTCTAAACACCAATGTATGCAGGCTTTGCCGAGAAGAGGATACTTCATTATTCATCTAATCAACACAGTTTGCATTAAGAATCTCATTTCTGTAATTCTCTGTTTTTCCTCACAGGGAACGCCGTACATCCCAGTTAGCGGTTCAGCAGCGCCTGCCATACCAGGTGCGTGAAATCAGTCAAATATTCCATACACACAGCATGCATTGATCCTTGCCTGCATGAACAGAGTTGATGCATGTTTGATAATAACATTCATCATCAGCTCCCTAATTTGATTTTGAGCAGAAATCAAATTGTATTGAGGGTGTATTGCCTCCAGAACATCATATTTTCAACCCAGCAGATCAAAGTGCTAACAAATCACCATGCAGTCCATGCGCTAATGCAGCGAGGAGAAGTCTGGAGAAACGGTGTGCCTCTCCTGGCCCTGGAAGCTTCCCCCGCTCAGAGACGCCAGCAGTGAGGACGAGTGAGGATTCACTGCTGCCAAGGAAGGGAAGAGAGAAACTAGCCAGTCTGCTTGCTGAGCTGTTGGGCTCTCCGGAGGCCAAGACTAACAGCCTGAACCTCTATGAGTCAATGAGCCCTAGATTTGGAAATGAGCTCAAATCTGCACCAAATAGCCCCTGTGTCCCGACTGATCCACAGCCAGGCAAGAGACATGCCATCTATGAGAACTGTTTAAAGTGTCGAGCGGACCACTGCCACCCCCCTCCACGGGTCGCACCTTCTGAAATGTTCCGCAACAGGAACACTTTAACCTCCCAAACCTTTCCAACTGGCCTGAAGAAAAGCCAAGAGCAGGAAGCAGCTGCTGATGAGGAAGCGCTCCATCAGACTCCCAGCGAGAGATCACAGATCCAGGGTCAGCACGAAGAGATAAATGTTCCCACAGTGGCCAGTGAAGGTAAGAGGCCTCTTCTTCAGTGTCCTCTACTCCAGTCTCCTCTTCTTCAGTTTCCTCTTCAACTCACAACAAAGCCTCTACGATTTCTTCGGTGTCCTTTTCCTCTTCAGCCCTTTTGAAGTGGATCTCTTTGTTTCCTACTTTTTGTTCTCAATTTTTTTTCCGCCTGGCTTGCTTTGTTGAATGAACTGCTTGTTTTCTCTCTTCACTCTGATGATTCCTTTTGTTGTGTTGCTTGTCCAACTGAGCTCTTGAGGGTTGTGAAGTATGCAGTATAGGCTCTCTTATGAAAGCTTTAAAACGTGTGTTAAAGTTAACCTAATCACAAGCTGCCAAGTTGGTCTGAAAAGAAACTGACAGTGTAGTATATTAAAATATGTAAAACGACACAGTAAAGAATGTCCGAATTCTGCGAAAAACTGCATAATATAGAATGTTGAAATTATGCACAAATAGCATGGTTTAGTGTGTCGAAAATGTGCAAAAAGCGGCATTGGATAGTACGTCGTGAATATTCAAAATTATGTCATAGTATATTGAAAAAAAGTCGTAGTATAGTATGTCAAAAATATGCAAAGAAAACACTTAGTATGGGTAAATTAGATTTTTGTTTAACATGTTTCTAGGACAAGTAATGGCACTACACTGTTTGCTTCGGAAGGGATTCTTTCTCCCCATGTGTAATAGTTGTTTTATTGTGAGATGAGCTTTTGTTTGATTAGTTTGGACAAATGTGTACCCAGAAAGCACTTTCTCTGACTTGATTCACAAGATGGTTTAGGAAAGTACAATGTGGGATTAATTTATTTCCTGGCATTGGCACAAGTAGTTGAAAGGCTTATATTTAAAACACACTGTTTTTCTCTCCCACCAGACAAAAGGCTTAATAGCAAAGAGGAGCGACGCAGAGCTGATCCTGCTTATGAGATCATGGAGAGGAACGCTGAGGTAGGCCAATCAAAACTCTCTAATCCGCTTTACACTATCGACCACTCACACACTTCCACTGTCTCTCTGTGGGTTCAGCCAAACGTGTTGGGAAGTGTCTGATATGATGCGATTAACTCTTGTTTTAGAAAAGGCTAGAGTTATATCTGTAATTGAACATTTTGTAAGCTCTGTACTTATTTAGTGTTAGGCACAAGGAAGAAAAGTCAAGCAGCAATAGATACACTTTTGGATCATATGACCTCAAGCGTAAACTGTTGTCGTAGCCAGATTCATTGACGAATCGGCATAGTTTTAGTTTGAGCATTTACTGACTCAAAACCAGGTAAAGCACCAATGCTAACATTGTTGATTAATTGTTTTATTTATGTACATTTACAACATTTTGGTTGTGTCTCTTAGAAACAAGGCAAATCTGCTGATTAATGCTCTTTAGTTCGCTAAAACGATTCAATGTCAAATAAGTGTGAACAGAGACAATGCAGACAACAGCAGTGGTACATACATTTTCATTTGATCAGATGTGAAAACAATAATATATTGGCCATCAGCTGTCCTTCTTTATAAATATGAACTACAGTCGTATCAGTGGACCCCTTTCCCCCTAAAGGAGTCACTCTTTCTGTGCACAGTGGGCCTCAATGAGACCGAAAGCAATGTGGCTGCACTCCACCACCAACGCCCAGGTAAAAAAATAGTATACTTTAGTGTATTAGAAATATAATGTAAGTATACAAAAGTGTATACAAGTATACTTCTACTTTTTGTGCTTAATTGAAAGTATGTTTAAAATGTACTTTTAAAAAGTATAATTCAAAATAGATGTAATTTAGTTCAATTTTAGTGTACTAAATATAAATATACTATTTCTGAAATACTTAAAGTGGTATTTCAGTGTGCTTATTAAAAGTGTACTTGAAACTAAGTGTATTGTGAATTGCAAGTAAGTACACTTTCGCTATACGTACTACATCGCAAATACTTATAGTAGTCATTAAGTATACTTATCGAAAGTACAATTATTTTTTTACTATTTTGTAATACCCTATTAGCATGCTTTAATAACAAGTACTTAAATACACTTCATTAGAAATGTATTTAAGTACTCTTATAAATGTGTGTTTTTGTGTGTACTTAACAAGTCAATCTAGGGATTCGTACATTACAAAATACTAGTAAGTAGAACATCAAAATGACAGAATTCATTGTGCACAGAATTGGAAATTAGTACACTTATTTTCCCATTATAGGCTCATTATTTAATCTCATTTGTTATCCGGTGAATTACATCAAGCCTATAGTCTGAATCAGTTCTTGAGGCTTCCTTGATGTCCAGTCAAATCAGTCTCGTTCAACGTTGTTTGGTAGAGGGATAACATATATCTTCTCCCTCGACTTAATCATGACACATTTGCATGTCAATGAGTCTGGATGTATGGCATACACATTGTTGCACTCAGACACTTCATACATGAAGCTTGATGCAATATGAAGTGTTGTGTCTCTGCACAGCTTCCTTCCAGACTTCAGAAACTCCTTGACCAAAACACAGTGTATTGTACCAGAAACTACCAAGCTCAGAATTCTGATAAGCGTCCCATTCTGCAGCTCTACAACAGAGTTCTTTCTTTTCTGAAGGCGGCTGTTTGTGTCAGAGTGATACAGTATTCCATTCACAATGAAACGGTAGTAGTAGGAAGCTTGTCTCACTCTGACACCTAGTAGTTCCTCTATTGCAAGCATGTGTAACACAGAAAGATCTGTCTGTACTGACTTACCAAAAACTCTGACATGGGCACTGATTTGAACTGATTTGTCAGTTGAACATTTGCTGCCCTGCAGTTCAGAGAAAAGATCTTTAATATTCTCATCAGCATTTTGCATTATTGTGGCTCCTTTCTTTGTGAGACTCCTCCCCCTAAGGAACATTCTCATTATCTGTACAGGGACATGAGTTGTTCCATTGAAATATTTCAACTATTAAATGATTCGAAGGGAAATGTGGATGTGGCCCACAAAGGTCCCCAGTTCCTCACACTCATAAGCCGCATTCACACCGCAGGACTTTCTCTGGTACTTTGGTTCTTTAGTTCCGTTAGTACCAATAATGTTGCGTTCACACCGCCGGGACTACTCAGTGCCGGGAACTCTTTTGGCCATTTTCAGTCCCTGCTAGAGAGGTGGTACGAACCTGGTGATAAAAGAGTGCCAATTTCTATTCTATTTCTATTGGCTGGGCGAATTGCAAACCACGCCCCGTTAGACTCTGATTTTTTTTTGTTAGGCAGCCATTTTTTTCCCCCCTACAAAACCACATCCACACCTGAGCGAGTAGTTTTTTTGTACTTTAAAGCAGTTATGACCACACGTACTACAACACCTGAGCGGTGGAATGATGAGGAAGTGTCGGCGCTTCTGGCAATTTACTCTGAGGATGGGATGCAGCAGCTTCTACAGAAAGCAGTTCCCAACTCCAAATGTTTTGAGCGATGTTCGCAAAAGCTACTTGAGCTGGGAATCGCGCACAGTGCACACGGATGCTGGGTAAAAATAAAGAAACTCAGGCAGGACTATAAAAAAATTAAAGACCACAATAATAAGAGTGGTAACGATTTTCTATTGTTATTATTTATATATATATATATATATATATTGCCACTGTTTTTTAATACTGACACCTAACTTGCACTAAGGTGTGTCTGCTGCTATATATATTGCCACTGTTACATTGTTTTGAAACTACTTACACTTTATTTTACATTTCACACTTTTATTTAACTTCAATTTACATGCATACGACACACCTGGAACAGCGTGATGCCGTTATTGTTATGTCTTGACTGTGCAATAAAACAAACAAACTGGTGAAGCTTTATTTATTGTGTCCCACCCCCAAATTTGCAGAATAGAAGAATGTGAGAGCAGACAGGTGTCGGTGGTTGAATTTATCTACAATGTTGCAACCTTGTGCAGCAATGGCAGGGGCAGAAACACAAGTCTTAGACACATAAACACAAGTAATTTATCATGTCATTTGTTTTAGATAAATAAGGGAAAAACACCAAACAAGGGTTAATGTCCTTTTCCAAAATCAGCCTGAGGGGGTAATATATAATAAATACATAAAGATAAAGTCCATTGTTATAATGGGGTATTTTATTTGGAAATTACCCTTATTACCCTTATGAACTCCATCATGTCTGAGGTCAGAAAGTAAACAAACGCCTCATACAGCGGGTGGGCTTTATACCCCCTCCCCCGTGTAGTTCTTCTTCTCTCGTTTTTTTTTGTACTCGCCGTGAAGTGGTTTTGCGGCCTGCCAGTAAACCCAGAGAAGAAGAAGACGAAGTGACGTCAGCGTAATCTTGCCTCAGGGAAAGTACTGCGGTTCGAATGCGATTGGCACTAGCCCCCTGGCGGATTCAGTGCCGTGGTACTTTAGTGCCGGCACTAAAGTACGGCAAGTCCTGCGGTGTGAAAGCGGCTATTGAGATGTGCATCATTAGATGCACATTAAATGAGACATTATCTGTGCCATATAACCAGGGCTGCACATAACTGGTGCGCATGCGCACCTCCGCCAAAAAAAGAGCACCGGGTCATTTGAAAAAAGGCGCATTTGCGTACCAACATTGAGAGAGAGAGAGAGAGAGGAGAGAGGGAGAGAGAGAAGGGAGAAGAGAAAAGAGAGAAGAGGAGAGAAACTAGAGAAAAGAGGAGAGAGGAGAGAGGAGAGAGAGAAAGATATTTGCGAGTTGCATATGAACTCAGGGCCGGCCCGTAGCCCTGGCGTTATAGATGTTCGCCTAGGGCGCCAGATCTGTGGAGGCGCTGCGCTGGCAGCTCTGGGAGGGAAAAAAACATTTTTGACCGTTGGGGCTCATCCTAATTGTCGGCCTTGATATAACAACATTCATAATTAAGTAAATGTAACACCCTTTTCACCCCGGTTACACGTTTCATTTGCCCTGTACGATGGGCGCTGTAAGTGATGAAAATGGGGGATGTTGGCTTATCTGGCGCCCGCAGCTCACAGCCAAAATGCGAGGGAGCGAGGGAGGGTGCACCGGTATCGGCGCTGTTGTTATTAGAATCTGGTGCTAGCTGCTCTAACGGATATAAGAAGAAGATGTTTCTACAATGATGTGGAGGGAGAGTCCTCTCCAGTCAGACTGAGAGGCTGATACTACAGCTCAGTGAGGTAAAGGACTCTTGAGTGTTTAGATAGTTCACTTTAGTCTAAGTTATCTCAGTGGGTCTCAAACGTTTTGATCACAATTTATGTAAACACATTTACAAGGCACTCCTTTATAATTATTGGGATGAACAGGTTTGAAATCATTCCAATGTATACTATAGGACAGTAAACCAAAAATATCCTTTAAAACTGGAAAGATAAAAAAAAAAGCATAAATAAATAAATGTTAAGGTAAAATAAGATATGAACAACAAAAATAAAATAAGTTATATTAATTTGTTATTGGCTATGGTAGGTTATTGGTTATGTTCACATACTTATTTGATTACATCCACTTGTCTAAGATGACAACAGAGACTTTCGACCCAAACCCATCTGTTGACTTGTGGATGCAAGCAGCTAATCACAGACTCAACCAGAGAGAAAGTAGTAGGCCTACATCATCAGCTACCATGTCTGACAGAGAGGAAGACAGTGAGGAGAACAGTCAGGAGGGTAGTGATGACAGCTTGTAGGATTACTGGTCGTGCTAATGTTGTCTTGTGTTCACCTCTGCATGTGTGTTCTGTGTTCACCTCTGCATGTGTGTTCAGCGCGTGTGTCTTGCAAATAAAGTCAAGACCCCCTCAAAAGTTACGGTTTATTTCATTTTAAGGATGAGCACCAAGCAACATCTCCAGGTGCTCCTTTGAGAACCAGGGCAAAAAAGTTATGTGCACCCCTGCATATAACCCCTCAAATTGTCTGACCAATGTTTTCAATGCCTGTTCAGCTATTGCCACGTCGCCCTCTCTGATCCTTTCTTGCAGGAGATGATACATGGCAAAAACCAAAAGGAAAAGGTGGTTCCAGTATTTTTTGGGCAGGATCCCATTCAAAACAGGCAAAGCATAGAACAAAAGAAACGACCTCCACTCAGACGCCTTCCAAAACGTCCGTTCTTTGATAGATCGTGGTACTCTTGTGATCTCGGTCGGTGGCAAGATTGCCATACGTTCCTTGTCGATCAGCTCAGTTTTGGTGCCTATGTAACACCCATTTTGATGGTTTGTGGAATCCAGCCACAGAGTAGCCAGCTGTCTAGTAACCCCGAGACATACACTGTGCTGGTATTCAGGAACAAAGCCTTGGACCATTTGAAATTTGTCCAATTTCATTAGTTGACTTGGGCCTTTCACTCCCATGACAGGCTGCTGAGGTGTTGCGTTCATGGCATTGTCAAAATGCTCAGCTTCAGTACGAAGACCGGGCTCAGGACTAACATATGGATAAGGACCCCCACCTCTTTGATAACAGAAGTCACAACCATAAATTCCATTAAACTGCTTCGTATTTCGGATAAGTGGCCGGGCAACAGAATCTGAACTACATATTAGGGCATGCACCTTTGAAGTGCAACCATCTGCCCAGGTGATGCCATGAGTTTATTTAAAATATATCATTGTTAGTCATTAGCTCCAACAACTAGCTAGCGTTAAACCAGACCAAGGGCTATAAAGTAACGGCTGAAACCGAATAATACTGGACCTGCATCACGTGATGCAGGTCACTCACGACGCCCAATCACAATGTAGCAGTTTGCGCGCCAACTGTGGTGGAGCCAAGTGTGCATCGGTGGACGGACGGTTATTGTTAGAAATTGAGCAGCCAGTCTACAACAATTCAACATGTCTCTGCTGGACCTACCAACATTTGGACTGTTCTATTTCCCAGACGGGTCGGTTAGAGTAGAACATACATCTATCATAAAGGATGTAAACAGGGCTGCAAAAGTTACAGTTACCTGCATGGAAGACCTCGACCTCGACTGGATAGAGGTGATTTGGCCTGCCAAACATCGACCACAAAAGGGGTCGAAGCCAGTTGCAGCCAAATTGCTGTTCGTAGGAGGTAAGTTCAAAATACAAATTAAATGATTCTGAAAAAATCCTTATAACGTTAGCTAACTTTGGCTATAGTCTCTCTAGAAATTTAACTGATAACTTAATGCTAGTAGAAAGAGTTGCTTTATTGTCTAGCTAACTAGCTTGCTAGCTAACGTTAGCTTGAGTCCAATTATGAAGCTCTATTCAGTAAAAATGTGTATAAGGTGCTGGTAAATTATAACGTTAACATATGTTCAAATTAGGGGTGTGGGATATTTATCTCTTAGATAATATCTTAATTGTTATTTTCACATATGTAAATAAGGACTTGTGAGCTCCTGCAGGCACTGAATGTGCTCACCTTGCACTGAAGCTAATAACGCGGGGGTAACCATAATCTGGGTCCTGCGCGGTGTTTTTTCACTCTCAAGGCTTCTTAATATTTAAAAACCTATTAATGTGTCATACTCAGTTAACGGTTATAAACTCAGCTAACTGAAGATATGAACCATTTTTTCCGAATCAAAGCACAAGTCTCACAAGAAGCATCTAAATTAGCCCTGAGCGAAAAAATGCTAACAAACTTAGCCCAGAACTCACCGTAAAAAATAGCCTTATTACTTATTATTTTATTATTATAAAACGATAAAAACGCGGCTGAAGGTTAGTCCTATGTGTCGGTGTTACTTAGAAAGTATTACTGATAATACTTCATTCTATTTTTATGTAAAAACCGGATATTTCATATTAGCTGCTAATGATAGCAGCCAGAGCGTATCGCAGCTTCCGGTTCAGGGGTGCAGCACTCATTCACCAATGGGTCATGTTTAGATGGATTTTAGGAACGTCCCCTCGATTCTATTGGCTCTAAAGGTTAAAAAGAGATGTCAATCATCAAAATCGAACAAGGGGGGACAGAGATAGGTCAAATCCACCCAAATGACCCCAGAAGTGGTTTTTTTTTCCTTCTAAACCTCTCTAAAAAGGTCAAATTGAACTTGTTTTGCATCAATCTTGATACAGGGTACATTTAAATAATGGTTGTTTTTTGGATGGGTACTATAATTTACATTTTACCCTGTATATGGTATGTGTATCAGTGTGAACAATAGTGCACGAAAAAGTGCTTACATTTTGTAATGTCAGAATGAACTGGATCTTGTTCACAGAAGTCTACCAAGAAGTGGTTCAAAAGCGGGATGCTTACATCCAAGGGGAGGACATATTTTCGGTAGCCGAGTCCCAGAAAAGAGGCAGCAGAAGAAAGACATGTATAGTCAAAAATGTGAAGGAGGCTGTACAAAAAACAAACCAAGGAAAGGCAGTAAGTTTGATTGGTGTGTTTTGATGATTGATAGTTTGTGATTGAATGGAATGACATTGACTGATTTTGTTTATTGTTTTAATATTCACGGACAAATAATTTTCCGTTTCACCTTGAATGATATTGACAGCTATAGCTTTTTGTTATAACGCATGTTTTTTTGTATTTTGAGGCCACTACATTTTCATCCTACAATTACCAAATGCTCTTTTTAAATACATGCAACGTCTGTGGATTAATGGAAAAGTGTAGTCTTAATATGAGGAAATGTAATGTGGGTGAAATGTTGTTTTAAGTTACAAGCGTTAAGCCTGGTGTTTGGGTGGTAATTTTCCAAGGCACACTCAAACATGATGTATGTTGTCAGTCTGGTTCACAGATGGTAACTGCCATGGGCGAACAGCTCAAGAGATCCCTACAGGCTGAGAGAACCTCCAAGCCCTCAGAAGAGGTGACATCTGAATCACCTCAACACTCTTCAGATTCTGATGTCACCTCGATTGACCTGTTTGAGCCGATCAAAAAGCAACCATTTGTAGGTCTAAATATTTAACTGTTTTTTTCAAATTGATGTGCAGTGTTTCCCATATAAGTTTTACAGTTTGTGGTGTGAAATTTGCACTAAAATTCTTTTTCTCATTTTAGATTCGCAAATGTTATTTTGTGACCAGTGAGGAGGAGGAAGACACTTGCATCCTTCCACAGAAGGAGCCAGCGTGCCAGCAGCAACCACAGAAGGTCTGGGTGGAATTGGATCTGGAAACGTTGGAGGCACTGAAAGGTGGGTTGGTGCATGTGCATACTAGTGATGCCTGGGTTAGCTCTGCAGCCACCTGAATTAGGGATCGACCGATATGGCTATTTCAAGGCCGATACCGATTATTAGTACCGTAATCAAGGAGACTAATATTTGATATGCTAACGCACTTTAGCACAGAATTCAAAATAAAGATACCCTTATTACTTATCGAAACTGCACATACAATATATCCGATTAAAGCTCCACCTGCAATAATTTGAATGTGAAGTAAAATTCATGAATTCCCACATTTATTTTGAGACCCGACCCGACTTCCCACATGTTACAAATTTGAAAATAAACTATCTATTGCATTTATACAACAGTAAACAAATGCAAAAGAAAGAGCGTAATTTCAGAAAATCAGGACTGTTGGAATGCACCATGGTCAATCATAGTATTTAGTATTTTGCGGTTGACACTATTTTATGTCTGAATTTGTTATTTACACCTGGATACTTTTTTATACCCACTTTTTAGAGATGCCAAGATTGGTGGCTACCATGAAGACAGCACTGGACAACATTTCAGGGTCGTCCTCATCAGGATCTTGTTCCAGTAGTGGCCACGGTGACTCCCAGCAAACTGGCCGCAATACTGGCAGTAATGACTTGGTATGACCTACATAGTAATGATACTCTATTGCTATTGTTCTATACAAAATTAATCACTGCGGATCAATGGAATTGTATTTTCACACCCTTGAAGCCAAGACGAGAGCTGCCCCACATAATATACAGAAGTGTACTCGAGTACTGTTTGAGTACACCTTGACTTGATTACGGGGGAAGGCTGTAGTAGAGCAGGTCAGCTACCAATCGGAAGGTCGGTGGTTCGATCGCCACCGGCAGCCATGCGCTGTTGTGTCCCTGAGCAAGACATCTAACCCCAAATTGCTCAGAATGCTGTGCATTGGTGTGTGGATGTGAGTGAATGTGTTACCACTGATGGTTTATCTTCCGCCATCAGTGTATGAATGTGTGTGAATTAGGGCTGTCAGTCGATTCAAATATTTAATCGCGATTAATCGCAAATTAATCGCAAATTTTTTATCTGTTCTAAATGTACCTTAGGAATATTTTTCAAGTTTTTAATACTCTTATCAACATATGAGTGGACAAATATGCTTTATGCTAATGTTCATTATCATTTGAACAATGACAAATATTCTCATGAATATTAAACACAACAACCTCTGAACCTCTCTCATACAATAATACAATACAAATGGTGTGTGTGTGTGTGTGTGTGTGTGTGTGTGTGTGTGTGTGTGTGTGTGTGTGTGTGTGTGTGTGTGTGTGTGTGTGTGTGTGTGTGTGTGTGTGTGTGTGTGTGTGTGTGTGTGTGTGTGTGTGTGTGTGTGTGTGTGTGTGTGTGTGTGTGTGTGTGTGTGTGTGTGATGGATCGTTGGAGCTATGTGCAACTCAAGGCATATGCTCGAACGGGAGCTGCCTGGACGCTGCAATCATGTTGCGCACTATCCGTGCTGAGTGTGCTGACTTCTCGTACAATGTCCCACTGTCTGGCTTCCTGCATAAAGTCAAGTGCTCGGCGCAGTTGTGGCGAAATGTTGCTCCTCTGTTTTCATTTAAACAGCTCCATATCCGTTAGCGCAGCTAGCTAGCACCAGATGCTAACAACAACAATGCACGTAAGGTCTCTCTCTCGCTCGCTCGGGCCACACATACACACACCCTCCCGGTCCTCCAGATGGCCAGTCGGTGCCTTTATATATACAGTCTATGGTCGGTGCCTGCCGGTGAGCGTGGAAGTGTGGTCTGCTGCAAGCGGGCGGCAGGAGCGGGGCTGTCAGCATCAGCTGGTAGATGGTATTTTAAACTCGATGTGCTCTGAAACTACGGGGCGGCCGAGGAAAAAAAATACACATGCGTTAATCGCGTTAAAATAATTAGTGGCGATACATTTTTTTTAACTTGACAGCCCTAGTGTGAATGTGATATATGGTGTAAAAGCGCTTTGAGTAGTCTGCTGACCAGATAAAGCGCTCTACAAGTACAGTCCATTTACCATTACAAATATGTTTTGTTGCCATTAGAAATACACTTGCATGACTATTATATTATATCTCCAGTATGTTTAAAATATAGCAAAGCATTCAAGTTCATTTGATGGTACAGGTACAATATTTGTAATTGATCTTGTTTTAATCCACCTCTTTGTTTTTACGGATGTTCCTAGGCAACTCCTCCGTCCAGGTCTCCACACGCCTCTTCCACAGATTAGGCAACAGAAGGATGTCTCTCTTTGCCCAGGAACTAGCAACGCTAATCTTTGGGAAAGAGACCCTGGCGAAGTCTACCCTTACTGGGAAGGGGAAAACCGCAGAGACCCTTGACCCGGAGAAAGTCAATGCCATTATAGGTACAGATATTCTGTATTAATGTTATCATTATGAATGGATTTCAATCTAATATATTGTCTATGTTATCAAGTATTAAATCCCATGCTTCCTTCCTGTTTTGTAAGACACCGTGAGAGAGAAAATTCCGGGCACCGAGGTGAGTGCGATCCGGGCCCTGCTGCGGAGGAAATGCAACAACGAGAGATATACAAGCAACGTTACTCCTCACTGATGGTCACCATTTAGTTTATATAGACTTTGCAAGTTAGTTAGTCAGTTTAGCCATCATGTTTTGTTAATTGTTCAATTTAGTATAAACACGTTTTTTGGTTTGTTGTTGTTTTTATGTCATTAAAATTATGTTTTTCTCATAATTGAAGTGCAATTTCTCATGAAACAGAATAGCACACTTGGTGTGTACTTAAGTGGTATCCGGAAGTAGCTTAAAGTGTATGAAGTATAATAGTGATGTATTGTAAGTATGCTTCTGTAACACATAACCCAGTACTTGCAGTGGTAACATTATTGTAAAATACACTTCTATTCTGTAGTATAAGCAGTGATACCATACACTTCTACATATAGTATAATAACATTATACTTAAAATACATGGATTTATGGTGCTTAAATTGTGATAGAACCTTACTATAAATACATTTTTATTAACATAATAGCACAATTTAAAAGTATTAAATACAGTCAGAAAGTGCATTTGAAGTTAATTGGAAATATAACATGTGTGCTTGAATAAGTATGATAATAGTATGTTGAAAACACACTTATGAATTACTATGAATTGAGCTGAATGCCCTTTTAAGTATATTTCCAACACACTGGTGATATAATACAATTGTGCTTAAAGTGTGTTTCGAATGCACATACATCATGATTTTAACTGGTGTACTTTAGTACACTTAAAGTTTACAAAAAGTTGTGCCAATTTAGCACACTATTTACACTTCAAGTATACTCAACTAATGATTAAGTAGTACTCCAGTACTACTTGAGTACACTTTAGTATACTTGAATGTGACCAAAATAGCACATTTATCTAAAAGTGTACTTAGTACATTCTTCTAAAAGTATAATTTAAGCATACTATTTTTTTACCTGGGCGGTCATCCCATAATAGCTGTTCTCACAGAGGTTGCTTGGTTATCCATCCATGCTGATGAGCCGTTGCGGACAGTGTTAGACGTACCGTAGCCCGGAGCTCTCAGTGAATTTCTGCGTCTGTATATTAATACTCCTAATGTGTACCCTTCCTCTGTATACATATGACACATTGTGCATATTCTGATCAACAGTGCTCTGTGTCTTGCAGGCAGAAGAGAAAAGCAAGTACGAGCTGATGGGCAGCTACAGTCAGCAGAGGCTGCTGCAGGAGACTGAAGGTGAGACCATTGTCAGTTTTCAGCTGTGCATTACCCCGGCCTCTTACAGTAACCAGGAGCCACTTCTATAAAGCCAATAGATGTATGAGTCATGCTCCTGAGTCAGCAAACCTGTTGGTGTCAGGTGCATTATGAATAAATCAAATCAAATGAAGCATTAAGTGTCTGAAATGGCACACAAACAGGAACACTTATTGTCACAATACGCATAATGTCTACTTGACTTTATTCAGGTTAATGGACTGTGACACTGACAGGAAGCTGTCTTTATTGCAGCAGTAATATTCCAAACAAAGTGCCGCGAGGGACTAAACAAGAGAAAAACATTGTGGACGACGCACAAAAACTCACTCTTTCCACCAGTATGCGTTTGACCTTTTATTTCCAAAGCAAACATTCAATAGCCCATATCCATATATTATTTGATGCGTGCGGTCAACAACAACTGTCCTTCTCCAGATCACTCCCCCTCCATCTATCACAAAGTGCGCAGGTAAAAGCAACCGGATATAACCACACAAATCCAATGACACGCCCACCACCTATAGTGACTCAAAAACATGTACCGTAACAAACACAGAAAATATTTCACATGTGGCTCCTACAGTCTTCATAGAGAACATAGCATACAGTGCTGCATAATGTCTGGAGCCAACAGATCAGGGTCAAAGTTGTGATTCATCAGCAACAACCAAGAAATGCATTTACAAAAACATCAAATGCTTCTTTTAGTAGATTACAAATCATTCATATTGCTCTTAGGAATAGAGGTTTGAGTTTTTGTTGAGGGGTACCTGGGCCCCGCTTACAGTGAAGGAGTAGCAAGCCGATTGGCCGATGCAGAGCGAAGTGCTGGAGTGTACGGTTAACCATGTCCTGAATGTAGGAAGGGCCTGAGCCACTGACAGCGCGGGAGGCCAGTACCAGTTAGTGTGGGAGAACTCAGGGAGGTTGAAGACCAGTCGGCTGCAGTAGTCACGGCGTGAGATGATAAGAGCCTGGACCAGGGCCTGTGTTGCCTTCTGGGTCAGGGGACGGATCCTTCTGATGTAGTAGAGAGAGTATCTGCAGGGACAGAATGTAGCAGCGGTGTTAGTCACTTCAGTCATTTGTGTTGACATTAATATAATTCAGAATAAAAGCCTCAGGTCATTGTGTAGTGGAGGGCTCAATGCAGCTGGAACACTTATTAATCAATCTGCATTTTATGTAAGCCTTCCACTGGAGTTATGTAAGACCCCATTGTGTCAGGAGAGGACCGCTGTTAGGGGACGCTCGGCCACTTAGGCATCCCTCAGCCTGCAACATGCCCTCAGTCTAATGCACACCTGCCGAGGAGTCCCAGCTGCTGTCACCATGTATGTACACACACACACACACACACACACACACACACCTCAGCGAGCAGGTAATGGACGGGGATGTGCAGGAGGAAACCAAGTTCAGGTTATGTAAGGAGGTCAGCTCCATGGCAACTGAAATGAGTCACTGTTGATGTCAGAGAAGTTTGGTAACACTTTTATGAAAGATGGCAGATAGCAGCAATGATTGATGACGCTATATCAACAGTTTGTTTGAATTCTGAGACGTCTGTTCAGGTTGTTCTTGTGGCACTTTTACTGGTTAATTATTGTCATTTTGACAGTTTGTGCAAACCAGCTTAAACCGGTCCCCCCCCCCCCCCCTTCACTTCTATTTTCAAGTCACTTCACTCAAATCTATTTGGATACATTTCAGTATTTCTTTCTTTCATTACTTTCTATTCTTTGGAGAGAACGCAATATTCAGATTATGCAAATTCACTAAAAACCATTTTTTTAACGCTTTGCTGGCATTGATGACACGGGCAGAGTTGGCCAATGCGCCCTGCAGGTTGAAATATATGCACATATTTCAATGCGGTTCTTAGAAATACCTTGAGCAAAACAGATTTCACTCTTCTCTTTTGTCCTTGGTGGCTTCTAGGTTTAGTAAATCTTACCTTTCAAGAGCACTGAAGGACACTCTAGTTCTTCCTGTCCAACACACAGACCAGAGCGTTCAGTTAAATTGTTTGAGGCAACATTTATTTTCCTTCAAAGACATTTTTCAATCATTTTTTCTTCAAAAATATTCTGTTGGTGTTTATACATTTTAAGAAATTAGAATATGAAATTATTTCAGTTTAATCCCCAAACTGCTTCTGCTGTGTTGGGTTTTACTTAGAAATCTGATTTGCCAACACAAAAACATTACATTTGCAAGGAATTAAATATGGAGCTGAGGGTGGAATTATAAGGGCAATAACTTTGGGTTTAACTGCCTCATAACACAAAATGTCCATAATGCATCCCATCATCTAACCCTGGGGCCTCAGATCATGTAAAATGAGCCTCTGGGGGGAGAAGGCAATCCAGAGGAATACACAGTGTGCCAGTGGAGCTGCTGATCCCAGATCTGCTGCTGTAATATAGAGACTTCAGTGCAGATATCTGTCTGAATGACTTTAATTAACAGCAGGCTTTGATAAGGACTGCCTCAAGAGTTACTCACCTGAGGGGGAGACATCTTCTAGCTTCTGATGGAGAACAGACAAAGTGTTAAAATAATACCAGCTCTCCTTTTCTCCACCGTTATCTTTTAATTGAGGTCATAATTACAAAAAAAACCTTTCAAATAAATGTCGGATTGGTGCTATCTTTCTGACATAAAATCCCATGAAAAGACAAATCTATCCGAGGATGTATTGTCAAGGTAATCCTGGTGGAGTTCTGTAGCAGAGGGACAGTTTTTATTACAATGAACAAGCTGAATAAAATGGAAACCAATCCACATGTAATATGCGGCGAAATAACTGTTCATTTTAATAAAGATAAAGTCATCCCGATGCACCTGAATGCCTCTTTTATGTGTATTAAAGGCTTATTCGGGATGAAAATGAAGTTATTTGGCATGGAGATACGGTATACTATTCACAAATCTAGTTGGTTCTGGTCCTCTGGGGTTTTGTATAAATAACTGTTCACTAGTGCTGGGGGGAAACGATTATTTTGAAAACGATTAATCGGGCGATTATTTGATCGATTAGTCGACTAATCGAACGATTATTTTTCTATTGTTCAATTCATAAAAAACGTAATGTAAAAAAAAAATGTTTCACGATACTGTGTCTCAGGGGATCTTAATATTTAAGAACCTATTAATGTGTTATACCAGATTAACGGAAATAATCTCAGCTAACTGACGATACAAACCATGTTTACCAAAACAAAACACAAGTCTCATAAGAAGCAAACTAAAATGCTATCTAAATGACCCCTGAGCGAAAAATGCTAACGGACATTGGCACAGAACTCAAGATAAAAGTACCCTTATTACTTATCGTAGCTGCACATACAAGATATCCGATTAAAGCTGAGACTCCACAGATTATGTAGGTACATAGTATCATCACTGAGTGATCCGGACTCGCGACAGGGGAAGCAAATACAGTCATCACAACACGTACCTTCACAGAGCTTCTAGGGAGATCGTCTCACCGCCGTAGCTGTCAATCTGATCAAAATACGTGTTCAATGGCATTAAAATGAGAAAAAACGCGGCTGAATCGGTTAATCCATAGGTTTTTAACGTCCATGTATAAAAAAATTATTGAATTTATAATCCATAATTCCATTTTAATGTAAAAATCGGAGAGCAAATGCTAGCTGCTAATGGTTGCCACCACAGCTAGCTGCTGCTTCCGGTCCAGCTGCAGTCTCAGTGAGATATAAATATATAAATATCTTTGCGTTTTGGACTAACTTTAAAATATTCCCATGCTTTTGAAGACCTAGGGCGAGATGTTTTCGTTTGAGGGCTTCGTGCGCAATCCTGTGAGGAGGAGGTGGTAGCCGTTTCAGTCTCCATTGTGTTAGAAGTGCGATTGCGAACTGCTTGTTGCTTTGGGTGACCCACGTGTGTGTGGCGACCATATATACAGTCTATGGTGGCGACGCGTCGACGCGGAAATATGTCGTCGACGATATTTTGAAGTCGACGCGTCGCTACAGCACTACTGTTCACACCTCTCGGAAAGGACCAAATGTTAGAATAGGCAGAAACATGTCCTGATCTTGATTAAAACGGTGTTACTCTCACTTCCCCAGGTGCCGTGTTAGTGTTCCCCGCCGAGGCGGCGCTTCCTGAAAGGCCTCGCAGTGAAGGTGTGACATATGTGAATATTCCTGTTAGTCCTACATCCAAGAAGCAGCTCAACTACATGGAGCTGGAGCTGCTCGAGCCGGGCACCCGAGGGACCGTCGCACACCACCCCCCTCACAGTAAGGACACTTCTCTGTAGAGTAATAATGATCCTACCTTATCCAGATGTGATCAACAGTCAGCAGGGCAAAGTCCTCCTGTGGAGAAAATCAACGAGAAGCTTCAGATACACATTTCACTTCAAATATTCAATACTGAAACTCAAGTAGATCTCAGAAAGGTCTACTTTTTGCACCAAACTAAATATGTTTCCAGCACAGTAAGTAAAGTAATCAAAGCAAAGAATGTCTGGTCAGATTCCTAAAACAAATATCTATTGTTTTTGTCACACTATTACTTATTTAGGTCTGCTTGTGTTGGAACAACCTTCAAATCCGACTAATCGGACATGTTAGGATTTCTCAAAGTAAGATACTAAGTATTGTTTCAGCACAAAAACATTTGGGAATTGTAGGCAGCAGTATTTCCTCCCCTTAGGGTAGTTGTAGTTTTTCAGTAATTTCAAAGATGTTGCATTTCTGTTATATGCATATCTATCTTCTTTTAACTGATAGCTCTTCCATACTTTACTTAGCTTATACTCCTTCTATAAGACACGTTTATTAAATCCTGCTACACTGCACTGTAAAACAGCAGAGCCGATGGACACGCTGTAAATGTCAATCATCATAAACTATGAAATCATGAAGGCCTGTTAATGCAAATCCAGATTGCCATTAGAACATCGTAAAAGATTCATGAGAATATTTAATGAGAACCTTAAATGGATTAGATGCAGGAAGACCTTTGAATGCAAAGGTTTGAACTTGAAGAAAGTCCACATCCTGAGTCGATTCAAACTAAAGTAAAGGGGCCCCAGCCGTGGCCCCTGTCTCCGTCCGTCTCATGTTCCTGATCTGCGACGCTATCCATGTCAGAAAGTCGCTCGAGATAACACGATTGTTGGGTAATTCCATTTCACTCGTTCAGCGTTAAAGGAGTGGAGCTGAAAGACAGCTGAGTCCTCGCCATGGAGACGCCGCAGAGCGCTAATTGACATACAGGTCGCTGCCTCAGAAGGACAAGGAGCTCTGAGAGGAGTTAATGTCTGATGTCGGCAGTATAGTTTATATCCCAGCATGCGGCCACATTAATATATCACGGGGGGGGGGGTCACAGGGCATTCAGATCACAGCTCGAATGGGACCCTCCTCCAGGGAATATGAATGCGTTGTTAGGAGCTGGTTTTGATTTCCTCCACTTTATGAGACTGTAAAACACGTCTCTCTGAACATTTGTTCTATCTGTCATCAGTTCTCGGAATTGGATTTATTTTTCTCTCACCTCACAAGAATGTGCTTTATCCTTTTTAAATGGTGAGGGTTACGATTGCACTGACTAATGATTTATTTTTTAGCTAAAGAATGTCAGTAAATAGTAACACAGATTTTCATTCCAAGAGTACGAGGTAAAGATTTCAAAAGCCTCTTTTTGCTCGAACAACTGTCCAAAACCAAAATATATTCTGTTTATTGTTATTGAAGATTTAGAAATACAGCAAGCATTTACTTGTAGGAAGGTAAAACCCATTTACCCAAATATAGAACTACTGGAAGAAACGAGTTATTGATTATCAACAATATTGTCAATAAAAATGATGGCAATATTCTTATCTGTTTCCTTACATGAGGATTGCATGCAAAGATATCACTTGTTTCTGTATGCTAAATCTGAAGCTACAGCCACTTTCATCTCTGAGAGACGGGCTCATTTTCTAAGTTCCAAAATAACAGAAAAGTTGCCTAAATGTGTACATTTAGATTGTATTACTTATTAAACAAACGGGTCACATTTAGTGAGTGATACATGTAGCTGTGTCCTGTCTTTGTGATAAGCTTAGCATACTTTATATAGCTGTAGCTTCATTTGTAACATGATTGGACTCAATTTCACATTGAGCTCTTAGAGTATTTCCCAAAACTAAATTAACAATTTAAAGATCATTCAGTATGTATGTCTCTTTAAATGCATTCATTCCTCTTTGGGTAAGAAAAAAGAATCGTAAAATGTGTTTAAAGGCTTTCATATTTAACTCTTTGTTGTTCCTTTTAATTAATGAAGTTTCATACCCCTTAGTGGCCATATTAGACTGAGTCCCTTCACCTTAGCACTGACATCATGACGAGCTTCACCCCGCTGACTTTTCCTGGTCCCTTTGTTGGATTCTGGACATGGATCACCTGTGGAATCAAACACAACTCTGTTACGGCCCGTCTACACTACAGGCGTCAAAAAATGCTTTCAACGCTTCGCCCATTCATTTGAATGGGGTGACGTAGGATATTTTCAAACTTCGCCGAACTGCATTGTGGGGAGCATGGCAAGGCGTTGCAAGCATCGCGAGCGTCTATCGGCGTCAAAAGTTGAACAATGTTCAACTTTTGAGGCTCGATGCTTGCTCGAAGCTGGCGTCAGCCAATGAAATCCCGTTTATGCAAATCTGCCAGTACAAGTGCTAGCCAATCAAACCGCGTGTATGCTGGGAGAGACTACGCAGGTCATTTCCTCATATTCAAAAAAATGGAGGGAAAATTCATTATAGCGGTAGTGAATCACCCGGTGCTGTATGATCAGTCTCTGTTCATCTACCGGGATACAAACCGGAGGAGCGAGGCATGGAGGGAGGTGGCAGAGACAGTGGGTGAAACTGGTAGGTTTTCGCCTGTTTGGGGATTTTATATCCAGTTTACTTCGTTTTAACATTGCTATTGCTTTGTATGTCGGGGGCGGGAGATTCATGTGATTGGTTGTTGGTCGCGTTGCTCGCAAAAAATCGCCAAGCTTCAGACACGCCCAGCTTCAAGCTTTTTCGACGCCTGTAGTGTAGACGGGCCGTTAGGCTTAGAGTGGCGCTGGTGGAGAGGTTTAGATATAATTGTAGTTTCCTCATGTTGCTCCACCATGATGAGCCAGATCCTCTCACAGTATGTGAGTCTGACTGCAGAGTCACAGGGCAGAGAAAACGTAAATGTTTGTCTGTTGAATCGTCCAAAGGATCTTGGAGCCCTAGCTTGGCAGAGAACGCTTTGGAAGAGAAACACAGAGGACATTATTTTCACAGATCAGGCTGTAAAGGGTCCAAATGAAAAGCTCCGACTAAAATGCTAATTCTGTGTCAATCCACTATCATTATTCCAGCTCGCTTTGTTGTGCAGGAAGTAGGAACTTTCTCCAATTGAACAAACTGAGATTATTGTTTTTGGAGCAAAGGAGGAACGATTAAAAGTCATCGCAGAGCTTCAGTCGGACTCGGCACACTTGAAAACAACGAATAAAGCCAGAAATCTACAGTGGGTGTAGTGATGGACTCAGACCTGAATTTCAACAGTCACATTAAAACAGTTATTAAGTCTGCATACTATCACCAGGGCCCAGGAGTTCAAAACTTTTAATCCCTATCTGATCAGATCAGATTTGGATTTTGGGGAGTTCAAAACCAAAAAACAGGATTAGGATCACTTTGATATCCGATCAGATCAGGAAATCCAATCCAAGCTTTAATCTGGATCAAATCTTCAAAATGGGTAGTTCAAACCGACAACACAGGATTGGGATCAGTTTGATCCCAAAAAACTGGATTATCCTGATCCCACCAGAGGGGTGGATTTCCAGTGGATTACCAGAGCAAAATGTACTGTACCATTTATTTAAAAATATGTTTCAATATAAATAAGATGGCAAAGTTTAACTGAAATAATACACAATTTTTAGCCTTCATGGCAAATCATTCTTCATTTTTTGCTCACGTTTGTGTTGGCCAATTTTGTTTTGAACCAAATGTTGATGACATAAATGTTTATGCTCATAAAAGTATCACAACAAAGATTTTCAATCACAAATGTAATTTAGATTAAAGAAAAAATATCTTCAACAAAAAAACTGTCCACCATCTGTCATCACCTTTCAAAAGTAATTGCAGACAATAGATGTCTCTGCAATGTGGTCTCTTGTCTTCCTTGTATTATTTTTCATGTCCACTAGATGGAGATCGGTAGGATTAAAGCACTGATATTCAGGATCTAGTCATCTTGAAAAATCGTAATCTGGATCAGCAGGGTGATCCTATCCTGAACTGCTTTGAACTACAGGGACAAAATGTGGCCAACTTGTCTGATCCTGGATCACAAAAAATGGGATTTCAAAATCTGATCGGACCTGATTGAGATTAAAAGTTTTGATAGCCTGGGCCCTGAAGAACATATCTTTTAGACCAGGGGTGGGGAACCTCCGGCCTCCGGGCCGTATACGGCCCGCGAGACAATTTGGTACGGCCCTCGAGGTAATTTATAAACACACGCAAAAAAGAAAAAAATGTAAGAAATCTAGACCGCAAAAAAATTAAACAAGCGAGTGCCTGTTTTTCCTGGCCACGGTCAGGGTCCTTGAACACAACACGAGCCTAACGTGTCATCACGATTATGTCTCGATTGACAGGGGTGCAGTTCTGACGGAGAGCACCAGAACGCCACTTCAGATATTGCAGTACCGATAAGGAGCCGTACACATGACGCAGTTTCTGCGTGGCTGTGTCTTTAGTTGAAAGCCCAGTGGCGATCTGTTCATCTGTCATACAGATCATACAGTCAATAACTTTGTTGTTATTAGCATCTGGTTAGCTAGCTATGCTAACGAATATAAGAAGCTTTTTCTACAACCAGTGAGGTAAAGGCACATCTTTATATGATCATTATAGTTATAGAAAAATAAGAGAATAAAGTAAACTGGTAAATACTATATGACAGTAAAAAAAAGTTGTTATTAATAAACAAGAATACAGTTTGAAAGGGGAGTGATTTGTAAAATATCCATAAAGAAAAATTAATCTGCTTACAGGTCTGTTTCATCTGGGTGTTGAGAGATGTTTCCATAGATCTCTTCATGTTGCTCTCAAAGTGCACCAGATTGATGCTTTTAACTTCAACATTTAAAAAAAAATCTTCCTGGGGGAGCATGCCCCCCGGACCCCCCTAGAGGAGGTTAGTTCCCCCCCCCCCCACTTAAATCATGTTCACATGGATAGGAAACTAAATACATTTGCACACATCTTGTGTCCATATCTTTCTGTTTGGGTGGTCATGCCACACCGTGCACGTGCATGCATACGCGAGTCATGGTGAGATATCTGGATTAAGAGGTTGCTTTTTCTTTGCACAGAATGAAATGAATGGACTGTGATTTTAGTTTTTTTTAAGCAGAGGTCAATAATTTGTACGGCCCTCTGAGGATATTGTAAAAATTGAAATGGCCCTTGAGAGGAAAAAGGTTCCCCACCCCTGTTTTAGACTAATGTCACAGTAGGATTTGGAAAAACTTGTCCATGCTTTTATCTTCAGTAGACTCGACTACTGTAATGGTGTCTTCACAGGTCTCACTAAAAAATCTATTAGGAAGCTGCAGCTAATTCAGAACGCTGCTGCTCGAGTCCTCACTAACACTAAGAAAGTGGATCACATCACTCCTGTTCTGAAGTCTTTACACTGGCTTCCTGTGTGTCAAAGAATAGATTTCAAAATACTGCTGCTGGTTTATAAAGCACTGAATGGTTTAGGACCAAATGATATTGACGATCTCCTGCAAAAGTATGAACCATCCAGGAGTCTCAGGTCTTCTGGGACGGGTCTGCTCTCTGCTACAAGAGTCAGAACTAAACAAGGAGAAGCAGCGTTTAGTTTGTATGCCCCGACCATCTGGAACAAACTCCCTGAATCCTGCAGGTCCGCTGCAACTGTTAATACTTTGAAATCCAGATTAAAAACGTATCTTTTTGACGCTGCATTTGGATGAGTTGTTCATATTCAAACTGCAGTATGGCTTTTATCCATGTATTTTATACCAGTTGTGTTTATTTTATTATCTTTGCTTTTGAAATGCCTTTTTATAATGTGCTTCCACTGTATTTATTCATAAATGTCTTATTTTATTTTGTAAAGCACTTTGGGTTGCCGTGTGCTGAAAAGTACTGTCTTGCCTTGTAGCAAGTCAAAAGGCAAAGTGTTGAATGTCCTCAGTGCTGAACATTTAAATGTTACACTTCCTGTCTCTCACTTGAAGTCAAAAGAATCTCTGTGTTGTGTGTTGAAAGGAAAGAGCTCCAGCAAGTACGCTCAGATCGACATCACGGCCACAGAGACGGCTCACAGGGTGGGGGTGCAGCACGCTCTGGGCCGGGAGGAGGGTCTGCTCACTCTGGAGCTCCGGAGGAAGGGGACCCCTCACTGAGGTCTCCATCACTCAGCTGAGGGTCCCAGCAGGAGACCAGCATCCCACATCACACTGTAAAGACTGCAGGAAGAATCTCTGTGTGCAGCCGAGATCCTCAGAGGTTTACTGTGGAAATGTACTCTGTGTTTCATCCACTCCTCACATAATGTACACGGTCCATTTCCCTACAATCAGCCGTCACAACACAAGGAGCAACTTTTCAATATGTCCTCTTTGTGGCCTCAGCATCTCATTGGACGGCATTATGATGCTCCCGGAGCCTCGGGGGGGGAGATGTGCCTTATAAGCTGAGTCACCAGCCCCCATAATTCCTAGCGCACTCAGGACATCCCTAATAACACGCTGGTTTTGTCTGCATTTGTTAGAAGGCGGCAGGGTGGTGTAAGTTAACCCAGATCACATATTCGTGCATCTGCATAACACATTGTGCACGGTGACTTTTTACTGCTGCCTGGGTGCAAACAACCGATTAGTGTTTTTATCATAAGAACAGAATCTCAATGCTGCGGTTTCTCCGTGCTTCACACTTCATATGGAGTAGGACTTACTCTGGAAACGAGAGGCCGGTGGAATCCCTTTACTACAGATGCATCCCAGAACACATTCTGTCTCTCACTGCCATTATCTGTCAAAGTTATAACTCATTTGATGTATTTTGAAATAACTTTTTTTTACTCACTTATGTGGTTTTACATCATATTATTATTATTCCTACTTTTGTGTGTGCACATAGGCATTTTGCTGAAAGAAAAAAAAGCTATATAGAAAGTGTTTTGTAGATTTATGTTAGTCTTCTCTGATGACACGCTGTTTTGATATCTGTAAATACATCTTTCTATTTTGGTGATGTGGATTGTCATAAGATATACATGTAAAGACATAATGTACAGAAAAGAGTTCAAGGACAGTGCCTTCCTCTTGAGGTGCTATATCTTTCTTAGAATACTATTTTTCTTGTATATTATTTATATCAAACTGCTTTGATGTGAGCATTCAGTTTTCCCCCCCATGTACAGTTGGAAACAATATGATAAAAGGCAGCCTATAAACTGGTGTGTGTCTTTTCATTCCACACGATGAAGCTTTTTCATTCACCTCCACAGCACCACAGCTATTATACCGGTCACTGTAATCTATGCATTCATTTCACATTTCTATTAGAAATAGATGTATTATTTAGTATAATAAAAAAATAATAATAACGTACAGTATACGTCTCTGTATGGACAGTGGATCAGGACCATGCAGGCCAGTGGAGACTCTGTGTCTGCAGGAAGGATCCAGAAGCCCCATCTTATAGCTCTGGAAGAGAAACACAGCACATTACTTTCACAGTGTGTTTCAGATCAGGCTGTAAAGGGTCCAAATGAAAAGCCCCCTCACAGGACCTATTCATACTAATTGTCTCACTCATGATGTGTCGTCTGCCAGCTCTCAGAGACATGATGCGCGTTGACTCGTCGTCTCACAGTCCCTCACACTCGGACCTCCACTCCTCTGACCTGGAACCGAAGACAGGTCAGTGGAGCGTGTCCAGGAAACTTATGTAGGCCTATTCCTTAACCGCAGACAGCAGAGGAGTGAAGCGTAATTGGCCGTGTCTTTGGTCAAATATTGATACAAATAAATTATGTTAATGCCATCGACGAACTGTTGGCAGTATTTAATTGAACTATGCAGATCCACAGACAGCTTGTGTGTAAGTGCAGACCCTGATTGTGATGCAGTTTAGTTCTTGTAGGAGGACCAATATCTCCCACTGTGCCGACCGACAGTGAATGTACCACAGGCCTAGATCAGGACCTGTGTTTTTATCAACTGTAGACTCAAACCCAGGATAAAAAGGCGCATTCATTTTACAAATACATGTGACAAGTCCTAAAGCTTGCCTTTTTTACATGACCTGCATGTCTTGCTTGGATTAGTCTTGACTGACTCGAGATGTAAAATGCTAAACATGCTTTAGTTTAGAGTCTAAAATGTAGCTATCATGGAGCATGCCCCCACAACCAGGCTGGTGATTATTCATTTTTTATTTGGATGAGGAGCAACCTGTTTGCTGAACGCAGCAAGCTGGGACGCCTTAGAAACAGAACAAGATGGCAGAGCAACGAGAGGGCGTTAAAGTCCATTAAGCTGCAGCACAGGCATCTTTCTGAACATCCAGGGAATGCCAACGCAAAACTAATGATATATTTATATGAGTTTTTTATCTATACACGCAGAAATACTTTTCTCAGTAGATGTCTATAGAGAAGCATTTCTTGTGAAATCGTAATGTGGACGCTACAAATGGCACCGAATAAGACTTAAGAGACTTGATTTGACAATATTCAAAACGTATGTTTGACATGAGCTTGACATAAGGTCGAATTTTATCAATTTTGGGACATTATCACCAATTTGTCTTCAAAAAACTTGACTTTAAACTCAATCTGACAAGCCTTATTGTCCCTACTTATTCTATCTCCCATTGTAAAGCGTCCTTCGGGTTCTTGAAAGGCGCTATAAAAATCGAAATCATCATTATTACTAACTTGAGAGCAGCCTTTTGCCCCTAAAAAACTTGCTACAATCTAAGCTTAGTAGCATATAAACACGTCTGACTGTCCTTATACAACTGTAAAAAGCCTCTGTATTCAGATTCATGTGTATTGTGTCACAGAGTAAGGATCCGTGCCGGGTCATTCCGTTCTGCACTCGGCATTTGTTCAAATATCTGAAATGTACTTTTCCCCTTAGAAAAATTACCCCTCTTGAATAAGTAATGGCTGCTTGCAAATCAAACTGTCTGATTTGCTTTGTCAATCTTTGACTTACTTGTCAGAAAACAAATTCAAGCAACGCGAGCCGTTAAATAATTAATTCAAGGTCGTTTCCCGCCCTCCGCCTTTCGATCCTTTTCATAGAGTCAGAAGAAATGAAGTCTACATTTAATAAATTATGCAGGAAGCAGGAGAAAGGATTATTTTCAGCAACAGCACTTTAAAGCCAGACAGCCAACTCCTGCCACAGAGTGCATTCATAATTCTCCTGGAACATTAAATACATTATTGTTTGTTCAGCCTCAGCTCTCCATTGACCATCATTTCACAATTTACTCCCCTCCTGCAGTAACCCCCGTCTCTTATTTCACGTCATTACGGCAAAATGGAGTCTTTACAGGATGAGGAGGGGGGTCATTATTTGAGTCTACAGACACAATAACAATCTGCTCAAACCGCAGCAGAGAGAACAGGATTTCTTTAGGTCATGTGAGCAGATGATTTTCTGTTTTTAAAGGAAAAACTGAATCCAAAGTAACTCTCAGAACTTCCAAACCAATCAGAGAGGCGCTGATAAGCTTCACTGTGTGTTCAGACCAAACTGCAGCTCAGTGCAGAGAGCCGTACATTAGTCAGCTTTATGGAACTGTACCCACAATGCCTCATGCTATACTGTCCACTCTGAACTGTATACATCAGCAACACCCACCTCTTAAACTAGGGCATGGGCTATAAGGAATTTAGCAAATATGGCGATACTTTTTAACCAAATACTTGATCAACATCGATATTGTGACGATATTGAAAGGTTGAACGCTTTTATACATTGTTTACCCAATGGATATAGCGGCAAAAACTAAAATCAAACTGACTCTGTGGCACCAGATCTTGAATCTTATGCAGGTTATAACCCATTTTCCGTGGCAAGAATATTGTTTTGTGCAGTTTATTACAAATAGTAAAGTACAATGATAAACATCCTCTACCTGTTCTCTTGTCCTGAGGCCCTCCTTACTAAGAAAAACAAATATCATTTCTGGTGCGCCAATCCCACCTCCACCTGTTTCCAATTACTACCTAATCACCCAGTGCCCAAAGCTGCCTTCAAAATAAAAGCATAAACAACTCATTTAATTAACTATAATAGTGACACTAAAGGTGAGACATTTACTTTAAACAAAACTGCAAGAAAGTCAATGTTTAACGATCAGATAACAATGAGATTTTTGATGAATAATATCATGAAGCAGACCTAATGACTTGGCTGTTTCATTCATTTATTTGAATGTGGCTTTTATCTACAGTCGCTACTCAAGTGGCAGCTTCGACTGACTGCTTTTTAAATATCCCACTAACCATACTGGTTTCCTATTATTTGATTTAAAAACATGAAATGATCCAAATGCAACATGCAGGGTGTCACACAAAAGAAACATTGTCAAACGACTTGAAGTAAATTGAAGGGAATATCGATTGTGACATGTAAATAACAACAACAGCTGTTGCCTGACAACCCCCCCCCCCTCTGCCTCATGTCTGTTTTGCCCGAGGAGGTTAATTGAATTCCTCCAACATTTAATCAAAGAAGCAATTCATTTTCCCGCTGAATATCAATCTGCTAATTGTCCTTGTTGTCTGCACAGCATGATATTGTTATTCATGCTGTTCTGTTGCTCATGTTCAAAAATCAATCCTCGTTCTTTGTAGTGCACGGCCGTAAATTAGATCACGGCAAAAATGTTTTGCAGGTGATCTCTGGCAGAGTTAGTTATTGTAGGGTATTTGGTCGCCTAAAGAAGGTACATTAATATAATAAATGTTAAGACTGTGTGTGTTACTGTTATTAATCTTTACATCGAAGGAGACTGGGTCAGTACGTGACGTCACAAGTGTTGAGTCTGGCTTCACGATGTGTATCCGGCGCACTGATGCTGAACCTACAACCTCACGGCTTCTAAGTAAATGTTATGCTTCCACAAATAGCATCTGATCGCTTTATCTGTCGGAAGAGATTTGTTGCAAATGATCAAAGCCTGCAGGGTTTAGTAGCATTTCCAAACGGCAACCCAATAATCTCGAGCCGCTGACCTTTCTGCTCTGGTCGTTGGCCTTGTCCGCCGCAACTCAATTACGACCCTAATGTCTCACACTAAAGCGCAGAGAGCCTCCTGCAGTCAAGAGGAGAGGCTCTAATCGTGTTGTTTTTTCTCCACATACAGCTTTTATTGGGCTGCAGCTGTTCCACCGCTTGATGACTTCTTTATTTTTGTTGTCCTTTCACTCACAAGCGTGCTAATATGCTGATAATAGTTTGTTCCAATCTGCCAATTACATTATAGTCTTTGGTTTAAGGACGACTGAGGATACTAACACACAATCATTGTCTCTGCACGATGCTTAATATGTCGGAGACTGGAAACACACACACACACACACACACACACACACACACCATACATCAGCAACGCTACATTAGCTCTCTCAATATGTTCATTGACACCCTGATGAGTGTTTTTCTCTCGCTGAATGTTCAGAGATGCCTTCGCAAACATGTTTCTCTCTTTTTCTCACTAATTGGATCAACATCATGAGTGTGTCTGAAAATCTCGATAAAGGTTAAGTTCATTTCAGATTCTATGAAAGCTAAAGACCACAAACTTGTCTCCATAGACCCAGAAATGATTAACACTTTGTAACAAAGTGGAAAAGGAAACAGTAACAATATTTGTGAAGACTTTCTGGGAGCTAAATGTTGTGTATTAGTCCTAGAAGCCTTTACTATACTTTAATACTACTATAATAGGTACTACTTTATTACGATATTCTGATACTATGATACTAGCATACTCTGAAAAAACTATGGAATGATATTACGATACCACGATACTCTGATATTCTGATGCTACGATACCACGATACTCTGATACTACGATAGTCTGACACTACGATATTCTGATGCTACGATACCACGATACTCTGATACTACGATAATCTGACACTATGATACCATGATACTCTGATACTACGGTAATCTGACACTATGATACCACGATATTCTGATACTACGATAGTCTGACACTACGATATTCTGATACTACGATACCACGATACTCTGATAAAATTACACAATACACTAGTACTTTTTCAGCTCAGGGCGGACATTTTTCTCGGATCAATGCAGCTCCATTTGCAACATCAACAAGGACAAATATTTCGAACAAGGACACAGGCATTTAACTTACATTCACTGATTACAAATGTATCAAGACCCTCTAACAAACATCTCGTTCTGGGATTCAACTCTGTATTTCATTTTGGGCCTAACAAGTTCACAGACAGACAGTGCATCTCAAAGGGTTGTCCTAGTCTTTCAGTTGGTGGAGCACTTTGACTGGACAACATAAAGGTCATTGGATGTGATCACAGAACAAATTCACCCTCTCATTCTCCGTCATGTGTTAATCTGCTGCAGACTGCACCACTAATCTGTAGTCATGCACTCATAGCTTTAGGACGGATGATCAGAGAGTCAAATATTAATTGAGCTCAAGCAAGTGACATATTTGAGCTTTATTTAAATTCGTCATACTGCAGCAAGAATTATAAGAAATGTTTGGTGTGAGTTATGTAATGCACCAAATGTGCTTTGTTTTCAACAATGAGTGTCCAGCCAAACACCTCAGCTTGATAATTGGATGCTCATCTCCTGAGGAGGGAAACAATAGAAAGTGTGAAGTGGCTGAGAGAGAGTTCAACAACAATAATCCAATTAGTGACATCATTACTCGGCACGTACGCTTTAGTTTGTCTGTAGCATCTATTGATTTGTCCTTTGTTTAGAGGGAAGGGGGCGCTGATTGCTAAACATGATGATCGTACTAGCTTTACCTCTCTATTCTTTACCGTTACCATGTCCCACTTGACCCCATTTGACCCTCACCCTGTTTTGGTCTTCATCACATGCTCTGTGTTGGCAGGGGGACAGAAGAAGAAGAATTGCTTCAAAATGCACAACAGTTATCACAGTGGGCGCTGTGTGATGCAGCGTGACTCAACACAGCACGACACAAATTATCCTTAAAATGACTCGCTGATTTTAGGAGAATAAGTTATGACTTTCGGAAAAGGGATTTGAGTTGGAGCCTGGTGACAAATCAGAAAAGTGACGGTGGGTTTGAGTGACATCCTGCTGTTGTTTTTAAGCTTTGCTTCACAGTATGTGTTGATTGGACATATTGTTTATTTCAGTAGTTTCCCCACATTAAATTAGACATTCATTTTATGCGGAGAAATGCATGTCAACTTGTTGAAATGTGCTAAGTGTAAGATGAGAAGAGTATTAAAGGTGAGGTAGGTAAGTTTGAGAAACCGGCTCGAGATACACTTGTTGTTATATTCCATGGAATGCTCTTAACATCCCGATAGCAATGAATATATATATAGACATTTTATGTATTGGGATAAACCCCTTGAGATGCACCATCTCGTTTTCAAGGGGGTCCCGACAATAGCAACAATTTACAGACATACATAAACAAAAAGACAAAAAGCAAAACATGACACACAAGACAAACCACGTACAGTCTGTAAAGGCCCTGTCACACTGTCCCGAAATTGACACCCGATGGACACACGATAAAGGAAATGTTCAAATTCGGCTGTGATCGTAGCAACATCGGGCCATTCGTGAGGGCATCTAAGCCATCGTATGACCGCCGGTGGAGTTTCTCAGGCTCCGGCAGCAACTTAGTGAGCGGCAACTTCGTAAGGCACTCGTGAGGACATCTTGTCAAATCGTGTCATCTTCGTGTTATCATCGGTGCATTCACCCTCACTCTGATCGGGGTGAATGCCCGATGGCACCGATGATAACAAGATGCCCTCACGATGGCCTTACGAAGGGCACAATTGACACACAAATTCAACACGAAAATGAACCTTCGCAAGGTCCTTCGGCAATTTTTTGGCATGCCAAAGATTTTGCCACCGCTCACAAAGTTGCTGCCGGAGCCTGAGAAACTCCACCGGCGGTCATACGATGGCTTAAGATGCCCTCACGAATGGCCCGATGTTGCTACGATCACAGCCGAATTTGAACATTTCCTTTATCGTGTGTCCATCGGGTTGTTTTATTGCACAACAAAATCATGTAAATATATTATGTAAATAACCCAATTTGTGTTCTGTGAAACTAAAAAGGATATAATATATTATTTTGAAGGAGAGTTGACAGGAAGTTGTTGTTGTTATGGAAACAACATTACGGAGAAAACGTAATATTTTCTACATATAACGACGGATAAAGTAAAGAACAAAGTCTGAAGATATCAGTACAGTATCATAGTACTGTAACATAATTGTTTTTGGTACTTTCATTGCAGTTGTATGTCTTAAATGTAATGTAAATGTTGCCTTCGTGTGTGGTTCGGGGCCATCATCGTGCGAAATTCACAATTCCATATTCGTGTGTCCATCGGGTGTCAATTTCGGGACAGTGTGACAGGGCCTTTAATTAAAATTCAAGTAATACATACAATCATTACAATTTGAGAGACAGTCGAGCAAATCAGTTTAATCAATAACAAGTGCAGACCAGTTGAAAGTGAGATAACAATGCATGTTTAAATATACCCAATGATGCAAGAGATCTAATAGCAGCAGGTAAAGTATTCCAGTCAGTTGGGGCTTTGAAAATGAACGCTCTTCTGCCAATCGATTTTTTTTGCAGAGGGGACAGAGAAATAAATCTGGACAGAATGTCTAACTTGATGATTTGGCGAGTAGGGTACAAAATACTGCTTTAAATAAGGGGGATAGTTAAGATAAATGCATTTAAATATCAGCTGAAGCCAATGCATGTGTCTTCTTATATTTAATGAAGGCCATTTAAGTTGGTTATACATTGTGTAGTGATGTGTACGAAAAGGACAACCAAGAACAAATCTGCATAGTGTATTGTAGGCTATGTTGAGTGGAGCAAGATCTGATTTATGTGCATTTTGGTAGACAACATCACAATAGTCCATAATCGGAAGAATAAGTTGAGAAGCAATTCTTTTTCGGACACTGAGCGTAAAACAATTGCGAGAGCGGTGTAAGATACCGATTCCGTAATTGACTTTTTGTATTACATGCTTTATATGTAGTTTAAATGAAAGTTCAGAGTCTAGCCATACACCAAGATATTTAAAGCTATCAACTTTATGCAGAGAAGTGCCATCCTTACATTTTATTACTACATTAGGTTTAGATTTGAGCTTCTGCCTGGTACCAAAGACCATGGTATAAGATTTTGTTTTGTTGAGCAGTAGTTTATTGTGTGATAGCCAGTCCTGTAAGATATTAAATTCCGATTGAAGAGAGATCTGAATTTGTGAAAAGTCAGATTTGGATGTACACTGAACAAAATATAAACGCAACACTTTTGTTTTTGCTCCCATTTTTCATGAGATGAACTCAAAGATCTAAAACATTTTCTATATACACAAAATAACCATTTCTCTCAAATATTGTTCACAAATCTGAAAAAATCTGTGATTGTGAGCACTTCTCCTTTGCCGAGATAATGGGTAATGTTGTGAATCGAATGGCCTGTGTTCGTCGTCCATAACATACGCCTGCCCATACCATAACCCCACCACCACCATGGGCCACTCGATTCACAACATTACCCTAACCCTAACCCTACCCCTACCCCTCATAACTGGATGGCCTACCTGCCTGTCAGCCTTCCATCTGTGCACAAACTTATCTTGTGCCCTCATTGGTCATGTGTGCGTTCGTGTGTGTTGGAGGAGGGGCTCTGTAAGGAAGTGGCAGATTTTTTCCGGTTGTGTATTTTCAAATTCTAGCGCACTCGAGCTGGTTTCTCCAAAATTACCTACCCCACCTTTAAGTAAGAGAGTATTAAGTTATTGCTTAAAAGATAATAACTTGGAATGGAAGAATCTGGTAAAAAATCACCAAAACAAGACATTCTGATTTAAATGATTGGATAAAAGCTCAAACAAACAAACATTACTAGACAAAGCCCAACCAAGTGCAACACAGAGAAAAGCTATGAAATGCAGAGAATAGACTATTGAAAAAAAATGAAATACATGTTATAAAAAAAAGTATATTAAGTTTAGTCAGTGATTTTGATAGTGTTTAGGCCAGCAGAGAAGGCCTTTGTGGCCCTATTGGCCTGTAACCAAATCATTTCTTAAACTGCAAGAACAAATAAACATTATACTAAAACAAATTGAAACAATATGTACTTTTCTGCTCAACTTCGACACAAAAAATAGCACGTTAAATATATTATATAATTCCAAATGAGTGACACATGGCGATCCGAACACGAGGTAATGCACATATTTATGCTACAAAGTGGGGCATGTAGCACTTAGTACCCCCTGAAGCAAGACCCTGACAACCTGAAATGAGGAAGTCCAGTCTGTGTCATCATATATAAATGTGCTGAGGTCAGACAGGGTGTGAAACTGCATCAACACGCAGGGCCAGGCAGAGGTCTGAGGTCTGAATTACATTAAATCTGACACACACTCACAGTATGTGACCAGCACAGGAAAACACACTTTTATCTGTCAGTCCAGTGGAGTTTTTGTCTGCTTTAATTTAAGGATGTCTACATAGTTTTGGTATTATATTCATCCTGTTCTGCTGTGGGACAGCTGATTATTACTTGATATCAGGTGTCAAATATAGTTATTTCATTAATGCCCAAATAAAGTAAGAGTTTTATTGGGTTACAAATTGGAGAAAAGCTGATATCTTTGTCAGGCACTTCTTTCTCTGTTGCCTTCACTTCATTGCAAGTGGATCCTGGCACATCTGTGCAGAGCAGACAACATGGCCTTGGATTAGCTACTCAAAGCAGAATTCATTGAAACACTCTTCACACACACACACAGACTTGACATTTTGGAGATGAGTCACAAGGTTTCAGAGGTGTGAGTTGTGAAAAAGATAACCATTTCTCAGCAACTGTGATTATCTCTGAATACTCTGTCATTGGCTTGTTATCAGTGCTGGAATTGGGCCGGTACTCACCGGTACGCAGTACCGGCACTTCTGGTTCTGACCCATGGAGTACCGGCACTTCTTGCTCAGTACCGGCATGCTGGCGGTACTCCGGTACTCATGCACCGTGCCAGTACTCAACACTCTCCCGCCGTTCTTATTATACATCCATATATATATATATACAGCCGCCCGGTACTCAGTAGATGCGTCATGAGGTGCCGAACGGACATTCTCATCGCTCTAACCGCTGGAGTTTCACAGCGGCTGTCAGCTGTTTACTCCTGTCATTCAAACATAACGTGCTGGAGAGGGGGCGGGGCTTATCTTCTCCATGTAAATACTGTGGTGGAAACGACTATGTCAAAATTAACCTATTTGACCGTGATTTAATAGTAATACACGTTTCAAAATAATAATAATAATAATGCCGAAGTAACAACATACTGAAAACTGTTAGTAAAACCATGTTTTAATGCTTTACAATTTACATACCTAGATGCACGTGTGTTGTGTTTATGCAGTGCAACTCCCCCCCAGTGGGTGGCTATGTAGAGTGATAGAACAGAGCAGGCACGCCCCCGAGAGAAGGAAAGCAAGTCACGTCACAAATTAGCATTTCTAAAATGTTAGCGTGGATTAATAAAAGTGCAAAAAGACAGCGGTTGTCGCCGGAAGAAACTTCAAATACAGAGAATGCTGTGCCTGTGTTGGAAATTGTGTCTGATGGGGAGCTTTCTTTGGTTGATCCTCCTGCTCCAAGTTCTAGTGCATTAGCATTAGCACTAGCTCCGCCGCCTCCTCCAGAGCCTCTAACGTTAGCTGCTGCTGGCGCAACTGCCACCACCAACACCGGGCAAAGCGATGCACCTGACTGCTGGACAACGGACCAGGTGCAATATTTTTGCAAGACCAATGCATGGCTCCTTCTTAAAGATAAGAAGCTAGGATGTCGGATATGCAGAGATGTCAAATCTTTGGGAATACACACTGGACAAGGACTGAAACTGTCAACTGAATGGGGTGAGTGTGCAGTGTCTCATTTCGGTGTTGACAAGGGCAAACAACAAGCTAGCCTGAGAAAAAAAATCAAAGAACATAAAGAATCACAAGCCCATGTAAAAGCTGCTGACATCCTTACATCTGCTTCACGTGAAACTATTCAACATCAAGTGCAGTCTATGCATAAATCTGAATTAGACACCACTATCAGAGTTTTTCGAACGGCATATAAAATTGGCAAAGATAGCCGGCCATTCACAGACATGCCAATTGATTTGAATGTACAGAAACTGAATGGGCTGAACGTGGGCAGGGTTTTGCACTCCAATAAAACCTGTGGCGAAATCATCGACCACATAGCTCATGAGCTGAAGAAAAAAATGGCAAAAGACATTACAGAAAACCAAAGAAAACTCTGTGTTTTGGTCGATGAATCTACCACTATTAGTGGTAAAACGGTGCTTGTTGTGTGTCTACGCTCAGCATTAGCTGATGCTGAGCCCGAAACGTTTTTTTGGGAGCTGATCGAGTTGGATGGAACAACGGCTGATGACATCACAAAGGCGTTAATGGAGTGTCTTGGAAGAGATTTTAACGAGGACTTTTTAGGTCAGTGTTTCGTTTCTTTTGCATGTGATGGGGCTTCAGTCATGCTAGGGAAGAGAACAGGCATTGCTACCCAGTTGTGTAGTAAATTCCCAAGCCTGTTTGTGTGGCATCGTCTAGAGCTGGCAGTTGGGGATGTGGTCAAGGAGGTCTCAGGGCTCAATCATTTCCAGATCTTTTTTGACAAACTCTATTCCTTGTTCCATGCCTCCCCCAAAAATCAGAGGCAGTTAGCGCAGTGTGCGCAAGCAGTCGGACAGCGTCTCCTGGTGATAGGGCGTGTTTTGTCCATCCGCTGGGTAGCTTCAAGTGAAAGGAGCGTCAGAGCAGTCTGGGAAAACTACCGAGTGCTTCATGATCACTTCACAAATGCTGCAAACGACACGAGCAGGGATTCCAGAGACAGAGCAAAGTACAAGGGCCTGGATGATGTGCTCACATCTGCAACGTTTGTCAGCAATCTGGGACTGATGTACGATGCGCTCACAGAGCTCAGCGACCTCTCTCGGCAACTCCAAAAAAGAGAGATGACACTGCCTACAGCAGATAGGCTCTTAACTCGAGAAATACGAGTTTTTGAATCCATGGTCACCATGCCTGGCCCACACATGACTACAGTTCATACAGCTCTAGCTGAGAAGTCCTTCAAGGGTGTTGCCCTGCGTGAGAATGGCAGGCTTGTACAGATTCATGCAGGTCAGTTTTTCCGCAGTATGGTAGAGAATCTGAGACACAGAATGACTTCCACAACCTCCTCTCATGTCAGCACAAGATAAATCCCATTACATGGCCGGGAGGCCCGGGACAATCAGCTAATCCAGGACATGAAAGTTATCCATCCTGGAAGTTGGCCTGAAGAGGAGTTAGACGTACAGTATGGGGACATAGAGGTGCTACGTTTGTGCGAAGTGCTGAAAGTGGACAGAAGAGAGACTGTTCAGGGCTTTCGCGAATACAAGGAAACCAGGGCATCCCGTACACCTGCTGCCATGGAGCCTCTACTGAAAGCAGTCCGAACCATCGCTGTCTCCACTAGTGAGTGTGAGCGGGCATTCAGCTGCATGAACGATATCCTTACTGCAAAAAGGAATGCTCTCTCTGTCAGCCGACTGTCCAGCCTGGTTTTCATTAAATGTAATGGACCATCACTAGGACAGTTCAATCCGGAACAGTATGTGAGGTCCTGGCTGGCAAAGGGAAGGAGAAGTGCTGATGAAAGAGCCTGTCCAGCTCCAGCCCCTGATACTGATGTCCCCAAGGCCTTCTGGAGCCTTTTCTAACAATGTGAAGTATATTGCAAAGCAGCTCACCCAGTGAGAAGACTTTTGGCATAATGTGCCGATTTGTACAGATCCTGGAGATAGAAGGACTTCAGACCAACCAGGGAGTTATCTGATCAGCTTGGTGTTCAATGTAACTCTTTACCATGGCTCAGACTTTGTTACTTGCAGTTACAGTTTCTCATTTTAGATTGTGCAAATTTTGCATTTGTTTTTACATGTTGTTCATGCTCTTTATCATTTTTCTGAGTTGGAAAGTTAGATTGCATCATAGTTTACTTTATACATATTTGTATTCTTCAGTGGTGAAGTATATTGCAAAGCAGCTCAGCCATGTGAGAAGACTTTTGGCACTTTTTCGTTTTTCGTTTTCTGAGTTGGAAAGTTAGATTGCATTCAAAATGTACAGAAATACTTAATTTTGTTAAAGCTTTTTATAAAAAATGCTTCTGACCAGAGCTTTGTTTCCTTGTCATTAATGTTGAACACCACCAGAGGGGCTCTCACCTGAAAGGTCTCTGCTTCATGTGTCTTCAGCAGAAGATCTAGACTTTGATTGCTATATTTTCAGTTAATATTGACCTTACTGAGCTTTAGCCATATCCGCTGCCTATCATAAAAAATGTTAAGTACAGTGAACCTTTCTAAAATATACAGTAGTAAAGAGACAAACCCACCAGCATTATAGTAGCCAAATTCTTGTTTGTGGGCTGTATATATAAGACTGTATATTGACTTGAAAAAGTTGCTGATTTTAGAGTACTGGCACCTTTTTCATTCCAATTCAAGCACTGCTTGTTATACTGTTAAAATCTGACAATATTACGAGGATACTAATTCGGTTGGAACGCTTCAGTGTGTTTGCACTTTTGTCTGATTAATATGCAAGACAGGTTTACTCATCTCATGTGGTAGCTGCTCTCCTGTGAACTACGGATCATTCACAGTGTCTTTTTTATCTTTCCCTGTGCATTGCTGTACTTATTCTAACAATTTACTTGTCACTATGATTGTTTTAATGTTTAGGGTTAATCTTCAAACATACATTCAAATGTACATGTCTGTCTTTAAAAGAATAGTGTTACATTTTGGCAAATAAACATATTTTTCTTTGTTGACACAAGTTAGTTGAGAAAGATATACCACTCTCATGTCTGCATGATAAATATGGTATGGTAAATAGCTACGTACGGCCACAAGATGGTTAGCTTAGCTTAGCATAAAGCCTAAAAATGTAGAGAATCCGTAGACTGGCAGTTGACAAAGGTAAAATTATACAAACATGACACAACGCTGTATTAAGAAAGTTTCGTAAGTAAAAGGTTGTTAGGTGGATTTTTCAACTTTTAAAAGGGTGAGGTCAGCTGCTTTCTGTGCATCGTAATGCTAAGCTAAGCTAGTTATTCCCCGGATAAGAATATATCTAGCAATAAATCAATTATAAATTACAGTACTGCTAACAAATGCTAACTGGCTAACGCCTATCAATCACACAGGGATCACTGCTTCTTACTGTGTATACCTTAAATATTTGACATATTGCAAGTTTAAACTAAATTGACTCAGTTTACAAATGCAATGACTCTAAAATGTTACGTTGAATGAATACTGGCGAGTAACGTAAACATGAATAACGTTGCTCATGTCCAACCAAGATATTTACATTTAATATATATGGAAATATGAGTTCCTGTTTCATGTGAAAAAACCCTTAACTCGGAAAGCAACTGCAAAACAGCTATAAATGTGTTGTGAGTTGCTCTGAGCATAAAACACAACGCATAATCTTTGGAGTGTCCATGTTTCCACATTAAGACTCAACGCTCATGAAAGCACAAAAATTGCATTAATTCCCAACGAGGGTAGTTAAACCATCCCAGGAGCGTGTGAACGCACCCTGCAGGCCTCGAGTTGTTCTCTCTCAGAGCGACATTGAACAGTATATAATTACGTATCGCACTTCAGAGATGAATGGCTTTTTCTTCACCAATACTTTTTTACAACGGTGTTCATGCAGTATTAGAAATAGCAGTAATTCTTGAGAACTCAACTTCAAGCCTCTTTGTCAGTCTGGCTATCGCTTCAGTGAAGGACCTATTTCTGTAATTCATTCAAACAGGGATGCTTTTAGAAAGTGCGTCACTACCTATCAGAGCTGCTTATAATGGACACGTTAATGGAATAGAATAACTGGTTCCTTTTGAAGCTGTGAGCTAAAAATAAATACAAACTAAATTGACTTTAACCTGAAAAACGGAATAAAGTACCGGTTAACATACAGTACACAAAGAAAGAGTAAGAACTGACAGTACTGTAAACCCATCATTACTGTAGCACAATTATGTTTCTATTGTTTTAAGACTACCAGGAGCTCAGTGCTGCTTTCATTCAAATGTCAATTGGTTTGAACTGCAATGTTTTAAAGACTTAAATCTCCCATCTCTTCTCCTTTCACTTCACACGAGCGAGGATGAGTGGGAGTAATCACAGCATGCCACCTCAACAAACAGATTTTGAACGATGGACCTACGCAGCGAGATGGCATCTGCAACAGTTTGCAAGGCACGCTCATGAAGAAATGGAACCAATATATTTAGATGCAGGCTTTTACAAAGGGATATAGACATGGTGTGATAATAAAAGTAATAGGTGTTGACATACAGTAGGCATTTTGACATGGTGTAAAAGAAAAAGAAACAATATTCCACATTGACTAGATTTCACTGCAGACTCACAGAGCTGGTGATCCATGAGAGAAATAAAACTGTTATAGCCTATGGACACAATATTGTCTTTATTCCAACTTGTTATAGTTCATCATTAACAAAGTGTATTACTCTGAAAGTGTAACAAAAATAATTACGTTACCATGTAATTTTGAAGTGTCAAATATCAGTATCAGAATGGTGATATTTCTTCTTTCTGTGTCTTTCGTATGTGTAACCCTACTCGGTAATAAAACCGATTCTGATTCAATTTGGAGAACCTTACGAGCAAAATATGAGGCTAAACCAATTTCAAAAATGCAACCTTAAACACAATGGTTGCTTGATACAAGTTGCCACAATTTTCGCCAAAAACGTATACGACTAATACCACGTTTGTGACAAAGATTTGTGTTCTATCTGTAACTAAGCAGAGAAAAAAAATCCTCTTTGAAATAAAGCCAATGAGCCAATTTCCCCAAAATCTTGAACTTATCCTTAAACTGAATTTAACTGAATATTTTCTTTATGAAGTATATAGTGCTTTCTAAGAAGAACAGAATCTCCATTCATGAAGGCTCGGTCACTTTGATTTCTTGGTTTGGATACACTCTCCAGGGAAATACCCCGAGCTATATGTGAAAAGTGCCTCGTCAAAGAAATACAAAGAGAAGGCAGTGTCATTATAAAGCAATTACTAGACTTAGTGTTATTAAGACAGCCGGCTTCAGGACAACACGAGTACTCACCGCTCTGCTTTGTGTTCAACAACACCCGCTCTCCTATGTGTGTATAAATGTATTTATGGCGGAACGCGTTGATTATATTGCTGTGGGAGTATCATGAGGTAAAACTACTGGGAAAACACTGATTGAGGAACCATCTTATTATAATTGCAAAGTTTTGTGGCTGTTTTGCGACCTGCTTATAGGAAGGGAAATCAGATAACCACAGGCTTCCTGGAGGCCTGATAATGGATTAACAATGGGACAGAATCGATACGGCTGTCCCCACTCTGGACCAGGAAGCCATCAGGAGAGCAGAATGTACTTCTGTACTCTGCGAGGGATTGCACCGGCCTCTCAGTAATCGTAATACTGAGATATTCAACAGCACCAGGAGCCACTTGCAACAGGGTAGCAACATGTTGAGATCAGGGCTCGTATGTATTGGTGATCTAAATTATTTCGTAACAAGACCAAAGTCTTTGAATACATTTGTTTGAAATTGTACACTTTTTGCCACCTTATTCAATATTTGTTTTACCTCAATACCTATTGAAAGCAGGGTTCTGTTCAAGAGTGCATACTGATATATTGCTTTTAAACCAAAAGCAACTAAAGTACTGCCAAAAAAAGAAATAAGATTTTTTACTTGCTGCCAGATAAAAAAATAAAATGCAATTCACTGATTTAAGGTTGTTTTTTTAAACTCCTGAGGCTTTATTTCATTGTGAGCAGAATAGGTGCTTCGAGTCAATGTTCTCTATATCTTTGAGCAATACACTCTCAAACTTGTTATCATTTAATACCTTCTCAAGAATAAAGTTTTCTGCACTTGCAGGTAACATTATCTGAACTCTGCTCTTCCAGTTCAGAAAAACACCGATTATTTCATAGTTATTTCCTACTCATTGCAGTCTTTTGAGCCACAACTCAAGCCCACTTATTCAGTCTAACTGAATGAGAGGCAGCAGATTTACAATGCAGAGAACATCAGAAAGTCTCATCAATGAGCCGTAATCACAAGTTACAACATCTGATCTTCAGGGGAATTAAGGTTGGCATCAAGACGGCATCCTTTTTCTCCATCTATCTATCTCCTCTATACGTTTTACCCAGCATCAACATAATGTCAACACATTTTGAAAACAACATTAAATGAGTGTATGCCTACGATATGAAGTCACCTCGCAAACCATTCAAGATCTGTCAATTTCAACAGGTCATCAGAACATAAAATTGAATTAATCATGTAATATACTACACCATTAACTCACTCTTATGTACCATCATACATAAACAACAGAGTACGAGTTGTTTGGTAGTGGCCTCAAAAACAATCCATATGACAAAAGAGTACCAACAAATATTCAAACTATCAATCTTAATCTCGTATGGCGAAGGACCATAATGAAAAAACAACTTGTTTTCAACATTTGGAAGCAGGTAAAGACACCAGACACTAATTATATGGATACAATGATTGAATTCACGCTGTGAAGGCATGATTGGTTCTTCAGTGCTTGCAGATTCCCAGGTGTGTAGATTATAAATGAGGCAGGGATAATCGTGACATGGCACAGGGAGCCTTGGAGGTCAGCGTGGCAGCTTGGAGGGGTGTGAGGGAGACAGGCACAGATGCAGCAACTCTTCAAAGACTGACCTTAGACCCTCTTTTAACCCAAGCCATCTCTCAAGAGTCCTCGAGGCAAAACATAAAAGCAGAAGGACGGGAACATCAGGAAAAATACCAACTATGCTTTGGCTTTGAAGAGTTTGGTAATGCTCTGGGATTATTGATGCCTACATGTAAGCGTGTTAGTTGTCCGATTGCAGAATTGTCAGAAACCAGGAAGAATTTGTTATTTGATGGCTTTCTGGTAGTTTGGACAATTTTTGAGATCAAGAGGAAATAGTCATTGGGATTAAAATAATGAATGGGTTAAAAAAAAGACACACTACACAATGTTTTACTTGTTCTAACTCCAAGCTTGCAGTTTTGTTAGGTTTATAGCAATAGTATAGCTTATAGAAGAAGAGAAATATGTTGGAAATATAGAAGCACATCCTCAAAAAACCTCTGATGTTTTTGATCTTTAGAATGCATCCCATCCAAAGCCACAAAAGGGCAGCAAGAGAGCAACAAAAGTGTTTGACTGTTGATCCTCAGGCTTTGCTCAGACATGGATAAGCACTTATCTGTTGTTTGTACCAGAATGGAAAAAGCACATGAACCTAAATCTATAGCTCTCAGAGGCTGAAACATAGTTTGAGGTATTGGGAGGATTACTGAGGTTGATAGAGGAGGGCTGGTTGTTTTTGTTGGATTTGTCTTTGTGTAAAATAAATTGCAGGATCAAATTCCAGACTTTTTTTTCCCCCCAAGAACTATCACAATAACTTATATGAGCAGGTAACTCCTATTTCAAGAAATGCAACCATCCTTCTTGCTTGTTTCAGGCCAAGTATCCAAAATATCAGTTACCTTTATACAATAAACCACTGTCTCTATTTGTTAAAGTTATAATCCTTATGAATTTTATTAAATTCAATCCAGCCTCAGATCCTGACTGCCTGACAAGCCCAAGGCATTCACAGAAAATGATGGGCTGTAATAATTTAAATGTATATATTAACTGGTGAATAAACATTTGTCACACACTTACACACACACAACCCCCCCATTAGAATGCCTTCACCCTCAGTGCTCACGTGCGTTGCCTGATCAACCACAACGATTACAACTTCAAAGTACGACAGTTTTCAGCCTCAAATTTGAAACGCACTAGGGAACTCGTTTATCTTCTTCACATGAGCAGAAACAGCTCAAAGTGTTGATGCGAGACGTGTTGGTAAATTATTGACTTGTTTTATTTTCATGCTGGTTTGTAATCACAGCCTAACCTTCCCACATCTTGGAACCAAATTAGCGAGTATCTGAACGTTTGTTTTCTTGATCCAATGAAAGGAGGTAGTCTTGGTCAGAATCAAATTGAACAAAGGTTCGGTTTGTTTCTAGTATAAGTATTTGTTGGATGATTTTGGACGTTGGGACCTATAAGAGGTAGTTCTGGCAGCCAGTGTCAAGATATAGAAGCAACACGTAGGAGGTAGAAAATCGATCAAATTACTACAATATGACAAAAACACAAACCTTGGTTCGGAAGCTCTTTAAAAAGACCCTAGGTCAACTACCCTTCTGTTATAAGAGTGCTTAAGAGGAGTTGTGTTTTTAGGGAAAGATCCAGATTTTGAAACACTTTGCCGGAAGTTATGTACAGTAGTAACTTGGAATTTACTTTGCAGGAATATTAGCTGACATTTCAAGGAGTCAAGAGCGATCTCCATTCAGAGCCTGGCCTTCCATGGCTTGACATTTATCGGGCACTTCATTTGTTTAAGGAGAGGAAGTACTCTAACCTCTCAGGCCTTCCCTACATATCCCTTGTTCTCCTTGTCTCTTTCAATTAAGGACTCTGCCCTTAGGGTTGCCTAGAAGATGCTCTAAGGCTCTAAAGCATCTTGGTGGTCTCACAAAGGGCACGCATTGAGAATTCATGCCAATTCTGCCCACATGAAAAGGGGCTTCAAAACAAAATTGCAGTGGCCTTTGAGCGAAGCAAACAAACACGGTTTCCGAAATGTTGCGTGGAACAGAAAATAATGCAAAGTGAGTTTTTAAATCATGAAACTTTTCGGGCTCATCACTGAGGCGTTTGGTTTTAATTAAGAGAGAGAATGGTTCTGTGCACAATGTGCCCTATGATTCATAACAGGCCTAATCAGCTTATAATCAACTGAGTGTGTCTCCTATCAGGCCTGGGGCATGTGGAATACATTTATTATGAAGGAGTGTTCACCACAAGATTGAGTTAGAAAATAAATGAGCCATTTCTCACATGTAACTGTGAAACCCTTAATATCCATTAAAAACATTTTTTTTTACTTTTTATTAGTATTTATATCCTAAATTCAGGGTACATAATTGAGTTGGCACTGGATGCAAATGCTGCTTTCGAAAAAACTGTAAAATGTTAAGCAGATCATTGCCCTTAGAAGTACTTTGTTTTTTTAAATAAGCAATAGTACAGTGCAGGCTTAAGGGCATGATGTTCACATGCATGACATTTAACTCTATGTTCACTGGACATGAACACACAGGGCCGTCCCTGGCCAACTTGGGGCCCCAAGCAACATTGTGAGATGATCACATTTTGGAGCTAGTGCTGCTAGCTACTTTCCTTTGAAACAGTGGGATGGGTATTCAAGATGGATTTTCTTCTGAAACCCTTAACCCTAGCCTAGTTGGCTCCTATAGTGTTTCCTACCTATTCTATAGGGGTTGGAAGACACAATAAAACCATCAAGACCTTTTTAGAATAGTAACTAATAAGTACTTAAGTGCCGCTAATTGTTTTTACTTAATAAATACTGACAGAAAATAGGACAAAGAATACTTAGACATGATAAAGCTCTGCATCTCCTCATTTAAAACCCATTTGCTTTAATCCGACAGGATGTGAATCAGAATGTGCTGATTGTTCTCGTCCTTTGTTGTTCGTGTGACTAAGAATACATTGTATTTGTATTTTTCATTACAGCACTAACCCTACATTTATTTGTTTCCTGAAATCAATTAAACACATTTAAACCCAATATGCACCGTTAAATATTCAGTGACGCAACAGCAATTAAACTGTAATTCAACTCGTGGCTGCTGCGAAGGAACCAGCGCCAGGCAACTAAGACAAAGATCTATTAACCCCCCCACCTCCTGAGTGTTTTATTGTTATCAGCATGAGCTATTGTTGCAAGTGGAATTCAATTTGTGGAGCGACTCTGACGCCTTTCAGGAATGGCAATGGGGAACACGTCCGCCCTCACATGCGCTTTCTCCTGCTCGCTGAAGAGGTTCAAGCAAGCGGCTTAGTGCGAGTGAACAGGGAACGTTGTGGAGACATCAGAGGGATAGCAGTGATTCATTATTTCATTTTCACGCATTGTCAGACTTTATTTGCACAGACGCTCAGATGATTCACTGATGTGGCATTTCTGAGCCACTCACAGCTCAATGAACTGATGCAGTACAGTTAGAAAGCAGTCAGCCTTTGTTTGCTCTGTTCCTGCGCGTGAAGGAATAACATCGGGGTACAACGCTGAAAAACTTCAATTATTCTATGGACATCTTCTTGTTTCTTCTCAGGAAAATGTAACGCTTACCCTACAATGAGTTACTCAAGGCTTTTGAAGAAGAGTTAGAGTGCAAGTACTTTTGATGGAGGTCTTTGACGTTTTTCAGGACCTCTTAGCTGAAAGATGGAGCAGGCACACCCACTGCATATAGCTAAATTGAATGTATATTTAACTAGGCCTACAATAGTGTGAAGGGCGACCACAAGTGCTATGTTTAAACATATCTATTTATGATGCATATGTTGTTGAAGCTAACTAGTTTGCCGTAATGGACGTCATTTTTAGCATGTTGGCTGGCTCACGTGATTGCACAAGATTCCTGTGTAATTAAAACAACAAACGTTATATTTGCTAATATTACGTTGAATTCATAGAAGTATTTTCGCTATTTTCAGAAATACATTTGGTGTACATTGGTTGAACGACCCAAGCTTTAAAGACCTTCTTATTTCCAGTGTTTGTATTCAAGCTGGGTTGTGTCTATTGTGAGTAACATTTCAATAATTGGGATTTCTTTCAAGTTGTTTGGCTAAAATGATTCAGATCCCAATGTATTTTCTAAGAAGAAATGTATTTTATGGACATGAAATACAATGTTTTTTGTAAGTAGAGTAGTTGGAAGTTGATGCAATGCAACACTGCATTTATCCAAGACAATCTTCTCTTTTATGAGACATGAAAAACTACCATGAACCTGGAAGTCATTAACTATCTTTCTGAAATCGCCGAAGTCAGTTTCTGCCGACACAGAGCGACTTTAAAACAGCTGACAAAACTCATCCTCTGAAGTGTGTGGCAGTATTTAAAGCCAGCACAGTCAGCCCATTAACACCGACGAGTGCATTAATATTAATCTGCTCCGTTATCTGCTGTGATGCTGAGGGACAGCTTGTCTTCTTCTTCACATTAAATCTGCAGTGCCACAGTCTTGTCTTGAACGTTGTCAATTAAACAATGTTTGATTGCGGGTAGACAGATGCCAGATCTACTGGGAAGTTCTTCAGCAACAGATGAATAACCGCTGCCACTCTGTTGCCTTTACTCTGTGGGCATTGTTCAACGAGACAAACCAACATGCACTGAATAGCAACAACATCTGAATCCAACACTAAAGCTGTTAAAGTTTGCCCACACTCACTGACCTTTCGCTAACCTCGGTCCCTTTGGGTTACTGCTGCTTCACATGTAAGCGAACGTTGTTATGAATCCCATCACCTTTACTGGCCTGACCTGCCTTGCGTCACTTCGCCAGGAGATATCCGTTTTTATGAATGTAGAATTTGCAGGCAATGGGACAAGATTTTGGTATCCGAAGCAGCCTGTGTCCGGTTGTAGTAACAACATTTTTGACCAATCACATTTGAGCAGGCTTTGGTTGATTGATTTTAACTAGTTTCGCTAAGGGTAATCAACATTCTTCATTAGTTAGACTAAACAACTGAGGACACTGAATCACATTTGTAGTCGCTTATGAAAGGATGTGTTCCAGGTGTCCCAAAACAATGACTATCTCTGACCGAGAGTTATAAACTGGTAACAACAACAACTTGCTAAGGCAGCCCCTCCTTAAGGGAGATAACGGCTACTCAAGGTTGGAGCATCTGTGTCAGAGGGCAAAAGGTAAACATGTATGGACAATTATTCCCTGACAAGAACAAGAGTGATATTAATCTACCTCCTCTGTTGGTAAAACAAAACAACCATTTATATATCAACTGGTGATTTTGTTGCACAGTTTTCTTGCTGCTAAATTACACAAAAAGCCGAGACTTCTGGTCACTGATGGTATTCAATGAGGCACGTGAAAGCCATATGACCACACGCTGATATGTACTGTCACCATCTCCATCCCATCTTTCTGCATTGCTTCACTTCTAGATAATCGGAGGATGATTATATGAGCCCATTTTAGATCCTATTTCATGCCCGAGGGAGTTCAATAATGAACAATCTGATGCTGAAGCTGTGGGTGATGTTAAACTCTGCTTGTCCAGTTCAAGTTAACAGTGAAAGGCCCATGATGACTTAGAATCTAATATTCTTGAACAACCACAAATACATATGCCTACAGGAAGGTTACAAAAAGTAGTTTTAAGAGGTATTACTATGCTCGGAGATTTTAGCCTTTGCAGAGCATTTACATGAATGAAAACCTATATCACACACTACAGTAAAGGGAATCTGCCCAAAAGCATAATATGACCTCTTTAATGTCTTAAAACTAGGCGCTAACTACAAAAAAAGCTACAATCATTAAAGAAAAAGTTAAACTTTCTCAGTGACAAAAGTATAGGACCGTCAGTATTTTATTCTTTGGCAGAGATTTTGTATGCCAAAGTGAATCCACGTTGTCATTCTTAGTGGCTTTTAAAGGGCACTTTTTATCATCTGCTCTGCTCCCATGGTGAAGCCTAGATGAGTGACATGAAGATTTCACAAGATTATGAGAGCAAAGCAGCATAAGTGTCCTTCTAAGATAAAAAAATTATGATAATCTGTGCCTAATCAATTATTCATGAAGTCTTATTTCTAAGAACATTTTAAAATGTAGATATGAAAGCCAATACTCCTTTCCTTAGCTACTTTGACATGCTTCTGTGCATGTATATAATATCAGACAGTTAATAAAGGTAAAACAATGCTTCATATACAATTATGAAATAGGGAATTGTAAAATTGTATTCATCTTTCTTTTTTCTTTTTTAAACCCTCTAAGCACGACTCCCTCTGCAGCAGGGTCTCGCTCAAGGACACTTGAGCAGAGAAGATACTTGCTTTAAAAAGGGAAATTATGAAAAAGAATATCACGATCTGAAGGTCAGCGAGGAGTCGGTGTTGTTTCTAATTTGGATGTAATATGGAGCAAATTATTGGAGAAGACAGAGGAAGGAACACTGCAGCCCAAAGGGTCCCTGAAGCGCTGATACTGTGTTACTCATACACCATGACGCACACTCGTACCAAAAGAACAATTTAAATCTCTTTGATTGAATTAGAAAGGCATGCATAATACAGAGATAATCAAGGCCAGTTTAATCTCTTGAATAACCACAGAAAGCAGAAATAAAAAACTAACAAATGTATCAAAGCTAAACCAGCTTGAACTAATCTATTTCAAACACAATGGGAGGAAATGGAGAGCATAAACAGCTGTGGGTAATATGCATCCAAACAACAACGCTATTGACATTTCATTTACATCCAGGTCTCTAAACAAGGTGGGGATTTATCATCACAAAGCACACACATAATGAGGCGAGTATTCAATTTGCATGTCCAGGACCTGATTAAACGTTTGTGTAAACAAATTAACCAAAGTAAAAAAAAACACAGACTTAATTATTCTCTAAGAAAACTAATTTAAGAGTTTACATGAATATTAACTGAGGCACAATGTCACCGTCAAATATGTATCTGTTCCTCCCTCATCACTTGACACTTGTCATGATGGTTAAATGACATACTTAAAAGGGGACCTATCATGCAAAATGCACTTTGTGATGTCTTACATGAATATGTGTCCCCGGTGCGTCGGGGAACTCACGCAGCGTCAGAAAAGAAAACCCTCTCTCTTTTCCTCCGTACCCAAATCTTTTAAAAACAGGTGTACAACGAGCGGATACAGATTTGCTGCCGATCTGACGTGAAATTGGCAGCGGACCCACAGAAAGTTGCTATCAGAAACAACAACGTGTTTTCGACGTAATCTCGTCTTTGTTTACATTAGCAAGCCTCGCTAACACTCAGAGCTAACCTGTACTATGTACCATGTGTTTTTAAAAAGCAGGAAATAAAAAAAGGAACTCACCTTGTGATAAACCTGCAAGAGAAAAAGCATTTGAGCTCCATACTGTTTCAGAAATAATCTTTGATGTGGTTTAGAACAGGATGGCGTTTTATCACAGCAGAATTTAACTTTATCTCCGGTAGAATTCTGATCAGGCATTAGCTCCGCCTCCTCTTTTTTTTTCAAGCTAAGGACCCAAAATCCGCGTTTCTCTAACAGGGCTGCAAAAGAAGGGTATGAGCAGTATGAGGGATGGCTGCAATGGGTGAACTGTTTGGTATTTTAAGCAAAAAACTTCACAGACATGTTTTGTATAGGTATGTCCCTACACTATATGTTTCCAATATAGCATGATAGGTCCACTTTAATTTAATATTATTATTTGTAAACACTGCAGTATGTCTTACATGGAGTATGCCCACAAACACAGATTTTTTAAGCACATGGTTAATACAAGAATTCAAGATTCTTTGCAAGGATTTTATGATGTTGTAGTGAACCACAAATCATTAGTGGCAGCATGAAAATCTATTTACTGTCAAATGGTATGAACAACACGAAGAAGAAAAACTAACAACAGAAATCAATGATGTGTTCAGTGACAGGAAATACGGCTGGCCCATGACATGTTTATGGATGATGTCATGGTTACGTTAATGTGTATCCTCACTACAGTACAGGGACAGAAACAGCCAACAGTGTGGTCTGACACCTCACTTCTTTGCTTTTCATTTTAGTCTAAGTTTTATAGAATTTTAACATTAAAATCACTATTTAAAAAAAAAAAAAAAGGGCCCATACAGTATGCGCTGACCGCTGCCAGGTAAGCGGTTCAACGTTTAATAATGAGTTTAACGTTGTGATCTTCGCTGGTTCAGATCCAGACTCTATAGCAAATCAATCACACTTCTACTTAAGGGAATGATGCATGGATATTTTTCTATCACAATAGACATCACTTCATTTGAATTACATTGATGGGTACTTTAATTCAAATGAATTATCTCCTGGAAACTCAATTAAGAAACTGTTCATAGATTGGGATCAGAGTTTAAACAAGTATTAAATTCTCTAATTGACAGAAAATGAATAGGCAACCATTGTGATCATTAACTGTTTAAACACATTTTTAAGTACATTTCACAGGTCTCAGATTGTTTAATTTAGTCGGATATGTACAACAATAAGGTGTCTTCACGGCAACAGTCCAATACATGAGGTTGTTGCATTTTTATTGTACGTGTTGTTATGCCTCCGCTAGGGGAAATCCCTGTTAGCTTCTATTCAAGATATCAATGCCCTCATTAACCTTGGGTGCAGCATGATTGATGAGTGTCTAACTAGTTACCAATCTTAGTAGCCTTACATTGATAGGCTGGGACCTCCCCGTGTCTGACGGCACTCAGTGAAGATTAGACTACTGATGAGGAGGGGACTTTCTTCATCATTGAGACCTGCCAGAATCACATGATGGAAAACTGGGAGCTTTTCACATATTCTTTCTATTAACTATGAAGGGCAGTAAATGTGTAGCTGCTCTGTAAGGGATCCTAATGGAGCGCAGAGCCCGTTGAAATGCCTTGAAAATGTGCATACATTATGTGAGAGATCATATTGTCCCTGACATTACAGTTGCAGGGTATTTTATTCTCTGCACTTTCTTAGTGAAGAGCGGCTCTTTCTCTCTGGGAAATCCTAAGATTGAGCAAAACAAAGTGACACCTGCTGTACAGTACTTCACTTACCAAGGCCTCCATGTGTTGCTCCTTACTCCCATTCTTACTTACTAAGAGCTCATCTAGAAAGCTGCAGCCTTCCTAAAATCTCCCACAGAACCCTCTAAACTCCTAACTCTCTGTTTGCATTGATTTTAAATAAATGCTATTTGCAAAGGGCACAGCATTGCCACACAACTAGATGCTACATTATTTTAAATTTGATTAATACATGGTCTGTTCTATCAGTATATCAAACATTATTGAACAAATTAATTCCCATCACAATATCCTATCCCTGTCCAAAAAGCAGTTATACCACATTTCCTATAATGTAAAACCAAAAAAACAAGACAAATGTCACATTGCTAGCTCCATAAAATCATAAATTACTCAAACGGCCAATAATCAAAATACAGTAGATGACATTTAATTTCTTTGTGGATCTAAATCATCTCTCATTTATTGGAAGCTTTAATTCAAAGGAACTTATAGTTTGCACCAGAAGTTATATGAAGTTGTGTTAATCTGATTCAACAAACAACCCTTATTTATGAATCTTCTTATCGTGTCCACAAGGCAGTCAGTTACAGGGCTTGGTTAGATGTGGTTCAGCCACAGCTGGACACATTGCTGTCCCTTCTCATTAAACTCTGCCAAGTCCGATGTTGTGCAGGGTTGCTCCAGCAGGGGGCATATCAGGAGATGTTGCATGGTTTGTGGTTCAATGCCGCAGTCACACACAACGTCCCCGTCATTTAGGTATCCCCATTTGGCGAGAGTGGCTTTTGCACGTCCAACACCAGATCTTATTCTGTTTAGGCATTTCCACACTGCGTAGTTGGTGTCTGCTCCAGGGGGCAGTGCCTCGCTCGCCTTTAGCTCCATTGTTGTTGCTGAAGGGAGGTTGTCAAGTCTTTCTTCCCACCGAGTGACTCTTTCACTGCTTATGCTCGGTGTTCCGAGGGGTGGGACGCTCTTCAGGAAACTTTTCCTGGATTTAAGGCGGCTTTTGGCTGGCACATGGCCAAAGAGAAGATGTCTTTGGTCAGTAGACTGTTGTTGGCGCTCTTTCTTGCTTGCTGCATTTCGTCGTATCTCTGGTGGGGCTATGCCTGCCAGGATGTACAGATGGTCTGTAGGTGTTGATTTCAGGCAGCCTGTGATAATGCGGCAGCTAGCATTGAGGGCGGGATCCAGCTTCTTGGCATGGGCAGCTCGTTCCCATACTGGGCAGGCATACTCGGCAGCTGAGTAGCAGAGGGCTAGTGCGGTTGACTTCAGAGTCTGTGGGTTTGCACCCCAGGTCGTGCCGGTGAGCTTGCGGATGATGTTATTCCTCGCACTCACTTTGCACTTGGTCTTCTCAGTGTGGGTCTTAAAAGAGAGGCATCTGTCTAGGGTTACCCCTAGGTAGACTGGGTGCTCACAGTGTTCAAGGGAGGTTCCTGACCAGCTGACCTTCAGTTGGCGCTTGGCTTCACGGTTTCTCAGGTGGAAGGCACACACCTGTGTCTTAGATGGGTTTGCACGTAGGTGGTTCTCTTCATAGTAAGGTGTTAGCTCTGCCAGAGCGTTAGAGAGTCTGTCTTCCACAGTTTTGAAATCCGTGGCTTGTGCACCTATGCCAAGATCGTCTGCATAGATGAAGCGGCGGATGTCTACACTTTTTGGTTGGTCGTTGGTGTAGATGTTAAAGAGAAGTGGTGCAAGCACACTTCCCTGTGGGAGGCCATTCCTGAGTCTTCGCCACCTGCTTTTCTTTCCTCCTAGCTGAACGAAGAAGTGCCTATTTTCAAGCATGCTTTCAATCAGCTCTGTCAGGCGGGTGTCTCTTGTGGTCTCCAGGATCTTACTGAGGAGACGTCTATGGTTGACTGTGTCATAGGCAGCTGAGAGGTCGACAAACACCGCACCAGTTACCATCCCTTCCTCATATCCGTCTTCGATGTACTGGGTGAGGTTGAGTACTTGGCTAGTTGTCGACTTGCCAGGGCGGAAACCTGCTTGTTCAGGGATGAGGTGTTCGTCAACAAAGGCACCAATTCTGTTGAGGATCAGACGTTCAAAGAGTTTGTAGGTGTGGCTCAAAAGTGAGATTGGTCTGAAGTTCTTGGGAGCGGATGGTTCTTTCCCAGGTTTCAGCAGTGCTATAATGTGGGCTTTCTTCCAGATGTTAGGAAGCTTGTGTGTTGTTAAGCACTCATTGTAGAGCTGTAGGAGCCACGTCTTTGCCTTGTGACCGAAGTGCTTGATCTGTTCCGTTGCGATATTATCCAGTCCAATTGCCTTTCCTGGTTTGAGGATAGAGATTCCCCCTTCCAGCTCTTCCATAGTGAGCTGTCTTGTAAAAGCAGGGTCCTCTGTGTATTTCTTGCGGTTCAGCTTGGTCTTTTTCCCTCTCTTTCTACTCTTTCCATTTTCGAGCAGATGGTTGGCAACTTGGTTGGCCGTGACTTTTGGGTGCTGAGGAGCTGCTTTAGGGTCACCTCGTAGCTTGTGAATAAGTGTCCATGCTTTCTTGCTGTTTTTTGACATGTCTGTGGACTCTATAAGAGCATTCCAGGTCTTGCTTCGCTCTTGGGCAATGCTTTCCATCACCTTCTCGCCTTGGGTAGTTGTTTCATCTGAGAAGGGATCTGCTTCAAACATGCTGACGTAGTTGTCATAGAGTCCTGCACAGTCCTTTGAAAGTCCCGGTATATATTCAACTCTACATCCTCGTGGGATATGTTTCTGAGCAGTTTTCAGCACCAGGTTAGCAAATTGGTCGTAGTTCTTGCTAACTGGTATTATGTTTGTGATCTTTTCTTCCAGCTCGTTGGTGAAACCTTTCCAGTCTGCTTTCTTGTAATTGAAGCGCCTTTTAAAGGGCACGATGGTTGGGACTACAGCCGCATTGATTAGGATCCCAATGGGGCGGTGTTGGCTTGATGGAATAGGGTCCAGCACCGTCTTTTTACACAGTCCAGCGATGTTACTTGTGACCATGGTGAGATCTGGGTTGTAGCCACGTTTCCAGCGAGCACTGAAAAACGAGTGTGGTAGCTTGGGGTCATGGATCAGACTTAGTTGGTTAGTATCCATCCAGTCCTCTACTGCTTCTCCATCCTTGTTCATTTCAGGGTAGCCCCACTGGGTACTGTGGCTGTTGAAGTCACCGATAACGATCTGTGGTTTGCCGTGTATTTTGGGGATTGGCTGGGGAAATACAAAATCTACAGGTGGTGGTTTGTAGACAGATGTTACTACAACACTGCTTAGCTCAACAGATAGGACTTTGATATTATGGCCATCTGACATATCTGTATCTTCTATAGCTGAGCCTGTTTTTACAAAAATAGCACTGCCGTACTGCCGGTGAGGTCGCTCAATGGCCAGGACCATTCCTGGTATGGTGGGGCGATTGTTTTCACTCCCTCTGTGCGTCTCTTGCAAGCAGAGGACGTCACAGTGTTGCTTGCTGCATAGGTCGGCTAAGATGGTTTGTTTTGCAGAGGAGAACCCTTCAATGTTCACAGATATGACTGTCAATGCCGGTCTTGAGGGGGTCCCTCGTTTACAGCATCGTCCTTTGTGTGTATCTCCAGGCATGATGTTTTCTCTTGGTGTTCTGTGGCTTACTTACAGCTTTCAGCGTAGCTTGTAGCGTAGCTTGTGCAGACTAGCTTGCGGCTAGCGTAGGTTGTGGCTTGTAGCGTAGCTTGTGGCTGTTTTGTAGCTTGTAACTGTTGCTTGTAGTGGTGATAGGATTAGCAGTATCTAGTCGATCTAGTTGATCTTGTCGATCTTGTCGATCTCGTCAATACTCCCAGGGCTGCGACGTGGATTTATGAATAACACCATCAAACCACAAAAGTAAGGCCGATAAGTAAAGTATACACACCCCAAACTATAATTCATTTAAAGGAAAAAGCTGAACAAAAATAATTTAATTCCAAAACAAACCGAACATGCAAAGTAATAACCCAGGACCTGCATGTGTTTATGCATTATTGGACCCTGTCCCCTACAAAGTTTGAAAATAAATCCCCTGAAGCTAATCGAAACCCAGTGAACCTCAGGACTACAACTCAATCCAGGGTTCATATCCTGAACCGCCCCAAAGGAGACTTACTGCTGAGGAAAATGTAAACGTCCCTTAACAAGTGTGAGTGTGGAAGCTGAACCGAGCCGTATGCATTGACTTCTGCATCATCAGGGACCCATTCGCCGCTGCTCTTATTAAACCAAACAAAGCACAGAGCAATGCCCTGCAATTATGCATTACATTGACGGTTGCTTATTAGTTTTTATTGGCTGCTGGGCATGGGCTCATTGGTCATCTAGAATAGTTTCCACAACAGAGGAAAAGTTCCTCAGAGATATTGGTCAAAGCCCAATCCCATTAACGAATTCCCTCAAATGCTCCGTCTAGGGGTTTTTGAACAATATCCATATTGCGTCTCAAGGGACGATGACTTTCCAATTAAACCAAATATAATTGTTGTTTAGCAACACATACAAATAGACCTGTTTGACAGTGCCAAGGCAGACTGGCAAGAGAAGCATTGAGTAATCTGAACCAGTCAGGGATGAAATATAGATATGGATACATTTTGGGATTTTAACATTTAGAATGGCATGAGGCCACACTTCAGATCATGCCACTTTGAAAACTTTGGCAAAGTTCTTCTGACTGGCTAGAAGTGGGCAGACCAAATAGGATGTGTACTCTTGCATACCAATCAGGATTCAGCAACATTTGTATTAAACCTGTTGACAGTTGGTGGGTTCTTTGCTTATGCTGCCAGTCACAATTTGATTACGTTTTAATAAATAATGACTAAGGATGTCTTTCCCCCCCTTGAACTTTAATTTGTAATTGTTATGTTGGAAAAATGTTATGCCGGAGAGAAATATTTGCATTTATAATAAGTGTGAACATACCAGTGTCAACACTTCTAAATGTTAGAGTGATAATGTTGATGTTTCTGGACCGGACCTCAGGCGTACTGTATCCTGAGACAGACGATGATTAAAGGAAATGTTGGAGAGGCTCCAGGTCTAACAGTGACAGGCGCTTCACAATATGGGAGTGTTGACAGTCGTTGCTGCAGCTGCCCCTAAAACTGACATTAAAATGTTACTCAACACTAACTGTGGGTTGCATGTGTTGTCACTAGGGATGTAACGATACCAAAAACTCACGGTACGATAATATCGCGATAAAAAGTCCACGGTACGATATTTATCGCGATATGGAAAAATAAAGGGAAAAAAGTGTGAATCTTTTTTTTTTTCTTACATTTTTTTTTCTTTATTAAATTATAAATCTGATTTGTACAGCATTTTAGTAGGATAGTAGTATTTTAAAGTGTCAACAATATAACAATCAGACCCTGCAATAGAATAAATCAAGTTTCACTTTAGTTTTTCAAGTAACTCAACTCTAACTCACTCACTCAGCATCATCAAGGTTATCTTTTAGGAATATGAGCATGTCCACATTTCCAGGTAGAAGCTGGGATGTTTGGGCATTTACAATATCCCCTGCTGTGGAAAAAACTATCTTGCTTGGTACTGATGTTGCTGGGACAGAGAGATATGCTTTGGCTATGGGTGACAGCAGTGGGTAAAACTGTGCATTGTCTCTCCACCACTTCAAAAACAATGCAGTTTTTGCCAAGAAGGTGAGGCTTATTGACAGGGCGAGATATAAATATACTGTTGGTACTTGTCTATGTCTCTAGGTATGTACATGTAGCCCTGTTTGTGTTATCTGTTGTTTTATGTTCATGTTGTAACCTACTTGTTGCCATGTTAGTCAGGTCTCCCTTGAAAAAGAGATCGATGATCTCAATGGGACCATCTGGTTAAATAAAGGTTTAAAAAATTTTGTCAGTCTCACGACGGTATTGAGACATCTAATTACCGCGATATCGCGATATTCGATATATCGTTACATCCCTAGTTGTCAGTCACTAAGTATTTTAAAATTAGCACATTTCATGTTGTACCAGAGAAATTCCAAGTACTCCATACATGTGTGTTTGTGGCTTGCTTTATGTACTCTCTGATCAGTTCTAGCCGTATTGGAGGAGCCTCCCACATTGAAATTCAATGAAGAAGAGTTGTGGCGCACTCAATGTGACCGATGAATGTGTGTGGGGGGTCAACAGCTAATTGAAGCAGTAGCCTATACATTTACACCAGTAAATAACATCTCACAAGGTGGAGTATGAGGGTTTACTCAAATGGTGGCCATATTTCATACTGCATCATTAATGCAGCCATTGCTCATAATATACAAAACACATTTAGCTGTGAATCAATGTGTTTGCAGGTGAGATCCTTCAGGCAAATTCACGCTATAGGCCTATCTGTATGCATTCTTCCAAACAATTTCCATACATGTTTGAACCTTTAAACATGTGTATTACAATTTAGCATTCTAATAATGAAAAAACCCTACTGACTTCATTATAAATATGGTATTTATAGATCTGGTATTAAAATGTTACCCACTGGTATTAACCAGGCTTAAGACACTCCAAAGCTATGCTATTCATTAAGCAGGCATTATCAGTTTGTCTTCACCTATTGTAGATGTGGGTTAGTAGAGGCATATTTACATCCTAAGCTTAAGAGACCATCTAAAGAGGTTGTTTAAATCTGAGATGCTGGCGTTGGAAACTGTTTAAAAGAACACTTTCTCTTACGTGGATGATGTTGACGCATTAACATTATAAAACCAATGTACTGACATTAAGTAGAGAAATGAAGATGTCTGAATTCCTACTTGTCAGGTTTATGCTCCGTGATGATCGGGCCACAATGGGGTTCATGCTGAGCTCTTACTCAGACGCTCTCCTCCTCAAAAGTGCTTTTGTGTTCAGTTAACAACACGCCACTCAAACTATAAGGCTTTATTTAAACATTAAAGAATACTTTAGGTTAAGGTCTTCTTTTAAATAAGAAAAAAGCTTTGGGGGTATCTATCTACAGATAAATATTAAGCCTGACAAAATACTTAACGTCTAATATATTGCATGGTTTGTTTTGGAACTTGACAATCAACTTTCCTGCAATGTTAACTATGTTGAAGCACTTATTTTAACTGATATTATACTCTTATAAGATGTATGTAGATAGTATAAGAAATGTGCAGAATACGACAGTTTAATGGTGGAAGTATACACACATATTGATAGATGTCTTGTAATGCACTGTTGAGGAACCTGTGACCCAAGTTTTTCATTCATTGCATAACTGCACTGTGTATATGATATGTCAATTAACCCTAAGAAAAGGACACGTTCGATTCCTGTTTTGAATAGTGTGCCGTCGATGGGTTTCATTCCATTTCAAAGTGCTTTTTGACTGGTGTAAACTTCGCGCACTGCCACTCCAACATCCAATCACAGAGCTTGAGGACTGATCACGGGGTTTGTCAAGCTAAGCACAGGTGTAGTCCCAAACGATAGCTGAGGATTCTGGGTAGTGTAGTGTCTTCGGCCATTCAAAAACTCCAAAAAATATTTGTTTCTCCGAATCGAAGGGGAAAAATACAAAAGCATTGCACACAATTTAAACCAATCCATGTTGTGTAATCAACAAGGATAATCTGGTGTTTTTGAGTTGATGAGTAGTGCAGATATCACTGTAAAATCAATCGACAGTAAGGAGAATACTTAATTCCGGGTGTAAAATTCTCCGTTATCCAATGGGAATGGACGCTCGTAATACAATAAAGGGGACATGATCATTATCTTTTAAATAACGTTAACTAAAGGGAACAATCTATTTGACACAGCTGAAGCTCTGGCCTTCCTTAAAAACGAACTAATTTAATAAAAATCACAGTTGTATTACACACAATGCAATGTTTTTTGAGAACAAAAATTCGTAACTAATGTAATTTTTACATTCTAACGAAAAATAAAAATTATTATGAATACAAATACAATAAAAGAATCCTCCCGTGAGTTACTACAAGCTATAAAGTAGATTTTAAAAACGTTTTATAGAATAAAAGCTCACTGCGGGACGTTGTAGAAATGCATGTGCACCACGACAAAGCAGCCTCATTCACTTTACATTGGGGTTGTTTGCGTGTTGCAGACACGTAAATGTAGCAGAGTGCGTGACTCCACCACGCAATGCAGTGTTAAGGAGTCGTGGTGGAGTCACGCATTCTGGTGAGACCAGGGGTCCTTCTCAGGTCGATTATTTTCATTTTCTCGGTCCTCGGTATCTCAGTGACCCTATGGTCATTATTTTTTTGCAGTTACAGTGCAGTCTAAGATATGAATAGTTCAATTCAAAGCAGCGGCAAAAAGAAAAGTCTTCAGCCTGGATTTAAAAGTAGTCAGAGTTGCAGCGGACCTGCAGGTTTCTGGGAGTTTGTTCCAGATATTTGGAGCATAATAACTGAACGCTGCTTCTCCATGTTTAGTTCTGACTCTGGGGACAGAAAGCTGACCAGTCCCTGAAGACCTGAGAGATCTGGATGGTTCATAATTTAGCAGGAGGTCAGAAATGTATGTTGGGCCTAAACCATTCAATTATTTATAAACCAGCAGCAGTATATATATGTAGCCTAAAAACCCACCCCCAAATATTAAATGATTGTTTGCTGCCAGTGTTTCTTTTGTCAGATTAATTATGTGGATATTAACACAGGATTATTCTCCAAAGAGATTCATAATTGAATGTAGAAAATGTGAGCAGTTTTTATACTTTTCACGTCAAGTTTCTCACATAAAACCTATAAGGCTAACCGAATGTACTTCTTTCCTGGATGCCATTTAAGGTATTATATCTCTTAGAAATCACAATTGAATCGTGGATAACCTTGAGGAACAATCTTTGAATTATGATCGCTATTTATTGAGATTTGCAGGGATCATCCATTGGATAACACTTTATCTTATTCAAAGACTCTGCAGTGCAGGCACTTGTTATTTCAGCCTTTTCTCCTCAGGTTGATGTATATTGTGTGAAAAATTGTTGCCGCTATAACATTTTCTGTTATAAAACATCGCTGAAATGAGACAGTATGTACTATGAGTGAGGAGGTCTCCACATTTTTAGCTCTCGACAACTAAAAAGGCAGCTACTTGACTTCCATCACAGAACCATGCATTACACTGTGCTGTAATGTGCAGAATAGAGAACAGCTCTGGAAGTGGGAAAGTAGGATTATTTAAAGCCTCCCCAGAACTTACTATTTTATAGGAAATAAAACAATATTTAAGATGGAGAAACCAGGTAAATAATGCACATAATGTTTGTCCCTGTCCATTAAAATCAGCTCCCCACCCCTTGAAGGGCATATGCTTTTACAAAAGCACTAAAAGAAACATTAAACACACAGTGTGTTGGGATGGAAGTATAGATATATGTGTGTGGGAGCATGAGTAATGAGACACAACCCTAAACCTGTTGACGTGTGAAGGTGTGTAAGAAGAGAAATCAATCCATCTTCTTACGGTTCATCTGAACGAGCAGCCCGCCTCTCCCCTGATGAGCTCAACGCCAAAACCCAACAAACCTCACATCTCCAACTTCCCTCAGCTCACCCCAATCACACTCTGACTCTCCTCCTTCACTCTCTCCCCCTCAAGACTGCTGCCAAAACTCCAAAGATCTCATCCTTCATGTGTCTCTCAGGTTTCTGTGCACATATTTCTGAGTTTCACCGCAAATAGCCTGACAACCTGTATGTTTGGTTATCAGCAATGTTAAGCATCCTACAGTATTCAAGATTTTATTTAATTGAGGTAAAGAAAAAGTAGTAAAAAAGGTGTTTTGTTAAGCTATTACCTTTGGAAAGATTTAGGGTTACATCCAAAAACTGCGATGTATTAGAAATTGATATAATTTGAGCTAACATTCAGTCTGTTCCCTAACCTTATCATATCCCAAAAATATGAAAATAATGCTGTGTGGCGGGGGCGGGGCAGCAGTGGGTGAGTTTTATGAGAACAACACATGGGGCATCATTAAGAGCGAGAGAGCACCATGCTGAGGGAGGAGAGCTGCGGCTGGCCGGCACTCAACTCCTCACCATCAGGGAGTAGACTGTGAAAGGGGGAACGGGAGATTATTATTTAAGTGAACTAAGTGATTTTGGCTGCTTTTAACCCTCAAATACGTTAAGGATTTTTTTATGCGCGCGTATCCATGTCGTCAGATTTGTAAATTGGTTGCTGCGCGTTTTGGATGGACTCCTCAGTTGTTAGAAGGCTGAATGTGAATTCATGCCAATATTCAAACACTCCAGGATATACATAAGGCGCGCACAGTCGGGATGGATTCGTTTAACGCCAGCGGAATGGACGCGTTCACGGTGATCCATCTGAATTCCTCCTGGAGTCTGGACAGTGGATATTCTCTAGCAGCGATAGCCAGCATTGCGGCTCTTGTGAGTTTTCTCATTCTGTTCACCGTGGTTGGGAATATTCTGGTGGTTATTGCGGTGCTGACGAGCCGGGCGCTGAAAGCCCCACAGAACCTGTTTCTGGTGTCTCTGGCCACCGCGGACATCCTGGTCGCCACTTTGGTGATGCCGTTTTCTCTGGCAAACGAACTTATGGGCTACTGGTATTTCGGAAAAGTTTGGTGCGGCATTTATCTGGCTTTGGATGTTTTGTTCTGCACTTCTTCTATTGTTCATCTGTGCGCAATAAGCCTGGACCGCTACTGGTCCGTTACGCAGGCTGTAGAGTACAACCTGAAGCGGACTCCCAAACGCATAAAGTGCATCATCATCATCGTGTGGCTCATATCTGCTTTCATCTCCTCTCCGCCGCTCATCTCTATAGACAGCAACAAGGACCTCAGCTCCCTGCCTCAGTGCGAGCTCAATGATGACACTTGGTACATCCTCTCCTCCAGCATTGCGTCCTTCTTCGCCCCGTGCATAATCATGGTGCTGGTGTACATCAGGATATACCAGGTGGCCAAAACCAGAACCAGAACCATGTCTGGGAAAATCCCCAGGCCAGATGGAGTGACACAAACTGAAAATGGACTGAGCAAAGCCACCTCCCCTTACCATGGCGAGAGAGAGAACGGCCACTGTCAGTGCCCGCCTACGCCCAGCCAATGCACCGTCACCATCATGCAACATACTGAGGATGGGGACATGGAGGAGAGTTCCTCCTCAGAGGGCAAAGGTCACAAGCCCCAGCAGCAGGAGGACTCCCTGAAAGCCAAGAGGGCCAGCCAAAAGAAAATCAGCAAACAATGCAGTCGCATCGCCAGGGTCAGCAACAAATCCATGGACCTCTTCACCTCCAGGAGGAAGCGCCGCCGGAGCTCCTTTGCCAGGAAAAAGGTCTCGCAGGCCAGGGAGAAGAGGTTTACATTTGTCCTGGCGGTGGTCATGGGGGTGTTTGTAGTGTGCTGGTTCCCCTTTTTCTTCAGTTACAGCTTGCGCGGTGTGTGCAGGAAGTCCTGTAAGATCCCCGACCCCCTGTTTAAATTCTTCTTCTGGATTGGCTACTGTAACAGCTCCCTTAACCCGGCTATTTACACCATCTTTAACCGAGACTTCAGACGCGCCTTCCAGAAGATCCTCTGCAAGTCGTGGGCAAAATCCTTTTAGATGGGAACTGCTGCACCACCGTGACAATGACTAGGAAATATCAACGGTAAAAAAAGAAGAAGCCAGCACTTGTTGCTCACTGTTAAGTCTCATTGTTCTGTTGTAATTCAGTCATGACAGTGCACTCCTTCAACCCCCTGCTGTGTGTTCCTACAAGCTACTGTATGATCCCAGGCTTTAGCAGTCTGAATAGTGAGCTCCCCCTTTCTTTTTTTCCCTACTGAAGTGTGCTTAAATGCTTAAATGTGTTTCATTCTTGATCAAGCTGTTTATACATCAAAAAGAAAATGCACACATGGCCAGATTTAGCTGCTCTGGGGCCGCAGGGCAAAAACAAGCTCGAAAGCCCCCCTAAACACCCCTTAGCTGCTACCATTCACTTTACAGGTTATTATAAATGTCTGTGCCACAATATCAGTCGGCCACAGATTTGATTTAAACTAACTAAGGCCTAATCATTTCAACATTTTCATCATACAGTACATAAGCACCAAACTGAGATCATAGAACTCGACACATGGGATCCTTTTCCAGACGGAGCCTCAGATTACACTTTGGATAATAAAATGCTTTTTTTGCTTTTTAATGGAATTAATGGAGAAAATGAATAGTAAAAACAATTATTTATGCTAAGCTCATTTCTGATTTCAACCAAGAGAGAAGCGTATTTCTCAAAATGTCAAACTATTATTTCCAAATCTGGTGATTGAGCCAATACTAAGGCCCTTTAGCATGTCAATGTGTTGCCTTTATATCTTTGGGGGGAAAAGTTAAAAATCAGTTTGCGCACAGTAAGCTTATAGAGGTCAATGGGCCCCTGCAGTTCTGGGGTCTCTACTCAGCCCAGGTTGATAACCCTTTATACATACACAGAGCAGTGTTTTCCAGCCCTTCACCTGAAAATGATCCTGTGACCCCTTCTTATATGTGCTTAATATGTTGACAAGCCCTAACCTCAGTGACATTTAGTCAATTATTTATTTTGAATATTGTTGGAAGCCTGAAAGACTTAAACTCTAATATATACTATTTCACTAACAACAGAATCATTAGAGAGTCATTAGGGATACATTAATAAATGATCCTTTAGATTTATTTTGGACCCCATATAGGGGGTCTAACCCTCTTACTATGGCAGACAAAATCACTACTAGTCTCTGATCTGATCTCTGACTGGACCATAGAATCAAGATGGCACTGAGAAGGGCTGACACTCCAGGCTATAAGCTAATTATGTTTATGACGTTATGTGACCATAAATGACAAAGTATTAAGGAACACATTTGCTTTTCATGAAACTACCTCTCTGCCTGTATAGTTTTTGTGGTTTGTTTTCACATTGACATTTTTCCAAAGTGTGGTACAAATACTTCCTCTGCTTAAGCTGTCTGCTGTCGTGCGAAAATAAAATATGAATAAGCTATTGGCGTGATGTTGCGATGTGGATCCCCTTGAATGGTCATGCATGGCATTAAGTGTTTAAGAAGCATGTCATAGAGTTTTAATATGTTCGTCTCTGTAACTGTCTTTCCATTTAAAGAGACCATGCACTCTGACAGGTTTCATTACATGGCATCTGGTGGTTTACGCGTTAATTATCCTTTAACTATGCAGAATTTCACACTACAATTAAACCCAACACACCGTATCACTGTTACAATCAAAAGCAGAGTGAACATATCTGCTCATTATCTCTATCAGGGGACGTTTGACACATTTGGAAGCCTAAACACTATATTTCCAGCCGTGTGAGTTTGGACTTTGAAATCAATCAGGGTGGCAGAATGAGGTCAAATAAAAAGTTAATTTCTTTGAATGGACAGAGGCCATTCCTGTTCCTGGGTATGACCTTTCAGCCCAACAGTTTTGATGTTATGTCTGGCTACCTCATATGAGGGGCCGCTACGGCAGGACTGAGGTGATCCCAACATCAAACTCTTATTTTCCTCTTTTGCTGTGAGTGTGTACAGCCAGATAAGAAGTGTGTTTAAGTCCATCTGCCAATGTTCCAACTGCTGTTTGCTGCCAACTCAGATTTATGTCCCAAAAACCAAAAAACAACAGTATCCCAGACTGTATTTTTTAAATGACGGGAATAAACAGATAGGTGTGAAGTGGCTGATGAGAAATAACAGGTTGGTGTGTTTAGCCAAATCGTTGTCACTGAGAAAACCTAAAAAGTCCACCTTTATGTTAAGATGGACACATACTGTAAATTAAACCAATGCTAAATGGTTGTGCTTATGGCTTCAAACTAATATGGGGGTGTCACTCGTAATATTAATCAATGCAAGCTTGCTGTTCTAATGTTCTTTTACATATGTATAGGTCTGATGAGGACAGTGGATTATTGGCTATGAATACAATTTATTTGACTATCAACAGTTCTCAAGAGTAAGGAAACCATTAGTGGTTCAACAGAGTTTGATTGGCCATATTTATTTTATCTTGAACTAGTGTTGGGCAGTTAGTATAGGAGACGTTCTTTATGCCTTTTTACAACCTTTGTTTTATTTTAGACATTGAACAACAATGGACTTTGAAGACAAAGACGGTCTCTGATAAATACTGTGAATAGCAAATAAGGCTGCTGGTGTGAGGGGGAGTGAAAGCTTTAAAGAGTGATGTAAAAGCAATTCTAAGATGGATTTCACCATCCTCTATTGTCCAAAAGTACACAATGGGACTGTATATTATTATATGACTTTAAGGGAATAAACCCTGAAATACATATTTTATAACAAATCAAGAGGTTATGCTACCTAATTAGCTGTCATTGGAGTTGCTTTTCAGATACAATGGTAAAAATGACAAATGTGTTTGAGAGTAAACGGCACATATGTCATTCAAAAACAGTCTTGGTTTGTCATGTCTTCATTACAGCTGACGAATTATGTGAAAGATGAAAGCCTCAGAGTACTGTGGCTATAACGCTACAGATGACTGCCTTCAATTTTCTCCCAGACATCAGACTGGGCAGTGGGGAAATATGAACCGGCCATCATGAGATTGCAACAGCAATCCCATCCTAACAGAGCTATTTGGTGGCTGAGCCCTTAAAAAAAAAGTTGAATTAAAAAAATGTGCTTTCTGTGAAAGTACATTTTGAAGCTCCCTTCAGACCTTTCACTCCTTCAACCTGCAGAAAAGCATAATGCACGCTTGATTTGTCTTTGAGTTTCACAGCTATAAAGCTTCATAATAATCCACAGAGCTTCACAGGGCATCGTTTAGGAAAGAAGAGGTGACGGACATTTAACAATTAATCAATTATTAATAGTGAAATAAAAATGAGTCCTTCCACCTTTAAATTCTAATCATGAATACTCAGAGTATTTTCACATTTACATAAGCTACATTTAATTATTACTTGATGTTATTCAGGCGAGTTTGCTGAACCAGCAGTAAATAATTACGAGTGACACCTCCATCTACATATCTGTGTGTGATGAATTATCCCATCTGTTGACTTCAGCCAAACATACATCACAGTGTAGCTGTCACACATAATGATGGAGAGAGCCTCTGTTAACTAACTCTCTCACAGCTAAGACTCTCTGCCTGAGCAGAGCGCCGACTGGCCATTATCCAGAGCGGCTTGGATACGAGGAGGTGTGAACGGCTGGCTTTGAAAGAGACTGCCTCAGACTTTCTTTTCAATCTAACTTTTGCAACTTTTTCAAACGGGAGCTAAAGTTAGAAACAGAGACAGGAATCTAAAAGCAGGAAAATATGCAAGTGTGAAGATCACATGCAGGAACATTTAAATGACAAGGCTGGTGACTGGTTTTTGTTTTCAACCACATCCTTAAAAACTTACCAAAGCTTGTTAGTCTATCTTTCTGGACCTCCCTACACTATCCTTACGCTATCCTTATCTGTTTAATCCGACTGAACTAGACAAAACAATAAAACAATGTTGCTATTGTAGCTCATTTGAGAGCAAATTTGAACAGTTTTACACATTGTGGGGTAGTTTAAGGCTTCATAATACAACGTAGAATCATAAATCTGGCCAGTAAATATAGCTGTTAGATAAATGTGGTGGTGTAAAAATAGTCAAAAGTGACATCAAAAGGAAAAAAGGAAAATGAAGAGGAATACAAATGTTTTAGTCTTGTTAAGGCGTTCCATTGTCTTGACATTGTAAGTGGGAGCTGTAAACACCTTAACTAAAGGTTACTTATCTCTACATTTACAGTTTTTATTATCTTGTGTTGATGGGGAACAACACTGAGATGCAGGCGAACAGGTGGACTCCCTAAACACCCCATAAGTCACTTTTATCGTTTTGTTTGCTTCAGTGAACCCGAGCAGCCCGAGGGAAGACATGAAGGCAAACAGCATGGTTCCGGTTGACTCTTCCTCTCCATCGCCAAGTCTACTGCAAACCAGCTACAGCTGATCAGCTGATCATACATCATGTGTTATTTTCCTGTGTGTGTGCAACACAGAATTTTTTGTCAAATCTCATACAGAATTATAATTATAGCCTGGAACTCAGAGCCCGAGGCACAGTGTGAACATGCTGATAATTACTTGCAGGGTGTGAAAGGGCACAGAAAACAAGATTCCATTTATTATTACATAATGCCACTGTTGCATGTGTCAAAGTTAGCACTTTTACACTGGAGAATAGCTGCGGATGCTGTAAATATAGCAGGAAATATTAAGTAAATAAGCATGTGTGTTGTGTTTGTGATGCCAAACAAGAGTTTTAATTAACAGGCCAGAAGCAACAACTAATCAAGGCTAATTAAAAATGACATTGCAGGACACAACCTCTCATTCATTAGCAATATGTTACATTTGATACAACATCCTCTTACCCATTAGTACACACAATACATCCCTAGATGGCCAATTTGTGTGCGTGTTTAGACATTTAAATATTAATGCAATAAAACTGGCAATAAATCAAACGTGACTTTTAGCGCAAGTGTGAGGTAACACTATGAGAGCAGTGAGAGTGAACCAAACAGTAAGACAATAAGCTTAAAGACACTACAATACACCAGACAGCTGATGGGGGTGTAGGCATCTGAAAGGTAATTATTCTCTGTGATCTCTACAAGCAACACCTCCTACATACACTGAACAAAAATATAAATGCAACACTTTTGTTTTTGCTCCCATTTTTCATGAGATGAACTCAAAGATCTAAAACATTTTCTATATACACAAAATAACCATTTCTCTCAAATATTGTTCACAAATCTGAAAGAATCTGTGATAGTGAGCACTTCTCCTTTGCCGAGATAATCCATCCCACCTCACAGGTGTGGCATATCAAGATGCTGATTAGACAGCATGATTATTGCACAGGTGTGCCTTAGGCTGGCCACAATAAAAGGCCACTCTGAAACGGGCAGTTTTGCTTTATTGGGGGGGGTCTGGGGGGGTCCGAAAACCAGTCAGTATCTGGTGTGACCACCATTTGCCTCACGCAGTGCAACACATCTCCTTCGCATAGAGTTGATCAGGTTGTTGATTGTGGCCTGTGGAATGTTGGTCCACTCCTCTTCAATGGCTGTGCCAAGTTGCTGGATATTGGCAGGAACTGGAACACGCTGTCGTATACGCCGATCCAGAGCATCCCAAACATGCTCAATGGGTGACATGTCCGGTGAGTATGCTGGCCATGCAAGAACTGGGATGTTTTCAGCCTCCAGGAATTGTGTACAGATCCTTGCAACATGGGGCCGTGCATTATCATGCTGCAACATGAGGTGATGGTCGTGGATGAATGGCACAACAATGGGCCTCAGGATCTCGTCACGGTATCTCTTTGCATTCACAATGCCATCAATAAAATGCACCTGTGTTCGTCGTCCATAACATACGCCTGCCCATACCATAACCCCACCACCACCATGGGCCACTCGATTCACAACATTGACATCAGAAAACCGCTCACCCACACGACGCCACACACGCTGTCTGCCATCTGCCCTGAACAGTGAAAACCGGGATTCATCCGTGAAGAGAACACCTCTCCAACGTGCCAGACGCCATCGAATGTGCATTTGCCCACTCAAGTCAGTTACGACGACGAACCGGAGTCAGGTCGAGACCCCGATGAGGATGACGAGCATGCAGATGAGCTTCCCTGAGACGGTTTCTGACAGTTTGTGCAGAAATTCTTTGGTTATGCAAACCGATTGTTGCAGCAGCTGTCCGAGTGGCTGGTCTCAGACGATCTTGGAGGTGAACATGCTGGATGTGGAGGTCCTGGGCTGGTGTGGTTACACGTGGTCTGTGGTTGTGAGGCCGGTTGGATGTAGTGCCAAATTATCTGAAACGCCTTTGGAGACGGCTTATGGTAGAGAAATGAACATTCAATTCACGGGCAACAGCTCTGGTGGACATTCCTGCTGTCAGCATGCCGATTGCACGCTCCCTCAAAACTTGCGACATCTGTGGCATTGTGCTGTGTGATAAAACTGAACATTTTAGAGTGGCCTTTTATTGTGGCCAGCCTAAGGCACACCTGTGCAATAATCATGCTGTCTAATCAGCATCTTGATATGCCACACCTGTGAGGTGGGATGGATTATCTCGGCAAAGGAGAAGTGCTCACTATCACAGATTTTTACAGATTTGTGAACAATATTTGAGAGAAATGGTTATTTTGTGTATATAGAAAATGTTTTGGATCTTTGAGTTCATCTCATGAAAATGGAAGCAAAAACAAAAGTGTTGCATTTATATTTTTGTTCAGTGTACATTCGGTGAAAAAAAAACATAAATGAAGGAAGCTTAATTAAAGTTAAAGTTAAAGCCTTTTATTGTCATTATACACAGAGTATAACGAGATTCAGAGTGCAACTCTGTCCCGGTGTGCAAAAAATACGAACAAATACATAACACTAAAAAACACGGCAATAGGACAGACAACATACATACGGGGGAATAAATAGTTACAAATATTGATATAAAAAATAGTATATAAAGTGCATTTAAAAGTGTGTGTATGTGTGAGAATGGTTACAGTTATTGCATTATGTGTGGTGGTTGAGCAGCGGCCCAGGGGTAGAAACTGTTTTTGAGTCTGTTTGTCCGTGACTTGAAGCTCCTGTATCTCCTCCCAGAAGGCAGGAGAGAGAACAGTCTGTGACCTGGGTGAGAGCTGTCCTTTATAATTTTGCTAGCTCTGCTGAGGCAGCGGGAGGTGGAGATGTGTTCCAGAGAGGGCAGGGGGCAGCTGATGGTTTTCTCTGCCATCCTGATCACTCTCTGCAGGGCTTTCTTGTCCGCAGCTGAGCATCCTGCATACCACCCCTAGATGGAGTATGACAGCACGCTCTCGATGGTCGCCCGGTAGAAGGACACCAGCAGCTTCTTGTTCAGTCGGTTTCTCCGAAGCACCCTCAGGAAGTGTAGTCGTTGCTGGGCCTTCTTAACTGCTGCAGTGGTGTGTGCTGTCCAGCTGAGGCTCTCCGAGATGTGAACCCCCAGGAACTTAAAGGTGGAGACCCTCTGCACTCTCTCTCCATTGAGGTGAAGGGGGGCGGGTTCTGGACGGTGCTTTCTGAAGTCTATGATGATTTCTTTCGTTTTGCTTGTGTTCAGATACAGATTGTTTGCTGAACACCACACAGACAGCTTCAGGATCTCGTCTCTGTATGCCGACTCGTCGTCTCCCTTATATATTTGGCCGACCACAGTGGTGTCATCTGCAAATTTGATAATGGAGTTGGAGGGGTGAATGGGAGAGCAGTCGTGTGTGTAGAGAGTGTAGAGTAGAGGGCTCAGCACGCAGCCCTGCGAGGAGCCAGTGCTGAGGGTGCGGGTGGAGGAGCAATAAGGGCCTATTTTCACTGTCTGAGGACGGTCTGTAAGGAAATTATTAATCCAGGCGCATAAGATGGAGGGGAAACCTAGGCTTGACAGTTTTTCCACTAGTATGTCAGGTATGATGGTGTTAAAAGCTGAGCTAAAATCAACAAACAGCATCCTTATATAGTTGCCTGGGCCTTCTAGGTGGCTCACAGCTGTGTGAAGGACCGTGGCGATGGCATCATCCGTGGATCTGTTGGCTCTATAGGTGAACTGATGAGGGTCGAGGGAGGGTGGGAGGCTGGCTTTGATGTAGTCGGCCATCAGTCTTTCGAAAAACATTTCATCACCGCCGATGTTAGGGCTATGGGCCTGTAGTCGTTGAGCTCTCTGACTGATGTCTTTTTGGGGACAGGAATGATGGTAGCCGTCTTCAGACAGGATGGAATGCAAGCTTGTGACAGGGACAGGTTGAATATCCTGGTCAGGACCCCTGAAAGCAGGTCAGCACAAGCTTTGAGTACTTTTCCGAGTACTCCATCGGGTCCTACGGCTTTTACAGGATTCACAGACCTCAGCGTCACCTGATGTTCTTTGAGAGTGAGAGGTGGTATGGAGCTGGTAGTTTGCAGGGACAGAGGCAGAATAGAAAAGTGGGGGGGTCTGCTAGCCTCAAAGCGGGCAAAGAAGTGGTTTAGTTCCTCTGCAAGGTGGGCGTCAGCTCTAGTAGTGCCAGATGTTTTGCCCTTATAGTTGGTTAGCTGTTGAAGGCCCTGCCAAACGCACCGTGTGTTGTTATGAGCGAGATTCTCCTCCATTTTTCCCTTGTAGTCCTCCTTTGCAGCCTTGATGCCTCTCCTCAGATTCACCCTTGCCAAGCTGTACTGGGCTGCGTCCCCCAACGTGAACGCTGTGTCACGGGAACTCAGGAGAGACCGCACCGCTCTTGTCATCCATGGTTTTTGGTTTGGGTAGACCCGAATGCGTTTTTCCACAGTTACAGTGTCTGTGCAGAACTTGATGTAGGATAAGACAGCCTCTGTGTGTTCCTCCAAGTCTGTCTGTTCAAATATGTCCCATGCTGTGTGTTCAAAGCAGTTAATGAACATGTTAGGACTGTTATCAAGGAGACAGATCTACTGAAATGGCATTTAGTAGGCAGGTCTCGTTCCATGGGCATCCAATGCCAACGCTCCGAATGAGACGCACTGCGCTTTAAGGCTGCATCTACACGGAGACAAAACGGAGAATGAACCGAATTCGATATCAGAAAAGTATTCCGTCCACACGGTATCGGCTCTAGAAACGTGTCCGTCCACACGAGACGGCTCGACCCGCTGGAGACGCTGTAGTACATATGCCGGGAGCTGTACTTCCGCAACAAAATACACCAAAAGCAGCGAAGAAGACCCCCCGAGCATGGTTTCCATGGTTACCCTTCTGTTTATTCTCCGCGTGGATTTAGCAACATGTAGTTCATGTAGTTCTCCATGTCCACTGTTGCTGATGGTTGTGATAGAGGAGCTGTAGATTTTGCATTAACATCTGCAGTGAGCAACAGAGGTGGGGAGAGGCGGGGCTATGGCTTCATTGTTATCAGGAAATGATCGTACACACGGAGCTGTTAGGCCCCCCAGAGCGTTTCGTCCACAGATCTACCCACCTTGGGACCCGTTACCGTTTGAGGGCTCCGTTTCCGCGATTCCGTTATGGCCTCGTGTGGACGAACCGTCCATACGATAGAGAACTTTATTACATGGCTTAGTTGAATACTCGATTCTGATTGGTCAATTCAGAACACGTGACACGTTGTTAATCCAGACAGACCGCTGTCAAGCACTTATTGACCGTTGTTAAGGACGCTCACATCTGCACAAACAAGTCCGTTCAATTTAACTGTATACAGTTTGGCCGAAAAGCAAACTGCATGCAGTTTGCTTTTCTAACTGACAAGACAAGAGCGACAAGAAAACAGCGGAGAAGTAATGGAGCAGAAACCCTCCTTTTTACGCAGCGGTCCAGACATAGACATCCAACGGCGACACATATTCAGTTGCCAGTTACTTTGTCATTAGGGCAGGGATATCTAGATACTTTCCAAGGTTTGACATAATGAATTTAAAGCAAGCAGCGATGTTTTCAAATCTGTAATCAAAAAGCTCCTCAAAAACGCTATCGAAGCAGTTCCTGCCGTTGCTACGTTAGTTCAAACGGTAACAACGGACTATTTTTGTTAGCGGATGCATGTCAATTTAAATCAATACATGACCGCGTTGCTGCACATTATCCCTTACGTTGCGGATACAACCCGTTTCGTGTCCGTGTGGACGGGGCCTAAAGTAACTCCAATGCAAACCAATCTGTGTGACGCTCAGAGAAACGTATATATAGTATTGAAAGCCCGAAAGTCAGCAGAGAAGGGAAGGGAACGGATATTTAAGTTAAGTAGGATAAAAGGAAGGAAGGGAGGAAGGGGTGTCTGTCCAGTCAAACAGGACTCAAACCAAGGGGACTGGGGTTCGTGTCCCATGTAAAACCCAAAGCGGAAGACAAGACAATAAGTCATCATGTCACGCACATTGTTTTTTTAGACCAAAGCCATTATCTTATTTCTAAACCTAACTGAGTAACATGTTTCAACATAAAGAACCCTCAGGTTCAAGAAACTACGCCGGTGGCTTCTGCCCGTGCAAAATATGAAGGGTAGGAATGAGTTAATGTAATGTGCAAAGAGCATTAAATGGCTTTGAAGGCTTAGAAATAAGGTTTGTGTTCAGAGAACACCTCCAAAGAGATGAAGGTCACTTTCTTAGTTTCAAGGGAGAGGATGGAGGTCATCAGTTCCACCTGCACTGTTAGCTGCAGTATAAAAAGGCCTCATCATCAAAGTAAACATCCGTATCCGCCCCAAGGTCTCAGGACGCTTCTGTATGTGTTGTGAAAAGAGCCTGCAGCGGTGCATTATTGTGTCGTGAAGGATTTTACAAGAGTTTCCTCAACCGCAACTCAGTCCCTTAAAATGTGATGAAGTGGGTACTGGACTCTGAAATAGATTACATGCAGATAAGAGTGAAGAAAACATGCACTACTGCTGTCTTCAAGAAACGTATATTATGGTTAGCTGAGCCTAGTTTCAAACTTTACTTACTTTTAGGCAACTATAAATAAGTCTCAATAGCATATGTGGGAGTGATTTGGTAAAATGACTGTCTTCCCCCTCAGACATCCTCAGCTGAATCAGGATGGTACTCGTATATCATAGTAGGAAACATTAAAGAGACAACCTCTTAAGAGTTTAGGGATGCTTGCCAACTCTTACACCTCTCCCAAGGACACAGGGGGATTAAGGAGTGAGCCACCAAATTCAGCATTTCACTTAAGACGCAATTCTAACATCATTATTTTAGAGGAATAAAGGCAATGCTCATTGACAAACTTTACAATGAAAGGGTTTTCGTGAAAAACAGCAGCAATAACAGGAAAGAGGAACTTTAAAATCTAGAGACATTGAGACAACTGAATATCATAGAGGAATTTTAAACAAAAATATGGAAAAACAATGTTCCATTATATAAAAAGTGTACAGACATGCTAATATCTCTCGGAAGACGTACTAAGGCAAAGCAGTGCTCTGAGCTAAATGCTAACATCAGCATGCCAACATTTAAGGCTAATTCTATGTCTTGAGATCTGACACATTTTAATCAAAACACTGAAGTTATGTTAAAATCAAATCAAGTCCTTTTGTGTTCCTCTCCCAAAACAACTCTTTGGAGACATCTTCAAATAATCAGTGTTATGAGTAGCCCGAGTGTGGTGCTGATAAGGCTCTCAAGTGGAGGAGGACGCTCAACATTACAGTCTACAATGCAGCTTAATTTCAGCTTTCAAAAGTAGCCCCTTTTTTAGCATTTTTATGACAGCACTGCACTCTCTGCTGTGAACAAAAGCGTGGAGAGATGTGCCGCTGTGGCCTCCATCAGAGACGTCATCTGTGAGAGATCTGTGTGAACAGAGTTAATGTGCTTCCCACTGTTGTTCCTGCCGGGCCCCTTTCTCTCCGTCACCCACACACAGAGCCTCATCCTGCCACAGTTAAGTCTAGCTGTGGCAGGCCCACACTGTTTGTTGTTTGATCACTGGATTTGTTTCAGCACCTGCAGGCCCACTGATCTGGATTTGGCGTCCCACTGTGTGCCAACAGGAAAACAGCGTGTAGAAACAAAATAGCAAGTTAAATTAAAATAAAAAAACAAGTTCTCACAATGTTTTTGTGGATTTGAAGTGAATGTTTAAAACTACCACTTACAGTATGTCATTACGTCCGTTTTCTGTTGACTTTTTATTAAATGTTGCCTCTCTGTTAACCCAAAAGTGCTGACAAGAGCCTGTGATTTAAATGTTCTCCCAACATCATTCAGATAACTGCAAATTAGTTTAGGTGGTGAGCTCTGAAGTCGGGTGGGATTACAGAAGACCTATTGATATAGCAATTGTTCTATTTCTACATTAATGAGAACTCAGCTCAGGGCAGGGCTGGGGTTTCAGTTAATGGAGTGGCTCCTATTTATTGTTTGCCTTTATTTAGCCAGGACTGTCCCATTGAGATATAAGAGATCCAGTTAGTCGTGGACAAGATGGTGGCACAAGCAGTTTCACGCCTCGTTCAGCACCACACAGGTGTCTGAGTGTTCGTCCTCCATTAAAACATACTGCTGCTGAAACCACTGCTGAATCCCAAATTGAATTTCTGCCATCGGGGAAATCAGCAGAGCTTCACAAGATATTTTTAGTTTGTGGGTTGAAGGTGGAAATCACAGAAAATAACAAAACTAATCTCTATTTACTTCTGGGTGGTTCGTTTTCATACATGAGAGACTCTTGTTTTAATTATGTTTTCGCTGCTCACTCAGCCACTGGTTTTCAATGTGGGAGGATTTAACTATCATCAATCACAGCTCTAGTAAACAACCACTGGGTCATTAACCGTTCACCTGCCATCATTTGTGATTTAACGCTGATTTCACTCGTGTGTCTCAAATACACATCTCTTAACTTGAGCAAGTGATCGTAAACGGCTCAGTATATTTTGTTAAATGTCACTTTCAGCATAATCTTTCACAGGATGATGCAATTTAAAAAGATTACACTTTGGATCCATGTATGAGAGGGAAAGCAGCATTGATTTATAGCAGCTGTGGAAGCATGGGTTTTGCAACTAAAGTTGTTTTTAAAATATATAAAAATCAAAAAGTTGATTAGGGTTATGAAACAGTTGGCTGCTAGGCATTATATTGATATGTTGAGCAATTCTGTGCACCATTGTGGATATCCTTGCTTTCACATCCTCAACACCAAGTGTCATCATCCCTGAAGGACAGATGTCACAGCCTCCTTTTTGACTGGATTATTGAATATTGTTTGTACAAGATGCAGTTTACTGTCTCAAGTTGACATTCCCAAATAAAAAGGCAAAGTTCATTTACAAAATCTAGGTCTCTCCGTTCTAGGAAAACTGAAAAAAGACTAAAAGGTAACAATGGCTGTCCTAAAAAAAACGCAGCAATAACAGTAAGGGGATCCTTTTAATCTACACACATTTAGACAATTGAATATCATAGAAAATCCTCAAAATCATGCGGCATAAAATTCCGCAAAGGCACAGCAGTGCTTTGAACTAAATGCTAGCATCAGCATGTTTTTGAAAGTGTGCTCAACGCATTGTGGAGCCTGATGTCAAGAGTTGTGTCAACTGCTGCTTCTAAGTTCAAGATTGTACTTAAACATCAAGTTTAAAGCCAAAATAGACAAGAGGTCCTAGATATGCTTCGTATACTGGGGAGAATTTGAACATCTATCGATCTTCTATTGAAATACAAAAGAACAGATGTAGCAATTGGATGTCAAATCCTTTGTACAAAATATCATCACAAGCAACATATCCATTCTTAGACCTTTATCAGGTCAAATTAAATCAGGACTAAGTGTCATTAATAAAGTAATACAAAATTATTGACAGTTTGCCGATAGAAACAAGTTATTCTGCTTAAAGGAATTTTAAAACTACACAACTCAAGAAGTAAACTTTTCATTTGTTGTACTGTAATAAGTTTGACACTGGGCCAATGTAATCGCACCATGAAAACTGCTGCTGCTAAAATGTTCACTTCTATCCTTTAATAATGTCCAGAGGGAAGCATTATGTGTATTCTGACAAAAAGCAGAGAGGTTTTGTTCTTTGTTGAATTGCACTGTAAGAACATCCTTCTAATCGAGTTCTCAGTTTGAAAATATCCTTGAGCGCCAAGAAAATGGACAAAATGTGACCGCACCGAGGAAGACAAAGCAGCACACAATGTTCCCTCAAAATATATAATGTTTTCAGCGGAATACGGCCAATATCTTACTGACCTATTGTTCACTCTTTTATGCTGCTGTTTCTATGCAAATACAGAGGCTAAAGAAGATACAGACTTGATGCCCCCTTAATGCCTGCTGCTCTCTCTTTTGTAACGGTTGGGTGTATTTGCATTTAAAAATGGTAATCCTGCAGGTAATTAATGATAGTTATGGTTTTATTATATTCTTACCCATACAATTCAAATTTCCCCCTAGGGATTAATTAAGTCTGACCTAAGCTAACCTCTTACATATTGAACTGTATTCTTTGCATGGAGAGCTTATTTTTTACATTTCAATTGCATATTAAAGAGCAATCCTTCAAAGACTTGGACTGTAATTCCTGGTGCTGGATTTTCTCATTCCTCCCACGCTGGCAGAAAGCAGAGATAACAATTGTGTTTTGAATCTTGTTCCAGTTTTATGTAAAAATGTTGGGTCTTTTTATGGTTCCTGTTGCGTCTCCCCATTGCAATCCTGTCAAGCTTTTGTAGTCTCGCAAATAGTATGCACATGCTGCCCTGTGAGTTCCTGTGCATTCTCCACCTGCACTGTGATGAATCATTCAATGAATTGCCACATTTCCATGGTTGTAACATCTGTGTTTATTGCAGGAGGCTTTTGATGTCTGAGACCCAATTTTTATACTTATTCCGCCCAAGCCAAGGTGACAGAAATGGGATTTTGGCTGAAAGGTAATGAGATAAAAATGACCGCGCCTTGGTGTTCCTGTGACAAATCTGCTGGAAGATTTGATTAAACTAAATAATACCTTTATTCAATAAGATCTTCATCCATCTCGCATTTGAACGACTGAAAATGTCATATTGATACCCTCCAGATACAGGTTTTCACAAGCCATTATGCACTAGAAAAGGTAAACAAGTTAATTTACATTTTCCGGAGCCTCGAACCGTAAATAAATCTTACGAATAATGACAACATCAATAACAATTGATCTGAGGACTCTAAAGAAAGCAACAAGTTTGAGCGGACATCTGGAAGGCATTGGCCATGTTGGTAATGGATGCATGAAAGTAAGAGCGAAGCCCCCAAGGCCCTGCAGCATTCGGTGTTCCGCAGCTCTTTCATTACTTGGAAGGCTGAAATTTAGCAGACGGAGTGGGCGAGACGATGGGGCCCTTAATCATGACCTGCAAAGATCTGTTTATCGGCAGCAGAACCTGGTGGAAGATGCTGGAAGCAGAGCCAATAAAGGTGATGTCAAAGTTGTACATTCTTCCCTCTACTTTCCTACTGAAATATTTTTGTACTTTCTAAAGTCCAAGGAAATTACACCTATCTCTTCCTGCATTTACACGAGCTCCAGAGGTTTCTTAACTGCTGCAAGGAGATGTTCTGGAAATGCATCAACAAGGAAGGAGTAAATAAGACTCTATAGCTCCTCACGTAATCTTCCTTACAAAAAGGAGTCAGTCAAGTCGGTCAAGGGCCAAAAAGTGATTTTCACCCAAGAGACCACTGCCGGTGTTCTGTGTGAAACAAAATTAACCATTGTTTACAACTATGTAGCAAATGGTTTTGACTTGGTATCTCCCCCTAAACATCCCCAGTTTATTGTCAAGAGGGCTGAAGAAATAGAGTTTTGGGTTAGAGTGGACAATTATCTGGCTAGAGTGAATTTAGAGAATGCTTCTTAGGACCAGAACATCAGAACCATTTCAACAGTTGAAATGAAATTCTCCCACAGCATTTTCAATACACTCTTGCAGCAAAGTAGCTGCCATTACAACAGCACGAGTCACAAATAACTGTAAACAAAAGATAAAACATAAAATGACACGCTCAGCGGCGAGACAGGTTGGATATTCCCGCTGAAGTGGTGAACAATTAAAGAAGTCTTGTTGCTCAGCTGCTTTGACTCTGATGATAAACCATTTTACCATATTTCTGTATTTGAGAGGAAAGCCTGATTCAGCAACTGTTGATTTATCACTGCCTCCCAGCTGTCTTCGTTAGACTGATCAATGCGGCCGTTAATGGCAACAATGTGTTACTCTTATCAGCAATGTCATCAGGTGGTTTCTCTGCTTTGCCAGTCAATAACGTCAATGTCGGTTTCCTCTGGCTGCGAGCGTAATCCCCTTAAGACAGCATTAAAACAGAAGGCTGGTTATCAACCATTTCTCATTATAGCGGGAATCAAGAGACGAGAGCTATACTGTAACTGTTCCGGATGATTAATGAAAGACTTGTCAATCAGTGAAACTTTTACGTCTCTAAGCTTTTCATTCTCTCTGTAAAGAAACTTGTTTTTCTTTGTGCAATCCAAGAATCACGGTTTTTCTCAGTACTGAGGAAAGTACATCCTGTGATATAGAGCTTTTGTTGCTTCAGCTTATTCCAAAGCTTTATATTGTGCATATCTCTGGAGAGCCACTATTATTTCCATCTGTTATTGCACTCCTCACTCAAGTAAGTGCTCCTGGCGTAAGGCGTGTGACGAAGGTAACTTCGTCACTGTGAACTGACGGCTTCGGGCCTCGTAACTCAGCACTTTAGTGAACAGTTTTGCACTTTATTAGCGTGATTGCACAGTACCGTTTGGCATGGCATATTTGCACATTTTATGTAATTTATACTAATTATTGAGATAGTATTTATTAAAGGATTAAACCGTATTGATTGAAATGTCGTCTGGCAGGTGCTGGTCGGGTCCTCGGCTCCGCCTGACAAGATAGGGGAGTTAGCGAGAGCGCCGAAAGTGCTTATGCTGGGGTAGAATGACAGCGGTTAAGAATAATCCGGTTGCAAATAATATATGGGGGTGTAGACATCATAGCGTTAAGTGGCAGTAATTGTTCAAGTGCTGACTGCGTTTAGTTGGGTTTGTATGTGTGTACTTCTGTTCAGTTATAAGTTTTGTTTGAAAAGTGTTCCCCCTCCCGTTATGTCTGTTGCTGATTGTGTGCACCTGGTGCCCTATGTTGTCTCCTCCCCCCTCACCTGTGTCTTGTTGTGCTGATTAGAGTGTGTGTATTTAGGCTCTGTTTCCATGTCTGTTGAGGAGGAAGGGACTGTGGGTGAGATCCTGATGGCTGCAGGCTGGGCTCACGTGAACAGCAGCAGCAGGATTGAGGCTGTGTGTGTAATGTGTTCATGTTTTAATAAATGCCCACACCGGGTTGTATTTTTGGACGTTCTGCCTCTGCCTCCTTGCTTGGTCTGGGCCGCTCAACGGTCAGTCTCACAATTGGTGTCAGAAGTGGGATTCGACCAAGTGAGGAGGTGTAAATGACGAGAGGAAAGAAGAGGGACCAAAGAGAGGAACCGCGGCTGGGGGTGGCTATGCCTGGAACTGACCAGGGGGGCCACGGCTGCTGAAGCAGCAGGAGACGAGAGACAAGCAGCAGGAGACGAGACACAAGCAGCAGGAGACGAGACACAAGCAGCAGGAGACGAGACACAAGCAGCAGGAGACGAGAGACAAGCAGGAGGAGCAGCGTTTGCAGGCCGAGGAGGCGGACCTGGACCCACGAGGAGTCGACAGAACCTGGGTCGTGCTAGAGGCAGACCAACGCCTTACAACAGGCCAAAACAGCTTCCGGATAAGTGGCAGCACGACATGTTTGACAACGGCTTCAGCGGCCCCGCTGAAGGTGGCGGAGGAGGCGGCGTTGAAACCGGGTGGCTGACTGGTGTTCTGCCTCTGCCTCCTTGCTTGGTCTGGGCCGCTCAACGGTCAGTCTCACAAGGCGCTTGATGAAAGTAAAAGATTCAAGAGCAATATTGTTTAAACACCGACTGAACTCTACTCGATGCTCACAGATTGGGATTTGCATTTGTCCCGTCTTATCCACAATGTCATCGTTTCCCCTGCAACCTCATGTGTTTCTTTACCTCATGCATAAGATAATGGCCACCCTCAAACAGCGTGTCAGGATCAGAGGGTAAATAATTCAGCACGTGGATAAGAAGCAGTCAAGGTCTAGGTGGTGATGTATGGATTGAATGATGGCTTTAAAATGGCATTAAAAGACACTTTTATGCATTAAATTGAACTATCAGCGCTAAATGTATGTATACATTTTTATTTCAAATTGTAATGTGGCCCTGCTGTCATCTGTGAATTCATGTAAGAATATACTGTAGGAGCTTGACTCAGCAGGGAAGAGGGAAACATGCTATTGAAAGTGGGATCACAGCCTTAATGGACTTACTTGGTATTACCACAGTATGTAGTATGTACTCAAAATGACTCCCCATTGAGCCTACGGAGTGGTCAGTCATTACAAAGTCAAGCATTGCAGCTAGTACTGTTAATATCTTACATCTTCAAAAGACAGAAAATGTTTTAAAGGGGCCCTATTAAGCTTTTTGTGGCTTTCCTTTTCCTGTAGTGTACTTTTTGTGCATGTAAATGGTCTGCAAAGGCTAAAATCCCAAAGTTCCCTACAGACGGAGTTTCTCTCCAACAAACAAAAAAAGAAAGCAGAGTCAGAGGAATTAAGCGTTTTTTCTGATCGTTTCACAGCAGTTACGTTCCGAAGCACAAATAAACAACCGCATAACCCTGAGGGGGAAAGGGCCACAGCACATGCTTCATCCTGCTCTGTGCGCGTGCTGTGAGGCTCACTCAACTGAGGGAAGGAGCCTTAATAGACTGAACTATAATTCAGCACAGTATTCGACAGTCAAATCTCAGTGTGTGTGTGAGTGAGTGGTGCATAACAACAGGTGCTGCATGCAGAGTGGAAACTAAAGAAGTGTTTTTGTTTCAGTGAGCTCTGATTAAGTTTTAGGTAAGCGCCAGGTACGCCACCTGCGGCTCCCTGCACTGTCAGAGTCTGGCAGACACACACTCTACATTAGCAGGGGACAAAGCACACTTAGGCTGTGAGCCATAACAGCACCTGGGAGGCTGATAAGAAAGTGAAACAGCAGTGATGTATGGTGACAAGTCTCCAATTGACCTGCATAGGATACAATTAAGGCACAAGGAGGAATAATGGATTATGAAAAATGTGAGGTGAATGCAGAAAATTGGAAGCTGCTTTAGGGAGGGGGGAGAATGGTAAGAGCTCTCGTCTAAGTTTGCTCATATTATTACAACCTTACTGTTTGGGTTTTATGATGCCAAATGTGGCCGCACACACACTTTTCTTAAGTCTTATATCTTGGTACATAAAGTAGCCTATATATGTTGAGTCTAGATGTGGATCATTGATTGGCAAAACTTGCGTCCTTGCCACCCTAACCATTAGAGGTCAATTAATAACTTTTGTCAATAAAGAGCACGAACCAGTGCATGGAGCTGCTTAAAATGGAGAAAGATTGATGACATTTTAACCTAACACCCAAGCAAACAAATCTCAACAAGTGGATTTGGCATTATGTAGTTCATGTAGTTCTCCATGTCCACTTGTTGCTGATGGTTGTGGTAGAGGAGCTGTAGATTTTGCACTAACATCTGTAGCATGGTCAGTACTACGTCTGGAGTACGAATGCAACCCTGTGATCCGCCATTGTTGTTGTTGTTGGCGAAACATATCAGCAATGACGCGGGTGACGCGGGGGTGAGCAGCAGAGGTGAGGAGAGGTGGGGCTATGGCGTTGTGACTATGGACTGACTGCTTTAGGCCGGGTAATTGTGTGCACCTGGTGTCCTGTGTTGTCTCCTCCCCCCCTCACCTGTGTCTTGTTGTGCTGATTAGTGTGTGTATTTAGGCTCTGTTTCCTTGCAAGCGGCAAACTGTGGGGTCGAGCCGGGAAGCCAATACGGAAGTGCCACACACTGCAGTTCATATATTGGCCGATAGGCGATGGCTGCAGAAAGGAGCAATTTCCATAGACCCCCATGTTAAAATGCCCAACTTTACAGCAGAAAAAAACATGTTTCTACCCCTGGCTCCATACATTTTATTATCGATATAGTTAGATTCCACCTTCATGATTATGGATCTGTGAGTGAATTGTTTTCTAACGCGACTCTTTTATTTATATTAGGTCTTAAAGTTTGTGCATAAATTAGGGCGTGGTCACATTGAGTGACGGCTCTGTCAAGTGCCTGCTGCTGTTAGCTTCTCTTCTCTCTGCTAGCTGCTCCGTGAAGCTACAGGGACTCTGCCTGCTCAGCTCATCCAGGAAACACAACTTGTAGCCGGCCGTGGTTGTTTGTTCTTCATGCTTATATATCGGACTATTGTGACTCGCTCTGTGGTTAAAACAGACGGTGCATGAATGCGGTTTTGCGGTAAGTGAAATTCTAGTGCTTTATTTATGTGTTAATGATTTTAATCAGCTACGTCATGAATGGTAAGGCTTGGGTTAGCATGTAAGCTAGTGGTAGCTACATCGGTGCTAACGATTGTAATCGTAGCCTCCAAGTTAAAATCATAGACTGTATATATAAAGGTTACAACGAAATAGACAAGTGTTAAGTGGGATAATACTGTTGAACAAATGGCTTCTGTTTGAGGTTGATAAAATAAGGTTACATCCTTGTAACTTAGAGATATTTAGGTAGAACTGTATGCATCTAAGGTTAATTTAAATTGGCTATGCTCAAGTATGTAGACAAGCTAATGTCGAAGTAGTGTATGTGAAATCAACCTCACAATAAGATGTGTGTATATTACAATTATTAATGTCATATTTCAAGATGATTACTTAGATATTACAATATGGTTGGTTGAGCTGGAGTTCATTATTGAGCTTACACGTTAACGTCACCGTCATCTAGATGATAACAAGCAATATGACTTTGTCAGCTTTCTAATGTAATGTATTGAAGGCAAAGATATTTAACACATAGTGAGAACTGCTACTATTTATCTCTCAATATTGTCTGTAAAAAACGTGGTAAAAGTTATTCTTTCAGTGAGACAACAGAGCAAGCTTCTACAGTTGCACTACGTTTTGATAACAGTTAAATATTATTTTGATAATAACATATATTTCAATGTTGATGAACTTCATACTGTTCATTCATAATCTGATTGTCTTTGTAGCTCATTGTTGAAAAAAAACATTACAATTACAAAATAATGATATCTACAGCCCCTAAACACATAAACACACCGCTTTCATAAATAACACACTTGTTCTGCAATAATATGTTTTATGTTTCCTGTCATTTTTGTTAGGAAAGGACATGCCTGAAAGACACGACATGTTCTCCTTCTCTGAGGGTCAAGAAGAACATCCAAGAGGAACATTAAAAGCTGATGTTATGAGATTTTAAGACCAGTACAGGACATTCACTAAGAAACTACTTTTATTGTAAAAACAGTCAGCTGATCGAATGCAGCTATTTCCACATCTACACTCCATCAGCTGATTATTTCTATTTGCCTCACTTTATGAGCTTCACAACATGTACCTTGTTTTGCAACGTCACAAATAAATGGGGCCAATCTTCAGTCAGATGTGAATGTGTAATCTAACATTTTCAGTAAGAATAATGGACAAAAGGAGAGCAAATACAAATACAATTTATTGAAATGTGAACCAAAAGTTAATCAAATGTTTTAAATAAAAAGCACATATGGACAGAAGGTGTAAACCTATTAAATGTATTAAACACATTTAGTCAAATAAAGTGACCGACTAGGCCTGTGCAATTGGTATCAGCTTTTCCCAGCATGGGCTCCTTCATCAGCCCTGGTCCTCCTCGCAGAGGAAAGACCCTCAGTCCTCTCCAAACCAACAGACAGGACGTCCATCACACGGAGGTTTCTCCCTGAAGTCTCTGCTGCTCTCTGGACACCACGCTGTCTCAATCCGTCCACACTGAATATGAGATTGGGAAAATGAAAATAATAAATGCTTTAGACAATAAGAAACATAAAGTTGACTGTTGAGTTGCTCAGTTTTTTTAGATTGTCAATACTATTACTGTATAACTAATATCTCAGGTTAAGAGGCACATTCAAATAAAGATTGGTCTTTAAATACATGTTGTCTTTTGAATTGTTTGTCTAAAGTCAAGGATCTATAACTGGTACTTAGTTGTAATGATACAGTCTGGTTATTATGCTGTTTGGAGGAGGCCTCACAGGTAAGAGCGCTAACTAGCTACCATCACATGTACCTTAGCTTGACTTAAATGTATTAAACGTATAGTTAAGTGATATCAAAATATAAATAACTAATGTCATGCAAACATATCAATATTTGCTTGATTCCAGTGTTGAATTTAGCACAATTGCATACAAACGTTAAGGGGTTTTAAGATTCTGAAGTATTATGCTAAAAGCTCAATAACTTAGATTATTATTTATAGTTTTGCTGAATAGTTTCATGTCCGCTTACCTTAGAAACGTAAAATGCGACGGCAGCGTGCAGATGGGGAGCATGTTAGCTTAGCTTGGTAGCTTCAGCTAGCTCTGGAACTTCCAGCTCGGTGGCAGCAGGTCCCGCCTCGGCTCCGCCTCTTTGCCCTTATTTGGAGCAGGCTGGAGAAGGCGGGAGTTGAACTCTGGCGTCACTGTCGAGCCGTTAGTTGCCGACTCCGCCTACTAAGGGCTTCACGGCAACTCTGCAGAATCCTATGGGTGACGTCACGGACCCTACGTCCATTTATATATACAGTCTATGTTTCCCTGTCTGTTGGGAGGCTGGTAGTGTGTGAGATCCTTGTGGCTGGTAGGATGTGTGCACAGGAACAGCAGGATTGAGGCTGTGTCCTGTGCTCAAGTTGAATAAATGCCCACGTCGGGTTATATTTTTGGACGTTCTGCCTCTGCCTCCTTGCTTGGTCTGGGCCGCTCAACGGTCAGCTTCACAGGCGTCATCGTTATCAGGAAATGATCGTATAGGACGTACACACGGAGCCGTTTGGCCACCCAGAGTGTTTCGTCCGCAGATCTACCCACCTTTCCCCCGTCCTCTACATTCATACATGACTAACCAAAATGATATTCCTCATAAATTGCTTTTTTGATATGCTAGCCGAGTCACATCAGATGTGCATTCTGCAGAGCCTGCTTTGTTCTGTGCTGACTGCATACATGTGTCTTTAAGTGAGATGTTTTGCATTGCAGTATAAAATGATGTTCCGACACACGGCTGTGTCTGGGCTGCTGAAGAAGACAGACAGGTGGAGCCAATGCAAATTACCTTGCTAACTAGACTCCTAGGAACTGTGTCCTGGCTGAGCCAATGCCCTCCCGCACACTGATTTCTCAAAAATCCCATTGACAACACCAATTTGCATTATGGAAGTGTTTTCACTAAAGGAGATAGGCCGTGCTATATTCTTTCTTCTATCTTCTCAGCCCGAGCCCCTCTGAAGGATTCATTTGTTTTGATAGGCTGTGTGGAGGAGCCCTCTGCCTCCTTGTAATGAAGGAAGCTGTACATTATGCACAGGGGCCCCGACACAGCCTTAGCATCCGATGTGCCGAGTGAAATGCACTTAATAACCAAACTGCTCACTCTGGTGTCTTCTGGTGATTTCAGAGACAGCTCAGGGCCGGGCACTTGATGCTGTCATGGTGCTGCTGGGTAATTTGTAACTCTCACAGGCTCTTGGCCAACTCAGACAGGAACATATTGACCTTGAAGATCTCAAAATTGAAGACAATTTCCAATTTCTCCTTTCAGAAACTTTAAGGAGCCATTACGTGGCTGGGCTGTACAATTAGGAACATATAAACTCGTATTCTATACGTTTCTGGGTAAATGCTTTACTCAAGATTCACTTACTTTCTTTTTCAATTGCATGTCACTGTCTTCATCAGCAGGTAATTTTGCTCAGTTGTCATCACTGAATAACTCAACTGTCAAGAGGTGTAATGGTCAGTTTCACACTTGGGTCACATGACAATAGAGCACACTCAATCGGCTGACAGTGAGAGGATTTTCCAGAAAAATAGAACTGCTCTGCAACAACGGCACCTTATAAAGAAAGTACTTTATAAAAAGGTATAGATTATATTTATGCCCACAACTCAAAAGGTAAGTGTTTTTGTAAACATGCGGCAGTTTAAACGCCTTATATAATGATTTATTCCAGTTGCGAAGCAGGTCAAATTAAACTGGCAATTCAATTATATAATCTAAAGATGTTTAGAGAAAGCGTGCTTTTTATGTAAAAAAGTAAAGTCTTGTTGTTTAAAAAAAAAGAAGAGAGAATTAAAGCCTCAGGTTTTGTTATCTCAAATTACTTCTGTGTTCAAGTTGAATCAACTTATCTATCCTGTGCAATAAAGGATTGATACTGGCCTATCAGATGTGCTTAATTTCTCAAAATGAACATTCTGACTTTTGCGTTGTCCATATTGTTGTCATCACTAATACAGAAGGGGGTCAAAACTATGAGGAGCAGACACAAGGAGTCCATGTTCTGCAGTGAGTCACAGGACAACATCCTGCACTACAGTACATCTCATAGGAGAGCTGGATGAAGGCGGTTAAACCAGAAGCATATTTACCTTACAATATATTAACCATCATGACATGGCTTCATCCATCTGATGAAGTCCATTATTTGAAGACGTGTATGCCCCTCATCTCTAACGTCAAATGTCTCTGACTTTATGAGGATATGATGCTAGGAGATATAATAATCTCAGGTAAAGTAATTTTGTTCTGTAGCAGCTCACACAATCTTCCTGATAGATGAGGCTTTCCTCCATTAAATGATCTATTAATGAGCCTCCCGGTGATTGTCTTTTGGCCGGCAGTAGGGCTTTATGGCCTCTCTGTGTATTGCAGGGGAAAGAAATAGTGCTGTACTGTTCCCGCTGATACATCTCAACACACTGAAACACATACCTGGAGTTATAAGCAAAGAAGCAATGGCAAAAAGGTAATTGTACTGCTCATGTGATTGCTGCACTTCCAAATGTATGCCTAGGGTGCCGCCTATATGTAAAACGTACATTAACTACTTACAAGATTAATACACTTGTTGAAGTTAAATGCTTAAATAATGAAACATATACTGAATGGAGAATATCCTCGGGCTATACTTCAGTACATGGAGGTGCCAAGCTTTTACCTTTTGGATATAACGCTTTCATTTGTTATCTAAAATGAGGTCGCTTTTTGGTAAGAAGAACATGAGTCATGCAATATCTGGCATTTTATATTTTGGACATAATAACTCCAAACCACTTGGGGTTTGTTTGGCAGTACAACCCTTCGGGAAAAAAATCTGGCTTAACAATGATTTTTTATTTATTGCACTGATTATAATAAATGAGAAGGCGTATATTGTGATCATGTGTCTTCTGAAATGTTTCCTGCTTTATGATAGCTTCTATAGCTGTCCAGGTCTCACTTGCCTTTTAAGGTTGAGGGTGGTTTGAACTGTTACTGACTAAAGCACAACACTGCCATCTAGTGACAAAGTACGGTGGTACTGAATCAGTTCAATATGTCATCTGTCATGTGCAGATCATGGATGGATGGGTGCAGATGTGCATGAGCAGCTGACTGAGCTGTTTGGCAGTACATTGAACTTCCAAAGTTACTTCCAAAATTGTATTTATCAAATAAAAAAACATCATAATTACTAGTACCAAATTATTTTTCAGAGGATTCTAGAGTTTGACGTATACAGGCTTGGGGAGTAATGGATTACACGTAAAAGGATTATGTAATCAGGATACAAAAAAAAGGCACTATATATTTGTATACAATTATATATTGAGGCAATCCAGAAGAAACCAAAAGTAATCATGGTTACAAATATAAGGTTACTGACTACATTTGTTTTACAGATATAATTGTAACTGAATACATTTTTCAAAAATCCCTCCCAACCCTGATTATAAATTTTAAAAAATGCAACTGCTGGACGATGTTGTACTAATTTGAATATTTACAATAAATGCATTTGGATCATGCCTTCAGAAAACATGAAATGGCCTTAAACAAATTAATATATCTTCACAATTCCATTAATAACAGTGACTGACCCAAAAACGACTCCAGTTCTCTATTGATCCACTTGTTGATGAGTATAAACTGAGCTTTGCCGCCCTCAGCTGGCAGACTGTAGGTGTACAATAGTGTTTTACTGTTAAAGACAACTAAATAAGGTTTGTTTTATGGATCTATTTCTAGTCTTGGATTTTTGAAGTGTGCATTTGGTGTTGTTGCACGTCCGACAAACTCACTGTGTTTGTATTAATGATTTCCAGCTGTAAATGTTCATTACAGAGGAACAAATACAACTAATTTCAACTTTCAAATCCTGACGCTGATGTCTTTCTCAATCTGGACATTTCTGTTAGTCCGTTTCCATAAAGTGATATAAAGCAGAGTAACATTAATCACGTACAGGCGGCAGATGAAAGTGGCCTCTTCTATGTTTCCACACACTGAACTTAAACAGAAAATTACAATATGGTGAGTTTTTGGCCTCCCAGTTGAAAGCAGCTTCAGGCGCTGTGGTGACCTCCCTCACTGCCTCCCTCTGAAACAGCTTCAAATTAGCCCTTTTCTCTCAAGTCACACCATCCAAAATGATTAGCACATAACTTTAAAACTAGAGGTGTACGTTTCAAGAAATCCCTCTCATTTAGGTGTTTGTTCTTTTTGTTCTAAGCAGAAACACATTGGATGTAGGACCAAGTCATAATTCATCACATTTAAAGCATTAATCATATTCTGTATATTGTATGTTGGACACATTCTGATTATATTTCGAATGTAATATATTAAAATGTGACAAAATAGTGGATATGTTTGCCATGATTTGATATAATGGGAGAGCATTTATACAGGTCGGCCTATGGAACTCAGATGATAAATGAGTGATAAAATAAGTGTTTTTCTATTTTCATGAACAGCTTCTTGACTTAATTTAACGAGGAAGGATGACTTTACACATCCTAAGGACATGGGGTGAACATCCATTTAAATATACCAATATATATATATCATAATTAAAACATTTATTTTTTTATCAAAATGCAGTTTCAAAATTAATTTTCCTGAAATCCACTGAGCATTAGTACAACAGAAGGTAGGTGACAAAAAAGTGCTTAAACTGCTTTAGGACTGAGAATATAATTAAATGTTAAGTAATTTCCAAAATGTGCCAAGAAAGTGTTTATTTACAAAGTCAATCAAAGCAAAAATCTATTACCGTAACGTGTTTCCCCAAAAGTGTAAATCACAAACAGTGTCATTTATAAGTGGTTATTTTCTTTGTCACGTTTAAAAGTTAATCTGTTTCAGTTTATTTGCTATTTTAACGAGTTTCAGCTCCACGGTACACTCGTCATTTTAACGTTTTACACGGAGAGCAGACTATATCTAAAGTTTGGAAAGGAAATCTGGAAAGAGTGATGGGCTTCTTTGCCTCAAGTAGAAATATGTAGGCTATGTCTTCTTTAAGCTGTAGCCACAAATTAAAGTTTGAAACACATTACAAGTTGTTTTAAATTAACGTAAAGCCTAAACATATCGGTTCAACGTATTTAAAGAGTAATCGAAAATGGATGTTATTCCTAACAAACGAACTGGGCAAAAAAAAAAGATAAAACCGTAAACAGGCTAAAACCATTTTTAAAAAAAGAAGCAAAATACTCTTCCTAAAAACTTTAAATTCATTGTTTGAAGATTAGAGGTTATACATCTACTTTAACGTAGGCCTTTCAGCCAATAGCAATAATTACGCGTAGCCTATTTATATATTAATATATAGGCTATATCATCTAAATATTCCATTAATTATACATTCGAGTAAACATGTCGGCTCCAAACTTTTTATACTTTGTAGCCTACATTGTAGGCCTTCAAACTGCAAAAATGTCGCGAGTAAGGATTTACACAAATAAAAAGATGCTTTTACGGACCGAAACGAAACCCGGAGAGTACGGAGCTGCGGGACGAGCGGAGGACTCGCGTGACAAGAGGAGTGAAAACACTGATGTGTCCTGCAGGCAGACATTAAAGTGGACTCTCATCCGCCCTGCCGCTGTTTTCCCACCCTCCCCTCTGCATGTATGTTTAATCAGATCAGATGGCCCCCAGACTACGAGGGGACTTCATATCGACCCTCATTCTAATAAAAGACAAGAAGTGGACAAATAGCAGATTTCTGTTAATGTCTTCAGGGGCAAAGAAAGGGGACGGGGAAAACGTATACGTTTCCGAGTACTCAAATGTTTGACTTCAGTTAAAGTAGAGTAACAGAGTGGAAATACTCTAAGTACACTATTACTATTAGCATCAAAACGTAAACGTATACCACAATATTTGTTTTATTATAGGATTATAATAATTGATTAACGTATTTGTGATAGCAGTGAAGGCTTTTCTTTTACTTTATATATTAGACTTTATTTAATTGTGTATTATACAAATACATTTTCAAGATAAGTGAAGCTTTAAAAAAAAGGTAGAAATGAAACATACAATATGTCTATACTATAAGTACCATCAAATGTAAATATCCAAGTAAATTAATTTTAACTGTACACATTAAATGTACTTAGTTACCGTCCTATTCAAAAGTTAACGTAAACATTAATACATATTTTTTCTTTAAATCAAACACTTTTCTTACTTTGGAATTTTGCTCAATAAAAAGGATTAAAAACATGCAATCTCTTTCAGTAGATTTCAACTTTTATAAAATGTTATTGAGGATTAAATCGTTGGAAGTTGATGATACTTGTTTTCTAATCTGGAAATGAGACCCTTCCTCATTAGGTGTAGCACAGCAGCAGGAGGAAGCCCACAGGCAGGCCTCACTGCAGCTAATAGCCGTGTGCTTCCAGCTACCCTTCAGGAGCATGATTTATTGAAAAATATGGACCCTGCGTATAAGCTAATATGACAGAAGTGCTTTGACCTCGGGGGGCAGTGCACTCTCCACGGCAGTCAGCTGCTACCTTGAGTGTACTTCTTTCTCACGCGATTCCTCTATGGGAGCGTCTTCGGCTGGAAGCCCATATTTCCTTAAGTCTGCATGTGAAAACGATCTGAACCTCGGGGTCGGATAGAGTGTGCTCGGGACACACCATAGAAGGGCCAAGAAAAAAGTTTCTATAATAAGACACTCCTAAAAGCCTTAAAAGTTCGAGCCGTCCTTCAATTATTTTAAAGTTGAAACCATCCCAAGAATCAAGTTCTGCGTTAACATTTGACCCGGGTTCCTGGCACAGCCAAAGACATTAGTGGTATTAGAGGGGAGCTGATGTTTTCTCATTGATCTGATGTCCCATAAGCCCTGGTAGGCCTGTAATCCCTCAGAAGTGCTGCTTCGTTCACATCCACAGGGATAAAACATGTTTCCCGTGTAGGTATGTTCTCCTGTCATTACCTTGATCACTTTAACACACATGGGAAACAGTTTGAGATTGGTCAATCCTATAAAAGCACTTTTCCTGACGATAAAGGAAACAAGATGGCAAATTAGTGCATGAAAACAATGAAAAAAAACTATATTTCTCTATTAAATTGAAGTGTTTTCCTGAAGGTTTTTAGCTGGTAAAAGAGTAAATGTTCTCTACCCTCTGAAAAGCCAAGAAGGGGGTGGGGATGTGCAGCATTAGGACGTAATGTGTTTAAAATATCAAGGCTTTTCCTCCTTTGTGTTGAGCTGACAAGGTGGCTCTAACAGGGGTTAATTTGCCGTCCAAGGGTTAAGCAAACAGGCATTAATAGTTTATTCCCAGCAAATAATAGTGTGCTTTCTTTGGAGGCTGGAGAGATAAAAACTCAAACTAAAAGAGAAGAGAAAAACAACAAGGTTATTATTTTAGTGAGAGGCTGCAGGGGGCTTTTGCAATAAACCAAACAGCTCCCAGAATGCCTTTTTGCTTTGTCCCGATGAATTGGGCTCGGAGTGCAGTAAGGTGAGGGCTAATAGGGATTAAGCAGGAAAAGTATGTGTCAGTTTCGATGCTTGTAATGTGGAGCGCTCTTTTTGGAGTTTCTGAGCAGGTATGAAACGCAGATTAAGAAGCATTTCTGGTAAGTGACAGCGGGAGCCTGGAGGTCTGTTTTCACACAGGGTCAACGGTGACCTATTTGACACAAAGTGCCAAGAAAACAGCGTGCTTAAAACCTCATCTGATGGGAACACATCCAGCCTTTTGAGTTGGAGAAATAAAGAGAGACTGCTGGTGAAATAAAACAACAAGGATGGTGAGCAGGGGTTGCAAGAGAGCTGGAAATCAGACAGATCCGTCAATAGCTCCACGCTTGATGTGGCATAAAGGGGCCTTCTGGTTGACCGCCTCTGTTAAGGCCGACCTAAGATGTCTGGCCCTCGCTGACCTCATATACACTATCGCATTGTCGGCCCTGGCTTTAACCTCAACAGCTTGCATCGCCACAGAGGCCCATTATAGTGCCAGTAATGATTTGGAGGATTCCCTCAGCAGCAGAGTATTAATGCAGGGAGTCTCATCCTGCACGACTACAAGCTTATAATGTTATTTAATGATACTGCATTACAATAACATGCATTAGATTCATTATGCATATGTTTTGGATGAGCCGTTGTCAAGAAATCAAAGTAATCCACAAGAGAATTGTTGCTTTTAAAAGGACTATCGGATTATTGTTTAATCAACCATTTTATCTGGTTGAAAAAATGTAAAAATAAAAGTCAAATTGTCAGTTTTGTACTTAAGAAACATGCATTATTCTTTAACTACATTATTATTAGATAAAACATATTTTACAAATTAGGATTTAACATGCATGACATAATTAGCTTGGCCTATATGAAATATGTAAAATAGTTGCATGTCAACCAGCATCTAAATATTACTTTTGATACTTGAAGTGCATTTTACAAATGTATGTGTTAATGATGGACGTATACTGTACTATTTCTACACTGTTGGATTGCTACTTCGGAACTACTTTCTCCATTGCAATTAAGAGTCAAATAATTCTTAACGCAGTAGGAATAAATGCATGTAGTAAAATGTTTGTATCCAAATTAGATTTCTGCTTATGGATTTCCTTTCTTGTGAATCTTTCTTTTAAAAAAAATTGCATTATTTTGTAACAATAAGTATAGAAAAAGAGTTCTGGGTGTTCATGGAGCATGTAATGTTGAGGTTAAGTTCTTCATTGCATCATATATACATGTGAAGCCGCAGTGCCATCATTAATCAGGAGACCCTGAACATGCCTCTGTGCCACCCACTGAGGCCAGACAGAGATGAAGTGTTTGGTTTGTGTGGCATGAGATGGTTTCTAGCTTTCTACATAGTGGCACAAAAACATGTCCGCCTGAATTATAGTTGGGGAAAGACTGTTGGGACAAAAACAGCAAAACGCACATTTTGCCATAATCCTGCATCTTTAATAATACCTCAACTGCTTGCAAACATCTTCAAAATGCGGCCTTCTACAATATTTAAAAGCCCACAAAGTAGTTCCATATTAAGGTGAGGAGATTTCAAGCAATTGTTGTCTTTGATTAAATCTCTTTTATATGCCGCGTCTCTGTATGCCTTTATGAACTGCTCACCAATAAGTATATAATAAAACGCAATAGTTCCTCTAAAGCCCGATAGAAGAACCACAGTCAAATTACTGTGCACTTAAATCATTGAAATGAGTTCTGAACTTCATCAGAAACAAGATATCTAATCGTTTTTGACCAACATCTAAATACTAGGAAAAAAGAAGTCAACATGGCTTGATATCACATCTGGACAATTTCAAACAAGGGGTTCACAACCTAAGGGTCGGAGTCCCCCATGAGGGTCATAACATAAATCTGGAAGGTCACGTGAGGAAAGAAGAAGACTCCATTTTGTTTTTAAATTTAAATAGTAGAAGGTCTCAAAGACTCTAAAAAGGATTAATGAGAAAAACATTCAATAATACCTTTGACAAGCAGTTGCATATTTATTTTAAAGGCCCGAAAATATATTTTCTCCTTTAGCCTCTGCACTATGAGGGATGGTTCCTTCACAAACACACACTTTTAAGCTAAAGTTATGTACGTTTTGGTTATCTCACAAGGGAGATTAACTCATTTGTTTTTTCTTTGTGCTTTCCATTACTGGTTTAAGAGGGCGGGGCTTCATTTGGGGATAATGTGATGTCACATACTTCCATGCACCAATCAGGATTCAACAACATTAGAATTAGAATCTGAGACAATCTGAGGTTGTTTGCTCACTGTCAATTAAATCTGATAAACTCTAACCTAAGTAGACGGATATCTTTAGCATTTTTTAGTGTTAAACGCTTAATAAAAACTGGAGATATGTTACTTAATTGTTACGCAACGGAAACCATTGCCACTTAACACAAACATGTGCTTCATAACCTGTTTGTTTTTTTCATTTAAAATAAAATACATTTTTTAACTGAATGTTTTCAATTAAAAAGCAAACATTTTTCTTTCAACTTTAACCAAAAACTGCTTCGAATCAGCAAACATTAACATCCGATTAGAATTAAGAGTTATGCAACCGCTTCCTTTTATAACCTTTCCACAATACTCTTGACCTTTCTTCCGAATACAAAATAAAAAACTATGCAGCACGCTTAGTGACGTAATAATACGTTTACATAAGGCAGGTTGAATAATACGTTTAATCACTTACAAGGTTTCGTGTAAAATGATATTGAACTATTCATATCTTAGACTGCACTGTAACTTTGATCCATGTACTTTTTACTTTTTTCTTTTAATGTTTAATTGACTGCACTGTAACTTTTATCCATGTATTTTTTCTTTTAATGTTTCTTTTATTAGCTTTTCTTTTTAATGACTGATTTTAAATGCCATTTTCTTAATCTCTTTCATTTTTTGTAAAGCACTTTGAATTGCCTTGTGTTGAAAAGTGCTATATAAATAAACTTGCCTTGCCTTGCCTTGCCTTGCCTTGCCTTGCCTTGCCTTGCCTTGCCTTGCCTTGCCTTGCCTTGCCTTGCCTTGCCTTGCCTTGCCTTGCCTTGCCTTGCCTTGCCTTGCCTTGCCTTGCCTTGCCTTGCCTTGCCTTGCCTTGCCTTGCCTTGCCTTGCCTTGCCTTGCCTTGAGGAGGTGTTACACTCCAGAGTATTAGGTTGATAGGCTATTACTTGCGAAAGAGGCTTATATAAAGTCAAGTTAGTGGCACAATGGAGAACAATTGTGCCACTAACTCCTGAGAAAACAGACTGTGTGTTGTTCTCTGCCTCGCTTCACTGATGGCTGGTCAGGGATTTCATACACTTGACAGATTACCACTTTAATCTTTCAGGTTTTTTAATTTATATTCCTGTGTTTTAGGATTTTTTCGTTGCAAAAATAAATAGAAAAGTTAGGTTCAATAAAGTTTAAGCAACATGCAGCCTGAAAACCTGCAGCCTGGAATGTTCTGAGCGTTTGTTCAGGGCTACTTACAGATGAAAGTAAGCTTTTCATAGTGTTTAAATCCTATTACAACTCCAAACGAGGTGGTGTTTTACTCCGCCATTCACAGCTTCGAAGCTGACTAAACAGTCTCCACCTTCAGCATTGATTAACTCATGTTAAGCTGGAGCCCACTGTCAGCCCATCTACGGACATTTAAGGTGGCATAGCTTCTTTCCAAAAAAAGTTGGTGAGCTACACTTCAGTGTTCATGTTAGGCTGTATAAAGGCTTCTAACCAGGGTGAAAGCCTCGGTCGGTGTGAAAGTGAGACGGTGCTCAGGGCCTGTTGTTGGGGCTACACTGGCTGGTGCTTTAAGCTGCAGGGAAGATTAACATGTTCCCAGCTCCATGAGCAACATGGTGTTAACACTGTTGTTGCCTGCGGATATAGTGGTCCATTTGGAAATGCAAGTTTGCAAAACAAACAACTCATTCATAGCATGAATCATTTTGTGGACTTTAGGTATTTCCTCATATTTTTACAGTGTTTGTGCAAGAGATGAAGTTCAACCACCCATCCATTTTCGCTCAACACTGTGTTTTTCTTGTCGTTACGTCACTTTTGTTTTTCGCATTCATCTGCTGAAGGGATGTTTTCTCTGCTAAATAGGATTGTTGGTCCTGCATGAGCTTAATTTGTGACGTCACAAATGTTTTGTAGCCAAATATGGTACACTTTAGCAATTAGGGTGTGGACATTTTAACCTCAGGTATGTACAACGATCACTAACTTTTTATTGAAGTATAGGCGAAATGTTTTGTCTTCAAGCGAAATTGTGCATATTCATAAATACCAGATTTCTTTCAGTTAGCAAAAGTGAGTAGATGTAATTTAATATAAATATGCTTTTGCTGAAAATGTTTATATTGTTAACAATAATAATAATAATTCGTATTTGTATATGTCTCTGTATGTCATTAAGGGATCTTCAAGGATATATAATTATTTTAAAAATAATTCAAGGCATATGAGATGCAGATATTAGATCAGTGCTTAAATATACAGTGCATTTTTAGACGTGTAGATAACCAAGCTTAAAATGAATCACACAAAATAGCTTTTGGACACAACAGCCAACATAACAGCCAATAAATAAAGGTTTCAAATGTGATGGACGTTAACCAGTTCAATTTCTCTGTCCAAACTTCACAAAAAACAACTATCTGCTATTTATTAAGGTATTTGAGTTTATTACAGTTTTATACCTTCATACTTGTTTTTATATATTTTAACATTTCGAGGGTCTCACACTGTTTTTGTGTCTATGCTTTTCAAGTAAACATGAAAATGAAGGGTTGCATGCTTATTTTCCTCATCTTGACTTAGTTCTATATGATCGAAAAAACGTCCCTGGAACATTTTCCGTAAATAAACAACACGTGAATTATTAATATAGTCAGGAATATAGTAATGAGTAATCAAGCAAGTGTAATATTAGAAATAATAATAATAATAATAATAATAATAATAATAATAATAATAATAATAATAATAATAATAATGGAATATGTGTGTTGCAACCCCACTAGGGAGTATTGGGAGATTAAGAGATTAACCGGGTGCATAGTAAACCTTAAGTGTGCATGCACAGTTGTAACCAATAGGCGGTACTGTGCCATTCTTCATGGAGCTCTCCATCTCCAGCCCTGAGGACAACGCTGCATCTCTGCTTTGGGTTGCTCCCCAATTGACCTAAATACAGCATCTCTGCTCCCTGCAGGCAGACGATCACACAGAGGCTGCGAGGAGCGAGACAGTCTCGGGTTTTTCTTCTGGAGTAATTCCTCGTCTCTCCAGGACGATACTTATGTCTGGATCTCTGACAGCGGAGGCTTGAGCTCTCGGTGCTCTCATGGGTCGCGTCGGGATGGTTTACGCGGAGCAGAAGACACTCCTGGCTGGGAACAACACATACCGTGGAATGATTTTATAAATCAGAAACAGCGTTTTGCTTCGGATTTCAAGACTGTGAGGAAGGACGGACAAGTAAACATGCTAGATAATAAATCGCCGAGATCCAAGCTGGGTCCTGCGTCCAGAGGTTGCTCATTTTACATTGAGAATTTGCTGGGGACTGCATACAGAGCGGCTTCGTCCGAGGAGAGGGTGGCGACCGAGAGATTGAAAGTAACCGACCGCAGCCCGGTGATCTGTCCGGGACTGGAAACGAAACGTCTGGATGAGAGAGGAGTGTTAACCGGGAGCGGGACATCACCAAACACAGCGTACGGCAGCTCAAGAAGTAAGTGCATCCAATAATATTCGCATTGGTATGTCCTGATCTGTTAATAAAAAGTACGGGAATAACACATGTTGTGGAAAGAGTAAATAACAGCTCTTATAGTTAATTCGGGCTCATATCTTGTTGGAGCATGATTAAAAACGGTCGTGACAGCAGTTATCCTCACTGTACCAAACACGAACCACTTGCCATGGCACATTTTGTCCGTATAAAAACACACGAACTTTGAATTACGTGCGTAAAAGTTTGAAATCATGTCTAGCAGCACTTTCACAAAAACAGCCGGTTATTTAACAGGTCACAAGAGGCCATGACACATGGGCTGTGGCACGTTTTAGTGACTCGGTGGGTAAAACATCCTAAACTCCCCAATTATAAACCGAGCGCGAGCCAAAAGTGTTTGGCATCGACACAACACTCTCACTCTGATGCTCTAAATAGCCCTGCAGCGGAGATGTGATGCTTATTTATAATGTTGGAACCGCATGAATAGGCACATTTAGTGCAAAAACATGTCAGATAATGTCTTGCTATTGGACAGGAGCGAAATTAAGCTTGAATACTGGGCAGGATTTCATGATGTTTCCTCACTGCCCGTAGGTCCATCGCACAAGGACGAACACACAGACGCTGTGCCAACAAGCGACCGGGATCCCCCAACTTTAACAGGGCGGGAGGAGAGCGAGGAGCCGGGGGAGAAGGGGGACTACAGTTTGACGGATGAAAGAGAGGAGGACGATGCGCGGTCCTCCTGCTTCTCCCGAGAAGACAGCTGTGATACAGGTGAGGCCGAATCAAAGGTTATAACAGACGGGAGTGGCTATATACAGGACCGTCCTGTACACAACGCCAAATGGCTATATACAGGACCGTCCTGTACACAACGCCAAATGACTATATACAGGACCGTCCTGTACACAACCCTCTGAAATGGCTATACAGAACGGTCCTGTATATAAGGTCTCTGAAATGGCTATATACAGGACGGTCCTGTATATAAGGTCTCTGAAATGGCTATATGCAGGACCGTCCTGTATACAAGCTCCGAAATGGCTATATACAGGACCGTCCTGTAAACAGCTCTCTGAAATGGCTATATACAGGACGGTCCTGTATATAGCCATTTCGGAGCTTGTATACAGGACCGTCCTGTATATAGCCATTTCAGAGACCTTATATACAGGACCGTCCTGTATATAGCCATTTCAGAGACCTTATATACAGGACCGTCCTGTATATAGCCATTTCAGAGACCTTATATACAGGACCGTCCTGTATATAGCCATTTCAGAGACCTTATATACAGGACCGTCCTGTATATAGCCATTTCAGAGACCTTATATACAGGACCGTCCTGTATATAGCCATTTCAGGGCTTCTGTGCAGGACCGTCCTGTATATAGCCATTTCAGGGCTTCTGTGCAGGACCGTCCTGTATATAGCCATTTCAGAGAACTGTGTACAGGACGGTCCTGTATATAGCCATTTGGCGTTGTGTACAGGACCGTCCTGTATATAGCCTCGGCCATAACAAACCCCTTTAAAAAAAGTAATCCACTTTATAGGGCATTCGTCACTACTACGCATGCGCTAACGTTGGGCATTGTTAGTATTGTCCATCATTTCTGGAAGACCAAAGATATTTTGGTTTTGTAGTTTCTAAATGTTGGTGTATTTGAATATTTTTCTTGGCTGAAGATATCAGCACCAAGGGGCAACACAAGTGTTATATTAGGTCGGGGTGTATCTGGGAGTTTAGTGAGTCATTGTGGGTAATTTAAATAAGTTGGTTCCCTAGATTGGCCAACAACATATGTTTGTTATCAATAAACAGTTTTACTATAAACTTCCCAGAAATGTTGCATTTAAAACGTTATCACTAAATACCAATATTGGTATATCTGGCAGATGATATTATCCATTCACCATTTTCAATTACACTGCACTGTTAGCGTAGTTGTAACCAGTTCCATTTAGTAACCCTTCTTCTGCTTCCTCGCAGGTGACCAAAAAGTGCCACGAAAGAAGAAGACCCGCACCGTGTTCAGCCGGTGTCAGGTGTTCCAGCTCGAGTCCACTTTCGACCTGAAGCGCTACCTGAGCAGCTCGGAGCGTGCCGGGCTAGCCGTCTCGCTGCAGCTCACCGAGACCCAGGTGAAGATCTGGTTCCAGAACCGCAGGAACAAGTGGAAGAGGCTGATAGCAGCCGACATGGAGGCTAGCAGTGCCGCCCTCCCCTACGCCGGCCAGAGGGTCGTCAGAGTTCCCGTGTTGTATCGCGAGACGCCACAGATGGTCGGTTTCTCCAGTTCTATCCACTATCCATTGACTTCCCACTTCAGCCATCCGGTGTCGTTCCTAACGACGCAGATGACAGGACTGAGGTGACTTTAAGAAAGAGATGGAGAAGACTTTTGACTCTTTTGGGCCCAATGTTTCTGCAAAAGTATTACTTTTAGTTCAGTTTCTGATCCTGTTGAGTTAGATGATCAATTTATGCATTCCAATTTATTTATAACAAATGCTACTGCTAAACATGTACCTTTGGAATATAAAGTGTAGGGACAATAATTGAGGTTTAAAGGTGCCCACAGTCATGTATTTTATAGAGGACATCTCACACCAGGTTCATAGGTTTTATGTATTGCTCTATTTTTATTATTTTTCACAGAAATTGTATTGAAGAACCATATCTATGGGATCTAATAAGGGTCAATACGATTGAGTTTGTGAAACAAGCTTTTGGCATGTATAAGTCTTTGTAAACCTATACAACGTTTCCTCCAGATACTGGGTGAAATTTGCAATAGTTGAAAAAAATGGTTGCAAAAATAGGAATGAGCTAACAAATTTGATCAATGCTCAAGACCATGTTATTTGATGAAACTGTGAAAACGAGTTAGACGTGTATTCTGCGTTAACATTTTGTGCAGCTCTGGCTTTGTAAATGGCAATCAAACTACTTTTTCAGTCAGAGCTACACAAAACTTTTCCAGGAGGGAAAGGCAGTGGTTTCTGATCTGCAATGATAGGAGGAGTGCATTTGTTCAAGTATTTGTTTCAAAATATCATCAATCTTCCTCTAGAATCGTAGCCTGCACCTTTAAGGTATACGAGTATAAATGTTTCCCCTGCGTTTACAGACAAATTTAGGGTTAACATTTCCATTTTTAGCTTCTACTTTTAAGCTGTTCTTTCTGAACATGTTTTCAAAAGCTCTGAATCTTACTGACCCCATACACTAGTTGGGAGTATTATGCACTGTGTTCTCGGTTTGATCAAATAAACTGTAGAGACTAGATCATTTATGCAAAGAAGTTTGGTGTTTGTGACTTTTGATAGCTGTGAGCATGGGTACGTTGTTAGCAATATTCTTTGACATTAATTTTTATTTAAGAGGATTTTAATACAGACTTTTGTACACTGATATGTTCACATGTGAATACAAATATATGCACAAATTGTTTGGTGTTTTTTTTGGGCAAGGAAAATTGGTAACTTGGATTGTTTCCTGTCCTTTTTTTCCCACTACTAAAAATCAGGTTGTATAAAATTAACAATGAAGGCCAAATAAAAAAAGGGATTAGGACAAATTCAGATGTTGGATTAAAAATGTCAGGCTGTCAAAGTGAGAAAAAGGAATACGTTTTAAAGCTTGACCCCATCTCTTAGGGCCTTACATTCTCAAACCCAAAGTTCTCACAACTCTAAGTCAAGTGGACTTCACAAGGAACTGTGCAAATGTTAGTCTGAGTCAGTATTATGGTGCATGGAGCCAGGAAGCAAGTGTTTCTACGACATAAAGGGGTTTTGAAGCCACAGTATGGCAGCCAAGCGTACGTCTGCATCCCGCCCTCATCTGCCCCACACCCTCACCAATCAGGAGCTGCTAAACCGCAGTCTTCCGGGTCGCTGAAGAACGTCGCAACTCGCTCCTCTGCGCGCCCTATTCGCAGCCGAGGCGCAATGGTGCTCGGAGCGTCCGGAGACGTCGGTGTTTCGGGAATCTCGGAGGAGCGGATGAAATGCCCAGGAACATGAGCAAAGAGGATGCCCCGAGCCGGAGCGCTTCTTTGACCTTCACCATCGACAACATCCTGAACCTGAAGCAGCGGGACAGGGGGGACAGTGCCGGGACCAAGGAGCGGGGGGACACTGGATGTAAGGAGGATTTACGGGGCGCGGTGTGAGGACCCGTGGGACGTCCGGAAGAGGCACGACAGCGGCTCAGAAGAGACAGGTAACTGGGAATTTATATAAATAAATCAGTAATAAGTATGTGGAAGTATCGAATGCACAATGGCCAATACAAAAAAAGAAATCTGATATTATGTAGAACTTGCTATTGGTTTGTTTATGTATCGCTATAGCACTTGCTTGTTTGTTTCTTCAGTTGAATGAATTTTTGTTTATTCTCTTTATTAAGGCGTCAGCTAAATGTAATGTTAAGCCTCTCCCGTATTTTAATTGCAATGACTAATACATTTTGGAAGGAATGTAGAAAGAGTAGACTGTGTAGGCTGATGAAGCTGTTGTGCACACATATAAAGCTGGATCCACACCAAAGAGACTCATTTAAATTATTTTTGTTGAAACTGTAGGGCGTATAACCCAGACCAGAGGTGATGTTTTTATAGTTAATAATCATGCTACAGTAATTATTGAGCAGTTTCTTCGCAAAAAAGTAGCGCGTAAGTTTCCATTTTCCGCTGCATCAAAGCTCGTTTTGTCGCTTCATTCACAGCGGCAGTGAAGCCCAGGGTGCAGCGCGCGGACCGCGGGGAGGACAGCCCGCCGCTGACCGCTGGCTCCTGTCCCGGGGCGCACAGTGAGCACAGCGCCGAGGACGCGTCCGAGCAGGAGGGCCCAGGGGACTCTAAAGGCATGGTGAAGAAGAAAACTCGCACCATCTTCTCCAAGAGACAGATCTTCCAGCTGGAGGCCACTTTCGACATGAAGCGGTATCTGAGCAGCTCGGAGAGAGCGTGCCTCGCCAGCTCGCTGCAGCTCACAGAGACTCAGGTGAAGATCTGGTTCCAGAACCGCCGCAACAAGCTGAAGAGACAGGTCTCCTGCACGGACATGGAGGGGTCTCAGCTCTCAGACGCGGGCAAAAATGTGCAATTACCCACTTTTTACAAAGACAGCAGCAGCCTGCTGGGAGGATGCTTGTTACCCATGCATTTCCCCGTCATGTACCCCACTGCAGCCGCCGCGCCTTACATCTACTTCTCCAACACTGGCAAATATTATGGCCTGTTCGATGCAGACTGAGGCCGTCTCTCTGTTTGGAATCACAAGACAGTGTGTGGACATTTGGGCATCTCCTGTTTTGTCTTTTGGACTTGCCCTTTTTTTGTTTTTACTTCATAAAAAAATCTCCCATTAATCCAAGACATGCATGTGCCACTTTTTGTCCTCCTCCAAATTAAATATTATTATTATTATTATTATATTTCAATGCTTAGGACGTTTATCTTCAGAAAAATGTGCATGCAGTTTTATGGCCAGTTTTATTTCGAGCAGTAATGTCATCTGAATGAATGTATGTTAATGTTTCATCCACTTCATAAATCTGCAATAATATATATTTTATTTTCGTTATCTTATGGTTTAAAGTTAAACCCTTAAGTAGTTTATGTGGAACAATTTCATTTGTATCTATATGGCCTTATTTTTTTAATGAACTCTTATCGTTTGTTTTCAGACTGTTACACTGTGAATACAGTTACTATATTATGATGAATTTTACAATAAAAAGGTGTAATATTTGCAATTTTACCAACGTGTGTTGACTCGAGCTGAATTATATTCGGACTAAAGACTCAAATCTACTTCCTTATTGATTATTGATTGTGTTTCTTTTTATCGTACATTTAGGTTATTGTTGTTATTTACTTGTTGCTATTTCGCATTGCCATCAACTAAGTCAAAGTTTAGATTTTTCCCCTGAAGTGGCAAAGTTGGTGGTAATGACTTTTTTAAACCTTATAATATTTTTTAAACATTAAAATAGTGGCTCCAGGTTGCATTACTCGTTTTATAGCACACAAACTCGCCTTTGTGAAATATTCCTGAAGCCTGTTTGTTATTGACATAAAGTAGTTAACAGCAATATTTCACTTTTCATTGTTTAACTACAAATTGTGTATAGCACTGCTTCAGCAGAGGTGGAAGAAGTAGCAGTGTAAAAATACTCTGTCAAGAATAAATACAAAAATAAAAATAAAGCCTAAATTCCAAAAGTAAAAGTCTTCAAAATGCAAATCCATTTAACAATCACATATCTTACTGGATTATTAATGTAAACATTGCTTTCATATTGCAGCTGTTGTAGGGCTAATAACCTTAGCATCGTTATTTATTAGTTAATTTATATTTTTTATATATTAACGAAACTAACTAAATCCATCATGTGCATTAAGAACAATATTTCTCTCCGTAATGTAGTAAAATAGTTTCATAAAGTAAAATAGTGAAGTGAAGAAATGTGCCTAAGCCTATTTGCAATAACAAAGAATATTTTTATTTTTATATGATCATTATTCCAATTATTGTGCATTAACTAGTTAGCCCCCTAAACTGTGTTCCTAATCTTCAGAAATGTGTAAACCAGTTTATTTGTCTGCTTCATTTAGACATGTATGTGAAAGTGGCTCCATCTTTCAAAACACCTCATCTTCACAATCTGTTACCATATTGCTTAATATATAATTAATGTAAGCATGTTCTATTCTGACATAAATGTATTCGGGTAATCAGAAACTTTCACAAGTTATTGATTTCAAATGTAAACGGAGTAAAATCTTGTCTTCAACCAAAACCAAAATGTTTTAAATAATACACACATATTCGTGTGTGTGTGTGTGTGTGTGTGTGTGTGTGTGTGTGTGTGTGTGTGTGTGTGTGTGTGTGTGTGTGTGTGTGTGTGTGTGTGTAGACATCTTTGAACATATTTTAGTTTATAATAGTTTTGAACTTTTTCATGTCTGATCTGTGCTAGAGGGCTAAATTAAGGTTTTGCAAGTAAATGGGCTACGAGTGTAAACATAAAACCTAGACCAAATGTGCCTACATTCACAGACATTCATTTCTTTAAGTTTAAAAAAAAAAGTATAAACGTGTGTGTGCGTGTATGTGTGTGTGTGTGTGTGTGTGTGTGTGTGTGTGTGTGTGTGTGTGTGTAGTGTTTCAAATTAACATTGTAGTTTTTTGGGAAATGCAGGACCAGATGAGAAGATGTCACAATGTAAGCTGGAAAATGCGTCTTTATAGAAGTAGAAAAACAGAAACAACTAACACAATCAAATTGTTTATATAAATAGTTTTGCTTGTTTTATTGGTTATTCTTACTTTAACTTCTTATATTTATATAAATATATTTGTTTTATTCATTTCCAAAATTGAGCAATTGTCACAAAACCCAATTTCACATTTAAAAGTAAAGTAGTTCCCTCAAACCATGGAATCCTTAAAAGATGTTGTCATGTTGTTAATGAACACATCCAGAGGGTTTCCCACTGTCTGTCTTTCTCTGCCTTTCCAGCATTATGAGAGGCACAAGTAGCTGAGTAATGCATCTCCGCAGAGAGGGCGAGAAAACAAGAGAAATGTGTATTTAGGTGGGCTTGCATCAGTGCTTCTGGAGAGACCTTTCCTAAAGGGCCCGGCAAGCTGCACTTACACACCGTTTCCGGGTCACTTCCCCCTTCAGTGCTGGAGCCTCTCACTGCTCTCTCCCTGTCACAGCCATTCAGGGCCCCGGCGCTGTTAACCTGCTCACTCAACCACTTAGTCTGCCTGCAAATCTGTTGTTGTCTCTACTAAATTCCTCCCCACCTAAGCAGAGCAGTTAGAAATCTACAGTAAAATGATCACCAAAGGATTTGAGGTTGTTGTTTAATATGTTAGTTTTAAAATGCAGAGTGTTAAAGAAAGGAATACCTCTTCAACAAGATTTTGGATTATGTACGCATTGATAGGCTATCTTGTGAAAGCCATCTTTATACATTGGAGTAAATCAAAAGGAAAACTCTTGAAATTCTACATAAAGATATACTTATTAGTTAATTCTTCTCTTTTTAATGTTGTTTCTTGCATTTATTTCAACAAATCAAAGCACTATGGATACTTTGAAGGGTTCGATTCATTTAACTGAGAGCAACCTTTTAATTGCAAGGCTAAAATATCTTATTGGTATGATTAATTACAGCACTATTCTTAATTGTTTGAATATTTACTATTTTGGAACCAAGTTTGTAGTATTGCCCTATAAGCTTTAACATTACAAAGTTGAATTGAATTTGAGCATTCAACCGACCAGCCGTGACTCAGCCAACTATTCCCTCCCTGCCTCAGTGCCTCACCCCCATTCAGATGTATATATCATTAATTATACTGTAGTCAGTGGATAATAAGGAACGTGTATTAGTTTAGGCAATCCACAGCATATTTCTACCCTGCATTTATATAAGTGGAATTGGTGTTGACTATAGTGCCAATTCACATTACAGAAATGTTTTACGAGTATCAGTGTAAATTACGAGATGTATCAAGAACCATGCAAATTGTTGTTGACTTCTTAGTCGCACAATAATGTAATAGACGTCTTTGAACATATTTTAGTTTATAATAGTTTTGAACTTTTTCATGTCTGATCTGTGCTAGAGGGCTAAATTAAGGTTTTGCAAGTAAATGGGCTACGAGTGTAAACATAAAACCTAGACCAAATGTGCCTACATTCACAGACATTCATTTCTTTAAGTTCTTTTTTAAAAGTATAAACGTGTGTGTGTGTGTGTGTGTGTGTGTGTGTGTGTGTGTGTGTGTGTGTGTGTGTGTGTGTGTGTGAAAACAAATCTAAACTATAAAGGACACCACTAAAAAAATATTATACATTTAATGTATAGACGCATACAAAATTAAAAAATTTGAAATACTGATGGGAAATTACCATTTTGTGCCTTTCTCTTCTAACCACAAATTCTAAATACAAACATTATTGATGTAAAACGAATAATTAATAATAAACACTCATCGGATTTTTATGTTCAATTTTCTTTCTATTTCTATTCCATTTGTTGGGGTTGGGGAGACACTATGTCTACATATAGATAATGGATGGCCCTTATATTATTATGCTACTGTTTATTAAGGTTAGGTTAAAGGTTGGGTTTATCATCGAGCAGTTATGGTTAAATTAGTCTGCATAGGGTGAATGTAAGCCAATATAATGTCCTCATCACAAGTGTAGTAGTGCAGGTTTGTGTGTAGAAGTGCCTGCTTGGCGTGTCTTGTTGTGTGTCTGAGATGGGTGGGGTGGGGGGCATGGTGGGGTTTACAGTCGCCAGACTTCCTGACTCTCGCGCTGTCGGACACTTGTGAGCGCAGCGTTGGCTCTTTGTGTCTCAGCACTCTGTTCTCCAACCACAAGGTTCAAGTGACCCCACCGGCTGCCTGCAGTCTGCCCAGACCGGACTGCACCCCCTCCACACCCCACCCATATCTGTCAAAAGGCGAAGAAAATCCATTAAAATCTCAACCTGATCAAAAAGACGCCCAAAGCTAAGACACATATGCACTCATTTAGGGCTATCGATGACTGGCGAGCATTGTGCGGTAGCCTAATACACGCGATTGACTTACTGCCAACAGGGGCAACAAAGAATGTTTTTCTACAAAAGAAACAGAGCTAGAGTTTGGCGGAGTTATTCCAAGCTGATGTTCACCTCAAGGACATCCAGAGCTGTCAGCACGTTCCTCCAGTTTGACCAGTGCTAAACCACGCCGCACATGGTTTCCATTCCATGATAAATACTTGAAGGCCGAACACTATTGTTTGAAATCATTGATCACAGAATTGCAAGTGATGATGTGGTCCCACCGAATGATTGTGGTGGGTGTTTCTCTCATGCCGTTATGCAAATAAGGAGATGTGGCACGATGACCATGCCTTCGCTTCACCATTGTTTAGACATCGATGTGAAGTTATTTTACATCATGAACAAATTAAAGAAAAGTGAATAGAGACCGATGTTTGTACTTACTGTACTGCAGGGATATCAGTACTGCTTTGAACTGTCTGTACTACAATGGTGCATGAGTGTGTTAGCTAGCTATCATCTTGATTTAGTTTCAAAGAGGTTGAGATCACGTTATATCTCATTTCATCTCCCTAACGCCGGGTGACATCTTTGATTGAGATTTCCATATCAATCATTCACCACTGGCCTTGTTCGTAACCAGACCCGAACGTCTGGATAGTTGTTTAAGGAGCCATTAAATCCCTGTTCACACCCTACTTGGCGCGCTACGCTGAAAAACTCGCCTGTTTTGCCGTGAGCTCTTTGTGCATTCTCAGATGGGATTTATAATTACTACCAATTACTGTTTAAACTGCCTCGAGGAGACGACTGAGCTTAATTTCTTAAAATGATACAGAAGTGAGCTGGAACTAATGAAAACTACTACAACGGGTTTTCTTTCAGCTTCTATTGGCAGAGTAGCAGTCAAAATGTAAAAATAAATGTTTTGACACAGAAAATTCCAGCTGAATAAACTGAATTTGTTTGTCAATAGCTGTTATCATTGGCTCCCCTAACCAATGACTGATCACACCTAAACAAAGATACACAGTCAGCCTATGTCATTATTTTGTATGGGAAAGGTATGGCCCGGGAAACCAAAACAAATTAGCTGGAATATGCTTAAAAAGCTCAGTAAAGCTGAAACAGCTGCAATGAATACACATCTAGTCACTAAAATGAACCAATTTTTTAAGCTTCAAGCACTTACTGTTACAACTGAAACATTTCAACGTTAATTGGTGAATTGTCCAATTTGCTCAAAAGACAATGAAGAAATAAAACCCTTTGTGTGGTTTTGATGGCTTCACCCACTGATCCACCACAATATCCAATATAAACCAGAATTATTAAATGTTAAAATGGAAAACACATTAGATGACACACAGACAGAAGTGTTGTTCTGCTACCACAAAATGTGAAAATGAATATCAATTTATATTGTTGGTGAAGGTTCATGTTAACAGATGTGTAATAGGACACACATTCATGAGGGATTGTATAGGTTTCTTTTGTTAATTATTAATTAATTCTGTACAATCTGAAGTTTGTGGGGCTTATCTTAAGGCAATATGCCATAGGTCAGGTATAACAACTAATGTTTGGTTTGCCTTGCTGTGAAAAAAATGTTTAACCCAATAAATGTTAGTGATCATACAGTAAATAAAGAAATACATATTTGCTTGTGGGTTAGTCACTTTCAGACAAGTATAAGGTATATACTGTATACTAAGTCATTATTAAAAGGTATTTAATAATAGTCCTTCATGTCATGCAGGAGGAGGAACACCAGTTAATAAAAAGTGGCTTTGCACATCTTGTCAATACAAGTTTCTTCTGATTAATGGCTGATTTAACTGATAAACTATTTATAATTAATAAAGGCAATTCAAACTTCTGCATTATCGAAAAGCGGTCATCTTTTTACACATTTCCATTTTACAGTTTCCTAATCACATCTTTGAAAAGACGGCACAGTGGTGTACTAATCCCTGGATAAGAGGGTGGATTGTTCAAAGGACTCGGTGACACTGCACTTTACAACATAAACAACACCCCATTCATTATCGCTGGTAACTTGATAGCGACCAGAGGGATGTGGACCCTCCCGTCTGGCTTTCAGAGGGCTTATTGATCCATTAATTTGGTCGACTTTAGTGGTCTGCAGTGACAGAGTGCCTCTGTAAATTGAATGGGGGCTGAGGGATTACAATGACCGTATCTGATGAAAAGGTCCTGCATGAGTGGCGACGACATAAATAAAGCCAAAGGTCATCCATCTTCCTCTCTCAGGAACTGCTCTACTGTGTCCGGGGGCATCTCATCTCACCCCCGAAGCCCCCTAGTGGCAAATATGCCCCGACAGTGAAGAGCGGCCAAATGTCAGCATACGCTCCTCACACTTGCAGTGGGGAAGCAGTGGAAGGACCAAGGGACCTAGGGAGGCTAGGGAGGCTATTTCTGCATTTATGTTTCAGTTTTTTACACTTAAGGGTTCATATCTGTTGTTATTGTCATGAGTATTAATTGAACTAATTGAGATCACTCCCAGCCTCTTTCAAATCACACAGAGCCAGATACAAATGAGACACTGAGGTCACATTTGAGTTTATGCAACTTTGCATTATTATATTTTTGATGGAAATGTGGTGTGCAAATGTTCTGCAAGAATGATATATATCCAGCATTTATATTTATTCTACATTTTTTGTGGGTGGCGTTTTTTTTCTTCTTAAATGTATGCTTTTTGTAATAATGAAAGAAAACGTTAGTCACGAAATGTATTACATTTCCAATCACTTTTCCACCTTAACTATGCCATCAACACTATAAATGCACTAATCATGCATGAATATACATTTTGTGTTGTATACTACTTATAAAAGATGTAAACGAGTGTCAACCCAAATTAATTGCACTACAATAATAATAATAATAATAATAATAATAATAATAGTAGCCATCTGCACAATGAACATGTCATATGACTTAAAAAATCCACATGTAAAAAGCCATAATTTAAAACACTTTGATTCTCTTTATTGTTGTATTGATTGTTTTCTATGCTGCTGTATCAAATGAATATCTTCTTAAATTTAAGATAAAATCACTTCTAATTCAAGGAAGGTGAAGTCTGTTTTGACTAAAATCACACCGGCACGACACCTCTCAGGAACAGATGTGGGTGTTAGCAACACGAAGTCTCCAGGGCTATAGGGCCATATTGTGCTGTGGTTTCCCTCTGTCTGTGGCAACAACAGGTCACTTCATTGTGGCCCCTAAGATGAAAAGCCTTGACCTACGAGGGCACCGGTCCAGCCGTCTTTAGACTACTTGACATCTGAGCCAGAATTAGATGTCATCGCTTTACTTAACTACAGAGAAATTATGAGCAGTAATACAATTATTAAGAGTGACAGAAGTCATGAAAGTAATCATTTAGTACAATATAGAGAAACTTTGAGTCCAACAGACTTTTATGAAGCTGTCCTCGTCTTTAAGATCAGTGTACATGCTCTGTTACAAAGACACACCAAAATCAATAGTACAAGTTGGAGGAAACAGATACTTGAGACTAATGGACACTGGGAATTGCGGTTGATGGGCGCAAAGGGCTGAAAATCATATTGATACGGACATCACAGGCCGGTGGGCTCCACGAGGGCGAGAGGAGGTCACAGGTTGCTTTGACAGCCTACCCCCTCTTAATGGAAGCCTATCGACTGAATTGGGAAGAAGCTTCTGTGACTAACAGGGAGGCACAGTGTCTGCGTGCGCCTGCACCAGAATAAATGTGTCTGTATTGGTGCTTGTGCACCTTTAATGTGAGTGAATGCAGACGTATCAGTTTCTTAACCATCCTGAGGGACTCTCTTTCTGATCAATAGCATGTTATTAGTCGCTCAATAATGCCCTTTTCTGCTCAAGATGGTGTACATCCTGCTCTTTGTTTGTGCTCCGATATGACATTTGAAAATACAAATTGTGTCTTGTCTTTAACGCTGTTTAATGTTTATTAGCATGAACTGTTAATGTCATAATCTGTCAAGTTTGGCAGATGCACACAAAGATACAAATGTGCCTCCGTGGTTAGCCTCATTGCTAATGTTTAAGATGTGTGGATGCAATCCCACAATCTGAGTTAAGCTCTGAACTATGTATTTAGCCCCTTCAAAACAAAAAAACAAAACATTTTTGACATTGAAAACACAAACACTTTCTTGTGAAACGGCTACTATTTTGTGAAACTGTATCACAGCATAGCATCTAAAGTAATACAATAATCAACTTATAAAAGTGATGTACCATTGAAATAAACTAGATCAGGGCCGCTTCAAAACAGGCGTGTTTCGAATGGACCGATTGCTTGGCCTCTAGTAATGTTCACAATATTTTGAGAATCCCTCATCCAAACAACTCCACACTTTGCCTTCTTGGGTCCTAAGCAATACATTTGCCATGTTGCATCCTCTAGTTATGCTAGATCACTCTATTTCGGTGCAAAAGCTCACACCACATCAACAGAGAGCAAGCATTTAGTTCAAACGATTTAACGATGGACTGTGACGTCTATGATGATGCCACTATAGCTGACTATTGATAGAACACAGGTTGATCATGTATACAACACGCGTGTGGTCACTGTTGACTTTACTAATTCATGCTATTAAGATCTATTTATTTGGTTATACTCTGACGCTATTTATTCTATGTGTCTTGACATATTTAGATTGCTTTAGTGCGATGAGGCAATGTGTAAACTGGACACCAGAGACTACTGTTGTTGGGCACTTCCCTTTCATCTCACTCTACTCCATGTCAGTGTTCATGTTGTCAATGCTTATCTCAATTACAGTTTGCACTTAAATGTGAATGAGCTAAAAAAGGACAACTTGTGCTTGGGCGTGCAGAAATAACCTCCTGTGATGTGCGTGCTTGTACACAAAGTGCTGATCCGATACGAGACAGTAGTGTGAAAGTGACAATTAATTGACAGCTGGTGTATTTCCTGCTGATTTACCCTCCTCTTCCAGGCAATTGGAGACAGGACGGTAACCTGACCCACATCTCTCACCACAAAAATGTCATAATCTGCGCTGTAACCATTTTGCTTCCTTCTGAATTGGCGGCATGTGCTCCCAGCCTGGCTCTCCCCGAGGGCTGAGCAGCTGCACATCGCTCAGCTCATCCAGTGTGAAAGCTCACATCACAAGTGCAATAGCCCAGTCATGGGAATGTATCATCGGTAAACACACATATCACTGAGCAATCAGCGGCTGAGTGGAATACAAGTCGAGCTGTGGTTCATGCAGTGCAAGGACAACTACTCCCCGTATAGGGACCATTGGGTTGTGAGCTAATAGCCTCAGCGGCATCCTGCCAGGTAGATGCACCTGCGGCCCTAAAACAGGCTGTGTCATCATTACAGTTAAACCATTACATATGCTCAGAGTACAGAGAGAACCATTAACTCACAGCTGCTGAAAAACAACCTTTACACTCAATCACGCAAAACCAGCCTGTATGAACCAACAGCTTAATCTAATTTGTGATACAAACCAACACATTGTCCTGTAGCCACAAAGGCATCGGTATGATACACAAACCGAACAAACACTTGGATAAAGCTTCTTTGATTGCTGTGTATTCCTGATAGTGTGTGTTGTTATATTTATATGCCTATGCAAAATAATATTGTATGCCACTTAAATGGACAACAAAGTCATTTGAATGTCCTCCGTAGATTTTACCAGCATCATTTGGATTTTCAGTCACTAAATAAAACTGTACAACTGAGTGTGAAAGTCTTAGAATCACAGTTAACATTTTATTTAATAACATAATCAAAACAAACTAATATAGTTTGTATATAACAAGTGGACATAAAGAAGTCCTGTGTCACAACCATTGGTTTGTGGTCTTGAAGCTTTGAGTTTGGCATTTTCGTAGTCGCCATTTTGGATTTTTGGGACCAATGGTGACACAAGTGGGTGGAGCCAAGTACGACTGGGAATTGCTGTGGTAGTGACTTGTCAATCGCAAGGCAGCTAAACCCTAACCGTGCTTTATTATCCATTTCACTCCAAATAGGACCATTATTGACAAAATGAACATCATGCTGTTTTGAAAACCACTTGATGCAGGGGGATTTTCTCATAGACTTGTAACAAGGAGTCGTCCCCTCCCCTACCATTAGAAAAAATGCAGGTTTAAGGAAATTCAACATTGCCTTCCCTTTTCCTTTTCAGACCGGAGTTTGGTGCATGTTCTCAACAAAACTATACAAGATAGTAGAGGTTGCCTGTTTTACATGCAACTAATTGACACTATAAGATTTTATGTGAGAATCCTTACAATCGCTACACAGTCCTCCACCAACTGGATAGCCAAGGCTCGTCCAGTTTGCAATACATTGTTCCTCGAGAGTGAGCAATAGTGAATCACATGCTCCAAAGCATCGGTTGGTGTTGTCCTGTGATTTACGGCAGGGTGAGGTTGCCATGGGAGTCCGGTCATCTTTGCCTGTTCCGGGAGTGGCAGTCATCCTCGGTAATGATTTGGCTGGCGGCAGAGTGTGGCCTGATGTGCCTCTTTCACCAGTGGTTTCCTCTAAGCCATTGATGGGCGAGCTTGCTGACCCTGATAAAAAGCGGACAAAGGTTCGTCCCCGCCGAGAAAATCACCGAACCAAACCAGCGGTTGATGGGATGGTCCCCGTTTGTGTGGTAAAATAATGTAAAATGTACACCCGGGTAAGCTATGTTTAATTTAGTCTATGTAAGTATAAGCTCTATTAATAATGTGATGTTTCAGTGTCTTGGGGACCCTTTTTTTATGGGGGAAGGTGTGACAACCCTGTGGTTGTCCACCATGTGGTGCTGTGTTAACCTGGGTTTTCCTTGTAATCAGCAGTGATGAGACCCACCTGTGGCACCTGGTTCCACTATTTAAGAGGGCTGCAGAACAGGCTCTCGCTCTCTCTCAGCTGCCCTGCTCGGTGCACCAGAACACCGCTCCTGTGTTTGTTTTATTGTTGGTTGTAACCACTGTGTTGGTAAATAAATACTTGTTTTGGGCAACTCCTGTGTGGAACTGTTGTCCTTATGTTGCAAGCAGAGCCAGCTTGTAACACATGAGTGTCCAGTATGCCCTCAGTCCAACATGAGGATTAGAAAGAGAGCTGCCCCAAGGGCTTGTTGATGCAATGTCCATGTACGTTTTGACAGTTTGCTCATTGGGTTAAACTCAAAGTGGCAGAAACAATGTTTTCATTTTGTCTTTCAGTTAGCAGCTAGCTAATTTTATTGAACCCAGTTTATCTTTATTTCTTAGAGGAGGTGGCTGTATTAAACTTTGTCCCTTTAAACATCAGAACAATCTGAAGCTTAGTTGCCTATATCTTAACTGAGACACAAAGAGCCAGTGATGACTGATATTAAATGCTTACCTCTTCACACACTAAAAGCCTGGATTAAAGCATCCTCTGAATTCCCTCAATCAAACATGAATTGCACAGTTTGACAGTAATTGAGATTGAATTGCTCTCAGAGTGAGGAATTAAACAACGGTTTCCCGCTCTATTTGCCCTCTAAAGCGGGTCTCTGAAGCAGCGCTGGTCACTTCAGAGCTAAACAGTGATGCGACCAGCCCTTTGGCCCATGCCGGAATCCCAAGCGAAACACAATTTGTAACAGTCCAGCTATTTCCGTTTGAACCACTCATCTGAAACAAATCCAGTGGCTCTGGGTGATACGAAGATACAGATGGTGCAACACAACTTACTCTTCTGTTAATTAATGCAACACAGACTCTCAGACATGCATGTGCAAACACAACAACTACATAATGAAAATGGCAATGAAAATCATGAAGAACTACAAAATCTGCTTAAACGGATGAGGTTTTAAAGATATGTTCCACAGTGCATCTCATCTGACAAGTGGATCCAGCGTGACAGCAGCCTGAGGTGGAAATCTAGTCATGATCCGACGCTCAAAAGATTCACATACACAACCTGTCATCTGCTATCCAAGATGCTATTAACACGGTTGTCGACATTACTCATCAGCTGAGATGAATGATGTGCAGCAAAGGCCACAGTTCACGGCCACTTGAGACTGTCAACACATGTTTGTGTCTCTAAAATCCATGTTTGTTCTTTAGACCTTTAAATATACTTTAAAATATACTAAAAGTGTGTTTTTAAGTTTTATCAAATGTTTTTTTCCCATAGATATGTTAAGAAACTGAATATATCTTTCTAGGCACAGGAATTATTGCTCTTGATAATAGTTACAAGTTCAATACTATTACCTGATGACTAAGATCGTACGTATAATAATAATAATAATTCCTTACATTTATTATAGCGCTTTATCAATGACTCAAAGCGCTTTTACATATACACACATTACACATATATGATACATGCAATGGTCAGATACTGTGGACAATACCCACAGGAGCAAGTTCAGGTGAAGTGTCTTGCCCAAGGACACACCGGCTTTACAGACGCAGCAGCGGCGGGTTTCACCCCTTGATCTGATGATCATTGCACAGCGCACTGCGCCACACCGTCCATCTTCACGCCTCGAAGACATCGAGGCGCTTTTACAAGTACACATTGGTATTATACATGTACTGTGGACGATACCCACAGGAGCAAATCCGGGTGAAGTGTCTTGCCCAAGGACACAACGGCCTGACGCAGTGGCGGCAGGAGCGGGTTTCGAACTGGAGTTCCCCAGCACTCCCCCTTGAGCTGATGATCGGATGCACAGACCACTGCGTCCGTTAATGCTACTTGTTGCCAACTAAATATCCGTGTACTTCAATATCTAAGAATCTGCTCTGTTCTTGGTCTTAAGTGCCTTTACACTCGGGCCAAGGTGCGGCCCCTTGATAGCATCGGTTTGTTCTCAAATAAAAAAACACTTCATAAATATCTGAACTTACTTGCATTCAGATGCCCTGGTGTCCAGAAGAGGAAGCTCCGAGTGACGGATGCTTTCAGCCATGCATTATTCACCACTTTAAATCCTCAACCCTACAAAAGAGAAGGCAGAAGAGTTTGTATTTATTGTTTTCTCTTAACTCCACAAATAGATAGCTGAAAATGTTTCCCTGTTAAACATTTATGAGGAGGCATCAAACAGAGAACTTTGTTAGAGTTGCTTTGAAAGGGTTCTGAACAATATCTTATGATTTTTTTTTATCAGAAGTCCTAACACTCTGCCAATATAAAGAAAGTTTTTATTGTTCATATTTTGACATAAAGGTGAAATAATATTTTCCTTATTAGATTAGATTCAACTTTATTGTCATCGTGCAAAGTACAGGTACAAGCCAATGAAATGCAGTTAGTATCCAACCAGAAATGCAAGATGTGCTAAATATAAATAAATACAAGGTGCATATTATAAAAACTGAAAATACAGTGAGCATTGAATGAGCAAAAAATCTACAATATACAGATGTAAGTATTGACAGAGTATTAACAGAGTGCAAGTGCAGATTGTATGTACAAACAGTAATATTATTATTAATGTAATTGTTTAATCAGTGCAGTTGAGTGCAAGTGAGTGCAATGATGCTAGTGAGTAATGGAGAGGAGTTCAGCAGAGTCACAGCCTCGGGGAAGAAGCTCTTCCTGTGCCTGGAGGTACGGAGGCTTCTGTAACGCCTGCCGGATGGAAGGAGGGTGAACAGTCTGTTGTTTGGGTGGGAGGCATCCTTGATGATGTTCCTGGATTTGCTCAAACAGCGTTTGAGGAAAATGTTCCTAATGGTGGGTAACTTGGTGCCGGTGATCCGTTGGGCAGTTTTCACTACCCGTTGGAAGGATTTCTGGTCTGAGGCGGAGCAGTTGCTGTACCACACTATGATGCAGTTAGTGAGAATGCTCTCTATGGTACAACGGTAGAAGTCCACCACGATCCTGGGACCAAGGTGGGCTTTCTTAAGGTCCCATAGAAAGTAGAGACGCTGCTGCGCCTTTTCGACCAGGATGGAGGAGTTCAGAGACCAAGTGAGGTCGTCGGAGATGTGAATGCCAAGGAACTTGAAGCTCGACACACGTTCCACTGCAACTCCGTTGATGCAGATGGGGGTGTGTACATGGCTCCTGTCCCGCCTGAAGTCCACGATGATCTCCTTGGTCTTCTTGGTGTTGAAAGCCAGGTGCTGTACCTCATCCCTGTAGGCCGTTTCGTCATCACCTCTGATCAGGCCTACCACCGTGGTGTCATCTGCAAACTTTATTATGGTGTTAGAATCATAAACAGCAGCGCAGTCATGGGTGAACAGGGAGTAAAGGAGAGGGCTCAACACGCAGCCTTGTGGCACGCCGGTGTTCATGGTAGAAGTGGAGGAGGAAAGGTTGTCTAACTTCACAGACTGGGGTCTGTTAGTCAGAAAGTCCAGCATCCAGTTACAGAGCGATGTATTGATGCCAAGCTGGCGAAGCTTGGAGATCAGCTTGGAGGGGATCACAGTGTTGAATGCTGAACTGAAGTCTATGAACAACATTCTGACGTAAGATTTTCGGCTATCCAGGTGGGTCAGGGCAGAGTGGAGTGCCGTGGAGATGGCGTCCTCTGTTGACCTGTTGCAGCGGTAGGCAAACTGGTATGGGTCCAGTGTAGCAGGCAGACAGGATTTCAGGTACGAGAGAACCAGTCTCTCGAAGCACTTAACGATGATGGGGGTGAGTGCAACAGGACGGAAGTCATTAAGAGCCTTAGTGGTTGAAAGCTTCGGCACTGGCACGATGGTGGCGGTCTTGAAGATGGTGGGAACAACTGCTTGGGCCAGGGACAGGTTGAAAATGTCCGCAAAGACCCTTGCCAGCTGCTCTGCACAGGCTCTGCGCATGCGTCCTGGAATTCCATCAGGGCCAGCTGCCTTCCCAGCGTTCACTTTACTCAGGGAGAAGTAGACATCTTTTAGAATAGACGTGCAAGTTAATTTCTAGAAAGATGAACAAATAACTGTATAATAGTTTGATGAGCTTAAAGACTGGAGGCCTGGGGGAAAATCTAGTTTAACTCTCTTTATTTAAAAATCATGCCATTAGTATTATGTTTGTTTAATCTGAATACAACAGTACAATTATAATTCATGGTTATAAATGCTGCAACTATATCATGGCAAAGGACTAGCATGCTTATACATGTTCCTGTTGAAGCTAATAAATGTGAATTGAGTTTTAATTCATTTCCGTAAGTTAACTTTTAACAACCTTTTTCTGTACTTGTAATGTTCATTGATGTTGCTAGGTAGTTAGCTGAGGGGGTCCTCCATTGTTAATCCTAAAACTATATATGTTGATCCAGCCACTATTCTCGACTAGTGGAAATAGTGGTCCATGGGCAAAACAAAGACCTATTTGAATATACAGTATGAACAAATCTTAGATGTAAAAGATGGTGATTTGCTATCTAAAACTAGCTGCTTCCAGCCTATGCTACGCTAGGCTAACCGCCTCATACTCTAGCTCTGAATGCACAGATACAATCCCTGTACCAATCATCCCTCATATTGAAAATCTTAGCGATCCAAAATATCCTGTTGTCTAATGTTTTTATCTCTCAAGGTATTTCCCACTCTGACATAAGGATAAATTAATTCACAAAATCTGTCGGAGATGAGAGCTTGTCAACTCAATTGTGTTTAAACCCCTTCAAACAGAGATATTTCAACCCAATCTTCTGCTGTAGAGCGAAGCACTCTTCCAAAAATGCTTTGAGATTTAGAGGGAAGTGGCTGAACAGATTGTTATGTCACCATTAGGGAGCTGTAATAAAGTCATATTTCTTTTGCATTTTGCATGACTGGAGGGCCTTCCACTCTCGCCTGTCTGCTCCTCTCACATCAGCCTGCCTTAAGTGGAGCAGTTCTGGGCTGCAGGTTTTGCCTCGTTGCTGCCAGAGTGTGTCTGTGCCAGATAGCGTTGCATGATTACATTTAGCAGCGCATAATTTTGTAGACAGCGTTATAGCAGGAGAATACAATATTTTAGGCCTCATTAAACGCCCACACATTTGGAAATTAGAAACCAGTTAATCATCATTGGTAAGGGAATAGGGATATCAAAATTAAGTGGTTTATAAACAGATGTTAAGGAGTCTGTGTGATGAAAATACTATGTCCCATAATACTAATGTCCCATAGTTCAACAGTGAATTGGCAAATTGAACATAAAAAATGTTAAACAGTTTTTTAAGGATTAGAGTATGCTTGTGTGGTGCCTTTTACAGAACTGCAAGCTAAGGTTTTTGATTGCCTGGTGCGAACTTCAGCAGCATCGCTTGCATGTGTCATGGTTTTTGGAGCAAAAGTGGAAATGATTCTGATACTGATAAACCGTGACAATGAGGAGCATGAAATTCATTGTATTTCATCTGAGCTGTAAAACACTAAAGTTGATCTGACAGATTTGTTTTGCCAGGAGCCGATTCAAAAAGAACAATAATGTTTTCTGCTGGATGTGTGAATGTGCTATGAAGGAGCATGCTGTCATGTTAATGTTGTTCATATTTTTAAGTGGTTTTATGAATATGTGGCCCAAAATGTGCCTGGCTCCTCATGAATATTTTACAAGTTGCTAAATTAATAAAAAATCCTCATTTTTAACTAGCAACCATGGTTATGCAGAAGATTGCTTCTCTGGCTGCTGCTTGAGGCTAAAAATCTCTATCTTAAAATACATTTGTGAAATTTATGAGAAATGGAATTATGTTAAAGAGTAAACGACCTCACTGGAACAACCGAGCCATGCCATTTATGTTGCTTTGATCTGCATTTTTTTTAAATGAAAGATAAATATACGTATGTTGTTATTCATAACCTCGAGCTGATTCTCTTCTATAATACAAAAACAATGATGTCACCTAGACATTGCTCTAGATGGACAGTTACCCTGCAAGCAAAAGCATTATTTGCCAAGATTATCAATCAAAATTGAATCGTATGATAAAGTGTCCTACCCCTAGCCACCATCATAGAGTCAGCAGCAACAGTTTCCTAAAGCTTGAGATAACTTTGATAAGGCCATCTATTACTTACAAGGAGCGGACGAACCACACAAAGATGGTTTGCATTGTTCATAGGCAGTGAAGTATGCTCTGAAAATCCAAGAAAGGAAGAAAAAAGCAAGTTCTGGTGAGAATGTGATGATAGAGGCATGGTCGAATCAGACTGTATAGCCTAGGGAATGGAGTTAAGGGAAGTTGATGTGATCAAGCTAACTTCAGAGAAAGCTGGCACTAAAGTAAAGCCATCTGTTGATCAAATTGTGAATATCAAACATGTTCATATCTTTATTCGAATGGTAGCAACTGGACCTCAAGACTTACGAGTGGAATAGTTGTTCTGCCAACCGTCAACACCAATTAACCCAGACAAGCTCCAACTTGGTCGTGCTCAAATCATTTTTAATAATCCTTTTAAGAAGAATTTGAATTATTCAGACCTTAAGAACAATTGATGAAAACAAGGGAAGAACTTTGGTACCCTATGTGGTGTCCCTATGTCCCTATGTGTACACCCTATTTCAGCAACATGTAAACAAGTACAAATTCCACTAAGACATCAACAGTCTTTATCTTTTTGATTCTTATTCCTTAATGATTAGCGATGAAAAATAGAAAGTGTCAGATCATTATAAGCCACTCTGTGATCCCAAACGAGTTTGTTGAAGGAATAGATTGCCGGCCAAGTGGGAGTAGCTGCTGCTTTGGCTCTTCTACAAGCCTCTCTGGGTTTGATTTATTTGAGCCGAAAGAGCCACAGGATAAAACTTCCAAAGCATTAGCATTCTCAGCAGTCACCCGAAAAGTTGTTCTGATCACGATAGTTTGAACTGACAGGGTGTCTAAACTACAGTACATTGGGGTGAGGAACAACCGCCTGGTGCTAACTACAAACACATTATGTAAGGACCAGCGATGGGCTCATGCCCTTTCATCTGCACAGTCTACTATTTACAGTATTTCCCAACACTATTGCGTTACATCCCCTGGGCATCGAGATGCTAATGCCTTTTTAGCACTGTGAGTTTATGATGTGGTTCAATGCAATGTGGGATACCACAAGGACATTAACGAGGAGTACAACAATTGATCTAGAGTATAACTCATTGTCCAAGTGTTCGTGGAATTTGGGCAAAACAAGTACATCTTCAAAGTTCAACTTAACCTGGCTGTTAATCCAATATTGTCTGGTTTTGTCAGACAGAAAATGGCAAATTTAAAAAACCAGCAAACGTTTTATTTGTATAGCTTTTACAAGAATTAAAAAACCTGCAAAATGTGACTACACTTGGCACACATGGACATTACTTCACCGGTGCTATGCAGGATATGCCAGCTCATATATCAGGTCTAGCAAATTGTGTGGAAAAAGCTTTATTTTAAATTCTCAAGATAGTTATTTATATATCCTTTCAAGATTGTTGTCTTCTATGAATTACTACTAGTGTCACTAGCTTTACTTTAACTTCAAAGTTGTTGGATTACTTTTCCAGGAACCAAGAGAACACATTTAAACCTATTAAAGAAGGAAAAAACTAGTTTATGCCTTCTTTAAATTGTACACGCTTTACATTAATCTGTTGTTTGGAATACTTTACGTGTGAATGCATGCCCACTGTTACACCCCCCATTTAGTGGCTGGTATCCAATTGTCTTTCTTCCTTAAACCACTGTTTCCCCCAAGTTTCAAATGAAATCCATTCATAACATTTTGAAACATCCTGTTTGGAGGCAGTCTGGGTTGCAACAGAACAGAGCCCCTGACTGACTCCAAATGATGAGAGTAATTTGGTGTAATTGCACCTCGGGTGAAACCTTTGAAGACCCAGTTTGCTTTGTGACTGAAACAATGATGATTAGAGCTTGTTCACTTGTCAACTGCAAGAAGGAGAGTGCCCACTTTTAAAGAGCAGAACTTTCTATGATGCAAAACTTAGTTTCCCATTTTTAATATAAGCTCATTAGGTGTATTAGTACATTTCAAACAGCCGTGATTAGCTAAATGACTGCCCAAGCGGTAGTTAAGGGGACCCAAGAATATATTAACATTTAGCTGCAGGGTTTCAATGTATAACACTATACAGCATGCGCCAACCTGAGGCTTGAGAGGCTACTGCTCACACCACATGATATAGATTAGCTTTAGAGAAATCAGGGCACCTATTAACACGGCTGTTTGATCTCAATGGCACAAATTGATCCAAGGTGAAGAAACTGCGGCGTAATTATGATTGATGACGACAAAAAGGGGAAATGATTTGTGCCTTTAACTTCTCAGTTAGAAGGTTGTTCGGAAGTTAAAAGGAGATTTCGGAAGTTGAAATGAAGTGTAAGGATTCGACTGATGAGAAGTTAAAACTATGAGATGAGAAGATCGAAAATTCATTATGCATAAAGTAGAATTTCTGGTTGGCACTGTGCCTTTTACAAAGCATCTCAATTTAAACATTTTGTGCATGTTATAGTCAGAAAATGTTTATAGAACAACATTCACTCACTGTATATTATGTCACTTTCAGCTTTCCAAACCTTGTGCTAAGAAATATTTTTGCCAAATTCTCTTTTTTAAATAATTGTGACAAAAGCACATATACGTTTCTACAACATGGCTATATGGGCTATAAGCTAAATGCTAATATTGGAACCCCAACATGTGGCGATGGTAATGCTATAACATGCTGATGATTAGCAGGTATGATGTTTAGCATGCTAAATACATAGCTAATTAGCCACGACTACAAAGTACATGAGGCTAATGGTAATTGTTTTCCAGGTATATGTTTGTAAATATTTCACATTATATTAAAAATAACAAATGTACATTTCCTTGTGGCACTAGGGAAAAATAACATTAAACAATATTCTATCTCAAAAGATCCAATCATTGTTGAGATATAATTTTTGGAACAAACTAGTGTGGCTAAAAAAATTGGAGAAAAAAAAATCTAAATGACCTGAAACTATATCTTAGGCATTCCTGTAAACTATCATTTAATTATAAACAGAAGCATAGACTATCAATCTGTTATAAATCTGTGATAGTTGAATATTAGCCAGAAATGTCACCTAAAAGTGGGTGATTCTTGAATGCACCACACGGAGCACAATTAAAGTTACATGAAGGAAATGGATTCAGTGTTTGTGCAGGAAATTGGCAATATGGAGCACATTACACCTCACACACATCTGAAACACATTAATACAAGTAAAGGCTTATGGCTGAGCCCCATGGCCAAACATTAGTGTGAAAGAGAGCACATTCCATAAAGGATGCTGCCTGTTAAGAGAGGCGTTACATTTAACACAAATATAGTATCTCTGTGCTCTCCTCTTTCATAGTTAGATACAAAAAAAGAAGAGAACCACGGGTCTATTTATGTTTTAGTGTCAACATTGTCTGTATTCTGCTACCCAGGAGGAATGTAATGTCAGTAGCACAAATCGGTTGACATATTTACAAATGAAAGAAAATGTTTGAGACGAATATAAAAAAAACCTGATTGCTTTTCATTCTTCCCCACAGAGACCCGAGCCTTCAACGTTTTCCTCCAACAGCCTCCATGGAGCAGGAAAGATGTGTAAGATGGCAGGGCATCTGTGGCTCAGTGTCTAGAATAACTCTCTAAATAAAGAATAAAAGCAATCTGCTCTTGTTTCACTCAATGCACCTTTTCCCTTCCTGTTGCCAGGGGGATGACCAAGTGCATTTCATATGCGAGCCTCGCGCTCCACTGCCTCCTGAGCACAGAACCGAATCATGTTCCACTTTAAAAGACGTTAATTTTACATATTTAATGACGGGCTGATGGCTAAAGCAAGTGAGTGCCGCTTACAGAGAAGATGCAATGTTCTGGAAATCCTCTTCCTCACACCCTTCATCCTTAAAGATGTGACTTCTGTTAAAAGAAAGAAACAAAGAGAATGATATACTTTCTCTAAATACAAACTATATAAATGGTCTAATTGTTGCCCACTCTACAAATCATGGGTTCACTTGCTGCATTGGAATCCATACAAGGAGATTTCTCAATTTCATGGCAGATTAGCCTGATGTCGGGATTATCTCTTGTTATTTTAGGGCAGATAATACAAGATTATGATTTAATGGGATCTGTGAAATCAGATGGAAGACACCAGTGGCCTTTCTCAAGGATACTTCTGCAAAATGCAGTTCATTTTGGTCAAACTATGAACCAGTGAGGTGAAAACAATATATCCAAAGGGAGTATTTAACACACAAATGATCTCTTCAACACATATTAAGAGTTCACAGCTAGTGAAAAACACAGCTTTTGAGCTTGAGGTCATGTCCAATTTCTGTTAACACCTTAATGTTAATTCTGCATGTCCACTTCCCAAGGGCAGGAACGCTTCCCAATGTTGGGAAAAGAGATTCTGCATGCTTCAGAAATGAGCTAAGAGGTTTATAGTACAAATTCTGCCCTCTTTTTAAGGTAATTGGCTTGTGCTCAATGCTGTCATATCCAGAAGTGCAGTTGCTTTTGAAAAAACAGGACAGGAAAACAAGAGGCCAAGCCTCCCCAGGGTCAGTGCCCACCGCAGCCTGGATTATGGCACCAAAGGAATGCTGGGAAGCGTGTATTGATTTGGCCTGACACTTGCTGCCACATTTAGCTTAGCCGCCGCTGACTCGCTAAGGCTTCAAGCAGTTATCTGCCATATTCTCTACTATCTTTAAAGAGCACTGAGAAATTACCTCATGCCATGGAAGATTTATCATCACATAATTAGCTCAGTGCAGCTAACGGCAGATCCCTTTTGACTGCTGATACGAGCTTAAAGTTCATGTGCACAAGAGTATGCTTAATTAACTTGTTAGCATGAGCATGCTGAGATGAAACACTGGCCTTTATAAACTGCATTTGTTTAACAAATCGTCTGGGTGCTGTGCTCTGCTGTAGGATATCTGCTGGATATTACAGACAACACTGATACACCAGAGCACACATATAGAGGACCTTAACCAAGTGCTGCCAGGGCACATACATAACTATGAATATGATTTCATAATGCTGTAGTTTGGAGTGAATATCATATTTTTGGAAAATTCATTTTACTGATAGGTCAGTATCAACATTTTTGAACATTTCCTAATTATGTTAATATGATCCGGACCAGTTTACAACAAAAACTAAATGTTATGTTGCTAATCAGTTGTATATTTCCGACAGGTCTTAAGTATTTTCTGTTAAAGTAAAAAGTGGACTATACTATAAAGTGGCAAAAAAAATTATGCTCAGGTAAAGTACAAGAGCCTTAAAATAATACTTAAGTACAGCATAGACAAAGTACAGAGTGAATGAGGGTTAAATAGTACATTTCCATTTTGAATAGAGCGTAGCTTCAACAATAAAAATCACCTTACTTACAAGTTTCATCGGCATCTCTTGGTCTTCCTCGGAGTTGAAGAGGTGGGCGGCACCCCAGGGTCTCTGTCCGGACTTCCATTGGCTCATTATCTAAACTCTGGCCCCTCTGGGACAAGTTGCATGTCTTTGGTGATGTGATGACAACTGAGCAAACGCCCCCTGCTGAAAAACACCAGGAGATGCGATTAAAAGCTAGTAGGTGAACCTAAAAATCATGATTTTACCAAATGCAAAACATTTCACTATGCAAACTATAGCATTGTACAATTATTAGTACGCAGTTTGCAATTGGGACATGGCCAGAGTTGTTGGTTTTTCATTGCACAAACCCCAACTTGTGATTGTGTTAGCCATTTAATGCTAGCACAGGCTTCTGCTAAGGTTGTGGCTTCCTCTTTTTCCAGTGAGTATTTATTAAAAGGCAGTGAATGATTGTGTCTCCATTGGATTTGTTATATACAGTAACATCAGATAATTGCCCGCAATCCCCAATACCTCCACAAAGACTACATCTAGACTAATGAGGAAGATTTTAAGCTATAGAGGTTACAGCATATTTTCATGGCTTTACAGAAAATGAAAATGTAAACTAACAGCTTGAGATGATGTGTTGCACAGGCAGCCATCTTTAAGCCCTACTCTCTTTTTCTCGTTGCGTTTGTGATGTTCAGTGAAATGTTGTCCAGTGTCATGAGCCAATTTGACTCCTCACATGCGCGGTGTTCACATTTCCACTGAGCTGTAAACAGCCTTACAGCCAATGTTGCTTCTCTGCATGATGCTGGGCAACTGCTATGAGCAAAGAGCAACCCTTGGCATATATTCGACTTGAATCATCCAACACTTTACCCTTTGGAGCACCCATTGGCTTTAAGTGGTCAAACGCCATCTTATTTTATTCATGTTACGGCACTTCTGCGCCCTTTACTCAGGCACTCTTGGAGCAAAAGTCTCACCCCGTTTCCTCTCAACAACTGTCAGCCAGATCTGATTTCTCCTTTTTAATCTTAATGCTTTCCATTTAATTTAATCCTGGGAGTAACAGTTGTAACGTCATAGAGCATTTTCTGCATCTCTGTCAGCTACAAATGCAGTTGTGGGACCGCGCTGAATGAAATGGGCAAAGACAGCTTCCCAGTCGCCAGGGGTGTTATTCTAAGATCAGGCTGGAATCAGAAGTTTTGTCGGTTTCAGTTAACCAGGGCGCTGCTAAATGGCTTAAGCCAAGCATCAGTGCACCCAGCAAAGGCTCTGAGATATTGCTGCATGACAGCTAAAGTAGCTGGGTGCATCACGGACATGTACCCAGCCTAAAGAGCCCTCAGGCTTTCTCTTCTTCATGACTGACTTTTAAGTGTTTTATCCCTGGGCTGGGACACAGCGATAATGTGCATTAAGATCAAGAACACTTATTTCAATTGTGCTCTATGTTTTATTCTGGCCTTAAATTCAGCAGTGTCTAGACTGTGCCTTTCTGAAAATAGCTGACATGGGAGGATCCAATGAATTTAAGTATGCTAACATTAGCCTTCACTATTATTGTTGTTGCAATGCAGAAATTAGATTCTCTTTCAAATGTAGTTGGTTAAGCATTAGCAAAGCCATATCATTTCTTGTAAAAACGTATGTTAAAAAACTATTAAAAAGAGGTATTATTCCTCAGTCTGTCCATATACAAAAACATCTACATATACTGGTCAAAGCAACAGTGATATATTATTTTTCTGTGATTCGAAAGGATGAGGCCGATGTTGTTCAATATTTCATTTGTTTTTCTGTGAAAAGACCAAAACCAGTCATTCATTAACCCAGTGTTTCCCATACATCGATTCATTTCTGGCAGCCAAAGATCTTTCATAATGGGTCACAAAAAAAGGCTATCTCATTTCCTAAAAACAACGGAGCCCCCATGTTACTAAAACTGAATCAAAGAGTGCATGTTAGGCACTATTTTTAGAGGTGGATTTGGTGCTCCACTGTGTATCTACAGCAGAAGGACTGATTATTTATTTATATATCATAGTGCCTTTTTATAACTGAATGAAGAAACATGGTACCATCTAGTGTAAGAGTATGGCTAATTACTGCACTATTAGTTTGACAACAATAAAGCTCTATGGCACAGAGGAATGTTTCAAAGTTGGCTACAGAGACATTACTTGTTGTTAGTAGGGATGCTCCGATCGATCGGTCACCGATCGATATCGGCCGATACTCACTCTCTACCGATCGATCGGTGCTCTCTAAACATGCCGATCGCGAGAGCCGATCGCATGACGTAAAATACATGACAATTTTCTCTGTGTGCGGCAAAACAAGCTCGCCAAAATGTCTTCACCGGTCTGGCATTATTTTAAGGTCTCCGAAAAAGACAGTAAAATAGCGGTATGCAACGTGTGTGTGAAGCAGAAATCCTGCAGCTCCGCCCGCCGGACCGGTAAGCGGAGCGAAACACACAAGAGTTAGACCTAACACACTTAGCTATTTTATCTACCTCTGGAACAAGCTAAACTAGTTATTATAGATCAGTGAGCTGCATGAGATACTGACAGGCTGTCAGGAGAGGGAGAGAGGGGGAGAGGGGGAGAGAGAGAGGGAGAGAGGAAAAGAGAGCGCTTCCGCTCATTTCTCCCGTGTTATTATCCAAAGTGAATGTAAACTTGAATAATGTACATCATTTGAATGTAATAATTAAGTTGATTGTTGTTTGTGGAAGCTCCACAGAATGAGCCCCATTAACTGAGTTTAAACATCACTTTTAATGGAAGATTTAAAGTGATGTTTAAATCTTCCATTTAGGCCCCGCCCACTTGATCGGATTGGCGATCGGTATCGGCCGATACTGATTCCGGCGATCGGCGATAGGCCCCGAAATTGGCAATCGGAGCATCCCTAGTTGTTAGCATCAACTAATTGTTGCTTTTGGGAAACAAAAAATGTAATACCACCAATATCATGCTATAAAACAATTTCTGCTTCTAGACAAGAACTATTCTTTCTCACACACAGTTAAAGGTAGGGTAGGTAAGAATGGAGAAACCAGCTCGAGAAGTACGCAGCCGAAAAAAATCTGCCCCTTACTAAAGACTTCCTTACTGAGCCCCTCCTCCAATACACACGAACGCGCACATGACCAATGAGGGCACGAGATAAATGTGTGCACGAGATGGAAGGCTGACAGGCAGGTAGGCAATTCGAAATTCTATCTATACGGCGCTGGGCCCGGCTAAAATAATTGGTGGTCGTGCTTTTTACAGCGCCACGGCTTCCACAGATGACATTTGTATGTATTTATTTATTGTCAAATAAACCCCACCTTTAATTATAAATACCATTTGGAAAATAAAATGTACCTACGCCAAAACATAACATGTATTCAAAAAAGGAAAGTATACTTGTAGGAGCGTTAACCCAATGCTTAAGCTACTCTGTGGTGTTTAAACGTATGGTTTAAACACCGGGAATGACCTGGCTCGCGCGCTATATTTAAGTGAATAAAGAAACCGTTTGTGTTGTTGCTTCACTAAAGAACCGGCCGGCTTGTTTTACTCGCAGTTACAGCATTTACAAACCATTTATTGTGTCAGTGCACAAGTAATAGGAGTCCATTTCCATTCATATTTCATTCATTAATTCATTCAAAGAACAAACAATCATTGCGGTACTTACGAAAACTCCCGCTTCAACGTTCAAAACTCATATGCATTTCCGGGTTTAGACCAGACACACCCAATGATGTGACATGACACACCTGTGCCCAATAGGACAGCGACACCCATATGGCAAACACCGTAAATAAAACATAATTGTGACAGCTCGAACTCATACATAACCATTCATTAAATGGCTCATAAAATACTATTTGCAAACAGAAAAAGCATTGCAATTATTCTATTTAACTGCAATGAGTCTGTGGAAAGCACTACAAAGCTGTCATGTAAATTAAGGAACAGTGAGCTGGCTCAGTGATAGTAAAACATCAACAACTGCAATGGGGAGTATACTATATACCAAAATCATAAGTAAACCTACTCAGGCTATTAAATTAAGATGTACTTTTACCCATATGCAAGCTGTGGAAGTCTTTCCCAATAAATGCATCTGCAGAGAAAATGTATTTTGCCTAGTTCCTGCCCCACTCCCAGTGATTGGAGCCTTCACACACACCTGCGCTCAGACACTAACATTACATTACATGTCATTTGTTAGACGCTTTTATCCAAAGCGACTAACGATGACAATGGTGATATAAATTAAAGTTGATATGGTTAAAACGAGTGGGAGAGGTTCTTGTGATTATTATTGACAGGAGTTCTGTTAATATTCTCAATATTAGTGTGCAAAATATTCCTACTCTGACACAATGGATTTGACTCCATGTATAAAAGTCAGTTTATTCATATTCATACATTCGTGGAAAAGCTCCAGGCACTGTCATTACCTAAACACACACTCAATCTTAATCAATCCACCCCAAAGCCGGGGAATCTTCTCAGCATGTGATTTCAGATCTCATCTATGTTTAATGTTCACTCAGACAAAAAATAATCTAGATGTGTCTTGTGGTGTCTTTATTCAACAAACCAGACTTAAGTGATTGAAACCAACCAATTTAACAATCAATTGATATTTGTTGGGCTTCCTAGCAGGCCAACAATCCAACCAAAACAAAGCATGACACTGGAATATTACCAAGCTGCTCAATTTGAAACAAAGTTTTCACAAACCTGTGATATTTGGAGACACATGCAGGCCATCCCAAAGCAATATCACTTTTTTGGAAGTTGAAGCATGGTTTGATGAGATTCACTTCTCTGAAAAGCTGCTACTTCCTGGACAGTGTCATGCCCAGGTGGGCGTCGACAGGGAATCCAAGCAATCAAGCAATTACATCCATCGAACATTACAGTTCAATGTCAGAAAATACAGTACATTACAATATGTACAAATAAATTGAGACTCAAGAAACTTCTTAAGTAAAGGATTTGATTATCAGGTATTGAACCCCCAAAAATGAGAACTTTAACACATCTTGTATCTAAAGAAACAGACCCATACCCAAACATTAAACAACCCCCGCAAATAAAAATAAAAATTCGATTTTTGTATTATCCAAAGTGTTTGTATTCCGTGGCATTTGTATTCATATTTGCATTTTTATTCAGTGGCAGTCAGAGTGAATCTGTCGTGTAAACTTGATGGGTTTCTATTCCCTCTGGAAGTATAAGATGAGACAACAGGTTGATTATAAACCTTTAATCGTGAATACTAAATCATTTTGAATAGTATGAATACAAATTATTTTCACACAATTAATTAATAAGAGACATGGAACTATTGTTTAGCGATGTAGATGCAGTGAAGTCACAGGGCATGGGTAAGCTCATATGTGTGTATTTGTAGGAAATCATTTTGGTCCAAACTGAAATGTCTCAATGATACAACAGCGTTTGAATGTTTAAAACTCTGGTTTATGACCAAATACCAGAAAAACTCCTCCAACAAACTAAATAATTTGATAAAAATGTAGTTAATAAGCATGCTAAATCTTAGAGTTCAAAGGCTTTGTGCTACCGGTAAAAGCTTGTGTCTTGAACAATCAGATGCCTTCTCTATACAGATCTTCCCTTTGATCACTCACTATAACAGAGTATCCGAGCGTTGCAGGAAAAAATCAAAACAAATGATCACAATCAAACTCAGGGGGAACATGTCAACAAACATGATTATTATGCTGAGCCCGCAGGTCAAGTTAAAGCCTGTGTGGCCTTGTTGCACGGTGACCTCTGACCGTCACGCTGAAGGAGAAACCCCAAATAAAGCAACAGAAAAACGTCACAAAGAAACCCTCACACGTACCTCCCAAGATTATAAACAGCAGCAGTCAATCAACCCGGACGCAGCCTCTTATTTCCAAGACTAAGTGACTTTCACAAACTGTTATTTCTATTGTTAGATTATGTTGTGGTTAGGGGATCCCAACACTATTAAAGTGGAATCACCTTAACCCAGTTGGACCAGCTTTGGTCGTAGCTGAGGGGTTTTTCTACATGAATGTTTGGTGGGGTTTTGCACACAGTCACGCTACACTGCTCGCATTATCTCTGCTTCACGTGTTCCCCATGAGTTTGTTCAGGGTCTGTAACAAAGAAAGTGGTTTATTATCACCCACCAGAGGAGTTGTCTGCACATGTACCATTCGGTAATTGCTGCCGCCTAACCAGCAGACTCAATTGGACCTGACATTGAGCCATTATTAGGAAATGAAATGCTGTTTTTGCAATAATGGGAGTTTGGCAAGGCCCAGTGAATACGGATGGTAAAAGGATCATTCAGTTACATCAACAAATGTGCTAAAATACTGTGTGATGTGGGTACTTTTCACTCGAAGTTCAATAAACCACGGTATAATTTATGAATGAAATGAGAACATTTGATGGTTTTTTTGTTCTGGAGTAGGTGCCATTGTAACTCAAACCTGATGTGTTCTAGCTATTGTGCTTAAGAACATTACATGGCTTGCTGCTGTTCAAACATCAATGCTAACTTTGCAGGAAACAGTGGCAGTATTAGAACAATAATGTCTTGATGATACACTTGTTACAGGGAATCGATTCTCGAGGACGTTGTGAAGAAGCAAAGAAGGAAGCCAGAGTGACCTTAAATTCGTTTTATTTAAAGATGCATGTGACTTGAGAAGTGTAATGTCCTCAAACAGCAAATAAATATCCAAATGTTTGCTTACCAGTTTGCACTTGACAACATGAAAGGTGGAAGTCAAAAGCAGAATGTCCGGAATAAAACTGCAATCTCTATTTTATACTGTTTGAAAGCCTGTAGCTGTAAACAAGGAATACAATTTGTTTCTGAAATCATGTGCTGTACTTTAAATACTGCTCCCTTCAAAGTAATCTAGTTCAGTTTCTACAGCTTGCATTTGTACGAATAAACTCAACCAGAGGGACTGAATGCTGAGAAGTGAAATATACTGTATATCATTCTAACTGTGTTTCAAGTGCTTGTGTTGGGATGGAAATCTGCACTAAACACTTTATCTCCACTTCCCTCAAGTTAGCTCATCTTCTGACTCCTAAGAGGGGTCAAAAAAATAATCATAAACAATTCAACTTATATAAACCATAATAGTTTTTGTAGTGCAGATAGGAACAATGAGGGGACTTAGTAGGACATAAGTGACATACTTTAGGACAAGGATGCACCAATATGTTTATATCTAAGCCTTTTTCTTACCATGAAGAACCAAACAAAACAATAATGTCCCTCTACTGTTAAGCTATAGCAAATGTGTGACACACAAGGTTTGCTGATGGAAAGTAATGCTCGATAGGTTTTGTTTTATTGTCTCTTTTTGGATTTCTTAACTATTTCTTATCTTAGTTGTGCTATCTTGTCTTTTCTTTCTTTTCATCTTCATTGTTTCTTCCCCCTTTACAGCCCTTTGTAACCCCTGGTCTTTTGCAAGTCCTGAATGCTATAAATAAAGTTGCTGGATTCAAATTACATGTGTTTCACTGCCAACACATTTTACAGTTGTATTCTAAATGAGCGAATAGGTGTATGAAGAAATGAATACAAATAAAAGTAACCTCCTGCTCTGACACTGGCACCTCACATGGAGGACTGAGTAAAATAGTCATAGTTACAAACTGATCTTGAGTCGGGACATAAGCGTATTAAAGCTGCTTTGAGAACAGCTTCACTGGACAGAAATGAGGCGTTTCTCAGCTCCTTGCCAGCAGCATGATGCTAACACAACATGGCAGCTCGGGGCGGCTCTATGCGACTTTCTCAGCCCCGCCAAGTAATTGGTGACCCAGCAGCACCCCACCTGACAAGGGGCGGCTCGAGGAACCGGCCCCAGAAAAGCAAACAGGGTCAATCCGGCATGGGATTGTCGTATGCTCGCTAAAAAAGCATGTGACAAGTAAAAAGCAGTCATTCATTCAGAGCGAGGCACAGGTTTGACACAGTGTTTGGTTTGGTTTAGACTTCAGTCCCATCACTTTGTGGGAGGGAGCAGGGTGGCATTAATGTCACATTTCAACATTCCAGCTAATTTCTGGAGCAAAGTTATTCTGAGCTAACTGACAAACCTGGCTTCATGCAGCTCAAATAAGCAAGGTTACTCATAAAAACTGAGAGATCTGCCTGTGAGATTCTCACTACATTAACTGTCAGATTACTTAAGACGTGCACTTCATGGGCAGTCTTCATGCCAGATGTATGCTCGCAGCATTTTACACTTCATCACATATTTATTTGATTCCTAAGTGCATTTTTACACTAGGCAAATGGCTTATGAATCACCAGTAAACCCATTTTGTTCCTCTCGTGTAATGTAATTAATTGTAATCTGGAAGCATTGAGTTAATGTGCACATACTGTAGGAAAACAAAGAAACTGAAATCAGATGTCCAGCAAAAAACAACAACAGTAACCTACAAAGTGAATGAATATTTGCTCATATACTATAATATTGCTGCAAAGAAAACCGTTCAACAGTTGCCCTTGATTTCCAATAAACACTTTCAACAAGTGCATTAAAGACACTTTTCTTGAAATACTGTGCAATAATCACCTTATGTGAAAACCACCATTGTCTCAACCACCAGATAACATATGTCAATACATTCTGAAGTTGCTGCTCATCATTTTTAGCCATGGATGTGTACTTAGCTAATTATTTGTCTTTTATTCTAGCATAACTAATGAGCACTTTTCTTCTAATGTGTTAGCTTATTCTGTATCATTGTAGCCTATGCCTTTTGCTGTAATAATGTCAATTGTGCTGTGGGACTAATACAGGATTCTGATTCTGAACCACCCTGGTAAATCATCTCTGTACAGACACTAATGGAAAAAGAAAATGCTAAAGAATTGACCTGGAAACTGAACAAAAAACCCACTATTCCTGCTTACAATAGGATGGCTACATACCATATCATTTGGAAGCCTGTTGCTCCATGTCAAATGTATTAACCTACGGCTATATGAACTGCCCAAACTTATTTTCGACTGCTGTAAAACCACAAGCACAGTTGAGCTTGAAAGATCATATCTTAACTTCGGTTAAAACAAATTATATATAGTTAAAAACAAGGCCCAGTGTGTCCTTTTATCTGTGAATGGAGTCAGATCTCCCCATCCTCAACCACCTGTAAACACAATACACATTAATGAAGTTCTGTAATTTGATCACATGATGACAAACTAAACCATATGTGCACACAGCAACCAAGATGTGGCTGAAAGGACTCTGTTGTACCTTTTGAATATCTCATTACCATACAATACCATACTGACACTACCAATGTACAGTGTACATGTAGGGGTGGGTATCGTTAAGGTTTTAACGGTACTACTACTTTTATCGATACCGCTTATCGGTCCGGTCTTTTAACGGTACTCTTATCGGTTCTTTTGGAGAGAAAAAAAAGGTAAACTAACTAAACAAATTGTGAACAAAACTAACATTGCTTTTTATTTAAATTAAATACATAATATTTCACATCAAAAGAAACAACAAAATCGTATTAAATAATCTGATGACAGAATAGCAGAAACTTTAACAAAAATAAATAACTCAGTTACCTCTAATCATTAACCCATGTTTGTATAATGTAGTTAACTCCGTGTGTTGCTGCTAGCATACATAACACCTAACGTGGAAACGTTACTCGTGGATGGAGCTACAGAGCTGCTAGAAAGACAGTCGAACCCGGTGCATTCCTCCGTCTGAATGTGGTGCACTTTTGCTAAATGTTTAGACAAATTGCTCGTGTTACCGCCCTTACATGCTAAACTCTTATTGCACTTTAGGCAACGAGCATCGAGACGGGTAAAGTTTAACCACACCTCGGAGCGCGTTCTCTCCGCCATCTCCTCCGTGTGTGTAAACTGCCCCGCCCCCTCGCACACAGACGGGAGAGAGATCGAAAATACTAAAAATAATCATAGAAGCATTTTGCAGCCTTTTTGCATGTTAGAAACGGAGTTGGCGACACTAAAACTGCAATATAATGTTTGTGTAGCAATAATACATATGAGATATATTTTGTACATGTCTCCAGTACCGCTAACGTCGGAGCTTAACGGTACCACGGTCTTTAATAATTCAGCCCCGGGGCCCGTTTAATACCGGGGCTCCGTACCCATCCCTAGTCACATGCCTGTACAGTACGTCACGGATAAAGACACAGCTGATGCCAACAGACAGAACACAGGAGCACAATGTATTTCCAGCTCTACTGTACATCCATTCTCTGTTTGGCTGAGCGGGTTTGATGCCAAATCATGTGTTTGTGTTTTGTAAATCCCCTGAGAAGCCTGATGTTTTTTTCACTGACTTGTCATGGGTCAACTAGTTCACTGAGCAGACTTCTCTCTAGGATTCTATCGTGGTATTCCTCGACCTTTACGCGGGGGTAATTTGATTTTCCCACGCTTCTTTTAGTGAACTCACAAAAAAGTGGCGGTTTTGTTTATAAGATTTGGGACTTCACCGATCCCTAGGGCTGTGATGCTCTTGCACGCTTTATTGCAAATGGTAGCATACTGTTTTTCATTGTAGGCGTGTTTGTCCACTTGGGTTTTATTCAGGTGAACTTGTGTTGTTTTATTTAGCTGAGTGTAACACAGTTTGGCTCAGCTCTTTAACCTTTTATTTATTCCTTGTTTTCTCAAGCTGATTCTCATTTCTGATTGTTTTTTTTTCATGCTTATGCCTCAACTTGGTACGTAACTCAATACCTCCCTTGAAATTAAACTCAAAAATGTAACTAATGTATTTGGCAATCATAAATAATATCCCAGTGTTTATTATTTGTATATATGTCATGATTTTAACAATATACAAATATCATAGAAACGTTTACACGACTGTGGTGTATGAGCTTTCAACAGCAGGAAGTATTTAAAGCAGATTAGCTCCACCTCTAAACTGGTATTGGAAATGTACAAAAACAGAAATGAGCTTTCCCGCTAATTATAATGACAGAAGTTGTATTCATTATCTGGGATTAATCAGGTCATAGAGAAGGGTGTATTTGATTTAAGGAGTTTAAATGTGTGTAGATTTAATCAGTGGGGAGGCACCTGGTAAAGCTGAATATTATACTTGTTTTTATTATTCAGTTTTCTTTCCTTGATTTTTATGGACCAGGATACCTCCATAAATATATTCTTAATAACACATTCAGACAATGGATAATCACTTTTTGCCAGAACAAATGGCAAATAGTGATTAAAGCATATTAAGACTTATAGACTGCTTAATTTTAAGATTTTCAAATACTTCTATAAAGACTTTTAGGAAATGTAACATTATTTTAGAAATGTAAATTATTTTATAATCATTATAATTTACTTAATGGTTAGCAACTTTTTTGTTCATCTGTATTTTAAAAGATGCTGCACTGCAACATCTGAACAAAAAGAAATGCAATATAATTTAGGAAAGCCTTATTATACAAAAGATAACTTAAGATACATGATCACAGAACTATTTCTGCACATTTTGCAAAAGTTAAGTGTGTGGGAGAAATACTTGAGCCAATAGTTTGCAGTAACTTGGGTCAGAAATTGAAGTAGCATGCCCTCTAGTGGATCCCTAGTTTCATTACAGGTATGGTGCAGCTGTATTGACTTTATAAACAAACACTGAATGGACACAAAAGTTCTTCATTTTGTCTGGAAAGATTTTATTACAATTATATTTCATGGTGGTGATTAACAGCATATGTAAAGTGTGAATGCTAACATGAAGACCAGCCACCTAGCTTTGACACTTATCTGCAGTGTGACATCAATCAGAGGCAGCACATCCATTACAGGATAGCTGTGTTTGTGTGTATACAGTGGAAGGAGGTACATGAACTGTCTAATGGTGTTTGAGCAGCCATGTTGGTTCTGGGCCCTCCGGCAGGATGAAGTAGCTCCACCACCAGGGCTTCTTTGCACTCTCCGGGCGGTTTTGGGTCACATCGGCCATCAGGGTGTAGCGCTCGTACTGGTTGTAAGGGTCGAAGCGGTCGTAGCTGCCCATGGGAGGGATGGAGTCCTCCTCCTTTTGATTGTCAGGCTCTAGCTCAGCTTTCTTCAACAGGAAGTCCACCCGGCCTGCTGTGTGCATGTGACCGGGCAGGTGGACTTTCTTTATAGCTTTGGCGTAGCCGGGGGCCGAGGCCGTGACGATGTGGACCCCGGGGGTGAGGAGGCGCCAGTAGTCTCCGTTCTCAGCTGCGCAGGGAGAAGCAGGCTTAGTGTTTGGATTTATAATTAACATTACAAATAGGTAGGGCTACCACACCAATGTTACACTGCACTCATCACAGGGAAGCCTTTACATTGTTGGGAAAGATGGAAGTGTAAATGTCAACTCAAAACAGATTTACTTTAGAGTTGGTAGTGCAAGAATTAATAATACTCTTAATATAATTATAACACTATATTCAGGTTTTAAATGAAAGTAAAATGACAGATATTGGTTGAAGTGTGGCATCCATCTTTGTTTGGTCTTCAGGCTCTCCCAGCAGGATATATCAGCTTGCAGAAGAATCAGAGGCTTTGTTGTTTGTTTATGGCAGTGTGATATACAATGTGATATACAATGTGATATACAATGCCCCTTAACAGAAAAACAGTCATGTTGGCCATAACAAACAAGATAAACAAGGAAATAAATCTAATGTCATAGATTTGTCTGATTCATCTATGGAATAAGGAGGCACATTGTTAGCAGCAGAGATGTATTACCTGTGGTGACGTCATGGCGTATTCCTCTGACTGATATTTGTGCACCTTTGACTGCATTTCCATCCTCGTCTTTTACGATGCCTTTGATACCTCGGTGGGCCTGAGGAACAACACAGGAAAAATAATTGCAAATGCAGTTGGAAGTTAACCTCAATAATGATGAACATCTCCATGCATCAAAAGTTAAGGATGCCAGCAGTTTTTCTTTAATTGAAACCGCACTCTCAGAGCAAAAGTCTGTTTGTGGGAGCTTATATCTTTACTTAAGTAGTAACTTAAAGCCTCCACTTACGCTGTAGTAAAGAAGAGATGTGTTCAAAAGTTTTGGGAGGGGGAAATCCCTTTACATCAGTGCATCCTTAAATCATATATCTACTTACTGCTTCCATAAATGTGAGTAAAGCCTCAAAGTTTTCATGCCAGCCGTTAAACAACTCGTCTTCAGCGGGGAACTTTTCACAGCCCAGCTCCACAGTCACCTCGAAGCAGTTGGTGTGAAGATAGTTGAAGTCCTGCATGCCTGACCAAAGACAAAAACAAAATTGCTTTACCCAGAAATCCCTGAGAAGCCGTGCTGATCTTTCCCCTACACTTCTGTTTACTATCATGTGTCCAACAGCGACCTCTGGTGGCTCCATCTGACATTTCAGTTGTATTTCAAATTAAGAAATGGACATCGACACTGTTAGGGTTGAATAATGTTAACTTTTTCAACTTACTGCCTGCAATGCTGGACCACTGCGCTCCGTTAACGGTTCCTTTCTCACTGACACCATGAGACGATCCACAGCGGGCACTTGAAGTGGACATCGACTCATGTGCATTTGCATATGTTCTTGCAAGAAGCTTGAATACCTACGGAATAAAAGGGTTATTTTTATCTTGATGTGATTGTGTTTATATAAATATCTTTAATTGACTTATGTTACATGGAGTTACTGTTGCAAAATCCAATTTCCACTTGGCATAAATAAAGCATTTCTGATTCTGATTAATATATATTGATGTATGTCTAAAAGTCATAATCACTTTCATAGTATTTTTTAGCAGCTTTTATTCATTTTGAGACTATCAGGGTAAAGATATGTAATTCTTATTCAATGCACTTTTAATCGGTGATGTGTTAAGTGTAACCAGCTGACCTTGGCGTCCGGCGTCGGGGACAACATGTTGCGCTGCAGCGGGTGTTTGGACAGGTCGTAGGGGTAGGACACCACCAGGTCTCCACCGTGGAAATTAGCGGAGAGCACGAAGGGGATGGAGCGGATCCACTTCATGACGGCGTAGGTCTCTGGGGCAACCTGGATTGCAGCATTAAGACTTATTTGGACCGAGAAATGAAATAAATCAGGACTTTAAAATGACATTCACTGCCATGAGATGTATGGAGAAGGGTCCATACTGTACCTTACCAAACCAGTAAGAGTCTGGGATGGGGATGTGGTCGGTGCGGTAACGCCTCTGTCTGCGGCGGCTGTAGGCGATGGAGGTCAGGTCGGGGAAGTTTCTGTTCAGGTCGATGTTCTGAGCGTTGTTCCGGCCAACGTTGGAAAAGTCATATCTGGGACCCTGTGGAATGCATACGTGTTACAGGAAATAAGACGTAGGGTATTATTCATTAATGTGTGGAATGTTTGAATGAAACTGTATTTTTATTTAGTTTTGGATAGTTTGGATGTTTTTGCTATATCATTCTTTATTTGTAGTATCCCACTTTATGGCAAATATATACGTTGCCTTAGCTTGCTTAGGCTTTAACTTCATATGTTAATATTACTGTATAACTGTAAGGAAATGTGTTCATCACATGATCAAAGACTCAAGCTGGTTTATTTATTTTCTAAAAAACAGTCAGAAACCCAAATCTTAAATCTAAAGATTACATTTCAAACGGATTATTAAATTCGCACTCCTGCTAAAAGGTATTCAAATATCTTACAAACTCAGGTATGTTTGTCCCATGCGGTTTAACTAACATTTAAAAAGGATGTAAGAATGCTGGTTTGCTTTCCAAATGTATCACAAAACAAACTGCCTGAATTGCTCAGTGATACATCCCTGCAGCCGTGGAGAACTGACCTCCTCGTCGTCCTCGCTGTAGTTATTGTCCTGCAGCCCAGACACAGCCAGATCGTGCCCGTCGGGGTTCATGCAGGGCAGGATGTGGATGCGGGTGGTGTTGATGATGGTCTGGATGCGCTCGTTGCCCAGCAGATACTCGGAGCACATGTGCTGAGCCAGGAGGATCAGCAGCTCGCGGCCCAGGACCTCGTTCCCGTGCATGTTGCCCACGTACTTCATCTCTGGCTCCACTACAGACACATCAACAGTAACTGGACTGTTTATAAACGAAAACTAATGCAGACTTTGCCGAGCTGTACTCACGCAGTTCATGTTCTCCGGGGTTTCTGGAGAACTCGATGACGAGCAGCTCCGTGCCCTCGGTGCTGCTGCCGATGCTGTACGTCCTCGCTATGTCCTCGCACTTCTCCTCCGTTTTCTTCAAGATACTGATCATCTGAGCGTTGGTGTGATGGTTGAACTTTATCATGTCGTCACGATACTCGGGAGGAGTCTCCATGCCGTCGACTTCCTCTTCATTCTGCTCTGCTGTAGAGAAAAACATTTGTCTTTTACTTTGTTTGCCATTGTTTTTACAGCTTGAAAACATCCCTTGACTTAGTAGATGTTATAATATTCATGAGATCCTATTTAAATGACTTTGTTACAGCTAAAAGTAATACTACTGGAACCTGTTACCCCTAACATTGCAGCATGGTTTCATCAGTTTTCATCAATGCGCTTTTAGATCAAAACCGTGGCCGCATTTTAGATCCATCAAACAAAAAGGCTGTCTACATTCCTGTAAGGCTGCCAGGTTATAAATACAGTTTGGAGAGTCTGGTATGTACAGCAGTACAGCACACATGCAAAAGGGAGGGTGGAAAGTTGATCTGACACCAAATGCCTGATAGGCCCAATGTGCTTATTTCAGCTGACACATTAAAAGTGAGAACCAGCTGATGCTGCCCTTATTTCTGGGTTCACACTTATTCTGACAGCAGTAGCAGCTCCAAAACCACACGGAGCACATTAAAGCTGCGTGCTGTCCGATTCAAATGATGCCAAAACTGTCTCTTTTGGTTTAGATGCCACATTTGTTCAGTGAAAAGCTGTTATTAGTTGTATTCAATGATAGGTTGAGTCTTTAAAAGGGGCTTGCTTGTATTAGAACGCAGCCCCACCCGCCCCCATCACTCTGTGTGACTCCCCAGAAACTGCTGTGGAGTCTTTCCGCAGAACATCTGCTCCCTCTTGATGTTCTTCCTGAGGCAGCTGAAGAAATTCAACCTGCCAAAGACAATGATGGTGAACTTCTACACCTCCATCATCGAGTCCATCCTCACCTCCTCCATCACCATCTGGTACGCTGCAGCCACAGCCAAGGATAAGGGCAGGCTGCAGCGGGTCATCCGCTCTGCAGAGAAGGTGATCGGCTGTAATCTGCCATCCCTCCACGACCTGCACGCCTCCAGGACCCTGAGGGGCAGGGAAGATAGTGGCCGACCCCTCCCACCCTGGACACAAACGGTTCGCCCCCCTCCCCTCTGGCAGGAGGCTGCGCTCCATCAGGACCAAAACCTCTCGCCACCTGAACAGTTTCTTCCCCTCCGCTACCGGCCTCTTAAACAAAGCCCGGCCCCCCCACAGCCACAACGTAGACTCTATATGCATTACAGTAATGCACACAATGTTCAAATACTGCTTACTGCGCATATTCTTATTTCATATTCTATAATTCCTGCATTCTATTTCGCTGTAAATAACTACTTTATTTTATTGCTATCTAAGTATATATTTTATTACAGTGTCCTTAAAGATTTTTTGTTTTATATTTTATGTATTCACCACGACATCAAGTCAAATTCCTCGTATGTGTGTCTGATTCTGATTAGCAGACACCATCACATTCATTTTGAGATCATATGTTTGCACTAGTATATGACACAGCAGCCATACCATAGGTTTTATTTATTTGTCTTACATTTTAATTTGTTTATTTATAATAAAGCTACTTGGTTGTGTTTTTCAGTTTTTAAGGTTCTTATTGGATATATTTTTTAACTTGGCTGTTTTGCAAATGAGATATTGTATGTATTTCCAAGTCAAAATGAAGGTTGAAATTAAATTAATCTCCTATTTTATGTCTTTTTATTTCCCTGGGATGCAATTCAAGTAGAATGCAATATTGCAAGCAGTTTCTACTAACATGTCTTTTGCTACACGTGTACACCAAGCTACGAATGCTATACAGGAATGCTTGAAGTCACATGAATTCATGACAGGACATCAGTTTGAAGTTAATGTGAATATGGGAATAATTACACGGGTCAACCTACTGCCAGACATCTGACATGAATTCTGCATGGCTGAAAATGTTATGCCCGACAATAAAAAGTTAAACACTTTCATACAGTAGAACAGGTTGAAACCAAGTCGTTCATTTTAAAAGCTTTATCCAAGTACATACTTTAAATTATACAAATTCAAAAAGAATATGACCCAATTTTCAAATAGTTCTCAATGCTCTCACATGATTTCTGCTGTTAGAGGAGCAGAGTGTCTTTTTATTTTTACAAACTTGTTTTTGACTTCTAGGATTTACAACAGTCTCCAGGAAATACTGTCAGGCGATGTTTGCCTTTCTGTCGAGCATTAAGGCAGCGTTTATGGGGATACACTGCTAATAAACACTTGGCAATAGCCACAGGAGTCGGTGTTAGTGAGGGTTTATGTGAGGAAACAAGGCGTTCCAGCTGGACTTTATTTTGAGGTGAGCCACATGAGCATGTGTGTGAGCCAGATGCCTGCTCTATTAAAGCTCAAAGGACTGTACTGTACTTGTGTTTCTCTTGCAGATGAAAACAAAAAAGGTAAAAACCGCAATATATTAACAGGGATAAAATGAGTCATAGACAAAAATAAAGTCAGGCCACTGAGGACAGAATACAGGGTTGTGTTTTGTTGCCAGACGAAGTAGAGGAAGTCTCCAAAAATGGAACTAAACTTTTTTACTCTAAATCATATTGTGCTCCTCACCAAACTAAATGCCTTTTTAGACCCTCGCAGTTCACATATCGTTTTGATGTTTTTACAACTGGTGTTTAATGGCGTTGTGTTTTTTCTGCATGGATCTCTCCTGCAACTCTAAAAAGACTATCAAATTGTTTCAAACAAAGTAGAATTGGAAATTAAAATGAAAAGCTCTAACGGTGATTTTGGCATGGTTTCTTATAACATACATATTATTCTTAGGCTTGAGAGAAGGTTTACCGTTTTTTCAAGTCAAAAGGCCTCAAGTAAAGTTGCAAGTCATTTTAGATTTTTAGTCTTAGTCATTGTACCTTCTTCTTTCAGTCTTTATTTCGAACAGATTAAAAAATAACAAATGTGAAAAACAGAATACCGTATTGTTATAATACAGTATTTATCCACATTCATGGTAATATTTGTATATTCAACAAAAAAAGTCTTCATATTAATAATAATAATAAATCAAAAATAATTTAACCTTGAGTTCAGGTCATGTGACTCGAGTCCACACCTAATGCTATGACATTACTCCTCACCTCTGAGGCCCTCCAGCGGGTCGTAACATCCCTCTTCATCACTGACGAAGAAGCGATCGCAGTCCAGGAAGTAGGGCCACGCCATCTCTATCCCGTCAAAAACGTGGCTGCATCTTTTACGCACCGCCTCACAGGTGGTGCGGCAGGGCTTCAGCACCTTCTCCGTCTCGCAGCGAGGGGCCATCACGGAGCAGCCCAGCATGCGGACGTCAGGGTTACACTCCCCCCCGAGCAGCGCCTCCACCACGCTCAGGAGGAGGTACTCTGCACTGCCCTCGGCGTCCTCACGGGTCTTGTGGTTGAGGATGTTTGGGAACATGTTCTGAGTGTAAGGCATGTCATCGCAGTACGACAGCATCACATCTGTGCATTTGGCTGAGAGACAACAATTAGACAGGTTAGGAATATCTCAAAAGTAAATCATTACTGAAAGAGACGTTCACATCCCTCACACCTTTAATGATGAGCCCAACTGTGCAGTCTTTAATCATCTAGTTCCAAATGTTTCTATTATCTCTGGAAATTAGAATTTGAATATTTTATACTGCCATTGATCATCTAAAAATACACATGATGGTCTTATGGCTTTCGGGCCAGATTCAATAAGGACTACACCCAGTGTGACTTATATTATGATCTCACCAAAACACTGACTCACAGGGATGTTATTGACAAAACTCCCGACCTGTCTTGAGGCATTGAGAGCTTGATTGTTCTTTGGTGTAAACAATATTATGTTTTAGGCTTGAACGTGAAATAAAGCTTTCCTTTATGGAGTCAAATATTCCTGAAAGACAATCAGTTGACCTAAAATGAATCAAGCTGTAAGACAAACACTTCATAACATTGTTTTCTCTCCAATAACTACTGGGTACTTACGTTTTTCTTCCACTGTTGGCTTGCACTGACCTGCAAGACACATCATCAGCATGTCATTAGATTACTGTGGCAGACACTAGATGGCAGACTGGTCATACCTCAATGTGAATTACAAAATACTCTTACTTCTTGATTTATCTCTGGTTATGCTTTAACAGTTCCCTAACATGCTTTCCTGCCTACAAAAGTATCATAAGATCATTAGAAGTCCCACATATATATGATTATAAATCGTATTCATTATAGGCCTCAAATGCATGCTTTTAAATGGAATATGTATGCCACTATAGGCCAACATCTAACTAATGATGACTTTAGAAATGACTTACAAGCTTTTTTCCATGTTTTTCTGCATGAAATTAAGCTTCAGAACCAACTATAATCTGCACATGCAAATGAGACCAACTCGTGCAAAAGGTTCCAATGTCAACCAAGATAATAAAGTATGCAACACATAAAAAGCTTTTAAACATTACCTCGAAATCCTGGGTCACACCGTGGAGCACACGACACAAGGACCAACAACTGCAGCAGGATCAGCAGCATGATGCTCATTTCCCGACGTGTATATTCCTTTTCGATGTGGCACCTCACACACGCAGCCAGAAGTCTGCAGAAATTCCCCCTGAACTTCCCTCACTTTATTACACGTATTACGGTCGACTATCATGTTACAGAGGAAGTGGCTCTGAGGTGAAGTGGGGACATGAGAGCGTAGGCTTTGCAAATATGGCAAAGATTTACGGAGATGCAGGTTCAATGAAAAAATGGTATTCATTTAAGCACGTTTGAGTTTAGTTTTTGAAGTTTTGGTACAGGAGTTTTTTACTTTGCTTTCAAGATGAATAAAAGTGAAAATATCCCCTGTTCCTCACCTGAACTGTCATCCTGCAGGTCTTCTTTGCCTTGTTTAATATGCACACCTGGTCCTTAATTGGCCGTAAAAAACAAAACAAGGGCTGTCTGTAAAACTGCCTGTGGTCATTACATAAAAATAACATATTGTCAAAAATATAAGCAATGTATTGGGTCAATGTTTACTCTCTTATCATATTTTTTAAAACGTGTATGTCTATGTTATTGTTAAAATCAACCTGTCTAAGTTTACGTAGGCTAATACAAATGCTTTTAGCTAGCTGCTAAGCTAGTTTTCAACTATCTTACAAATTGTCTGTCTTCTGTGAAATAATGGCTTGCTAATTACTTACTTCAACATGTTTGGTAGGCTATGCCTTTCATCCAAGCAGGGTATTAAAGGGTATTAAAAAAGATAATGCGTTAATTTAGGCTTAAAATGTAGGCTACTGTATAAAACATCAATTTTCTCTATAAAATGACCTTAACATTTTGGTTCCATACAAAAATAATGTGTGCTGCATCTGCAAATTGTGGCCTGCCTTGATTTTGCTGACAAATCGGCTACTCTAAAATGTTTGTCAGAGTTGAACCAAGCATTTACATCCTGCACAACAGACAGAAATATAAGTCTGTAACCATTTTCATTTATATAAACATTGTTTCTGTCTGGGACAAAAATGTTTACCCCACAGAGAGAGAGCAGACTTCTTTGGGATCATAAGGGACTTAATCCTGGTGAAACTGGAGCTAAACTGTCTTTATTTTTTTCTTAAAGAGAGGCTACATCCTGGTGCAGAGATTTAGGCTAACCCATATGACCCCATAACATTTACCTTTGGTTTCAGAAAAGTCATTTTTGATATTCAAATCTGAAAAGTATAAAGCTCTAAACTTCATCTCAGAAATATCAACATTAAAGCACTGGTAATCAAGCAATGTTCTTTAAGCCTTAATATACTCCTAATGGGAAATAATGTAATACCATGATAGATAGTTATGAGGCTGAGCCAAACCCTTGATTGTCTCAAAAGAATGCTTAATTTGCCTCAGCAGAGGTGATTGCCACTTGACCATTTATATCCTTCATTGTCAAGTGAGCAGCTCTACCTAATTTAAAGTGCCAGTAGACTATCATACACATACATATTTGTCATACATTGGGTTTCATTACTAATTTTAACTAATTATAGGGTCTTCTCTCCTTCAAGCTGGGCTGATTTGAATTAGCATAATAGGAAGCATGATTATTCATCATGCAGGCAGGCGGGCGCAGGACCCCTGGGTTCAAGACTGGTATCTTGGGAGTGAGCCTAAGAGTGAAATAGAAATATCCTCTGTATCCTAAATCAGGAATAAGAATGAGATCCATAATGTGGTCATTTATTATGCAGATAACATCACAACCTAGCCATATTAAATGTTCACTATATCTTTACAACTTACTTTCTTTTTCAAACTGATTTACAATGTTATTGTTTTGTCAAGACATCCTCAACCACCGATGTAATGTGTCCGATAAGTAATCCGTGATGTACTGCCTTTTCTCAAAATGGAGCACAGAATTATTGTCCTTGATTTGACATTTATAAGGAAAACTCAGAAGATATACACTTTCAAGAATGGGTTAACATTCTTTTAACTCATTTTAGATATTAAGACCATTTTGTTTTAAACTATGACATTGACTAAGCTTACATTTCATTATGAGCACTTTTCCTCACCAATTTCTCTCATAACTTATTTCTGATGATTGGGGTGAATTGGATGATGTTTTATTTGAAAAAGCCCGACCCATGCCTTCATGACGGCATTGATCTGCCCGTCTAAATGCAGAGGTGTTACTGGTTTAGTTAGCAACAAAATAATGCAAATTCCCTCACTCCAGGTTGCAATTAATTACTGTCGGTCTTTTTTTACTGTCGGTCTGTCGCATCAAATTGAGTCTCAGTCTGAATAAATTAGAATCGCTAATTGGCAAATGTTATCTTTGACCCATCTCTTTAATTACACTTGGCAATAATGCTGCTGCAACCGAGACATGTATACCATATATCATCTTTGATATCATAAGTGCCACGAGGCAGATGAAAACGAAACAAGGTGATTCAGAAATAGAGGACTAGCTGGTGGTGACAACCAACCAACAGAGTTTTATTTGAGAATAACAAATTATGTTTCTATTCAAGTATCCATCTGTTTCAAATATTGAATATAGTTCCCCATTATCCTCAATTATGATTCAAATAAAACATTTAGTATCTGTCATTTAGTGTCAGATCATTTTAACTGCACTGCTTGAATTGAATTTGGAAACTTACATATTCAATCAAAGGGCATTATCTTGATTCAAAGACATTACTGTGAAAACATTAATAATTGTAATACTTTTATAATTGACAGCTTGTATTGCACATATTCCACTAATAGCTAATCACACTGCCAAATAACAGCAAGTGGCTTACAGGAGGAACAATACATGTGCAGAATGTACATCCAAATAATTTTAACAAACCAGATTTTCTGGTGAGAGAATAGAACCTCTGAAAAAGTCAAATGTTCAATTCTGGCACAAACACATAACAAGTGTGTTTTAAGCACTTCTAGCATCCCTATGCTACATCACCCTTTTATCTAGACAAAATGTTGTTCCTGTACAGTGCAAAATATATAATAACATCATGTAAATATCCATAGAAACATTTTAAACTGGCAAAACAAAGAACAGTTGTACAAATGCATTTCAGTCCAAAGTGGGTCGCCACTAGTACATTCAGTTTCAAATGCACAAAGGATACATTTAAAAGGATAAGTCGGTGATATTTTATGTTTTTTTCATGATCAGGAAATCTCATGAAAAGACTTAAATAGATAATTAATTGATGTAGCCAGTGATCTCCAACTTCAAATAAACGTACATTATCCTTGCCTCCGGGACTTGTGAGTAGGCCTACTCCGGTTTAATTCACAAGGGAGTTGGATTTAATTAACTAAAACACGTCAACACTAAGATGTTCGCAGACTTAGTGCCGTAGGAACTTGGGTCCTGGCAATTACATTTTTACACGGAGTGTTCTTTGTTTGTCAATTATCTAAAAACCCTTACGCTTTTGATCTGATTGACTTCTTCAATACCATGAACCAAGGCACTGTAGTTAATTTTCTTTCTAACAAATATACACACACAGGTGTGTATTGACCTGTGTCAGAAAATAGTCCCCAAAAAACGTTTTAGTATTATTTGCTTAAAAACGACAGCGCCCAGGTTTCAGGAACAAATGTATAACCATTTTGAAAGTTACAATTTATATCTGTGACCAGTCCTGTTTTGCATTTCATACCTACTCGAATAAAGGCAAAAATACTACAGGAAGAACAGGGTCTGAAAAATACTGAGTAATGGAGTGATACATTGTTATTTTTGCTCTTTTCACGGACCTCGTTAACAACAAGAAAAATATGTAAAATATCACCAATCTTACCATTTAAAATCATGTTGTAAATGTTATTTGCCTTTGGCTCCTGTAACTATAGTAGCTCTGAGAGAATTAGACAAAGTGCATCAATATTCAGTGACTGACATGACACTGCAAAGTAGTCTAACATGGTCAATACAGAACATGGCAATAATGTGCAGCAGTTGAGTAAATTATCCAGAAGCTGTGGCAAAAAAGTATTTCCTTCTTTTCGCTCCAGCTTCTATTGACTATCCGCTCCCGGCTCTGTCCCTGCGTTTGGTGACAGAAGAAAGGTCTCTACATGTGGACTTTGCCAAAATCATTACAAAGCGGTAGGTTCAGTACAAAAGGCCACTTTATACATGTTGCTCAAAGAGAAGAAGGGACCGTGTCGGCTGCTTTGTCCTTCAGTTTGAGATTCATCTGAACCCACGACTCCTCTGAAGAAATTGATTTGTGTGATCTATGTGGTTTTGTGTGTTTCCACCGATGAATCACAGATGTCTTGTTTGTCAATTCTGTCTAAGGACAAAGTTTCCACATCGTACTCGTCGCTCCCTATCCATCTCCTCTTTTGCCCCTTCATCCTCCCTCTCAGTGCTGTCTTGTCATTCTTGTCCACCCACTGCCTTCCTTACGTATGCTCTCTCTTCACCCCAACCCACATTATGTCCCCTCTATCAGCTCGATTTTCCCTCCCTTACAATGTCCTGTTTCTCTTCTCATTCTTCTCCTCCGCCCACCTTCTTCCATGAGGCAACGTATATTTTTGGCCCGTCATGTGTATCTGCCATTTCCGCCGCACATTTGCCATTAGCTGATCCTCTGGAGACAGTAGTCGTTCTCCGTGTCTAAAGAGCTGTTGTGGCCAGACGAGGGGTACAGGTCACGACGGAGCAGCCTGTTGACGACAGTAACCAGGACTTTCTTGTACTGCTGACGTAGGAGGGAGTAGGCAAAGGGGTCCGACGCAGCCTTGCTGTATGTCAGGCACTTACTGATGATTCCCCAGCGGCGGTTGATGTCCACAAAGGGGAGAAGCTCGACCAACCTGAAGGGGAGGCAGCAGAAACATGAATAATCAAAGTCCATTTTAGTCAGAGATGTGTTTTTTTCTTTAGTTTCTCAAATGTTCAAAGTACCTATAAAGCCTTTTACACATTGGGGACTGTTTGAAAGGGTCAACATGGGGTCAACTCAATGCGCTTAAATAGCATTAGAAGCTCTTAAAAACGATTTAATCCATTCTTTGACCTGCACAAAACGGTCATCTACAGTCACTGTCTGGCTCACAATTTATTTGGGAAATGTTATGCATTTAAGTGAATATTGCAAATATAGTGTTGCTACTGTACACTGAAGTTTTAAATGGATTTTTAAACTATTTAAAGTTCTTTAAATAGTTGCATTTTAAGCACCTTGCATTTTATGATTACAGACATTGTACAGAAGATTCAAACTGCCATTAGAAGAACTAATGGAACAGAGAAATAGAAGGAAATATGACGCGATTATGATAGGTTTTTCTTCCTTATCTATACATTTAGTATGGCATAGAGAAACAGTTCTTGAGCTTTGGTCTCTAATGGAAATCCTTTGTTCTTTCATTGTGATGCAAATGTTCCACTTCACCGTGAAATCTAATCACAGCACAGAACAAGTGAGGAGGTGTATTGTACAGCAGAGAACAGCTTAGACCTACTAATATGAAATGCAAAGCACTACGATTCATTTTAAAAATAAGTGTGTAGGGGAGCTTCTTTCTTTTATGAGATGGCATTTTAAATCTATAGAGCATTACAAAAAAGAAACAATATACATGACGAGGTTTATTGTATTTACTATCTTTGTTTGATTTGTTTCATAAAGGCATTGCTGGTGGTATTTTGTCAGTACCAATTCAACACAGTTTTATACATAAATGCTTTGGCTTTTACACATTTGAACCATAGGGTTTACATACCAATCATTTACACACATATCTGCACATTTTAAGGCAACGTCAAGAAATTAAAATGTCATGTCAATTTAAGATTACAACAGAAGGTGAAGAAAATTCCCCTTTTCTCTTCAGTATAATGTTAATTTAAAGGCAGAACAGATACATGAGTAGCGATGATTAGAAGTTTTGTTTCTAACAGCAGGCTACTTCCAGTGGGAAGTGTCAGGGGGTTACTCCAATTTCACTTTATCCCTGTTAATGTGTCCTCCCTCTTCCCACTCATATGTGCATGCGCCACATATGTCAAAGTGATGGATCATCGCACCACATCTCGCTGACAATCTGCTCCTCAAGCTTTTCCTATTTTTCTGAAACACACAACTTGTTCTCTGTACTATATGTATTGCCCTAAACTGTAGTATGTGTGTTTCAGTGGAAGCAGCATGAAGGCACCTCTCAAAGGTGACTTATGAGCCCTTTAATGGTTCAGATAAACTGTTTTGTTGTACTTTAAGAGTGGGATTGGGTCTAATCTGAACAAATAAGGTGACAATTCTGTATATTCTAGATGACGAGAACTCTGGATGTAGTATAATTTGTCTTTTAATAGTTGGACTTAAGTCTATTATGTGATGTTTTTGTTACTGACAATTCAACTTACCTTGTGATAACATAGGGGGCAAAGCAGATGATGAAAGAGCCGATGAAGATGCTGATCTTCTTTGTGGCTCTCTGCTTTCTCCTCTTTTGCTCTGCTAAACATCTTTGTTTCACGCTGAAAGCAGCAAAACACTTTTAAGACTATGAATTAAACATTTAAAAGAGGACAAAAAAACATGCCTGCGTATAAATAAATGACTTACCTTGGGTGAATGTCGACCAGGAGAAACAGAGTCTGCATGGTGATAATGTCAATCCTTTTGCAGTGAAACCTCGCCACTTTCAGCACCTTCAAGTATGTGAAACACAATATGAGCAGGGAGAGCATGAAGCTGGTGGCGTGGAAAACCACTGTGAAGATAGTAAACTTAATCCTGTCTCCCCCTTCCACTGTGGGCTGTAAGGTGCAGGACGCGTACACTGAGCTGTAGTCCACCCAGGAGAAGAGCAGGGCCGTGAGGGAGAAGGTGAAGGAGTGCAGCCAGGAGTAGCACACCATGATCAGCGCGTCCTTGTAGCGCATCTTGGCGGAGTAGCTGAGCGGGAACACCACCGCGATCCACCGGTCTATGCTGAGCGCCGCCATGCTCAACATGGTGTTGGCGGTGAGGAAAGTCTCCAGGAAGCTCATCGTGTGGCAAATGCAATCCCCGAAAGGCTGCTGATCCCGGATGACCCCCACCAGGGTGGCCGGCATGTTGAGCACAGTGATGAGGATGTTGCAGAAGGACAGGTTCATGGTGAAGACCCCGGGCACCTGTCGGCGGATCTCGGTGCTGTGGACGAAGCATAGCAGCACCAACAAGTTGGACAACAGTGAGACCACCGCGACCACGATGATGAACAGAGCGAAGATAACGTCAGCAAAGTCCATGTCTCACTCCGGAAAGTCCCCTCTCGGGTTACCTGTTGTTGGTGATAATAAGGAGTTAAAATCAACCATGATCCCTGCAGGAGCTCCTCCAAAGATTATTTTCAATTAAATCCTCCTGTGTGCGCGCGTCCCTGTACTCTCCAACTTCCACGAGTGCTGTCCAGTGTGCTGAAGCATCTCTCTCTTTCTCTCTCTCTCCTCAAACTTGTCGATTATTTTCAATCAACATCCGGCAGGTGCAGGTGCAGAGCTTAAAGTGAAGCAGAGTGTGGCTCAGATGGAGAATGAGACTGAACAAATTAATAATCGCTTTTACGCATCACGTGAAGAAACTACTCACACCCAGACGTGGGAACAACTTGTCCTGGTCACAAAACACCCAAACTCACACTTTTGTTTTCTACATATTGGAGATATCCAGATGTCTTTGCGCAAACGAATCAATCATCCCGCTTAAGTTATTCACATGCGAGTTTCTTCAGCATCGACCACGGATCCCTCAAAATCAATTTAGTTCTGAGGCAAAGGGCGCAGAGAAATCCACGGATGTTTCTCCTCCTGGATAATTGGAGACGCTTCTGCCGTGACCAAACGGCACCAGGTGCACACGCGCGCCGGAGATGCGCGGTGGCAAATAGATCCTTTTCCTGAAATGAATTATTCATAGCCCCGTGGCTACTGCAGATTCACTGTGTACCATCATAATGTGTGTCTGGTATGCACAAATATACAAAAAGACTGTTACAAGAGAATGCTGCTGGGTAAACTGGGAGCGAGGCTCACAGTTGGTTAATAAGCATGAAATGTAGAGGACATTAAAGACATCAGCAATGATTCTTTAGGGGCAAACATATGTCTTATTTTGTATTTTTCTTTGATTCAAACCCTGCTGATTTGCACACAAATACTTGATTACCCCTGATGAGCAATAATACTGTCTGTATATATACAACTTTTTTTTACAATTGGTACCAGCTGCTCTTTGATTCAATATGGTCACTTTTCTGTAAAACAAATACTACTACTTTTTTTTACCATGGTGTACCTATCTGCTGTCTTGTTTTAGTTTTTTACTTATTGTGTTCATGTGCATATTAGCCATTTTTTAAATATGTGTCCTTACTTTAGCTGCACTGTCTGCTGTTGTAATCATGTAAATTACCCCGTTGCGGGACAAATAAACGATTTCTGATTCTGATTCTGAACATACAAAATCAAAACAAAATATTCATCAATCAACAAAACCAAAAAATCACATTGCAACACACACTCTTATTACTTATTTTGTCTTTGCATGGCAAAGACAAAATAACGCTTTTGTTGGCTTATGGAGAGAGACACATTTCCCATGAACCAGTGTGATGGGAGTAGCTGCATCAGCACTATCTGACACCCAGTCCGATGTTTAAATAGGTCACATTTTCTGGAGAGATTGAACAATATATAGTCGTTTACACAATGTCTTGGAATCAGGCTAATCAGGCATCCTTTATGAGTGTTCAAATAGATAATATCCCTCCTTTACTGTAGATATTTACATTGCCAATCATTTCAATTGTTATCTGTTCACTACCATCCCCCCAAATCTGCCCTTCTTCTTCTTCTTTAGATTTGTCTATGTCCTTATACCTGAATGAGAAACCATGTTGGTTTAGAGGAAAGTCTAAAAGAAATAGGATTGAAATAGGAGTTTAAAGCCACATGTTTTACCTTATCTCATAATACACTAGGCATAACATTCCTGGAGTAACATGCTATAGCCGGTGACAGAAGTGCACTTTAGAAATGTTTGCACTCGTTACTGAGTCATGCCCAATCCTGGAGAAGCCTGCAGACAGTGACTCACTGAGGTCAGACACAGCCTGCAGGCTTTTTGTATATATTTTCTCCATTGCATTCGCTTTATACTCCCACTTGTTATGAGGCTCCTGGGCTTGTGCCTGAATCACCGCCCCCTCCAATTAAGTGCTCTGTTTTTATTTATTTAATGTCATAGGATAAACTTTACTCAAGGCGGTGATAGTTGAGTATTTACAGTGATTAAGTGAGTCACCATTAAATGTACGCTAGGGAAACCCAACCACCTGTGAAGTGACTGCCTCTGAAGAGCATCACAGCACAGCAGCGTATGAAAGTCTTCCATGTGTGAATGTGCCAGTGTGTTTTGGAGTCAGAGAAACAAAGCAGCAGAGGGGGATGTCAGTCGCCTTATACACAAGCGATCAAATGCCTGGGAAAAAGCTACAGCTGGGTTCCTGGGGGGGGGGGGGAAGTGCAAAGCTATTTATAGGTCTGATGGGGTGTCACCTCCAATATATCTCTCAGCGCCGGTGTATTACCTAACCGAGGTATCAGAGCGAGGCACTCTACAGAACCACAAATGAGATTGCTTTTAGAGGATGCTTTTATGTGTGTTGGGTAATCAGCCGCTGCAGTTTTAGGTTTCCTCTCAAATGCCTCAAAGACTGGTAGCAGTTTAACAAATGAATTCAAACACAGCGAGATATCCGGTAAGACAGACAGACTGGCCAACTCCACGTTTTGGACTCTACATCATACGATACACTAAAGCTAGTTTATAGGGTGACTAAAAAGGAGGAAGACACTGATCTCCAGCTCTTTGCTTCGGAAAAAGAAACTCAATTATGAGTCCAAGCACAGATGGGAAGTAAGGAATGGATCCTTAGGAGATAAGATGAGCTGGACATGTGCAATATTGGTGAAATGAATAATAAATGGCCTAGATGTGACCGCACATGGCCAAAGCCATATTACAGACCAACAGTCCACCACACAAGGATTTGGATGTCCATATATTTCAGAAGATGGAACCAGCTAATGTTGACCATTTGTGCTTGATTATAACTTAAATGATTTAACCGAATACACATAACAGCTCCCAGCCTGTTGCTTAACATCCGTGAAAGTGGTGTCCAACTTGCCTATAGTGCTTAATTTATAAGTAAAGAAGACAGAAGCCCATCTTACTTTCAGCTAATTGCTTAGGTTCCTCACGTTGTGTCTGGATTGTAAGAATTGTTTGTTTTAAACTCTTGAGAGATGGCAGTGGTTTTGCATTGACCTGGAATGGTTAGGGTAAGGTCAAAAGTGTTTTCAAAGTTTCACACATAGAGGTTGACCATTTTACCTAAATGTAAGTGGCCATGCACACAGTCTAAAATGTGAGTTGAGTGTCCTATGATCCCCTGACTGCAAACCACTGTCTTGGTCCATGAACATTTCTTTAAATAAATGTGCAAGTTACCAAAGAAATATGCAAACGTTTCCTGGCACCAACTTCTCAAATGTGAGACGTGTGTGTGCACAGATTATTGGCAAAGCAATTGTGTCGAAACCACAAAAGACGCAGTTACAAAACTTTAAAGGTGTGTTGTTTTGATCAAAATGGAGGTTGAATATGCAAGTGGTTAGATGTAGGATATATAAGAAGAGAAGGGTCCATGGTCCCACCACTTTACCCCCCTGTAGTAGAAGTTATGATGTACACCTGCAGACCAATAAACAAGGAACTTTTTTGACAGTAAATAAAGTTACTCGATAATGAAAGTAAATATTAGTTGCAGTCCTAACAGGCTTACATTGTTGGATTCGATGTCATCATGAAAAGAGCAGAGGGCACAAATGGAGCATCAAAAGGAAGGTTTTGCACGACGGAACCGAGCACACTGAGAGAAAGTAGATCTTTGTGGCCGGCTCACAACCTCAGCCTTGTAACAAAGAATGCTCTGAAAGCTCTCACAACTCTCCGTTCCAACCTGTGATCTAAGGAAACAGAGTGTGACCTTCATACAACACAACATCCCTTAGGCAGCAAGACAAGTGACAGAGAAGGTGTGATCTCGGCACAGTAATGACATCCCCCCCGCAGGCCCCTGGAGTGTCACTGGGAGCTTGTACCTGTCTTGTATAGTAGTGGGTAACATGATGCCTCTGGACAGCGTTACGTAACAAACAAGCAGTGCATGGATCCTTTGATCATGCCTTATTCAAATACTAAATATTCATATATGAAATTACATATTTTGCACATTTTTTCTCATTTACTACTATTTGTGTGTTTTTGTTTTACTGCCAACCCTTTTTCCGAACATGTCAATGGATTTTTGATTGATTTCCCATCCTCAAGTTACTTAGATAATCCATCAACGTTCAGTATTCAGTCAGGTGTTTTTAGTTTGAACTATTCCTCCAAGCCATGTTAATATTGGTAGTAAACGATGAGGCTCGAAGCAAAACATTACAAAATAAATGTTATCGTATTGACAAAAAGACTAACACATGGATGGTTTATCAAACTGTTATGGTATAAGAACTAGCCTTTGTCCTAGCTGTTTCCCACAAGTATCTGAATACACCATTATTAAGTAATTTATTCCAGTTCCTGCTTGCAGCTACACTACATTACGCTGACTAACTATACAATAATAGCTTAATGGGATGGATTATTTAAAACAAGTTTCAGTTTTCTGCAGCTTGATCATATTGACATTGGTTGACCACAGGCTGCCTAGAATGTAGGATTTCAGAGTTTGGAAAATACATTAAAATGTGCAAATCCACCAATAAGGTCCAAATTCATCTCAAACTTCATCATCTTGTCTTCTGGCTCAGTTGCCATCAGGTGTGCATATAAATAGCTTAGTTGGTCTGCAGGTTGGCAAACATATGATCTCTTACCTGTTAAACCCCGAGCCTGTTTTTCAGGTTTCAGGCTCGAAAATGACATTCCCAGAACAAATGACCATATCTTCCCTTCTAAAAGGGTTAAATTAATCATCTTTTTTCTCAAAGTAATGATAAACCTGTGAGTTGGATGTAGAAAAGTCAGATTCAATATAGATGTTTTTATTTTAAAGAAAATTCAGAGTGAACATGGTAAAAAACTGTAAATTATAGTGTCCGTCCAAAACATATGTTGTACTTATAGTGAAAACTAACCTTGGATGATGGGTTAGTAGACTAAAAGCTTTAGGAATCCAAAGTATAACATATAATAAGTATCCTGTATCAAGATTGATGCAAAACAAGTGATATTTGACCTTTTTAGAGAGATGTAGCACAAAAAAACCTCTTCTGGGGCCATTTGGGTGGATTTTCCATATCTCTGGTCCCCCTTGCTGGATTTTGACATGTGACATCTCTTTCTGACCGTCAGAGCCAATGGAATCGAGGGGAACTCCCACATAGTCCTTATTTGGTAATGTGTGTGTGAGACTGCCGCATAGCCTAGACCGGAAGCAGCAGCCACTCTGGTAGCTACCATTAGCAGCTAACATTTGCTCTCCGATTTTTACATAAGAATGGAATTATGGATCATAAATGAAATCATTTTTTTATACAGAGACGTTAAAAACCTATGGATTAACCGATTCAGCCGCGTTTATTCTGGTTTTAATGCCATTGAACACGTCTTTTGATCAGATTGACAGCTACGGTGAGACGATCTCCCTCGAAGCTCCGTAAAGGTACGTGTTGTGATGTCTGTATTTGCTTCCCCTGTCGCGAGTCCGGATCACTCAGTGATGATACTATATACCTAAATAATCTGTGGAACCTCAGCTTTAATCGGATATCTTGTATGTGCAGCTACAATAAGTAATAAGGGTACTTTTATCTTGAGTTCTGTGCCAATGTCCGTTAACATTTTTCGCTAAGGCGTCATTTAGATGCTTCTTATGAGACTTGTGTTTTGTTTTGGTAAAAATGGGTTGTATCGTCAGTTAGCTGAGATTATTTCCGTTAATCTGGTATAACACATTAATAGGTTTTTAAATGTTAAGATCCCTGAGACACAGTGTCGTGAAAAAAAAAACAGGGTTGGGGTTTAACAGGTTGATTAGAGCTCATATTGAGTCAATATAAGGATGGAGATCAGGTTAGGGTTGGAAACCAGGTCAGAGGTCATTAACCTTTAACATGTACACATACACATACTCCGATCCATCATGTACAGATCAATATTTGAACCTAAGGTTAGGTATACTTTGAACAAAGAGCAACCAATCCATTTGATAAACAAACCCACCTGAAGTAACACAACACAGCTGCCACCTTACACATAATGAAGGACATATTCCATTTATCGTGTACTGCCTGAGTTGCATTTTGTGTTTTATTGCAGATTGCTGAGAAGTTACCAGTGAGGATGAAAGGACGTGGGCCTGTTGTGAATGACAGCTCAGGATTCTGTTTACAGGGTTAGTATTGGTGTGACAGATGGGCCTCCTCCACACGGCTCAGTGTATGACAACATACCTGAAGCACCACACAGAGACTAAATGCAATGTTAGGGAAACTTCCGTCTTACATCTGTTCCCTGATCTCACAGCGTATTGTAAATGGCTACTGCCTGAGATCTAAAGCTGTGGTTGTATTACATGTGCCAATTGCTAGGACTGTATTAGGAAATACAGCTTTTAGATGCGCAGCGCCGCTAGCATGGAACAGTCTACAAAAGGAATGGAAGCTAAGCAGTTTGATTCCATTTCATGTTTTTAAAGCTAGGATAGACGCTATACAATCAGAAAATATTGGTGTCTGTAAATGCTACTAGTATACAAACTGTAGTATCATATAATGTCCTTTGTTTTCTGTCATGTTTGTATTAATGTTTGGAACTAATTGAAGCAGGTCACCATTGTAAAAGAGGTCTATGATCTCAATGGGTTTTATCTGTATAAATAAAGGTTTTGAATTGAATTGAATTGAAATGGTCCGCAAATGTCCAACGTACTGTATGTGTATGTCTCTGTTCGAACTTTTTTACTCTCAAGTTTTAATGCTAGCTCAACATCATGAGGGCCACCTTGAAGATGTCTATGAGGATGGGTGACTTTTTTTTAATAAATGTTATTCAGAACATATTGACATAGACATATTGATATTTATAGTAATACAACTGTATACTGTGCGAACTTTATTAAATCTTCACAAAGCTCTCTATTACCGGAACAGCTATACTTAAGCTTTCTATGATGACATGCATAGGTTTAGAGTTACTTTAAGGTATATCATTCATCAAAGTCTATGGAGGTTTATTCTGTTCCATTGTATTTACAACCTTGAAGCTTTAATAGCTGTGCAAACTGCATTAAAACTTTGTTTTAAATAGTCATCCAAGTACGAATTCTGATTCAATAAGACTCAAATAGAACATCTTGTGAGTTTAAAAAAAGCCACGCCTGGCTACAAAACCTTTTTTAGCATCTGTGTTGTCCCCGACATCTCATATATGTTATTGAAAATTGCGGCTTGGCATTGCCGCGGTTGGCAAACAAAAGCAGCATGAAATAGCTTTCATGAGTACTGTGCAGCTGCCACAGGTAAAGCAGGAAGGGCTTGTGATGAGTCATGTTCCCATAGCAACACCCCAGTCTGGAACGATATCGCACCATCTCTGGCAGCCCATGCTCTCGATGTGGATGTAAATATAATTTACATGTGGGTTGTTATGACAAGTAGATTATAAAACCTCCTGCTGCTTTTTCAGCAAATCAAAAGAATGGAATTATTTTGAGTTTAGTTCATCATGACATGTGTGCATCATCACACATTTGTCATGGGGCTCACTCATCTCTCTCATTACCGAATAGTCTCACCCATCCCCGTTTTATCGAACCTGAGCAAACATCCGCTGCAGGTGTCCAAACCTCTGTCAAACCCAGCGCTTTGTTCCCAATGAGGCCTCTTTTATCTGGGGAGTGGATGGAGAGATAGCATGGGTGTGGGGGGGTGGATTGGGGCATAAAGAGATTGCTTTGACCCAATGAGGACAGACCACATAAAGCCACATATGAAAGGACTCCTTTAGTGTTTTATTAATGACCCAGAGGCGATGTCCTGCCTATTTATTGATTTCTTCATCAGACCTTTCATACAGTAAAATACTTTCTTTATGACTTCTGGATGCAAACAAATATGAGGAAGAATAGTTCAGCAATGATTCAAACTGACGACGACTGTATTTGCGGGGAACTGTCTGTCTTGGCAGCGGCTGATCCAGAGCCGGAGCAGACTGTAACCTGAGTGTGAGTGTAACAGATTGACAGTGAGCTACTAAGCACATTGTGCAGACACACTGCATTCATTATCATTAGGAGACAGGAGCGCTCTGAAGCCAGCCGGGGCTCCAGTGGGCAGAGCAGCCAGCACGTGATGGATAGCTCCTGCAGGAAACTCGGGGAAAAGTCTCATAAAACGTGCCGGCACACTGATGAAGAACACATTCTCACATGCCTTATACGGGAAGGGTGTAATGAACTGCTCTTAGAAATAATGTGCAACTGTCAAAAAATGGAGACTTGTTATCGAGATGCATTTTTGATTATTCCTTGTCGAGCTCACTGACAAACATTGCATTTCCAGTGACTATTTCAAAAATAAAACTCAACTTTTGTGTCACCAGTTAAAGGGGCCCTATTATGCTCATGTTCAGGTTTCAAAATTGTATTTTGTGCCTCTACTGCGACATGTTTTATTTTTCACACAGGAAAAGGAAAACTCTAAAAAGCATAATAGGGCCTTTAAATGTTTTTACTGAGAGGTTTTAGTTTGTATTGGCAGTAAATGTGCCATCCGACCTCTGCAGCTCATCCAGAATGCAGCGGCTCGTTTGGTCTTCAACCTTCCTACATTTTCCCACACCACTCCGCTCCTCCGCTCCCTTCACTGGCTTCCGGTAACTGCTAGAATCCACTTCAAGACACTGGTACTTGCTTACCATGCTGCGAATGGATCTGGCCCTTCGTACATCCAGGACATGGTTAAACCGTACACCCCAGCGCGTGCACTACGCTCTGCATCAGCCAAACGACTCGCTGCGCCCTCGCTGCGAGGGGGACCCAAGTTCCCATCGGCAAAAACACGTGGGTTTGCGGTCCTGGCTCCAGGATGGTGGAATGAGCTCCCCATTGACATCAGGACAGCAGATAGCTTACACACCTTCCGGCGCAGACTGAAAACTCATCTCTTTCGACTCCACTTCGAGCGATAGAACTATTAACAAAGCACTTATATACTAATAAAGGACTGGCTTATCTAAAGCCAGTTGAGTAGCACTTGAAATGTTTTGGCTCTATGAAACCTGATGTACTTATATGATTCTGTTTTCTTCAAGGCTGTGTCTTCCTGGTCGAATGTACTTATTGTGAGTCGCTTTGGATAAAAGCGTCAGCTAAATGCAATGTAATGTAATGTAAAATGTATACAGTATTTTTCTAAGAATACCGCCCCCAGACACACAAGTGGTAATACTGCAAATATGTTTGATATTGCAATACTGTCCTCTTTGGGCTGTATTCAGTATTCTCATTCTGCTATAAGAAGCCACTTGAGGACACTTTCATTAAAATGATAATCTTCTGGATTACCACATTAAGGTACATTTATGAAAACACTGTTATATTGAAGGTGTTGTTTGTATATTTAAAAACAATCATACTTGCTAAATAATGCTGATATTAGATGGTGAGATCCTCACTGGTTTCTTCTTAGCATCCTGGGGGAATATGTCTGCAATAATAAAAGAAAAGGTAGCTCAGGCAGTATTTTTGAGCACTATATTAATATTACATTCTAAATGTGATCATTTTAAGACCTAACAAGCAGTGCTTTTTGAGGAAATCATAGACAGAGCAGCTGTAATTTGCCACCTGAGAGAGTGAGAGTAGTTACAGTGCCCTGCATTGGGTACAGTGTAGTGTAAAGTACTGCTTTTTAAATGATCCATCTTTCTGTCCAATAATGAGCCCATCACTGTCATCCTTAACAAAAGGCTACATGTTTATGACTCTCTTACTCCATTATACCATTACAATGTGACGCAGATGGATTTCATGGGGAGCATAAATGTATAAATGTTCATTGTGATTCTGTGACAAAGTGGGTTAGATTTCTCCTTTCACTTGCTCCTTATTTGTCAATCTCCCTCAGATTTAACTATATTATTGTATGTGTTCACGTTGCTAGTATTGACAATTGCTGTTGTAACATTGGATCACCCTGGGTTTGTCGGTGTTAGCATTATGTAAGAGTTGGTTGAAGGAAACAAACCTTTTTTCTGAGATTTCTAGGATTTATGTGACACTAAACAGACAGCCACTATGAGAGACATAATGACCACAAGAAGTCACAAAACCACAGCGAGATGCATTACCATTATAAATACACTCAGACAACGACAAAAATAGGGTAAACACATATAAAGTCTATGTGTCTTGCTCCTAGGAAGGTTGGTGGTGGGGCCTTTTGCAAGTCTGTGCCCAGGGGCCCTTTGTCTCAAAACCCACCCATGGTCCCATGTTGTAAATGTTAGCATATGTGGCCAACTAGCACTCTTCCTACAGGAGTCATTTAACCCATTGTCGCTTTGCAGGGCAGTGGCATTAGGTAAAGTTAACAAAAACCCTGTTTATGAGCAGCACCCACTATGTAGTATTTCCACACCATGTTTGAGGCACTCTTGAAAGTTGACATTCTTTGGGGATACTTTTTGGACAGATAAACTGGAAAGCTGTTTTTAAAAAGTCTACTCCTTAGACTATGTCTTACAAGTAAAGTCAAACTGTCATTGAGATTGTGATTGTAGTAATGTGTTTTTATTACATGTACAGCACTTTGGCTCGACCAAAAATCGCTTTTAAATGTGCTTTATAAATAAAACTTGATTTGATTTGATTGAATGTGTGTGACAATGAAAAGATTGATATGATTTGAATTCTTCAATCCCATTTCCATTGTCACATGAATCATCAACTGGTGGCATCCAGCTTTAGCTTCAATCTTTTAGCACAATATTATGTGTATAGAAATTCATTCATTTGTAAAATGAGTCAACTCATTTCACCAAACTCGTGAAAGTGACTCAGTCTGTCAGCGGATGATATCTGATCGTCACCTAGTGAAAGTGTTACAGTGCATTTGTCAGTCATGATGGGAAAATAAGGGCCTATTGTTTTGGAAATGAATAAGAATGTCTTGCTGCATATGTGCCATGCAAGAACAGAACACTGAAAGTGTAGAACCCAAACTAATGAGGGTGTGGCTCATTTAACTGTCAATGCCAAATAAAGCTTATGAATATTAAGATGAGTATGATTTCCCAATGATCCAAATATACGTTTTTTGTTATTTCAGCACTTTGGGGGTTTTACATGTTTTCTAATAGCCAGTGAGTATGTTATGAAATATATAATTTCACCAGCTGTCTCCCAGTTCTCCGGCGCTTTAATAGCCATAATAAACACACATTGTCTTTTATAGCTCTGGCTACTTTCTTCTCTCTTCCTCCACACACATATGTTCAGCTGAATCCCCAGTGGCAGCAGTTTGTCCTCTCACAGTATCCTCGTCTTACCTTTACCGTGACCTATTTGCCTTAAGGGCAAGACTGTATCCAAAAACATCTTAAGGGTATTTTCCAGGCTCGAATGGCCTTAAAAGTGTGGACCTGCAGTGTGGTGACTCAGCAGATGCACACATCGGATATTTATAAGGATTTAAAGGCTGTGGAGTGGCAGTTTGGTTCCTTAGGTCAGGTGTACAACAGTAAGACAGTGGAAACATGGGGACTAAAGAAGAGGCTGGCTTGTATTGCACAAAGGAAGTCTGCTCCACTTCCAAAAAAAGCTCAAGGCATCGGTGAGCGAGTTTCACGGCTCAGTTGCCAGAAGTACAAGACTGTATTTTTACCAGACAGTTCCCAAGTGTGTGGGTGTAATATTTCCTTGTCCTACAACTATTCCCCCTGCGTGTTTTTATAAAAAAAAGAGTGTGTTTTAAGTCATCCTGAAGCTGCTGTTCATTCAAGGTGAAGAGCTGATATAATTTCTTACAAAAGCCAGTCAACTTTAATTATTTTTCCAGAACCATTTAGAGCTTTCCCTGTCTATCATTAGCATTAGCCAAAGCTAATAAGAAAATAAGCCTGGAAGCTTATTGCAAAGGTTAAAGAGGGTGTGAAATAAGACACCTCATGTAGACAGAAGGTTCTGACAGAATGTAAAGCAGATAATATAATGTGTGAGTGTTTCACCAGAATGTGTTTATTCCCCCCAAACAGCACATAGGCCTACCACCTGTACAGACGTTAGCTGGAGCTTGCTAGCTATCTACACACCACCTGGTGTAGGTGCAGTGTGTGTGGTTGTGTTAATGTACGTACACACACTAACTGATCTATGAACTCAAACTCAAGAATTGGAGCTTAACAGATTTTACATAAATATTCATTTTGGTTCAAGTAGGAATTATTTCACTTCAAAACATTTGCCACTGCTAATATTTGCCGGATTTCTGTTCAGCTTTTGCTTTAAAAACAATAAAATAAGGCTTCCGAAACCAAAAACAGCATTGACGAAATTAAATATGGCTTGTTGAAAACTTGTGAAAACGTATGCCACTACATTTGCCTGTGCAGCTTTACAGAACACCGATTCAAGTCTTAGGGTAGATTCTGCTTTAATAAAAGAAGAAGGCTTTCAAAAGCACGAAACAGCATTGAAAGCATGATGTAATTACAAGTGTCTGGTTATCTAACTTTAAACTTCTGGGTGAAACTTTGGGGACTAATGTTATTCTTATTTTTCGCTGTATTTTATCCAGTGGAATTACATCTATTTGTGAAGAGAAAATGAAGCAATGGACTTTAAATGTCTCGGTTGTGTCATGTAAAGGTTTCAAGAGTTATATATTATGTTATTATTAGAAATATAGAAACTGAGTAAAACATATACTATAATCTATGTTTTTCTTCTTTTAAACATGTATATCAGTGAGATCATTTATGTGCAGCACGGGATCAACACTCTTCATTAGTGATAAAAGTCTGAAAGTTCAAACAGAAATGTGACAAATTAAGGTCCACTGCTTGGACCTTTTCATGGGGGGTTTCATCATTAATGCAGGGACATTTTACACAAATCAGGGTGACAAGTGATGTGGCAGCTGTGAGCCAATTAATGAATGCAACGGCAGCACACCATGCTTTTCATTTTGCCACCTGTAATGGCACGATTGATTCTGCCACACCGGCAGATGTCATTACTTTTTCAGCCTGGTCCATGCAGTATTAACATGTGTTACATAACCCTAATCAGAGAAGTAAAGCGAGTCGTTGAGAAACCACCACACCCCAATTTCTCGTTAATCTATAATTAAGCATAAGGTGCAGCGTTGATTCATCCTTTTTTTAGACCAGTGCTATTTTCAGCCACCGTCTCCCCCTCTTTCCGTCTCCGGGGAGGCAGAGGCAGTCTTTAAAAGCAAAGACGAAGCGATCAAACTTCTCTGTCGAAGCACGATTAAATGTTGTAAAGCTATTTTAGGTCAATGCCCTTTTTTGATTGTAGACATGCAGGCTGGTTTAAATAATGGAGGTGTCTGCTATATGTGGCTTTTGGTTGTTAAAGATTTAGATAATCTCATTAGCTGGGGGATATTCAATCACAGGAAGTTCCTCCTTATTCTAAATGTCTGTGTTGTCGCATGCAACCAAGATTACATTGTACACCCATGTTTAATGTCATTGCATGGTCATGTTTCTGACAGTAACATGATTATGACACACAATACTCTCAAAGACTGCAGCACTAAATATTTCAGGCCCATTTCTTTCACTTGATTGAGTGCTTGCATAGTACAAAGGTAAGTGCGATATACATACTTCATGAGTCATTCTGATTTAAATATACAGTTGCAAGAACAAAATCCTATGATATCAATAATCTGCATACATATTATGCTAATTTTCAGGTTCATATTTGTATTTTCTGCCTCTATTGTGACATGTGTACATGCTTTAATGTCCAAAAAGTGCTATATTTTAATCCATACTCAATCAAAAAAATAAAATGTTGAAGGTTAAGGTGTTATTTGGTCTAACTACTTCTTAAGAAACAGTTAATTTGTCAGACAACTGATCAAAACTTCAGGAAGTCACTTGGCTGAACTGTTGTTGGACAATTTCAAATTCTTCTAAAACCACACAGTTTCTCTTCTATGCTTGGGAACAGATTAAATCCTCGGTTTCAGGTTCATTTTAGTCCATGGGCCTCTACTGCCCAAAGTGAACTCAAGAGGGCTTGACAAGTTAAACCATTGCATAACAACCTAGAAGCAACAACACCTCTAAATATTTGCCTTTCTTTTACTTGAAAGAAGACTAGAAGTACATTCTGAATACATTCTCAATAAATGCTATAAATGTCAATAAATGTCTGCGAAGCCTTGATAATCTCTCAACTACGACTAAAAACACACTGCTCTTTCCTCAAACCTGCAAACAACTAATTTATATTCTCTATTCTCAGTTGTTGTTGTTGTTTCTGAGCCTGATTCTGGCACTGCCATGAGCACACAACCACACTGGCTTCTTTTTTTAGAGCTGTCAAGAAATAGTAATTGGTCAATTTGTCTTCACTCTCTTTTGTTCTTTTTGACAAACATCACTGCAAATCCTGCGTAGCATTAGCCTTTGTAGTGTTGCGTTACGTAGCTAGCCCAGGGGGATGTTTAAAAAAGGTATCCAGCGTTTATGCTTCAATTAGTATGACAATTACTTCCCTTTAAGTCATCCAGTGGGCCAGACTGGACCTTCTTTCAAGGAGTATTTTTGACTTTGGCTTATTTTTTAACATTGGACAGAGCTAAGCTAGCTGCTTCCTTCTGTTCATTGCCCTCATGCTATGCTAAACGAAGCAGATTGCCTCCTGGCTCTACTTGTTGCAGCACATAAAGGACATTTATCATATCTAAACCAACAAACAGCACAGCAGCAGTCTGTGTTTGACACTGTTTGCCCTATTCTGTGCGGCCACATGTTGAACAGTTTCACTTTTCCTAATTGGCTCCAAGCAAACACACACCCACACACACACAACTATAACACTGTATTTAGAGAGGCTGTGCTAGATGAAAGGTAAACACAGATGCTTTTTTATACATCATTTAAATGCAGGATTATGTCCAAGTATTATGCAACAATATCAGGGTTGCAACCACGATTTGACAAGAGACTTCTGGGTAATGCAGTGTGAGAGGTTTTGCTATGAAGTATAGCTGTCACAGTGCAGAGGTCCAAAAGGATCAGCTGCTGTTGTGCCATCTGGGTCACCTTGGCCCGTCGCCCATGGTAACGACACCCCCTCCCAATTTGTGCCTCTATGGTAACCCCAATTTTCACTTCATATCAGAGCAGCTGAGACGCTTTTATTTATTTTTTTAACACGTAAACGTTCTTCCCATGATGACGCGTCGAAGGCGTGATGTAACACTAAAAGCAGAAAGATATTATGTAATATTGCATCATGAAACCAAACTGAATATGCGTGTGTACTGGGAGAGTGATACAATACTGTTCTGTTCTGTAAGCTAATTACACAAATCATTAAAGAATGTTATTGTACAATGAGACACTGATGAATTTTAATTACGTGTCTTTTGTTTTTATAAAGAAAAATATTTTGACTTTGTTGATTGTATGGATAGTTTTGAATCAAAGACTTGCCATTTGTGTCATCCCAACTGGGCTCCCTGTTTCTAAGAAAATGCATTTTAGCAGTGTGGAAAAACTTTAATTGTCTAAAACTAATTACATGTCATCATTGTTTGTTTATTCCACAAGATAACAAATAGTTAGTTATGATGGTTATACATATTTTTCCCTTAAATACATAGTAGGACAAACAAACCTATGGGAATTTCTACTATTTGTTTACAAGTTGTGTTTTTTTCACCACTTATTTGTTGGGCTTGTTTGTCTACTTTAATAATGCCGTAAATGTTTGGTTACAATAACACAGCATCAGCACTTCTTGCACAAAGCATTTACCCTCACCACTGATTCCTGTTCATTTGTAACAGTTTTTGTTAGGTTTGGTTTACCATTCCATGGTTGTCTTCACATGTGACATTTTACTCAAAAACATCTTTATAAAAGCTCAACCTGAATTAGAAAGATGTGTAAACACCTTCACTCCACATATTCATGCACCCTGGACACTACAGTTGCTCACCAGGCGGTCATTTTAAAAGTGCACAAATAAAGAAAATCTATATTTCCATGGTTGGAAGTGGAGGATTAGAATCCCCATTTGACTAGAAAGGCCTGGGAGAGAATCACACTTTCAGAGGCATCACATTTTGTGTATTCAATTAACATCTCATCAAATATTAATTCAGTGGATTGGCTCCGAAGTGGCAATTTGAAAAAGCAAAAGTATTTTGATGCTGTGGATCAATCTGTGTTAAAAAGACAGGGTTTGTGTTCCCTGGACATACTGTAGATTTAACAAATGAGATGGATCAGTATACACATTTAATTGATCAGACACATTTCTACTTTATATTTAAACTGTGTGAATTGTGTAAATGCCAAGGAATGGCCCATGTGTATTGTCTATTTCCAGCTCTGTGTCGAGAAGAAGCACCGCCCTCGCTTGGTGCTCTCCACCGCCATCTTTTTGAAGTACGTCTTCAATGGTGAAATGTCAAATGAAAACATTCCCCCCCCCCTCCCCTCCACACACTTGCACACACTCCTATCTGACCCTTTTTCTCTCTCACAGTTCACACAAGGGAGCACCAGCCTAACACCCTTATCTTCAGAGTGTCACCGAGGTCTGAGTAGTGATGAAGAAGGTCGAGGGAGGGGGTGTTGCATTTGGTGAAGTGGGTAAAAAGAGGTCTCCTGCAGGTGCAGTATAACACAGTCAGTAGTAATTACATTTAAAAAAAGACTAGAAATGTGTTATCTGTGTGACCATCTGCTTGTCAGCTTTGAGATATTGATCGAGTGCCTGGATGAGAATATCAAACTTGACTTGTCAAGATGGAGAGGATTTAAGTTTGTGGACTATGTGGTTGGAAAAGTTGGAAAAGCCTGCAAGAAGCTCCTTATGTTCTACTAAGACACAGTTAGAAACAGTTGCTGTATGAGTATTAAATACAATACCCTTATAGTACTTTCAACATCATCCAGCTAAAAGATATTGCATTATTACAGAATATGTTTGACAGTAATTAAAAGGTGACTCACCGATTGTATAGCTCGAGCAGATGTTAAGTAAAAAGTAAAAAAATACATACATAGTAGGACAACGTCATTTCAACACACTGATTGAACAAAGTGGACCATTTAATCCATTATTCATATCTAAACAAAGGTAAGACTACCTCTTATTTTATAAATATAATTTCTGTAAGTATAAGAAGTTTTTTAGGGTTAAGATGAACCAACCCTCTAACATAAAAACTCAAATCACTTCATGAAACAAAATGCTAGAGACACAGTTTACCTGACCATGTTAGCGTATGTATCGACGTTAGCTAACCGGTTTACTACCGACATTTACCTAGCATAATATCCAGGCCATTTGTTCGGTTTGGTTAGATCTTAGATTTGTAAAAAAAAAACAACGTTTGCAACAAATACATCTTCTTTGTAGCATTTTGGCACGGTGTGGTAACACGTGGATTACTTATTTAGCAGCCTTCCTGCTCCATTATCTAAACCTATCAAAGTTACTTTCACCAAAAAACATTGATTACTTACTCCTCTAACACGGAAAGTACAATTAAAAGTAAAACATAGCAACTGTTTTAATACAAGACGCCAGGACACAGTTCTCAAACAACCGTTAGCTTGATTAGCTAGCAACAGCTAATACAATCGACCATCCAATGTCTGAAATAAATAATTGCTTCAAAAATTACAGTGGGTAAATCTGTCCCTGTTATAATTGTGAAAATGAAAAGCTGGAGGTGTACTGAGAAAGGAAAGAAGATTTTTAGGGCAGCAACAGTCAAACAAAAGAATACATTTAAGTGACAGCTGTCAGCGTCACATTGGTACACCGTTCCCTTCGCTCAGAGAGGCTTCTGTACGTGACCAGGCCCTATAGTGGCACACTGAATAAAGCATGAGGCAAACAGAGGAAGATGTTGGTTTAGGCACAGAGATGCATCAACTTCTCCATGACCTAGATGTCAGGCATTGGGAGGGATTTTGTCTTTCTGCTCTGTGTTTCATCTGTCCTTTCACCATCTTTAATTTATTTCGTGAGACATTTTAAAAGCTAATGGGAATCATTCTTTGGAATAGCACAGAGTAGGGGTAAGAAACCAAGAAGAATTGAAAGAATTTCTCAAACATGAGAAGTACCATTTGGAATATAAACTGAATACTGTTTAGTATCAGACATCGTGTAAGAACAGGGGCAGATCTACCGGGGTTGCAACTGCCACCCTAAAAAATAGCCTTGCCACCCCAGCTGCCACCCCAGTTGGCATCTTTGTTTTGAAAGAAAAGTTGTGGCTCATCGGACATTTATGAGAGAAAGTCTCTAATGTCCGAGTGCAAGTGAATGCAGCACAAGACGCGAGCCTTGTAACCCCTCCCCCGGCCCTGGCGCAAGCTTGGAAATATGACTGGCGGCGATTTCATGTGAACGAGGAAATATGTGAAAACGAGAAGCATTCGGACTCAAGTAGACGGAAGGAATGAGGTATTTGCGGTCTACAATTACAGAGAAGAGACTGTCAGTGTGGCTGTACTCAGCATTGAATCAAAACGCACTAAAGCTTTAAATATTAATCAGTTGTCATAGGCGGATTTTGCGGGGGGGCAGGGGGGGCATTGCCCCCCCTGGTGGCTGAAATATGTTACTGCATTACTAAGTCTAAAACTGTTCCAATACAAATATTTCGTATATCAATATTTTAATAGATGTAATAAAATGATTGTTATAATACAAATCTGAATAATATCAGGTTTTGTTTGAAATAATTTCATTTTTGAGCAGTCGCATATTGTGACGTTTGTGTGTGTGTGACGTGTGAGGTTAAGGACACAAGTTCCCTCGCTTTTTTTGTATACAAGTGATTCAGCTATTGTATTACAAGAATTAGCAGTAATGGATATTCAGCTATTTTTAAAACGTCCAATTTCGTCCTGTAAAAGCTTCAACAACAGAAGAGCCACCGACTGAGCCTAACCTTACCAACCAGCAGCCGTCAGAATGTGAAGTGGCAGACACACAAACAAGCAGCTCTGGATTAGCTAAACCAGTTAACGTTAGCCCCACAGCGGAGAGCTCTGGATTAGCAGGACCAGCTAACGTCATTAACCCCACAGCAGGGAGACCACCGGTGCCGGGGCCGTCAGTGGGTCATGATGATCTTGGGGAAAAACATAGCTGTCCCAAGCAGCCTACTTTATCCGAATTCCCCTCAAAAATGATTGGGAAAAGAAAACGATAATTTTCCACGTACAATTACAAGAACTATCTCTGGCTGGAATATTCAGTACGAATGGATGCCGTCTTCTGTTTTTCATGCCGCAACTTCCAGACTGACAGCGGTGTGGAGGATTCCTTTAGAAAGGGCCTGAGTGACTGGAAAAAAACTAAGCAGCAAACTGGAGAAACATGCACACTCCCAGGCCCATCTGAACTGCATGGTTAAATGGGATAACTATAAAGTGACTGCGTCTTCTGGATCTATTGCAGCTAAACTTTCCCGAAGCCACGAAGATTCTGTTGAGAAGAACAGATCTTATTTGTGCAAAATTGTTGATATTGTGAGGCTGTTGTCCAAACTCGGATTGCCTTTTCGTGGGCATCGGGAGGGAAGCGAGTCAGAGTCGCGTGGGAATTTTCTTGAGGTTTGTGGCTTCTTCTCCAAGTATGATTCTGCTTTTAAAAACATGCAGTCCAACTATTTCAATGCGACTAGCCCAGATTTCCAGAACGAAGTCATTGACATATGCACTAACTTAGTTTGTGCAGAAATTGTAGAGAAAGTGCAGGATACTGGATTTTTTTTGAAAACGGAACAACGGAACGGAACAATTATCAGTGTGTTTAAGATATGCAGAGTAGCTTGAAATCAAGGAGCGTTTTTTGTGTTTTATTGATTCATCCAAATTTATACAAGATGCTCCAGTTGGCACTGACTCTGCCTATCGGATCTGCCACCTCAGAGAGAAGTTTTTCTGCAATAGGCGCTTTCACACTGCGGTACTTTTCCCACAAAGGTTCATGTGAACTTAATTCATGAGAACTCTTTAGTTCTCATGAACTAAGTACAGATCGCGTTCACACTGGAAAAAGTCCCTGGGGGTGGATTAGGCAAATGAAGCCGCTGACGTCACTTGTTCTTCTTCTGCTTTGGGTTTACTGGCAGGCCGCAAACCACTTCACGGCGTATACTGCCGCCCAAAGTCCCCGGCCGGAAGTCCCCGGAGTTAGGGACTGGCTTCAGTAGAAGCTGCTGGGACTCCCAGCAGCTTCTACTGAAGCCTTCCGAATAAATCGCCAGAACACCGACACCTCCTCATCTCCACCACTCCCATGTTTTATTTTGTGTTGCCATAAGTTAGTCTCTCTGCGTTTCTGCGCTGGGTTAATGCTAATGCTAATAATGCTAACGCAAGGATAATAAAATGGCGGCTTCACAAAACTTTTTGGGAGTTTTACGGGGCGTGGTTTGCAATCCTTCCAGCCAATCAGAAATGTAGCTCTTTTCTCACAAAAGAGCCGTTCGAAAGTCCCTGCTCTCTAGCAGGGACTTTCGAGGGGGTAAAAAGGTTCACATGAACTAATTTTAGTACCGGCTCTTTTTGGTGTGAACGCGATAAAAGAGTTCACATGAACTAAGTTCACATGAACCTTTGTGGGAAAAGTACCGCAGTGTGAAAGCGCCTAATGAGGAGAATTCGGAACTGGCTGCGGTCAACGATGGGAGGAACAATATTTTCCTCACTTGCTGTTCTTCACATTGAGGACGACATAACTGCACAGCTGTCACCTGAGGGGATAGTGGACATATATGCGGAACGTAAAAAAATGCGTCTACTTCTGCACTAAGGTATGACACTGGTTAATGATATTGTAGCATGTTCAAGTAACCAAGGGATATAGTAGTTATCAAATAAGTATAAGATGTGCACAGTCATGTAATGCACTGTTGTTGGGGGGAGAGACCGCCCCTTCCATAATGAGTGTGTGTGTACGGCGGGCATGAGGCGTGCACGTGGACGAGTTGCGTTCGTATGTGGAAAAGTCATACTCAGTGCGGTGAGCGCTGGCTTTATTGCTACTGTATCCGTAGCACCCCACGCAATAGTTGGGACTGTGTACTGACGTCAGTAAAAAAGGTTTGCCCCCCCAAGCGCAAATGTCAAACTCCGCCTATGTTTGTGAGGCGATTTGCTGAACAAGATGGTAATCGCCGCATTCAGCTTTAATAGGCAACTTGATGCTCTGCTCACGGATGACTTGATGAGCATAAAAAACTGTTAAGATGATGACCTTGTATGTGTGTATATATTTATTTTCTTTGTGGGGGTCTGCCCCCAAAAAACTGTTTTAAGTCCTGAGAAAGTCGAATAAGACGGTGTGTAAAACTACACTGCCCAGCCAACAGAAAGTAACCACTTTGATTTAACTAGGCCAGTAGGTAAGGGCTTTCCACTGGATAATAACTGCAGCGATATATATGTTTTAGCTGAATACACGTTTTGTAACCCTAACTGATGCAGTTAGTCACTTCTTTAATGTTTGTTCTTTCTGATGTAAAGTCCAGGTTGTAACTGTTTGCAGTAAAGTCGTGGGGCGCTGAACTGTTCCTTTGAATCTTTTGAATTTGAATACATGATATAATTACTTGTCTTTCAAATTTGAAGGAGGGTGAGCAAGCATCTTGAGGAACATTCATCATTAACTCCTCCAAAAAATATAGTTTATTCAATAATGAATATGTGAATCATAACAGTGATTGACAGCTGATAGGAATAATATGATTGTTAATAGTATCATATTCATTCAGACAAACATCGATGAGACAGTTAATGAATGTACTTACTGCAGCAGTCTGCATAGATTTGGTACCCTTGCTGGTCTAAGAGTGAAACAAACTCATTCAGTTCAGTGTTTCCCCTAGGATGGAGTCATAGCAGCGGTGCTAAGGCACGTGGGCCCAGCATAGTGACATTTTTTAGTGTGTGCGCGTGCGAAGTGCGCCCCGCCAATTTGTTTCTATGTGTCTGCCAGCACAAGAAAGGCTCTTGAGGCCTAGTACCAGGGCCGGTTCTAGACTATTTGCTGCCCTAGGCGAGATTGTAGGCGAGATTTTATAGATAAAGAATCAATAAAAAATCTCTGCAAAAGACAAATACACTACAAAAACAGAAACTTATTGACATTGGTCATATACGCCGCCGCTATTTGTATATAGGGGAAACACTGCAGTTATTGTTCAGTTAAAATTCATTACATTATGTCTGCCACCTTATATATTTATATACCGATGTGCCACAATAATGTCACCTATGTTATTGAGTTAAAATATTAATATTGTGGCTTTCCAAGTTAACATCGATTGATATGACTGCGATTAAATCAGCATATTCTGCCAGGGGATGCCACCCCTCAAAATCTCCTGCCACCCCATGAATATTTGTCTAGATCCGCCCCTGTGTAAGAAAGATCCACTTTGGAAGGTCAAGGAACATGTTTTGTTTACATAGTTGACCACTGAAAAGGCAACACAATCCTAATATGTAGAAACCAATACTGCACAAACAGGAGTTCATATTGATATGTGCGACTATTGATCTCTCCAATATGAATATGTTACTGGTTCTCACCCTTCTTAGCCTGTTGCCTTTCAGCCCATACTCATAATCATAATAAGTTGTGAGCAGTTCGACCGGAGTGACTTCCCTTTATCTGACAAGAAAAAAGCAAAGATTGGGGAAAAGTTTGGAAAAAATAAAATGTGCAGATTATAATTTATTTCAAATATATTTTTTAGAATTTAGGACCAGAACAGCTCAGACTTGACATGACAGTTCAATTATTAGGTACGTGTATGCAGAGAAAACTGTTTTTTTGATTGCAGCAGTTGTTGTTTTTGGCACTAAAATGCATTCTTTGGGTGGGTGAGGAGCAGCAGACCTCCTATTCAGTGTTTACGTGAGGGCAGATTCCTCTGGTCTCTAGGCATTGGTGCAAGGCAGACAGAGACATAATGATGGCTTATTAAACTAGGTTCAAAAGGTCATAGCAAGAATGGCTGTAAATGTGTGTGGAGTTGGGGATCTGGCAGATGAACGCTTCCATGTCTCAATCCTCTGTAGTTAAATGTAGGGCAGCAGGTCGATTGCATCGGCAAATCTTTTCAGACCCCGAGCTGCAGGAGTATTTTCAATGATGAATTTCTTCCTGGAAGCCTAATGACGCAAGGGGGAAGGGCAGGAGATGGTGAAATTATTTAAAGGTGGGGTAGGTACGTTTCAGAAACCGGCTCGAGATACACTTTTTGTTATATTCCATGGAATGCTCTTAACATCCCGATAGCAATGAATATCTTAAGTGCTTTGACAAAAAATCCATAACAAAATTTCATCTGTGGAAGCCGTAGTACTGTAAAAAGCACGACCAATCCGTTTAGCCGAGCCGGCTAAACGGATTGGATTGCCGCAGAGGTCAGCCTTCCATCTCGTGCACGCACAAATGTATCTCGTGCCGTCATTGGGCGTGCATTGCAGCAGTACTTCAATGACTCGCCAGCAACAGGCGGCCACTTTCACCAGTCTGCTGACGTCATGTGCGCGTTCATGTGTGTTGGAGGAGGTGCTCTGTAAGGAAGTCTGAAGAAAGGGGCGGATTCTTTTCGGCTGTGTACTTTCAAATTTTAGTGCACTCGAGCCGGTTTCTGAAACTTACCTACCCCACCTTTAAGTAAGTCATTAAAACCCACACAAGTGAACATTATGACTGAGTACTACTTGTCAAAACACAACCACAATCAGTTTAATCTATCGCATCACTTAAATCTAAATGGCCTTTCATCAACGGCCAATTGTTCAGAAAGCAATTACAGCTTTAAGCCTTTTCTCCATGTGTCGAACCTGTGGTCAGACTAAACACATGCATGTCTTCATCAATACCCAGTGACACAGCCATTGAGCTGCAGAGGATACGGGGGCATCCAGTTTCGTAGTATGTTACCAACCATAGGATCTCCATGTCAACCACAGTATGGATGTTATCCTCTGAACAGGGACACAAAGGAAGGGAATCTGTACATGATACACAACTGCTACCTGAGACAGGATTCAGATGGATGCCTCACTTCTTCAGTGTTTTCACTTATATTCTAGATATTTTCTATAATAAATATGTGGAAAATGGTGGTTTTAAGCTTAGCTGTGAATCGAATCTTTAAATGTTGTCCTTTGAAGACTCTGTATAAAAGTACATTTCACAATTGTTGGCACGCTTCCTCTGCTCGTTGTCCATAGAGAGGCGAAGTCCCGCCCATCTACTTCCGCCCCATGGGACCTTATTTCGGAAAAAGTATGTATTGAAGTCGATGGGGAGAGAAAGATTATCTTTCGATCCCGTTTGAATTGTGCCACGAATTACAAATATGTTTGTCAATATTAAAAAATAATTTCCATGTCAAAAAAGTCACTGTTTGTCGTAAAACTGTTGAAATATAAGACTATGAAAAATACGCAACTAGAAAGACTACAAATCCCAGAATCCCGGTCCCGCATGCTGGCTCTTATTGTAGAGGAAACTTCTGTGTAGCATGCAATGGAGTCACCGACTCAGGAAGGAGACACGGGAAGAGTCGGAGCTTTGATGTCAAACTACTGTGATTTATTTGGAGTTGGTACCAGAGTATTCACATCACAAATCCAAGAGTCAGAGGTTCTGACTTCACGGTAGAGTTGCCACGTCAATTCTGGAGAGCCTCTCTCTTGCCAGCCCATCTAACTGGTTTCGCAGAGAGTAAACAACATATTTGAGAAGATAGCCTAAACAGTGTGGGAACACAGAGCTACTTGCGTCGGACACTTATGACCTCGAAGATTTCACCTTGGAGTCCACAAATACAAAGAAGGAAATGTCCCAGTGTACCCACAACACAGACCATCTGTGACCCAGTATTGACCGGTCACAGAATGGGAACAATAACATTATTGGCTAAGCCGCCTGTGTCCTTAAAGAAGGTAAACAGACATCAAGGTTTGTCCTGTATGTTACAAATTGGCGTCTATGATAATTATTTCCATAACACTTATGAACCGACTAACACCCCTTTTGTGTACGTGCAGCTCTCAATATGCCCAGACTTGTAGTGATTTTCACCTCGTTTAATACTTTTCACCTCATTCTGAAAGAAAGAAATGAAATGTACCAACGTGACGGCCCTCTTGGTGTGTGGTGCGAGACGGGAGATGTAGTTCATTGAGCGGTTTCACACAAAGAAATGTAATTTTTTTGACTTGCAAAATTATCTTTTAAATTGACAAACATCATATGTGTAATTTGTGGCACAATTCAAACGGGATAGAAAGATAATCTTTCTCTCGTCATTGACTTCAATACATACTTTTTCCGAAATAAGGTCCCATGGAGGAAAGGGAGGGACTTCGCCTCTCTATACATCCACAGAAAAATCCAACGGGCCAGCCTCACATGCATACACATTTGGGTATCTGTTTTCTTTACCTGGCAGAAAAGGGCTTCCATAAAATACCATAAAAACTAAGAAAATGTCTTACATACCTTTCATGTGAAGCTTTTATGAGGGAATACTGCACACAGCTTGCTGACTTAAACAAATATCAGCATTTTCCACATCTTAATGTCAATTTCAATTCTTCATCTGAATGTGATTGATCTAAATAGTCTGTCCTTATTGCATCAATAGTTTGAGATTGATGGCACGGACATGAATAAACGAACCCAGAGGACATACTTCCCATCACCATGCTGCAGTCCCTGGGTGGGCCTTACTGTTTTTGACATTTGAGCCACGGGGTGAAGGCAACTGTTAGTGAGACACAGCAGTGAGCGCCCCTCCAGAGGGGACGACACGCAGCTCTCCCCTCAACTCCTGCCAACAAATAATTCATGCCACTAACATTTACTTTGTTCAAACGCCGTCCGTTCTTTATCCGCCTGTGAACCTCAAAGTACCTGTTTGAGGTGAATTAACAGCCTTCAAAGAAATATATAACAGCTTTTAGAGTTTTTTATGCAGTGAAAGAAAAGTCTATGAAGGACTTCATTATCATAAAATAAAAATAAATGTAGTTTGAAATACACTTTAATCGATATTCAGTGTACAATTGAGCTTTACAAAAATCTATTCCTTGAATAAATAAAAAGAAAAGAATCCCTTGAAATTAGAGATGTCAGCAAGCTATAAAAGCGAACGCTAAAGCTGCATCTGGCTCAGAGGGAGAGAATATTGTAAAACTTTCCCAGAAATGACGTAATGTTGCTTGGATCTGAACTTCTTCCTCTTTGTGGCTTCAGGGCTGGGAGTGGAGACTTATTCAGGAAGTTCTATGGGCAGAGATGCACATAGTGTTCATTAGAAAAGTTCCTCAAGTTCAAATAAAGGCGTTGTGTCTCATCTTCTTCAGAGGTTTGGTCGAGGGTCGCAGCTCATCAGGTCCGTGGGCGAAGGCACAGAGTTCGGCCTGCAGGGGGCAGCGCTGAGGGTGGTGGTCGTAGAACCAGCAGGCGCGAGTTTTCAGGGCCCCGGGAGCGAGGGGCTTTCTTTTTGTATCCGCCCTGGAGGCCTTCCTGTCCCGCCAGTCTCTTATATACACCCTCCCTCCTTCCACTGAAAGAGAAGGAATGACGAGATTTAAAGCCTCTCCAGAATGAAGTGCTCCTTCCAAAAACTACAAATAAATCTTTTTGCCTGAGTTATTTTCAGGATCCAGAACTCATAATATTTACTGCGTATCAGAGACGACACCTGGTTGAATCATCAGCAAAGATCTGAGTTACTGTGTTGGAAGATATCTGACTTGTATGGGGGAAAGTGGGAGACCTTAGAGATGACAGGGAAATTAAGAATATTGAGGGAATGAGGAAAATGTACTATTGGATTTCACCAAAGAATAAATATTATGTCATTTTTTAGGTTCATATCAGTATTGTGTGCCTCTACTATGACATCTTTTTAGCCTTTGCAGACCATTGACATGCACAAAAACCTATATAACAAACTACAGGAAAGGGAAAACCCCAAAAAGCATAATAGGACCTCTTTAAAAATATCTATATCGTAGGACTTATGCGATAGAGAGACATTTAAATAACACATTTAAGACCAAATACCTGATATTAATATTGAGACTATATTGTAGCATTCATAAAAATGTAGACACAATAAGATTTTTGAGGAATAAATAACCATCAGTAATTTCGATATTGAATTGGTGAAGACATATTGTGAAAATTAGAAAATCACATTGACGTATTGCAGCCTTTCAAAAACAGGGAAAGGACAATATGCCAAATAATGATATCGAAATCTAAGTCTAGTATCAAAATATTGATATATTGATATATTGGCCTGCCATATTGTATTCCCTTTGTTAAAATCCACGTGTCCAAACACTTGTAGTCCTAATATGTTGCCCTTTAGGGAAAAACACACAATTTCCTCTATTGTATGATAGCTAAGAGAATGTATATAAAGCGTATGGTCCAACTACCTCTGAAGACTTGGTGGTTGTTCTTCAGCAGCGTCTGGAGGCCTCCACACTCCTTCTTCAGGAGCTGCAGGGTTTCCTGCTTCATCAGTCCAGCCGCCTCGTTCACAGAGAGGCTTCCTGAGGAGGGGGAGAAAGGGATAGATAAGAGCAAACACGAGTGACAAAGGAGCGGGAGGAGATCTATCGATGTCACAATCATCAATATATTAACAAGCTGTCTCAGGCATGCACAGAAACCCTTTTCATCCCACCACTACAGAGTTCAAAACAAGATTCCGATGAAGACGATTGGCTGGAGCCAGTTGTTTCAAGAGAGGCAGTGCTATATGAGAATATGCTAAAGGAGTGAAATGTGATCGATGCTACGTTGGAACATTTTTAAAAGGACACCTCAGTCACTGTCTTTCTGTGCGAGTAAGGCCTGTGAAATGTGCTCAATTACAGCTGCTCAAACAAGCTGTCAGAGCGACCAGCATGCATTTCACCGCTGCATCCCACTAACATCTATTTCAGTGCGTGAGTCACTGTTGTCACCCCCCACTGGGACATTCATTTTAAGGGTGGATATTGAAATGCCTATGCTACAAGCTAGCGAGTAGTAAGCATATAAAAGGGCATTGGAATGAGATTTTCTGTATTTTTGGAGTTGCCCTTTTACCCCCAGAAGAGACTTCAATCATGGTTGACCTTTAGTTTGGACAATTGACAGTCTGCCTCCTTCTTCTCTGACATATTGGAGAGGGACACAAACGCATTCGTGCTAACAATATTCGACTTAAATCTGCAGACACCATAATGCAATCTTCATTTCAGGTATGCACTGTTGGCCAAGTGATTATTGAGAATGAGAGCATTTCAATGTGTCATATCTTTTCCTTCCCTTTTGATCAGTCTTCAGTTTGTCAAATAAATAAATGTACAATTTGAAAGACAATATATGGAGTTTTATTTGTACTTCTACATGACATTTTTGATGGCGATTGTTCTCAGTTTTCTGAAACATATTTTCCACCCAAATGCATGGTGGTGAAATTGCTGAGTTAATACCTAAAATATGCAACACACTCCCACATTCACAGACACTAGCAACGGCCAAAAGCAGTCCAGTGCTGATTGTGAATCTGGGCAGACTGCCGTCCTATAGCCCAGACTCCAGGGAGCTCAAGGCCTTAATATAATATCAATACAACGTTTAGAGCTGCCCTTTAATGCCTACAAAGTTAATGGGGATTAATGGGAGAGGGGCAGTATTGACAGAGAAGACTGTGCTTGGCGAAGACCAAAGGAGATGATTATTAATTGATCGGCTTGATGTACAGTACATTTTTAAGCCTAAATGTCCCTTGTGCAGAGATGGCTGGTGATTGATTGCTTTTTGTGTTTTTGCTGCTCAAGCCAATTCAGAATCAGGCTGGATGGAGTAAAAATGAAAGAGAAAATCTGTTGTAAAAAATAGCATTAGCTTTACCCGAAAATCTGAGTTATCAAAAGGGTTCACAAGGCGTTTAACAAGTTAGGAGATAAAAGGAACAGAACCATCTTTTATTTTTGTATTATAAAATACATTTGAGTAAAAATTGAGAGAACAAATGTACTCATCATATTAAGATATATTGTAACCAAAATCTAAAATGAACTGTACTTTAAATAATCCCAATCAATTGCCTCTAAATGAATGGCCCTGAAAACCGAAACATGGCAAACATCTTTCATTTTTAAATCCCAACATTATATAATGTATCGTCATCATAGGATAATGAGCCATTTGCATTCCAGATTAATGGTCTTTGAAACATTAGAAAATGCAGATTGCAATTTCCCAAAGTTGACATTTAAATTGCAATCACAAATGAATTCTCTACCATCATCGGTGCAAGATTTTAGATGGCTCATCAATAAATTCAACAAATGGTTATGGTTTTAATATTATAAGCAAAGGAATAATTGTATGTGTTGGGTGAGTGCAGCGTGCAGAGTGCCCTTTGATATCCACCAGTTGTTTGTCCTTTTCGACTTTGTCCCTCTCAGCTTCCTTACAGTGAAAAGGGTGGCTAAGCTAACAAAAACAGTGTTATTTATCTCAGATCATGCCTAATTTGAGTGGACCATCACATATCGAGTATAGAATTAATCTGCAGATGCTCCGTGTCAAAATTAGACTTACTGATGAGACTTTTTGAGCCCAAAGAAGGCCCAACTGTGGCCTGCAACATACAAGTCAAGGCTTGTTTTGAACTTCCCCGTATGCTGGAAAGGCTTTTTGCTACTGAAGCAGTTGTTGATCACCAAGGGGTTAGTGGTCAATGAAGGTATACAGTCCATCAAATACTTTCTTTTGGAATTGTGAAACCATAAGAGGTCCTTGAACACAGTCATATATTAGCACAGCTGATATTAGGCTCATGGGTCGAGTAGTAGTCTATGCAAGATTAGTCATAAACAGATACACACACACGAACAAATGAATCACTTCCAAGCAGAGATAATCAAGGAGGGAGGATGATGATGATGATGATGATGGTGCAAAGAATAACAGCTGGGTCTTCTGAAGGATTGTGGGAATAAATTCCAAAATTGAATGCACCCGTCCGTTATAATACTGTGCCCACTCTCTCTTTAATGCAGGCTATTTCTGTTTAGAACATGTATATAATAGATGTGCAAACTATACAAGGAACATTATCATGAGACACCATGTGAACTTTTGGCTTACTGTACATGTCTTTTGAAATGATAAAATATTGCATCGAGTATAGTACATGTTAGATGGAGAGCTATACACTGACTTTCATTCTGAGCAGCTTACATAACTACCTGAGTCCGGTCAGCAGTAAAGCATGCATGAATTAGTAAATCCACTTAAAGCTAAAGTAGCAGCATCACACGTTTGCAACTTTCACGCAATAACAACTATACAGTATTTAAACCTCATTGCACAAATATGAAGCGAAGTAACAGCAGCAAGGCTTGTGTATTTGCTTCACATAATGACATTTGCTTCAGTAAAACATAGTCTCTCAGGATTTTGATCAGAAGATACTTGTACAAATTGTAATACACAAGCCGAACAATCACTTTTTAATACTCAATTGCTATGAATAGAAAAACCCTAGATAGCAGTATTTTTCACCCACAATCACATTCAAAAATCTACCTTTCTTTCCCCTTAATTATTGTTATTTAAATGTTAAATGACTGTTTGTGTTGTATTAAAGCTTCATCTTGCAACAGCTCAGGAGCAACTGATAAATTGCTAATATTTTTAACAACATTTGGGCTTACACTAAAGTGAGGAAGCTATTTAACCAAACATCTACTGAAGTACTCATTCCAACATTACAAATTAGTAGATTAAAACATCAAAAATCCTCACAGTCTTTGAAGAGGCCATTTAAAATGGAGAATTGAATCTCAAATGCCTTTCGATGACTGAGGTTCTTGTGGATCTTTCCAATATAGGCGGGTTCACTCTGAATTTACCCTTTGTTCCTTCAGGTAACTGGTAGGAATACCTCAATACAAATGCATTCTCATGCATAAATCATAGATGCTGGTGCATTATTCATCAAGTCATCTCTATACAGAGTTACTGACTCCCTTTATTTGCTCTCCCTCATATTTTCTACAACTAAATGCAGCACTGACATCACGACATATCATTTTTCAGTTTTTAATCATAGTAGTCCTTATGTCCTTATCTCTTTCATATGGGATGTGTGTGTGTGTGGCAGCAGTGGTGCAGAGGCGTTGACAAAGGTGATGCGTGGGCAGTGCATATGTGTGTGTGTGATGCGGCGTGCGTATGTGGCACTCTCTGTAGCACGCAGTGAAGGAAGTGCGGCTGGCAGAGAGATAGCTACAGAGTTCAAAGTGGCGTCACTGTGTGTCATGAAAGCCTTTCCGGATGATGCCGAGAGGGGGACAGAGATAGAATACATGAAAATATATGTTAAGGTAGTAGGCTACTGAGGAATGTGAGAAGAGATTATTTTGTGTTGTTTTGGAACATACCCTTTCACTTTTGCTGCTTCCCTGTTTGTATTCCTTGTGCTAGGCTAAGATAACAAGCTGCTGGCTTTAGAATTATATGAATGCATACATGCCAACCTTTCCAAATCCAAAAGAGGTAGGTTTGCGCGCGGCAAATGTGCACGCTCAAATGAGGTAATCAGAAGAAATGGAACCCCTGTAATTACATGTATAAACCATGTATTTAACATATATTGCATCATTTTATGTATTTTTCAGAAAAAGTGGTAGTTTGGTAAACGGTGACATCAACGACATGTTTGGTCTGTAAAATGCCCTGAAAAGTAAAAGAATGGGAGATAAATATCCCAAAGTCTCCACATTTTATTATATTTTTAATGTGTGTCTGGTCCTCTTTCAGTTGAGACAGTGTAGATGAAGGATGTGTCAGGATGTAGAACTCTTGTGTGAACATTGGATAAAGCCAGGTTCATATTTTTGTTTCATGTTGTTGACATATTAGAGTCAAAGGTTTGCACAGAGCAACATATCTTTGTGTTGCGCCATAAATCAGAAAATACTGCATTAAAAAAGTCATTTCCTGCATTGTGTGATATAAATAATGTACAGGCTTTCAGATTGCTGTAGTTCACTAAACAGAGACATTAACGACATGTTTGATGTTGAAAATGTCAGAAAAAGTGAAAGAATGGGAGATAAATATCCCCAAATCTCAAAATGGTATTATATTTTGTGTGTGTTTGTGGTCCTCTTTCAGTTGAGACACTGTAGGATGCTTCAGGAAAATACCAAACACTGGATGCCTTTCAGTCGCCAACATGTGTTTGAGACACTGATATTAACGGGGAAACCCTGCAGGACTCAAATGCCTCGTCTCTGTTTCCTCACTCATTTGGGAGTGATTGCCCATCAGCCCCGGGGGTGCAGAGGACAGGCAGCGTTACTCCCGGTCTGCACGTTGTTTCTCTTTCAGAAACACAGAGGACTGTTTGTATGATGCGATCACAGACACGCTGCAAACGGTGTCCGCCAAAAGTCGAGTCCAGTGTCTATGTATTGTCATTTTTATTTGTTATAGTTTGGGAAGATTGAAAATCGGTAGGGAAAGCCAGCTAAATCGGTAGGCTGTAGAAACATGTCAAAAGCAGTAGACTACCGCCCAAATCAGTAGGGTTGGCAGGTATGTGAATGTATAAAATGTTTACCCATTTAATACCTGAACTACATTTTGAGATCTGTTATACCATATAAAATAATATGCCACACAAATGTATACAAATGTAGAGGTTTTATAAATTGCTACAAAACTTAGCTAATGGTATGAATGCTACTGCTAGCGTTAGCCAAAGCAAAAACTAAATTAACTTATTGAATATTGCCCATCTGTTTATAAAATGTAACCTTTTTCATGTAGCCTACTGACCTATTGTTAACAGTGTAAAAATACTAGTTCCACATAGTTAAATGAATCAGCTAAACCTAAAGCCTGAAGGAAAAAAAACAACAACAGGCCAACTCCTGCTAAAGCTAACATTTCATTTCAAACCTTTATTTACCCAGGTGTATCCCATTGAGATCATTGATCTCTTTTTCAAGGGAGACCTGCTCATAACTAGCTTAGCCAGAAGCAACTATCTCAGATTTTGAATCTAGTTGAATTCATGCCATAGCAGGTGCCTTTGAAATCACACAATGTATTCAATTGAAAAACAGACAGCTAGCAAAAGAGATGTAAACAATGATAATGATTTGATAAACACACCAGTTAAAATGTAGGACAAAGCTAAACTAAAACATTGTGTCTGTAGATCCATAGAGTGTAGCTAGCACCTGCAATGTTTTAGCATTGTGTTGGTTTCAAAGCAGTGGTTCTTTAAGGTGACTTAAAGGGGACCTATCATGCAAAATGCACCTTTGTACGTCTTTTATACATGAATATGTGTCCCACCCCGGTGTGTCAGGGAACTCACCAAGTGTCAGAAAACACAACCCTCTCTCTTTGCCTCCATACCCAAAATCTCTACAACCGCTACAACGGATCTGATACAGACCGATACAGATTTGAAAATAGTCTGATGTCAGTGACGAGGAGCTCCGCCTATGAATGAGAGGTTGCCGCTCGTAACTCGGGCCCCTCCTTTGCAGGGGGGCGTGGTCAGCTGCAGCGCATGCAAAGACAGGGGTGGAGGAGAGCAAAATAGAGCGAAATGAGGCATGGCTAAAATGCATGATCTGTTTGGTATTTTGAAAAAGAAAATGTATAAATATACCTTATATAGGTATGGCCCTACAATATATTATTCAAATATAGCATGATAGGTCTCCTTTAATAATTATTACAAATCCTATCACAGCCTTAGTATCTGTAACGTTTGCCAACCAGCCTGGAAACTTTGGCCCTTATCTCCTCAACTTCCCTGCCTCAGTAGATACTAATCTCTCCCTTTGTAGGAGATATTTATAGCTGCTCGGCAACAGAAGTAATGAATTCAGAAACTCCCAAAGTGCACAATAACATGACTGGATCAGTGAGATTCTCTGATAATGTGTTCTACTCTGGATTTAATTTGAGCCTGTTTAACGCTTCTGTAGCAGCTCATGCCCAGGGAGACAGATTTTTGGGGTGTTATGTGGGTGTTGTGGTTTACCTCCTCGATTCCAGTCACTGGAGGACCCTCCGCCATCCTCTTCAGTCATTCCCAGGATTACATTAGCAACCTGCAGGACCACACCGTTGACCAAGTCCCGCGGAAGAGCAGCACAGTTTCGAACCGTTTCCACCTTGTCTCTGGGCTGGAAACCAACTCCCCAGCTGCTGTCAGGGGTCCTGTCAGGGTCTCCCTCTCCATGGCAACAGTTCCCGTTACTTCTGATGCCTGACCTTTGAACTGTGGCCCCAGGGGCTTTCTGGCGGCTCTGTATGTAATGAGCTCTTCGCTCCTCTGCCTCGGCCTGGTCAGATATCTGGTAGTTTCTTGACTTTCCCACCAGACACACCTGTGGAAAAAGAAGCTAAATGTCAGGGTTTGAGTCCCATGGGTGCCGAGTGTCCAAGGTGTACAAAAAACACTTAAGAATACGAGTCCTAAATACAGGTGTTATTATGGACAGAAAACTGAATTATGCCCACGCAAATCATTTTACATATATGTACTGATGTTGGGAAAGATTTCCCTCTTGGGACCTAACCTCCTCTAGGGCGGTCCGGGGGGCATGCTCCCCGTTTAGATTTTTCTTTTAAATGTTGAAGTTAAAGCGTCAATCTGGTGCACTTTGAGAGCAAAATCAAGAGATCTATGGATACATCTCTCAACACCCAGATGAAACAGACCTGTAAGCCGATTTATTTTTCTTTATGGATATTTTACAAATCACTCTCCTTTCAAACTGTATTCTTGTTTATTAATAACAACTTTTTTTTACTGTCATATAGTATTTACCAGTTTACTTTATTCTCTTGTGTTTTTATAACTATAATGATCATATAAAGATATGCCTTTACCTCACTGGTTGTAAAAGCTTATTATAAACGTTAGCATAGCTAGCTAACCAGATGCTAATAACAACAAAGTTATTGACTGTATGATCAGTATGACAGATGAACAGCTAAAGACACAGACACGCAAAAACTGCGGCATATGTACGGCTCCTTATGGGTACTGCAATTTATGGAAGTGCCGGAGCGATGTTCTGGTGGTCTCCGTCAGAACTGCACCCCTGTCAGACGAGACATATACCACGTGATGACACATTAGCCTCGTGTTGTGTTCAAAGACCCTGATCTTGGCCAGGAAAAACAGGCACTTGCTTGTTTAATTTGTTTGCGGACTAATCTTTTTCTTTTTTGCGTGTGTTTATAAATTATCAAGAGGGCCGTACCACATAGTCTCGCGGGCCGTAGGTTCCCCACCCCTGATTTAGTCATTTGACACACTTGTACTGCTAAGACTATGAAAGTGTGAGGAGCCTCCCTCCCCCCACCACCACCACCACCACGACAAGCCGGTTGCTGTAACGGACAAAGACAAATATCTGTAAGCTGACGACATTGTGCATTTAAGCAACACAAATTGACTACATATTTTTCATCTGAACACTAACAGCCTGAGACACAAACTGGCTGAACTCAGGCAGCTATTCATGAACGGTAAGGCAAGCATATTATGCTTTTCTGAGACCAAATTGGACAATTCCATTACAGATTCAGAGATTGAAATTGAAGATTATCTTATAGTGAGAAGGGACAGGAACGTGAATGGAGGTGGTGTCTGCATGTACATACATAAAGACACCAATTTCAAAAACCGAACTGACCTGCATCATGAAAATATTGAATCTGTGTGGGTTAAAATTCTTTTTGACAATGCTAAATCTGTAATAGTCGGGACAATCTATAGACCACCGGAACAGAGTGACTTTTATGATACATTAGATGGGTGTTTGGCTGATGTGGGGGATGTAGAGACAATTATTATTGGAGACTGGAACACGGATATGCAACGTAAAGACACGTCCGTCTTCAAGTCCTTCAGTAGGATTTGTGATCTGCACGGCTTCAGCCAGCTAATCACCCAACCCACCCGGGTATGTGAAACAACACAAACTACCATTGATCTCATTCTGACCTCTGACAAGTCCAGGATCTCCAGTAAAGGGGTTATAGCATGCGGGTTAAGTGATCATTATATGATATTCTGTACCCGCAAAAAGCTAAAACAAAGGGCCGGCTGTCACAAAACAGTCATATCTAGAGACCTCAAAAACTACTCTAGCGAGGCCTTTAACCTAGAACTGGAGAGCCTGGACTGGTCGGATGAGCTCAGTGGTACACAAGTTGAAGAAACATGGCTTGGTTTCAAAAACAAATTCTCTGCAATACTCAATGATTTGGCCCCCCTAAGAACAACCAGGGTAAAAAAATCGCGCTGAGCCGTGGATGCACTCCGGCATACTGACCGCCATGAAAACCAGAGACAAAAAATGCTCTGAGTTTCATAAAAGTCAGTCAATGCTTTCCAAAAGCACGAGCAGTGAACTCCAGGCCCACGTGACTGAACTCAAAATTGAAAGAAACAGACTAAGAAATGACGTAAGCTCCATGATCAAAACTGCCAAAAAGAATTTCATCAATGTCAAAACTGAGGAAAACAAAAATAAACCCCGTGAACTTTGGAAATTACTCAATAACCAGCTTGGCTGCAGTAAAAAACTCAAAACGAGATTTTTCTAACTTAAACATAAAGACAGATAACAGGCTCATCACAGACAAACTGGATGTGGCCAAGTACTTGAACATTTTTTTCACAAACATAGCCACAACTCTTGTAAATAAATTACCCTCCCACTCAGGGCTTTTTGGAGTAGATCACATCATGACCTACTACAAAAACCTAGGGGTACGCAAAGATGATTTCAGTCTAGCAAGGGTAACAACAGCAGAGGTACTCATTAAACTGAGCGCCCTCCAACCTAACAAGGCCACTGGCCACGACAATATCCCCTCCAAATTCCTCAGAGACACAGCAACCGCCATCTCACCAGTCATAGCTCACATAATTAACCTCTCCATAAAACAGGGAAAAGTACCCAAAGACTTCAAAATTGCAAGAGTAACCCCCCTGCACAAAAAGGGCAGCAAATTGGACCCAGGCAACTACCGCCCTGTTTCTATACTTACCTCCATCTCGAAAGTCATGGAAAAAATAGTATATGAACAGGTCGAAAAGTACCTCGCGGAAAAGAAACTAATCTATGAATTTCAATCTGGCTTTAGAACATCCCACTCCACTGACACATGCCTTCTTTATTTGAGCGACCACATCAAACAAGAGGTGGACGAGGGCAAGTACTGCGGCATGGTGATGCTAGACCTACAAAAGGCTTTCGACACTGTCAATCACCCCATTCTGATTGACAAGCTAAAAGCAATTGGTTTTGATAAACTATCGGTGAGCCGGATGCAATCCTACCTGGAGGGGAGAGAACAGATGGTGGAGGTAAACGGTACTCTGTCCCCCCCCCTCCCAGTGAGCTGTGGTGTTCCACAAGGAAGCATATTAGGTCCGTTACTGTTCCTAATTTATGTAAATGACATGTCATCAGCATGTGACTGCAACTTGTTCCTGTTCGCGGACGACTCAGCCCTGCTGGTCTCTGGCAGGAACGGGTTGCAGGTTGAAAAAAAACCCTCAGCTCCGAGCTCGGCAGAATCTGCACCTGGCTCGCCGATAATAAATTATCATTACACCTGGGTAAAACAGAGTCCATTCTCTTCGGTTCGAAACATAATCTCAGCAAATCCGACGACTTCTCAGTTGCAGTGGGCGACATTATTGTCACAAGTAAGAAGGAAATTACATACCTAGGATCTATTCTTGAGGCAAACCTCTCCTGTGACAAAATGGCATCCAATGTAATAAAAAAAGTCAATCAAAGAACTAGATTCCTATACCGGATCTCCTCTCTGGTAAACAAAAACACCCTGAAAACTCTGGCAGGAGCACTCATTCAAGGGTACTATGACTATGCTTGCACGTCATGGTACCATAGCACCTCCAAGGCGCTGAAAATAAAACTTCAAACATCGCAAAATAAACTGGTCAGACTACTGCTTGACCTTTCATCTAGAACCCACCTCACCTCTGCCCACTTTGACAACCTAGGATGGCTTAGAGTAGACGACAGAGTACAGCTACTTGCAATGGGCCTGGTCTACAAGATCCACTACACCTCTATGGTACCCATGTACATGTCAAAATTCTTCCCAAAGGTCAAGGAATACCATGATCATAACACCAGAGGGAGCTCCACAAATCATGTGAAACCCAGATTTGGCACAAAAAAGGGGGAATACACGTTTCGCAATTATGCCACATCAAGGTGGAACGCTCTTCCCACAACTGTAAAGGAAAGTAAAACTATACTTACCTTCAAAACCTCTCTTAAAGAGCACCTTCGGGGGAGAGCATTGCAAAACTGGCCCCGGTAATGGTACAAATTTCAACCTGTCGTTCAATGGACAGCTTCCCCCCCCCCCCATCTATGTATATACTCGCATTTTAGACTCTGTTACTAACTGTATATCTGTAGACTTGGTATGTCTTAAATGTCCGGTTAGGATGCATTAGAACGAAATCTAAAGTGAAAATTGTAAACAAGCAATCTGTATGTAAAAAAACCACCTGTATGTAAATTGTAAATAAGCCATCTGTATGTTAAATATGTCTTAAATGACATGATGAATTGGAAATGGGGGACCCTGATGTAAACAAGACGAAAGTCTTTCTCTGGTCTGCATCCCCTTAACAATTGTATGTTTTGAGCTGTACTGTACTGTACCCAATATACAAGCTGTTAATAAACTTTTCAATCAATCAATCAATCAAAAAGTGCTGTATGTATAACAACAGGTTACAACCATCCTTACTATTATTGTGGTATTTTCCTGAAAATATTCTAGGTAAAATCAATGGCACAAGTGATACCTTAGTCATTTGTTATTTATTTACACTGGTGCTTAGTACCAGGTTGTTATCATACCAGCAATGGGTCTTGCTCGTTCTTTCGCTTCCCGTCTGATGAAAGGAGTGGCTGGATCAAGTTAGCTAACTAGCTAGTAGCAAGCACGTTAGTTAGCATTACAGTCTTATCCTTGTCATTTTTATTAGCCTTAACATGAAGTAACATCAAGTAACCCAACATTTTAAACGGTAAGAGTAGTAGTCATATTTCGTGAATCCTTTGAAGAGTACTGTCACACCGGTGTGATCATTCTATAATACACCATTTAAGCACGGGGGAGAAACGCTAACGCTACATTAGCATCGGCGATCTTTTTCTACTTCATGCTATCTGCACAAATGGTTGACATTAAACATTAAAAAGACCAGGCAGTTCAGAGATAATCAAGGAAGGCAGGCAGGCAGCTTTGCATGACATTCTTCTGGACGTGTTTCATGTGTTGATAGTGAGGGTAGTCTGTAGACTTGTTTGAGACAAGCGAGACCTGCACAGTTGCGATCAACGTCTTGCTAGTGCGTTGCATGATGGTTAGTCATTTTGTCCGACTTGCTCTGGAGGCTCGCCCACATGAGACGTTGAAATCTCGCGGGACAAAGACGCCCGCAGCCTTGAGAGCGAGGCGCGGCGAGGCGGAGCAGTTCCTCTCCACGGGCTGCGGAAGCGAAATGCTTGATGGGAAACGACTCGCTGGTATCTCGAGCTGAGCGCTCATTGGTGGTTTTTACCCCGTGCTGCTGATGAAACTCTCCAATTGGCTCGGCTAAAGTTTGTTGTTGTTTTGGTGTCAGTTTTATGTCGCCACATCCATTCCCATTTTTCATCATTGTTCCACAATGTTTATCATCATGAAATTAATATATATATATTTTATACTATACCTGCACTGCTTACCGTTTTCATACTTTATATATCTTAGCATATTCCTACACACTGTTCATACTGCTCACAGGCTGCTGTGTATCTAGTGTATTCATACCCCTCACTGTTTATTCATCATTCAATTCATTCTATATGTTATTCTGTCTATTGTGTACATTACTTTTCGCTTTACTGCTTGTTGCACCTGGTTAGAAGCTAAACTGCATTTTGTTGTCTCAGTACCTGTAATATGTGCAATCACAATAAAGTTGAATCTAATCTTGAGCAGGAACAAATGTATTTACTTAGTACATATCTGACATTAACGATTAAACACATGACGTGTGCATTCTTTATAAATGCAAACCGAGTCAAGCCGACTCCGGAGGTGGCGGTATGCACCTTCAAGCTGTTTGCAATCCGCCAAAAAACAGAGAGAAGAAGAAGAAGACGAAGCCGACTCTGAGCTGTCCAACTTCAGGCGAGCTTTCTGAGACCTCCCCCGGCTGCGATCGGCTATTCTCGTCTACTTTCGAGGCGAGCCGCAACGCGTCTCAAACAAGCCTAATCACTTTTTTCACAAGACAATAGTGACAGCTATCTTGGTGACGTGTGTTGTTGTGAGAGTCTGCGAGACCAGAGATGTAGTTCATTAAGCGTTAAAAAAATGTATTTAAAAAAATGTGTTACTTCACAGTTTTACGACACATTTTAATTTTTTTGACTTGCAAAATTATCTTTTAAATTGACAAACATCATATGTGTAATTCGTGGCACAATTCACACCCAACCTTTCACACCCAACCTGAAGACATTTAAAAAAACGTCAGTCTTGAGTTGGGTGTGACTCAACTTGAAGGTCAGTGTGCTTTGGGATGAGATGCCAATTGTTGGAGAATGTGGACTCTTGACTTCTTGTCATTGGCTGAAGGGCTAATTTGATTTATGTCATTTTGGTTGCTATCAAGCTCATTCTTCTGTGATTTTTTTATTAGGTGCATTTTCTCATTGAAAACAGGTAGTGTGGCCGAGCGGTCTAAGGCGCTGGATTAAGGCTCCAGTCTCTCAGGAGGCGTGGGTTCAAATCCCACCACTGCCATTATATATACAAGAATCAAGTGATATTTGGAAACCACACCCAACCTGAAGACAGTATCAACAAACCTCAGTCTTGAGTTGGGTGTGACTCAACTTGAAGGTCAGTGTGCTTTGGGATGAGATGCCAATTGTTGGAGAATTTGGACTCTTGACTTCTTGTCATTGGCTGAAGGGCTAATTTGATTTAAGTCATTTTGGTTGCTATCAAGCTCATTCTTCTGTGATTTTTTATTAGGTCTATTTACTCATTGACAACAGGTAGTGTGGCCGAGCGGTCTAAGGCGCTGGATTAAGGCTCCAGTCTCTCAGGAGGCGTGGGTTCAAATCCCACCACTGCCATTATATTTACAAGAATCAAGTGATATTTGGAAACCACACCCAACCTGAAGACATTCTCAAAAAACCTCAGTCTTGATTTGGGTGTGACTCAACTTGAAGGTCAGTGTGCTTTGGGATGAGTTGCCAAATGTTGGAGAATGTGGACTCTTGACTTCTTGTCACTGGCTGAAGGGCTAATTTGATTTAAGTCATTTTGGTTGCTATCAAGCTCATTCTTCTGTGATTTTTGTATCAGGTGCATTTTCTCATTGACCACAGGTAGTGTGGCCGAGCGGTCTAAGGCGCTGGATTAAGGCTCCAGTCTCTCAGGAGGCGTGGGTTCAAATCCCACCACTGCCATTATATTTACAAGAATCAAGTGATATTTGGAAACCACACCCAACCAGGGATTGAAAGATAATCTTTCTCTCTCCATTGACTTCAATACATAATTTTTCCGAAATAAGGTCCCATGGAGCTCCCCCGGAAGGGGAGGGACTTCGCCTCTCTATGACACCATTAAATTGCATTGTGGGAAGTGAAGGATGTAGAGGTTTTGTTGCGTGACATGCGTGACCCAGGATAAGTGGAGCTTTGTGTGTTGATATTAACCATTCAGGACCATAGGACTTTTGAACTTGTTTTTGAGTATACAATAAAAAGGAAAAAAACATGTTTATCCCACAATATGACAAATATTTAGAATAAGAGAAGTCTTATATTAAATATATGAAGTCAACATAAGCATTGGTGTTTAGTCCCAACTCTGTAAGCCTACCCGTTTGGTGGAAGGTATTCTCAGGCAGTCCTCTTCCGTGTTGAAGCCACTGACTACGCTGACCTCCGTGATGAAGTCGATGTATTCTTTATACTGAGACTTCTTACAATGCCGTCTCTGGTATTTTGCAAAGAAGTCGAAGAAGCAGCAGGGGAGGACGAAGTACCGACAGGAATAAGATGATCTGAAGAGAGAGAAAAGGAATATAATCATACCCTGTGCCATCGAAAATAACAATTACAATTATTTTGTCTTTTCAACAGAAAGGAAACAACAATCCATTCCTAGAGATTATCCTCTGTGTCACTTCAAAGTAGATTTCTCAGATTGAGGCTCAACATCGCCACCAGGTGGACGCTTTAACACACACACACACACACACACACACACACACACACTCTCTCTCTCTCTGCCCATAATGTTATTCCAAATTGGGGAGATCAGCTGGCCCTTCAGCTGCTGAGTGAGATTGTGTCTGCTGATGACTCGCCTGGCAGCTATAACGGGGATCCAGGGTGTGAGTTCGTCCGAATGGTTCCCAATCAGCCAGTCCGTATCCGGGAATAAGAAGCTCTCGCTGGGAGTAATTGCTTTTTCCTAAAATAGCAAAGACCCAAAAAGCACAAGAGATCCTTAAAGCGGGGAAAATGCAAGCTGGTGTGATTTAATTCTGAATTTGTATTTAAAGGAAAAGTCTTATCTCAAACTTTTTATATATCAGTGTGAAATGTATGAAAGCTGATTTAAACTTGGTTGGTTGATTGGATGCAATTGCTTTCTTGGCAAAATAACACAATTCCAGCAAATCAAGCTAATACTCTATGTAAAAACATGGTATATCGCACCAACATCCCACATATTGAAGCGTAGTAGCACTGAAACCTGTGAGGTTCAGAGAGAGCCTCCAAATAAAGGTTTGGGACTGCACACAGCACCCCTGGGGGCCCAGAAAAGATTGGTCTGGCACATCCGCTCCCAAAAAATCAGTCAATAATAGATGAGCTGAAATGGAAGCAGTCAGCAGCTTGATGTCAAATAAATGAGGAGGCAGACAGGAGGGTGAAGTGTTTTTGGGACAGGGTACCCTGCAAATGTGTGAATGTTCACATGGATCTGTCTTGATTCACTGTTAGACCCCTGTGCAGCAGTGCTATTTCTCATGTTGTAGTTTCTTTAAGTGTAACACTGCCAGGGTGAAAATGTTTCTGTTTTATGACTGGTAAATAACAGCTAACGGTTTTTTCTTGCTGATTTCTGCAAAATGCTTCGATTCATCTGCAAGTACTGGATACATTACATTTATTTTTTTGTCCATTTAACATATTTTAACCCAAATATATTGAGTAATAACTTGTACTGTATACAACCAATAAAAGCACGAAACCTCTAAAAGCAGGACATCTTCACATTGTCCATATAAAACAATTAATGGGTTATCAAAATTGTTAACAATGGATTTTTCTGTCAATCAATTAATCGACTAATTTTTACAAACAGCATCCCAAAGTCTATAATAGGATTGCATGAATTAAACTTTTAATGGCCAATGTTGGGTACAAAAAAAGACATTTTAAAAAGGTGTTTTAAGTTTTGTTATTAAAATGTAAAAACAATGGAAATTAAACATGACTTTTTCTTTTTACCAATACATGTATTCATGAATCCTTACTTTCTTTGGATTTGTACATTCAAAAAGAACAATCTCACTTCCAGGTCCATAATTAGCTATCACATGACACATAGTGTTTACAAAATTATCATGGAGTTCAATTGTACTGTTTCGAATCCAGCTAGACAGACACCTACAGCCTGTGATATGGCTTCCCTGTACTGTGTCAAGTTATAATAAACCTAAATAAGTTACAATGAGCCCCCCCTCTTCATGCTCAGCTTGCTCACCTCCAGCAGAGTCTGGGGGCCGAACATGTCCCAGATCTTCCTCCTCCGAACATCGATGCCCTTTCCAGGATGCTGCAACACAAGACGGCATGACGGTCAGCCGATTGCTGCGTGCAAATTCAATTACACCTGTCCTAGTTTGTGATTGGTCGTTTAAGCGACACGGTACTGTGGATGTTATGAATTCAGAGACACAAATCCCCCTGACTATACCCCACCAGCCCTGTGGCATTGATTAGGCTGCTGGTGAAGATTTCAAAAGAACTCCAGTATTTAAATAGGCAGTTTATTTGTATTTATTAGTAGTTACATTTGTTATTCCTTCCTTATTATAAGAAGCAATTATATTCATGTGAATCCATCTTGTTAGAAGTGCCAATAAAGCAAGTAGCATGGCTCTGGCAGTCGGTCCAGACAGGAGATGCAATAGTTTGCTTTCAATAAATTGATTAGATGATCTAAAGACAATCAATCGGAAACTTTTTGAATAATTGGTTCATTGCTTATGTTAAAAAAAGATTAAACCGTCCTGTATTTCTATTTGCTGTTTGATGCAATCATATGTGATAGTAAATATAATATGTTTGTTTCAACTTTTAGATTTGGCCATTCAATTCTAAAACAATAGTTAGTAGATATCTCCTGTCAAATGTACAAACCTCCACCATGGAGACACGACAGGCAATTTTCATAAAACTTTGTGGAAGGGTCAAGGAGGAACCAATTACATTTTGCATCAGATACACATTCAAGAGCGAAAGCATTCATTATTTTTCACAAGTTAACATTGAGAGACAGGGGCATCTGGCCTTTGCGGAGGTCACTGCTCTCGGTTGTGCTTCTGAGTTCAGTCTGTTGTGGGTTTTAGGTGTAGGAATTTAGTTTGGTTTTCTTGTACTTTCCAGGAGATTCAGTTAGCTTTTAACCAGGGAGTAACGTACTGTAAATCAAAGACAGCCAACATTCATCCAGCACGTTGCTTACCCCTTCATTGGCCAGTATGTGAACCAGGAGGCCGTTTCCACAGCCCAGGTCCACAAAGGACTGTTTTTCAGTCAGACCTTTCTCCACTCGCTCCTCCTCCCACAGCACCTGCAGTTCAGTGACAGAGATTCAACACCACTGTCTGATCATGAATGCTTTTAAATCACCTGCAGATGCTGCTCACACCCTTTCACCTGCCTCTGGTGTGACACATAAATCAATTTACCGAGTCAAAGCCTTTTTTCACACTCAGATTGATTCTCTCTTGGATTCATGACCTTACAACATGTGACAGATACAAAAAAGAGCTTCACCTTAGCATATATGTACAGAATGGATGTGTTTGTATACTTCGCAGTGGTCATACAGGTTAAAATAAATATGAAAAGACATGTTACAAAATAACTCAAATCGATCGTTATAAAACAATATTCAAAACCAGGTTTGAACTCACGAGGAGATATGTAGCAATGGCAACGTCCTCATAGACAAACTTCTCAGGATCCGTAACCTCAGGCCAAACCTAAAAAAAAAGCATTGGTATTCAGTATTAAAAATCAAGAAATAGAATCAACAACACAGTTTATACGCCTCTGTCGCTGGGCAGACTTTACCTTGACCATGGCCTTGTACTTCTCCTTCAGCGTCTGGTACATGACGCTGTACTTCTCCACCGGCAGCAGGGACAGGGTGCTCCTGAACTCGCTGCTCTTGCACTCGGTGGCCCAGCGCACCAGTTTGGGCAGCAGATCTGAGGACAGCCAGGGCAGCCTCGGGTACGCCACGCCATCGGAGAACCACTGGTCTGAGGCCAAAACATGCAGCTCCAACGACCTGCAGAAGAAGATTATTGTTACCGTCTTAAACTCTTTTATTGTGAAGTATTGTACTATCACTAAGAATATGCATTGTTTGTCATTTCAGGTGACTTTACCGTTAACACCATGAGCACAGGGAGCTTCAGTGTTACTCTGGGTTACCTCATTTAAATGAAAGTGAATACGGGAATATGCGCTAACTGTATCACAGTAATGAAAAGACCAGGTCTTTAATGTTGGAATTTCTCCTGGTTAATAAACCAATATTAAGGGCGTGTCTTCAGGAGTCAAATGTCAAAATCAGTTGTTAAGAATAAAAAATGGGAATGGAGAATGACTAATAAACACCCTGCCGATAACATCCCCTCTGACAATTTTGTATCCTTTTTTTTATTATTTGTTGTGTTCTCTATGTTGTCTTTCCCCTGTTCCTATCATTGCTGTAAAGTCACTTTAGTTTTGTTTTTGCTTGAATACAAATACATTTAAAAAATGGTCATGTAAAAATGTTTTTGTATTAGCCACTCACCATTCCTCACAGTCCTGATGGAGGAGCTGGAACTGATAAATGTTTCCCCTCTTGAGAGAGACCTTTCCTTCTGAATCCTCTTCAAACGGAACAAATGTCACCTGTTGTCTGCCGAAGTCTAAAATGGATTAAAGAGATATAAAGAGGTTTGTATAGAAGACAGAGTTTGGTAGAGCTTTTCATTCAAATCCACTCTCAGAGGTGGGAAGTAATAAGTACATTTACTCCATTACTGTACTTAAGTACAATATTGAGATACTTGTACTTTTCTTGAGTATTTCCATTTTATGTTACTTTGTACTCCAATACAATTCAGAGATAAATCATGAACTTTTACTCCACTATATCTAATTCCTTTAGTTACTTTACAGACTTTGGATTAATGATGTGAAATATAATCAACACTTAAATACGACTTTAGTTACACCTGGAGTAAATTCTCAAACTACCCTACAGTATACAAAGTCATTCAAACAAGCTGCACCTTTACCAGCTTTGAGAACACTTAAATGCATTAATAATTATAATCAAAAAATATACAATATATTATTCTGAAATGGACCAATCTGCAGAATGAGTACTTTCACTGTTGGTACTTTGGGGATATGTGATGCTAATACTTTTGTAGGCCTACTTGCATTTTGATTTACTTGTAACAGAGTATTCCTACACTCTGGTACTTCTCCCACCTCTGTCCACTCTTACCTTTGAGGATAACCTCCTTATGCAGGTTCGTCCCATAGTTGTTGACTTTAGGAATAAACGTCCTGACGCTGGAGACCCAGGGGGTTTCCTTCTCGTGTGTATTCTCAGGTGTATTCCTGCAGCAGGCCATGAAGGAGAGCACATCCTGAGCGAGGTCAGGCTCCTCCAGCAGCGACAGCACCGCCTCTCTGCCCACATCCCTACTCTCCGTCTCCTTCACCCCGCACAGACGCTTGTTCACCACGTGGGGTTTCTTTATCCACACGTCCACAGCTGACCAGAAGCCTTCGGGAAGAGTCTTACATTCTCCTGGAAACTTTATCTCAAAGAGTTTTGGCATAATTGAGCATCAGACAGGACCACAAGCCATGTGTTTACATCTGCATACGGAGAGAAAATTACTTCCGGGGTCTTTTTACGTAGATAAAGAAAACCAGATGAAGTGGCTTGTAGAATTAGCTCGCTTAGTTTCCCAATTCATATCCTAAGATTAAAAAACAAATGTTGAGCTTTACGATCAACGTTGTTCTAGGAAAAAGTAGAAACATGTTGTCGCGGTGTGATGACGTTGCCACTTACAGCCAATGACTGTTATTACAATCACACAGCAGAGGTCGCTGTTGCTATTTATTTCCATTAAATCAGCAGACAGTGTATGATCAAATGTATATTTTTTATTTTCTCTAACCAATAAAATAATTAAACAAACATATTCCTAAAAGCATGACCTCGCTATTTCTATTGTGATCATGATTATTCTTACATTATTAGGATGCATACTCAGTGATGCATTGGTGCCTGCTACTCTTTAAACCATAATGACCTCAATTAGACCCATAATAAGGTAACATCCCTTTGACATTATTCCACATTAATTTTACATATTACATGATTATTATCTCTCATGCATAAAAAGTATAAAACAAATGTAAAAAAACATGTATTTGACCAAGAGTATCTTTGTTATTTTTTTTACTTTAGCGACACATTCATCGCAAGAAGAGTAGCACAAGTCAAGGCTGCATATTCGTCGATTCACACTGCCACAGCACAGATTTGTGAAGTGGTAATGACTGATTTGAGAGGTTGTAATCACCAAGTTGCAGTTGTAATGGAAAATATATTTTAAAAATATATATTTTTCTGCAAGTGAACATTTCCTCACTAAGTTCATTTTTTTTTCTAGAAGCTACACAACTTTTCTTCTTCTTCTGTGACTTCAAATGTGGTTCACAGATACATGGATATTTTATACAAGTGTAAATGTATGCACACAAGCTCAGATTTTTTTTCTGCAAGTGCTCACATCAGGTTTTATAAGCTCTCTCATTTTGAGGCTCCCATGCTGTAAACTGACACTAAGTTATTTCAGCCTCAGAGACTTAAGACAGCAGGAGGAGTGTAAACATCTGAGTCACACACTCCTTGTTTGGCCTGTACATAAGACTGCTCATCAAATCCTGGAAATTACATGTTGTACTAATGCCTGTACAGTGGGTTAAAATTAATGAATTCCTTAAACTGTTCATTCTTGTGACGCTTTAATTCCTATTAATGAAGTCATTATACTGTACGTTTTATTTGTATTGTTTGTTAAGCTCTTGGTTAAAGCAGTTGGCCTTTCACAAAGCTTTCTATACACTAATGATGTAAAACTCACATGTATTCCTGCAATATATGTCCCTTTCTTCTGCCATTTGGTCATAATCCATATCTAGTTAAAAGTGCATGAGAGAAGTGTGAAGCTTCTGTTTATGAGTTCCTTTGGATAGCTGCTCCATTGAAATCCATTGTGTGGGGGTGGTATTGAGTAGTCAGGAAACGAGGCAGGGAGGAACAACTAAGGGAGATACTGTACCAGGAAGTGCAAAGTGCAGGCAGGTCCTCCACAGCGCTGCCTGGTTTGCATTCAAATGAACACACATGTAGGAAGCTAAAAAAAATCCTGTCCAACTTGCTTGGCAACAGCAGGTATGGAGAAGAGGAAGACAAGGACACAAACACATTTGAGTTTCTTCATTTGACTCATACTTAGAGAAAGTTTCTGTTGAATACAAACAGAAAGAAAACAACTGAACATGGCAAATGGAGACAATTAATCATGTTATTTACGCGAAGGGAAACATTTTAATCTTAGCAATGACTCATTTTACAAGTGCATAATTACCCAGGCCAAAAACACAACACATTATACCCACTTCATATGACTTGATTTGACTCAATTTCCTATTTCATTATACTTCTGGCTTATAACTAACAGTCTAATACAGCTGCATTACAATAATTCATTCTGCAATGGAGGTTACAGGTCTAATGTTTATTTTTGTAACTGTTTTACTTATTTATATGAAAGGGGTCATTTGGATCACAAATACAGCCTACATTTTGACACAAATTTCTTACAGAAACGTAACATAATACACTTTATGAAAGTATTTATTGAATGATCGATTAATTTCGTTTCATTAAAACTAAAACTAATAAGGTGCAATATTAGCTAAAACGGTTTCAGCTAGGTGTACCCGAAAACTAGCATTACATTTGAGCTATCGTTGCTTTTAAATGAGTGTTCTTAAATGTAATTTCATAATATGTTTCTTAATGCTCTTAATGTCTTTCATTTTAGTAAAGCACTTTGAATTGCCTTGTGTTGAAATGTGCTATATACATAAACGTGCCTTGCCTTGTACATTGTACAATATGTGCCATGACAATAAAGCCATTCGATGTTGGTGTACACAATAAACTAACAATTTATTACTTTTGGTGTAGCCTATCAGATAAACTAGCATTTAGTTTTAGCTAGCACATTGTAGCTACAATATGTGCAATGTAAATATAGCCATGCGATGATGGTGTACACAATAAACTAGCAATGTGTTACATTTGGTGTAGCCTAACAAATAAACTAGAATTTGTCTTTTTTTTGGTGTACCAAATAAACAAGCATTTAGTTTTAGTTAGCTGCATTAGGTAGCATACACCTAAATGCTAGTTTGTTTGGTATAATATAGATGTAGGCTTACCCAACTAGCTTATTTACATGTATAGCCTACCCTTGAGTTTATTAGCTATATTTTATTGACTTTATGACAATGTGTAATATTTTAAAATACAGGCTAAACACAATGTGTATGTGTGTGTCATTTCCCTGTCAAGTTAACCCTGTTCACTTATTGTTAATGAGTGACGTATCTGAGTTGTGCGTACAGTATGGCTATGTCATTTGGTAACGTTTTTACCTGTGCAGGTCATTTCATAGTCTGGAAGTTTGAGCTGTTGTTGAGAGCTCAGGTGAGAAAGGCAGGAAGAGGTGTGGTCAGTGAAGAAACTGCAAAGAGGTGGAGAAAAGAGCTGAAAACGCACAGGTAGATCTCACAAACCCGCTGCTTGTGCCTCAAAGAAACGCGATACAAAAACGTTGACATCACCTGCCAGAATATTTTTTGGAGAGAGTTTAGGATTGAGAGAAGAGTTTTGATTTGTGGGGAAAAGCCTCCGTCGACTTTTCTGGAGGTTTCAGCGCCAACATGGATCACTTGTCTCGGGCGTGTAAGATATAGGTGTCAACTAGCCTACCGGATATCTGACACATTTTGATTAACGGTGAGTAAAATGAGTTATCTGACCGGGTTTTTGTGGACTCTGAATTATGAGGAGATGCTGAATGTCAGAAAGAATATCAACATATCTGGTTTCAAAAAGCTCTGAAATATTAAATTAATACCTTATAGCATTGACAAAAAAAACGTCACTAAATTGTGTTAATAATATTTTTTTTTTTTAAAGTATTGGTTTTTCTTGTGGTTTAATTGTTTTTATAAAGGCTACAGAAATGGTGTTCATTTGTTCATAAAATATGATCCATTATTATGGATCAAACTACCAAACCATCATAAATCACTTTACCTGCAACACTAAAATGCTGCTTCCTGCTACTATTAATGATGGATTACAGTAATCCATCATTAATAATAAATCCAGAAATGTAGCATATCATCGAGTGGCTATTCTGCTGAATTAAGTACCTTTTAGTCTTTATACATAAGTACAATTTGCTGATTATAGTGATGCATTTACATATTTTTACCTTGTATTTATTTAAATGCAGTATTTTACATTGCAGTATTGCTATTTTGATTTAATTAAAACAAGTCTGCTCATGACTGCACTCCTATTGCTGTACATGAAGAAACACACAGTATCTTGGGAAAGAGGCACACTCGTGTAGTAATATATCTGTGACATTGTTCATTCATGGGTGACTTAAGGGGTCAAGTGGGTCACTGCTGATTGATCTCCATGTGTTCTTGGAAGGAAGCGGCCATCACCAGTGTAAACAAAGGCTCTCCATTCTTATTGGATAAACAACAGTGCAGATATTGAAGTTGCAGATAATCTTGTGCAAGATAAAAGTCAAGCAAGTTCCACGCCTGCCTTTTTTTTAGCAAATTAAGCTATTAACTAAATAGCTGGATGCTTGGTCACACATGCCATTTAGGCTGCAAGAGTTTTTCAGTAGCTGCCAGGCAGGTTAAATATTGATCACTCTGTACATAGAGAGAATGATCACAGAGGTCTCTTTGTTTACCATCTATCCCCTCCCCCTAATTTGAATATAACCTGCAGACAAGACTCAGTCAAGTTGGGTGCAAATGAATTGGGAGTAGTCCCGAGAAACTAATGCAAGCCCAGGCTAGTGCCCTGTTGCACACTTCTGGATTTTAAAGCATCAGTTGGCCTAGAGAACGAGCCCAATGATTGCAAACAATGTGGCTTTGCTAGTTGTTTAGCATGTTGTTATTTTTTTCCCAGGGTAGCTGACAGGGGAATGCTGAAGGTCTTCCCTGAATCGTGCCTGCTGGCCTGATAAGCATTGGGTGTATTGCTGTACAACCCTCTAGTAACACTTAGAGCCGAAACCAACACAAGATGTATTACATTTTCATTTTAAGCAATAAGGAAGTTGTGCAAACTCATTCTCGCTATTGCACCTCTGAGTAAAGGCACTGGAATTTGCTTATTAAAAGATAAGATTGCACATTAGAAAAAATATATTTAAGTTTAAAGTGAAAATGAAGCTTCAAAAAGAGCTGTCATGCTGCTGTCAAACACATCACATGTTTAGCACCTACATGAATGCTGTGTGTGAACAGGATCCTGAATGACTGCTGCCCTCAAACCACAATCAAGCTAATGTTTCCACCTCTCAGTTTTTCATGTTCCCTGCAGTGTCATCGTCTTTGCGGTTCACGTTAGTCACAAATAAGTTCCCAGCACTGATGATGAAACTACGAGTACATGCTTCTAATGAAAAGAGGAACTTTTTAATGTGTTCTTGTTTTCTCATTGGGTCAGTGAACTGCCTGTTTGGAAGTGTGAACTCATGCAAATGACTCTACTTAAGCTTAAAGTTGTAGTAGCTGTAAAGAGTACACAGGACTCTCATGGGATACAAACCGAGAACTTGTTAAAAAAAGTTGGCACACAGCTAAAAGCTCACCAACCCCCTCCGGCATCCCACATCAACCGTTTTTGGAAGGTTCCCATGGTTACCTAACAAGGCCCAAGTGGGTTACTGTTAAACAGGCTCTTTAATGAGACGAGGAAGACTCAAATAGAGAACTGGTTTATTGTGTCAATAGTTTGATGTGATTCAGGGCTTGATTTCTCTTATCGTGAAGTTTCAACGACCTAATACCAAAGATTTAATGTAAAGTATTTTTTTTAAATCAACAACAAACACACACAAGTTGTTTATAACTGACGTTGAAACTTTGACCGTGCAGGCGGGTGGGTCGGGTGATACTGATGGACCAGGACACTCAGTGGCTGTACCATCTCCTGGTAGAGGTCCAGTTGGAGAAGTTCTACATGCGCCTCAGAGATGGCCTCAACATCACCCGCATCGAGCACTTCAACTACGTCAAGGAGTCCGACCTGGAGCACATAGGAATCAGCAAACCTGGTGAGCAAGATTGTTTTCCTTTGAACATCCATACGAGTACAAATCATTAGGTATCTGTCTCCTCAGACAGGGAAGATTTCCCCTTTGGCACAGTTTGTCTCTCCATTAGACAAACAAAGGTTTAGAATGCCTCTGGTACAAAAGCATTGTCTTTTGTTTACCCAGTTTAAAGTGTTTTGTCTTTCAAATTGTTATTGTTATTGTTGAGTACAATTTTGTTGTATTCACTGTTCAGATATGTATTGCATGTTGTATATAATTATATATCTTTTTTTCTCTCAGCACAAAGAAGATTATGGGAGGCTTTGAAAGGCTACAAGACAAATGCTCGAGGACGGCCGGGGGTGGCCAAGGTTGGACACATGTAGTATATCTTTGATGTAAAGTTAATATATATTGTGTGAGAACTACATGTACTCAGGCATGGTTATCAGTAATATGTTTTTATTCCTTTAATGATACATAAAGGTTGCCAGCTCTCGAGTTCAGGATGGAGGGGAGCAGTGGAGTGGGAGCGGTCCGGTTCAGGAAGTTAGCCGGGCTCTTCCCAGTCTGATCCAGGACAGCGAGCTGATTCTGGCAGAGAAGCTGGGCTCCGGCTCCTTTGGGGTGGTGAAGAGGGGGGAGTGGCACACGCCTAATGGGAGAGTGGTGAGAGACACATTTTAACACTTTTTGGGCAATTCCTTCTGATAGATACTGTAACATCTTTTACAGATAGTTACCCTCCATTAGAAGTGTGCTATGAGATAGATGGAACATTTTAAGTTTGATTGCTGCTTGCATGCCAATACAGTATAAGTACATATCAAATGCATTTATTTAGGGATAAAGGAAAATGCTTTTAATTTACTTTGTTGAACATGTGATGTGATTTTAAAATCAACTAAGTGTTGGTAAAGGTGTGTGTGCAGGATTCAAGTATTGTTCACAAAGTTGGAAGTTACAAACCCAATAATTATCAAGCATCTTTCGCAATCCTCCTCAGCTCATGTAGCTTTTGTTCTCTTAGAAAATAGCACTTAAGAGTATTTAAGTGTCTATCGGCACTTTGTTCTATTATGTTAGCGTTATTTTCAGTCGCAGCAGACAGCCATTTTCAACCATTAAAGGCTCTAATAACACACTGTAAACTACTTTTTCCACACTTAACAGCAGACAGACACAGGTAGTGACTAACTGTTGATATATGACAGTATCAAATCACGTTGCACGAAAGAACTATGAAAAACGTATAAGCGCCAGTAAGAAAAGCTATAGCAAAGATAATAATCATAGTGTAAATGAAACTATGCAGTGGTCGACCAATATGTGCTTAACACGCAGGTCTAAAATGGCATTCAGTTTGTTAAAGAAGGCATCATGACTCATAACTCAAACTCGGGGACAGTCTTAATCCGGGAGTATATGCTTGACGGGAAAGGGATAGTGACAAATGACAAGTCTGGTCTTGCTTTCAGAGGGTTACCATGTCCCGTTACACCCTATCTGGAAGTCCTAAACACTGTCTGGTTTTTAACATGGCGCACCCTTATTGAGAAAAACCAGAGGCTGTGGGTTTAGATGCAGGATTGGGATTGAACCGGCGTCTCTTTTCCATCCTCTCAGTTACCTGTAGCAGTAAAGTCACTGAGGAGCAGCATGTCCAGGCAGACAGAGACACTGACCGACTTCCTCCAAGAGGTGACCATCATGCAATCCCTGGACCACCCCAACATCATCCGGCTTTATGGTGTGGTGCTCACACAGCCCCTCAAGATGGTAAGATGTTTTCATTTGATGTTTTAATATTGAGGTCATATATGGATCTATTCAAACTAAGATGTTTTAGAGGCTGCAATAAACAATCACATATTTTTCTTTCTTCTAGGTAACAGAGCTGGCCCCCATCGGCTCACTATACGACACCCTGCGCTCCCGTCAGTTTGAGTACCCTCTGGTGCGTCTCTGGCTCTTTGCTACCCAGATCGCAGCCGGTATGGACTATCTGGAGATGAGGAGATTCATCCACAGAGACTTGGCTGCAAGAAATGTCCTGCTGTCATCCAGGGAGATTGTGAAGATCGGAGACTTTGGCTTGATGAGAGGCCTGAGCCAAGAGAAGGACCACTATGTGATGAAAGCACACAGGAGGATACCATTTGCATGGTGAGGAGTGTTGAGAAAATGGGCTGGAGGGGGAGATAACATTGAAAGAGGACATGTTAAGGTTTCATATTTGTATTTTGTCCCTCTACTGTGACATGTTTACCTGCTATAATGTTCAAAAAGGTATTTATATTTCTCATGCTGCAGCACCTCTTTTCACCCTCTGTCCAACACCAGAGCCCAGTCTGCTCTGATTGGTTAGCTGGCCGGCTCTGTTGTGGTTGGTCAACCGCTTAGAAATGTGTCGGAAATATCCCACCCTTTAGCGTACAATGTGTTGGAGCGCTAGCCAACAGAAGGGCAAGTGTTACATAGTGAAAGGGGAAACCCCAGAAAGCATGATGGGGCCTCTTTAAAATTCTCGATAATCACGTCTTTATTTACTTCTTTCTTGCAGGTGTGCTCCAGAGAGTCTCCGGGTCGGCTCCTTCTCCCACTCCTCTGACGTGTGGATGTTTGGCATCACCCTGTGGGAGATGTTCACCTACTGCGAGGAGCCGTGGTTCGGGCTTTCAGGCAGACAGGTACACGCTTGTCGGCAACGTGTGAACATGCTTTTGGTTTTTGTATCCATGCCAATCGGTGTGTTTGTCCTCGTGTGTGGAATGCGTGTCCCCGCCCTGATGACTGTGTGGCTCACAGTTTTAGCGTCTCTGACATTCACTCTCTATGTTTAATCCAGATTTTGTGGCGTGTGGAGCGGGAGGGGGAGCGTCTGGAGAAACCGCCGGATTGCCCCCAAGAACTGTACGCCGTCATGAGGAAGTGCTGGGCCTGCAATCCTGCTGACAGACCCAACTTCGCACAGCTCATCACTATGGCGTCAGAGGTCAGCAGAATAATGTGAAACTTAATATCCACGGTGAAGAAATCAGTGGAGGGATTATTGATCAACTCTTATTGGAAGAAACCTTAAATGTAATGCATGTTTGCCCTCAACTCCTCTGTCTGTATTCACAGGCTAAACCAATTGAAGTGCAAGCAACCAGAGACTTTGCTGAACCCAGAAAACTTGCACTTGTGCCCAACGACCTTGTGACCGTCATAGACCATGGGTAGGTGGGACTTAAAGAGTTGACCTGCACAATGGGCCTTTGTTAAGATGAAACGGGGATTTAAATCAGCCTCTCGAATGGCATTCCAGCCGTAACTCAAGCACATTTTGCTTTGTTTGTTTGAACAAGTTGAGCAGCTATGACACTATAAAGTATTTCTTTGCCGAACAGATCCAGGCTTAAGATGTATTTGTTGTGCCACAGTCTGCTGGTGTTCTTTTGCATACAGAAATCTTCATTCAGCAATAAATACACCTTAATAAGTATTTTAAAACATAACTTCTTTATTGTTATTCAGCCTCTGGAAGGGCCCCTAGTCATGCATTGAAACTTAGTGCCAGTCAAATAAACTGGTGTAAGAATACATAATATACCACGATTCAACTCTGTAGGCATTGTTATTAATAACACAGTGTGTGTATTTTAAATTAAAAATACACAGCGGTACAGAATTATTCAAGCTCAAGCCATTTATATTAAGCATTTTATGAATCAATGTATGCAATATATTTTTGTGTATCTAATCATGAAGTCCACTCATTACAGTAATTGTTGCAACACTTATAAATAGAAGTGTTATTTAGCCTTTAACTCTTCTAAAGTAAGGCTTAGAGAAGTTAAGGAAGTCTGGTAACACAACATCACATGCATCCTCCTAGGAACCGGACAGTTTTCTGCCAGTTAAAGCCAGACTTTGTAACTTTAAAAAGAAAAAAATAACACATCTATCCTCTTAGAAAATGAAAAGTGAAGTTACATTCAGGGGTTTTGTTGCCACAGACTTACTCGATCTAGTATTACCAGTATCTTATGGTTTATAATTCCAAGCTTAAGGCACATGCCTACTTGTTCCACTGTTATAGTAGAAGTAAAAGTTCACTTTAAACAAATGAAGCTGTTTCTGTTCAACTATTGTCTCTCTCTGTGCAGTCTGGAGCTGTGTGAGTGGAAGGGTCAGAACCAGAGGACCCTGACAGTGGGCTGGTTCCCTGCCAGTCTCACCGTGCCGTCACTTCCTGCCGCCCCACCTGCTGCTGCTGCTGCTGCTGCTGTTGCTGCCAACAACAATGGATCCAACCCTACTTCCACCCCTTACATCTCAACCCCGCTGAGAGGCAGCCTGCTGCATGTCGCGCATGGAGACATCAAACCTGAGTTCTGCAGGGGGACACCTGAGAACCTGGACAAGTCAGTTATTCGTTACTCTCGTCTAAAACAACATCTGATCGCACAATGGTGCAAAATCTGCTCTGAAGAACAACAAAAACTCACATCGTTGTTCTTTAGTGATCAAAATCTTCTGCTGTCAAACTCTATTGACGCTAAACTGAAAGTACTTTGTGTTTACTGCAGGGATCAAATTAAGTATGTGATAAACTGGAATTTACATGGCAATAAAATGACTCAGGAATTATAGTTTACAGACTCAGCAAAGTGATAAAGTAGTCAGGATCTCATATAGGCTTCTTTTTCATTTTCATAGACAGTGAGTCAAATTACTTGCTGATAAAATGACACCATGTAACAAGAGGAAAAGGCCCCGAGGTTCAAAGTTCATCTGGACTGGCTGTTTTTCACAATATACTGTAAACTGTTTAGTGTGGGCGTGCCTTTTATTGCTTTGTAGCCTCATTTTCCCTCAGTTATTGGTTGCCCTACACAATACTGCAAAAAAGAGTTGTTAGCTGTGATTTCCAAGTTCCCTTTACATAACCAGCATCAGAAATAGAACGTCCATCTCAGGCCCATTAGTCACTGTGTTTTATTGCTAACAACAGTGCAGCGCTGAACTTTGACCTGCTGTCAGTCAATAATAAAGTTAGTGTGAGGCTGTCTGACTAATGTGCGTACTGTTCTGACCTGTGCAGCAGCGGCAACTGGAGGCTCGGCAGGGAGAAGCAGGACTCCAATCTGCAGAATATGGCAGGTAGGCTATACAAATAAAATGGAGTGAGTGAAGCTGCAATATGTACGAAAATATCAGAGACATTTTATCATGATCCAAACATCAATGTTCTAAAATGTGTGATGACATCAACTGTACAATATGCTCTACAGAAATGAATTGGGGAAATATGTTATAGCTGACACTGAGAGCATTCAGGGGTTAAGGTTACACAAGAAGCGACGGCTCATTCAAGATGGAAGATTCAAGGCTTTTATTGTCATTTGCCCGTTAGCTACAGTGTAGATATGGCAATGAAAAACGTAAGTCACAGGCTCCTCCAACAATGCAACGTTAATATATATATAGGACATAAAACAGATAAAATAGTGCAAGAGAATGTAGATACAAATAAAATAGAAATAGTGCAAGAAGAGTCTATATACAAGTAAATGGAATATGATATATTAGATAAATAATTTGCAAGATGCAAACGGATGAATGTTTGTGTATAAAATCAAAATTAGTTTATTTAATTCGTGGAAATACAAAGAATGGGAGAATGTTTTTTTTAGTTACATAGGATAACATATTAGATTTTTATTCTAAGAAGTTTTCCCCTTTAAAACTATTTTACATATAGCTAATAACGCTTTTTGTCCATTTATTTCTTCACACACTCTATTTTTATATTTTTGAAAGCTGTAGCTGTTTGTTATGCTATCACTATAAGCATCTTATCCATCCAGGAAGTATTTATGCATTCTGCCCTCTAGTGTCTCTATCCGTTCCCACATCCAATCTCAGCTAGAACTGTTTTATAATAATAATTTCATTTTGCCCGTCTTCAGGTTTGTCTCATAGTTTAGAGTCCGTTATGGGTGGATCCCGCCCCCGATCTCACACTGTGGGCGCGCTCAGAGTGGATCAGCACGGCAGACTCATGCCCCCAGCTCACAATGTGTTGATGCAGCAGGACCCCCGGCGTTTCAGCGAGGCCAGCGTCAACCCGCCTCCACGCCCCCCGCCCCCCAACATGAAACCTCAGAGGAAACCCCCAATCCACCCAGTGCCGGGCACCACATGGCCTGCCCCGGTGAACATGGTCCCTCCATCCCAGCCTCCAGCTCAACCCCCACCCCCACCCCCGCCTCCACAGGGCATCGGAGGCACCAACCTGGTCAGGATGAGCCAGTTGGCACGCTCCACCCCCCAGCTGGATGATTACCCTGACAGAGGGAGAGAGAGAGACAAGTCCCCTCATGTGCAGAATACAAGAGAAAGTCTCACCGCACAGGTAAACCACTGATTGACAGGATAATCGGTTTGCTTTTCTGTGTTAAACGTGTTCAGTTTTCTAAATGAAGCAATGGTCGCTCTGCTCTTCCCAGGTTATGGAGGCAGTTCACGGAGTGACCCTGGAAGAGGTTCATGTTGCCCTTCACCGTAGTGACTGGAACGCGCTGCGAGCTGAGCAACAACTCAAGGTCAGAACATGGAATGACAAATATAAAATATTAAAAGAAATATCAGTGGCCCATAGAAAATAATAGAGATACAATAAAATACAGAAAATACACTGAAATATAGCACAACATAGGCAAAACTTAGTGATATATTGCTGTGGAAAACTGAAAATGTTTAAGCCTCAATTCAAAATGACTCACTTGAAATAATAACACATATAGAAATACAAGACTGCATGAGCAACTGGGTGGGGGACCTAGAAAATAAAACTGCATATCATCTGGATTTGGTCATTGCATTTTATTAGGGAGTTTTCCCCACCAAAGTACAGTATTTCACATGTGACATGCACCAGTTGCCTTTCTATCATGCGTCCTGTGTTGTAATGTAGATTTTTTTTATTATTTAAATAATTTTGCATATGTCTAAATATTTAAATAACAATTTAAATAGTCCTGCATGAAACCTTGGGGTTATCTGGAATATGGGTAGGGGGGTTGTGGCAAGGGTTGGGTTCACATTATAGGTTAATCCAGGCAGTGAAAAAATGTAAAGCCACCCCAGAGACTTAGCAAGACTTTCATTTCAGTTCTATACCAAGCAGGGATCAAATCCAATTGGAAACATGTGTTCTCTAACTAATTCATTTGCGTGTTTATGTTTCTCAGTTAAGCTCATTATCATCAATGGGGAATTTGTGTGCAATTTTCTGAGCTGAGTTTTTGTGATTGATTGCTGGTGCGTGAGGTCCAGGGGAGGCGTGTGGCGCAGTGGATAGAGCCTCTGTGTTCCAATCAGGGGGTCACAGGTTCAAACCCCACTGCAGTCAGCATGTCATTGTGTCCCTGAGACACTTCACCCCAAATTGCTCCTGTGGGGATTGTCCACTGTATTGAGTATGTAAGTCGCTTTGGATAAAAGCGTCTAACAAGTGACATGTAATGTAATGTCCAGGCAGAAGTGAAACCTACCTGGAACGTGCAGAAAGATACCCGTTTTGTTTTCTTTGTCTCCATAAATGAAGGCAGAGTCAATGGATTCATGTCTCTACAAAAGGTATATTTTGATAGCCGCTCCTGATCCATTTTCCCTGGATGTGTCTTTCAGTTGGAGCAGTTGTACTCGCTGAGCCTGTGCTCCAGAGAGGACTGTCTGAGGGTCCTCTCCAGATACCAGTGGAACCTGCAGCTGGCCAGCAGATACCTGATCCGTTGGTCCCGGGACGAGAGGTCGGGCCCCGGGGACAGGGAGCGAGCGCAAATAAGCGCAGAAAGGCGCGTCTAAAGTGTTCTTTATTGGCTGATTTTACCTTTGATTTTCCTGAGATGGTTTACTTTTTCAGCAATAATTCTGCCACTGGAAGCTGCCAAAAAAACCTTTCATTGACCACCTCGATGTGGGAACAGATAGGTCATATAAAAGTGAAGGTCTTTCAATGTCAAATGAAAAAATTAAGCAGAAATTGGCTCACTGTTTTTGTATTTGAATGAAACTCTCCAGCAGCACATTTTGTGAACATAGTTTTTTGTATCTTAATGAATGTGTACATATTGTATTAGAAATGATTGTTTTATTAAATAAAATGATTATGTTGTCTTTGTACTCAGCTGCTGTGATGTATGAGCCGTTTATACAGCTGGTCTTCAGAGAGATTAAGTGTCTTTATTGTGTTATTAAATATAAAGCCTTACATATTCCTGAATGCAAGGTCAAAGGTTTGTAAGCCTCAATTATATTTTAATGTGAGTCATTTCCCAGCAGCATTGGATGGACATGTCCACACTTCTTGTATTTTCCATATTTTCCCAGAGGGTGGAGCAGTATGATATTCGATATGTGACCAGAGGAGGTTTGTCACCCTTTGTTGCATCTAAAATAGGTTAGATAAAGGAGGCTGATATGGACACCACAAAGTGCATGTTGCCCAGTACCTAAAGCAGAGCAGGACTTTGGCTGATGTTTTTGCAGAGAATTAGAGACGGGGTTTCCCTTTGAATCATTTCTTCCACGTGAAACCAGATGTTCCACATTTAGTCTTTAGAGCATTCCCTGACAATAAGTGTAGCGATAGGACACAACACCATAACAATGGATTCAATGGCTTATAATTTATTTGTAAAGGACAGGGTACTTTTGATCTGTAGAAAAATTATATGGACAAAATAAATTGTATAGAATTATGATAGAAACAGGAAACTGATGCCAAAGAAGAAGCAATTTAAACATCACACAAAGAAGAAGTAATCGCAGTGAAGGTACTGTACATCCTTCGGCTCCTTTTTCTTTCCTTATCAAAGGTCAGCAAGCTCAAAGGCTGAGGGTATCACACACGTATATAAAACACAGTACATACATGAGCGCACTAGTGGCAACAAGCCTCACTGGAGGCACACCCGTTATCTCACAAGAACAATTACATACTGAGCTTTGCATTCAACAGCCATTTCCAAAACATTAACCTGCAAAACTACGGAAACCCGACGTGTTTCCTTAAACCTGCCAATGACCAGGGTTTTCCAACCACTGTGTAGTCAACATAATATTCACTAACCTCAGTTTATGCCTTTTATTTACTTTAGTTTACTCCTTTCTCAAGATATCCCTGCTTAACCTACACATTTCAGTTCAAGGCCGTGACATCTGGAGAATAGGAGGGCAAGGTCTGGCTGTGGTTTCCGTCTCCAAGGCAACCAGCTAACCACAGAGGGAGCATTAGAGCATTGACACTGTAGGCTATGCTACAATGTTATTATGTTCACTTGGAGAGAAAGAAAGAGCACTTTGGTAAATACTGTCAATAATAAAACATGCTCCCATCCTTCTGCTAACATAACCCCCACTTCCCGATACACGCTGAATAATGAGCATATATTCTTGCTAATGATTACGTTTTATATTAAGCTTTTGTTAACTTGTAAAATGACTAAGGCCCATCAGTGCTTTGAGCTAAAGCTAACATGCTCACAATGCTAACAGATACAGCAAGTATAATGTTTACCATGTTCACTTTTTTAGTTAGCTCGTTTCCATGCTATTATTTGCTAATTAGCATTACACACAAAATAGCAGATAGCATAGCTAAATATAAAAGGCAATGAATACAGCGTATACAACCACAACGGTATTGCACTTACATAAATCTATTGCTTGTTTTCATACAAAATAGTAAAGTGGAATGATAAGCATAAGGCATACATATGAAATGTTAATGCCAGTGTAGCATAAAGCACATCTAAACACATGTTGACATCCACTATTTTAGTTTGTATATGAAGGCACTTGAGGGGTTAGGTTGACTGTTTTTTGGCAGAGATAATATCTCAGCTGGAGGTACGTTCATTCATTCAAAATGGTCAAACTACACACTGTATGGAGTGTAAAGAACATGAGCAACATGGCGCAGTATCATTGAGTCAGGAAATATTTAAAAAACAATCCCTGGCAGGCATCTGGAGTGTGTGTGTGTGTGTGTGTGTGTGTGTATGTGTGTATGTATGTATGTGTGTGTGTGTGTGTGTATGTGTATGTGTGTATGTATGTGTGTGTGTGTGTGTGTGTGTGTGTGTGTGTGTGTGTGTGTGTGTGTGTGTGTGTGTAAAATGATGGCCAGATTGGCACCGTTTGATGGAGGGAATGATTTAAAAAAAGAAATACATCTACATTAAAGCAGATGAACTGTGAATGCGTAACTGGCAATTGCTCTCCCCTTCCTTTTTCCTCTGTTATGAGAACACAGAGCTGCGCTGGTTGGCCTCCCCGACCTTCTCGAAGAACATGAAATCCTGGCAACACAGAAGGAAATGACTTCTTTAGACACATATTTAAAAAACAATTGCTGCTATTCAAATCAAAATAACCGAGTCACTTACAATGAGGAAGCAGGCGCCCATGAGAACAGCTTTCAACTTCACGTCCATGTCCAGCGGGAACTGGATGCCAAAGTTGTCCGTGTCCGTGAAGACTTCCTTCAGAAGGCCGCTCCACTGCTTACTGATGCGACCAACCGGCTGGTCACTATCTTTACCCTTCAGCTGCAGAGGAATGAGAACAACTCCTTAAGGACGGCTTGTCAAGTGAACTATACTGTGATCCTATAATGTTATTTACTAAAAGTGCAAAACTTAAAAGTGTCCATATGTTAATTCAAATATATAGTTTTGGAATTAGACTTATTCACTTTCTTGAAGATATTGAAACCACCCATGTTGGTGAGATAACAATTCTATGTGCAATATACACCTTTTTTTAACCATACTTATAACTGTCTGCTACTTAACCACTTGTATATGTTCACTTTTCACAATGCTGCTTCTTGCTTTTAACCATGGCTGTGTGTAATGTTTACCCTTTTACCTTTTTCCCAAAGCGGAATCAATGTAAATTCCCCCGCAGTGGGACGAATAAATGATCCCTTTTTCTGATAAATGTGAAGCTACTGGGAGATTAGCTTGGTTTTGCATACTGAAATCACAACAGGAAACAGCTAGCCTTGCTGTGTACAAAGGTGTGTCTGTAGCTTCATCTAATGGACAGATATGAGCGTTCTTGACCTTTTTCTAACAAAACGGTCACATGGCCTCACCTCAAAGTTGACGTCCCCACAGCAGTTGCAGGCGAAGCAGGGCCCGTCCAGCTTCAGCAAGGTCTCCTTGTTAGGTCCCTGGATGGAGAACTTGGGCAGGCAGGGGTGCCAGTCCTGTTTGACGTAGCCTATGGTGGTGCCCGGCGGTGCCTGGACCTCCATCTGTGGGTCACAAACATAATTAAATACAAACATGCCATATAATTATAACGTTATCGCAGAGGGATTGAAAATGCTTCCTGGCAGCTATAGATACAACATCACGGGGTTAGCGTGCCACAAAAGTCACACGGGACAGCAGGATTGATAATTGATTCTCACTGCTTCATTGTGGCGTTACAAAGGTAACACATCTCACATGGCTCCTGTCTGAACAGAACCGCGGTTTGTGCAGCTTGGGTTCGATCCAATGGGAACATGCCAGGCAGAGATGAGATTAGACTGAGAGAGCTTTCTCAGAGCCGTTGCAGAGGATCGGGGGAGTCTAGGAGATAGTTGGGACGGACAAAGGGCCTTTCATAGTCTTAACAAAACCCTGCCTGAGCACACTGATGCACAAAGACATCCAAGCGCCTCTCAGAAACTCAACAGTAACACAAGACAAAAGCCTCTGAATATGAGCCTGAGAGCAGATGTGTGTTTAATCAATGCTATTAGAGGCTTTGTAACTTTGCTGGGGTAAAAAGTTGCCAGAAATTACCCGATGACCCCATTGCACACCGCATCAACAGTTTCCTAATGGGACTATTGGTTCAAATAGTGGACGTTAAAACGGAATATAGCGCAACGGGGGACAAGCCTAATTGCTGATGCATTTTGAATGCTCTGGGCACAAGACATTGACATTGTAAAATATATATGATATTGAAATATCAGCGAGAGTTGTCTCAAAATCTGGGATAATAATACCAAGATCTGTCTCTAAAGGAAAAGGCTGTTCGCAAAAACAAAACAAATGTAATATATAAATTCGTGGTTTGTTTTGATTTGTCCTAACCGGTAAAGCTTGATTATGAATCAACTTCTTTATCAAGTTATTTTCCATTGGAAACTTTAGAACTTCAATAAGGTTAGGTATTAACAACATCATTCATGGAAACGTTATCTTGGCGCACTATGAGCAAATATGATAACGAAGATATCAGTGAGTAATCCTAATGAACTATTGATTCGATATTGGTCTTGGTGTGGTGCATCAATATAATGTGAGGCTATTCAAAGTGATTCTGACCTCTTGCAGGCAGCAGGGAAACCAGCAGGAGACGCAGCGGAAAGGCCGTATGATGCGGATCACCTCCCGGTCCATGGTGTCCTTTATCTTCATGTCGAAGCTGCGCAGCGAGCCGCAGCAGTTCCTGGTGCAGCAGTCGTTCTTCTCTTTGGCGTTGTAGATCTTCTGGCCCAAACTGTTCTTTATCTCGTACTGGTTGTTGGTCTCAAACCCGATGAATGCTGGGCGGGAGAACGGAAAACGGGTGGAAACAGTGAATCACAAAGGGGAGATAAGTAAGGAACTCCAGGGACAAGTGTCACATTATCATTTGATTTATAGTGAGAGGTTTAAAGTTTGCCAAAGCTGAACCACTGCTGAGGTTATGTGCTGCTTACAGTACAAAGTGAAGAGTGTAGATACCGCATGAATGGATAAACTAAACTAATCTTACCTTCTAGGAGTTCCACTTTTTGATGGATCAGGATCTGGTCAATCTAAAACCACAAGAGAAACGACGTCAGACAGGTAACAAAATACAAGATATGTTCATCTAAAGTCTTGTTCCTCTTAAAACAAAGAGGACATTGCGATTATATAATAACTTATTTGCAATGCAAAGCAGCTTCTTTCATGAATTAGCATCAGCCACAGACTCAATGCTAGTTTCAGCTTAGTCATGTACAACATTATGCGATACGGGGCGATACGATGCGATTCAACACAAAATAATGATACTTCAATTTGGTACGACAGAGGATTTTTGTTTTATTCCTTATATGCAGCAAATCATACATTAACAAAAAAGTGCTTTACATATTGGGTTCTCTCTGCTAGCGCATCCCATCATGCTGTTTCTTTTTTACCTTAAAAAAGTACAGTATAATTGTGTAACACCTCACAGTTAAACAATGTAAGGATGCATTGCTCATGGTTAACAATGTGCAAATAACAGCTAGCATAGAGCAATGCCCATACAGCTGCTGACTGATGTGCTGAACACTCATTCAGAGGCTAACTCACCAGTGAGCAGAAAGCAGTGGTTTCTATGGGAACAATAAAGAAAATAACCTTTCACAAACAGCTCTTTCCTAACTGCTCACAGTGAGGAAGACATTTAAATTATTATTGGCCGTCACAGGCTGCTGTAAACTAAACACCTCTCTCTGACAGAACCCCTCACTGAGTGATTTCACTCACATGTCTCACTTTCAGGTTTCTCTTTTCAGCCGCAGACCCCATGTCGCCTCTTTATGTGCGTCGCTAAGTTCCTCGTACTACTTGTGTATTTTAAAGCGGCTCGGCATCGTTTACAATTTGCGAGCGATTTTGCAAGTTGTCCGTCTTTCTTGAAAAATCCCAAGTGTCGCCAAACGTTTGATTTGTAGGTATTTTTCGGTGCGCTGTGTTTCTCTTTCTCCTCGACTTCCATGTGTGTTGATACCTGAGACTCTCGGCCTCCGTAGTGCGAAGCAAAGATCAGAGATCGTCTCTGCGGAGTGCTGACAGGATATTATATGAATGAATCGGTTTTTTACCGATGCAAAGACGCTACAATCGATGCATCGCGAGTTCAACCCAAACTGTAGCCGATGTTCAACCGGTGCACTCGCATCTTGAACGTTTATGCCGGTGCACCGATGCGAATCGGTGAATCTTAACATCCCTAGTGTAGTAAGGAATATTTTAGTCTTGTTAAAGTATATAGAGTTTAGTGACTTGTCCTCGGGAATCTGTTTCTGGTTAAAGTGTTTTCCTGCTCACTGGAATGTGATCCTGCGCGTAATACTCAGGAGGACAGATCAAGGGGTCCTTTGACTTATCGCGTGGGTGAGGGGTTTGGGGCACTTAAGGAGGGGCAATATATGCAGTCTTTGTCCTTGGTGTCTGGTAATGATTAGGGGAAAGGGCGGGCTGTTTAGACCCCTCCTTTAAAAGATATATAGAGATGTTTCTGTCTTTTGTGTTTCGAGTTCATTTTGGCAGCTTGCATTGAACAGTGCGAGTTGCTTTGTTAATCCTCCGGCCGTTTGTCTCTCAATAAATATCAGTGTATTGACTAAGGCGAATCCAGTTTCCCTCATCGGCTCAACATCGCTGCAAAGAAGGTTTTACTTCGCACCTAGTATTTACAGATGATGTTCCTTTTTTGTCTGAGAGCACTAATAGTCGGTTAGAATGTACAAATAAGGAAACTTACAGTTACAGTTTTGTGAGACAATAATCTTAAACATTTGAAAGGTTGTGATGACTGAGTTCATACTATATTTGTATTGGGAATAATAATTGATATTTAAGTGCCCAAACTAAAGCCAAATAACCTGTTTTACTGTCATTTACTAAATGACCATCCACTGTAACTTTACTGTTGATTTGAATTCAGGACTCGAGACGTGCAATCAACTAAGCCGTACAAGAAGATAAACCAATTACAGCAGCTTTTTCAACGTCAGGTTTGAAAAAGGATTTCCCTCTAGACCTGTTCACAACTGCTAACGATAGGGAGCCCTCAGGCCATAACAGGTGTCTTATCAAGAATAACTATGAGACTTCCAGAGTACAAATTCCAGATGTTAAGGTGTGGTGAAATGCAGTGGCTATTCAAGTTTTTCCACGTGAGTTCCCCCTCCTACCTGTGTGAGGTATTCGAGCCCCGGGGGCACGCCGACAGGGGCCGCAGCTGCCATGGCGGGGGCGATGGCTCCGGGGGGGGCACCGTACTCCGGGACAGGGACAGGCTGATACATGACAGGAGGCGGGCCTTGGTTGTAGCCCGGGTTGAAGCCTGGTGGAGGGGCTTGATGGGGGTCTCCGTACCCCCCATGAGGAGCGGGATAAGGGGCTACCGATTTGTCGCCGTACTGAGCCATGGGGTAGGGTGGGTTGTTGTAAGGGCCTGGGTATCCTGGGAAAAATATACTTTGATATCAGGTTAATCATTACATGACATCACATGACATCACATGACATCACATGACATCACATGACATCAACTGATGGAACGAATGATCCTGTACAGTCAGAAGCAATACGAATATTTTAAAGAAGCTACAGTCGTGGTTTTGCAACAGTAGAAAACCACATTCAAACTGAAACCGATACATTTTAACATTGAAACATTAACAAAACATAATAAGATGGATTAAAATAACTCAAACTAGGAACAAAACAAAGAAATAAAAATCAACATTATAAACACAAACATTAAGGATAGAATTACACAGAAAAACACAAGTATCTAAAAACTGTTATCAGACGTCACAGACAAGTGCAAGTTCTTACCTAATCAAATGAAAAGCTGTAGACAAAAACGCAGCTCATTCAAACACAACGGTGGTATACACGGAGGAAATCCTGATCTGTGTGTCCCGATAGCAGCGCGTTGTGCTCGTAAGTGTGAGAGAGTGCGTCTTTACTGCGGATCATGCCCTCCTCTCTCTGCTGTTACCGCAGAGCCAATAAGCTACTTATTACCCGAGCCACAGAGGAGAGAGGAAGCACTTACAGGGGGGCACGTCAACAGGCAGTTTCAACGGTAAAAACCTGTTGAGCGGGGGGGGGGCTATGGGGCCAACAGGTTGAAGAGGTTTTCAAACAGTACAGTCAGTAAGGGTTTACCATTTCATGTGCACTTGCTTTTCTGCTTATTTAGTTTACCATGGATATGTAGTCTACTCATCTAATTGTTGTCCTTTATCTTATCTGTATCTGTCCTGTATTGTCTTTTACCTTCGTTTATCTTCACACAACAGGCAGTATGAGAAGAATAGAACACTTTTTGAACGTTAAAGCATGTAAACACGTCCCAGTAGAAACACAAACTACAAATATGAACCTGAAAATGAGCAGTGTGAGAAAAAGTTTTGAGAGAGTACTTGTCCAAGGACTCTAGACAAGTGAGTTTGGCAATTTACTTGTCCAGAATGGACAAAAATTGGGGCCACTGGAATCTTCTTCTTCTTCGTCATCGTGCATCACACATAGGGTTGGGTATCGTTTGGATTTTAACGATTCCGGTTCTGCTTTTCGATTCCGGTTATTTTATAACATTAAGTCAAATCTGTATTCCTATTTACAAATCACTTCATACTGTTTAATTTCTTACGGTTATTTAATACAATTATATAAAAATAATCTCTGCATTGTTTAGTTAGTTCTAAGTGGTGCAGTTTGAGAATGTACAATTGGCCCAGTCTCCTGATGTTACACTGCAACCTGCCTGTGAGACAGAGTCCAACCACACATCTCCAACACATGGGACATAACCTAATAATAATAATACATTATATTTATAGCCTATAGGCCTAGCGCTTTTCTACAACTCAAAGACGCTTGCACGCTTACACATGTCCTGCAATACACATGCTGCAGCTGCTCACTGTTTGTAAAAGTAAATAAATAGTATTTTCATTTCAATAATGTACTTTCTATACCCTGCTTCATAAACAATACTGACATCCCTGCTCCTCCGAGTCTGGGGGTCCGGGGATGTGAGGACAGCGCGAGGACACAGACAGGGAGGCTGCTTTACTTCATAAAGGAAATGGCGGTCAATATTAACAATATGGAGTTAAAACGCTTAATAACGTGTTAGAGAAAGAACATAAGAAAGTTTGACAAAGATGAGGCTGTTAAACGGGCAGCGGATCCGCTGTGTGTAGAAAGAGAGAGAGAGAGAGAGAGAGAGAGAGAGAGAGAGAGAGAGAGAGAGAGAGAGAGAGAGAGAGAAAGAGAGAGAGAGAGAGAGAGAGAGACGCTGAGCTGCACCGTGCAGCGAGAGCTGCAGTCCGCGGGGCTCGGCCTCGCTTCCTGTCCTCACAACTCTTATCAATCCGGGGACCGGACAATTGTTATTTGTTCTTACTCGGAACCGAGTTTTGCTTCCCAACCCGGCCACTGTGCTACACTTCCCGCCCCGCCCCGGTCTAACTGTACAGAAAGCGGCGAGATGCATTTCCTTAGGAATCGACAAACAGAACCGAAACTAACATTTATAAACGAACAATGGCGGACACGTACAATTTGCGAACGAGTTCTGCCTTTTGTAAACTGAATGTATCAATAATTTGTCAATAAATCAGGGCGAAAAACGTCACTTGTCGATATTGTAAATAACACGTCCCGGACGGTGGGACGTGTACTTTTTCGCACACTGGAGCATAATAGGGACTCTTTAAATCGCCCCAATCCAAGTCACTCCTATGTGTGACTAGTCATAGTGACACCATATGTTAAGTATTATCTTTGTGCCATGCACTGGAGTCAGTGTCATAGCTGACCAAACTGGTTGTTGTTGTCATAGCAGAACAGACCATCAAAAACAGTCTTAAAAGTCCTTTTCATGGTGGGATTAATATCATGGTCATAGGTTAGCATTCCGTTTAATAACCAAACCTATGTGATGTTTAATCTCAAAACAAATGTGAATTAAAGCCGTGTCTAAAGAGTGGAAAGGAGGACATGAGTAATCTGCTTCGTGAACTTAGAGGCTTGTTGTTGCCCCACCTCTTTCAACATTCCTTTCCTAGCAGGAAACAAACCCAAATGTTAAACCTTAAGTTAGCAGGACGGCAGCAAACACAAACAGACACGCCCACACAATGTTACCCTTTTCACCTCCTAAACTTTTCTTTTCCATCCAGAGGGAGGAGTATGCTGTACCAACGGCCAAAACCACGTTTTTCATCTCAGGTTGCTTGCAAGCATTCTGGGGATTTATTTCAGATTTCACCAATTTGGCAAAGATAACATTCCTAAAACCCCCAGTATGGAATCTGGGGGTTGAACAGGTTGCCTATTCATGTCAACATGATGCTCAGGGAAGGGGAAGGCCTAATGGAAACTTCTACTTCATTACCTAATCATTTCCAGAGCAGCAGCAAATCATGACATGGTTGAAAAAAGAGGAAATACTTAAGCTAACATGTAAAACTGTTCTTCACATTTTCTGCCTTAAAATTCAAACTACAGATCTGAAAGCACTTCTTAGTTGCTCCACACTTCAAGCTTCTTACCAGGAGCAGACATGGCGAAGAGTTGGATGAATCTTCCCTGGGCTCGGAGTAAAGGAGGTTGTACTTCCCTGTCCTGTCCCACCGTCTCTATGGGAAACTGGAGGAATGAAAGGGAGGGTAGGGGTGGGAGGGATGGAAAGGGTGGGGGTTTCACATAAACAGAAAGTGACCATGAAAAACAGTCCAGCAACATTTAACCACAATCATGTTAAGAGAGACTTCTATTATTCTTTAAGAAAGTGTTTTCCCACATCATAATGGTTGCATGTTTACAACCAACTTACAACATGGTTCCTAAGACCAGTCTGTCCTTCAGCCAGAAACACCATGTGATGTGATGGAAACTAAAGGGCAACTCTTTTGTTCTTGAAGCAGCAGGTTTTTATTTATAAAATAATGGATGTTTTAGCAGAAGCAAGGGTCCGGTCATTACTGTTTCTACTAGTTCCTCCTGTTGATACTTTTATTTTGCTATCATTACTATTCGTATTTACTTAATTAACCTGAACTTCCGGTTAAGACAAGGTTTAAAAACAAGTCTCTTTGAATAGATCACTTTTTAACCCACATTCATAGCCCTCCCCTCTATTTAAATCTATTTCCGCAAAACACGTCTGTTAATCCGAGATAAACCCCTCTGATCCTTGACGTATTGACAAGAACAAAACATTTAAATAACGCAGACATCTCACCTCTCTTGCAGCGGGTTACTTATCAGTCCCAATTAGACAAATAACAACGAAAACCAATAAATCCAAGGTGTGGGGGGGAAATGTCCAATAAAGGAGCCAAGGAGCCTTTTTTCTCTCGGCTTCTCCCTAACCTGTTCCTCGTCGCCGCTCTGCTGCTGTCACTCCTCCCTCCTATCAATATGTTGTATGTTCCCCTCCCACTTTTAGGCTCATGCGTCCTTGCATACGAACTTTATTTAGTTATCGGTCTACTTCTTCCTTTTCTAAATATTAGAGTTATCAATTAGCTAGTATCGCATTGGCTGTCGCATACGGAGACTTGCATCATGGAATGGAAGCATGTTATTAAGTGCAGCAGTAACTGAAGTGGGCGGGTCCGTCAGTGTTAGCACCAGCCACGAGAGGGCGCCAATACCACAGTAATGACAGGCACATGTAAGTATACTCAAATAAAAAACGACATTAAATACAGAAACAACTCCAAGTATTAACCAAACATTGTATATAAATACAAAGTTAGGTAATCCTACTTATTCTGCCGAAAAATAGATGAAGCCTTGTTGGACTCTTATCATGAAAGTTTGGGGTAATATCTTGAAAGCTGCAGGCCTTGTGTTCTGTACCTGTATACCCGTATAACCTGTGTATAGTGTATACATTAACGTTTCAGCTGTCGGTAAATGTTAGCTAAAAACTAAAGTAAAAACGTGTCAAACAATGGTTTATGCTTTACTTTCCCCCCTCTCAAATGTAGTGAAGTACCTTCACGTTAGCATACAATGGTAACTTAGCATAGTTGGGTGATTCTCTGAATCGGGTGCCTTTTGGGTCTTTACATTTTTGAAAAATGAAACTACATTTTTTGAATTTTTGAACATAACATCTGGTAGTGGACTACTTAAAACTTTGAGAAAACAAATGTTCCCACCTCAGGCACAAAATATATATAATTACTAGGAATTTCCTTGAAAAAATGTGACGGGGTTGAAGTTTTTGGCAAAAAGTAGCCATGCTAAAACAGCACCACATGGAATTTAAGGACATCATACAATTGTAATATTTTGCTAAACTATTGTTTAATTTGTCCTAAATAATTGTTTACTATAAATCATTCATACAACAGAGTTGAAATGTTGAGTTTGACAATCTCAATCTGACAATAAAAAAATGAAAGATAGGTAAGAAAAGACACTTGCCTTTCTTTGCCGCCTTTTCCTCAATAGACTTCTGTGATGTCACTTCCTCAATGCAGATGTCACATGGACTGATCCATTATTTTAATAGGGGGTTGAAACAAACTGGGGGACGAAATAATTCATGTATTTTTTCAGATTTTTCTTTTCTCAGTTAAAGTACACACGCATTATGATTATATTAGCATCAAAATGTTGGTATAATTGGCAATTGTTATTTGTTTAATATTCAATTAATATGTGATGATGCTCAGTGAGGACAGGCAAACATGTGTGTTGTCTACTACAAAGACAACTAATTATTATAAAACTAAAACAAAATATATATTTAGTTTTAATTGTAATTCAGTGCTTTAAAAATACATGTTGTAGTTTCCTTTCATTTAAAATCTTTGAAGTAAGCTTGGGGGACACAAAGGGCACCCGATTCAGAGAATTACCCAGTTACAAAACAGGCCTGAAGTGTCTCTGAAGCAGTGTGCTAAATAATTCGACCTACTTGAATAATACAATTAAATACTCTTTCACTACTGACTCCAAAACAGCAAAATAGACGCAATGTATAACTTACAACCTGCCCTACTTATAACTTAATTAAATTACAAAAAATGTTGGCTAGCACTTAATTACCCAAAATACTTGGCTAAAAGAAAATTAGCGAACAATAGGGAACAAACAAGTAGGCTAAGCCAGAATGACACTGAATATTGAACTTACTTTTTTCAAGTATTTTGTGTTTTGCAGTACACTTTAATACTTATAACTTGAGTAAATAAGTAGGTAATTTATGTAACAGCATAGAACAGGTGTAACAAATAACATTAATGATGCTGCATGTTATTTCAGTTGGTGTTTCACATCGTTAATGCGATTGGTTACACACCTGTGGCAAGTTAATGACCTTATGTGATCCCTTTTGTTCAGTGCAAGTGTCTGTAAGTCTGTAAACAACACAATTAACTGATTTGGCATTTAACTTTCCTTCTGACCATATTTAATCTGACAAATGTTTCAAAACTTTATGAGGTTTTCACCAGTTCATCTTTTATATTTTCTAGGTTGCCTGCATTTGTGGAAGGAGCCTTCTTCGTCAAGTCTATATTTGGCACCCACTGCAATGCCTGGTACTTATAGGGCACTGAACCGGGGCGGGGTATGAGATTTAACACACACACACACACACACACACACACAAGTAATAATGATAATTGAAGAGTTTATCATCTCAAAAAGTTAAACCTCTCGTCTAAAAAAAGGACAATGTAACATAAACTAGACTTAAGTGCACAACTGTAGGCACCCCTTGTATTTAGATACTCTTTTATTTGTACTAATGGTTATGTTTATCCTTGAATTTATATATTCAAGTACGTGTTTTTAATAATGAATAAAGAAAGTGTAGTCAAGTGCCATCAAAGGAATAGTTTGACATTCCCAAGAGTTAGAAAATGAATAGTACTCCTGTGTGTATACAACATTTGAAGCTGGCTAGAAGCGAGTTATCTTTTACCAATTCAATGTATGTATCAACCAGACACTTATTGTACCCTTAACTAACCCCTTTTCGGAAGTTTTACACACACACACACACACACACACACACACACACACACACACACGCACACACACACACACACACACACACACACACACACACACACACACACACACACACACACACACACGCACACACACACACACGCACACACACACACACACACACACACACACACACACACACAGTCTCCTAATGAGGCCTGTCTCTGATAATGGAGGTAATCAGTGCAGCCTATCTGGCCTCTGCCCCTGCTGCCATGCTGCCAGCCTTGCTTTGGCTTATTTATACACGCCTGGTCTATCAGCGCTGCCTCTATGTTTGGTGGGCCTCAGTGTCCCAGAATAGAAATAATTAGGACAGGGCGGGAAAAGAGGAAAAGTGAAAACGTGTCTGAATGTGCATATTCTCATAACAGACCTCCGCCCCATCCTCTGCCAATCTCTCCACCCATCCCTGTACACTGTCTCCCCTCTGTGTTGTTTCCCTGAGACAGAGGCAGCTGCAGGCGGGCGGAGTGTGAGTGTGTGTGTGGTCTAGCATTACTATACTTGTGGGGACCTAAATCTGTGTACACAGTCACGTGTGGGGACTCGCCTCCCTTATGGGGACAAATTGGAGGTCCCCATGAGGGGAATCATTCATTTTAGGGTGAAGACGTGGTTAGGGTTAGGGTAAGGTTAAGGTTAAGGTTAAGGGTTAGGGTTAGGCATGTGTTGGTTATGGTTAAGGTTAGGGTAAGTCTCCAGGAAATGCATGTAAGTCAATGTAATGTCCCCTGAAGTGATGTATACATGGAATGTGTGTGTGTGTGTGTGTGTGTGTGTGTGTGTGTGTGTGTGTGTGTGTGTGTGTGTGTGTGTGTGTGTGTGTGTGTGTGTGTGTGTGTGTGTGTGTGTGTGTGTGTGTGTGTGTGTGTGTGTGTGTGGTCTGCTTTGGGTGGCGATCCACCAGTTAAGTCAGGCGATACTAAGTGATCAAGTTTTCAGGATCACCACACACACTGATCCCTATCTCTGATCTCTCTGTCTCTGTGCCTCTCTTTAAACCCAAACACATTGATTTAATACAGATAGGAGTATTGGATAAACTGATATTCAGCATTATTATTTCAATTTAGACTGCAAATTAACTTTTTGTTTAATCATATATGCTATTTATTATGTAGAAATATAAATAGTTGCTTAATTTCCTCGGTTTAGTGGCTTTTATAGTGTATTTAAGTCTTTTGAATTCGATACTTATAGCACCATTTTCATTATTTTGCATGTTTTTATAGACTAATAAAACATTTCTTTAAGGAAATGTTGTTACTGTTTGAGTAATAGTTTAGTACAAAAGATCAACTTAATATTTTTGTATCTGCCAAATATAAATGACAGATAGAGTCAGTCATTTTTGTCATTTTTGTTTATTTTCCTGATTCTTTAACTCAAAGACAATTTCATGTGGTAAAAAACTAAACTTTGAATGCAGCAAACATCTGAAACCAGCCTCAGGGTACAAGCCTGTACACATCCAGCTACAACATCCTAAACAATGAGCTTATCTCACTCCCATCTCCCCTGCTGAGAAAATGGGCGAGGGCGTGGGACAGTGCACGTATGTGTATGTATGCGTGTGCCAAGGCATGTTGTCAGCACTCAACATCTCTTACAAGTAGCTTCAGAGCTTTAACACTAATGATGACAATGCGACAAGGCGGCAGATGTAATTGGCTTGTCTGTAGTCAAACAGTCACACACACACTCACTTAGCCTAAACAGCCAGCGCCTGATGCCAGTCCCATAATAAAAACCCACCCTAGATTCATGGCTACAAATACCGTGCACGCTGAACAGCAGCTCAGAAGATGTCACAGTTTTCAGGACGGAACTCCACAGAGAAAACAGAGGATTTAAGGTGAGCTTGTTGCTTCTTCTAACTTTAAATTGCATTTGTGTTTTCTGTTACTGACTCTTCCTACTTTACTCTGTTCAGATGCTTTACTCCAGGTGTGTGCTGTCTTTCCTGGCTCTCTACATGATGCCCGAGGCGTCTCCTTCTGTATTGCCAAGCAGATTCAGACACAAAAGGGTAAGGTTTTCACAACATCCTCGAGCTTTTGTGGACAACTTAAATACCTGAAAAGTGTAATAATGTGATTGTCTCTCGCAGGAAGTCGATTGGATGGACCGAGAGCTCTTCCCTCACCCCCATGGTCGCTCAGAGCAGGGAGATCTCTCAGTGGGAGACGCTGCTGTGGAGATGGACAGGGGAGTGGAGAGCCGCCACCATCATCCAGAGACGTTCCTCGCCCCAACAGAGAACCTTACTCCTCAACGCCAGGGACAGTCACAGTTTCAGCGTAAAGCCAATGAAAAGAGGTGAGGGATGAGAGCCAACTTCTACCATAGTTTGAATTGATTTAGAAGTAGTTTTGTTGTGACAGATGATGAAATGAACGCTTATATTGCTTTGGTGGTTGGAAGTGTAATAAACACAAAATTGCAAGTTGTTTAAATAACTTGGTCAACCATCATATACATTTATGAGAGAATCAGTCATTCTTTATTTTTTCTAGTGACAACTGCATATTTTATTTTCATTCAGTAAATGTTTATTAGGAATTAAAATAATAAATTGTGTTAGTCACCGTGCATCACAGAAATTAAGGGAATTGGACAGGATTGACTATATATATACATTTGTACTTTAACCTCTTATTAATGATATTAGATAAATATTTGAAATTGTATTTCTTCTTTGTGTACCTTTATTAGACATTTTACTTTTTATGTTTATATACGAATATCACCAATTTCCTCGGGATTAATAACGTTTTCCGATTCTGATTTACAGGAGGAAGGTTGCTCCTCTGGACTCCATCGGCAGCTTTCAAATGGCCAGTTTCCGAAACAGAAAGGTGAGTTACAAAATAAAAATACTGTGGGACAGCTGTTCATAAAGTAACTACATTAGAAGCTATACTTGGGGGAAAACGACTGTGTTGTTTAGTAATGCTACAAGATACAGTTTCAATGAGCACTAATTATCTAGGTCAGTTATTACATGTTGTAATTTTCATTAGAGAATCAGGGTCTTTTCCCCTTTCCATGTCTCGGATAATCAATCAATGTTTATTTATATAGCCCAATATCACAAATGTTACATTTGTCTCAGTTGACTTCACAGTTTGTACAACATATCAGTATGACATAACATTGGCATGGCTAGCCAAGGTTTTCACACCATTAGCTTGATAAGCTTCTGATTTATAGCATTGCTGATTCTAATTAGGTGAACAATTGAGCATTTGTGTTTCTTTTACAGGATGATCCCTGAAATCTCCTGGGAAAAAATACATGGAGTGAAGCGCAACTCCAATTCCATATTTATTCTGCATTATTTAACTCACTGCCATACTAACCAGTGAGATGCCTGTCGACCATCTCCCTCTAGTGGTAGAAGACAAACATGACAAACACTGCTGTGTGCAAAGATCTAATTAAATGTGACAAAATAACTGTTAGGAAAGTCTTTGTTGTATGTGTCCTTTTAATAAAAAATGATTTGAAATATCACTTTTATGCTCCCAAAGACTTTTATTTTTCAAGCTACAATTAAAGAAAACAATATCAGACTGCAGAAAATATAGATTTTGCTTGGGTATTTTCTCTTCACTTTCACATATGTACAGTTGTCAAAGAACAGGATATGTACACAGAATTTTAAGTTGTAGAGAGAGTGCAACTGCTACTGGAGACTTACCAAGACTCTCCCACCAACAAAAGAAAAAGCACATGGTAAAAACCAAACATAAACCATCGCCGCAACCTATGCGGCACCAACTTATTTTCTGTACACTACAGCTTTGTTCTCGATGTGAGACAATCTTATGTCCATTCTCTGATGTGGGGCGCATCTCTAATCCCGCTTCTCAGAAAGCCAAGAAATAAACAATCACATGAAACAAAAAAACAATATTTTACAACAATTCATAAATGAGCCTCATAGCCACTTTGATAGTGAAAGGACGGCCAAACGCCTCGTCGTACAGCAACGTTACGCCCTCATTTCACTTTAAACATGAGAAACTAAAAACCACACATGAAACAAAGACATCAAAAATTAACAGCTTTCAATGTAAATGTTGTTCATGGTAAATGGCTATCATTGATTAACAAGCCAGACAGGGAGAAACATTAAGCGCTTAATAATGGATGTACACAGCGACATGCCAAGTACAGATTTAAACCAGCCGTAGCTTATCATATCCCAAATACTACCCATACACGCAGTGGATTGACATTTGGGAATATATTTTAAAAAGTGCACTGCTGAGAGAATTGTCTATGTGCAATTTGAAATGCAATTGCAGATTCTATGAATTTAAAGGTTAGACTTATTGTAGAGGAGTGACATCCCTATATTTAAAGTTCAGTGATCATCACTGACAACCGAAACAAAAATGCAAACTCGATAAATCGCCAAAATACGATCAAAAATAGAATGAGCTGCCCGTATCATTATGACATACTTCTAAACAAATAACAGGGTTGACGTTTCCCAACTCTTACGTTAAAAATGTTCTCAATGTGTAAAACTTTGCATTGATTTGAAGTTGAGAGGAAATGGCTATCAACCTGAAACACTTCCACTGATTTGTCTAAATCCTCAAGAAATAATTTAAGTCAAAAATGCACCTTCTGTTAATATGAGAACAAGTGTTTATGTGCACATCACAAGCACAGTATGCAACAATAAAGCCAATTAATTAGTAACAAATAAATGATTCTCCACTGTCACTGTTGTCTTCCGTCCAGTTCTTCACATTAGCCAAATAAAAAGAAACGTAAGAAACAAAAAAAAAACAGAAACCGTGAAGGATAAATAAGAATGGTTGTGATTGTCAAAATAAATCATACAAACTGACAATACAGTTGCCATCCAGGTGATGATTTAGGCTGTTTTGGCTGTAGGCTTCGAAGAAAACAAGAGTCAAGAGGACAGCAAAAACAGGGGGGGGTGGGGTAGCTCCTCGTCCCTCCCGTCCTCTCCATGCCTACGGGTCCTTTTTGTTTCCAGACCGCCGCACGTCCCTGCACTTGTGGCAGTAAAAGATGTCCGGAACGTTGGACTTCTTGATCTTCGCACACGACAGATGCACCCAAATGCCGCACTGGTTGCACTCGATCATCGGCCGTCCTGCGAATGGCTTCCCACAGTAACAGGTGATCAAGTCCCATGAATCATCGCCTGTGTTGACGAAGAGAACAGAGGTATAGGATATCATTATGGTGGCACTGCTATTGTTTTATATGATTACCAATACTGGAGGGATTGGATCATATTTGAAATCACAACACTGTTTATTGTTCAGAAATATATTCAAATGAGCAGTTTGTGATTTTTCCTTGATCACAAACTGCTAAATCTTTTTAGGACCTGTCGATTTTTTAGGACCAAACGCATGTGTTTTGTTAAGCCGGGATAACTGGCACACAAAAAAGGTATTACAACACATATTTAGCTTTTTACAAATATTGTGATTGCTGCGATTTGGATATTGCACTAGTCCATATTGTAGATTTCAATAAAATGTTACGCAGCCCTTAAAATTATAGCTGGTCAAATGTCTTCTATCAGTGTTTATTTAGGACAGTATCCCTTTTAGAATTCATAGTTTGCTTCACATACCTGACTCCACCATAATGTCTTCGTCAGCGATCCAGGTCTCCCCCTCACTGGAGCTCATCTCTGCTTCCTGGAGGGCCTCCTCCTGCTGCAGCTTCCCCAGGCCCTGCATGCTGAGGGTGGAGCCCACGTGCTCCGTCAGCTCGTCCCTGGCTGGTCGTACCTCCGTATGCGTGTGCCGTGCCTCAGAGTCTGTCTCGCTTTGAGTCGCGGAAGTTTTGAGCTTCTTAGGCTTCGGCTGTTTAGAGTTTTTGCTGCGCTTAATGCGTGCCCTTTTCTCGCCTTCGCTGCTGCCGCTATCAGCCCCCGGCATGGCAGAACCAAGCGAGAGCTTTTTCAGCTTTTTGTCCTTCTTGCGCTCGGCCTTAGAACTGGCCTGGCTCTCGTACAGAGAGTCTTTAAGGCGCATCTTGTCCAGCAGAGTGCTGTCAGAGTGCATGCGGCGAATACTTTTTCCCTTGTTTGCTCGAGCTTTGCGAACAAATGTGTGGATGGTGTGGATGTCTGAGCTTCCATCTGCCCATGTGTTGCCGGTGGAGCTGCTTCCTCCACCACCTCCATCTGCTGATAACCCCGAACTGTGAGCAGAGCTGGAAGATGTTGGAGACCAGGAACTTTCCTTCGAGACAACAAGAAAGAACGTTTTGGAATATTTTCACATTCTGTAGTAGCAGTCATTTCTATAATCAACAGTGACATTCAAAGCAGCTTACCTCTTTTGGACTGGGGATGTAACCAGCATACGCCAGGACAAAGCTGCAAAACTTATTGAAGTCCTCAACAGTCCTCTTTTTCCTCTCGGGGGGCTAAAGAAAGGAAATGCATTTGTTTAGCAAAGTAAAGACAATATAAACAAAAAGCGACTAACAGTATAACCGAGTGCATTTAAAGAAACTATGCAAAGTACTCACCAAAGTTTCCGTTTTGCACGACAACAGTGAATCTGGTGGAAAAGAAAGGACAATGCTGTAAGTCAAAAGTGAACCATTGTTGATTCCCTTGTTGTTTTTGTACAGAAACAGCTTATACACAGCATTACCAAGCACCTTGTTGTCTGGGGGTATGATGGACACATGGGGACCAACGATAGCATTAGCTTGCTAACACGGCTCAATTACTTAATCAGGGTTATTAGTGATGAGCTGTTTTAGGAGCCGTGTTTGTTTCGTTACGTTCAATTGACCAACAGGGTTGAAAGATAACCGTTTGAGCGGAAAATAAGCAAAACAGTCATCGAGTGTTAACGCTTTTTGACTGAGTCTGCCAACAACTGCAACCGGTGTCACTTGACCACCATCTGAACTTTATCCTAACTCTTTATGATCCAGAGTCAGTTACCATTATTTGTTTATCGATTTATGATTACCGCTTAAGCAAATTGTTGCCTTTGAAGAAGGTTGGCTTACAACGCTCATTTTGTTGGCTGCCAGGCTTTTAAACTAGTGATTTGGTATTGTGTGGATGCTACCTGCTAACGTTAGCTGACATTTAGAGGAGAAGCTAACAACACGTTATGTCGTTTGCAGCTATGACTGCAACAGGGTTTTGATAAACGCGTGTCCCTTAATGCCCTATTTATTTACGAGATGAATATAAACTCGACATTGCTGATGGTTAATTTTGATACAAGCTAACTTGTGCTAACGTTCAGCAAGCTAATCACGTTGGCTGATTTGAAATGGAAGTGGGAGGCTTATTAGCAATGCTGGCTTGGTGTTAGCCAGGTGTAATCGATTTGAACCAATGCAAACATAATGTTTTCATTGTCTAACAATAGATCTATTTCACGTTAAAGATGTCATGGTAAAGGGTGTTTTCTGTGGGTTGGTTCTGGTAACATTAGCTATCCAGCTATGAAGCTACATGGAACGGCGCGTTAACAAACTAGCAAGCTAACTTAACTGCAACACATACGTTAACATTAGGTTAGCTACAGTCTTCGTAAATTAAAAATAGATCAACTTTGACCACAACTTCCATGGCATTTTGACGACAAAACACAAGTTGGTCATGAGCAAGTGGTTATTAATACAGCATACGCAACCAGACGTAGTACTAACGGTAGACATAACTTACGCTGGGTTAGCCATCTTAATTTCCACAAAACACGAACGATTTCAACAGCGAACCCATTAATATCGCTCGGAACAGTTTGTAATGTCGTGCCGAATATAATGTTGAAACTTACCTTGGTGCTCAGACATTATGTCAAGCATTGTCGCCTCACCAACAAGGCCCCGATCCAAGAAGCAGAAGCAGCAGGCGAGCTAGCCGGACAGTAGCGGCCGTCGCGCTGTGCCTTCCCCCGGCGTGGCTGCACCTTACCGCCGGGGAACTTCAGCAGCAGCTAGCCGGAGGACCGAGCACACTCTTCCTCAAAAACACTCTGGGTCGAAGTTGTAACAATTCCCCCCCGGGTATCCGTAACAACAGCACAAGCAAAACGCCTGTGCTTTACACTGGACGCCACACTAACGTTATTAGCCCTACAAAATACTAATTCCTCTGTTGCTTAACGTGCTGCACTTAAAGCTCCCTTTTCTTCGTCCCTACATATATATAACCATCGGTGGAAAAATATTGCAAAAACGTAAACATTCCTTCGATCCAGGCGATTATTAGTCAATGCAGGTCCGTAGTGTGAACTTCTCAGAGCAAGTTTTTTCGTTTCTTCGCTGTAGGCAGGCACACAAAACGACTGGAGTTTTGACTTTATTCCGCACAGCCTTCTCCGTGCGCGGCAGAAACCTCTTGAGGCTGCCAGCGCAGTGTTTCCCGCGCGGCATGCTGGGTAACGTAGTTATTGTTGCGTTCATTCAACCCGTAACATGCATGGGTTGTAAAAAATGAGTGAACTACATTTCCCTTTTCTGAGCTAAAATAATGTAAGGGGAATCCTGGGATATGACGTTTTAAGAATGTACACCAACATGCTATCTAGCGAAACATGCTGGACTTTGTTTGGGCTGAGAAAGCTTTATTTGTAATGATATATGAGTTTCTGCGACGTTAGGAGTTCATCACTCTCAACCGATAAGTATCGTTTCTCTTGCGTTAGATTCGTTCGAGTAAAAAAACAACACATTTATGTCTAAATAGGTGGTGAATCAGAGGCATGCTAACTAGCTGTAGCTACCTGGACCTTCTACATTTAATTTATATAACCAAGTACAATGCTGCCTGAATTACTGCAAGGCGTTGATACTGGAGGGCTTCTCGTAATCCAAGGTAAATGTTGTTTAGTCTATTTTGCTTAGAGTATATATATATAGTAGTATAACTATGTCAACTGAAACCATAACATACAGTAAAGTCATGTAATTTAAACTTGCATTTTTAGATTCTGCTTCGTATTCTGGGCGACATCTACTGCAGAGCTTCATCAATGCTGCATTGAACAGGTATATTAAGAAATGCATTGTGAGTGACAGTTGGTTATGTATGTACAAACACTTGTTTCTAGGTTATATAGTTGTTTAAAACAAACAAATATATATTTACACCTATTTACCTTCGCCATGTTGTGAATTTAGAGAGGAAGCTGTCCATGTTCTTGGCTTTGAGGTCAGTGAGGAAGAGCTGAAGGATGGATTGAGAGGATCACCTGTACAGAGGTAATTTGATATTATTGTTGACAGAATAACTTTGATTTAGCTTAATCCCGTTAGTCCATTATTAAGCAAAGTGCAGGATTGATCATCTGTTGTCTGTCTTCATTTTTGCAAATAAAAAATGGATTCCTGACATTTTTTAGAATTAATTATTAATCAATGATCGTGAAAACCACCAATAGATAGTCAATCATCTGTTTTATTGTCATTTCAGACTCCACTTTCACAATGCTTACACTGACCCCCTGGGCTGGACCGATCACCCAGCTTTCACAGTTCACCAGTTCTGTTTGGGGGAACTTACACGTCTGGTCAAGCAAAACATCTCACTCCAAACCGGCTACCTTAGTGATCGACTCTCTTTCGTGGATTTTGAGACATGTCAGCACTCCCGATGTCTGCAGGACTCTTCAGCAACTTAGAAAAGGTCTAAATCATCTTCCTATTGTGTGTCTCAGTGTGATGTCAAAGTAATTTTATTGAATGAATGAAGGTTTACATTTAGGCTGTAAAAATCACTGCTCGTCTTTTTTCTTTCATGATACTTTTTAGAGAAATCATGGTAATTAAAACAAATTAAACTGGTTGATTTATATTATAAAGCATAACTCTAGATGTCATTTTTCACCAAGGGTATTTTCCTGTGTTTTCATTAGGGGGAGCCGTGAGGTCTATTATCGGTCTGCTCCATGCAGACATGCACCAGAGGGGGACTGTGGGAAGTGTATGCCACTCGGCCACTTCAGTAATCACTGTGGAACCTGCAATGAGGGGAGACGAAGCTGTGGCAAAAATAACTAAGCGCTCAAAATCTGGGAAAGTTATTCAAGATGTAAGAATGCCAATTTTGTTTTTGTTCCTTCCTTTTTAAAAATAGTTTATTGCTCAGTTCCCTTTTGTAATGGTTTATAATTGGGTTTTTTTTGTCCATAGGAGGAGATTTTCAGAATCAAAGATGATCTTACAGTTCTAGTACAAAGCAAGTCCAGCAAGGGAGCCAAAAAGACCGACTCTGAAGAACAAGAGGTGCAATAAAACATCAACTTAATCCATCCACACTATATGTGGTTCAATGGAATACAGATGAGGTTTGCATTTTGCTGACTGACAATTGCCCTTTCTGTTTTTCTATAGACGGACCCAACAGCCAACTTGACATTCAACCTTCGATTATCTGATACAGAGCGTGAGGCCAAACAGAAACTTGCACTTCCTTTTGTGTTCAGCAAAGAAAAGTGAGAACAAAAAATAATGATTACATTCCACATATTTTGTTAATTTGTACAAATAACTTCAATGTTGTCCCTTTTTTTTTATCTTACAGGAAAACAGCTCTGCTACACTCAGGCCCAGGATCAGGACGAATTCATTATGAGCCAGATGCCAACGATGACTATGACCAAGAGGATCCTGACGATGATCTTGATGTGTAGAATTCGGCCACAAAACCCACTTAAAGCAAAAAGGATCCATGTTTCATGTTATCCCTGCTATTCAAGAAACTTTTTTGTTTACAGTATAGGACTCTTACCGCCATCTCATGGAGTTTTGAAGATATCAAATAATGTACATTGCTGCAGGAACTCTGTATTGTGTTTATAAAATGGTTATATCCAAGAGTGTTTTATAATATTATTGAGCGCATTTTTTTCAAAGCACTTTTTTTTCTTGCTGAATAAAACTATGCTTTATCCAACAGTTACAGCACTTGATTTTTTTTGTTTACATATTGAAGGTTGTCCATGTTAGGTACAATCTCATTTCCATCTAGTCCATCATCTAACTGTCTCTTTACACAATTATCTGTTGCAGTTGTTCCCAACATTGGAGTTCAGGACAAAATAAATATTAGCTGGGTCACAAGACTATTTCATAGATAAGGAAAACATACATTCTGTTCACCAAAAAAAAAAGTATTTCTCTGACTTTCCTCGAAGTTTTGCCATTATCTTGTAAAACACAAGATATTTATTTTATCTTTTCCAAAACTTCTAAAAACCTACATTATAAATAACATAAACTGAGGGTCGATAAAGCTACCATCAGCCATGATTAAAAGTAATATTTACAAAATCAATTCTTAATGATAACAGTTATTTGTAATCTTGTCATTTCATTGTAAATGATGTTGACACATTTGGATTCCTTAATGGGGGACCTCAACTATAGTCAATGAATGCCAAGGTATATGTGCATAACATGATAATACATTTTCAGTGATACCATTTCCAATTTGAAAATACACCACCAAAAAATCTGCTATTTACATGCTCGTGTCAGAGGGGATTATTTATTAGTTTCCTAAACATTTGAAGTAATTATCTGTGTAGAATGAACTGCTAGTGAGCAAGGCCACGTGTCTTCTGACAGCTGTGTAAGCAGACCCTGCCAAATATGACATACTGTGCCTATCAAAAGTGTTCACCCACGCCTACTGAGCATTTTCATGTTTTATAGTTTTACAACTTTCAATCACAGTGACATGAGGTTTATTGACACCAATCAAGCCACTGTTAAAACATGTTACCAGAAATCATGTCATATATTGTTAAACTGCACTACTCTCACTTAAATGGTTGCTGAAATAATACATAACAGACTCAAACTGCTGATAAAACTGGTTATTTTTCACAGACTTTCAACCCGGCTCACACTCTTGCTCGTCCACGTCTGTTTATTTTCCTTCCACGTGGACGTGCTGCGCGCTACCACAGGATTCCTCGCGGAAGTGACGGCAAGGCGGCGATGGCGGCTCGCAGTCTCATTCCGGATTTCCACTGGAATACAAACCTATTTTAACCGGACCGGTTTGACTTTGTGGAACTTTTCTAAAGCCGTCTTTTTTCGGACGCTGCACACCGTGAAGTCGCGTTGAACCGGAGCTTGACAACGAGCCACCCCACTGCTTTTTTGGGGTATTTTTGTCCTAGGTTCAAGGTGGTCACCCTGTCGAGCTAGCGGTAGCTTGGTGGATGCTAGCTAACGTTAGTGGGTACACAGCTAGCTCCACAGCTAGCTTGTCAACGAGTTGCGTGCTAAGGTCCACACCTAAGCAGCAGTCGTCGTGCGGCAGCTCTTCTTTAGACCACGTCCACGTTTGTATTTCACAGTAACGATGCGAATGCACTCCATTTAATGCTAATTGTGCCACAAGTGTGCAGAGCGAGGTACTCACACGTTTGCTTGGCCTCATGTTAATTTGAATTGCTAGTTTGGCGGCTGTGGCTAAAAGACGGGGTTTGACTATCACTAGCAAGCAAGTTCCCTTAGTAGTTCTCCCGACAACTTCGGGAAAAGCGTGCTATCGATTGAGAATATAAGATACTGTGGGGTCTTTGCGTGCTCGTCAACATGCTGAAGACCCGGCAGTGTTTACTTGGCATCCGCACTTTTCTCGGCGTAACGTCGAGAATATGGGGCTTCATCATGTACATCCTCAGGAAGCACCTACGAACGGTGAGAAGGGGTTTGAAATATATCTAGCATTTGATTATTTTCTGTGACAAGTGGGCACGGTCTTGCCACGTTGCCATGGGTCTCGTGTGTCTAAAGAACTATTTCCAATAGTCCAGCTGGCTCTCAGGAAGCTAGACGACCTGTGTGTCTCACCTGTGCTGTAATCGTCCGTTTCTTTTCATTCATCCATCGTGATTTTGGTCAAATGAGTTATGGTAACCCCACTGTCTGAGTAGTATCAACCTCCCACTCAATACCATCAGTGTCAATTATGTTGCTGCATAATTCAGCAGAAAGATGCCTAGGACAAACTTGTATGATATTGATTAGTCTCAACACATTTAATGTACAACTTAGTTCACAATAACTGCACCAAAATGCACAGCTGCAACCAAAAAAAAACGTCCACTATAAATACATCTAAAGGTTATTTTTACAATTAGCTGATTGCACTATTCTGTCACAGACAGTACACAAATCAAATGTTTAAAAAGATAATCAATTAGAATGATATACTATGTAGAAACACTGATAATCACATTGGAAAAGCTAAACCAGACATTGTTTGCTGTTGTTGGTCAACAAATATACTTATAATGAATCAATACCCTAATCATTTTTCAGTTCAAATTGGAATCGCTTAACCATACCATTTGAGGAGCAGCAAGTACAAACCCGCAGGTCACCTTCAATTGCTAACAAATGCATCTACAATAAACATGGCATTTAAGGTGACAGAAGCTGGCCGCATGTAACTAAGACACTCACACAGGTGTTGTTGAGTCTTTAATAGACATGCATATGTGCTGTAATATGAGCGGACTTCGACTCTAGCGCCATATCAAGCCGACACAGCTTGCAGGAGTGTCCCTGTGTGTTGTAATCGTCTTGCTGTTTGAGCTTTGTCTTCAGTTTATTGTGCGTTTATCAGGCCCTGAGAGTGAGTAGACCAGTCCATGTTATGGCTGAAGTGAGGGGGATTATCTCCGCACAGAGAGCGTACTGTTCCCTTTCTGTTTCTCTGTCTCACTCATAGTTAAGCGCTGTTGTTTACAATATGTGATGGAACATAGTCATGATCCAGTGGCCACCAAAGTAGCAAGGAACATAATGAAGGTTTGAAACCTCAAACAAGGGATGGATGCACGAGTAGAGCGCTCCAGTTTCTAGGAACTATTATAACCCAGTTTCTAGATCTAACAATCTCCTTGTTTACTTCTTCTACCGATGCCTGTAAGTAAGGCAGGGCTCGCAGTGTTCCAGTTTGAGAAGGCCGCAATCCATGGAGTAACCTGATCCAAACATTTGGATGGATATAGGCTCTATTGGATTATCAATGTTGGCAGGTGATAATCCCATGGATGCCACTTCGGGTCAACAGATGACAATATGGTTGATTATTAATCTTGCGTAATGGTTCGGTTTATTATCAGACTGTAACAGTGTTGAATCAGGTGTGGAATTAGTGCTGGAAAATCTTGGCTAACAACACATTAGTCCTACTTTAGGGGTTATAGTAGAATTTAAATGGTTTAGTTGATCAGGAAATGAGACTGCAACAATTCTGATAATCATTTGTTTAAAGTTGTAAACAAGACTACGTCAACTTGTTTGGTTTTCAGATTCCCAGTTGTTGTAGCATATTTAATATCTGGGAAGCTGGAAGAAGTTTGAATCCATGAAGTCAAGCCCTGAAGCCAAATCATGAATCACAATAATCAACGGTAAAGAAATCATGTTGGGGTTTGGAGAGCAGGATTATTTGAAATGTCAGTTGTAGGCAGCCCTAGTCTGGAGGAAAGAGTCTGAGTTTGCGGGCCTGGGGTCCAGATGGAGACTCTTGTAGGTGCATAGAGTCGGGGGTGAGGTTCCCCCCCAGCTGCTGAGCACCAATAGGCTTTCCCCGAGCGGACTCTGCCAGGCAGCAGTGGGAGGGGACACCGAGGGAGGCCCTGTCCTCAAGCATAGGGACAGAGGCTCGGTCAAAGTCACCCTGCGAGTCTCCTTTTCTCAGTGTGCCCCACGCTCTGCTGACACCAACCGACAGCTGGGGGGATAAAAATAGCCCTGTGAAGAAAAGTGCAGAGCCCCGGGGCAAAGAGCGGCACTGGAAAGGTGCCTCTCTGTAGTCAAAGTCAAGAGGGGGAGTCATCGGGTGGTCACGACTGAGTTCTTCCTCTGTTCTCTTGCCTAATTGCTGATGTAAAGCAAAGGGGGCTGATTACGAAATAATGGATTGTTTCAAAAGTTCAACTAGAAGTTTTTAGGACCTTTCTGGTGATGTAAGCCAGCACCCTTTTATAGCTCCGTTTAGTTTGAATCGTGATGCTCTCTTTTAATCTCACTGAAGATTGCAGCAATAAACAAGACTTAAAACTACGAATTTTGTGTCAAAGGATTCCCAAACAGAGCTGTCGTCCACTCCAGTTAAATAAAGTCAAAATGAAGTGTAAGACCTGGTTAAGTTAACTCCAAGTCAAGACCAAGTTCAAAAGAAAAGGTCCAGAGAGAATCCAGTCCTGGTTAGGACACTGTAGGCATAGTGTGTTTCCAGTGCTAATCCTCTGCTATGCTCGTGCATACACAGCCTGATAACAGCTCACTTCGGTTAATCCATGCAACATTGTAGTCAACAAACTAGGAATGATAGTTTTGATGACAAATATATTAGAGTTTAAAGTAGATCACTGGCCCTTAATACTTACTTGAGTTATGCCAGTCCAGATTGAGCTACTGCAGACCTGTTTCCAAAACTCTAACACCCATCCCCGGTTTGATATCACACAAAATGAAGTTGGAATTGAAGTCCGACACTTTGAAAAGTCTGTAATCAGTAAAAAACACACACACACACACACAGTTGAAAGCTATCCGAGATGAATGCATCTCAACATGGTGAAGTACGTTTGATATTTTGTGTGTTGTTGTAGCTGTTGTGTGTGTGACTGACTGTTTCCTTCTCCTTGTTCCTCTGCAGATAATCCAGTATCAGACGGTGCGATACGACACTTTGCCTCTGTCCCCTATCTCCAGAAACAGACTCAGTGAGTACATGCTATGATGTCATCGCACAGCTACTGTTAGACTGTCAAGACTTGCAGAAGTTGTTGGCGTAGACATGGTAAATACTGCTTTAAGATGGCGGAACAAAACATATTTGCATCAGGAACTGTGAGTGCAAGTTCAACCAGTCTGTCAAGGAAGAAGTTATTCTGCAGAAAAAGTTATCATTTGTGTCATGACTGTTGTTTGGAGCTGTATTAATAAGGAGGATCAGACGGGTGTGTTTTCTTGCTCGGTTGATTCAGAAAACCTGTTGACATCAGCACTTTAAAGGAAATGTCAGTTGCACAGCTGTAAATGTGCATGTTTAATGAGATGAATACCTGACGATGAAACGAGAGCAGAGACTTCCAAAACCACATCAATAATAATGAATCCGTACCAAGACGTAGCACAGATTCTGCATAATCTAAATGAGGTTTGACATTTTAAACTCCACTGCACAGCAATCTTTACCCATAAAGAGGCAGCAGACGGACCATAGTGTTCCCACCTGTAGCAGAAATCTGAAATTAAAAGGTTAAAAGCAATTCTCCAAAAACCCTCTTGAGATAAACTCTGAATTTTAGTGGCAGTTAAATGTCAGGATCCACCCAACATGGTGTGACGGAGAAAAAAGTATCTTCCTCCTCTGACTCTTACCAGTGACGAGGTGTTAGTGGTCTGGAAGTTTAGAGGAAATAAACAGCTTAAAGGCGGCACTGACACTGGCAGAGCTTCCCTCCTGTCTGCGGAGAGCTCATTCAGAAGCACGCTCTTGACTCGGAGGAAGGATATGATTTCAGTTGCACTCTCCTCGCCTCTCACTCACTACCGCGACCTCAGCTGGAGACCCAGGTCCAGTTTCAAGTGGATGAGTGACTCCTTTAGCTGAAGGTGGCTGGTATTTCTGCTGGTATTGTGGGCGGAATCAAACTAACGGTGGTTTACAAGTCTTCGTGGCACATACCACTCGCTTCAAAATAATGAAAAGGCAGCTCCTGCAGGTCCTCGTCCAAAAAAGAGCAGCCATTTTTATGTAGTATATATTATGTAGTTTAAGGCTTTTTCAAGTAACTTGATGGCAGTATGCCGAGTTGACTTATAACACATTTCTGTTTGTATTGTTTTATTTTGGTGTTATAACTTATGTAACCAGAACTCCCTGAAAAGCAGTTTAAATCCTTGGTGTATTATCTCATAAGTGAAGTGAGTTGATTTGAATTGCATGTGTAGGGCCCAACAGCTGACAATGTAGTCATCATCTTGTGTTTAAAATAAGGACATGTTAAGAACCTGGTCGTCATTTGACTAGAACACATGTGAACAGCTCTAATTACAAGTCTGGATTCACCCAAGACTCATTGAGACACGATCACACACTCACACACACACACACACACACACACACATTTGGAGGTGGTCTGGGCCGCATATGGCTGCATTCTTTGAGCAGCGTGTCCTCGGTCACATTGAAGAACCACCTATTCGACTTAGCGTAAGTTAGCGCTCAGATGCTAGATTTGTCCACGCCTGTAGCACTGTGTATTTTTAAACCTCAGTCATTTCAAAGCATAGTCATGTCGTAGAAAGACCTCCAAGAAGGAACCTGGTGGTTCAGATCTTATCATGCTGTTGGTGATGTGTCTGTGTTGGTGCTCTGCACAGGACTGGACACCCACCAGCGTGCTATTATCCTCACTTCCTCAGCTTTTATTTGTATGTTCATAGAATGTATCCAAAAATACACATTCTTATGTGAGTTGGTGTTAAAGCTGTCCATTTGTGATCGCATCAAAAGGCGCATGTTAATGCTAGATTTTAGACCTAAATCCAACTAAAAGTTTGAAAAGAAGGACATTAGGTAGCCCTCTTTAATTCTCAAGAAGTCATTTCACCTTAATGTTAACTATCTCTTACACGGACGAGTATAGATTGCAACTTTACATATTATGTATGTATGCCTATTATACAGAGTCAACTATTTACATGGGAAACTATGTATTTATTTATCTTTTATATTAAAAAGTAGAGGTCTATGTAATGTCATGGGTGGGTGGTGAAACTGGGTGTGTGGCTGTGACAATAGTGGGAAATAATCTGTGTCGCTGTGTGCACAATGTAAAACCATCCTGCGTTTGTACATTTGACCCAAATAACATATATTGAGAATGATGATCAGCCTTTGAACCTCATACATATGAACTACAGAGCCTTTCCTTTCAATGCGCTCTAAAAGATATCAAAGGCTTTTCTTATTTCTTCACTAAAACACTTGGCAAGTCATGGTTTCTAAATGAGGTCACATGATTACTGTCAGTATTTATCAGCAGATTTCACAGTAACCATAATTACACTGCATGTTTCCTGTGTAACTCATTTGTGTCAGTAACCTGGTTTCTTGTGTGCATGTGAATGTACTGAGATGAAGTTGCTCAAGTGTCTATTTTGTGTGAATAACTCAAGATGCAGTAAAGAGGAAGATTCTGGTTCTGGACCTGGACGAGACGCTGATCCACTCTCACCATGACGGGGTCCTCAGGCCTACAGTGAGACCTGGCACGCCGCCAGACTTCATCCTCAAAGTAAGAGCCTTCAGCCACATCTGTACATGTTGGAACACATGTGCCTTCTAAACTAAACCCTGTGTCTTTCTCTCTCTATGCAGGTCGTCATTGACAAGCACCCAGTCAGATTCTTTGTACATAAAAGGCCACATGTTGACTTCTTTTTAGAAGTGGTGAGTGTCCCTCTGTGTTCAGTGTTACTTTAATCCTGTATTAACATGGAAGGGGAGCGCACTGTGACTTTAATACATCATTTCCCAGGTCTTTCCCCATGTCCTCACTCACCTTTAACCCCGTCTGCCATCCCTCTCCATTGAACTGCACTCTCATATTTCATATTATACAACATTATTTGCTTTTGCAATGATCCCTCGTGCCTTACGCAGCGCTTACTGTAACTTGTTGACTTATACTCTTGTCTGCCTTATGTGTGTACACAGGTGAGCCAGTGGTATGAGCTGGTGGTTTTCACAGCCAGTATGGAGATCTATGGCTCAGCAGTGGCAGACAAGCTGGACAACAACAGGAACATCCTGAAACGCAGATACTACAGACAGGTACCGCTCTCTATACTGTATTTACACAACATGTATTAATTAGTTCTTTGGATCCATTGGCCTATAAAGTGTCTTTATTCTCTCCATTTGTTTTTGTCTCTCTCTTTTTGCCAGCATTGTACATTGGATCTAGGTAGTTATATTAAAGACCTGTCTGTAGTACACGATGACCTGTCCAGTATTGTCATCCTGGACAACTCGCCTGGCGCTTATCGTAGCCATCCAGGTAAGACTACAAGTTATAGTCAAATGTATTCAGTATTTCGTACATTGACTCTCTGAATTCGGTGTGCAACCATCTATAAAGGGACGTTTCAATCACTGTTGATGGTCAATGTAATCCGATAAACCCACAAATTCCCTCAGTGTGCTATCTTGACAGAGTTAACCTCCTTAGGGAGCCCTGCCAGGAGGGCATACATGTACCAGGATGCATTGCGCTCAAGTTTCATCCAGGCTTTGGCCATCCATATCCTCTTACATGGCCAATGCAGCCCAAGTGTCTCATATACATATTTGATCAAGCATAACGATGTGTTTAAACGTAGCGATTTAGAGCTTCCTAAAGGAGCAGAATAAAATAATCAAAGTAGGCCTTTCATATGACTTTGACACTGTAACATCCATGACGGCGCTATATACAGGAATCACAGATTTAGCAGTTGCCAACACAGCTTTCTCTGTCAATATAGCACGCACTGAGGACTTTATAGGTTCAATCGATTACATTTACCATCCACAATTTGTGTGGATCCAAAAAGAAGGTGGCAGATCTTCTCTTTTGTGTAAAAAGTCAACACGGTTTCATCCTAAACGCATCAACCTTGTGATGCCGCAGGAAGAGGTCACATAATTGAGGGCTTTGTTCTAAGTACAAAGCTCGTATTGTAAATGCTGTAACAGTACATTAAATCTGCAGACACTCTAAAGCTCCGTGAGCTCTTTAGCATAGCAGCATAAAATCACCACCATGTCCATTTCACTGACACAACCATTTTCTTTCCCACCCTCCAGACAATGCAATACCCATCAAGTCCTGGTTCAGCGACCCTAGTGACACAGCACTTCTTAACTTGCTGCCTATGCTGGATGCACTAAGGTAAAAGGCATAACACATGGCATGAAAGCAAATCCATAATGCAAACACTGTCTGTATACAAATGCTCTGGTAATTCAAGTAGTGCAAGTTAATGCCTTTTAGGTTGACTGCAGGTAACCATAGTATTTCAAAAAAGGCGTTGACAAATGCTTGTATAATATTGTAGTTGACGGCATGATTATTGACTAGATTTGCATCTACATGGTAGCTTTTAGGCATACACCTTACTTGGGATGCACGATATTGGTTTTTTGAAACCGATACCGATAACTTCCTGCTTCTCAAGACCGATACCCGATAATAAAAAAATGTTTACGCCACTAATTATTTTAACGCGATTAACGCATGTATATTTTTTTTCCTTGGCTGCCCCGTAGTTTCAGAGCGCATCGAGTTTAAAATACCATCTACAAGCTGATGCTGACAGCCCCGCTCCTGCCGCCCGCTTGTGGCAGACCACACTTCCACGCTCACCGGCAGGCACCGACCATAGACTGTATATATAAAGGCACCGACTGGCCATCTGGAGGACCGGGAGGGTGTGTGTATGTGTGGCCCGAGCGAGAGACCTTACGTGCATTGTTGTTGTTAGCATCTGGTGCTAGCTAGCTGCGCTAACGGATATAAGGAGCTGTTTAAATGAAAACAGAGGAGCGACATTTCGCCACAACTGCGCCGAGCACTTGACTTTATGCAGGAAGCCAGACAGTGGGACATTGTACGAAAAGTCAGCACACTCAGCACGGATAGTGCGCAACATGATTGCAGCGTCCAGGCAGCTCCCGTTCGAGCATATGCCTTGAGTTGCACATAGCTCCAACGCCCATACCACCGACGACATGTTTGTTTACTGTCCTGGCTTCACGGCCGCACACCATTTACGTCACAGCCAGGCATGAGTTAGGGAGCGCTGGATTTGTGAAGAACTCCCCTCTTCCTAAACCAGTAATACCACAGTACTGGCAAAACGGGAGGAGCTGAGTGAAAAACAAGCGCCCCTCATCCCAATCCACCCACACCGCAGTCTTTTTTATTTATTTTTTTTTACCCAAAAAAATATATTGTATATTATCGGGGCTATTAATACTGGTATCGGGTTTATCGGGATGACTTCATAATTCCTAATATCGGACCGATAATTATCGGGCCGATAATTATCGTGCATCCCTACACCTTACCTGTCCATCATGTTGAAACATCAGTATACTCTAAAGGTTATCTTGGGGAAACGATACAATGTTCCTTGCATATACATATTTGCTTTCTTTCCGATTAGGATTAGAAGGTTGATAAAACTCTTATTGTAGTTTGTTTTGTTAATATCAGATGCAGTTAGACCTTGATTAGCACTCCTATCTGGCAACCTGCACTGTAGTCTGAGACTGTAATTCAGTGCAGCTCCACATATTGATTTAGTGTCTTGTAAGTTATAGTGTAACCAGCACGAGAAATCCGTTTTATTTTCTTATTATTTTAATCATGTATAGACTTAAAAAACGAAATACAACGTTTGTATTGGTTAGCTCCAGAGGTGGTAAAAAAGGCTTTATTTTTACTTCAGAAAGAGCCTGTTGCAACCTTATTTATGCCCAATAAGAAATATAAATCTTATCCAAACTAGTGCTTTAAAAAACGTACAAAGTCCTCCTCCAATGTAGAACTCTATAAATGTGTTTTTAAAGGTTCTTTATAAATAGATAAAGCTAACAAAAAGTATTAATGTGAAGCTCTTCCTATTTTAATCGCCTCTCTCTTTTACTCCTAGGTTCACCGCTGATGTGCGCTCCGTCCTCAGTCGAAACCTCCATCAGCACCGACTCTGGTGATTGGCTGAATCCAGAGGGGGCGGGGCTTGTTGACCGGCCTCTTCCTCTCTGCCGGCCTCCGTCCTGCCCTCCTGTCCCACACAGAAGGCCCAGCAGCCCCCTGTGAGCCCCTCGGGCGCGTCCTGAGGAGACGAGGGCTGGGGTGACCGCCTAACATGGGACGAACAGTACGGGATCACCATAGCCCACAGAACTACTGAGGAGGGTGGGGAGGGGCCAGCTTGTATTTTTTTTTTTTTCTTCTTGATTCTTGATTTTTTTTTTTTTCTCAAAAGAAAAACGGAGCCTCTCTGCCTTATTGCTCCTGATACTGACTGTGCGTGCGTATGGAGGTGAGCTTGTGAGTCGGAGTATGCTTGCTGAGTTCGTTAGTCCTTTTTAAACTCCTTTGACAATTGGGGGGGCGGGGGGGGGGGGGGGATCAGCAAAGCAACAAAGACAATTCTACATTATTTCTTCATCATCATCATCAGACATTGCACTTAAGCAGACAATTCATCGTTTAGCTGTCTTAACCTCTCAGGGCAGCTGAGCAGGGGAAATAGAAACCGCCCTTCTTTTAGATCCACGGTAATTCATTGATTCCTGAGGTACGTTTTATTTTCCTGAATGGATCAACTTCGACGGTATCATTCGTGGACTTCTGCTTGCAACACACCATCACACAGGCATTTTTTTCTGGACAAATAGCCGAGCGAACCCTGAGATTTTTGTTTTTCTCAGCCATAACCATCAGTCTTTCCTCGAAGCTCCTCACAGGACTCAGTGACTGAATAAAAGAATGGCTTGTAACGATACGTGGACTGCCGTGCCGCCTTTCCATGTCTGATTGTTTCTCTATTATAATATGTGATAATATGACTTCTGCATACCATGACATTTCGCTCTCCCCTTCGCCATCTGATGCCATCCTGATTTCACCGAATAGGAATTGCACTTAATTTTTTTTTTTCCCTTTCTATTTTTTGTTGCAGTTGGTTTTGTATTTGATTCAGATTTACAGCCTTCCTCTATCAGTTTCTACCCGCTCCGATAACTGTATGGGTTCAACTACTAGACCCTCCTCCGTCTTTAAAATGCCTTCTGAACAATGTAAGTCCTGTCAAGGCTCACACTGGCTTCTTATTGGCTCTGTCTCCAGGTCTGTGTTACTAATAAAACACTTGTCAGTATCGACCCGGTATTATCCCAGCTTGTTTTCTTTATATGCACTTTATTCTGAGGTCTTGGTCGTACTTGAGGCAGAACATTTTGCCCGATTACCTTTGCTATGGTAAGAGGGAGGTCCAATGGGTCACAGTTTCAGATTGAGGTAATAGGTGGGATGTTTGCTGTTCATATGCTGCCATCATGTGGTGTGACAGGAAACTGCAGGTAAAGGCACACTGCAACGTGGAAAGGGAGGTAACATGAGCATCCGTTAGTAAGTGTGTAGCCTTATATGGCCCCTTATAGCTAGTAATGTGTGTGTATAGATATAGCTAGCTAAAACTAATGCAGCCTAATACAACAGATTCAATGTTATAATGAGGGGCGTTTATTCAACTGTATGATAATTTTAGAGGATAATGTCTGGTGATTGTATTATTTTATACACATAGGTATTGCACCACAAACTACAGCCTCCTGTATTATCATTATGTTTAACCAACACTTCTATTGACCAGTTCCCACAATAGTAACTGCATTATAACCCTCATGGATGAAGGATTTATTTCAGGACTGTTGTAAAACACTACTTCAGCTTTAGCTAAATGTATCTGGTTAACGTGCAGCTGACTGTATACAAGTGTAGGTAAATATCACCTTTTTTAAAGTGACTTTAAGCTCACTTTTCTTTTTAAAAGATTATTTATTTATTATTTTGTAGGTACATCACAACTATGTGATTTACCTCTTTAGTTTTATCCTAACATACAGGTAGGTGTCCTGAACATGTTAATCAATAATTGTAAATGTACTGACCAGTTAGAGCTTAACAGAGCAGTTTAATTTTTTAACATTTAATAATGAGACATACATATCTTAATGTTAGTCATTCTAGTGCAGGGGTAAGCAACAGTGCTATTGCAGGCCAGCCTCATTATTACATTTCACCTTCTTTGTTGCATTTGTCAACAATTCCTAGGAAAGGAGATACTTTAACTTTAAACAGGAACTGAGCAGACTCTGATGCAGGAGTGAGCTGTAGCTGCTGAGAGTTGGTTAGTGAGGTAACTTCATGGTTTGTGGTGAAATGGGTAGGTTTTACATGGAATGTTTCCCTAATGATGTAAAGTTGTCATTTACCATGTAGATCTGTCATACCTGAATTCCCACAATAACACTCCACTTAGTAAGACTCAAGATTTACTGTACAGCTCACTTTTAATCCAAGAAAAAAACAGTCCATGAGTGACTCACCACTTATATCATGTGTGGGAGCAGAACACTATACTATGATCACATAAGTTATCATTGTGGTTTCCATTTAGAATGCCCTGAATGTAAAGAGAAGTCGGACACTTGAGGGGCTTTTAAGATTGATGTCTGCCAAAGCACAAAGGAGATTTGAGTTGGAGATGTCATTTGAGTAGATGAGAGTGAGTCAGAGCTCTGAGTCACATGCACAACCTAAAGGTTAGCAATTTTTCCTATGAGTGTTTGAGGACATGGAAACATGGCAGTATGTTACTTAACTCTGAATATAATCTGTTTCTAGAATATTCCCAATATATAAATTGTATTCATTGGGATAAACCCCTTGAGATGCACCATCTCGTTTTCAAGGGGGTCCCGACAACAGCAACAACTTACAGACATACATAAACAAAAAGACAAAATGCAAAACATGACACACAAGACAAACCACATACAGTCTGTTAAGTGAAATTCAAGCAATGCACACAATCATTACAATTTGAGACAGTCAAGCAAATCAGTTTAATCAATATCAGTTAATAATAAGTACAGACCAGTTGAAAGTGAGATAACAATGCATGTTTAAATATACCCAATGATGCAAGAGATCTAATAGCAGCAGGTAAAGTATTCCAGTCAGTTGGGGCTTTAAACATGAACGCTCTTCTGCCAATCCATTTTTTTTGCAGAGGGGACAGAGAAATAAATCTGAACAGAATGTCTAACTTGATGAATTGGCGAGTAGGGTACAAAATATTGCTTTAAATAAGGGGGATAGTTAAGATAAATGCATTTAAATATCAGCTGAAGCCAATGCATGTGTCTTCTTACATTTAAGAAGGCCATTTAAGTTGGTTACACATCGTGCAGTGATGTGTACGAAGAGGACAACAAGAACAATCTGCATAGTCTGTTGTAGGCTATGTTGAGTGGAGCAAGATCTGATTTATGTGCATTTTGGTAGACAACATCACAATAGTCCATAATCGGAAGAATAAGTTGAGAAGCAATTCTCTTTCGGACACTGAGCGTAAAACAATTGCGAGAGCGGTGTAAAACACTGATTCCGTAATTGACTTTTTGTATTACATGCTTTATATGTAGTTTAAATGAAAGTTCAGAGTCTAGCCATACACCAAGATATTTAAAGCTATCAACTTTATGCAGACAAGTGCCATCCTTACATTTTATTACTACATTAGGTTTAGATTTGAGCTTCTGCCTGGTACCAAAGACCATGGTATAAGATGTTGTTTTGTTAAGCAGTAGTTTATTGTGTGATAGCCAGTCCTGTAAGATATTAAATTCCGATTGAAGAGAGATCTGAATTTGTGAAAAATCTAATTTGGATGTATATATGACAGTGTCATCAGCATAAAGGTGAGTACAACAATTAATGAGACAAGAAGACAAATCATTTATGTAAATAAAGAACAGAAGTGGGCCCAGAGTTGATCCTTGGGGTACACCCTTTTGTTGGATCAACAGGTCAGACTGTTTGCCATTAATAACCACACATTGCTTTCTACTGTGAAGGTACGAGTTAAACCATAACACTGTATTATTAGAAAGGCCAATGCCGTGAAGTTTATCCAAGAGCAGATATCGATCAACGAAATCAAAGGCTTTTGTCAAGTCAATAAAAATGGCACCTGTGAGTTCACCATCATCTGCAGCAGAGTACAAGTCATTCGAAAATGTAAGTAGGGCAGTTGTTGTGGAGTGATTAGGCCTGAAGCCAGATTGAACCGGAGATAAAATATTATAAGTATTGAGATAATGTGACAGTTGATTATAAATTATTTTCTCCAAAACTTTGGAAATAGAACAGATTATAGAAATTGGTCTATAATTATTTGTATCAAGTAAATCACCACCTTTATGAGTGGAATGATGTGTGCACATTTTCAAATAGTCGGCAACTCACAGGTGGACAAAGACAGGTTGAACAAATCAGCAAGTGGGTACATGAGAATATGTGACATTCATTTTATGAACCTGTTTTCTATACCATCGAGTCCTGCACTGCCATCCACTTTTAATTCTGTGATAGCATTATGAACTTCGTGTGGTAGAATCTTCTTAAAAGAAAAATAACTGTTGCAGTATGAGTTACTATTAGAAATGCCAGTCGACAAATAGGAGTCAGATAGTAGTGTGGAACATACATTAGCGAAATGTTGATTAAATATTTGGGCAATGGATAATGGGTCATGAATTATTGAATCAGCAGTTCTTATTGTATTAATAAAATGTTTACCTGATTTATTTAAAATAGATTTAATTTTAGTCCCAAATTGCTTGGGATTCTTAAAGTCCGATGTGAGAGATTCTTTATAGTAGTTCGATTTAGCATTTCTTGTTTTGGTTTTACTCAGATTTCAAAGATGCCTGTATACTTCCCAATCGGCTATAGTTCTTGAATGACGATATATCGACCATGCTTTATCCCTTTCCCTAAAGAGACTGATGAGTTCAGAATTGATCCAAGGGAGATGTTGACCTTTGACCTTAACCGTTCTCACAGCTGCATGTTTGTTCATGACATCAGTGAGCTCTTTATGCAGAAAATCCCAAGCATCTTGTACAAAAGGTATTAGTTGAAATCTGTCCCATTTAAGGGCAACAACATCATTAATAAATAAATCAACATTCAATTTTTTATATTGTCTGATTTTGACTAGTTTTGGAGGTAGTTTAATTAATTTGATTTTCCATATAAATATATATATAATATAATATAATTTATATAATAAACAATTGAATGATCGCTGAAGCAATCCGACATGACACCAGCTTTTAAGATTCTGTCAGGGTGTGACACCAGTATCCAGTCAAGCAGAGATTGGGTTCTAAGAGTGATACGAGTTGGCTCATTAATTAGCTGTTTAACATTTAGAAAAGTATTTTCTCTCTATCAGATGATTTATCCAACCAATTTTTGTTGAAATCACCAAGCAAGATTATTTCATTTCCGCAGGAAATGGAGTTGATAGTGTCAATGATATGGTTAAAAGACTCTGCAGGTGAAGAAGGTGGCCTATAGATGCTACCAATAGTTAAGCATTTATTTTCATGAAAAATTATTTTAAGAAAAATGCATTCAAAATGTAGAGGCTCTATAGAAGTAGCAATTAGCTCAGTCACAAGGTCAGAGGAGACATAAATAGCCACACCTCCACCCCTGCTGCATCTATCAGATCTGTAAAGCAATAATATGTGATTTGTAGTTCACCTGGTCAAGTTTCAGAGAGTGTGATGATTTTAGGTTTATGTAGAACAACCCATATCCGAAGTAAATCAATTTTAGGCAATAGACTCCTGATATTCAAATGAATGATTTGTATACCCTTTCATTCATCCAGTCTGGAATGAATAGCAAATAATGTTCCTGTCACTTGTTACGTATACATCGAATTCATGATTGTAAAGATTGCTAGATTCAACCATTAATGTAAAACAGACATACAAAACATTCAAACACAAAAAGAAAAATACAGAAAAACACAAAACAACCTTTAAGAAGGCCCAGCAGCCCTGGACACCAAATCCCAGAGCATTACCATGAGTAAACTTAAACATAATAGATAATTACACAGAGCTCAGTCTGCATTACAAAGAGGATAAAGAAGTCATAGCTCAAAGAAATTCATCCAGAAATAGTTTTCTTAAACCAGTATTCACCTCCATTAAAAAGTTGGTGGCCCACTAGAAAATTGACACCTTGATTTGTTAACTTACCACCCTTCCCATTATTCTTTGCGAAAACGGGTCGAATAAGGAATCTTACGGAATACTTGATATTATTTCTCTAATGAGGACACTTCAATCCAATGTAGTCTACATTTAGCTCGGATTAGATAGGGTGACCAGATGTCCCGCTTTGCGCGGGACTGCACAGCATTTTCACGATTTTTGGTGAGTCCTGCAAATTGAGACGATGTCCCGCATATTTCCTTTTGATTGGCTAAAACGCTTTTCTTTAAAATCAGATTTATCCAATGGCTGTTGAGAAAGCAGTGAAGGATATCATCACGGGGGTGTTTGCTGTCAATCAAACTGTAACACACGGCGGGTGCTGGTCAAGTGTTAACCAATGAGAGTAACTCACTCACACACACCCCTCCGCCAAACAACAACAACAACGAAAGTCAGTCAATAACGCAGGCGAGGCAGCAGGTTATGGAAAATGGAGGAAACTGAAACTACAGTTAAGGAGAAAAGAAGATGCACATACAACAAAGACTGGGAAGACACTTACCCGTGGGTGAAGCCAGTGCAGGGCGACTCTCAGAGGGAGTTTTTTGCAATCTTTGCAAGAGTAATTTTTCAATTTCACATGGCGGTGAATACGACGTCAAATGACACCGAGAATGCGATTCTCACAAGAAACGTGTCGCTCAAAAAGAGACATCCCACTCTATGGAGACATTCCTTCTCAAACCAAAAAATGTTGGCCACTCAGACAAGGTAACAGCAGCAGAAATAACCAGTGTTTTACCATACAGTGCAACACTCCCAATCATACCGGTCAAATGACTGGTAACAAGCTAGCGCCGACCATTTTTCCAGACTCTGAGATAATAAAGAAAATGTCATGTGGTCATACAAAAGCAGCGTCCATAATAACAGATGTGCTTGCCCCTGCCTCTGTGGAGAGTTGTTTGACAGAGTTAAAGACACCAGTGGTTAGGTGACAAAATAGCCCACACACTGTGATGGACAAAACTGAAAGCTATTTTATTTTATGTATTATTATGTTTTTGTTCCCTCCTGGACCGTTTTCATTTGTACTTATGGTTTTATTTGATCTATTAATTTATGTTGTGCCTACTTTTACAGGTAATACACTAGTTGAATTAGGAAGATGGCATTTCTAAACACTTGAAGTGAATAATGCCTGCTGCCTTGGTTAGCCTTAGTTACTATTCTTTATTAAGATACTAAATTATTACTGCATTTTGACCTCACTTTCTGTCATTGTTTATTGGATGCTGTTGAATAAACCAAATTAAACAGAGGGGGGGGGGGGGGGGGGGGCTGTTGAGAGGGTGTCCCACACAAACATACTCCTTGTCCCACATTTGGTTTGTTGGGACCTGGTCACCCTACTCGGATAGTTAGTCAATATGCCTTCAGTTTATAATAATTCCCATGTTTTGAGGACTTGCTGGATGTCTTTTGGCCCAGATTTAAAGCACACATAATCTATACAGTCAAAACCCCTGTTGTGTATCACATGTTTTTCAGTTTCTTCTCTGCTCTAGCTGCTAACTCATGGGCCTCGGTCATATGACAAGGACAGCTGCCTCTTCACTGCCCTGCTCTTGTCTCTACCCGCAGCGGTTGATCCAAAATAAAATAGTTCCAAAGAAGAATTTCATCCCATACCAAAATATTTATTTTTAAATATGTATTTAAAGGGAACACATTCCAATTAAATGAATACCCGTTTTCAGAACTTAACGTTTACGTGGTCTGGGAACGCGAGAAGTAAACCCTGCGAAGTAGACCCTCTGCAACGTCATGTTGTTATTGTATCCCTCCGCGGCAGTCGCACCAGGAAAACAGCTGAGACGAACTCTAAGCTAGTTAGCAACGTTTGTTTTTGTCGAGAGTGGCAGCGATTTGAGCAGTCTCTTTAGCAAACCGTTATCACGCGATTTAGGAGTGACTGACTTGTTGTCCGTCATCTCTTTCAACAATGAAGTTCCAGTACAAAGAAGAGCACCCCTTTGAGAAAAGGCGGTCCGAAGGCGAGAAAATAAGGAAGAAGTATCCGGACAGGGTACCTGTAAGTATGCTAACGTTAGCTCCCTTACGCGATATATATTGCAATGCTAATGCTAGTAAATTGTTAATGACATCTCTTGAACACAAATATAATCTTCCTATAGTCATATAGTCAGTAGTTAAGTTGTACCCACATCAAAATATGATTATCTTTCACCATAGTTGACTGCCACGTTAGTAAACAACAGTCACTCAGCTAACAAAGATAGAGGTGAACCAGCGGCCGCACCTAGCAGGCCAGCTAGTGATAGCTTGTGTAATCCTTCCGTGTATGTATTTATTTAAAAGATAACATTACAAAACCATAAGTAATATTACCCAACAGATGTTATAATGGTCGTATGGGTAATACACTGTAAGGCGTTGATACTGATCGTAGATTGAACGCGTAACTGGGTGTCGTTTTAGGCTGTATGTTGAAACAGCAGTGCACCTTAAAATAGTATGCGTCAACACACAGGATACTTGTTTACGTCGCCCTGGCGCTTCGTTATAGGTGATTTAGTCCACCAAAAATATTAGCTTTTTGCCACTCAAACTGAACCAACTATAATATCAGTATATTAAGGTGTTTCTCTAATGTATGACGAGCTTGGTGTGTTTTTTCTAGAGCAATCCAGTTTCATTTTAGAGCTCTTATCAGTCATGGAAGTAACAAAAATGGTGTATCCTGTCTAATTATTGAGTAGAACTACAATTATTTTTCTCAAGTAATGCCTACCTTGTTTTGTCTGATCAATAGTTCAAAACTCAAAGATATATATTTTGTTGGTCATAAAGGACAAAATAATCTGAAGATTTTTACATTTGACAACCTGGGACCAAAATATTTTCTTGAAGAAATGCATGTAATAGTTAATGATTATTATTATTATTAATTATGGTTGCTGGTTTCCTTTCTGGCCATTAACCAATCGTGGCGTGTCACTGACGGTGTGTGGGAAGGTAGCATTCAGGTAGTACTCCTATTTTTAGACTAAACAGAGGAACCTTTAAGTAGTTTAATTTTTGTGCGCCGACAGTATTAAATCAGAAGACTGATTTGTACACATACAAATATACTAACTAACACATTACTGGGCTCCAGATACTGTTACAATTAAACGCCTTATCTTGGTAAAGAATATTTCCGTCCTTGCTTATCAGCCAATGTTGTTGGTTTCAGATCACTTTTCTTTGAAAGGTGGAAGTACTTCTCCTTTTATTTACATACATAGAGTTTCTTCAGTGGAAAATGTACTAGATTAATTCGCTGAGGACATGTGCTATGGTTATTTGTTCAGGTAATTGTGGAGAAAGCCCCCAAAGCCAGAATAGGAGATCTGGACAAGAAGAAATACCTTGTCCCCTCCGACCTGACAGGTAAATATATTTTTTAAGTGCAAAGATACTGGACAACTTCTATAAAACACATGTACGACAATAAATAAAATCTTCTTTTTTTAACAGTGGGCCAGTTTTACTTCCTCATCCGAAAAAGAATCCACTTGCGGGCCGAGGACGCACTCTTCTTCTTTGTAAACAACGTCATTCCACCCACCTCAGCTACCATGGGACTGTTGTACCAGGCAAGACTCATTTTCTACCTCACTGACCATGTCGTTATCCATGTATTGTGTCATATTGAGATCTTATGTTTTCTTTCTATTTCTCAGGAGCACCATGAAGAGGACTTTTTCCTCTACATTGCCTACAGTGATGAGAGTGTGTACGGGAGCAGCCAAAGGGAAATCTGATCCCACTACCATCCCCCCCCAACCACTACCCACCTTTCGGAGACCTCCACCATGCATTCATTTAAATATTAAATCCAGCCGAGGAGCAGCTTGGAGTTCCCAGAGTAAAAATATGTCAAAGCACTTTCACTACCCATACAATAGCCCTCTCCCACCCATAATATGTCTCTATTATTCTGCAGTCTGAATTGTATTTGCCTCCACTTTTCTTTTCACTTGCGACATGAGGGAAGTGGTCTCGTGGCCAGTTGTTTTCTAGTGTCGTAATTGAGCAGGAATAACAAAGTAATGTTAGAACTAAGCCGTAAATATAGTTACCCCGGGGTTAAGGGAAGAAAGACATAGTAAGTGAGTTCAAATCAGATCTTGTTGACATTATTGTTTGTCTAATCTGCGTGCTTGCAGGATTATATAAAGTGTGTTTTGAGTTTAGGTTAGGAAATTAATTGCATCTACCAGGTGAAGGTAGGTGATTTTGTCTCGGGCAAAGTAAAGGATAACTGTTTTGCAGCAGTTATTTTCCTAAAAAAAACTGAAGTTTTTGGGAATTTAGTGGGCCGCCCCACATCTGACCTTAGCAAGGAGTGTAATATAATTCAGACTAAACAATCATCCTCTGCTTTAGGTGGTAAGACTATTTTGACTGCTACTATGATTATTGTTGTTGTTATTGTTTCTTTAGATGGCTTAATTTCTAAAAGGTATTGTAAAGCTGAGTGCAATTTTCTCTTTTTTTAAGTTTATCTCCTTTTTTTTTAAAGAAAAAAAATAGATTTGAACTCTGTATACAGCTGCATTACTGGCTCTTTCTCTCCATGATTAAATGTGATTAAAAGTTACTTGTCTTTATTAGTTATTGTATTTATCATGTTGGTTACAGGGTTATTAATTTAAAGAAAACTATAGTTTTTCTTGTGTGAACCTTAGTGCAAAGTTGTTGATTGATGGACTGAAGAACACTGTAAACATGAACAACCCAGAATCTTGATAAAGTTTAGCCTTTGTTACTGTATTTGCATTAGTTGCCTATTATCCCGTATTACGGTTGCTAAAAAAAATGATGAGCCTTACAACATTGAGAAATAACTATATAACAAATATTTACATGTAAAATCCAGAGGCTAAAGTATGACTAGTAAAATGAACAGGATGCAGTATGTCCTAAATCTAATACAGTTTATATTAAAGTTAATTTTCCTGACACTTTTACCCCAATGGGACTTACTATAAGTGCAATTAACCATAAAGAACAAACTCGGAACAAGAAGAAAAGTACAGACGTTCAAATCCAATATGCAAAGCCGTTGTAAGTGCTGGTGCAATAGTTACGAATTGGCTACGTAGCCTATGCTAATGTATCATAGGTGGCTTTATGGCTTTAAAGTAAACTAGCCTACTGATGTTATCATGGTCATGTGTTATTGTCTAACCGGCATACTAAACAAATGAACAGAGAAAAACAAATCGTATTCCTCTGCTTCACCGAGTGTTCTTTGGAAAGAAACAAACAACTGTAAGAGAACCATGTACAAATCACTTGTGTTAAATGCCAGAACCCCTGGGTGACGAAGGGGAACGTTATTATATTTTTGGGCATGTAACGAAATATTTCAGCAAATGAGACGAATAGAGATCAAAGATTGTACATAATGTTCTTTGGGAGAGACTTCAAATAGAAAATACGCCCTTATATGTCTCACAACGTCTCTGTGGCGCAATTGGTTAGCGCGTTCGGCTGTTAACCGAAAGGTTGGTGGTTCAAGCCCACCCAGGGACGAACTTTATTTATTTTCAAGTGGTGTTTGAAAAAATGACGTAATTTAAAAGGAAAATCTGTTTGGGATACCAATATATATTTTATATTTGATAACATTGTAATATCAATATCGGTCTTTCAGGTTTATATGTACAGTCCATGTTTTACACCAATTTTGTGTTTTGTTTTTATTGTGAAAAAGATCCATTACACGTAAATGGGGTTCAAATGAGACTTAGTTTCATAGGTATGTATCCATGGTAGTATACAGGATGATGACTGTCTTTGACGTGTTTATTTTTGAATATTTAGACCAGATTGTGTCTTGGGGATCTGAGAAAACAAGGAGAAACTACAAAACCCAGAATGCAATTCGTTGGGACAAACCGGATGTGTTGCTTGGCACCGGAAGCGCAATCACCCGGGCTGAAGGCTGAACGCCTCTACGACTGTTTATATTTTTGATGAATTACGTTTGTTCAACTGACACAATCACAGTGGACTTGCATTCAATTTAAAACCGCACGACGGTTAGGTTTTTACCAAACGACCCAGAAAAGCAACAAAAGTAAGATTTGTATTGTATTTCATTACTCCGCCGAAAATAAGCCATACATGCTTAGCCGCTAGCTAACTCAGATTAAAGTCTGCTCTTGGGCATGTTGGAAAATAAAACAATTGATGCCGCTTTACACATATTCGCTAGAGATATGTTCGTACTTAACTATACATGCTCGGGGATTCATTATAAATAGATATACTGTCGTTTAGCAGTCAAAGCTTCCACTGCTAACTTAGCTGTTAGCCCAATAGCAGCAAGGCCTTCCCCAGTGGTATTTCCTGTGATAGATAGCATACATGTTTTTTTCTCTTAAACTTTATTAATCAAGAGTAATTTACAAACCTTAAAGGCACATATTTGCAGTCAATGACATTGAAAATGAAAGTGCAAATACATTATAGATAACATATAATAAACAGTTTACAAAAATAGAAATTACATAACAAAAGCAATCATTCACAACATAGTATTCAGAGTAAGGGTCTATTCAAGTCAAATAATAAGAAAAGTTCCTGGGCGTTTCTTTCCTTTTATGTAATGACATTTTATTAAAAAAGTTCTTTATTACATCGAGTGAGGTTGGGCTTAACTTTAAGATGTTTGCATTTATGTATAGATAGCATACATGATGGACTATGTTACATGCATGTATTATATGTTTTAATCTCTTTTACTCTAAAACTGAACATTGTATCTACACCAGCTGGCCCCTCCTCTACCTGTCACCATGCCTGCCCTTTTGGAGAGACCGAAGCTTTCCAACGCGATGGCCCGAGCCCTCCACAAACACATCATGAGGGAGAGAGAGCGCAAGAGACAAGGTACGTGCCCCTGTGTTTAACACTACACTAACCACGCAAACACTGTCACAACTGCAGAGGTACTAACCTGTACTTCTCACTGCATATATTACATTTCACTTTAGTCAATATGAATGTGTTTCCTGACTTATTATTTGCCATTTAGTCTGTTTTCCTTCCCCAGCATCTACTCACTATTCCCGTAAATATGCAAATCTCTCTACTCACTCAAAAATATTATGATAACATTATACTTTGTGATAAGTTTTATTGATGTCTGTCTTTTTGCAATACTGCAGGCGACCTCACAACTTAAAATATTTACTCTGGGATATTAGGAATCCATAAAAGCAATAAGCTAATATATATTGAAATGACTACACATAATGTTAAATGCAAGTTCGCATAATTGGTGCACTTAACATTAGAAACCCATTTCAGCACAGGGCAATACTAAATGTGTTCACATGTAGACAGTTATTACCCTTTAAGGATAAGGACATTGGAAACAACATTCATCAAACATGTCTAGAAGTCAGTAAATTGGGTATTTTAGGGATTTGAATGTATTTTCACCATCCCTGAAACATGTGTGACCGTTTAGAGGAGGAAGAAGTGGACAAAATGATGGAGCAGAAGATGAAAGAAGAGGAGGAGAGGAAGAGGACGAAAGAAATAGAGGAGAGGATGTCTTTGGAGGAAACAAAAGAACAGGTTAGGAGATAAATATCATTTGCATTTTGGTTTGGAACAATTATATGCAACTTGTTAACTTGTACTCTGATCCCCAAACTCGCTCTCAGGTCATGAAGATGGGGGAGAAGCTGCAGGGACTCCAGGAGGAGAAACACCAGCTCTTCTTACAGCTGAAGAAAGTGCTTCATGAAGAGGAAAAGAGGCGCAGAAAGGAGCAGAGGTAGTAAGGATGACGCAGCTTTTCAGTACTTTTCGTACATAACGGTATGACAGAATTCGGTTAATAAACTAAGCGTTTAGCTGAAGTATTTTTGGTATTCATTTGCATTTTTGTTCTTTTCCAGTGACATTACAACATTGACATCGGCGAGCTACCAGACCAGCCTGCCCATGCACTCAGGGCAGCACCTTCTCAGCATTCAGGGTACGGCTATGCCTCTGGGATATCTGGAGAATTCTCTTTCTCACAATGTATGTATAACTCAACTGATCCTTCTCTTTGCCTCTCTCAGGCAGTCCAGTCAGCCACAGTCGACCTGGTGCACTTCTTGGAGAACGCAGTAAACAGCTGTTCCCTGCTGCTGTGATTCCAGTGAGTAAAGGGGCGTTTAACTCAAAGAACTGATGTCTTTCCAAAAATAATATCCATACATATTTGTTTTGTATCTATCTAAAATATCGTGCCAAAGATATATCTCCATAAGAGTAATGTCTGATCTATAGATTGCTGGTGATATTTAGCTACTTTATTTAGGGCATCGATATTGTAGTGTTGACAATTGATGCTCACCATATATTCACACCATGAGAATGTTACAGATAAACATCAGGAATATTGTAATTGGCTAAGGGGTTGAAAGGTAAATAATGGAAAATCTGATCAATTTAGAAAAATACTTGCATACATACCTTATTTTAAAAACAGGTTAAGACAACACTTACTATACGACAATATTCCACATAGACGATACGAGTCTCATATCACAATATCAATATAATATTGATAAATTGCCCATGCCCATTTAATCCTCTGTATTTAGAAATGTCTCAGATTTTCCCTGATTTATGTTTTTTTTATTTTTTAAATGTGCTTAAGGAGAAGGATATTCAGACTCCAGTCTTGCCTATAACACAGTGTAACCCTGCTCTTCCTCCTGTTAGGCTCGTCACTATCAGACCCCCGGCTTCGGCTCTAGTCCAGCAGAGCACGGACAGTTCAGCGGGAGCCAGGGGGTCCACGAGCCCTACGGGGTGTCTCAGGCCCAGCACCCCTCCACCTACGCCGCTGGACCATCAGTACCTGTCAGTTTCGCCAGCAGCTCCCAGATCAGAGGTAAAGGACACGTGTCTGTCTATAAGGGGCAGAGAGCCCAAATGATGGGTAATGTAAGAAATAGTGTGCCAACTGAATTTCTGTAGTATATTACATACACACTGCTTCTCATTTTCTGCTCACATGTGCTATTTTGGACGCTTTTCATACCAAATAAAAGTGATACATGTGGGTTTTATTTCATATTTATTAAACGTAACACTAGACTGTTGTCGAAAACAACCACTGTTAGATTCATTGGTTTATTGAGCAGTCTGTAATATTATTGCAGATGAATGATCATCACTTCCGGAGAGGGGACAGTTGCCTGTGGGATTTTAAAGAACAACGTAGTGTACTTATATTAGGGGAGTATCCAAATTCAGCCACGGCATCTTTCTAAAAAGCAAGATATTCTCAGGTTATTTTTATTCCGAAGTTTAATAGTCTTTTATTCAGCTTTACTTTGGATGTTCAGATCCATCATTTGAACCATAAAAGTATGCTGTAATGATCGCTATGAGAAAAAGTTGCTTTTGTTCTCCCAGGTGCGTCTGCGTTTCAGGCCATGCAGTACCTCCCCCACCAGCAGACTGGATACCCCGTCCACAGTCACTTCACCTCCCAGCCTGGTCAGTTCCTCGGTTACAGCACTTATTACTATAAATAACAGTCAATAAATAGAACGTATTGTAATCAACCTGGCGTCTGTATTTGATGTAAATGATTGTTGGATAACAAACGGTGTTTCTCATGCAGGGTACATTCCTGGAGCAGGGATCCCCCTCCAGAAGCAGCTGGAACATGCCAACCAACAGTCCGGCTTTACCGATGCAGTAAGAAATGACATATCAAATTGACTCCTTCAAATCATAGTATTATTATTCGTAAGTATCAGACTGAACATCAAAATACAACGTTTGGTGTGACATAATTGAAGCAGCTAGCATAGACTTCATGACCTGCTCTGTGCTTCAGACCCTTTCTTCCTCCTCTGATTACACTTCTGCTCCTCTGTTCTGTCTCGTTGATGTTCTCACAGGGCGCTCTGAGGCCCATGCACCCACCCACCATGCACCCGTCAGCTCCTGGACTCCTGCCCACCCCCTCCATGGGGGTCCAGATCCCCACTGCAAAGGTGAAGGCTCAAAACGCCCACACACACACATGACTCTTTTTTATTCATTTTCATCACTTTCTCTGTTAACACTATCAGAAGCTTTTCCACGTGTGCCACCCTGAGGCCTTATTTAAATGAGCCACGTTATGCTTTGTTCTCCCTTTTCTGTTGTGTGTTACATAGGTTTTCGTGCATGTAAATGGTCTGCAAAGGCTAAAATTCCCTCTAGTGGGAAAAACAATTATTATTATTGTATTAAAATTTGACCAATCATCACAAAGCTGGTTTAGCGAACTAATCAGAGTGGACTGGGCTCTGGTTTCAGACAGAGGGGGACAAAAGGCAGTAGTAGAAAATGAATGAGCTTATTGAACACTAACGCATGTTAACATGTCACAGTAGAGACACAAAATAAAAATATGAACCTGAACATTAGCATAATATGGCTGTGTACATTTCATTTAGCTGGGTCTTTTATCAAGAGGAACATGCATTCATACCAGAGAGAAAACTGATAGTAATGTATTGTCTTACAAAGGGGCCTGGTTACCTTTAAATCTTACTTAGAAATGACTTGTTTTAGATAAATGACTCCTCCACCCCTTCATTCTCTTAATATCCACTTTTCTATACTGTCATTATGTGTTTCTACTTCATCAGCTGTTACACAATATGCCCCTTCCTGTCTCCCCCCCAGGCCTCGTTCCAGAGCTCTCCCCAGGGCGCCCCTCGCCACGGCTTCCTCCCCCACAGCCAGGGCGGGCAGAGATTCTACCACCACGGGAAGTAACCCCCCTTCATCACCTCCACTTCACTCAAGAGAACCCTTTGCTTGATTTCAGCAGAAAAAGTCATTATTGTGCCATCTGATTTTATATCCTGTACAGTTTGTTTTTTGGACTTTCCTAATGTGATCTGCTGATAACATGCTTCTGTAACCTTTTTTCAATTCAACTCAATTTGTAAAATAATTTGATATATTAAATACACTGTACAGCAGGTGCGATTGTGCTCATGTGCACTAAAATGTTAATATCTTCTCGAAACAGAGCTTATTCTTTGTATACTAATATTCATTATTATCAGTGGAGGATTCAGTGTTTGCGCAGCGGCTTTAGAGAGGAAGAATATGTGGATTAAATCAACATGTTTCCGCTGAAAATCACGCTCACACTGATGAAGACCACTGAAACTGAAAGACTCTATTTCACTGTGTTGCTGACTCCTTGATCACATTAGATCAATTGTGTTTAGTTACCGCAAATGAAATTCAAATGACTTTTCTGACTAAACAATGGAGCTTTCCCGTGTTTTCCTCTTCTGCAGAAGTCGGCTGTTTTAACACTTTTGAGGTTGCTAAATAAAAACTATAAGCAAGTGCAACTGTTTCCTCTTTTATTTTAGACATTTTTCACAGTTTGGCTTTGCTGTATGAACACAAAGAAAAAGGATACCAAACTGCCACGAGTTATCTTCTCCTGACGCAGGACAAATTAAATCTGACTCACTTTCAGCTAAAGGGGCTTTGAAAGACTTTGAAACAGTTGGCAATTTGTTCTTGTTGCTCGGTTTCTTTCTTTTGGAGACAAAGAGACTGAACCAGTGCCATGTAGGTATGGACTCATGTCAGGGGATGAACTAAACAGCAGGAGGTCCCTACAGAAAATATGTACTGTATGGCAGCCACTGAACAAGCCTTAAAGGTCCCATGTCATGCTTTTCTGGTTATTACCCGTCCCCTTGTGTGTTATGTAGCTTTTTAAGCATGTAACGGTCTGCAGAGTCACAAACCCTCAAAGTACACCCTGTAGCGAGTAAAACTCTAACACAGAAAAAGACCTGCCCCAGAACGCCTCGTTGGAGATTTCTCTTTTTCCATTTTTTTCTTCACGGGTATATGACGTATTTGGGTATAGTGACGTTACGTCCGCGGAGCCGTTACGTTAAACACACTCAATCTTTTCTCAGCTGCAGCTCTGGGGATTTCAGCCTGGGACGCGGCGAGGCTGTGGGTGTGTGTCTCGCTTTCTCGCAGGCGGCCACTGTGCTCACAGGGGGGGAGCAGGAGCTCCAACAAGCCGTTTAGGACAGAGAGAGAATACACATACATATACAGAGATGCTGTATGAGAAACCAATGTGAGTTTGGAAAATTGCACAATGTAAATCTATTCTAGTAGACCTCAACAATGGAATTATGATCAGTAGAAAATGGCCATTGTTAGGGAAATAATTGTCCTAGACATAGATATGACGTGCATGACCAACCCTGACGTCTGTTATCTCCTTTAAGGAGATAGGCTGCTTCAGCCATAATGTTGTTGTTCCCATTCCATGACCGGGCAAACCTAGGTCACAGATGGTTTATTGTTGTGGGTACACTGGGACACTTCCTTCTCTGTGTTTGTGGACTCCAAGGTGTGAAATCTTCGAGGCCGTGGCCCCGTCTCAGGTCGGTTAAATTAAATCCTTGCTTCCCTCACTTGCGTCGTTTCCCTGTGTTTAGTCCCTCCCTCCAGGGAAGCATGGATGGACGCAAGGAAACCACGAGAAGCAGGGAAATTAGTTTTAAGAGCAATGGGACGTCCTTTCCTCCGGAGCGTCACGTGAAGCGACGTCCGTTTGTGATGACGCTGCACAGCTGATCGTCTGACAGCAGCTCTGTCCCCGTTATTTTCACAAACACCCCCGCCACACATTTACTGACACAAACATTTGTATCATCTGTTGTAGACCCCAATAAATAAAATCAAATAAGAACTCATTCTCAAAAAGATAAACGCCATTCTTAAAATGTATAAACGAACAATAGTTTGATTAATATTGATTAGAGTGCACAATAGAAATAAAATAATTGAGAGAAGAAAAAGAGATATATTATCTATCAAAACCCAGTTAGATTAACATTAATTGGATTGCACACTGTGTGTGTTTATTTGGATATGTAGCACATTAACATTTTAATAGCACTTAATGACTGACTGAATGGAAATGACAATAAATGAAAATATAAAACGAAAAAAGCGATCATGAAAATGTTTCCAATAAATGAATAAAATGATTTTTGACCACTTTGTTGTTCAGATATATCACATATTTGTAACTAAATGATACATGAATTGAAACAAAACACGGTATAAACTGAGGAGTGACTCTCGTGAGTTTCATTTATTTTTTCTTCACTCCGCTGGGATACTGCTCTCATGGTCAAGAAGCATGAGATCAGTGCATGCACTGCATCGTCCAATCAGTGAGCGATAAAAAGTAAGGGGGCGGGGCGAGTGTCTGAGGATTTCATCGGAGGATGGTCTGGTGGTTCCTCGCATAGATATCATAGCCTGTATATATAAAGCCCAGCATTCCAAGTATTTTATCCTGAGACAGGGAAAGTCCTGAAACATAGGCTGCTAAAATGTATCACAAAGAGTAGTGCAGATAGTCAGACTCAGACAAATCATAATATGGATTTTGACACTTATGGAGAAACTATTCCCACAGCACCAGCAGGGACAAAAATGGTGAACCAGAATCAGAGAGAGCCTAATGTGGGTGTACAGTCAGTCCTAGTGAGGAGAATATTGAGGCTAGTCAGATCCAGACAGATGGTACTCAAATGCCCCTTTCACACCAGCGCTTTTTAAGCTCCGGCTCGGAGCTGGAGCCTGAAAAGTGCCGGTTTTTCCTGTTCACACCGCAGCGGCGCCGGCTCTTAGCTCCGGAATCCGGTTCACTTCCAGCTCCAAAAAAATTGTCGGTCGAGGCAAGAGCTTCGGAGCTAAGAGGTGGCGTCGCTTACGTCGAGGCGTGCAGGAAACTAAACCCACCTCCCCTGAACATGGGTCGACTGTCATGCCTGCCTACAAGCAGTAGTGCTTATAAACACACTTTATAAAGTCAGGCAACACTAACCAGGCTTCGTGTGATTCTGTTTATTTGTACCTTACTTTGACCATCTGTTATTGATCATTGTGGAGAGAGGCAGACGTGTTGTTTTGTATTATAGCAGCTATCGGATGGAATCAATACATGGGCTGCACAGGTTGTCGTGTCCGACTATCACAAGTAGAATCATAATGAAAATACGCCGGTAAAATGTGCCTGTAGAAAACGGTTTATGCCACAATAGGATAGCAATAGCAAGTAGTCAGTTTAGCTTCGGTTGCTATGCTAACATCACCCATTTTATACCAGAGAAACTTTCATAACAGCGTTGTGATGCCAAACAGCGTCACTTCAGACTGACACACATTCACTTAGGCAAAGGGGAACTGGGGATATGTATCAGCTGCTTGTGTGAGTCGGACAGTGAATACTTTAGAGCGGCCGCTGCAGTGTGAGCTAACCGGGAGCTGACGGGAGAATAAACTCCCGTGGAAAAGCAGCCAACACTGCAGCGGTCGGTAAATGCTGCAGAAACACATTAATAAACAATGAACCACGGCACTCTGGAGCAAAGTATAAGGTTGGAGAAGTCGTTATTCAATTTATTCTGGCTTCGTGTGATTCAAAGCAACACGATCATCGACCCGACGCAGTTCCCCGTTGTTGTGAGCGCCGTAATGCCGTTGGGGAGCAAATCAGCGATGTAAACGGTGACGTCATGACGCAGCAGCGGCAGCACCAGTCGGGTGCTGGGCGGTGTGAACAGAGCGGGAGCAGAAAATGGAAACCGGAGCTGAACCAGAAAAGCTCTAGCTCGGAGCTAGAAAGGGAAAAGCGCTGGTGTGAAAGCCGCAAAAGAGAACAGGGAGAGAGTGCACGACGCTATCCCACTAGACAAAGAAACGCTCCAGAATATTTAATGGAGTATCAGTGTAAGGCTGATTGTAATGATGAAGGTGAAAATGTAGATTATTTCTACAGGGTTGCTTGTGACGTACCCAAAACATACATGCAGGCTGTAGGCTCTAAGAAATCAAAAATGTGGGCTGATGCAATGAAAGAGGAGATAAACTCTAACAGAGAATGAGACCTTCAGTCTGACCACACTGCCAAAGGGCAAGCAAGCAGTGGGAGGTCGTTGGGTATATGCAGTAAAGGAAAGCCCAGATGGATCTGAGACTTTTAAAGCCAGATATGTAGCTAAAGGCTATAGTCAAGTAGAGGGAATTGATTACAAGGAAACTTTTTCACCGACAGCAAATATGACTTCTGTACGTACATTGATGCAGGTGGCTATACAGGAGGATCTTATCCTACACCAAATGGATGTGAAGACAGCTTATCTCCATGCACCAATAGACTGCGAGTTATATATGGAACAGCCCGAAGGTTTTGAGGCAGAATCCAAAACAGGGGAACACTTAGTGTGCAAACTTAACAAGTCATTGTATGGTTTAAAGCAATCCGGGCGAAACTGGAACAAGTTACTGCATGATCATCTTACAGAGAATGGGTTTGTGCAAAATGATGCTGATCATACATACAGAAAAGAGTCTGAGAAAGAAAGAGTTATTCTGTTGATATGGGTAGATGACCTACTTATAGCGGCCAATAACAACGGCTCACTCAGTGATGTCAAAGAGATGTTGAAGAGGAAGTTTAAAATGAAAGATTTGGGTGAACTTAAACACTTCCTAGGTATCGACTTTACAGAGTGAGGGGGAGATCAAAATGAGCCAAAAGAGACACATAGCAAAGATGCTAGAAAGGTTTGGCATGTCAGAGTGCAAACCAAGGTCAACTCCATGCGAGCAAAAGTTACATTTTGACACTGAGGGTGAAGTTATCGATTCAACAGGATACAGAGAGATAGTAGGTAGCTTGATATACATTATGACATGTACTAGATCTGATCTGAGCTGGATTGTGAGTAAACTATCACAACACTTAGCAGAACCAAAACAACAACATTGGGCTGCAGCAAAACAACAGGTGTTGAGGTATCTAAAGGGTACAATAGACCAAGAGCTACATTACAAGAAAAGTGAGGAAAGCCTAAAGCTTGAGGGATACGGTGATGCTGATTGGGCAGCCGATCAAAGTGATAGGACCTGTGAGGCCGAGTACATGACATTAGCGGCTACTACTCAAGTGAGCATGTACCTTGTACAGTTATTAAAAGGGGTAGACCGTAATAGCCCACATGTACCAGTGAAGATATATGAGGATAACCAGGGAGCAATAGCTCTATCAAAAAACCCTGTATCCAGACAGAGAAGCAAGCATGTAGACATCAAATACCATTTTGTACGATCTGCATATGCTGAGGGGAAGATATCTATTACATATTGTCCTACTGCAGATATGGTAGCTGATGTCCTAACCAAGCCGTTGACAAAGGCACAATTTGACAAGTTCAAAGGGTATTTGTTTGGAGAGTAATGTAAATTGCAGGTATACAAATTGAACACTGCTCGAGAAGCTTTTGTTTTGTTTATTTGGATTCTGTGTACCACTGTAGAGAGTTATCAACATGTCTTTGAGTGGGAGTGTTGAGCATATTTGTATAATAACAAAGTCATGTTTCAGTTCATGTGTATGACATCAGAATGTGCCTGAAACGTGGTGATGCTAATCAACATCCGCAGTTACAACAAACGGCCCAGTACTCCAGGCCAAACTCTGAGCGATGTGGTCGTGTGTTTCTTCTGTCCGTTAGCATACTTAAAGCTACTTTGGTTGACTGCAAACGTGGAGACTTCTGCTGAATATAATGTCTCACGCAACAGTTCTGCAGTGGAGTTAATGTATTTTTCACGGGAGTGTTTTGTCACATTTACAACAGGAACTTAGCAATATTAGATATTAGCAGAGGTTGCTTAACGTTTTGCAGTTGAGTTAATGGTTTACAAATTAAATGAATAACAGTTAATATTACTAAGTGAGTAGTTGAGCTAAACATGTTCTTATGTTCTGTTTTACAGGTTCTTGTGAAGATGCAGTAGAAGTGCAAATACTGTGAGTTTGTATCTGAGAGAAGAGGCTACCTATTGAAACATTACAGGTTACAACATGGGAGCTACAGTCGAACTGTACCGTTTCCATGCTTACACCAAGAATGTTTGTGCACATTTAACTCAATCAATGCACTTAAAGTCCACTTGTGTACGATTCACCAGAAAGCCCAGTATGCACAACAATGTGAAACTGCCCAAGTAACCTTACACTGTCAGGTGTGTGATTTTGCTGCACCCTGCACAGAAGCAATTTTTTTCAATCACCTGCGCAGTACACATTTAAAAGTCAGTCACAGAGTACAGTGTCCATATAAAGGTTGCAACTTCGCAACTAATGTGTACTCCACATTTAATGCACATAAAAGTAAAGAGCACAGAACAGACAATTGGAGGATGTTTAAGCCAGAAATAGTCCCTGTTGGTGTAAATGACGAAATGGCCCAAGAAGAACACGAGCCTCCAAATGACACGACTGATTTAGAGGATACTGGCAGTGGGGATTCCAGTGATGAAGAACATCATGATCTAGGAAAACATTTGGAGCACAAAAGCTCTTTTTTTAAAGATGCAAACCATCCTTCATATTCCAGAAAGTTCTGTACAAGAAGTCATACAACAGCTTCTACAGATATGTGAACTGTCCCAGCCACTGCTGCATAATTCTGTCAAGGACATTTTGAAAGGAAACACAGATGTAAATGATTCAATTGTGAGACAGTTAGTCAGGGCTGCCTCAGAGAGCAATGTCATAACAAGATTTTGTGGCAAGGATGGCTCCTTATCAGGGCCGTTTCTAGCTATTTGGGGGCCCTATGCAAGATGCTGTTTGGGGGCCCTATTTTGTCAAACTACATTGGGAGGATTACAAAGCCTTTAAGATGATCTGTGGAGATGCATTAATCTGATACACTTTAAGAGGAAAACAGGCTAAATTAACGAAAACCTCTCTTAAATTCAAATTGAACATCTCAAGTTGACCCAAGCAATTGAAATTTACAGAAAATGATATTAAAAAAGGTAAACAATGAGGCTCCTCTATGTCAATAAATGAAAGAGTTGCAGCATTTTCTCAAAAATGTTTACTTTACATTTTTCCTCCTCCTCAAAACTTCTGCTTCCTTGCTTTTTTAGAAGCAAAGTCATCAATAATGTCATCATATGACAGCTGCTTGCCAATCTCATGGTTGATGCTGATTATGGCAAGACCAGTGAGGCGATCCTGTCCCATGCATGACCTCAGGTAGGTTTTGATGAGCTTCAGCTTTGAGAAGCTCCTCTCTGCTGAGGCCACAGTCACAGGAAGAGTGCAGACGATTCGCAGGGCAATCCACAGATTGGGATACAGTTCATTCAGGTTTTTTTTGTGGATGAAAGAGAGGAGCTCCAGTGCAGTCATTTCACATGTAGGCAGGCTTGGCAGATTGGTAATTTCCAGAGCCAGCTCCTTTCCATCAATGTCACCTCCATCTCCAGTGCTTAATGTGCTGCAGAGCTTGTCACACTGGTTGCACAATTCCACACCATCCAGTTTTTTTAAGTTGAGCAGCACTCCAAATCTGGCTCTCACTTCACCCAGAGTTTCAAATCTATCCTTTAAGGATTCAATAGTCGTGTCAACAACTACATTGAAGAATGTCGTTTCTCTTCATGGCATCTGCAATAGGCTCGTCTGGGGCTTCATAGGCAAAGTGTTTTTTTGTGCTTCTCAGTCTCTTCTCTTTCAGCACAGCCTCCACATTCATTTCCTCACACATGTCTTTAGCAGTGTGCCTGAGCTGCAGCAAAGCCAGTGTCTCTATAACTAGTCAGAGACATGTTTGCCTTTGTAAGGAGGTCAACTGCCACATCAAGCTGCATGGTTCACATGGTGAAGAATGTCATACCAAAGCACTGTGCAAATGAGGAAGCGGTATGACCCAACCTCTTCTGCCAAACTCTGTGCTTCAACCTTGGTCAGGGGATCTGTCACTTTGTCCCTGACCTCCAACAATGCCTCCCTTATGTTAGGGGCCTGGTACCGCACTGCCTCTATGCTGTTGACACGGCTCTCCCACCGTGTGTCACTCCAAGACTTAAGTGCAATAGTCAGATGTTCCTTTAGGATTGCCCATCTTTGTGGGGCTGCTGAGAAAAGGGTGTACAGTTTCTGTACATTACCAAAGTAGCTGATGGCATCTGTCGACGCTTTTGCTGCATCAGCCACCACCAAGTTCAATGAATGTGACACACATGGAACATAAAGTGCACGTGGATTTTTCTGGAGCAGCCTTGCTTGAACCCCTCTGTTCCTCCCCTTCATGTTGGCACCATTATCGTATGATTGACCTCTGCAATCATCAAATGGAATATTAAGCTCCTTAAGCCTGTTCAAAATCAAAGATGACAAACCAAGACCTGTTGTTTCGGAAGCCACAAGAAATCCTAGAAAGTGTTCCTTGATTGTGGGCGCTTCGTCCATTATGACAGTCCTTATGATGACTGACATCTGCTCTTGGTGGCTTACGTCAGGGGTACAATCCAAAATGATTGAATAATATTTGGACTGTTTAATCTCAGTCACCATTGTGTCCAACATTTTCCCACTGATTGAAGCAATCAGTTCATTTTGGATCAGATTTCCAAGATAGCTGGAATGACTGAACTGGCCACTCTCCACACGCTCAATGTGCTGCTTCATGACAGGATCAAATTTAGCTAGAAGCTCCACCTCTTTTAAGAAGTTTCCATTATGTTGCTGGTGTAATGTGTTCGCTGAACCTCTCAATGCAAGATTTCTCTCAGCCAAAGATTGCATTATAGAGATCAGGCGGGTTAGGACATCTCTCCAGCGCCTCTTCTCAGCCTCTAAAAGTGTGCTTTCAGCTTGGTCTATGGTCTTTCCGGTTTGTAGACGCTGTTCAAAATCTTTCCAGGTTGCCATGAGGGTTGTGTGCTCTGGACTACTTTCGTGACTTTTCAGAAGCATGCCTATGCTGCTCCAGTTTGATAGTCCCTCTGTCATTAATTTGTAGTCCTTCCTTGAAAATAACTTGCAGCAAAAGCAGTAAACGGCATCGTTTTTTCTTGAGTAGATAAGCCAGGTCCGCTTTATCTTTTCCCCATTCACTAATGTTCTGTGGAAATAATGATGGTGAAAGCTCCTACCATCTTCTCTTGGAAAAGTGAATTGTTTATCAACCTGAAAAGGCCCTCTACCTACTAAATCGGTCCTAAAGGAATCGGGTAGAACTGATGGCCAATCAGCTGGATCTATTGGTGGACCAAAAGCTAGCTGCTCTGCTTGTAAGTCTGCAGGAGGAGCAAATTTACCTGTGGCATGTGGCTCAGGAGATGATGAGAAGGATGGACCTGCTTGTGGCTCAGGAGGTGATGAGAAGGATGGACCTGCATGTGGTTCAGGAGGTGATGAGGAGGATGAGGAGGATGGACCTGCATGTGGCTCAGGAGGTGATGAGGAGGATGAGGAGGATGGACCTGCATGTGGCTCAGGACGTGATGAGGAGGATGGACCTGCATGTGGCTCAGGAGGTGATGAGGAGGATGGACCTGCATGTGGCTCAGGAGGTGATGAGGAGGATGGACCTGCATGTGGCTCAGGAGGTGATGAGGAGGATGGACCTGCATGTGGCTCAGGAGGTGATGAGGAGGATGGACCTGCTTGTGGCTCAGGAGGTGATGAGGAGGATGGACCTGCTTGTGGCTCAGGAGGTGATGAGGAGGATGGACCTGCATGTGGCTCAGGAGCTGATGAGGAGGATGGACCTGCATGTGGCTCAGGAGGTGATGAGGAGGATGAGGAGGATGGACCTGCAGCATCTGGCTCTGCTTGCACAAAGTACTTGAGAATTGTCCCTGCAAAGACAACACTCCTTAAATTAGCAAGCAAACTTTGTTGTTGTTTATTTTTAAACAGTCATCATACAAATATTAATCATAAACATATCACAATGTAAACTTATACAACAGTAATTAGTGACTGAAAAGGCTTTGGCAAAAAGCTTATATATGAATATCCTATATTCTTATAATTAAATCGAAAACAAAACAAATACATTATTCACATTAGGGCTGCACGCAGTGGCGTTTCTAGGTGTACAAAACTGGGGGGGCAGAAAGAGGTCGGGGGAGAGAGAGAGAGAGAGAGAGAGAGAGGGGGGACAGAGAGAGGGGGGGAGGAGAGAGAGAGGGGGAGTGTCAAATTACATACTGAAGACCACAGGAGCAACACTGTGAGCGCATACATTTACGTACACAGCGTGGGGATATCATAGTAATGCACCTTCATACATGGAGTAAAGGTCACCATCACAAAGTAATTCTTAACAATAACAACAACCGTAATGCTTTAGCATTAAAACACCATAGACTGTAAATATAAGGAAAACACAGACACTCATCATCGAGGTCACAATATCAATCGATCCAGCAGAGGCAAAACACAGAAGATCAACAAAATATATGACATAAATGAACTTACCAAAGCTGAAGGCTCACTTGAAAGAAAAGCGGCACGGCGGTCCTTCCTCTGACAGAATGTGTCTATCACTTTGGGGATGAAGTCCTGTAGTTGCTGGATCAACTGGCTTTCAATTGAAAGCATGGCCAATGCGTTAAGTCGCGGCTGTCCCATGGTGTTGCGAGTGAAAGTCTTTATCCTTTTGAGGGTGGAAAAGTTCCTCTCTGACTCGGATGTCGTCATCGGAGTTGTCACTATTATTTTGACCAAAATAACAGTCTCAGCAAACGTTTCCTCCAAGTTGTTCTCGTGAATGGATTTCAACAGAGACAGGGCAGTGTTTCCAGTGTGAAGCTCACTGTGGCGGTAGAGCGTGGTCAGCTCAGACTTCAACTTCTCCTTGTTTCCCAACGCAGGCCACAGTTTCACGGCGCAGTCAAGCTCAGGTGTAGGAAATGACAGGACATGCTGTGGGAAGAATGAGCTGTCAACGAGCTTTGCAGCGATCAAATGGTCACTCTGTGAGAACCTCTGTTCCACCTGTGAGATGACTGTGTCACAAGCCTCCTTCATCACCGGCGCTGTGCTGCTGACTCGTCGGCCTGGCTCGTCTGTTCCATCATGAGCGGTGGCGGCCAATGCATCAGTTTTCTGCCTCATTTTCTGAACATTTTCCTTGAAACGGCAGAGCGCGCTGTTGATCCCAGGTGCATCGATGCTTCGTTTTTGCAGAGTGTTGTATAGAACATCCACTTCTGGCATAAGCAACGAAAAAAACTCCAGGAGCTGCATAAATGCTCGGTCCCGCAGTTTCTTTGACAGGCCGTATGCCTCACTTATGGTGACCGCATCCCATCCTGGTTGTGCGCGTATATGCTTCATACACTGAAGTAGTGCATCTCGGGTCTCTCAAACCGCGTTCACAGTTCTGCTTTTAAAGTTCCATCTCACAGCCGGTGGCCGTGGGATGCGTCTCTGTGTTGCCTCTGCAAGAGCTGCAACACGTTTTGGAGCACCGGAGAAAAAAGTGGAAAAAGCAGTTAGATCTGCAAAAAACACCTTCAGGATGCTCATCCTTGCTGAACACAGTTGCTGCAGGGTCAGGTTCAGTTGGTGGGCGTAGCGGTGAACAAACTGAGCGTTTGGGTACGTCTCCTTCATCACCGTCTGTACCCCGCGCACGTTACCGCTCATGACGGCCGCCCCGTCATAGGTCTGAGCGATTAGCTTTTCTTTCAGCTTCAGGGGTTCCAGAACAGCCTTGATGCTGTTAGAGAGACCTACACCAGTTTTGTCCTTTACTTCCACAAACTCCAAAAAACGCTCTGTAACTGTGAGGTCAGGCATAATGTATCGCAGCACAATCACCATTTGCAATTTACAGGAGACATCGGTTGTCTCGTCGGCCTGAACGGCAACAAATGATGTGTTGTCCACTTGCTTGGCTATTTCCTCCCTGTACACATCATACATGCAGTCCAAGAGTTCATTCTGTATGGTGCTTGATGTCCCTTTGAAAACAAGCTGAGCTTCGTAGTGCCGTTGAAGCCTCACACATTGTCTCGAAAATTGACCTGAATATCCCTGGATTCAGAGAGTCCGCCGACTCGTTGTGGCCCCGCAGTGCTGTCTCACATTTCCCACACAGTTTAATACAGGTGATGATCCGACCAAGCACGTACCTGTTTTCTTCCACCTTCCTATTATGAGAATCAATGCCACGTCTGTAGGCGCTGTCAATCTGAGCAGCAACAGTCATTTACCCTTCCAAGTAATCCCAATTTTACGGCATTTTCCAAATGACTGTTGCTGCTCTCATGCTTCATTGTCCTCTCCGAAAGATGCTTTAAGTCCTTGTAACCTGTCCTCGACCAAGTACCTTGATCTTCACCAAAAAGCAGGCAAGGAAAGCAAAAGAGGGAATTCTTCTGGATGCTCGCCGTTAGCCATTTCTTTTTAGCAAACCACTCAGCGTTAAACCCACGTTTAACTTTGCCCGCAGTCTGGACCATTTGGAAATCCGGTGGATGGTGGGCTAAGTGTCTCAAATGTGTGCTCCAGTAAATGGTCAACTTCATTCATTTTCTTTCAGTTTTTTACTTCTTTTAATCGCTGGTGATGTTAGCTATATGCTGCTCTCTCGTCTCCTCTTCAAACTACACGTGACGTTTCGCAGCACTGCACACGTGAGTACTTACAGCCAATCAATTCTGAATTATGTGAGATGACGTATGGTGGGGATGGGAGCACTCTGCCCCTACGGTCATTATTTTTTTGCCACACACATTCAATAGAAAAATACTCTGAGCATGCGCAGTGTAGTTTTTACAATCACCGTTCACTTAGACTGTGAGAGGGAAGGGCAGGATCGGGTTTTGTCCCACATGGCTCTAAACAGCTCAAAACGGCACTCTAGACACTAATTAGAAGAACACAGACTAAAACAGAAATGTACAGACGAATCAGATTATTAAACATGACCTTAAAATATATTTTATATGTTTTTTTATTTATTTTTTAGTATTTTTTTGTAATCATTATTTGTAATACTTTCTTCTGACACAAGGTGGGGCTGTGCCCCACCTGCCCCTAATGACCCGCCGCCACTGGCTGCACGGTATTGAAAAAAACTGACACCGCGATTCCCCCCCCCCCCCCCCCCCCCCCCGCGGTATATATTGCGTTTTTTTTAACCTGTTAACCCCCAAAGTCCCGGCGGGTACTTTACTTTTTTTTTCACGACAGTGTCTCAGGGGATCGTAATATTTAAGAACCTGTTAATGTGTTATACCAGATTAACAGAAATAATCTCAGCTAATTGACGATACCAACCATTTTTACCAAAACAACACACAAGTCTCATAAGAAGCATCTAAATGACCCCGGAGCGAAAAATGCTAACGCACTTTAGCACAGAACTCAAGATAAAAGTACCCTTATTATTACTTATCGTAGCTGCACTTACAAGATATCCGAAGCAAACACAGACATCACAACACGTACCTTTACGTAGCTTCTAGGGGAGATGTCTCACCGTAGCTGTCAATCTGATCAAAAGAAGTGTTCAATGGCATTAAAACGAGAAAGAAAAAACGCGGCTGAATCGGTTAATCCATAGGTTTTTTCCATAGACCAAAATAGTTCCAGATGGCAGATGTTGCTTTTCTTCTTGGAAGTAAATCTTCATTCTCTCCGGTATTGTCCTCCTGTGCCTCGCTCATTTTTTACCAGTGTTTTTTGATGGTCTGCAAACTAGCGGGGCGGGGCCTGCTGTGATCTGATCAAGAATGATTGTGATTGGTGGTTTGCTGTGCATGCAGGGGAAGTTCTACACACACCAGCACATGAATAAATAAGGAGTGAGAGTGACGCGTAACCAAAACCGGAAGCTGCATACACTCTGGTAGCTACCATTAGCAGCTAACTTTTGTGCTCCAATGTTTACATAAAAATGGAATTATGGATTATAAACAATTGCTTCAAAACCACAGATACATTATCAACCTATGGATCAACCGATTCAGCCGCGTTTTTTCTTTCTCGTTTTAATGCCATTGAACACGTCTTTTGATCAGATTGACAGCTACGGTGAGACGATCTCCCGTAAAAGCTCCGTAAAAGGTACGTGTTGTGATGTCTGTGTTTGCTTCCCCTGTTGCGAGATCGGATCGCTTAGATACTATACTTAAATAATATGTGGAGTCTCAGCTTTAATCGGATATATTGTATGTGCAGTTTCGATAAGTAATAAGGGTATCTTTATTTTGAATTCTGTGCTAAAGTGCGTTAGCATTTTTTTTTTTAAATGAATAAAACCGCACGTCCCTGCGGTGTGAATACCGCGCATGCCGCGGTTATCGCCATGACACGGTATATCGTTCCGCCCTAATTCACATTTGTATCCCCCAAAAAAGCAATACAAACAATTTCTTGAAAACCAAAAAAAAGGTACATTTTTAAATGTACATTGGCTTTGTTCCATAATTTAACCCCAACAATAGATAAATATTATATTGATTTCTTTATTAGCTTTTTGAAAAATAAACGTACAAATACCTCTTGAATCTTATTAACTTTCCATTACATTACATTTAGCTGAGGCTTTTATCCAAAGCAACTTACAATAAGTGCATTCGACCAAGAAGACACAACCTTGAAGAAAACAGAATCATATAAGTACATCAGGTTTCATAGAGCCAAAAATGTCAAGTGCTACTCAACTGGCTTTAGATAAGCCAGTCCTTTGTTAGCAATTGTATTGCTCGAAGTGGAGTCGAAAGAGAGGAGTTTTCCTCTCTTGAAAAACAGACTGGGAGTGATTTTGACTTAGCCTGCTATACTCCAACACAGCAGGTGTCACTCCCATAGCACAGTCCATTTTGCATGACAATTTTATTTGAGCCTTTTCGTAAAGCAAACACTGTATTAAAGTGGGTTTATTCGCCTACAAAATACAAACAATCCTAGCCAACTAGCTCTTATCAATTAAGCTGAAGCTAACGGAGATAGCGGAGCTAGCTGAGGCTAGCGCAGCTAGCATGACTTGCTCAAACATTGGCTAACATTATAGCTACTCCCTCCACCCCACAAGTGAATTTACACCGTGAACAAATGCCTTACCCTTCGAAGCTGGCGTCAGCCAATCAAATCCCGTTTTTGCAATTCCCGCCAGTACAAGCGCTAGCCAATCAAACCGCGTGCAAGCTGGGAGAGCCAGACCGCAGTTCATTTCCTCATATTCCAAACGAGAAATTACGGTAGCAAATCACCCGGTTCTTTCCGACCAGAACTATTTACCAGGATACAAACAGGAGGAACCAGGCATGGAGGGAGGTGGCAGAGACAGTGGGTGAAACTGGTAGGTTTTCGCCTGTTGGGGGATTTTATATCCAGTTTACTTCGTTTTAACATTGCTATTGCTTTGTATGTCGGGGGCGGGAGATTCATGTGATTGGTTGTTGGTCGCGTTGCTCGCAAAAAATCGCCAAGCTTCAGACACGCCCAGCTTCAAGATTTGTTGATGCCTGTAGTGTAGACGGGCCGTTATTCTCATCATGTGAGCGTTTTTCTTCTTCAGCTTTCTTATTTTTTCTGAACCAGAGGGATATGTCCGTTTTGAAGCCATGATTATCCCATTACGCTCGCTACTCTACTGACGTGCCGCGGCTGAATCTGAACTTTCAGCTCGGGGCCCCCTAGTGGCCGCCGGGGCCCTATGCAACCGCATAGTCCGCATATAGGAAGAAACGGCCCTGCTCCTTATCAACCACTAAAAGGAGAGCAGCATATATGAGCAAAAACTGTACAATGGTTAGGCCAGTGGAGTACATTATTGATAGAGAAAAAAAGTCTGGTACTGTATATGTTCCTCTACATGCAATGCTACAGAAAATGTTGAACAGGGCAGACATTTTAGACAAAGCTCTTCCAGTACAAAAGCATGTGCCACATGAGTACAGTACATACAGAGATGGTTCATACTGTAAGGAAAATGACCTCCTTAAAGGGGAGGAGTTCAAAATCGCTGTAGGACTTTACATAGGCCCAGAGCCATATAATAGAAGAGTTATGACATCTCCGTTCACTCCAATGGACCACTTTTTTACAGCAATGGCGGATCGTGGAGCCTCTCAATCGTTCCCCGGAAGTTAGCGCCAAGGCTAGCAGAGCTGTGGAGTTGCAGCATAATAGACCGTTCGTGACGGACTTTTAAAGGTAAGAAGAAGTTTAAAGATTTATATTGCGGATATTATCAGTACATCTGATTCAATTGAACATGTGTATTAAAGGATGTCAGTGGATTATCCCTAAATTAGTAGATTTAGGGAACGTTTACAGATAACAGATCAAGCTAGGATACCGAAGCAAGTTAGCAACACACGTTGAACAGCCTTTTAATTGTAAATTCCGTTCTCTTAATGTCTATTTGGTCCAACGTTGTTGAATTAGAGAAGAGGGGCTTCTAAACGGGATTGTATGCGGGGGTGGAGGGAGTTAAATATTAGATAAATATAACTTTGGTGCGTGTAAGAGTGAGTGTTTTTAGCAGAGCCATATTGTGTCCTTGTGATTATGTTGATTATTACCTGTGTGTATAATGTTGCAGCTCAGCTGATTTTGGATTGATGGCAAAGGGAGAGGAACTTAAGTGAGAGTGAACACACAAGGTAAGTTTAATACTACTGTTTTATATAAGTAAGCATACTAAACATGTATTATATCACTGTATTATATAAGTAATCTTGTTAGTAACCTACTGTATGGCAGGTGGAGGGGCAGTGATGTTACAGGTGGAGGAGCAAAACTGCAAGACTGCAAACTCACAAGACAGAGAAATCTAAGTTTGTTCTCCAGAGACGAGGTTGATTTCACTTCAATTTTTTCATATTTTCTAAAGATGTGGAAATGGGACAAAAAAAAACTTGAGAGCTGTAACCAAGACAACTGTAACAACATGAGTAGACAGCCACCAAGGTTTTTCAAGTCCCTCTTTTACTCCATTTTGCCAACCCAAACTTCCAGGTACATGACGGGACACCTTGCTTGTTTTTGTTGTTTGCGCTCCTCTGGCAGGTGGAGGGCAGTGATCCCTTCCCTTCTTCCCTCAATCTTTGAGACTAATGTAAGTAGAAGACATGGCACTGTAAATGTTCGAACATTTAACATATTATACCACTTAAAAATAAGAAATATTACTTTTGTTACTAAGAGTTCATACTTATTATACCTGTGTCACCTTTCACACTATCGCTGTGATCATGAGCTATGGGCTTTGTAGATACAGGTCCCGGGGTGAATCGTGATGCAGGGGCCCTTCTCTTTTTGACCACAGGGTGTTGCACGAAGATGGTGGGTATAGCCTCTGCTCTCAGCCTAGTCTTGCCCTTTTTTGTCTTGACAAACTGGTCTGCATCAAAATGTGCCTGCGGAGTGACTTGAGGTTACTTCACACACAGAACAACTCAGTTTTGTCTGCCCACATACATATTCCATAGTGGTTGAATACACAGTATTAGGAAACACTTTATACTTACTGGACATGTTATACTCATTACATACTGTATATACAATATGACCAAGAATGTGAGACAACTTTATAGAAATTCATATCACATATGTTACTGATGCCATTTGTCATACTTTGTTAAACTCACAAATAATAAAGTTCCATAACTTCAGTTGGGAACAAAGACCACACCTTATCTCCCCAAGGCAATTTCCCATCCAATAGGTGTGCTATATAGGTGTGTATAACCCTTTCTCCTGTCTGTTTATCCCTCTTTCAGCACAAGAACCAGAGGGGGATTCAATGGAGCCTGAATACCTGCACTGAGACCCTCACCCTGCACCCTGAGTCTCAACTCTGTGTTTTTCAAGCCTTTCCCTGTTTTTTGTATTAAACAAAACATTAAGCTTTCCCAATGGTGTGGTTTTCGTTTTGTGAAAAAGTGCAAATGCAGTGTTTGTATATAAATCACATATTTTGTTGCTGTTGGTCGTGAAATTGCTCCTGCTTCCTCCGCTCTGGGTCAGTGGGGAAGCTGTACATTCGTACTCCTTTCTCTGAGCGATTGGAGCATCCCCAGGCAGCACAGCAAACCATGGTGGCGACTAGGAGGCAGCACAGCAAACCATGGTGGCGACTAGGAGGCAGCACAGCAAACCAGGACAACAAGGAGGAAAAGGCACAGACAAACTGCATGATATGCTATTCAATGTTTATTGAATTCCATGTATTTGCAATGGATGTTCCTAAAACAACACATTTAACATCATCATCATCATGCTGCTGCTGCTAGTCCTTTGATAGTCACCTGTCCTTTCTGAAAGCCATAAAGATGACATTAGTCATTTAGATAACTTGTGTCCTCAATTACCATGGGATTACTGAAACTACCATGAATTTAAGAAAATGGTAGACATTAATCTAATCTGAATTTTAAAGCATTAATTTAGATCCCCTCCCTCTAAATATATCAATAAACATTAGAAAGTGATGCTCCTGACTACCATACAAGTTTAAGAAGATAATATTGGTTTTAAAGAATTCAAAGCTATACATAAACAGCAACAGGCTCTTTAACCAAGGCACTGTTAGCCTAACATGTAAACTAGTTGTTCACACTAATCCTAATATTATCACTTAATATTAGCTAATTATATTTTATTTTTTAAAACATATTGATGTAAATACATACACATATCGATTTGTTGTATAAATATTGCAAATCAAAACCTTTATTCACTAATAATTACCAAAAATCGTAGTTCTATCTCCTGTTATCAATGCATTCACATTGCCCGCCATGAACTTCCGGGGAACGATCCTCTTCTACATGAACCACGTGACGATAACCGTTTTTGGACTTCCGTTGTCGTAACTCTTCTATTATATGGCTCTGCATAGGCCCTGTCTCAGGTCGACTATTTTCATTTCCTCGCTCCTCGGTCTCACCGGAAGTTGATTTGTCTGCGCCATCTTGAGTACCGTCCCATGGCTCTTATTCTGCCGGAGGATCGAGGAGCGACAATAGAGGAGCGATAACCGAGGAATCACCAGACCATCCTGCGATAAAATCCTCAGATACTCGCCCGCCCCCTTACTGTGTATCGCTCACTGATTGGACGATGATCTGATGCTTCTTGACATGAGCAGTTTCCCAGCGGAGTGAAGAAAATAAATGAAACTCACGAGAGTCACTCCTCAGTTTATACTGTGTTTTGTTTCAATTCATGTATCATTTAGTTACAAATATGTGATATATCTGAACAACAAAGTGGTCAAAAATCATTTTATTCATTTGTTGGAAACATTTTCATGATCGCTTTTTTCGTTTTACATTTTCATTTATTGTCATTTCCATTCAGTCAGTCATTAAGTGCTATTAAAATGTTAATGTGCTACATATCCAAGCAAACACACACAGTGTGCAATCCAATGAATGTTAATCTAACTGGGTTTTGATAGATAACACATCTCTTTTTCTTCTCTCAATTATTTTATTTCTATTGTGCACTCTAATCAATATTAATCAAACTATTGTTCGTTTATACATTTTAAGAATGGCGTTTATCTTTTTTGAGAATGAGTTCTTATTTTATTTTATTTATTGGGGTCTACAACAGATGATACAAATGTTTGTGTCAGTAAATGTGTGGCGGGGGTGTTTGTGAAAATAACGGGGACAGAGCTGCTGTCAGACGATCAGCTGTGTAGCGTCATCACAAACGGACGTCGCTTCACGTGACGCTCCGGAGGAAAGGACGTCCCATTGCTCTTAAAACTCATTTCCCTGCTTCTCGTGGTTTCCTTGCTCCTCCATGCTTCCCTGGTGGGAGGGACTAGTCGCAGGGAAACGACGCAAGTGAGGGAAGCAAGGATTTAATTTAACCGACCTGAGACGGGGCCAGTGATGATTTTGAAGTGTCCAATCCGTTAGGAATATCTAGAAAAAAACACAAAATGACTGCAGTGTATTGGGTAATAGCTAATGTGCCATCAAAATACAGGTCCACACTCCACTCCATTCAGCTTGCTCTTTTGTGTAAAGCCACTGATGTAAAAACATATGGCTATGCTAAAATTCTCCATCCTCTCATCCAAGATCTGCTTTCTTTGGAGCAAGACGGTGTTTATATTGAGAAGTTTGGAGCATGCGTCAAAGGCACAGTGTTATATGTGGCTGCTGATAACTTGGCTGCTCATTCACTGGCAGGATTCTTCGAGAGCTTTGCAGTGGACAGGTCCTGCAGGTTCTGCAGGTTCTGCATGGTGACGAGGAGCCAGATCCAAGACAAAGAAGTAACTTCAGGCAACTTTGAACTCCGAAATAAAGACACTCACAACCGGTAAGTGCAGGAGGTAAAGCAGGATCCCACTATGGCTAGAAAGTATGGTGTGAAACGAGGATGTGTATTGACAGACAGTCTGAAGCACTTTCATGTTGTTCGCGGTTACCCCCCTGACATCCTGCATGATCTTTTTGAAGGCATTGTTCCTGTTGAGTTATCGCTCTGTCTTTCAGACCTGATTTCTAAGAAATATTTCACCTTAGAAACACTGAACCTTGCAATCAAATCCTTTGCATATGCTTTTAATGATAAAACTGACCAGCCACAGCCTATTGCACATGGCTTCTCTACCAAAGGGACCATAGGTGGAAATGGCCATGAGAACTGGGCTCTAATCAGACTGCTCCCACTTCTCATTGGTCATAAAGTACCTGAAGGGGACAATGCATGGAACATTCTGATGCTCCTTAAAGACATTGTTGAGTTGGCAGTAGCAACAAGGCACACTGAAGAGTCAATACACTTCCTTGATTGCAAAGTGTCAGAACACAGAGAACTGTTGCAAACTACATTCCCTGATTTGAGATTACGTCCAAAACACCACTTCATTGAGCATTATACTCAGCTGATTAAGGCATTCGGTCCGCTTTCAGATGTCTGGACAATGCGTTTCGAGGGAAAGCACAAATTCTTTAAACGGGTCATTAGAAATGCACACAACTTCAGAAATGTTGCTCTTACACTGGCTGTAAAGCATCAAAAGATGATGGCTTACTATTTGGACACAAGTTCATTTTTCAAGCCCTCAGTTGAAATGGATAAGGTCACTACGGCACCAATCACATCTTACCCTGAGAATGTCCAACACGTTTTCTGCCAGAGAATTCCTCAGCTTGCAACAGTTCTTGTTGCATCATCAGTTTTTGTCGATGGAATTAGATATTGTGCCGATATGATACTCTCTGTTGGTTCATGCTCAGGTCTCCCTGAATTTAAGCAAATCAAACAGATTGTGGCAATCAACACAGAGATCCTGTTTGTCTGCAAAACGATGACTGCATAGTACCATGAGCATTTCAGATCTTTCGAACTCTGTGACAGCCCTAACCCCTCTCTGTGTGTGGTGCAACTAAAAGAACTGAATGATGTTTTCCCTCTTCCAGCATACAGATTTGGAGACAATTTAATAGTGACACTCAAGAGTTATATTCTGTGCTAAAAGTTACAAGTGTGATTGCTGCAATCAAGCTGAGCAACATGGCACCCACTGGAGTCTAAATATAGGCCTAAATGGCCATATTTTACAGCTTTCTTTCATGGCAACCAACTGTTCTTGAGGACATGCATATTACGAATGAGCTAATCATTATGTTTATTCCAAAGATGACGGCACACCAGAAAATGACCTTGAGGGTCATTCTCAGGGAGGAGGATATAAGAAAGGTCATCCTGAATATGAGGCCTGCTACAGTGGAGGATTTGATGAGCCAGATTAAAGAATCACTGGGACTACATTACAACTGCTGTCTCCAATTCAAAGATCCTGAATTCAATTATGAACTATGCAATCTGACAGATATGGAAGAACTTCCAGAAAAAGCAACAATCAAAGTCATCCCTTTACTTGAGCTGGTACCTGTCTCAACATCTGATGAAATCTTGAGTGACACAACAAGTACAGCAGACACAGATATCCTCTCAACGTCATCTCAGGAGAGACGGAAACAGTGGCCAGAATTATTTGATATCCCACATTTTTCTGTTGATGTAGAGCAGTGGTTCTCAAAGTGGGGGGCGCAGAGGCATGACAAGGGGGGTGCGAGAGACCAGGAGGAAAATTGGTTATTAAAAAAAAAAAAAGATTAAAAAAATCAAATAAAAAATCAATAAAAAGATTTTAAAAATCAACTCAATTGTTCAACTCATCCACACACAGCCATGTCACTTTCTTAAAAGCATAGATAAGTACATTTACAAATCTAAGGCAACAAATTAAGCATGTCTTTCTCTCAGTGCTTCAACTATCATCAAATCAAACATGACATGATTCGCTGTACAATTATTTACAGTTATCCATGTGTTTATCTATCATATGATGATATTTCTGTCTATAATCTGGCTTTAGTCTGCGGAGCATCACAGCTCAGGTGAGTCCTGAGAAACTCCTGGATCTTTCTCCACAGGTGGACTTCAGCTGCTGCGTGGGACGTTGCTTCCCCCCCCCACAGGACCGGCTTGCCTGCAACCCCATGGAAACTGGAGGGGCAGTAGGGTCCGTACGGAGGCTCCAGGCAATGTCCCGCTCCGGGGTAACACACACTCTCAAAGTTGTCCTTCCCGTGTCGCTGCAGTCGCTCCACCATGTTCTCCATGTAGGCCTTGCTGTCCCAGTTGAGGTCGTCCTCCGAAGCCACGAAGAGGATGCGTCCCTTGGCTCGTTCGATGGGGATCAGGGTGGCTTTGTTCTCCTCTGCCAGCGGATTTTGCATCACATATTTGCAGTTAAACGCCCCTGAGTCTGTGGGAATCATCCTGCTCAGGTCACACATTAACGCGGGGAGGATCTGGCTCTTATTGTAGTAGAGGGGTAACATGGTGTTGGCAGAGCAGCCATTGATCCACACCGTGACTCCAACATCTGGCAGGTTAGAGGCTATTGATAGGGCAAGATCTCCACTTTTAGAAAGGGATATAACACCGACTGCTTTACTGCCAACCTGTGGACAAACAAGCAAACTGTGAGCTGCTTTCTTTGGCTTTAAGTGAAGCTAATGCAGTAGAATCTGGTTTGGCTTATAGATAGAAAATGTAACTGCGGGATTCTTGCTTTTGAGTTTGTTTCCTCGTGGTTGAATGCACTTTAAGTCACTTTGGATAAAAGCTTTTCAGCATTTATTATGATGCCCATAAGGTTAGCTATTTTGTAAGTAATCATACATGGGACTTTTGCCACTGAGAAATAATCTAACATCTTTGCAACTTCAGCACCTTCAGTGAAGATTTAAAAAAATGTGGCCTGTACTCACCTTATCTTGTTTCTTTAAAAACGCTATTGCTTCTTCAAAATAATCCAGATGGACCTCTTTGATGTTCTTCGCCATGTCATCGTGGCCGTACAGCGCTACAGTCAGAACCACAAATCCCCGGCTGGCCAGCAGAGAGGCCCTTTTCTCTGACAAACCTCCACTAAAAGTGTACAGATCCAACACAGCAGGGAACGGACCCTCTCCTGAATAAAGACAAACACAAAGATAGATTAAGAACTACAGGTCGGTTACAGTTACACTTATTTATTTTTTAAAACTGTTATTGGTACTTTCTGTTGTCCACCTTGATGTGTATTTTTGTACGGTGTAATTTGTGTAATTTCTAATTTTATCTTAAATATTTTGTGCTTGCATCTGAATTGATATGTTGCTATTTCTGACTCTTCACTTTGCTGTAACAATCAAAATGTCCCCTCTGTAGGACGTGTAAAGGTATTCTGATTCTGAAAACTGAAGCCAATGCATGAGTGCCTTAAACCTGCAGTATTTCTAATATCCAGCTCTATCCAACTGCCCAGTCAGATTGTATAGAAGTCTATGACAAAATAACCATGCTTACTTACTTGATTTATTAAACCACAAAAAAAGATTTGGAGAGTTTACGATCTCAATCCCTGCTCCGACCTCTCATGTCACTTCTTGTTACAAAAAAACAAGAAGGTAACAGCAAAATGCGCAAATCGAGGCTTAAAAATGGAAGACAGCCAAACTAATCTGTGAAGTCCCGGTGACTATGTCAGCTTCTTATATACAATTTATGTTTTTAATTAATAGTGTTGTTGGAGCCATGAATATCAGAAAGTGGTACTTTGCGTTGTAGATTTAATAAATGTTTTTTGGTTGGTTATACTTGGTTATTAGTCTTTGTATATATTATTATGATTTATTATTTTGTGATCAATTATGGGTTGAATTAGTTGGGTCCCATTATTGGCGGCACTCATAGTAAATATAATCACCTGTGTGAAGTGTGTGTGTGTGGAAGAGAGCGTGAGTGGGTCGGTGTATTTTTTGTTGACCGCAACTTTTGATAACTGGATTATACAGACTATATGCTTGTACATGTGATAATAAGCCAACCAATTTCATTCATGTAAGATTTTATTCAAAGCATTTTTGGGGCCTGAACACATCCTTTTTCCAAGCGTGTCAGACAACCAGGCCCGACCTCAGCCTCTCAGCAACATATTGGTTCCTGAAGTCATTATAATTGTTTTTGTTTGACAATGGACTTGTGTGAAAAAAGGAAATAGCTTTATCAGGCTGTGGCCATGCACTACTGTTTGATTTGAGGAGGAATAGAGAAACGGACTAACCTGGGGGAGTAAACAGGACTCCACGAATATTCCCATCTTTCACCGGGCGCCGGATGACCCCGTCTCCAACCAGAAGCCTCTCATTGGTCGCCTCCGCCAGCATCCCGCCCTCCTCCTCGTGCACAGAGAACTTCACCACCTGGGGGTTCAGTGAACATGTTTTTGTGAACATTTTGTGCAAGGTGTCTGGCCTCATGGACCACAGCAGGCCCATGGTCTGGACCCCGGTGTAGGTCCCGCTGAGGGAGGGGTCTCTCTGCAGGTCCAACTCCCCGCTCCCATCAGCCTCGTATGTGGCCATGGAGCTGAACATCACTCCCTTCTCGTCCGTGGCTCTGGCTCTCAGGGTGACCACCTGTCTGGACCTCAGCCCGGCCACCTTCACCTGGAGCGGCTCGTCGAACATGCATCTGGCTCTGGGCAGCAGCCGCAGTCGGACCTGGGAGGACATCTCTTCTGGAACATGGGAGAAGATTTATAAATAGTAAAGTCAAAGTCAACTTTATTGTCAATCTTCCAGTTTGTGTGTACAGACAGAGAGATCAAAATACAGTTTCCCACAACCCCGAATACAAAAACAAATATATATAAAAATATGTGACATATACCTACATATACACAATCAAAAGACACATTTATACATATGCACACATTAAGACCTAAATTAAAGCACAACAATCAATATATACAACACAATAGTCACTTCAATATCTTTGAGAATGTACATTTGTGCAAGACTGTCCATAGCAGCGTAAAATACATTCTGATTTTAAAAATTAAACCATTATATGAGTTGTTTGGTTCTTTTGAAGCATGCCAGATGTCTCTGAGATGTTAGCAGACCTGTTAAACCCCGAGCCTGTTTTTCAGGTTTCAGGCTCGAAAATGACATTCCCAGAACAAATGACCATATCTTCCCTTCTAAAAGGGTTAAATTAATAATCTTTTTTCTCAAAGTAATGATAAACCTGTGAGTTGGATGTAGAAAAGTCAGATTCAATATAGATGTTTTTTATTTTAAAGAAAATTCAGATTGAACATGGTAAAAAACTGTAAATTATAGTGTCCGTCCAAAAAATATTTTGTACTTTTACATTACATTACATTGCATTTAGCTGACGCTTTTGTCCAAAGCGACTTACAATAAGTACATTCGACCAGGAAGACACAACCTTGAAGAAAACAGAATCATATAAGTACATCAGGTTTCATAGAGCCAAACATTTCAAGTGCTACTCAACTGGCTTTAGGTAAGCCAGTCCTTTATTAGTATAAAAGTGCTTCGTTAATAGTTCTAACGCTCGACAGACTGTTGGACAGACAGGTCCAACAGGATGATGACAGAGGAGAGGGATGCAGTTTTGGCAGTGTGCAGTTCCTCCGTGACAGCAATGAGAGCAGTTTCTGTGGAGTGACCTGCCTTGAAACCAGACTGGTGCGGATCCAGAAGGTTGTTCTGATTGAGATAACAGGAGAGTTGTTTAAAGACAGCGCGTTCAAGTGATTTAGACAGGAACGGGAGGAGAGAGACAGGCCTGTAGTTTATAACATCAGACGGGTTGAGAGTGGGTTTTCTTTAGGAGAGGGTTTACTCTTGCATCCTTGAGACTGTTTGGAAAGTGACCAGAAGTTAGAGAAGTGTTGATGAAATGGGTGAGAAACGGTAGAATATCAGGAGCGATAGTCTAAAGGAGGTTTGAAGGGATAGGGTCCAGAGGACAGGTGGTAGGGCGGGCAGAAGTAATGAGGGTAAGAACCTCACTTGGAGAGAGAGGGGAAAAGGAGGTTAGTGTGTTGGTGGAAGGAAGGTCTGGTGACCCAGCGGTGAGTATAGGTGAGTCAGAAAAAGAAGAGCGAATATCATCAACATTTTTCAAAGTGGGTAACAAAGTCGCTTGACAGAAGTGAGGAGGGGGGAGGGGCTTTTGGAGGGTCCAAGAGGGTGGAGAAGATGGAAAATAGTGTTTTAGGATTGGAATAGGAAGATTGGATCTTATCTTGAAAGAAAGTGCTTTTTGCCTGAGAGATCAAAGCAGAGAAAGAGGAGAGGAGAGCCTGATAGGTTAGGAGGTCGTCACGGTGTTTGGATTCCCACCGTTTCCGCTCTGCTGCCCTAAGGACGGTTCTATTAGCACGCAGTGCATCATTTATCCAGGGAGCAGGAGGGGACTGACGAGCCTGCCGAGATGTGAGAGGACAGAGAGAGTCCAGAGGATGAGAGAGTAGAGAGGAGAGTTTCTGCAGCAGAGTTTGGTGGCAGGAGTTGGAACGAGTCAGAGGAAGGGAGGGCTGAGAGCACCGACGAGGCAAAGGTAGAGGGGGAGAGGGAGTGAAGGTTACGGCGGACAAGTGCAGGATGAGAAGAGATTAGTTTGTTATGTTTGGAAAGGGGTAGAGAGAATGAAATGAAGAAGTGATCGGATGTGTGGAGCGGGTTTACAGAGAGGTTCGAAGTAGCGCAGTTCCTTGAGAATATGAGATCAAGGACATTGCCAGCTTTATGAGTCGGTGGGGACGGAGACAGTGAGAAAGCAAAGGCGGTTAACAGAGATGTTAGTTCGTCTATCTTCCCCGTCTGGAGGTTGAAGTCTCCGAGAAGTACAGCGGGAGGGCCAGTTTCAGGGATGTGTGAGAGGAGATTATCTAATTCCTCCAAGAAGTCCCCCAAGGCGCCTGGTGGACGGTAGAGAACAACAATGGTTAACTGTATAGGATGGGTTACTGTGACGGCATGGAATTCAAAGGTGGAAGGAGTGAAGTTAGGTAGTTTGAAGAGGGAAAAGCTCCATTTGGGAGAGAGCAGGAGACCAGTGCCACCTCCTCTGCCAGTGGGTCTGGGTGTATGGGAGAAGGAATATGCAGTGGAGAGAGCTGCTGGGGTGGATGTGTTGGATGGAGTAATCCAGGTCTCAGTGAGAGCAAGGAAATCCAGAGACTGCAGGGAGGCGTAGCCAGAGATGAAGTCAGCCTTAGGAACAGCTGACTGGCAATTCCACAGGCCACCAGAAACTAGATGTTGGATCTCAGTGGAGCACGTGGGATAGACGAGAGCAGGCCGGTTATATCAATTAGGAGATACACGGGGCCAGTGATAATTGCGAGAAGACACATGAACAGGAATGGAGAAAATACACATGATTATAGCATGAGGGGCTAGAAAACTAAAGAAAAGAGAAATAAGACACCAGCTTAATCAGAGTAGGATTTGCCTCCTCTTTGCCTCCCTCGTGACTCCCGTAGGACTCCAATGTCTTTGTCAGTCTTACTCCCGTAGGACTCCAATGTCTTTGTCAGTCTTACTCCTGTAGGACTCCAATGTCTTTGTCAGTCTTTGGCTTTCTGACGCTGAAGCTGACGCTCCAGGAAAGAGCTACCCAAAATGGACGCCTGATTGCTCAGTTCTCACAGCTGTAGGGCCACGCCCCTCTAATTAGTTAACTATCTACAGCTGATGGGCAACAATAGACTGGCCCTGCCTATATTAATGCAGGCTTGAGTGCTGAGACCTGTAAAGCAGGTTTCGCCTGAGCAGATCTGAGATTTAAAATCTCCCAAAAGCGATTTAGCCGTTTAAGCTACAATAACAATTATACAGAGTCGAATAAATGAAACAGAGAAGTCTAATTAAACAAGAATATAACTTACAGTGGTTGCTGCGTCAATAGGTAATGTCGTCACCGGGTCCAGATGCACACTGAGTTCATCAGATTTTAAATGCGGTATTTAAATGCTTTTTAAGGTAAAAAATGACTGAGTCACGCGGTTGTACTTCACGCTATCAATAGACTGGCCCTGCCTATATTAATGCAGGCTTGAGTGCTGAGACCTGTGAAGCAGGTTTCACCTGAGCAGATCTGAGATTTAAAATCTCTCAAAAGCGATTTAGCCATTTAAGCTACAATAACAATTATACAGAGTCGAATAAATGAAACAGAGAAGTCTAATTAAACAAGAATATAACTTACAGTGGTTGCTGCGTCAATAGGTAATGTCGTCACCGGGTCCAGATGCACACTGAGTTCATCAGATTTTTAAATGCGGTATTTAAATGCTTTTTAAGGTAAAAAATGACTGAGTCACACGGTTGTACTTCACGCTATCAATAGACTGGCCCTGCCTATATTAATGCAGGCTTGAGTGCTGAGACCTGTGAAGCAGGTTTCGCCTGAGCAGATCTGAGATTTAAAATCTCTCAAACGCGATTTAGCCGTTTAAGCTACAATAACAATTATACAGAGTCGAATAAATGAAACAGAAGTCTAATTAAACAAGAATATAACTTACAGTGGTTGCTGCGTCAATAGGTAATGTCGTCACCGGGTCAGTATGTAGTTGCTTCGGCATCACTTTGAAACGTGTATTACAATTAAATTACGGTCAAATATGTTCATTTTGTTGTAGTTGGTATCTCCCATAGGATTTACATGGAGATACGCCCCGCCCCCTCTCCAGCACCTCTTGTTTGAATGACAGGAGCAAACAGCTGACAGCCGCAGTGAAACTCGAGCGATTTAGGCCGCAAGGTGAACCTCGAAAAGTCCTTTAGAAAAGAAATCCCGCTCCACAGAAGTGAAACTACACAATCTTTAGTTCATAAAAAAGAACGATTCATGCTTATCCACCAAAAAAAAATGTCGTCCTTAAAATTCCTGCCAATTCTTCTAGGCACGTAATTATTGGCTGAACTATTCCCTTCGAAGCGTAATAATATCTTGGTCCAAAGTCGTGCCACGGTTCATCACGTGATCGTGCTACACCAATTGGGTAGCTGCATATTGTCAACAGAAGTGAAAGATGGCGGCCGCCATGGTTTCATCGAGTAGCGGAGACGAGGAAAACGCACCAGAAAGTCTCAAAAAGTCAAAATTGTCAACACACAAACATTGTTACATGCATATTACGTCTGTGAAGCACGAAAAGGTTGATTGTTTTACCAATACAAGATGGAATACGTACAGGACAAGCTTACAACGGTCGCTCGGCTTGAAGGGAGACTCTCGGAACGTGGTGGCTGAAAACCACAAGCACTGTCTTGATTTCGAGTTCGAAGATATTCCTGAGGACGCTGGCTTCCACCACACATGCTACATAAGGTTTACCGACACAAAGGCCATGACGAAGGTGGAAAGACGGCTCGCACGTGAGGGAGATCAAGACGTTAGGGAGGACCTTGAGGTCGAGCCCATCCCATCGACGTCTCGCAGCACGTACCGAAGCCAAACAGAGAAGCTACGATCAAGGTCAGGCCTGCCAATCGCAGGCTCTGGCCCCGTCCTTCCTGCCCTGTGCATTATATGCAAGATGAAGGAGAAAATGATCATCAAAGCAGGCAAGCGACAAAGGGATCAACTGTGTAAGGCTGAAACATTAAAAGCAGGTAAGCAAACCCCCTCCCCCACCCACACACCACACACACACTACACACACACCACACACACACACACACACACACACACACACACACACACACACACACACACACACACACACACACACACACACACACACACACACACACACACATTCTCTGTGGTTGAATAACTGAAAGGTACAATTATGTGTGAGAGATACGTCAACAAACTCATTGAGTTGTCCTTTTTTTCCGTTTAGGCAAATTGCAGAAAGCTGCTGAGAAGAAAGATGACCAAAGTGTTCTTTTACATATAAAAGACAAAGACTGTGTGGCTCTGGAGGTGCGGTACCACAAAAGCTGTTACAGTCAGTACACCATGTTTTTGCTGAGACCTGACAAACCAGAGACAGAACAGTAAGTTATTTCTCCTTGGATTGCTTTACCTATTTGCACTACCACCAGACTGAAGTCCAGGTGTGTGTCGGCGATGGCTATATATATATATACACATACTTAACATTATAAGTAAACATCCAATTTCCTTCTGTTATATGTGCACACAATCACAACACTTATTCATTTATCCATTTATTTACTTCTCATTCATGTGTTGTAGGGATGAGGCAATGTTTGATGCCAGTTACAAGCTGTTCTGTGAGAGGATCATCCGCCAGAGGCTGCTTGTCAACAATGAGGTGCTTAGAATGGGCCAGCTGAGGCAGGCCTTCATTGACATGGTGAAAGCAAACGAAGGTGTTGATGCTTCAAACTACAGGTAACTGCAATGTAATACAAGTCTTATTATTTATCATGTGCAAGGCCAGCTTTAAACAAAATGTGTATGACAGGCCTGTTTGGAGAAACCCCCATGATGTGTAGTGTGTAGTGTTGTTTGTGATGATGTGGGCCTTTATTTGGCTTCTTTGGTGTTAAATGTGCTGTATGGCAGATAGGTTCTAGTCTGTAATGTCTTGTATCACCTCCACCACTCTGCTTTTGATAGTACTCCTGTGACTCGTAATTGTCACTGTTTTGTTGTGTTACAGACAGGATCTGTTGAAGAAGAGGCTGGCTCAAGATTTCCCTCAGCTAGCGTTTCACATGCCCACCAAGCGCAACGTCTGCGAACTGGTTTTTGCTGAGACTCTGTCAAAGGATGCACTCGTGGACATGCTACCAGATCCATCCGGTACGGAAACAACACAGTCCAGTGAATTGAGCCAGACAGACAGCGACAATGAAACAGGGAGAACAAAGTGCCAAACAACACATGAGGACACAAGGACACTGTATACAGCAGCGTTTTTTTTTAAAAGACTGCTTAGTGACACTCCTGGCATGTCATGCCCATGGCCTCCCACTTCTGAAAATGTAAATGTCACTGAATCTCAAACTGTTGTCCCCATTGGACTATATAATCTGCTCAGCTGGATTATAGGTGCCACTGAGGAGCCAACACTGGATCATTATGTCAACATTGATGATGACGTACATTTGAAAGTGTTGTCTGTTTGTCAAGACATTGTGTACCTTGCTTCCAAGGGCCGCAAGCAGACACCCAAGTCCTTGGCTTTAGGTTTAACTGTTCGACATTTAACTGGATCATCACGCATTGTATCACTGCTTAACAGACTGGGACATTGTGCATCATGGGACACAGTTTTGAGTCTAGACACTAGCCTTGCCCAACTGACACTAGTAGAAGTGTCACATCACTCATAGATACGTTTGTTTTTGGTACTAGAACAGAGTATAATCAGCAGGACTCTTTTAACCAGCTGAGGCAATCACAGCACCAATCAGCCGCTCCGCCCAGCCTGACACCAATCAATTATACTACATTACATGTCCTTCTACTGTTTTCTATGTCATACCTTTTATATTTGTAATAAATCTCGTTTTTATGGTTCATCAGTGTTGTTTTCATTTGTGGAGGGATGAATGAGTAAATAAATGAATCAATGGACATTGGTATAAGTAAGGCAAGGCAAGTTTATTTATATAGCACTTTTCAACACAAGGCAATTCAAAGTGTTTTACAAAAAATTAAAGACATTAAGAAAATGGCATTTAAAATCAGTCATTCAAAAGAAAAGCTAATAAAAGAAACATTAAAAGAAAAAATACATGGATAAAAGTTACAGTGCAGTCTAAGATATGAATAGTTCAATTAAAAGCAGCAACAAAAAGAAAAGTCTTCAGCCTGGAAGTACTGCATTTTATTGATCTAAATTACTTAACGTAACAAGTTAACCTTCTTCTTGGACGCAGAAATCAAGTCATGTTTATTTTAAGAGTGCATTTAACGTGTACAGGGTAACAACAGACAGACAAAAAGTCCTCAGTCTAATGGAATAATCCCAATGAACCTAGCGATGTGAACATGGCAGTCCAGGAATGATAGTTTGATAAATATGAGTTTGATATACTTTATTAATCCCCGTGGGGAAATTGTTTGTAGCTGGAGTTGGCTGATAAACGCTGCTAGTCAATGTTGATTCGATGGTCAACTCTGTTCCCAGATAGTAAAACCTCTCACAAATACCGCGTATATAACGCAAATACCTCGGACTTAGTGATGTATTAAGACATATGACAAAACATGACATAAAACAAGCATACAGCACTGTTTAGAATCCATTTGGTCTGGTTTAGCGTAACCATGGCGGCCGCCATCTTTCACTTCTGTTGACAATATGCAGCTACCCAATTGGTGTAGCACGATCACGTGACGAACCGTGGCACGACTTTGGACCAAGATATTATTACGCTTCGAAGGGACTAGTTCAGCCAATAATTACGTGCCTAGAAGAATTGGCAGGAATTTTAGCGACGATATTTTTTTTGGTGGATAAGCATGACTCGTTCTTTTTTATGAACTAAAGATTGTGTAGTTTCACTTCTGTGGAGCGGGTTGAAACGATAACAGGGTTCACCTTATGGCCTAATTAGAGCGATGCGAATATTGGGTGGTCTACCATAGTATTTACATGGAGATAAGCCCCTTAAAAACCATGAATGAATAAAGCATTAATTCTGTGTTTACTCCTGTCATTCAAACAAGACGCTGGTAGGGGGTGGGCCGTATCTCCATGTAAATCCTATCGGAATCGGATCAATCAGGCTAAACTAACCTGTAGCTGCTCCGTCCACACTCACAACAACGTCATACAGACATAAATAAAGCAGCGACTGTATTCACCATGACATAGACAGTCTGTGTTTTGTATATGTTTAACTTTTGTCCAGTTTCTGAACAGATATGAGGAGCTGTGAGCTCTGAGTGTGTGCTAACAGCTAACGGCTGATGTGTTGGGCCAATCACGAAGCGTAATTTCTTGACTGGCAGCAAAAACAACCAATCACAGCAGTGCTTCTCTGGCTGGCTCTGTCCAATCACAAACAAGAAGTGTTCTCCCGAAGGAATACCCTTTCCGTCCAATGTGAAATGCTGTGGCGTTTTCTGAAATGCTGTGGCGTTTTGTGAAATGCTGTGGCATTTTGTGAAATGCTGTGGCGTTTTGTGAAATGCTGTTGTGTTTTCTGAAATGCTGTGGTGTTTCGTGAAATGCTGTGGCGTTTTGTGAAATGCTGTGGCGTTTTGTGAAATGCTGTTGTGTTTTCTGAAATGCTGTGGTGTTTCGTGAAATGCTGTTGCGTTTTGTGAAATGCTGTGGTGTCTTGCACTTCAGGGCCACCGTAGCAACAGGAAGCTAAGGCTCTTTCACAATAAAAGCCTCACAACAGCTGATAGGACAGATGGCTTTATTGTATGAAGCACAGACAGGATGTGTGGTTTGACTTCCTTAAACTTACAAAAAAACAGCTTATATATTAGTTTAAATCGAGTTTAAGCTTATTTGTCTTGCCACACTTATAAAGGCATCACTGCGCATCCTTAACAAGTAAGTGACATTATAAACTTGCAACAGGTGTTGGATCGCAATATCCATAAACTGAAACACATTTGACTTTTGATTATTTTATATATACATAATTGAATGAGATAATGCCTCCATTTTTTTAGGAAAGCTTTTAAAATCACATAATTTTTGGCTGCAGTATTATGACAGTTTACTTATTTAGGTTATTTGGGGTGCCAGTCAGGTCTCTCTCCTGACGTTTCAGATTTGGCTAGTCAGTCAGTTTTAGTAAGTCTGCACAAAGGTGTATACATCTCACTGTAAACACCCAACATTGAATGACATTATAAACTAGAGAATGCAATTCCTGAAGAAATTGCTAGTGGGAATGCTTTATGCTGAAAAGCTGTCGCTAAACTGCTATGCTGAAATGTAATGTGTAAGAAGAAAGTGAAGAATTTAGATTAAAATGAAATGTGTAAGAAGAAAGTGAATAATTTAGATTAAAATGAAATGTGTAAGAAGAAAGTGAAGAATTTAGATTAAAATGAAATGTGTAAGAAGAAAGTGAAGAATTTAGATTGAAATGATAGATGAACACAGGGAGCTTGAATGTGTGATGAGAGAAGAAAATAAAGTAAAAAGGCTTGGAAAAGCAGCAGAATATTTGAACTGCAAATTTCTGAACTAACTTGATGGCGAATGATCTGTCGCCATGGCAACGGCATTTGATGACACCCCATAATACGCTTAGATGCGTTGATGGTTGCATCGTTACCAAACCTGTGAAGTTTTGGGCTGTTTGGAGTATTTTCACTGAAGTTATGAGAAAACCGTGTTTCATGGCGAGCATTGTGTTGCCATGGCAACGACATTTGAAGAAATCTCAAAACTGTCCCGAAGATGTCTTCACGGCTGGACTGTTGAAGTCTGCTGCATGTCAGTTGGAGTGATGACATCATCGTGTTCCATTACACAGGTGTTTATATTTGAGCTAACGAGCTCTGTAGAGATCACAGGTTTCCATTGTTCTGAATGAGAGATGAACCTCTTACATGTGAACGTTTTGTGGAAGAACCGTAACAGATATCTGTGAAATTTCAAAACGTGAAGCATGTCAAGGAAGTTGAGTATCTGAAGTGTAATTTTTGTGTACTTTCGGGTTAATAATGTGGCCTTTTTGGCAGTTTAACTAAAGGTGTGCGGCTGCTACCGTGAGGAAATATCTGCCTGAAATTACAATGGGCTTTAATGGAGGAATGTTGAACGTTTTTGTCACTTCATGCCCTCAAGAGGCATTTTGTTTAATAATTTTTTGCCTAATTATTTGTCATTTTTCAAGCTACGAGATGTTTTCCTGCGTTTGTCATGATAAATTATGTCTCAGGAATGTAGGGTTTGGGAATTATGGCAGTTTAAAAAAAATATATGAAGGCAAATTTCAAGATGTCCTTCACTCTAGCTGTGACATCACACACTCTAGTTAATGTTAAAATCTGAAAAAAACCCTCTAAAACAAGGTCTGAACAATGTTTAATATCTCTAAAAGTAAGAATCAGATTTAAAAGTTGTTTTACACGAATAATGTCAGAAAGATGTGTAACATTTTAAAGTTGGAATGAGGTTTATGAGTGAAAGTATGAATGAACAGTTAGCAGTTGAATCGCATGAAGATTTGTTGAAGTCTGAAGATTTCCTCCATTGACTTCAATGTTAAAAATGTGATGTATCTCTCTATCTCTATCTCTATCTCTCTGGAATTATGAAAGTTATGAATGAGAAAAGTAATAGCCATCGATTCCCGACCGAGCTGAACGTTTTGATGTTTGAACGGAGTTTCTGCGATGTTCAATGCGGGAGGAGAAGAGGGCCAAAATACCTGCGGAATAATAATAATTTAAAAAAATTGTGCGTAGAAGAACAGTTAGTTGGAATGCTGTTAACAGCATTCCCACTAAAATTCTTTCACACACACATACGGGTTTTGGGCCGAGGGCGACACCGTACTTCCGGTATCCACCATTTCACACGAGGTGCAAGCAGAATATCATAGTCTATTGCCTTAATCAATATCTAGTCAACTCTAAAATACCACATGTATGCATTGGCATGATAATATTATTGTGACAAGTGGGGTATTCACCTGGTGTTTGCAGAAGATAGACGTAGATGCTGCCAAAATCGACCGAAGGCCACTTTCGAGAGTCGTTTTTCCATACATCTGCAGGCAGTCTGTAAGGGCAATCGGACAACCCACACAGCTCTAGTTTACGCTGGTAACGATCTAGAGCACACCCCTCAAGTCCAGAGATGTAATCCGAAGACATGCAGCGATTTCTTCGGTCGTTAATTCAGAAAAAAAACCTAGTGCGCTCTGCCTGGCTACATTACCTAGCTGTTTATATTAGCACCTCCAGGATATTAGCACCTCCAGGAAAATGGCGTATTTATATATATATATATATATATATATATATATGGCGCGCGTTGCATTGTGGGTAGCTCGTGACGTCACTGTGTGTGAAAGAATATAAGAAAGGACACAACTCAAAATCATAATCACAAATAGCAAGTGTATTTTTGAATACCCCCCAAACAATCAAACAATTCGTCTTCCCACAGTTCAATGTTAAATCCAAAATGTTCCACTTCGGGTTTTCTTCAAAATAAATAAAACAGTCAATTACCACGGGAGAATGTCAGTCAGTTTTAGCAATCCAGTCGGTTTTGAAAATCCAGTCCTGGTTTTTAAGGTGGTTGGGAGATGACCGGCTCCTTTCAGTTTTGTAAACAATAATCCGGGAACGTGAAGCGACAGAAGGGTATGATGACGGTGGACGGTGGATCAGACAAACGGTAACACGGACTTTAAACGACCTAACTGCTGGTTGCTAAACAGATGAGCGTGTTGCTCCGCCGATCCCTCTTGCTGCACACACACCTTTCCCTTCCGGCTCCGTCTAATTAAATAGGGGGGAAAGGAAATGGAGGCGCCAACCAACAGTGAGGCCCAATCCCAAACCACTCCCTCGACCCTACCCCTCCGTGATGGAGTGAACTCCGGCCCATTCCCAAACCGCCCCCTACACCCTACCCCTACACCCTACCACTCCGTTCGCGCGTTCACGCGGAGGGTCCGCCATATTGAGGGCTGTTCCAAAGCAACGAGTGTGGAGGGGGAGTGGGCTATCAAGCCCTCAAACAGCGAGTCTGCAGCGGTGCTGACTTGAGACCGGTCTCTACCTGACCGGAGTCACGCTGTGTGTGTCCGTCAGGAAACACGCTGTTTACAAGTAGTTCCAGCAAACATCCACTGATAAATTGCGATGTTAACAACCTGATTGATTGATTGATTGAAAAGTTTATTAACAGCTTGTATATTGGGTACAGTACAGTACAGCTCAAAACATACAATTGTTAAGGGGATGCAGACCAGAGAAAGACTTTCGTCTTGTTTACATCAGGGTCCCCCATTTCCAATTCATCATGTCATTTAAGACATAAGACATATAAGACATATTTGACATACAGATGGCTTATTTACAATTTACATACAGGTGGTTTTTTTACATACAGATTGCTTGTTTACAATTTTCATTTTAGATTTCGTTCTAATACATCCTAACCGGACATTTAAGACATACCAAGTCTACAGATATACAGTTAGTAACAGAGTCTAAAATGCGAGTATATACATAGATGGGGGGGGGGGGGGGGAAGCTGTCCATTGAACGACAGGTTGAGATTTGTACCATTACCGGGGCCAGTTTTGCAATGCTCTCCCCCGAAGGTGCTCTTTAAGAGAGGTTTTGAAGGTAAGTATAGTTTTACTTTCCTTTACAGTTGTGGGAAGAGCGTTCCACCTTGATGTGGCATAATTGCGAAACGTGTATTCCCCCTTTTTTGTGCCAAATCTGGGTTTCACATGATTTGTGGAGCTCCCTCTGGTGTTATGATCATGGTATTCCTTGACCTTTGGGAAGAATTTTGACATGTACATGGGTACCATAGAGGTGTAGTGGATCTTGTAGACCAGGCCCATTGCAAGTAGCTGTACTCTGTCGTCTACTCTAAGCCATCCTAGGTTGTCAAAGTGGGCAGAGGTGAGGTGGGTTCTAGATGAAAGGTCAAGCAGTAGTCTGACCAGTTTATTTTGCGATGTTTGAAGTTTTATTTTTAGCGCCTTGGAGGTGCTATGGTACCATGACGTGCAAGCATAGTCATAGTACCCTTGAATGAGTGCTCCTGCCAGAGTTTTCAGGGTGTTTTTGTTTACCAGAGAGGAGATCCGGTATAGGAATCTAGTTCTTTGATTGACTTTTTTTATTACATTGGATGCCATTTTGTCACAGGAGAGGTTTGCCTCAAGAATAGATCCTAGGTATGTAATTTCCTTCTTACTTGTGACAATAATGTCGCCCACTGCAACTGAGAAGTCGTCGGATTTGCTGAGATTATGTTTCGAACCGAAGAGAATGGACTCTGTTTTACCCAGGTGTAATGATAATTTATTATCGGCGAGCCAGGTGCAGATTCTGCCGAGCTCGGAGCTGAGGGTTTTTTCAACCTGCAACCTGTTCCTGTCAGAGACCAGCAGGGCTGAGTCGTCCGCGAACAGGAACAAGTTGCAGTCACATGCTGATGACATGTCATTTACATAAATTAGGAACAGTAACGGACCTAATATGCTTCCTTGTGGAACACCACAGCTCACTGGGAGGGGGGGGGGGGGGGGGGGGGGGGGGGACAGAGTACCGTTTACCTCATGATAACCTCATATGTTTTTAACTTATGATCATACCTGTGTTTAGTCTAGAAAAAGGTAAATGTGTGCATTTTATTATAAAGTTGTGTATATTTACAGACCGTTGCAAAAACTAAGAAGCTTATAAACATTAGGTTTAAAACTAAAAGAGCTTTGAAACACAATGAAAGATGTTTGGAGTTTTATTTGAGTTATTCATTTAAACTTTTTGTCTAAGAGATGCTTATTTGAAACCGTTGTTACACACAGTTACGGTATTTCCTGTTTCTGCCGGAGAGAGAGGAGGCCGTCCCAAAGCTTGCTGCTGTATTTACTCCCTCCATCTGACAGGAGGGAGCCTCGTTGAGCTGCGAGTGTGGCTACAGACGGAGTTCACTCCATCACGGAGGGGTAGGGTCGAGGGAGTGGTTTGGGATTGGGCCTCCGTCTGTAGCCACACTCGCAGCTCAACGAGGCTCCCTCCTGTCAGATGGAGGGAGTAAATACACAGCAGCAAGCTTTGGGACAAACTCCCCTCTCTCCGGCAGAAACAGGAAATGCCGTAACTGTATGTAACAACGGTTTCAGATCAGCATCTCTTAGACAAAAAGTTTAAATTAATAACTCAAATACAACTCCAAACATCTTTCATTGTGTTTCAAAGCTCTTTTAGTTTTAAACCTGATGTTTATAAGCTTCTTAGTTTTTGCAACGGTCTGTAAATATACACAACTTTATAATAAAATGCACACATTTACCTTTTTCTAGACTAAACACAGGTATTATCCTCAGTTAAAAACACATGAGGTGATCATGAGGCTGTTAACATCGGAATTTATCAGTGGATGTTTGCTGGAACTACTTGTAAACAGCGTGTTTCCTGACGGACACACACAGCGTGACTCCGGTCAAGTAGAGACCGGTCTCAAGTCAGCACCGCTGCAGACTCGCTGTTTTAGGGCTTGATAGCCCACTCCCCCTCCACACTCGTTGCTTTGGAACAGCCCTCAATATGGCGGACCCTCCGCGTGAACGCGCAAACGGAGGGGTAGGGTGTAGGGTGTAGGGGTAGGGTGTAGGGGGCGGTTTGGGAATGGGCCTCAATCACTGGCTGGGTGGGCGTTACCGTGAGTGACTACCGGTCACATAAACACCGGTTGTTACAGTATGAACCATAGATATATATAAACTGTATATATATATATTGTATATACTGTATATATAAATGGACGTAGGGTCCGTGACGTCACCCATAGGATTCTGCAGAGTTGCCGAGAAGCCCTTAGTAGGCGGAGTCGGCCACTAACGACTCGACAGTGACGTCAGAGTTCAACTCCCGCCTGCTCCAAATAAGGGCAAAGAGGCGGAGCCGAGGCGGGACCTGCTGCCACCGAGCTGGAAGCTCCAGAGCTAGCTGAAGCTACCAAGCTAAGCTAACATGCTCCCCATCTGCACACTGCCGTCGCATTTACGTTTCTAAGGTAAGCGGACATGAAACTATTCAGCAAAACTATAAATAATAATCTAAGTTATTGAGTTTTTAGCATAATACTTCAGAATCTTAAAATCCCTTAACGTTTGTATTAGGGCTGTAGCGATACACTAATCTCACGATACGATACGATACACGATATTCAGCCAACGATACGATATATATCACGATATTCAGCCAACAATACGATTCGATACGATTCGATATAATTCGATACACTTATATCATTTTCTGAAAGATTTTAAAGGGACAGTGTGATTTTGGTGACATCTTGTGAGTGACTTGACTTGGATTGAATTAATTCAACTGAAAACTGAAAGCATCAATTATATAATATATGGCTCTGACAGAGAGTCTACAGCTTGCAAATGCTGGACAAAATGAATCAAAAGATGTGGTGAGAAAATTAGTTTCATTTATTGAAACAGTGCAAACTGTAGCTTACAAGCCTTTGAAACGTAAATAAAGTGCAGTATCACAATGGAGAATTAAAAGGTGCAGCAGGTGGCGGAACACGGGGGATTTGAATGGGACTTGTTAGAAATTAAAATCAATGTTTTGATGGCATAAAGTACCTTAAACATACCGTCAGTTTAAATGCTGTTTTATACTGAAAAACCAGAAGTTATTGTGCACAACCAGTTGTTAAGCTTTTATTCTGAAAATCCTTCATCTCCGGTTAGCATTTAGCATGTGGCTAATATACCATTTACTATAGAGGTGAATTTAGTAGCGATATGACACGGAGTGTTGCACACCGAAACCTACTGATTTCAACACTACAACTATAGACGTCGAGATATTATTATTACTGAATATTAAATGAAGGTACAGTTTATTTGAATACGTTTGTTTACAGACGTGGGTAGCATGAGACAACATTCGGAACTACCGGAAATGATACCAGCCGTGAAGTATTTTTAGAGTATTGATCAGGGGCGTCGCCTGGGGTAGGCATCCGGGGCTTTAGCCCCGGATGTTTTTTCTTTAGCCCCGGACAAATTCTCCCTCAATAATATAATACATTAACCTACTTTACCTATAGGACGGACGGCAGAAATGTAATTTCCCATGTTCAGTGAATGCAACACAGAGGCATAGACGACGCCACCGGACCAATCAGAGAGTTGCATGGAAATAAACGTGTTTTATTGGCTGACAGGTACGTACCTCTCCTCTGTGACAATGTTTAAACTTTAAACTGTCAGCCCCGGACGCGGAGATTCTGAAGATGGACATTAGACATTTCTTTAATAAAAAAGACGGCAATTCTCAAGTGGTGGCTCACACAACAACCCCAGAGCCACCACCTGAGCCAGATGAACAAGGTATGTACCTGTCAGTAAACTTACAAGTTATGCGAACATGTAAGCAAAGCATACATTATAGCTACGTTGACGTTACTTTGAATCGCGCGGGTAAGCTAAACCGTTAGCAAGTAGCTATAGCTAGCCAGATATATTAAATAAACACTTTGTCATACAATCTAAATGTTGTGTTTTTTAGCGTTACTTGATGATTTCAAAGAAAGCTGTCTGGGAAATGTTGACTTACTGTCTGTGTTCGACATGAAGCTAGAAGCTGCCTTACAGTAGTACACAGTTGATCCTGATTCCTGAGTCCTGTCAGTTAAAGTGTTTCATAGTTAGCTTAGCTAAGCATCAACCTAGCACTGAAATATATATATGGATGTTATGTGACAGTATTTCTGAGAAAAGGTCAGCTGAAATGGTGGCATGCCACTGCTTTACGTGTCGACAGCATGTTTGAACGTATTTGCAGCAGTAAATGTGGCTGTCTGGCCACTGACGTTGCCATAACAACACCTGCATTTAAATGTGCAACCTCTTTTTGTGACAGATTTTGCATGAAAATATAATTCTTCTGATTGATATTTCCTATTGACAGCTAGTTTCTATGTGAACATTATGAGATGGACAGCCAGCTAACAAGCTTTTTATACAAATATTTCAGATCAAAGCTAATCCAGTGGGGCTTCTGAAAGGGAGCAAGGGACACTATGCTCCCAAATATTAAGCCTTGACCCGCATCTTAAAATTGATATGATCAAAAAATGATCTGCATTGTCGGAGGCCTTTTTTCCTCATTATCATGTCAAATTGTACAGCTTTCCTTAGTGTTGAATGCAGACAGATGACTATATTAGAGTATTAAGTGAAAATGACTATTAAAGTTTTAAGTAAATATATTAAGTGAATTACTCAAACTGCATTTGTATAGGAATGATTCTGTCCTATTGGCAGATAACTACTCTAACAGTGATATCTACAAGAGATGTAAATTTAACTATTTTCAATTGGTTAGTATTACATTTTGTGACAGTGTGGTGACACTCATTTTAATGAAGACAAATTTGTGTATCTTGAAATTCATTTATTTGACAGAGCTGGAAACTGATTGACTTACATACTTGTTTGTGTTTACCTACACAGTCATCACAGATGAGCCAAACAGAGTAGAGGATGAAGAAAGGAGAACAGGAGAAAGGGACACACAAGAAGGAGATGCAACAGACAAGAACGACAATGGAGACAACAATGAACAGGAACACCAGAACAGACAAGAGTCAATGAGTAACATGACTGATTTAGGGACTGCAGATATAGGGCCAAGGCAAGTGAGACATCACTGCTTTCCATCCAGCATGTTTGGCCAGCAAAAGAGATCATTTCAACCGCAAACAGCAAGAGATGAGGGATTATTATTTCCTCCTTCCATCCCTTTTTTCTGTTTAATCTGATTACTAACTACTTCTAATAATTTGACATAGTTTATGATTTAATTGGAAAATGAAGTGTTTTTAAATAATAAACCCGTTTCTGATTCTTTGATTTCTTTTTGATGGGTGTTGAGAGATGTATCCATATCTCTTAATGTTGCTCTCAAAGTGCACAAGATTGATGCTTTTAACTTCAGTATTTAAAAAAAGTCTTCCTGGGGGACCCCAGAGGAGGTGAGTTCCCCCCAAAATAGCACTATCTCTGCTTATGTAACTCCGGTGTAGTGTCCCCTCGGCAACAGATCACTCAGAGCTGGTGATTACTTTCCTGCATTTCAATGGACAGCATATAAAAAGGACACGTGAGCTGCATTGCTTAAGAGATCCTCTCATGCTATCTCTTTTACAAAATAAGTGTCCAGTCAACAACAAAAGTATATTTTTCACAAGCAATGTGAAACATTAAACTTATACAAACTGGTGTACAAAACTCACATACCTGCGTTGATCTCCTGGAGTGTCTCTTCTATTTCTTCTCCACATCTCTTGTCCACCATCAGAGATTGCAAACATTTCAGAAACAGCTAGAGGTAGGGGACAAACAACTTGTTCGCTGGGCATGTCAAAAACCTCCCTGCTTTGATCAAGACTTTAGGGAGCCTTTCAGCCCCTCTAGTAAAGGGACTGGAAAGCAAGCTTTGAAAATGCAGTACCATCTACATGCTGTCATGTTCCAGACACTGCTCTCAACCACTCAGGGCCTGCACAAATACCTGCAGAAAGAAACAATTGACTTGGTGCAGGCAGTGGATTACAAAACAGCAGTTGAGAACACACTGAAAAGTTACCGAAGTAACGAGAAAGCACATGAGGTCTATGACAAGACCAAGGCCCTGTGCAATGATCTTGATATTCCCGAAACTGTGACGCAGAGGAAGAAGCGTAGAAACATGGAAGACTTTGTAGTCAAGGCATCATGTGGAGCAATGTGAAACATTAAACATAAATAAACTGGTGTATAAAACTCGCATACCTGCATTTCAATGGACAGCATAAAAGGACTCGTGAGCTGGGTTCTGGTGCTCAGATTAACTCTTGATGATCACGTTGATAAATCATATAAAACAAATAGCCAATCACACTAAAAACATGTTGCTGTGACTGTGAGCATTAAACAATTAACATTAAACTAAACAAACACAACAGTACGTTATTGTCCTTATAAAATAAAAACATACATTTTGTCCACCGAGATAATACAGGTACCTTACCCTCAAGAGATCCTCACGTGCTATGAGAATCTCCCACAATCCATTGCCGTAACAAAGCTTTTTGTTTGTGACACCAGATGGCGCAATTGTGTATGTGCGTGTGGGGAGTCTTGCAGTAGAAAATGTGACTGTAGCGCCGCCACTGTGGGCTAAGCCCCGAATGTTTCCAGGTCCAGGCGACGCCCCTGGTATTGATTACAGCGTTTAAAATGTATTAAATGAAAAGTCATGAAAGAGATAAGGAGAAGAAAAGGCGTGTTTAGTTATATATTTAATATACAATGTCTGAATCCTCTGTAATGCGCAACAACGAACATTGGAGACGTGGAGGGCCGGCCCCCAGCAGAGGATATTTAACAGCTGGAAAGGTGGAGCTCGCTCTCTTCCCTTCGCTCACGACAGCCAGAACACAGCTGTTTTTCTGACTGAACCATCTTCTGCTTGTAACATTACCGCGCTTTTTATTAATTAAAGTATACATTTGAACCTTCTCAGAGACTCAATTAGTCTCCTTTTTAAAGCTTCTCTCCTGGACGCGAGAATAACGAACACAGTTATCAGACTTAATGTATCGATACCCGCGGCTGAAATATCGATACTTTCTCGGAAAACTAAATATCGATATATATCGCAGGATCGATTAAATTGCACAGCCCTAGTTTGTATGCAATTGTGCTAAATTCAACACTGGAATCAAGCAAATATGAATATGTTTGCATGACATTAGTTATTTATATTTTGATATCACTCAATTATACGTTTAATACATTTAAGTCAAGCTAAGGTACATGTGATGGTAGCTAGTTAGTGCTCTTACCTGTGAGGCCTCCTCCAAACAGCATAATAACCAGACTGTATCATTAAAACTAAGTACCAGTTCTAGATCCTTGACTTTAGACCAGGGGTCTGCAACCTTTTTGACCAAAAGAGCCATTTTGCTCCTTTTTCCAAAACATTTTTTTGTCTGGAGCCCGCAAAACATATTTCATAGTTTTTTATTGTTATATCAGACAAAAAATACAGTTTTTTTGCATTTATTACATGATATAAAACTGTTAACCTCTAATAAGAAACAAATAACTCTTATAAGGAGAATTAAAAATAATACACAGGCCTACTTTAAAATAAATTAAACACAGCACTTGGGGAGTCCTCTGCACATTTGAAGGAAAAAAATAATATTATTAAAATGGGCCCACTTTGAAATAAATAAAACATATAGCTGCACCCTAAAAAGAGTTAAAGGTAGGGTAGGTAAGAATGGAGAAACCAGCTCGAGTGCGCTAGAATTTGAAAGTACACAACCTGAAACAATATGCCTCTTCCTTCAGACTTTCTTACAGAGTCCCTCCTCCAACACACACAAACGCGCACATGACCAATGAGGGCACGAGATAAGTTTGTGCACAGATGGAAGGCTGACAGGCAGGTAGGCCATCCAGTTATTTTAGCCGGGCCGACTCAGATGATTGTTCGTGCTTTTTACAGCGCTACGGCTTCCAGAGATTAATTTTTGTATGTATTTATTGTCAAAGCATTTAATATATTCATTGCTATCGGGACGTTAAAAGCATTCCATGGAATATAACAAAAAGTGTTTTCTGAAATAAATTACATACCCCATTGAATTATGACTGAAGATCGTCAGCTGTCTTCCTCTCCCTTGTTGTTCCTCGATACATAAAGGCTGCACCACTGTTGACAACTTCTCTCTACATATCAAACATACCGGTAAACCAGCATCGTTTGCTGTGAAAGCATATAACTCTGTCCACACAGAATTAAATCCTGTGTTCCTCCGGTACTTTTCTTTGATTCATCCATAGTTCGCTCATCGAGCCGGGGGTCAGGTTATTCGCCTCCAAGAAAAGGCGCTTTTTTTATTTATGTGTCACAGTATCACCTCAAAATACAAGATACGAAACATTTTCAACCATGCAACAAAATATAAATAGTCCAGAGAGCTGCAGAGACTTCAGGGAGAAACCTCCGTGTGATGGACGTCCTGTCTGTTGGTTTGGAGAGGACTGAGGGTCTTTCCTCAGCGAGGAGGACCAGGCCTGATGGAGGAGCTGATACCATAGCTGATACCACCTGCACAGGCCTAGTCTGTCACTTTATTTGACTAAATGTGTTTACTTATACATTTAATAGGTTTACACCTTCTGTCCATATGTGCTTTTTATTTAAAACATTTGATTAACTTTTGGTTCACATTTCAATAAATTGTATTTGTATTTGCACTCCTTTTGTCCATTATTCTTACTGAAAATGTTAGATTACACATTCACATCTGACTGAAGATTGGCCCCATTTATTTGTGACATTGCAAACTCTGCGGTACAAAGCACAGGTGATGTGAAGCTCATAAAGCGAGGCAAATAGAAATAATCAGCTGATGGAGTGTAGATCAGTGGCGTTTTCTCCTGGAGGTCAATGGAAGCCAGGCTTCCCCTGTTTTTTTTCGGATTGTAGTTATAATTTTAATAAATAAATAAAAACACTTAGTTTAGTTTTGGAAATTCTTTGTTGTGTGTTGCTGCCGGCCCGTCTCTCCCCCATTCTCATTGAGTATTTTACAAAGAGTGAAACAGCGCCCCTCTAGATGTTATGGTGAAACAGTAGATTGCACTCACTGTTGCGAGAGGAGGCCAGCCGAAATTGGCTTCCCTTGGTGAAAAAAAATGGAGGGATTGACCAATCAGACAAGGCTCACGTCATGCCCCTGCCAACCTGTGATTAGTCAGGGCCATGCCAAGGGAAGCCAGAGGCGGCTGGCTTCCCTTGCCTCACAATCCAATCCAATCGCATCAATTTAGTGTTACAGTGACGCATCCTAAAACCCGGAAGTAAGCTGCGCTCGGTTTCCCTCGACAAAAAAGCAATGGGATTTCTCCATAGGATTTTGGAAAATAGCTCGAAATAAGGTCAGTGGAAAACAAACCTGTTTAATAAATGCACGTTTTGTTCAGTCGGATAATATCCACATGTCTACCCTACTTTTATAATTTTCGAATCATAAATCTAATCGATATAAGATAGATAGCGTCCACTCTCACCGCCGTTAGAAAGTAGCAAGCAACTGAAGCAAGTGCAATTATGGAGGGTGGAGATTTGGAGTATTTAATCAAAAATAATTGTACTAAACTTCCGCTACAGCAGCAACAACAAATACAATCTGATGACAGGCCGATGCCCAAACTGGAGCTGTGTACAGAGAGGAAAAAAGGAGCGAATCGGACGTAAGACGTTAAAGGTCTCCTGATTTAGTTTGTGAATGAATGCTTATTAGAGTTTTGTCTGGAGAGTGCGTGCGGACCTGTCGGTTAGATCAGGGGTTCCCAACCCCCGGTCCGCGGACCGGTACCGCGCCAAGTAGGAAGAGGAGCGCACAGGAGACAATCGTTTAATTGCAGACTGTTATGTTTATGTGGGGAAATGGCAGTGCATACATTATGTGAGATATATTTCAAACTCGGACTTCATTTTAAGGACATGTCGGCCAGGGGTGTAGAGCTATATGTTTATTTTATTAGCTTTTCTTTTTAATGACTGATTTTAAATGCCATTTTCTTAATGTCTTTCATTTTTTTGTAAAGCACTTTGAATTGCCTTGTGTTGAAAAGTGCTATATAAATAAACTTGCCTTGCTTTTGTTTAAGCACCGGATTGGCAAAACAGGAGAGTAAACCAGTCTGCCTTGATCTATGAATTCATGTCCGGGACTCTCAAGGTATCTGCTGCCCGCAGCTGTTTTATAGAAGGAAAACCTCCTTCACTTCATGAAATGGCTGCAGGAGGCAGCGGGACGTGTAACTCCGCTTCTGAGAAGTGCAGCACCAGCGCGCCGAGAGCTGTGCCTTTTTACGCCCCGCCTTCGCTGTGTTTACCTTCATCAGAACAGCGAGTGACTGCAGGCTGCTACGTGTTAACCACACACACCTCTACACACATCTCTACACACATCGAACTGCCCGATTACTCCCCCTTTTATTAGTTTTATGAAGGAGATGTCCAGTCACCAAGGTGCATGATGTGTGTGCTCTGCTCAGCTCTGTGTTTGTGTCTGTCCGACACCGGCATTTGTTTTCAAATGACCATGAACAGTGATTTACACACATCTGGCTAACTCCATAGGTAGCCTATATGCGGGTGTTCCCAAAATAAATTAGTTTAATCTTAATCTCGATGTAGTGCTAAATGCTGTCGGACGTGCACCGGAACGAACGTCACTATCATAATATCTTCTGAAAACAAATGCCAGTGTCACACACACACACACACACACACACACACACACACACACACACACACACACACACACACACACACACACACACACACACACACACACACACACACACACACACACACACACACCCCCTTCATAATGCGCCTTCTCCTCGTTTTCCCATCACTGGATTATCCGTAAATCATACAAACAAAACCAAAACGTTGATTTATCTGTTTTCCCGTTTTGGTTTAAAAACTGAATAACGTCGGTTTTTTGGTTTTCCGTTTTTCCGAAAAACTCATAACTCATAACATCAGCTTTTAATGTTCCTCTTGGATGTTCTTCTTGACCCTCAGAGAAGTAGAGAAGATGTTGTGTCTTTCAGGCATGTCCTTTCCTAACAAAAATTACAGGAAACATAAAACATATTATTGCAGAACAAGTGTGTTATTTATGAAAGTGGTGTGTTTGTGTGTTTAGGGGCTGTAGATATAATTATTTTGTAATTGTAAAGGTTTTTTTTTATTTCAACAGAGCCACAAAGACAATCAGATTATAAATGAACAGTATGAAGTTCATCAACATTGAAATATATGTTATTATCAAAATAATATTTAACTGTTATCAAAACGTAGTGGAACTGTAGAAGCTTGCTCGGTTGTCTCACTGAAAGAACAACTTTTACCACGTTTTTTACAGACAATATTGAGAGATAAATAGTAGCAGTTCTCACTTTGTGTTAAATATCTTTGCCTTCAATACATTACATTAGAAAGCTGACAAAGTCATATTGCTTGTTAACATCTAAAATGTAACTTTTTGCATGGAAAAAACCCTCAACTTAACTGATGTGTAGGTGATCTAGTATTTAGTATTGTTTAATGGAATACATATCAGTGTATTCAAGTCAATACTTCATTCATTTAAACCAATATCTTTCTTGATTCTTTGTACAGTATGAAAAATAGAGTATTTGTACCTGAGCTGAAGTTCACTGCTGTGAGGAGTCCAGTTCTGTCTCTCACTCTCTGGTCCAGCCTGTCTGCATCACCTGGACACCTTAAACAAACAGATATATATGTAAAGTACCATGTGTACAAACAATATCATTTCTTCTCTTCTGTTGAACATGTTGGATTGTGTATTGTCCGAGTCAGGGTCCTTTTTATTTTACTGTAACTTTGGACGTTGTGTTACCAATGCTTACTGTTTATTTGATACCCATTTGGTAATGCAATTAATAAAAACAACAAGGTTTGGGTTCGTTCTTCAGATGACTGTGACGTTAACGTGTAAGCTCGATAATGAACTCCAGCTCAACCAACCATATTGTAATATCTAACTAATCATCTTGAAATATGACATTAATAATTGTAATATACACACATCTTATTGTGAGGTTGATTTCACATACACTACTTCGACGTTAGCTTGTCTACATACTTGAGCATAGCCAATTTAAATTAACCTTAGCGATGCATACAGTTCCTACCTACATAATAAAATATCTCTCTAAGTTACAAAGATGACAGCCTCAGAAGCCGTTTGTTCTACAGTATTATCCCACTTAACGCTTAACACTTGTCTATTTCGTTTTAACCTTTATATATAGTCTATGATTTTAACTTGTAGGCTACGATTAGCATCGTTAGCACCGATGTAGCTACCACCCGATCCGTCCCCCTGCCCGATCGGTACTGCGCATGTGCGAGATGGTCCGCCATATTGGACAACTCCGGACGGCAACCCACGATGGACACTTGACACAGTGGCTTTTAGCAAAGCTCAAAAAGAAAAACCGAGAGAGATCAGTTATTGTTTTTACAACGTGACTTCACTATTATTTAACAAGTCTTTATCTTTTTTTTTTATTTAATTGTCAGAATAAGTGAGGAATGAATTTAACTTCTGTTAGACAGCCATATGCCATACATGTTTGCATACATTCACAGTAAATATTTATTCAGTATGATGGCTGTCTAACAGAAGTTAAATCCATTTCTCACTTATTCTGACAATGTACTTAACCCCAAATAAAAGAACCCAATAAAAAGACTTGTTAAATAATAGTGAAGTCACGTTGTAATAACAATAACTAATCTCTCTCGGATTTTCTTTTTGAGTTTTGCTAAAAGCCACTGTGTCAAGTGTCCATCTTGGGATGCCGTCCGGACTTCCGGACCATCTCGCACATGCGCAGTACCGATCGGGCAGGGGGACGGATCGGGTAGTGACAGTGACAACAGTGACAGTCATAGATATATATGGTGACAGTGACCATAGATATAAACACTAGATGGCTCATGGGAGATTTTCCAGCGTAGCTGACCGGCCGCCATCTTGCCACAGTCAACAGTTACTCTGATTCGCGTTATGGTAGCTGTTGTAAGGTGAGTGATCTGCACAAAAATACTCTTAACTCGCTGAAATCTTGACTGATTTACAAACGGTTTGGTTTATTATAAACATTATTAGCATGGCTATGATGCAGGATGCTTGGACATGTTGAAATTGCAGCTTTTCTTTGTGTATGTGTGGTTGTATTTATTAGCTGGCTAATAACAAGAGGCTGTGAGTGAGACCTAGTATTACAAAGTTGACCCAGCAACTTTACACCAGTGGGAGAGGCAGAACTGCTCTTTCTTTTCAACATAACTTAAGTTACACATGATTTCTTCCAAGTGGTTTGGCTTGTTAAAAACATCTTGCATTATGATACAGGAATTTGCTGGCTTTGTGTTTACAGAAGTACCTGACTATGCCGGACTTTTGTGCAGCCTACGGATGCTCCAATCGCCGCTGTCTGCAAACAAGAACCCGTGGGATCACCTTTCACCTGTAAGATATGACAATATTATGACTAAAATTAGGATAATCGTTAATTACTTAGTGGATGTATGTACATTACAAGTCCTGCTACACAGGATCAGTGGGGCTATGTGAGATAATAGTATTGCAAGATTGTTGTTGACCCAGCCTCTTTAGAATATGTTGCTACCATTTCTTTACACAATTATTTAATGTTTCTTTTGGACACCTTTTTTATTACTCTTAGTGTGGTTGTCTTATTCTTAAAGTATACATACATACATACATACATACATACATACATACATACCAAAAATATGATAATTTCGGTGTGTATTTTTGTCCTTACCCTTAATGTTAAAGGAAAGAAGGGAGGAAAATGTTGACAATAATTTATATATCTGGCTACCTTTCTCATGTTTTTAAGGTTTCCCAAAACCGAAGAGAGGAGGCAGTGGGAACTCGCCCTAAGAAGGGACGGTTTTGTATTATGTATTTATTAAATCTTCATGTTCCATGAGACATATGTTTATGTTTGCTCAGTCTAATAAACCCATAACATGGTTGTGAAAGAATACCAAAGCTGAGGCTGGACGATGATTGATTGTTGGTGTGCCATGTGTCACCGTGTGTCTTATTGGTTTTGTTTTATATTGTATTTTATTGTGTGCAGCTGGTCCTTATCTCCAAGACACATTTAAAACAAATAACCTTGAACCTTGAAGCCCCATCTCTCCCCACATGCTCCTGCTTCCTACATCCCCTCCACACCACACCAAGTTGTTCTTCTTAATAATAATAATAACACATTTATTTTGGGGGGCCGCCTTTCATAACACCCAAAGACACCTTACAGGGGCATAGGGGAAGAACAATTTAAACAGTGGATTTTGTGATATATCAGCCGGGGTGAGACAAGACAAACCACAAATGGACTACAGAAGGACACAAAAGGACACATGGTACAGTTTATATTATTCTTGGTCTTTTTTCAATAACATATTTCAAAGGTTCTGGATTTGTTTACAAATCTAGAAACTAAATACAAAACTAGGATGATATGAAGATCTCATGTCAAAAATAACAGACAGAACTGCCCTGTCTGTGAGCACATTTTATGTTGGTTTGGTTCTTCTGATAAAGGTGTGAATATCTAAATAATATACCAACATATGCTATTGTCATTAGTTGTGTCCCTGTTCTTCAAGCTAAGGCATTGCTAAATTAACAACTCTTGGCTTACAGAGTGGTAACATGAGACCGATTTTTATATATAAAATATAAATGTATTTTAATTTTATAATTTATTCATAATTTATTTTAAATATTAACAATATAATAAAATAAATGGAAATATATACACCGGCAAATATTGAATATAAATACCTTGTGTATAGCTATTGCTTTATCTGATTAATGTTATTTTCATATGAAAGTCCATGATTATAAGTATGCAGTATCATAACTACATCTTTGATGTTTATAAAAAACCAAACCGTTTGAAAATTGAGCAAGCTATGGTTATTTAAATAGTAAACCATAATGTTATGAATGAGAGAACTGCATGTGGCAAGATGGCGGCCAAGTGGCAACGTCGTTCTCCATTGGCCAGCAGCGCGGGTGAGTCATCTAGTGTTTATATATATCTATGGTTCCTCGATTATCGCTCCTCGGTCCTCCGGCAGAAATAAGAGCCATGGGACGGTACTCAAGATGGCGCAGACAAATGAACTTCCGGTGAGAGCGAGGAAATGAAAATAGTCGACCTGAGACAGGGCCCATAAGTGTCAGACGCAAGTAACTCTGTTCCCAACTGTTTAGGCTATCTTCTCAAATATGTTGATTACTCTCTGCGAAACCAGTTAAATGGGCTAACGAGAGAGAGGCGCTCGAGAATTGACGTGGCAACTCTACCGTGAAGTCAGAACCTCTGGCTCTTGGACTTGTGATAGGAATTCTCCGGCCAAAGCTCCAAATAAACCATCAGTGTTTGACATCAAAGCTCCTGCTCTTCCCGTGTCTCCTTCATGAGTCGGTGACTCCCACACTGCATTGCTACACAGAAGGTTCCCCCACAGCCATGACATGGGACCTTTAAATGCCCTTCATAAAACAGGAACGTATAAAAACATGACCTTTTTTCCCTGATGGTAGGAAGCTACTGTTTACAGACCCATCAGTCATTGGTAAGATACTTTCTTTCACACCTTTTTATCTATTTACATCGTCGTCCAGACTCATGTGTGGTTTGAACATAGAGAATCTTTAACGTTAGACATTTCCAATCATCTATAATAATAATTTGTATTGTTATTCTGATTATTGTTTTATATATTTGTAATGAATTATTACAAATATATTTGAACTCCAAAAAAAGGAAAGGAAAAGTCAACTTTCACTCATTAACTTTTGAAGTCCATTAGACTGCATGTTATGCTGTTCCTGTAGGGATACAGGAGTTGAGGTGGTTTGCAAGACGTTATGTTTAGACAAAATCATTCACTGTTTAATGTAAATTATTGAGTACTGCTAAAACAGTGACGTAATTATACACTCTTATTTTGAAGGTGCAGTTGCAATGTTTCCGGTCTTCTCTTGGCTCACTTCTTAGCTTGATGCTGCTCTAAAGACAAACTTCAACAATTTGCATGCGGTGCTTTTTATTCTAGTGCCGCTTGAAAATGCAGGTGTTCTGGATTCATTTAATTTGCATGCAGCTTCTACTAAATGTTCTTAGTAAGTATTTGGTTTGTTAAATAAAATAAAGTGATTGAGTTTTGCTGCCATATGTCTTTGCATATTAAAGTGTAACAGTTATCATCCAGATGTAGTGAAAGCACAAGTCATATCAGTTTATGTACAGGACTTTCCATTGACCAAAAGAAAGTTAGATTAACATGATATCTTCTTCTTGTAATTGCCCTGCATCTTCGAAATGTCAGTATGCTCCTCTAATTCCCTCTGCTAATAATAATTACACTTATAATTAGTGTTTTTATTTCTATACAGACACATTGCTACAAAGAATGGTTTCGATGAACATGGCAGTTCTTACTGCTGCTAAATTTAGAGCCATGAAAGAGGAGATGACCTATGCTCAGTGCTATAGGCCAGCTAAATGCAAAGTTATTGTAACCTGAAATAGGCAATTCATTTATTGCTTTAATCCTATGCCAAATGAAACTTCATATAGCACCCACAGCAAGCCTTCAGACCTCAATAACAGCCCTTATTAATAACACCTTTCCTGATCAAGATGTTTTCTAACTACTCAACAATGTAACACAGTTTTGTTACAGTAAAATGATTATATTATTGAAATCCCATCCATCATAATGTTGAAGCCTGGTTGAAGCAAGTCTTCCCTTCCCCCTCCTGGTCAAAAACAACACTTTTCTGATAAACCAATTCATATTGAGGAACATTTTATTTGATGCTAACTTCATTTCAGAGGGAAATGTTGTACATTTGACTCAAGTACATTAATCGCTAGGTGCATCATGCTTCACTGGAAACTAAGATTGCACATTACCAATAATATATCATGAAAATAATCTGTGTCTAGCCTAGGGCCCCTTGTCATGTTTCAGATGTCTACAAAAGTATTAGCATCAAAATATACTTAAATTACCAAAAGTAAAAGTACAAGTGCTTATTTAAAGGGGACCTATCATGCAAAATGCACCTTTGTACGACTTTTATACATGAATATGTGTCCCCGGTGTTCCAGGGAACTCACCAAGTGTCAGAGAACACAACCCTCTCTATTTTCCTCCTTAGCCAAATCTCTAAAAAAGGGGCTGCAACGGATCTGAAAAAAATGGATCCAGATTTCAACACTTTTCTACGTCACAAAGACGTGCTCCGCTTATTGGTCAACTCTCCACCTATCAGGGGAATGACTGGGCGGACTGGGGGGAAAAAGTGGCCCGGGGATTAATTGACAGACAGGCCCACTTAATGCGCGGCATGTATCGGCCGGCCGGCGACAAAAGTATGTTACTTAACAAAAAACCCTATGCATTTTATGTTATTTTGGACAATTATTCATATAGTAATCACATTACCTGAGCCCTTAAGTTGCCTAGAGCAAAATAGTTACGGCATATATTTAGTGATTTTAATGTTAACAGATCATTGATGCAATAACATTTTGACCCAATTTGCCTGACTTGACACATGGAATAAAACATGGGCGTAGGAAGCATCCTCAATGTGGGTGAGACAATTTAACAGGGGATGTGGGCAGGTGGTGGACCTCACCTCCTTTAGGGGGGTCCGGGGGCAAGCTCCCCCGGGAAGATTTTTTTTTAAATGTTGAAGTTAAATGCATCAATCTGGTCCATTTTGAGAGCAAAATTAGGGACTAAATCTATGGCAGTCAGTCGGTTCAAGTCCCCGACCAGACCTATTTGTAGTGTGGACTTCTACTTGGAGAGGTCCCAGTTCACCTCCTGCCCTGCCGTGGTGCCCTTGAGTAAGGCACCGGACATCCCCCTTCCCCCCTCACTCCCATTGCTCCGCGGGCGCTGTACAATAGCTGCCCACTGCTCCTAGTACTAGACTCCTGGTACTAGGATGGGTTAAAAGCAGAGAACACATTTCACTGTGTGCTGTGTACTCTGCATGTGTGACCATTAAAGAGGGTTTCATCCCTCCCAATTCTTCTTCTTCTTCTTCTTCTTCTTCTTCTTCTCTTCTTCTTCTTCTTCTTCTTCTTCTTCCTTCTTCTTCTTCTTCTTCTCTTCTTCTTCTTCTTCTTCTTCTTCTTCTTCTTCTTCTTCTTCTTCTTCTTCTTCTTCTTCTTCTTCACCCATATAAAACAGAACTGTAAACAGATTAACTTTTTCTTTCAACATTTATTTGAACAGCAAGTGGAGGCAAAAGTGACTGCACCCAAAATAATAAACCTGCTAGCTAACTAGCCTAAACTCAGTAACAGAATGTGGGCAACACGTTCTTCTCCACAGCCGCGCAACCTCTGAGTCAGACGTCACTTCCCCCTTTTCTATCCTATGGGTACAGCCACTCCCCCTGAACCCTGTTGTAACAACATAATAAACTTTTTGGGGATGCAGCTTGGGATGTGAGGACATGGCTTAGAAAGGGCGTGTCGCCTTCTGTCCTGCCAGTGTTGGCAGGACATGAATTATAATGTCGAACTCGGAATTCATTTTAAGGACATTTCGGCCAGGGGTGTAGAGCTATATTTGTTTAAGCACCGGATTGGCAAAACAGGAGAGTGTGTGCACCAGTCTGCCTTGATCTATGTATTAATGTCTGTGACCCTCACAGTATCTGCTGCCCGCAGCTGTTTTATAGAAAGAAAACCTCCTTCACTTCATGACATCTCTGCAGCACCAGGAGGCAGCGGGAGGGTTAACTCAGCCTCTGAGAAGAGGAGCGCGCAGTGCCTTTCACGCACCGCCTTTCACGCACCGCCTTTCACGCACCGCCTTTCACGCACCGCCTTTCACACACCGCCTTCACTGTGTTTACCTTCAGAATCATTAGAAAGGCTAAAGAGCGGTGTGGCTGATGTGTTTTAACCACACACACCTCTACACACACACACACACACACACACACACACACACACACACACACACACACACACACACACACACACACACACACACACACACACACACACACACACACACACACACACACACACACACACACACACGATTTAAACGCAGACTTTTGTTCCTCCATGTTACGTTGTTATTGTTTCACTGAGCGGACCCGCACATTTTTTTCAAACGCTCCCCTTTTTGGTCCATCTGCGCGGTTTTGTGCGCTGTGATGATTCGGCTGTACCTTTAGTAATGAATATTAAATGTTGTGAGGAAATCTTTCCATCAATAATTCCAATAAGTAATCCAAAATGTATTCACTTCAGGTTTACGAAAGTAACTGTAATCAGATTACTCGTTTTTCAAATGTAACGCGAGCTGAATACAGTTACTTGATTTTTGTATTCTGATTACGTAACACCGTTACATGTATTCCGTTACAACCCAACCCTGGCCACACCCCACTGGGCTGGGCCGGAACACTTACAAATGTGGGCCGGTAGGATTTAGGTAAGCAAAAAAAAAAAAGGGAGTGGCCGGAACACTTACAAATGTGGGCCGGTAGGATTTAGGCATTAAAAAAAAATATATATATTTTTTTTTTTATAAACTTTTTTTTTTTTTTTTTGGCCCTCCGGCCCACACACAGCACCGGCCCACCGGGGAAACTCCCGGTATTCCCAATGGCCAGTCCGCCCCTGGGAATGAGCCACGGCCACGTGCATTGCCAAACCTCTCATTCGCATATAGGCTATCGGCAGGCTAAATCAACCCCAGTCACATCTGTGTTTTTGCCTGCTCTTGCCAGGATGTCTAAGCGAGTGTGCTGTTGTTGGCTGCAAGACTCGGGACAGGGGAATGCATGCAATGCCATCAGTGGAAAAAGAAAATAATCTGTGCCTAGACTTCATTTTCAAGGGACATGTGCCAGAAGACCACGGCAGATTTCTGTTGGTGTGACTGTGTTCCAAACATTTTACGACGGACATGTTTATGAACTTCTCTCAAGTCCAACACGGATATGCCTCCAAACTAATGCTAAACCCGGGATCAATACCAACCATCCGGGACCAGGCCAGTCAGGACACATCCAATTTTGAAGCTGTAAGTTTTTATTTAGCGGTGTTTTTCCTGATAAAGCTATCTCTAGCTTGTTGCATGTAGCATGTAGCTTCGCGTATCAATGTCGCCTCCAACCCAAATAGTAATCGGTTAGGTGTTTATATGTTTTTGTAACATTTTATTTTGTACGCTCCGCAGTCTTTGCTTTGTCTTTTATTTTAATTATCAGGCATTTGCTAACATGTTCAGACATACTGCCGTAATGGCGATCTGTGTTAAGGCTGTAAAGCCACGCCCTAGCCGATAACACAAGTATTTATTCTCCTATTTATTAGTATTTTGTATCCTCTAAAATCATATTGAGTAAGTTATAATAACAAACGTAATCTTCTGTAGGTAAGTGCCGTTTTTTGCAGCGTTATATGCAGTGCTTGAATTGGAATGAAAAAGGTGCCAGTACTCTAAAATCAGCAACTTTTTCAAGTCAATTTTATATATACAGCCCACAAACAAGAATTTGGCTACTATAATGCTGGTGGGTTTGTCTCTTTACTACTGTATATTTTAGAAAGGTTCACTGTACTTAACATTTTTTATGATAGGCAGCGGATATGGCTAAAGCTCAGTAAGGTCAATATTAACTGAAAATATAGCAATCAAAGTCTAGATCTTCTGCTGAAGACACATGAAGCAGAGACCTTTCAGGTGAGAGCCCCTCTGGTGGTGTTCAACATTAATGACAAGGAAACAAAGCTCTGCATGGTCAGAAGCATTTTTTATAAAAAGCTTTAACAAAATTAAGTATTTCTGTACATTTTGAATGCAATCTAACTTTCCAACTCAGAAAACGAAAAAGTGCCAAAAGTCTTCTCACATGGCTGAGCTGCTTTGCAATATACTTCACCACTGAAGAATACAAATATGTATAAAGTAAACTATGATGCAATCTAACTTTCCAACTCAGAAAAATGATAAAGAGCATGAACAAAGAACATGTAAAAACAAATGCAAAATTTGCACAATCTAAAATGAGAAACTGTAACTGCAAGTAACAAAGTCTGAGCCATGGTAAAGAGTTACATTGAACACCAAGCTGATCAGATAACTCCCTGGTTGGTCTGAAGTCCTTCTATCTCCAGGATCTGTACAAATCGGCACATTATGCCAAAAGTCTTCTCACTGGGTGAGCTGCTTTGCAATATACTTCACATTGTTAGAAAAGGCTCCAGAAGGCCTTGGGGACATCAGTATCAGGGGCTGGAGCTGGACAGGCTCTTTCATCAGCACTTCTCCTTCCCTTTGCCAGCCAGGACCTCACATACTGTTCCGGATTGAACTGTCCTAGTGATGGTCCATTACATTTAATGAAAACCAGGCTGGACAGTCGGCTGACAGAGAGAGCATTCCTTTTTGCAGTAAGGATATCGTTCATGCAGCTGAATGCCCGCTCACACTCACTAGTGGAGACAGCGATGGTTCGGACTGCTTTCAGTAGAGGCTCCATGGCAGCAGGTGTACGGGATGCCCTGGTTTCCTTGTATTCGCAAAAGCCCTGAACAGTCTCTCTTCTGTCCACTTTCAGCACTTCGCACAAACGTAGCACCTCTACGTCCCCATACTGTACGTCTAACTCCTCTTCAGGCCAACTTCCAGGATGGATAACTTTCATGTCCTGGATTAGCTGATTGTCCCGGGCCTCCCGGGCCATGTAATGGGATTTCTCTTGTGCTGACATGAGAGGAGGTAGTGGAAGTCATTCTGTGTCTCAGATTCTCTACCATACTGCGGAAAAACTGACCTGCATGAATCTGTACAAGCCTGCCATTCTCACGCAGGGCAACACCCTTAAAGGACTTCTCAGCTAGAGCTGTATGAACTGTAGTCATGTGTGGGCCAGGCATGGTGACCATGGATTCAAAAACTCGTATTTCTCGAGTTAAGAGCCTATCTGCTGTAGGCAGTGTCATCTCTCTTTTTTGGAGTTGCCGAGAGAGGTCGCTGAGCTCTGTGAGCGTATCGTACATCAGTCCCAGATTGCTGACAAACATTGCAGATGTGAGCACATCATCCAGGCCCTTGTACTTTGCTCTGTCTCTGGAATCCCTGCTCGTGTCGTTTGCAGCATTTGTGAAGTGATCATGAAGCACTCGGTAGTTTTCCCAGACTGCTCTGACGCTCCTTTCACTTGAAGCCACCCAGCGGATGGACAAAACACGCCCTATCACCAGGAGACGCTGTCCGACTGCTTGCGCACACTGCGCTAAACTGCCTCTGATTTTTGGGGGAGGCATGGAACAAGGAATAGAGTTTGTCAAAAAAGATCTGGAAATGATTGAGCCCTGAGACCTCCTTGACCACATCCCCAATTGCCAGCTCTAGACGATGATTGGAGCAGTGCCACACAAACAGGCTTGGGAATTTACTACACAACTGGGTAGCAACGCCTGTTCTCTTCCCTAGCATGACTGAAGCCCCATCACATGCAAAAGAAACGAAACACTGACCTAAAAAGTCCTCGTTAAAATCTCTTCCAAGACACTCCATTAACGCCTTTGTGATGTCATCAGCCGTTGTTCCATCCAACTCGATCAGCTCCCAAAAAAACGTTTCGGGCTCAGCATCAGCTAATGCTGAGCGTAGACACACAACAAGCACCGTTTTACCACTAATAGTGGTAGATTCATCGACCAAAACACAGAGTTTTCTTTGGTTTTCTGTAATGTCTTTTGCCATTTTTTTCTTCAGCTCATGAGCTATGTGGTCGATGATTTCGCCACAGGTTTTATTGGAGTGCAAAACCCTGCCCACGTTCAGCCCATTCAGTTTCTGTACATTCAAATCAATTGGCATGTCTGTGAATGGCCGGCTATGTTTGCCAATTTTATATGCCGTTCGAAAAAACTCTGATAGTGGTGTCTAATTCAGATTTATGCATAGACTGCACTTGATGTTGAATAGTTTCACGTGAAGCAGATGTAAGGATGTCAGCAGCTTTTACATGGGCTTGTGATTCTTTATGTTCTTTGATTTTTTTTTCTCAGGCTAGCTTGTTGTTTGCCCTTGTCAACACCGAAATGAGACACTGCACACTCACCCCATTCAGTTGACAGTTTCAGTCCTTGTCCAGTGTGTATTCCCAAAGATTTGACATCTCTGCATATCCGACATCCTAGCTTCTTATCTTTAAGAAGGAGCCATGCATTGGTCTTGCAAAAATATTGCACCTGGTCCGTTGTCCAGCAGTCAGGTGCATCGCTTTGCCCGGTGTTGGTGGTGGCAGTTGAGCCAGCAGCAGCTAACGTTAGAGGCTCTGGAGGAGGCGGCGGAGCTAGTGCTAATGCTAATGCACTAGAACTTGGAGCAGGAGGATCAACCAAAGAAAGCTCCCCACCAGACACAATTTCCAACACAGGCACAGCATTCTCTGTATTTGAAGTTTCTTCCGGCGACAACCGCTGTCTTTTTGCACTTTTATTAATCCACGCTAACATTTTAGAAATGCTAATTTGTGACGTGACTTGCTTTCCTTCTCTCGGGGGCGTGCCTGCTCTGTTCTATCACTCTACATAGCCACCCACTGGGTGGGAGTTGCACTGCATAAACACAACACACGTGCATCTAGGTATGTAAATTGTAAAGCATTAAAACATGGTTTTACTAACAGTTTTCAGTATGTTGTTACTTCGGCATTATTATTATTATTATTATTTTGAAACGTGTATTACTATTAAATCACGGTCAAATAGGTTAATTTTGACATAGTCGTTTCCACCACAGTACTTACATGGAGAAGATAAGCCCCGCCCCCTCTCCAGCACGTTCTGTTTGAATGACAGGAGTAAACAGCTGACAGCCGCTGTGAAACTCCAGCGGTTAGAGCGATGAGAATGTCCGTTCGGCACCTCATGACGCATCTACTGAGTACCGGGCGGCTGTATATATATATATATGGATGTATAATAAGAACGGCGGGAGAGTGTTGAGTACTGGCACGGTGCATGAGTACCGGAGTACCGCCAGCATGCCGGTACTGAGCAAGAAGTGCCGGTACTCCATGGGTCAGAACCAGAAGTGCCGGTACTGCGTACCGGTGAGTACCGGCCCAATTCCAGCACTGCCGATACTAATGAAACGGAGGAATCGTACCGTTTTTAACGGCAGGGTATCGCGGTACCTTTCAAGTATCGGTACACCGTGCAACACTACTGCAGAGGATAAACACATCAGAGTTACCAGCCTCAGAAACCACAAATTAAAAGCACCTCAGATTAGAGCCCACATCAATGATCACAGAGCTCAAGTAGCAGACAAATCTCAACATCCACTGTTCAGAGGAGACTGCGTGAATCTGGCCTTCATGGTCCAATTGCTGCAAAGATCCACCTACTGACAGTGCTTGAATTGGAATGAAAAAGGTGCCAGTACTCTAAAATCAGCAACTTTTTCAAGTCAATTTTATATATACAGCCCACAAACAAGAATTTGGCTACTATAATGCTGGTGGGTTTGTCTCTTTACTACTGTATATTTTAGAAAGGTTCACTGTACTTAACATTTTTTATGATAGGCAGCGGATATGGCTAAAGCTCAGTAAGGTCAATATTAACTGAAAATATAGCAATCAAAGTCTAGATCTTCTGCTGAAGACACATGAAGCAGAGACCTTTCAGGTGAGAGCCCCTCTGGTGGTGTTCAACATTAATGACAAGGAAACAAAGCTCTGGTCAGAAGCATTTTTTATAAAAAGCTTTAACAAAATTAAGTATTTCTGTACATTTTGAATGCAATCTAACTTTCCAACTCAGAAAACGAAAAACGAAAAAGTGCCAAAAGTCTTCTCACATGGCTGAGCTGCTTTGCAATATACTTCACCACTGAAGAATACACATATGTATAAAGTAAACTATGATGCAATCTAACTTTCCAACTCAGAAAAATGATAAAGAGCATGAACAAAGAACATGTAAAAACAAATGCAAAATTTGCACAATCTAAAATGAGAAACTGTAACTGCAAGTAACAAAGTCTGAACCATGGTAAAGAGTTACATTGAACACCAAGCTGATCAGATAACTCCCTGGTTGGTCTGAAGTCCTTCTATCTCCAGGATCTGTACAAATCGGCACATTATGCCAAAAGTCTTCTCACTGGGTGAGCTGCTTTGCAATATACTTCACATTGTTAGAAAAGGCTCCAGAAGGCCTTGGGGACATCAGTATCAGGGGCTGGAGCTGGACAGGCTCTTTCATCAGCACTTCTCCTTCCCTTTGCCAGCCAGGCCCTCACATACTGTTCCGGATTGAACTGTCCTAGTGATGGTCCATTACATTTAATGAAAACCAGGCTGGACAGTCGGCTGACAGAGAGAGCATTCCTTTTTGCAGTAAGGATATCGTTCATGCAGCTGAATGCCCGCTCACACTCACTAGTGGAGACAGCGATGGTTCGGACCGCTTTCAGTAGAGGCTCCATGGCAGCAGGTGTACGGGATGCCCTGGTTTCCTTGTATTCGCGAAAGCCCTGAACAGTCTCTCTTCTGTCCACTTTCAGCACTTCGCACAAACGTAGCACCTCTACGTCCCCATACTGTACGTCTAACTCCTCTTCAGGCCAACTTCCAGGATGGATAACTTTCATGTCCTGGATTAGCTGATTGTCCCGGGCCTCCCGGCCATGTAATGGGATTTCTCTTGTGCTGACATGAGAGGAGGTTGTGGAAGTCATTCTGTGTCTCAGATTCTCTACCATACTGCGGAAAAACTGACCTGCATGAATCTGTACAAGCCTGCCATTCTCACGCAGGGCAACACCCTTGAAGGACTTCTCAGCTAGAGCTGTATGAACTGTAGTCATGTGTGGGCCAGGCATGGTGACCATGGATTCGAAAACTCGTATTTCTCGAGTTAAGAGCCTATCTGCTGTAGGCAGTGTCATCTCTCTTTTTTGGAGTTGCCGAGAGAGGTCGCTGAGCTCTGTGAGCGCATCGTACATCAGTCCCAGATTGCTGACAAACGTTGCAGATGTGAGCACATCATCCAGGCCCTTGTACTTTGCTCTGTCTCTGGAATCCCTGCTCGTGTCGTTTGCAGCATTTGTGAAGTGATCATGAAGCACTCGGTAGTTTTCCCAGACTGCTCTGACGCTCCTTTCACTTGAAGCCACCCAGCGGATGGACAAAACACGCCCTATCACCAGGAGACGCTGTCCGACTGCTTGCGCACACTGCGCTAACTGCCTCTGATTTTTGGGGGAGGCATGGAACATGGAATAGAGTTTGTCAAAAAAGATCTGGAAATGATTGAGCCCTGAGACCTCCTTGACCACATCCCCAACTGCCAGCTCTAGACGATGATTGGAGCAGTGCCACACAAACAGGCTTGGGAATTTACTACACAACTGGGTAGCAACGCCTGTTCTCTTCCCTAGCATGACTGAAGCCCCATCACATGCAAAAGAAACGAAACACTGACCTAAAAAGTCCTCGTTAAAATCTCTTCCAAGACACTCCATTAACGCCTTTGTGATGTCATCAGCCGTTGTTCCATCCAACTCGATCAGCTCCCAAAAAAACGTTTCGGGCTCAGCATCAGCTAATGCTGAGCGTAGACACACAACAAGCACCGTTTTACCACTAATAGTGGTAGATTCATCGACCAAAACACAGAGTTTTCTTTGGTTTTCTGTAATGTCTTTTGCCATTTTTTTCTTCAGCTCATGAGCTATGTGGTCGATGATTTCGCCACAGGTTTTATTGGAGTGCAAAACCCTGCCCACGTTCAGCCCATTCAGTTTCTGTACATTCAAATCAATTGGCATGTCTGTGAATGGCCGGCTATGTTTGCCAATTTTATATGCCGTTCGAAAAAACTCTGATAGTGGTGTCTAATTCAGATTTATGCATAGACTGCACTTGATGTTGAATAGTTTCACGTGAAGCAGATGTAAGGATGTCAGCAGCTTTTACATGGGCTTGTGATTCTTTATGTTCTTTGATTTTTTTTCTCAGGCTAGCTTGTTGTTTGCCCTTGTCAACACCGAAATGAGACACTGCACACTCACCCCATTCAGTTGACAGTTTCAGTCCTTGTCCAGTGTGTATTCCCAAAGATTTGACATCTCTGCATATCCGACATCCTAGCTTCTTATCTTTAAGAAGGAGCCATGCATTGGTCTTGCAAACATATTGCACCTGGTCCGTTGTCCAGCAGTCAGGTGCATCGCTTTGCCCGGTGTTGGTGGTGGCAGTTGAGCCAGCAGCAGCTAACGTTAGAGGCTCTGGAGGAGGCGGCGGAGCTAGTGCTAATGCTAATGCACTAGAACTTGGAGCAGGAGGATCAACCAAAGAAGCTCCCCATCAGACACAATTTCCAACACAGGCACAGCATTCTCTGTATTTGAAGTTTCTTCCGGCGACAACCGCTGTCTTTTTGCACTTTTATTAATCCACGCTAACATTTTAGAAATGCTAATTTGTGACGTGACTTGCTTTCCTTCTCTCGGGGGCGTGCCTGCCTCTGTTCTATCACTCTACATAGCCACCCCACTGGGTGGGAGTTGCACTGCATAAACACAACACACGTGCATCTAGGTATGTAAATTGTAAAGCATTAAAACATGGTTTTACTAACAGTTTTCAGTATGTTGTTACTTCGGCATTATTATTATTATTATTTTGAAACGTGTATTACTATTAAATCACGGTCAAATAGGTTAATTTTGACATAGTCGTTTCCACCACAGTATTTACATGGAGAAGATAAGCCCCGCCCCCCTCTCCAGCACGTTCTGTTTGAATGACAGGAGTAAACAGCTGACAGCCGCTGTGAAACTCCAGCGGTTATAGAGCGATGAGAATGTCCGTTCGGCACCTCATGACGCATCTACTGAGTACCGGGCGGCTGTATATATATATATGGATGTATAATAAGAACGGCGGGAGAGTGTTGAGTACTGGCACGGTCCATGAGTACCGGAGTACCGCCAGCATGCCGGTACTGAGCAAGAAGTGCCGGTACTCCATGGGTTAGAACCAGAAGTGCCGGTACTGCGTACCGGTGAGTACCGGCCCAATTCCAGCACTGGTTATATGTAAAAGCTTTTGTGATTGTAGTCTGTAAGAACGATCAGATATCATCGATCTGTAAGCTCAGCTACGCTAATGAGACATGCCGTTTTTTGCAGCGTTATATGTAAAAGCTTTTGTGTGTTTACTTGTTTGCGCACATGAATATAAATGGGGGTGTGTTAGGATACAACACTGTGTATGTATGGCGAGGGGACACACACACCACGAGGAAAACAGAGCTAAGGAGCCCCGTTGGTCTGTTGTTGTTGACGAGGCCTTACCTCTAGCAACAGGCTAATTAGTGGCTAGCACTCATTACAGTCAGTCTACTGAGCTCAGCCCCTCTCCAACATATCATCTGTATTGAGTCAGAAACACAGCATGCACGTTACGGTTCAAAACTAACTCAGATTGAAAAAGGCTAAGCAAAGAGCTTTGCTAAATAGAGAGTTTTAAGCCCCATCTTTTGGGATTTCAGACTATATTTATCCAAATAGTATTTTCTCATCCTGAATACTAAATTGAGATGATTTTGTTCTAACTATGTTTTCTTCTTTACAGGCCAGCACCTCACATACTTACTAATTAGTGACAATTTGTACATCCTTTGCTATTTACATTTTGTTTTATCATGGCGGAAATGAAAGACTGTACCTGGCAGCCCTGCACTACAATGAAAACGCTGAGCGTGCACAAGCCAACATCCACCTGGAAACCCTCTGTATAAACTGCAGTTCCCAAAGGCCAGGAAGGGAGAATGCAGAGCAAAACCAGTAAAGACTGACCCCACATTCCGTAAGTGTTTAAAATATTTATTATACAACTATTTACAAATATAAAAAAAAAAATTAGAAAGAACTTTCAGTTTTTTACATGCATATACTAATCTAAACCACATTTTTTGTTGTGCTTTTTTTTAACATTGCACAGGCTACGTGGCCAACTTGATGGACCTCATCTTCGACCAAGTCTTTGTGGACCCTGCACCATTATGAGCGACCTGACAGGGAGGAGGTCATCGCCGGGTATGCTACACGGTTCAATTTGGCTGCTGTCTGAACCCAACATCGACATTTTGCGGATCAGGAAACTCCTGCCTCCCTGAGGACAACGCAGGCTGGAATCACCACTCTGATCCTGCGTCCAAGGAAGCCCCAGCACCAGCTCACAAAGCTTCTGTAGGCTAGATACCTGTGACGCCTGAAATCATTAAAAAAAATATTTAGTGTCATTTATACAAAATACAAGTACATTTAGTTTTTTTTTTATGGGTTCAAAGAACCGTTGATTTTGACAATAAAGTTCCGAGTTGATATCAAATGTGTCATGATTATTCATGTTTGGATGGGTAAAGAATATTCTGATTTCAAAAGCATAAGGTTCTGTGTGGACTTTTGTTGTCGTACACATGGGTGTGTTATGCCATTGCTGTGTAGTAATAGTACATGTACAATGACAGAATGAAAGATTGCATAAAGCCATATACACCAGTATTTATTTCCATGAACAATATTGGCATTCGTTTTACAATTTCAGTCAAAACAAACCACTCACTGCTCTATTTGCCTCAACTGTAGTCCACCATGTTCAGCTCTGTAAATATTCAATGCATTCTGCAGGGATAACACATTCAGGCACACAGGCTCCAATCCAGGATGGTCCACCACAGGTTACAGATTCCTCAAGTTCCTGCATCCGTCTTGACACCTAGTGTGATAACATATATTGAATGACATGTGAAAAATGTATTCTCTAAACAGACAACTTAGTGAAGCTATCAAAAATGTTACCTGTGGTATCTCCATGCAGCACATTCTCCGTTCAGAAGGCATCGTGGCGCAATTTGCACATGTACACCTGTAGAAAGAAGTCAATAACTGAGCTTTTAAAAACACATGAAACTACACACATTGCTGACAACTGAGGTGTTGTTGGAGTTATACTTTTTATCACCCTAAGTTATTGAACTTTCCAACGGTTGTTGCACGATGTTGGAAGAAAAGGACTGTAAACTATTAATAAACGCAATGAGGCCATTCTATATATGCTGAAAATATGAATGTCTCCCTTTATAAATATATATATATGTATTGCTGTTTTTGTGTTACAAACTCTAAGTTATAAACTGTACACATTGCATTCTTGCTAATTAGCCAAAATATGAACGGAATAAGTAGCACGCATCGTAACAGAGTAAAATAAATAGGGACAACAGCTTGTCAACTAACCATGCAGAAACGTCCTGCTGCAACCGAGATCTTTGCACCTCCACCAAAACCTCCGCTGCTTCAGGGTCAGTCTCTGGATCAAATTGATAATATGCTTGAACACATGCATTGCTCTGAGATGACATGTTTATTCCACACTCGTAATCACAGCACGCATGGTAACATGACTCTCACCGGCTCATGCCCTGCTCTTCTGCAGGGGGGCGTGGTCAGCTGCTGCTCAGAATTTTCAAAGACAGGCTTGGAATAGAGCGAAAATGAGCGAAACGAGGCATGGCTAAAAAATGATCTGTTTGGTATTTTGAAAAATAAAATGTATAAATATACCTTATATAGGTATGGTCATACACTATATCATTTAAATATAGCATGATAGGTCTCCTTTAAGTGTTCACATTTCACATTATCAATCCAAATCTGCAAAGGAACTATAGGCTACAGAATAATTGTAGTGGAGTAGAAGTACAAAGTAGCAAAACATGGAAAATAATGGAAATAATTGTACTTAAGTATAGTACTTGAGTAAATGTACTTATAGTTACTTCCTACCTCTGTAATGCGTGTATGATACATTATGATTCCAAGTGACTGGGTTTATTTAACTTTGATATATTATTATACAATGGCAATATTTCTGAGTAGGCCTACATTCTAAGGTGCAGGACAGGCCAGTGTGGAGCCAGAGGAAAGAAAGGCAGAAAATAGGCTATTTGGTTTGATGTGAGCCCAGTGGCGTAGCTGTGGGTGGGCCCGGGTGGGCCTGGGCCCACCCACATGCACGTCTGGCCCACCCACAGCCAATCAGCGCTTCATAGCGCAGAGCCGGGAAGCCCAGAAGGAAGTGCCACAAACTGCAGTTCATCTAGTGGCCGACAGGGGATGGATGCAAAAAGGAGCAATTCCCATAGACCCCCATGTTCAAATACTTTACAGCAGAAATAAACATGTTTCTAGCCTGGATCCAATAAAACTTATTCTGGATATAGTTAGATTCCACCTTCATGACAATGGAATTTTTATGTAAGTTTTTAAAGTAACTTTTGCCGTGAGTGAATGAAAGTATTATTTCTTCTTCAGGTCTGCAGTTTAGCGTGTACACATTTGCTGAATATGAAAACACTCAGTGTGTGCCCACTGTGCGACTGTCAAGGATAAACAACCTGTGGCCCCCCGATATATGTCGTATGTATTATTGCTACACAAACATTACATTGCAGTTTAAGTGTCGCCAACTCCGTTTCTAACATGCAAAAAGACAGCAAAATGCGTCTGATTATTTTTAATATTTTAGATCTCTCCAATCCAGACGAGAGATCTCTCTCCCCCGTCTGTGTGCGAGGGGGCGGGGCAGTTTACACACGCAGCTGCTACATGCAGCAACACACACACACGGAGGAGATTGCGGAGAGAACGCGCTCCGAGGTGTGGTTAAACTTTACCCGTCTCGATGTGGACAATACTCGTTACCAAAAGTGGAATAAGAGTTTAGCATGTAAGGGCGGTAACACGAGCAATTTGTCAAAACATCTTGCAAAAGTGCTCCACATTCAGACGGAGAAATGCACCGGGTTCGACTGTCTTTCTAGTAGCTCTGTAGCTCCATCCACGAGTAACGTTTCCACGTCAGGTATATATTATGTATGCTAGCAGCAACACACGGAGTTAACTACATTATACAAACATGGGTTAATGATTAGAGGTAACTGAGTTATTTATTTTGTTAAAGTTTCAGCTATTCTGTTTACAATTCTGTCATCAGATTATTTAATACGATTTGTTAAAACATTGTTGTTTCTTTTGATGTGAAATATTATGTATTTAATTTAAATAAAAAGCAATGTTAGTTTTGTTCACAATTTGTTTAGTTAGTTTACCTTTTTTTTCTCTCCAAAAGAACCGATAAGAGTACTGTTAAAGGACAGGATTGATAAGCGCTATCGATAAAATTAGTAGTAGGCCTACCGTTAAAACCTTAACGATACCCATCCCTATGTGGATGTCAGTTTTACACACATTCTGAGGCCGCCGTGCCTATGTTTTTGTTTTCACTGCTAATGTATGCTTATGTTCTATTAGTGCATTAAACAATCATTAATGAAGTTTCAGCTCAGACCCCATGCTTAATATGTCTCCCCCTGGCCCACCTACATTTCTCCAGGCCCACCCACACAATAATTCCTGGTTACGCCACTGGAGCCCCTGTACTTATAGACCACATCCAGAGGGAGGCACTAATGCAACGCCAAGGAGGCCAGCTGCCGGGAAACCCCAAAGAAGAAGAAGTAGAAGGAGAAGGAGAAGGAGAAGGAGAGAAAAGTTTCGCGAGGAGCCGGAGGGAGGGGACTGCGGAGTGATAGTAAAGTAATCCGACAGCGAGCATGATCGAAACCGAACCGCAGAGCGCTCCACTGTCTGTCCCCGTGGAGGAAGAGCCACAGCCGGAGAGAAAAGTCATAGGTGGGTGAAGAGAGTCCTTCTGATAGCCTACAGATCTGTGAGGGTCAGGTGGTTCAGCACTCTTTAATCTTGACTTTGAATCCATGTTTTATGGATATGAGTCGGATAAAAAGATTTATGTTGATGCAGCATCATTTTTCAACTAATGTAAAATAAAACTTTTTCGTGTGTAATACTGTTGTTGTATTTTAAAAAGTGTCAACTTTTGCAAGGTAATGGTTATTAAAAAGTGCTAACTAATGGAGAGTATGAAGGCCAATCAATCATTTGTGTTTTTTTTTTAGAGAAACACGTGCTCTGAGTTTAACACATAGGAAGCAATACCAAACAAATTCAGACTTCTACTGTAAAACTAAAAAAGTCGTAGGTGCTTTTATTGGCAGACTTTTAATGTAATTTGGTTTGTAGTTTACCCAAAATTAGAGCACTAGCACACCTGATTCTTCCTACTTTTTTGCGCACATTTTTTGCGCAGCTTCCTTTTTGTTTCCTACACTAAGAAGGAAACAATATAAACGCTTAATATTTATTTAAGTTTGTTTAACAGTTTCAACACATGACGTACATCTCCTTTTTTATCAGCTGTCTCGCGCTGCCACCCGGCCTTTGCACGCGCACGCGCACCCTCACAGGTGCAAACGATTTAATTGATAAGATAACGTCCCAATTAAATGCATTGAGGTGACGTTTTTTTCAAGAGCATCTTCTTGTGACTGTCAAAATTCATATTTTTGTGACCACCGAGGTGTAACATAGCGTTGTTGTTTAGCATTCTCCCCCTCCCCCCCCTCCTTCCTCGTGACCTAGTGCAGACCAGGTTTCAAAGTCTTCCTGTTAATGATTGACACACAACTCTGCCCTTTCTTGTTGTAAGCAAGGCTGTCATTGATATAAGCAAGATAAGAACATGCCTATAATGTGTTCTTGGAATGGTTGTAAAACAATGTCTTATGTGAAATGTCACTGCAATACATATTTAATCATGTGCTACCTGTTATTGTAGCCACCTTGGTCCAAGGCACAGTGAAGTGGTTCAATGTGCGTAATGGATATGGCTTCATAAACAGGTATTGTGTTTCCTCAACATAATGTTGTCTGCATTATTTTACAATTTTAGTGCATCTTCAAGTTTTCTGTAACTGTCCTCAATAATTCCAAAGCTAATCAGGTTCTATTTCTCACAGAAATGATACCAAAGAAGATGTGTTCGTACATCAGGTAAGGTAAAGGGCCTTTTTGAATTAATGTACATGGAACCATTGTTTGATGTTAAATCTGTCTCCTCAGACCGCGATCAAGAAAAACAACCCCAGGAAGTTCCTCCGCAGTGTCGGAGACGGGGAGGTAGTAGAGTTTGATGTGATTGAAGCCGCCAAGGTGAGAATCTCGGGATCCATTTTGTAGTATGGCATTATGACAACAGTTTAAGATGTGTTGTTTTCTATACATTTCCCATTGCCTTGGTGTCCCACAGGGCTCAGAAGCAGCCAATGTAACCGGTCCGAGCGGTGTTCCTGTCAAAGGTAGCCGCTACGCACCCAACAAACGCCGCTTCCGTCGAAGGTTCTTCCCCAGGAGCCCAAGGCCTGATGACGAGAAAACAGCTGAGGGCCAGTCCTCTGCTGTTGAGGGCGAAGTATCAGGAGAAAACGATGCAGGGAAACCTCAGCAGCGCCGCCGGAGGCCCCGCAGACCACGGCCAGAGGCACAAGAGGTAAGCTGAAAGAAGGGTTAGCACAAGGGAAAACGACCACAACCTTTTTTGACAAAATCCCAAAGTTCAATAAGTGTCTAGCAGCTTTTTTATTAAACACAGTTTTGGCTTCTTCATCTTTCAGGGTGAGGCTGGAGAACAGAAGAACGGAGTGGGCGAGGAGACACCGCAACCTCAACAGCGCAGATTCTGGCGCCCGTACCGCAGGTGACATGACGTTTTCATTTTTATGTTTGTGAATTACAGAACTGAAAAGCTTGACTTCCATGTCCTCTGTCACAGACTGTTCCGTCCTCGTCCACCAGCTGCGCAGGCTACAGACGGCGAGCAGGCTACTCCAGAAAAGAGCCAGGAGCAAGAAGAAGTGAAGCAGCCGGAGGCCTCTGAGAGCCCCCAGACCAATGGAGAAGCAGCTGAGGACCAGAAGGAACAACGCCGCCAGACTAGACGCCGCAGGACGAGGAACTCCGAGTCCTCGACCTCGAAAGTGAGTGGTTAAAAGTATCAAGTGAGATATGAGCTAATTGTACATTTAGAGTTCAAAGTTCATAAATTCAACTCGACTTGCAAGTGCAGAGTAAATGCAACACATACAAATGAGCTTTAAAGGTTTTTTTAAATGTATTTTACATGATAAACTATGTTCTCCACCTTGCCTCAAGTCAAACAAAATGGTCCTCAAACAGGAAGTGATGTCATCAGTGTAGTTGACAGCGCAGTGTTTTACAATATGGGCTGATGCTGCACCACTAAATCAATGATCACTTTTGCTTCAATGGTGTCATGTGACCTTGTGGTCTAATGGCGCATTTCCATGGCAGCGGGTAGCCCCGTTTAATCGTCCTCAAGCGGCCAGGCCAGTTTTTGGTGGCCTTTCCATATAGCGTAGCACCGGCTAGCGGGTACTTTTTCCCTCTTTTTCTGGCCCCATAAAATCGCGGTTCTATCTGGCCAGGGCTGAACTAGTGACGTCAACACTCTCGACTGCTGATTGGTCAGAGAGAATCGTCACAAGATCGCGCGCGAGATCATCCCTAGCGGCGCATATCTAGAAGCACGCTTGCAGCATTTTTATACACAGCATTTTTGTAAACGGAGGAGCTACAAAAATGGCAACGTCAAAGAAAAGCACACTGTGGTCGACCGAGGAGGTGACGACGTTCCTACATCTCATTGGGGATGATAAAATCCAGCGGGAGCTCGACGGGAGCCCCGCCTACACTGCGTTGCTACCCCAGGTCCTAAACTGTAATGGAAATGCGCCACAGCCTCAGACGGCCAGCGAGGCGGCCTGAGCGAGGACGCTTAAACGGGGCCGCTGCAGTGGAAATGTGCCATAAGTGGTATACAATCATTTAAACCTCACTGGGTCAATTGTATTTTAGATTGAAAGCCATTTTTGAAAATGTTCCGGAAGTTTAACTCATGGTAAGCTATTGCAGAATGATACAGAGAAGTCTGCATCCGAGCCTGGTACCCCTCCTTCGACGTCCAAACCAGGTGACCTTAAGTCCACGACAAAATCACCCAAGTCGTCCCCTAAAACCTCTCCTAAACCGCGAAAATCACCCGAGGTAAGATGCTAAAACTACACTTAATTTTGTCTTCTAATTTGTATGGTTACTAGACTTTGTTTTATTGACACAAATATCTAACCTGTGTCTTTAGCCACAGCAGGCAGCTGCTACAACAGACCCAGCACCAACAGAGTGATGCTCGTGAGAGGACAGTCCTGTAACCCTTGGTAAGCAGTGGGTGAAGCAGGGTGGGGTACATGGGGGTGCGGGGTTCTACTTCCTATTCAGATACAGGAGACCTACGTTAAACTGATAGTTGGGATGTTTTGGAATTGGGTTGTATAAGGTATTTATCCATCGTCAGCGTATTGCCAAAAGTGGAGGGGGGGGGTCGGAGAAACAAGAGTCCCAGTAAGGGAGCAGAGCAATGTACTGTTCTGGATGAGAGCAGCAGCATAACATATTTAGTCCACCAACACCTACTTTATTTAGAATATCTTAACTTCTTTAACGTGCCCTTTCTGACTGGTAGCTGAAGCCGTTATCCGTGTCAAACTCAAAGCCACCAGAATCCATTCTGCTTGTGCTGTTCTCTCATTCCCTTTGTCTGCCATGTGCTTTTTTCCTTTTTCATAGTTCCTAGGGTTGGAGGACTGGACCTATTTCAGAACACATGCACTGCTCTCCCCTCCCTCCTCCAACCCACCCTGTCTCGCTGTCATACCTCCGGCCCCCACCCCTCTCATTTTGTCTTGTTGTCCTGTCTAGTCACTGATTTCTGGAAAGGGATGAGGTAGGGAAATGGGGGATAAAAGGTAGTTTTGTGTACATATTGAGACATTGTAAGTGCATCTTTAAAATAAATTATAATAGAAAATCTGCTTGGTAGCCTAGTTATTCCAACCCCCCTTTAAAAAAGGGTGTTTTCTTTAATTGGCTGGATGGGACGCATCAAGCAGTTTATAGAGGAACCAACCTTGATTTTTATTTACCTTTTTTTAAATTTGGTTGAAGAGGGGAAAAACCAAGCAGGTGTTAGGTTGGTGGTGCATTGTGGGAGTCAGTTATGTTGCCACCTCAATCCATTCTTAAAAAAACAACTACTCCCTTCATCTCCTCAGTTGAGGATAGATTGATAAAAAGAAACTTTATTTTTGTTGTTTTACTTATTTGTGTGTGCTTTTTCTTTGGAGGGGATTATGTGCAATGTCAGTAGTTGAAATGTTATTTAATAAATCATGTTGCAAATCTCAAGATGCAGTCCTTATTTCTTCGTGAATAGGGTGCACATATGACTACTTTTGTCCGCATTTGTGTAAAGTTACTTAATGCAACACAATTTATAATTCTATATAGAAATCACTGGAGACCTTCACAGGTGTTTTCAGTAACCTTATTTACAGCATCCTATTGACAGCAGCTTCATAATACAAATAACCGGTCCTCACTGAACAACCTCAATACAAATCTTCAGAAGGTAGTGATACACAACAATAAAGAATAAACGGCACACATGACAGGAAAATACAGAATAATAATCTACTCTATACAGGCAGCCCTTTGGTTGCACAACTCTCTCTAGTCTAGTGCATCAGGCTTCTGTTTACACGACCAAACAACCACTGGAGTGCATAAAGAATTGAAACACTTAGACCCTCATACCTTAATATCAACAACCAAATAAAACACTATGTACACGTGGAGTACTAAAATATAATTTCTTTAACAGTAGCATTTCTGCAGGTTGTGCAATACGTTTCTCATGATCAGAAATATATGTTGTCATTGCTTTAGCTGGGTCGACACTTCATGATTTGAAATTGCAGTTTGGCAATAAAGTATTTCAGGCAGCCCACATAAGAAATGCTTGGGTTGCCTTATTTTAAGTTCTGGGACAGTAAACACTCACAAAACCCAAATGTCATGACGTCCCTTTCAGACAAACCCTAAATTATCACAATCTGAATGCTGGCCTTGTGTTTGAATCGGTAGCATTTACACAGGAGTGTTCCCAGCTTGAGTACAAAGTATGAAAGCACACTACTTTGATGGATCTTGAAGGGGGGGGGGGTTACCTCCAAACTCCGATTAACTATAGATGTCTCTGTACATAAAGTGCAGGAATCCCAAGTCTCTCCACCTCCGTCTTCTGTCAATATTGCCACAGAGTGCATCACCATGGAATAACATCCCACCACACGCACAGGCTATGCCTCAACAATGGAGACACTTAGCTCTGAAGTACATCTTATTTCTTTAAACTACAGTAGTCTCCTCTTTGTCAAGGCTCAATTGGTAACCCAATATTGAAGTAGTACCAGGAAAGGACACTTATCACACACCTTTAACACTGCTTTGGCACAACAATCTATATGAATACATCAATTAACCTCAATATACATGTCAGAAAATAAAGTTTTAGAGTCAGGCCCACATACACAGTTCATCCCAAGCTAAACACAGTCTCATTTCCCTACAGAGAGACCCCTCAGTGGTTGCTTTCCTCCCCCAAATAGTCCAGCTCGGTGCTGGGCTTGTCCAGATCCATGTCCATGTCCAGATCCAGGTCCATATCCATCATTCCTGCAGAGCGCTGTTGGAAGTTTGCTGCAATCTGGTCGAATGTTTTGCCCCGTGTCTCTGGCACAAGGAAGAATGTGAAGATTAGGAAGACGATGAGGAGTGATGCGAAGATCAGGAAGACATATGGCCCAGTAGCGTCCTGGAAGAGGATGGGGAAAAGTACAGATTACAGTTAGAGAATGAGAAGACCATACTTATTTGTTTAGAATATCCCCAACATCATCAAGGTAAGTAATACTCACAGCAACAGATTGGAAGCACATGCCGATGATGAAGTTAGCGGTCCAGTTGGAGAAGCCGGCTACAGCCATGGCGGCCGGCCTTGGACCCTGAGAGAAGAGCTCAGCTACAAAGAACCAAGGAATGGGACCCGGACCGATCTCAAAGAAGGCCACAAAACCGAAGATGGCCAGCATGCTGATGTAACTCATCCATGGAACACGCTCCTATCAGGTGGTAGGAAAAGAGTGGTTTGTACAGATAACATCCATAACAGTAGAGGAATAATTGCTTCTCTGCAGAGACTGACCAACAGAGCGAGAGCCAAGGTCATGATGACGGCACAGATGGCCATCCCGCCAAGTCCCAGCATGTGGAGCGTCCGCCGACCCATCCTCTCTATCAGGAAGAGCTGTAGATAACAAGAAAATGGGGTAACTGAATTATTCTCAGGAGGTGACTGGATGTAAACCTTACATATTCTACTTTGGTTGCTTAAGTTAGCTTTTCACCTAGCTTGTTCTGAAATATGATTCATTGACAAAGAAAGCTAGATTATTTATTTATGCTAGCAGCTCTATTCCCTTTAAAGGTGGTGCTTTGAGCCAAATGCTACCAATGCTAACATGTTGATACTTGGCAGGTTTAATGTTGCCCATGTTTGCATGCTAACGTTTGCTATTTTAGGCCCATTAGCAGCTACAGCTTAAGCTAATAATCAAAGTTTTGACAATTCACCTTGAGGAGGATATTCATTTTTACACCAAATTTCACGCAATTTCCACACGCAACCACATGATGGTGGATCACCAGCAAATAGTGGACACACCAAAGAGCGACGCTACTACTAGCTAAAAGTCCTGCTTTGTGACCAATATTGTGACATTGAAATGATCTTGACCAGCTAAACCAAACTTGACCTATTTGGACGCAGGAATGTTTGAGAGGCAGGCACAAGAAGAACCTGTAGTGTTAAGTTATTTGCTCTTTGATAACATTGTTAAAGGTCCCATGCTTTTCTGGTTATTACCCGTCCCCTTGTGTGTTATGAAGGTTTTTCTGCATTTAAACGGTCTGCAGAGTCACAAACCCTCAAAGTACACCCTGTAGCGAGTAAAACTCTAACACAGAAAATACCTATCTATGCTGCCCCAGAACCCCTCGTTGGAGATTTTTCTTTTTCTTCCTGGGTACAGTGACGTATTGGGTATAGTGACGTTACGTTACGTGCGCGGAGCCGTTACGTTTGGACCAATCCGCGGACTTCCTCACACACATTTTCACGATTTCTCAGCCTGAGACGGCGGGACGCGGGGAGGCTGTGTGTGTGTGTGTGTGTGTGTGTGTGTGTGTGTGTGTGTGTGTGTGTGTGTGTGTGTGTGTGTGTGGTGTGTGTGTGTGTGTGTGTGTGTGTGTGTGTGTGTGTGTGTGTGTGTGTGTGTGTGTGTGTGGTGTGTGTGTGTGTGTGTGTGTGTGGTGTGTGTGTGTGTGGTGTGTGGTGTGTGTGTGTGTGTGTGTGTGTGTGTGTGTGTGTGTGTGTGTGTGTGTGTGTGTGTGTGTGTGTGTGTGTGTGTGTGTGTGGCCTAGCATTACTATACTTGTGGGGACCTACATCTGTTTACACAGTCACGTGTGGTGACTCGCCTCCCTTATGGGGACAAATTGGAGGTCCCACACAAGGCGTTTAGGACAGAGTGTGAATACACATACTAAACTCACGTCTTCAATCTGGGTTTTAATGTGTGATTGTTTTTGTATTATTTGACTTTAACTATATATTTATTTGTTGTTCCTTTCTTTTCTTTTCTCTTCACTTTATCTGTAAAGCGTCTTTGAGCACCTGTAAAAGCGCTAACAAATTAAATCTATTATTATTATTATACTATACAGAGATGCTGTATGAGAAACCAATGTGAGTTTGGAAAATTGAACAATGTAAATCTATTCTAGTAGACCTCAATAATGGAATTATGATCAGTAGAAATGGCCATGACATAAGAGACATGCTTTGGTACATAGCAGGACTGTTTTCTTCATCATTCTAAATTCACTAAAGATTAAAGTTTCAAAATGAGGTAATTTAATAAGGAAGGAGTAGAAATATTAGAAATCAGAGATATGCTACTGACCGAGACCACAGTGAAGGCACAGTTTACCACGCCTGCTCCTATGGTGGCATAGACTGGACTCTGGACTCCTGCCTTCATGAAGATACTGGTGGAGTAGTAAAAAATCTGACCAGAGGGGAAATCAGATCAGAATGACGCCATATTATACAGCACTGATTCACTTTCCTTTTTGAGACTCTATGCAAAGTGAATTGAAAACATTCAAGAATAATGTGATATTTCTTGCTGTGAAGTTGAATTTAATAACACGTACTGCATTGACCCCAGACAGCTGCTGGGAGAGCTGCAGCATGATGGAGATCATGATGGGCTGCCGGTAGAGCTTAGAGCGAAAGAGCTCCAGGATGGACACCTTCCTCTCCATGTCCATCTTCCTCTTCTCTTCCTTCATCTCCGCCAACATACTGCCCACTTCCTGTCTCCCCGTTAACCTCCTCAGGCCTGCACAAAGGAGACATGTAAAGCGTGATATCTAAGAGGACTGTATGTTTGATTAACATATTCTATTTGAGTTTTGGGACATTTAGACACCTGTTCTAATACATTCAGACCCAGAAATATTACGTGATGTCTTCTCGTACAGCATGGTTGGAGATATTGGCTGTAGAGATGTCTGCCTTCTCTGAGATATAATAGGGCTAGTTAGCACATTGGCTCAAAGCAGGAAAATAATACATTAAAAACTCAACAGCAGTTTCTCTTTCCTGATATAATGATCCGGTTTCTCAATATAATCAACTTGTTGTAAGAAATTCACGTAGTAACTATTTTTCTTTCAACTGGAGTTCACCTTCCAAACATACCACAGCACATAAGAAAGTGTGCATCTACAAGTAGCTCATTCTTTCTTGTACAGTTTTGTAAAAAAAAAGGTAATAATGCCATTTTGAAACTGCTCATGTTTAGGTTTGTGGATTATCTTAAATGGGCAGGTCATGATTTTTTAAAAGAGACATTCCCGTAGAGTTATTAAAGTATTTTGTGGCACTACGAGCACCACAAACGAAGTGTCATCTGGTTCCTTTATGATCGATAGAAGACAGACATCTCTACAGCCAATATCTCTAACACTTATCATCTTGCTCACCTCTCTTAGCTTGGTGCTCCTGGCAGCGGACGATGTAGAGGAAGCGGGGGCTCTCGGGGCAGAAAGGCAGAAGAGCCATCTGAAAAACAGCTGGAACGATTGCTAAACCCAACAGAATTGGCCACAAATGTTCAACACCCAGTAAGGACTCCAGACCAAGGATCTGCAAAGAGAGTGGGATCAAGTGTGAGGGAATAGGAAATGAAACTATACTAATACTATACTAATAAGTAAGGGCTATTCCAAAATATGCAGACAAAAGAGAGAAAAGTTTCATAATGTTTGCAACATTAATATCAGGGTGTGCTGTCCTACCTGTGCTATGAGAATACCAATGACTATAGCCAGTTGGTGCAGTGTCCCCAACGCCCCTCGCAGACTCGTAGGAGCTATCTCCCCCACATACATCGGAGTCAAGCCTGATGCCAACCCTGCAGAGAGAATAGGTTGGATGAGAAAAAAAAGAGTAGCCGTTACTGCAATGTACTTATAAGTAATACGTAAATTAAACAAATGAAAAATAGAGAATAGCGGATCTCTCACCGCAGTAGAGACCGATTACAAAGCGGCCGAGGATCAACATTTCAAAGGAGCCGCAGAGCTTGGACAACCCCATCAGACTTCCACCAACGAAGGCAAACATGTTGTTTATGAGCATTCCTTTCCTCCTGGAGAAAAACACAGACAAGCATCTTTGTAGAAATTCCCCAGACATGAAATTGTACTTTGACATAAGTCAAAGGATCTCAGAGAGTCTTGCATTTGGAACACAGATATAATGGGTCTTCAACATACGTTATAATGGTACTAAATGAATTAGACAGACCTCTTTTAGCCTCCAGAGAGCAGTGTTGGTCAACAATATTGAAGGCTTTCGTTAGTAGCGTAATCATTGTCTGATATTAATAGTAATTGTTAATTGTGACTTTAATAGGACATATTTGACTTTATTTCAATTAAATTGTTTTTGATCCTTTCTTACAAATCATTATATTTTAAAGATCCTACAAGCCTTTTTTGCTCTGCTTTGAATACTAATTATACTGATAATAATAATAATAATAAATGATATTTATATAGCGCCTTTCAAGGGACCCAAGGCCGCTGTACATGGTGGACAAACAAAACAAACAGACAATCAAAGGATAAACAAAAGATAAAGGAAGCCGGGGGACCAAGAAAAGGCCAGGGTGAACAGGTGTGTTTTTAATGATGGTTTGAAGATGTCCAGGGGGGCAGCATTATGGATCTCGGCAGGAAGTACATTCCAGAGGGTGGGGGCCGCAACACTGAACCCTGTCACCAACAGTTCGGAGGTGAGAGCGGGGGATGGAGAGCAGACCCGTGTCTGAGGACCGCAGACTCCGAGAAGGGGTGTAGGGATGGAGGAGGTCCGATAAGTACTGGGGGGGCGAGGGTATGGAGGGACTTGTACTTGAGGAGGAGTGTTTTGTACTGAATCTGGGACTTGACCGGCAGCCAGTGTAGGTGGATGAGGGTGGGGTGATATGTTGCCATGGCTTGGTGCGGGTGAGAAGCCTGGCGGCAGAGTTCTGAACGTATTGGAGCCTGTCCAGGGTTTTGCTGGGAACCCCGGACAGGACTCCATTGCAGTAGTCCAGACGCGATGTGATGAAGGCGATATGTTTATTTACCGACAACGATGATCAGTTGCCTTGTTAAGAATTTGGAAAAATTACATCTACTTTCTCTTCCTGTATCCTTTACATCCAAAATATATGCCAAACATTTCCAAAAACATATCTGGAAAATGGTGGGAAAATAAAATGTGTGTATAATTTTAGAAAATTATGTGAAAAATGTGAACGTTCTTCAAGTCGCCTTCTGCACATAAATCATTCTGCACAGCAGTAAAACCTGTGCCCCCCATATTTCCCTCTCCACTGTGTCTCACCCACCCACTCTTCTTTGTGCACTGGAGACTTAGGTTGCATCTAAATCCCTTTGACTTCAGAGTTCGACGCGGTTCCCACTGTCTTCAACAGCCAAATCGATGTCCGCTGCTTTTTTAGGAAGACCTTGTCCTGAGTGCACCGAAGCTGAATGCTCCCGCCCCCCAACCCCTCCTGACCCAGTGCTGCCAGCTCTGTTTGGATCCCCTTTCAGTCAGTTCAAAATATGGGCTGCAATCCAGCTCACATCCCAGCTCAGGTTACAGAGGGAAGCTTGGTAGACAAGGAACATCCTGGGAAGAGTTTCCCCTCAGTGACTACAGGCTGGACATTGGGATCCATTTTGGATCCATGCAGAGGTGGAAAGGAGACCCTGATGTATCATGACTCAAATATTTGGCCACTGACATATTTGTAAATGTACCTGACTGTCCAAAAACAAAGAAAGCATGGACTCAGAAAATAATTGAGTGGATTAACTATACAGTATGTACATTTTATAATATTCTGGTAATCAAGGTTTATTTAGGTGCGATGCAGTTTAAAGGCATTTCTGTTTACATTGATATATCTCTGTTTTTGCACAAATAATAAAAATAGTAATATGCATTTAATCTAAATGGGGCCTATGGATTGTATTGGGCAGCATATTGTTGATTGTCCTACTCACCTACCTAAAAAACCCTGAATGTACAATTTTAATGTAATAAATCAGTTGAAGACTGGAGGATATCAAATATTTTTGAATTGTCCGAATAGGCTCAGGTTCATTTAAAAGGACATTGTACAAATCAACCTGGTCTCACCAGAATGCGTGACTCCACCACGACTCCTTAACACCGCATTGCGTGCTGGAGTCACGAACTTTGCTACATTTCCGTGTCTGCACCACACAAACAACCCCAATGTAAAGTGAATGAGGCTCCTTTGTCATGGTGCACGCACGCATTTCGACAACGTCCAGCAGTGAGCTTTTATTCTATAAAACGTTTTAAAAATCTACTGTATAGCTTGTAGTAACTCACGGGAGGCTTCTTTTATTTTATTTGTATTCAAAATAATTTGTATTTTTTGTCAGAATGTATTATGGTGCATTAGTTACGAATTTTTGTTCTCAAAAAACAGTGCATTGTGTGTAATACAACTGTGATTTTTATTAAATTAGTTAGTTTTTAAGGAAGGCCAGAGCTTCAGCTGTGTCAAATAGATTGTTCCCTTTAGTTAACGTTTTTTAAAAGAACATTATATTCCAATTTGATCATGTCCCCTTAGTAGTGTAGTGTCTTCGGCCATCCTAAACTGAACAAATATTTGTTTCTCCGAATCGAAGGGGAAAATTACAAAAGCATTGTACACAATTTAAACCAATCAATGTTGTGTATCAACAAGGATAATCTGGTGTTTTTGAGTTGATGAGTAGTGCAGATATCACTGTAAAATCAATCGACAGTAAGGAGAATACTTACTTCTGGGTGTAAAATCCTGCGTTATCCAATGGGAATGGAGGCTCACATTGCTCTCCGTAATACAATAAAGGGGACATGATCAAATCGGAATATAATGTTCTTTTAAAAAACGTTAACTAAAGGGAATTTGCATTACAATTTTCATTCTGGTGAAATCAGGTTGGTACAAATATCTCCACAGTAGGAAAACCTAAATCATTGTTGCATCCTGTGTGTTTCCCTACCTGCCCAGCCACTCGGAGACGAAGCCCACACAGAAGGAGGACAGCATGCCACCGATGGAGAAGATGGCCACGGACAAGGACCAGAGGGTGGTGAGGGTCCCCGCTGGGATGGGCTCTCCATACCGCTGGATCCATGTTGAATTGTACTCCTGCTCAATGATCTGCACAGAGGTGAGAGGAGACCCGGAAACACGTTACCCTGGATCCCAACTACTTAGGAGTTAAAGTCTCTTTGATAGCCTACATGGTTTGTGGCCCTGATAACTGGGATTGAAAGTTAGCATTTGTGAATGTAATTATTTGATTGACATCAAAGGCTGATTTCCAAGCATCAATCCTTTTTGGGGTTGACAAAAATGTGTCAGTAGCACAGAGTCTTTAAAGCTGTAAAGTACAAATACAAAAAGCTGGTGGTGGCGAAGTCCATAGGGACTTGGCTTGGCAACTGGAAGGTAACCAGGTCAAGTCCCGGAAAGACCAAGTGCTACCGAGGTGTCCCTGAGCAAGGCACTGTTCCCTACACTGCTCCCGGGCGCCGTACATAATGGCAGCCCACTGCTCCTAACACTAGGATGGGTCAAATGCAGAGAAACCATTTAGTTACATAGTACCTGTACTACACAATGACAATAAGTTGAATCTTCTTCTTCTTATTAGAAAAAGTGTCCTAAAAACATGCTTATATTTCCGAAAAATATACATTTATTTTAATATAGGCTCATGAGCTGGAACTGCATTGAAATAAATGCAAAGGGTTTATCAACAAAGTAAAAGTAAAAAAAATGGGAGGACAATCCATTAGTTGAGCAAAGTGCAGAAAATAAAATATGTTGTGTTTATTAAAACACATGTTTTATTTGTATTGAAACAACCAACACTTGGTAGCCTCTCTCAGCTGTATTGTTACGGGTGACAAAACCATCAGACATAGACACAGCGGCTCAGCTTCTATTCTAGGTTTATTGGCTCTGTGAAACTCCGTCAGCTGGGGGGGGGTTTGTAGTTGAGTCTAAAGATAGGCCAACACCGAGTCAGAGAAACTCACCTGACATGGCTCGGGTTCTCTGCATCCATTCACCTCTAAGACTATGTCACTAATGTCCAACAAATGTGTTCACTGTTTTATGTGACATATTTATTAAGTATTTATTGACACATACCAGTCCTTATAATAGGGCAACATGCATGTAGGATGAAGTCATAAATCACATATTTCTCACATGCAGTACGAGCATGCCTTCATTCTGGAACACCTCGTGTGGTTGCAACATGAGCAGCAAGAGCATGTCAGGTTTGCAAAAATCGTGTGCCTCCATCTATATATAATATATATTCAGTGTTTAATGCACAGGCTCCATAGGTTTGTGCAGCACTATGTTGCATCCCAGATCTGACAGTAAACTAATCCAATAACCCCCCTTTTCCTCATAAACAAAGCATATACCCCTCTTTGCAGTTACACAAGACAGGGTTTGGCATGGCTGTTTTTCCATAAACACAACTAAGATGCTCCATAAACTTGCTTTGCTGTTTCATAACTCCCTTGTATTTATATCAATGCATCATGTGCCAGGAATGTATTGTCATTTTCCAAGTGTATTTTCTAAACACCATTGTCACCGTTTGAAGCAGCATTATCAAATCAGGAAAATACAAGAAACAGCTGAGTTGACATCTGGTAAAATGTCACGGCCTCCCGCCTTAAACAACAGAACTCCTTTGAACACACCTTCTTGATGTAATGTAGATTAGCACCAGTTTGGCAAGATTGTATAGGATTTATTGGCTGACTCTGACCATCGTCTGAGCGATCAGTGCTTCATTTGTACCTTCTGCGGTGCATTGATGACGCCAATGTTGTATCCAAAGCCCAGAGATCCCAGGACAGCCGTGAAGACCGAGAGAACGAAGGTTCCAGTCACTGTCTGAAGTACAAAGAAACAAAATACAGAGAGGTAGAAACACATATGTCAGAACATTAAGCGTAAAGTGTACTATGGACAACTTGGATTCATTTCTGTACTGTAGCTCTACTCTCGCCAACAATTGACTATATATAACTGTGATCCTGATGAGAACAGATCTCTCTCTTTAACTTCCCTCATGTTTCCCAGCAGGCTACAAGCAGCTGTCTCCATGGTGACAGATGAGACGACCTTCGGGACATTGGGTCTTCCCCTCAAAGGGTGTTTAAGTCTTAAAGATACCTTTCATTAACCTGCATGTAAGTTACAAAACAGCCTAATGCTAAAAAATGAACAGTTTGACAGAACAACGTGGTGATTTTAAAAGCTTTGGAAAGGCTCACAAAGTCTTTGAAGACACACCCAGCGTGGCTTACTGTAAAGTTGACATTTTGATGATGTGGGCCTCCTGACAACAACAATGTCATGTGACTCTAAACTCAAATGTGGGCCAAACTGCCTTTTCGTATTGTATGGTTTCAGTGGATTATTATTTGCATGTAATATGTGTGTAGTACACTGGCTTGACTTTGCTGTGTTTGAATCCCCAGATAAGTGCTGTTTAGTGTTCATGGACCAAAACAAAAGTTTCTTGCAACATAAAAGTTCAAACCTCAGGAGCCGTCAGTTATGCTCTACTACACGTAATGGTAACTGCTTTTCATTAAAAATGACATAGTTGAATGCTCGGTAATTCATTTACTTCTCACTTATCATGAATAAATCTGATTCCTTAGATCTCATAAAGTGTGTTTGCTTTTTGCTTTGTTTAAGTTTCCACTATTTATTTTACACTGTAGGACTAAGTTAGCAAATGTGCCCACATCCATGGAGCATCAACCTGTTTACAGATGGTGTTCTAAGATAACTCTCTATTGTTTCTAGATTTGAAATTAAACTGTGCAGAATCCCAGGAGGGACACCTAAGACTTATTCAGACATCCACCTGACCTATAAAGCATTTCTTAAAAACAACTTCTGGTAGCATACAACACAGGCATTGTTTATGAGGGAGGTGAAAAGGAACCGATCAAACTAGGAGGCCTTTAACAACCCACAGCACTCAGCTCTGACCTGTCAACTCGCACATTTGGTTGGCCAAGGTCACTGCTCAGGACTAAATAGGGCTAAACTCGTTCAGATCAGGGCTGACTTTGTGTTGTTACTGGATGTTACAGAGGACATTGTTGTTGATATTATCATTTTTAGACTATGTTAGTGAGAAAATAGGCCATGTCTTTGTTTACTGTCAACGTTGACACAACACAACATGTTCTAGATCTGGCGAAAGAAATTATATTTATACTATTTTAATTTTCCGATAATTTTTTGGACAACGTGTTTCATTATTTATTGGATTATGTTAGGCAAATGAAATCCGGTACATATATATTAAATGATGTTCTCTAACAGTCTTTGCGTTCTACCCAGATTAAACCGTGCGTACAATCTCTCCAAATACAAATGCGCACCGAACAAAATGAAGGCTTTCCTTCGCTTTTGCAAACTGAAGGCAGGTCCAGCCACATGTAACATTTGTGAAAAGCACTCTAAAAATCATTACCTCCCCTCCAAGTTGCTGAAACCCGGCCGGCATGACTTTGGCAGCTCCAGGCACAGAGCAGCAGTCGATGACAGATGCGTCTGGTGCCAAATGGAGACACGTGAAACTCCCTCAAAAGTACAACAAGCCCCGACTGAAACGTTTGGTACTTCAGCAACAAAAAGAGGTCTGAAAGGTAAAATCCAAAAGAGAATCCCGAAGCGATCAGCCTGGTCCTCCTGAGCTGCAGGGTGTCCTCTCTTCTTCTTTCAACTTTGTGTTGTGTCCGTCCAGCTTGGATAGAGTGACACCCGCACACCGATTGCACGCCTCTCTTCGTATCGAGAGGGAGGGGGGGGGGGGGGGGGGGGGGGGGGGGGGGGTCGGGGGTGTGGCTGCACCAGGCCATAGGGGCCCAATGGGTTGATCTTGAGGTCGTTCAGCAGAGGTCGAGACGCCAGCAGGAGGCCTTTTTAACCTTAACTACTATTGGCTAACCATGAAGTGCAACAGAAAACTTTCTTACAGACAGTAATAATTTATCCCAGTAGCTCATGAGCCAGAGGTTTGCTGATGGCCAAATTTGGTATCAATGTTTATAAGCCTTGTTGCATACAGTTGTCATGCATTTAAAAGAATTCAGTGCTAAAAAGAGACATTTGAATACAATGATGTGGCACATCTAAATCTTTTTCTGTGATCATGAGATGCAAATTGGCAATCATATGTTAAATCACAAATCTGTGAAGCAACCTCCAATAGAATGTATGTTATCATTGTACCGGTGTTGGACCTCAGACGAACTCAAGTCAGTGTCCAACAGCTATCTTCTATGACTCATCATTTCTCGTACACAGGGGCTCGTCTTTTGACTGTCATTGTCTGTCCTCTCAGCAGCCATAAATCCCTTTCTATTTCAGATCACATGCCAATGGGGTCGCACACCACGTTCCCCAAACCCTCCCCCTCCAAACAAAGCTTAATCCTCCTCCAGCAGGCAACAGGTGGACCCTAAATTTGGGCCATGCCACCCGAGTTAGTGGTGTAAATGTTGTTAGGGGAAGTTTGGGGATGGAGAGACGGTGTGTCCGAGGCGGGGATTAGGGGGTGTGTTGTGGGAGGGTTACACTGGGCGGGAAAAGGACAGATATGCCAAAGAGCTCAGTGGAAAAATATCTGCTCTAGATCTCTTAAACAAATGATTCAATACCATCCCCTCGCTGACACACCTCCACATCACGCCACGCTTGCCGACTTTGCCTTTTCCTGCTCACATTCGAACATTGAGAAAGAGAACCTGACACCCGTCATGCAGACCCAAGGGGCCCCAAGCATAGTCATGTGGGTCAGTGTGACTATGACTAAATGTAGAGAAACTTTACACCATCAGAACAGTGGCGTAGAAGCATCACCAATATAGTTTAAGGGTTCGTGTGCGCAACCAGGGGCAGGGAGAGATTTTCAAAAAGTATCACGTGAATTCATAGAGAGAGAGCCAAGAACAAGAATAGAACTACAAGTACTGACTGAGAAAATCTTATAAATACGCGTACAGGCACAACTTTGCTCGATTTGGTCAATATTTGTAACCAAATGCACTGTACATGCTCAGCCCTATTTCACAATGCATAATGTCACCTGCTATCCCCAAACACACCTCACACATCATGTATTTGCCGTCTATTACGCACCAAAATGTCATGCCCAAATGTATGTGTGTGTGTGTGTGTATGGTTGGCCAGGTCAGTCAGTTCAAAATCATGTTACACTGAAGTCGCGTGATGGAAGGCAGGTGTTGCACGTGTGGTCAGCGTCACAGTGTGGGACAGCCAATCACAGTCACACCAAATTGCATGTCAGTCCAGTCATCTGCTGTGAGAAAAACTATAAAATCATATGTTTAAAAACCTCAGACACAAATAAATGATGGGTTACTTTATCGATACAATGAATTACCATCAAATAAAACGTTTACTAAACTGCAGATCACCAACTATGATTTTACAAAGTTCAAAAAGAGGTAGGCTATAGATGTGAATTCAGTTGACTAATTTAATGGCGCACTTCCACTGTGCAGCGGGTAGCCCCGTTTAAGCGTCCTTAATCGTCCTCAAGCGGCCAGGCCAGTTTTTGGTGGCCTTTCCATATAGCATAGCACCGGCTAGCGGGTACTTTTTCCCTCTTTTTCTGGCCCCATAAAATCGTGGTTCTATCAGGCCCAAGCCCCCAGGAAGTTCGCCGGAGTCTGATGAGAATATTCGTTGTGGCCAAACGGCGGTACTACACTTCCTTTAGGTTGCTGGGCCCGGAAACACTTTTTCCCATTGACTTACATTGGGAAAGAGTGGTCTGTAACTCGTTGGATAATTTAAAAAAAAACTAAATAAACAACCCAGTATAACAATAACAACGGACCCATATCGCCTTATTGCCATCCCACGGAGCTGTAATAATGGATATATTTCACATGTTTGCTGTAATTCATCATTTGTAAAATATTATACTACATGGGCTGTATGATGTAAATGTTGTACCGTAAATGTTGTATTAAATAAAGTTAATATTACCGACGTTAGATTAACATCCCTATAGCTTATTATTGCACTAAGAAGCTTATTGCACTGTATATATATATATATATATACAGTGCAATAATTTTTTCATGCTAAATGAAGCTCTGTTGGATATCACTAGATCCTGTTACAGCGTAATATAAGTACATAACGATTGATGTGTACATTAGCATAATTACTAGCTAGCCGCTAGCTGCTAACTGCCGCCTCGTTAATATCAAATCCATCATAATAACAATCCATTATCATGCTGTCATGAACGCGCAGTGCTGTTACGTGTACGCAAATTGACGTGCTTGATGTGAACGGACAGCACCCATAGACACGCCTAGGGGCGGATCTACCAGGGTGGCATGGGGTGGCCACTGCCACCTTAAACAATAGCCTTGCCACCCCAGCTGCCACCCCAGTTGGCATCTTTGTTTTGAAAGAAAAGTTGTGGCTCATCGGACATTTATGAGAGAAAGTCTCTAATGTCCGAGTGCAAGTGAATGCAGCACAAGATGCACGTCATGTAACCCCTCCCCCCGGTCCTGGCGCGAGAGTGGAAATATGATTGGTGGCGAATTCACTTGAACGTGGGGACGGCGCTAAACGAGAAGCCTTTCGGACCCAAGCACTGAAGGAATGAGGTATTTGCGGTCTACACTGACAGAGAAGAGACTGTCAGTTTGGCTGTACTCAGCATTGAATCAAAACGCACTACAGCTGTTGATCTTAATAAGTTTGTGAGGCGTTTTGCTGAACAAAATAGTAATCGCCGCATTCAGCTGTAATAGACATGCCAACTTGATGCTCTGCTCACGGATGACTCGATGAGAATAACAAACTGTTAAGATGATGACCTTGTATGCGTGTATATATATTTTTAACCCTAACTGATGCAGTTAGTCACTTCTTTAATGTTTGTTCTTTCTGATGTAAAGTCAAGGTTGTAACTGTATATCAATAATGATATAATTACTTGTTTTTCAAATTTGAAAGAGGGTGAGCAAGCATCTTGATGAACATTCATCATTAACTCCTCCAAAAAATATAGTTTATTCAATAATAAATGAATATGTGAATCATAACAGTTCTTCACTATATCTGTAAAGCGTCTTTGAGCACCTGTAAAAACACTAACAAATTAAATCTATTATTATTATTATTATTATTTATTAACAGTGATTGACAGCTGATAGGAATAATATGGTTGTTAATATTATCATATTCATTCAGACAAACATCGATGAGACAGTTAATTAATGTACTTATTGCAGCAGTCTGCATAGATTTGGTTCCCCTGCTGGTCTAAGAGTGAGACAAACTCATTCAGTTATTGTTCAGTTAAAATTCATTAAATTACGTCTGCCACCTTATATGTAAGGCTTTACTGATGTGCCACAATAATATCACCTATGTGATTGAGTTAAAATATTAATATTGTGGCTTTCCAAGTTAACATTGATTGTAGGGGTGTAACGGTTCACAAACATTTCGGTTCGGTATGTACCTCGGTTTTAGGTCACGGTTCGGTTCGGTACATTTTCGGTACAGCAGAAAAAATTATCACAAAACATTACATATTTTTTAAAAATTATTATTAAACTGACTAATGTATTCAAATAAATACAAAATATAGTAAAATAAACATTAAGGTGCAGCATTTCGATGAACTGAAATCATCTGTATTTGAACTGTACTAGCACCTAAGCAGTCAGCTTGACATTAGGACTTGCTTGTCATTGTATTTTCACGTTGTTTAAAGAAAGATGAACTTGTCCACATTGCTTGCTGAAAGGGCAGATCTGCTGGCACTAACAATGTCTCCTGCTGTGGAGAACACCCTCTCTAGGGACAGAGGTAGCAGATACAGCCAGGTAGCGCTTTGCTAACATGGCAACATAAGGATATTTGGCGTTTGTAATAGCTTTGGCTCGGTCTGAACTTTTTGCAAGTGGTGGAGGCTTACATGCTAGTGGGAGTTGGGTTTGCACTTCAGTCTTTTTTCTTTTGGTACCGGTGATATTCATATTCGGGTGATGCCTTTTCAAATGAGTGTGATGTATTGCCAGCCGCGTAACCAATGTTAGTTGAACAATGCAGACAAACAGCTTTGGTTCGGTCCACCTGTCTTTATCCGTCATCCTTGTACGTAACTGCGAAAACAAAATGTTCCCAAACCGGAGACTTCAATGATGCTGGAGGATTTTCAGCTCAACTTTATCTGCATTCGCCATTTCGACAGTTCCTCAAATTACTGACTAGATTTGAACGCATCCCTCTGACCAGCTCTCATAGTATGCCTCTCGTCCAATGAAATGACTTGGTCCCTCTATGATATATACCTGAGATTACTTCCAGAAAGTTGTTCATGTTCTCAATTTTTTACTTTTAACGCTATATTCGTTCGGTACACACGTGTACCGAACACACGTGTACCGAACCGAAGGGCCCGTACCGAATAATTTCAGTACGGGTACGTGTACCGTTACATCCCTAATTGATTGATATGATTGCGATTTAAATCAGCATATACTTCTGTCAGGGGATGCCACCCCTCAAAATCTCCTGCCACCCTCTTGCCACCCCATGAATATTTGTCTAGATCCGCCCCTGGGCACACCCCGTACTAGAAAAGTCGGGTGTAGCCAGTGGCGCAGTGCCATTACGCATTTCATAGTGACCATCACTCTCCGCGCGCCATGACGCGCGGGGTCCAATCTGAGGGCAGCTACCCAGCGCTGAAACTCCCTCATGTGTAAGCGTCCCAGTCGTACCACCAGAATGGCTGACGCCATGAGCCCCAGCAACCGCAGACATGACCTGAAGAGAACATATTTGCGTGGCTGGAAATGAGCGAGGCAAGCCCTGAAGGCTTTCACTCTCTCTGCTGACAAGCGGGCTGTAAAGGGCACCAAATTCAGGCGTAGGCAGTGCTGGAATTGGGCCGGTACTCACCGGTACGCAGTACCGGCACTTCTGGTTCTGACCCATGGAGTACCGGCACTTCTTGCTCAGTACCGGCATGCTGGCGGTACTCCGGTACTCATGCACCGTGCCAGTACTCAACACTCTCCCGCCGTTCTTATTATACATCCATATATATATATACAGCCGCCCAGTACTCAGTAGATGCGTCATGAGGTGCCGAACGGACATTCTCATCGCTCTAACCGCTGGAGTTTCACAGCGGCTGTCAGCTGTTTACTCCTGTCTTTCAAACAGAACGTGCTGGAGAGGGGGCGGGGCTTATCTTCTCCATGTAAATACTGTGGTGGAAACGACTATGTCAAAATTAACCTATTTGACCGTGATTTAATAGTAATACACGTTTCAAAATAATAATAATAATAATGCCGAAGTAACAACATACTGAAAACTGTTAGTAAAACCATGTTTTAATGCTTTACAATTTACATACCTAGATGCACGTGTGTTGTGTTTATGCAGTGCAACTCCCACCCAGTGGGTGGCTATGTAGAGTGATAGAACAGAGCAGGCACGCCCCCGAGAGAAGGAAAGCAAGTCACGTCACAAATGAGCATTTCTAAAATGTTAGCTTGGATTAATAAAAGTGCAAAAAGACAGCGGTTGTCGCCGGAAGAAACTTCAAATACAGAGAATGCTGTGCCTGTGTTGGAAATTGTGTCTGATGGGGAGCTTTCTTTGGTTGATCCTCCTGCTCCAAGTTCTAGTGCATTAGCATTAGCACTAGCTCCGCCGCCTCCTCCAGAGCCTCTAACGTTAGCTGCTGCTGGCGCAACTGCCACCACCAACACCGGGCAAAGCGATGCACCTGACTGCTGGACAACGGACCAGGTGCAATATTTTTGCAAGACCAATGCATGGCTCCTTCTTAAAGATAAGAAGCTAGGATGTCGGATATGCAGAGATGTCAAATATTTGGGAATGGACACTGGACAAGGACTGAAACTGTCAACTGAATGGGGTGAGTGTGCAGTGTCTCATTTCGGTGTTGACAAGGGCAAACAACAAGCTAGCCTGAGAAAAAAAATCAAAGAACATAAAGAATCACAAGCCCATGTAAAAGCTGCTGACATCCTTACATCTGCTTCACGTGAAACTATTCAACATCAAGTGCAGTCTATGCATAAATCTGAATTAGACACCACTATCAGAGTTTTTCGAACGGCATATAAAATTGGCAAACATAGCCGGCCATTCACAGACATGCCAATTGATTTGAATGTACAGAAACTGAATGGGCTGAACGTGGGCAGGGTTTTGCACTCCAATAAAACCTGTGGCGAAATCATCGACCACATAGCTCATGAGCTGAAGAAAAAAATGCAAAAGACATTACAGAAAACCAAAGAAAACTCTGTGTTTTGGTCGATGAATCTACCACTATTAGTGGTAAAACGGTGCTTGTTGTGTGTCTACGCTCAGCATTAGCTGATGCTGAGCCCGAAACGTTTTTTTTGGGAGCTGATCGAGTTGGATGGAACAACGGCTGATGACATCACAAAGGCGTTAATGGAGTGTCTTGGAAGAGATTTTAACGAGGACTTTTTAGGTCAGTGTTTCGTTTCTTTTGCATGTGATGGGGCTTCAGTCATGCTAGGGAAGAGAACAGGCGTTGCTACCCAGTTGTGTAGTAAATTCCCAAGCCTGTTTGTGTGGCACTGCTCCAATCATGTCTAGAGCTGGCAGTTGGGGATGTGGTCAAGGAGGTCTCAGGGCTCAATCATTTCCAGATCTTTTTTGACAAACTCTATTCCTTGTTCCATGCCTCCCCCAAAAATCAGAGGCAGTTAGCGCAGTGTGCGCAAGCAGTCGGACAGCGTCTCCTGGTGATAGGGCGTGTTTTGTCCATCCGCTGGGTGGCTTCAAGTGAAAGGAGCGTCAGAGCAGTCTGGGAAAACTACCGAGTGCTTCATGATCACTTCACAAATGCTGCAAACGACACGAGCAGGGATTCCAGAGACAGAGCAAAGTACAAGGGCCTGGATGATGTGCTCACATCTGCAACGTTTGTCAGCAATCTGGGACTGATGTACGATGCGCTCACAGAGCTCAGCGACCTCTCTCGGCAACTCCAAAAAAGAGAGATGACACTGCCTACAGCAGATAGGCTCTTAACTCGAGAAATACGAGTTTTTGAATCCATGGTCACCATGCCTGGCCCACACATGACTACAGTTCATACAGCTCTAGCTGAGAAGTCCTTCAAGGGTGTTGCCCTGCGTGAGAATGGCAGGCTTGTACAGATTCATGCAGGTCAGTTTTTCCGCAGTATGGTAGAGAATCTGAGACACAGAATGACTTCCACAACCTCCTCTCATGTCAGCACAAGAGAAATCCCATTACATGGCCGGGAGGCCCGGGACAATCAGCTAATCCAGGACATGAAAGTTATCCATCCTGGAAGTTGGCCTGAAGAGGAGTTAGACGTACAGTATGGGGACGTAGAGGTGCTACGTTTGTGCGAAGTACTGAAAGTGGACAGAAGAGAGACTGTTCAGGGCTTTCGCGAATACAAGGAAACCAGGGCATCCCGTACACCTGCTGCCATGGAGCCTCTACTGAAAGCAGTCCGAACCATCGCTGTCTCCACTAGTGAGTGTGAGCGGGCATTCAGCTGCATGAACGATATCCTTACTGCAAAAGGAATGCTCTCTCTGTCAGCCGACTGTCCAGCCTGGTTTTCATTAAATGTAATGGACCATCACTAGGACAGTTCAATCTGGAACAGTATGTGAGGTCCTGGCTGGCAAAGGGAAGGAGAAGTGCTGATGAAAGAGCCTGTCCAGCTCCAGCCCCTGATACTGATGTCCCCAAGGCCTTCTGGAGCCTTTTCTAACAATGTGAAGTATATTGCAAAGCAATGAGCAGCAGTGAGAAGACTTTTGGCATAATGTGCCGATTTGTACAGATCCTGGAGATAGAAGGACTTCAGACCAACCAGGGAGTTATCTGATCAGCTTGGTGTTCAATGTAACTCTTTACCATGGCTCAGACTTTGTTACTTGCAGTTACAGTTTCTCATTTTAGATTGTGCAAATTTTGCATTTGTTTTTACATGTTCTTTGTTCATGCTCTTTATCATTTTTCTGAGTTGGAAAGTTAGATTGCATCATAGTTTACTTTATACATATTTGTATTCTTCAGTGGTGAAGTATATTGCAAAGCAGCTCAGCCATGTGAGAAGACTTTTGGCACTTTTTCGTTTTTCGTTTTCTGAGTTGGAAAGTTAGATTGCATTCAAAATGTACAGAAATACTTAATTTTGTTAAAGCTTTTTATAAAAAATGCTTCTGACCAGAGCTTTGTTTCCTTGTCATTAATGTTGAACACCACCAGAGGGGCTCTCACCTGAAAGGTCTCTGCTTCATGTGTCTTCAGCAGAAGATCTAGACTTTGATTGCTATATTTTCAGTTAATATTGACCTTTCTGAGCTTTAGCCATATCCGCTGCCTATCATAAAAAATGTTAAGTACAGTGAACCTTTCTAAAATATACAGTAGTAAAGAGACAAACCCACCAGCATTATAGTAGCCAAATTCTTGTTTGTGGGCTGTATATATAAAATTGACTTGAAAAAGTTGCTGATTTTAGAGTACTGGCACCTTTTTCATTCCAATTCAAGCACTGGGCGTAGGCCCAGGAAGAGTACAGTCTGGGCTGGGGACAACATGCTCTTTTCTGTGTTATTACGAAACCCAGGTCGAACAGGTGTTTTACGAGGACATTCGTCTGCGTAATAGCCTCTTGCTCCGACCGTGCGAGAAGGGGCCAATCGTCCAGATAAGTTGCCAGGCGAATACCCTGTTGTCTTAACGGGGCTATCGTGGCTTCCGTACACCGTACAAACACTCGCGGACTGAGAGACAGACCGAAGGGAAGTACTCTGTACTCGTAACAGACAGCCTGAAAGGCGAACCTCAGATATTTCCTGTGTGGGTAATATACTGGGAAGTGGAAATACGCATCTTTCAGGTCGACTGATGTGAACCAGTCGTTTTGGCGCACGAGACGCAACAGAGATGTGTGAGTGAGCATTCTGAATTTGTATCTTTTGAGATATTTGTTCAGAGCCCTCAAATCTAGTATTGGCCGAATTCCGTTCTCTCCCCGTTTGGGAACGAGGAAATACTTGGAATAAAAGCCGCTCTGACTCTGTTCGGTGGGTATTATCGATATAGCCTTCTTTTCTAGTAGCGAGAACATTTCTTGCTCTAGAATATGGGCCGACTCTCCCCGGGCCTGTGAATACAGAATGTCCGAGAAGTGAGGGGGGGTGACAGCGAATTGGAGCTTGTAGCCCCGTGTTACTGTCTGGAAAACCCAAGCAGAATCTGTGAGCATCCTCCACTTTTCGCTTCTCAAAGCGAGCGGAGATGTCACAGCTCTGTCGTCTGCCCTCAGTGTCTCTATTTGTTGTGTTATGGGGCCCTCTAGTGTCTGAACACGGTGGTACCCCAGGTTGACAACCCCGGCCGACACTGCGCATGCGCGTGGCGGTGGTGCCTTCACAATCCCGTCTATTGTCCGCCTTTTGAGAGAGGCCGTAGCCGCTCTCAAAAGAGGGGCAGACGACAGACTGTTTATTGTTTTTTATTGTTTTTCTTTTCATTTTTATTGACTGCGCCCTGGCTTCAAGCCTGGAAACGACAGTGGAAAATGATTTATTCTGAAACAACAATTGATGACATGTGTTTGTGTGACTTAAACAGGCAGCGGAACTTGCTGTCTTCGATGTTAAGTCCATTTCCCTGATGGCGCGAACTTGAGGATGACGTTCTGGCATCACTCAAGGCGGCGGGAAGATGGGGGGCATGGTGGCACCCCTAAAACACATGTGCATCCAACACTGGAACGTGCTCTGGAGCTGGGGAACAGGGAACTTCCAGCTCCTTCATCGAGGAGAGGAGAGGAGGCTGTCAGGCCGCCCGCTTCTTCTTCCTCGCCTGGTGGCTGAAAACCCTGGGTTGGCTGCGCCTGAGCGGCAGCTGCCGGAACCGGAGATTTTTCTTGGCCAGCTCCCCCTTGCCTCGTGCCTGGGCTGGGGACCCGGGACGGGCTGCCGTCTCTGCTGCTTCGGTATCTTGAACCGGGCAAGACGTGAGGTTTGCTCGACATGTCTTCGCAGAGCTCCGCCTGGTAGGCGGTCATCAGCGAGGAGACGTTGAGTGTCCTGGCGGACAAAGCTGCGGTTTTATAGGCCCGTTCGGTCATCGCTGACTGGAACCGGTCTGCCTTTGCCGGTAGCATGGGGTTCCTGCTCGGTGTCGAAGCCAGCCTCGGTTGGAGGTGGGATGCCATCAGCGGTTCCATGGGCGGCCTTCAGAGCAAGCCGAGCCTCTCCATACCGTCACAGTCCCAGGGAGGAGGCACCCTGGATTGGGGCCTTGTTGCTAAAGGGGCGGTCTCTCCACGAGACCGACACCTCGTCCAGCATCTCCGGAAAGACTGGAAGGAGCTGCCTCTTCGTACTCGCTGCTTGGGGCAAGTTCTTCCCCTCGTAGCGAGATCTGGAGGTCTCCTTGGCCACTTCAGGCCATGGGATGTCCAGCCTGGAGCGCGTTGACACACAGCCTGCAAGTCCATACTTAGGACGGGTGAAGCTGGTGTGCTCTCGCCCGGGGGAGCGGACATCGCTCCCGGCTATGCAGCCTGAGCCGATGAAACGAAGATGTCATCCTCATGCGAGTCAGACAGGAGGAACTCAGAGGTATCCTCTTCGTCCTCCATATAGTCCAACTCCAGGACATCCTCCGCGGGTGGAACCATGGTGAGTTCCAGTTGGGAGCCCCAGCTTGACACAGCGCGGGGCTCCGCTCTCGCGGGTCTTGCCGCCACCGGGTCCCAGCCTGACACGGCGTGGGGCTCCGGTTCAGCGGCTGTCGCTGTTGTTGAGCCCCAGTCTGACACAGTGCGGGGCTCAATCTCTGCGGCGGACGCCACCATGTCTTGATTGCCGGCCGGCGAATCAGCGGACATGAGGGGGTCCCGTCCCGACAAGCTAGCTTGGCGTGCTAACCGTCGGCGGAGGCTCTTAATGGTGAAGCGGGTACAATGCCCGCACGAGCCGGGGTTATCGATAGCCTCCCGGGCGTGTTCCAGCCCGAGGCAGGACGAGCAGACCCGGTGTGAGTCTGTGCCTGAAATCTTAAACCCGCAGCCACATAGCCGAGCCTCCGAGTCCCTGACTCCTCTGGTGTGAGGGAGAGAAGGGTCCATCTTCGTTCGCCGGGGTGTCGGCGTGGAGTGGACGCGCTAGTAACAGGTACGTTACTGAGAAAAAAAATCCAACCTTGCCGTTAGTCCGAAAGGAAAAAAGGCGACGGTGTAGATTTTATTCTTTAAAGAATATTAACTGCTATGTTAATACCTTTTTTTTATTTATCTCTGTCTCCTCTGGTGTGAGAGAGAAAAGAGAACGTCCTCTTTACCGTGGTGTCGGTGTGGAGGGAAGAAAAAACTAGCAACAGGTATGTTACTAGCTTGAAGAAAAAAATCAAACCTTACCGTTATTTCGACAGAAAGAAACGGCGAGGCAGATTTCAACATTAACTGGTGTGTTAATATTGTTCAGTCTTCTTGCAAAGCAAAATAGTAACCGGCAAGCGCCCGTCGACCGAATGTTAGCTTTGGGTTCAGTCTGTGGACCGTTAAGCTAGCCCGGTTACTGATAATTCGAGATGTGCTCTGAAGCGAGAAGAGGTGTTTGAATGACGTTGCGTCGTAGCGCAAGCTACTTAAAGGGTGGGTGGATTCCCTGACGTTGACGTCAAGATCACCAGCCAATCAGGATTGGCGTAATGAGATTGATGCTTCTGTTTGCATACGCGTTGAGGCGCATCCCATAGTGAGACATCGAACGGAGTGTTATGAATGAGAACAAAGAATTTCCGAAACTAAACTAAGTGTTTTTATTTATTTATTAAAATTATAACTACAATCCGAAAAAACAGGGGAAGCCTGGCTTCCCTTGGCCTCCAGGAGAAAACGCCACTGCTGGCTGTGGCTTAATATTTACTGTACAAATATGAGAGTGGTATCCATCTTCTCATCTAACTCTCAGCAACGAAGCAAATAACGTTTTTTACCAAAATTACAAACTTGTTTTTAAGTTAAAACTGCAGCGTCTTCAAACTAAAGTGAGTGTTTGATAGTTACACATTGAGTTAATACCAGTGCTGGAATTGGGCCGGTACTCACCGGTACGCAGTACCGGCACTTCTGGTTCTGACCCATGGAGTACCGGCACTTCTTGCTCAGTACCGGCATGCTGGCGGTACTCCGGTACTCATGCACCGTGCCAGTACTCAACACTCTCCCGCCGTTCTTATTATACATCCATATATATATATACAGCCGCCCAGTACTCAGTAGATGCGTCATGAGGTGCCGAACGGACATTCTCATCGCTCTAACCGCTGGAGTTTCACAGCGGCTGTCAGCTGTTTACTCCTGTCTTTCAAACAGAACGTGCTGGAGAGGGGGCGGGGCTTATCTTCTCCATGTAAATACTGTGGTGGAAACGACTATGTCAAAATTAACCTATTTGACCGTGATTTAATAGTAATACACGTTCAAAATAATAATAATAATAATGCCGAAGTAACAACATACTGAAAAACTGTTAGTAAAACCATGTTTTAATGCTTTACAATTTACATACCTAGATGCACGTGTGTTGTGTTTATGCAGTGCAACTCCCACCCAGTGGGTGGCTATGTAGAGTGATAGAACAGAGCAGGCACGCCCCCGAGAGAAGGAAAGCAAGTCACGTCACAAATTAGCATTCTAAAATGTTAGCGTGGATTAATAAAAGTGCAAAAAGACAGCGGTTGTCGCCGGAAGAAACTTCAAATACAGAGAATGCTGTGCCTGTGTTGGAAATTGTGTCTGATGGGGAGCTTTCTTTGGTTGATCCTCCTGCTCCAAGTTCTAGTGCATTAGCATTAGCACTAGCTCCGCCGCCTCCTCCAGAGCCTCTAACGTTAGCTGCTGCTGGCGCAACTGCCACCACCAACACCGGGCAAAGCGATGCACCTGACTGCTGGACAACGGACCAGGTGCAATATTTTTGCAAGACCAATGCATGGCTCCTTCTTAAAGATAAGAAGCTAGGATGTCGGATATGCAGAGATGTCAAATATTTGGGAATGGACACTGGACAAGGACTGAAACTGTCAACTGAATGGGGTGAGTGTGCAGTGTCTCATTTCGGTGTTGACAAGGGCAAACAACAAGCTAGCCTGAGAAAAAAAATCAAAGAACATAAAGAATCACAAGCCCATGTAAAAGCTGCTGACATCCTTACATCTGCTTCACGTGAAACTATTCAACATCAAGTGCAGTCTATGCATAAATCTGAATTAGACACCACTATCAGAGTTTTTCGAACGGCATATAAAATTGGCAAACATAGCCGGCCATTCACAGACATGCCAATTGATTTGAATGTACAGAAACTGAATGGGCTGAACGTGGGCAGGGTTTTGCACTCCAATAAAACCTGTGGCGAAATCATCGACCACATAGCTCATGAGCTGAAGAAAAAATGCAAAAGACATTACAGAAAACCAAAGAAAACTCTGTGTTTTGGTCGATGAATCTACCACTATTAGTGGTAAAACGGTGCTTGTTGTGTGTCTACGCTCAGCATTAGCTGATGCTGAGCCCGAAACGTTTTTTTGGGAGCTGATCGAGTTGGATGGAACAACGGCTGATGACATCACAAAGGCGTTAATGGAGTGTCTTGGAAGAGATTTTAACGAGGACTTTTTAGGTCAGTGTTTCGTTTCTTTTGCATGTGATGGGTCTTCAGTCATGCTAGGGAAGAGAACAGGCGTTGCTACCCAGTTGTGTAGTAAATTCCCAAGCCTGTTTGTGTGGCACTGCTCCAATCATGTCTAGAGCTGGCAGTTGGGGATGTGGTCAAGGAGGTCTCAGGGCTCAATCATTTCCAGATCTTTTTTGACAAACTCTATTCCTTGTTCCATGCCTCCCCCAAAAATCAGAGGCAGTTAGCGCAGTGTGCGCAAGCAGTCGGACAGCGTCTCCTGGTGATAGGGCGTGTTTTGTCCATCCGCTGGGTGGCTTCAAGTGAAAGGAGCGTCAGAGCAGTCTGGGAAAACTACCGAGTGCTTCATGATCACTTCACAAATGCTGCAAACAACACGAGCAGGGATTCCAGAGACAGAGCAAAGTACAAGGGCCTGGATGATGTGCTCACATCTGCAACGTTTGTCAGCAATCTGGGACTGATGTACGATGCGCTCACAGAGCTCAGCGACCTCTCTCGGCAACTCCAAAAAAGAGAGATGACACTGCCTACAGCAGATAGGCTCTTAACTCGAGAAATACGAGTTTTTGAATCCATGGTCACCTTGCCTGGCCCACACATGACTACAGTTCATACAGCTCTAGCTGAGAAGTCCTTCAAGGGTGTTGCCCTGCGTGAGAATGGCAGGCTTGTACAGATTCATGCAGGTCAGTTTTTCCGCAGTATGGTAGAGAATCTGAGACACAGAATGACTTCCACAACCTCCTCTCATGTCAGCACAAGAGAAATCCCATTACATGGCCGGGAGGCCCGGGACAATCAGCTAATCCAGGACATGAAAGTTATCCATCCTGGAAGTTGGCCTGAAGAGGAGTTAGACGTACAGTATGGGGACGTAGAGGTGCTACGTTTGTGCGAAGTACTGAAAGTGGACAGAAGAGAGACTGTTCAGGGCTTTCGCGAATACAAGGAAACCAGGGCATCCCGTACACCTGCTGCCATGGAGCCTCTACTGAAAGCAGTCCGAACCATCGCTGTCTCCACTAGTGAGTGTGAGCGGGCATTCAGCTGCATGAACGATATCCTTACTGCAAAAAGGAATGCTCTCTCTGTCAGCCGACTGTCCAGCCTGGTTTTCATTAAATGTAATGGACCATCACTAGGACAGTTCAATCCGGAACAGTATGTGAGGTCCTGGCTGGCAAAGGGAAGGAGAAGTGCTGATGAAAGAGCCTGTCCAGCTCCAGCCCCTGATACTGATGTCCCCAAGGCCTTCTGGAGCCTTTTCTAACAATGTGAAGTATATTGCAAAGCAATGAGCAGCAGTGAGAAGACTTTTGGCATAATGTGCCGATTTGTACAGATCCTGGAGATAGAAGGACTTCAGACCAACCAGGGAGTTATCTGATCAGCTTGGTGTTCAATGTAACTCTTTACCATGGCTCAGACTTTGTTACTTGCAGTTACAGTTTCTCATTTTAGATTGTGCAAATTTTTGCATTTGTTTTTACATGTTCTTTGTTCATGCTCTTTATCATTTTTCTGAGTTGGAAAGTTAGATTGCATCATAGTTTACTTTATACATATTTGTATTCTTCAGTGGTGAAGTATATTGCAAAGCAGCTCAGCCATGTGAGAAGACTTTTGGCACTTTTTCGTTTTTCGTTTTCTGAGTTGGAAAGTTAGATTGCATTCAAAATGTACAGAAATACTTAATTTTGTTAAAGCTTTTTATAAAAAATGCTTCTGACCAGAGCTTTGTTTCCTTGTCATTAATGTTAAACACCACCAGAGGGGCTCTCACCTGAAAGGTCTCTGCTTCATGTGTCTTCAGCAGAAGATCTAGACTTTGATTGCTATATTTTCAGTTAATATTGACCTTACTGAGCTTTAGCCATATCCGCTGCCTATCATAAAAAATGTTAAGTACAGTGAACCTTTCTAAAATATACAGTAGTAAAGAGACAAACCCACCAGCATTATAGTAGCCAAATTCTTGTTTGTGGGCTGTATATATAAAATTGACTTGAAAAAGTTGCTGATTTTAGAGTACTGGCACCTTTTTCATTCCAATTCAAGCACTGGTTAATACTGAATATTGCCATGTATCTGCGTGGCAACACCCCAACTAATGATGAAGCTCTCTGCAGCATGCTTGCAGTCATTCAAGACTGTGGTTGGTGACCACTGAAAACTATTTAAAAAAACACACACACACACACATACACCTTTTGTCCTCCCTCATGACATGCACACCTCACGATAATATTAAATTACACATAACATTGGATTAGTTTGACATTTTGTTGCAACAATATTCAAACTCTCTTTTCCCTCTCGGCCCTTCTCGTGTGTTCTACTAGTACTCACTATTGTATGTGCATGAAGTGCCAGTGGGATGAAATTCATATGTGGACCCGCTGGCACCATCAACACATTCACTCAAAGGTCAAACAGCCACCTAGCCCAAAGTGGCACCCATAAACGCTATGCACCCAGGACCAACGTTCACTGCGTACTCTTTTGATGAGACTCTTGCCAGTTCAGGATAAGACACCAGCAGGGTGGCACAAGTGGCCCGATCAGGGCCGGCCCGTAGCACTGGCGTTATAGATGTTCGCCTAGGGCGCCAGATCTGGGGAGGCGCTGCGCTGGTAGCTCTGGGAGGGAAAAAACATTTTTGACCGTTGGTGCTCATCCTAATTTTCGGCCTTGATGTAACAATATTCATAATTAAGTAAATGTAACACCCTTCTCACCCCGGTTACACGTTTCATTTGCCCTGTGCGATGGGCGCTGTAAGTGATGAAAATGGGGAATGTTGGTATTGACTTATCTGGCGCCCGCAGCTCACAGCCAAAATGCGAGTGAGCGAGGGAGAGAGGGAGGGTGCACCGGTACCGGCGCTGTTGTTATTAGAATCTGGTGCTAGCTGCTCTAACTGATAAAAGAAGAAGATGTTTCTACAATAATGTGGAGGGAGAGTCCTCTTCAGTCAGACTGAGGGGCGCCAACTAAAATCTCGCCTAGGGCTGCAAATTGTCTAGAGCCGGCCCTGGGCCCGATGCAGCAGCTGCAGGCACCTAAAGTCTTTACTGGAGTTTCTCAGCAGCTCTGGTCTCCATGGAATATAATTTATCTAATCAGCACATGGACATTTCAAGGGTGATGAGGGGTGACGTCACCCAGCCTGTAAGAGCAGATCATGTAATCAATACACAGCGTTTTAGTGTGAAAGTAACAGATTTAATCTCAAGTTTTAAGCCCAATATACAGTAGGACTATATCATGCTGGAGAAATTTCTTTTAGTCCTTAAGTAAGGTGATGCTGCTTTAAAGTTGACCCCTGACCTCCGAGAGAGAGAGAGAGAGATGGAGAGAGATGGATGAGAGAGAGTGATGACGACGAGCGGAATGCAGAGAGAGAGAGGACTGAGACGAGAGAGACGAGAGACGATGAGCGAGAGAGAGATGGAGAGAGCAGGAGGAGAGAGAGAGGAGATGCGAGAGAGAGAGAGAGAGAGAGAGAGAGAGAGAGAGAGAGAGAGAGAGTAATGCTGGTTCTGCCCTCAAAGATAGCTTTACAGGAACTCAACCAGCTGCAAGGTGTTACAACTTTACTGTGCATTGTTTTGTGCATGTAATACTTTGGAATATGTCATTACGAATATGGTTTGTTGATGATGCTGATGTTTTAGGGTGGGGTTTACGAATTGGACACCCACATATGCAGTCATGCAATGCAATGGTTTTACATTATAAGACAAACAGTTTTTAGTCATTTGAAACTGTAGTATATTATAAATGTTGGGCCCTAAAAGTTGAGGTTAACCTTTTTTTTTTAAATACATGTTTACCTCACAAGGACGTGCTGTTACCTTCAGATGCTCATAAGAAGCTAGTATTTTCTAAGACATAATATGTTCAGTATTTTTTTGCAGAAAAACGGACTATGTGTCACTCCAGAGTTTATCAATATAAAGGTTAATCTTAATCCAACCGTAACCAATAATTAAACAATCTACAAATATACATCCATGACATGCAACTCCCTCTATTTTTTGTGCGGTCTTTCTCGAGTGGGAATATTTCCGGGAATCATGAATGCAGCAGCAGCATATCGCGATGTTTCATTTGTTTGCGTCAGACCACATGAGGCTCTGTGATTGGCCAGCGAGTGGAGGTTAAAAACCTGCCCATCCCCCTTCCTTTTGGTGGGATTCCCCGACAACAACGTGCTCCGTATAGTCCAAAATATTTTGACTTTTTCGCCTGTTTACTTCGCCTCATCCAGTGACTCATCTGCCTCGGACAGCAGTAGTGGGACAAATAAAGGTAGCATTGTTGGCACACATGTGTCATTCTTAACAGCAAGTCACCCAGCGCCACTTATTTGTCCGATACAAAAGTTTCGCCGCTGTTTGGCTAACGTTTGTCGGTCGAATTCCGAAACGTATTGCCAACGTAATTAGCTACTTACGCTAAAGCTAAGCTAACACAAGTGTGCGTTAATTGCGTGACGAAACCTTTATATACAGTCTATGGGACGAAACTTGTTATACCGTCCATAGAGTTTTGCTTGTTTGCACATTTTGGCGTTAAATTAAGTGGCATTCATTGAGTTATTTTGGAAAGTACCGATATGGGGGCTAGCTTCATTCAGTTTGTGAGGGCCTCTTGCTAGAAAGAAAATGGACGGTAACGTGTTGTTCTTGTTTTGAGAGTCGCTCATCACCAAACTAGCTTACATTGTTTCAGTTGTTAACTTAAACACAGCTTGCTGTAATGTGCTTTCATATTCAAAATGCGCAATTATATTAAATGTTAGGTTAACTTCAGCGTTAGTTAGCATTTTATTGAGCAGAAAGTAAATTAAGAATAAGTGCAAACTTTACTTATTTTCAACGCTGTGAATTGTAATTTCGGTGTGACAGGCGAAGTACAATGTTTATTCTTTCTTTACATTTCGTTACCCTCGCCATGAATTTCTCCTTGTCTGTGTATTGTAAGTTAACTGACAGGTCATTCATCAAACAGAAGTCATATCATGGTTGTCTATCTATTTTCAAATGTTAGTTTATTTACTCTGTTTATTCCTATTGTTAATCAAAAGTGTTATTTTGGAAAATCTAACTTTTTATCACTTGAGAATTGAAGATTATTTTTGACTGTTTTCTGACCAATCTATTGACCAAAAGAAGAAGAAGATGTATTACACTATTTAATAGTGAATCATACACTGATTGATGAAGCTGTGAGTGTTTGATAAAGACTTGTGACCGTCTCACACCTACTTCCTGTTTATCCCCTTAGCGCTCTGCACCTTTGCTCTTCCCTTTTTTAAATGACGATGGAAGAGCAAAGTCTGGACGATCTGACATTGAGCCAAACCATGCCGCTGTGCCAGGAATCCTTCAGTGAGTGGTGGAACACTGTGTAAGTTGTGTTATTTTAAAGAAAACATTTCAAAATACTAGTATACTCCAGAAAAGACATGTTAACTAACTTGTGTTTGGTTTTTGCAGTTCAGCTCCCCCCCTCTCATATATCACCCCAACGGTGATTAATGTGCCTGAGGAAACATGGAAAACAGATGGCCACATGGATATGCTGGTAAACATGCACTTTGCTTTCTGTCAATACTCAAATGATGGTATGTTCAATCTGAATTGATTTCTTAATGGTGGTTGACTGTCTTTGTCATTCCCCTCCTTTTTACAGTTACTTAATGATCATTCTCTGACCGAGGTTTTTGATGAGGAGCTATTCGAGCTGCCTCCTCCGGACGTGTCCACCATGGATGGGGTGAATCCGACTTCCTCCACAGTCCCGGTGACTTCGGACTATCCGGGGGAATATGGATTCCAGCTTCAATTCCAGAAGACTGGCACAGCTAAATCTGTCACTTCGACTGTAAGTAATTCCAGGCATGGTCTCAAAAGTTAAAAATAATACTTATTTGACTTCACGTGTATACCAGATGATTTGTCTTGTGTCTGATCGATAAGACAAACTACTACTAACACAAAATAAATCTGTACTTTATTGAGTAAAACGTTTAAAGAATTTCATCTGAATCTAAATGTTGAACAGGGCTGCAGATGACCCTGCAACCTAACCTAACATGGCAGGGTTCTCCTCTGAGAAGACAAAAGGATTTTTTCAGCTGCTAATTTCTGCCATTTCCTGTTCCTCTGAGGTCCTTCCATCCATAGTGTTTTTAATGTAGAATCCTTCAACCTGTGATGTTTGAATTCCCTTTATCCAAACCGATTTGACCATACAGAATTTAAAGGTTAAATAACTGAAATGTTTGACTATATTAAACTCACTAACAAATAATTTGTACGTTTTTATCACCAACAACTCATTTAAAACATTAGGGAAAGTTTTTCCGTACAAAGTTTTAATATCTTACCTTCAGTATTGCGTTTAAAATCCATTCTTTCGTACATCTCATGGTGGCATTCGAATGGAATCTTATTCATTGTGACGATTCGCTGAATTTACAGGTCTTGAGCCAGTCACTGTGTTTGACGAGCCAATGGCATTAATGTATCCACGGTGACTCACCCAGCAGAGCGCTGCAGTTGGGCGGTTTAGTAGAGGTTAGGTTGGTGGGCCCTGAAAGTTCCGCCCCCTGCGACTTGTTCTCTGTCTGTGGGACAGCGGCTGTAAAGCTCTGCCCTGACATGACAGGGCATGTTCCTGCTGTCTTCCTCCAGCACTGAATGGGTTAAAAACAGACGAAAGCAAGGTAAAAGTTGTCTTTTCATTTGACATTTTTAGACTTGCTTATTTAGATACCTTGATCGTTTTCTTCTTTCTTTTTTAGATGACAATTTGGTTAAAAAAAAAAAATAGTGTTTTCTTTGTTAGATGGACATCTTATTGTCTTCAACATAGAATATGGTCTATAGCGTGAGCACAGTCAACATGAAGGGAAGAAACAGTTTTAAGAAAATGGTAAAAACATTGGGAGAGCTTTGAGAGCAATCAAATACGGTTCAATCAAGTGAAATTAGCTAATTCTGCGAGGAGTCCGATCGGTGAATGTTTGAATGAAAGTGTGTTTTATAACTGTTTTCAGTTGGTGACTATATTTCAAATAGCCAGCTATGTTAATTTTGGGAACAATGGATGGATTACAGGCCATTATAATATGTACTCACAGCTCTATAGCTCCACAAGTGCACACATCATGACCCGTGTGGTTTCGCCATGTGCTTTCCCTCAGTATTCGGAGCATCTCAACAAACTGTACTGCCAGCTAGCCAAGACCACCCCAGTGGAAGTTTTGTTGGGGAAGGAGATTCCTTTAGGGGCCATCATCAGGGCTACGGCAGTTTATAAAAAAACAGAGCATGTGGCAGAAGTGGTACGCAGATGTCCCCATCACCAGAACGAGGACGGTAAGAGAAATATTTGAGAGAAAAGTTGCTTTGGATGTACAGAGGACACGTTTCCTCGTTGAAGAGGCCATTTTAACATTTTCTAATCTGTTCTCCTTTCAGCTGCCGACCACCGCAGCCACCTGATCAGGGTTGAGGGCAGCCAAAGGGCCCAGTACTTTGAGGACCCTAACACCAAGAGACAGAGTGTGACTGTCCCCTACGAGCTCCCTCAGGTACGCCCTCCCCACCCCATCTGTCTGAGGGGTTGATCTTGTCCACTACAGCAGTCATATTTTACTCCTTCACATTCATGTGACCTTTTCTACGTGAGTATATGAACACTGTACATTCAGCAAGGAATTTCAATGTCCATGCAAAAGTTGTGAAACTGTTCATGATGTGGTTCATGATGTAGTGCATTTTGGACAACCAGGTGGGTCGATGAAGATTTTAGGAAAATAGCAAAGTTCCCTTATTGTATGCACTTTAACCAGCATTGTTTAAAAACATCCTACTTTCTCTGTTTCAGTTGGGCTCAGAGATAACAACTATTTTGCTGAGCTTCATGTGCAACAGCTCTTGCATGGGGGGCATGAACAGGCGCCCCATCCTCACCATCCTGACCCTGGAGACTGCAGAGTAAGTCCTGCTTCTTTTAAAACCCAGTTCAGTTCAGCCGGTGGTGGCGGCGGCAGTGTTGTGGTGATCCTGCTACATTCAAGTTGTTTGTGCTGCTCAGGAAGCCTTTTGAGCCCTCCTTTTTTGTTCGTCTCCTTCCTAGGGGGCTCGTTCTGGGGCGGAGGTGCTTAGAGGTTCGCATCTGTGCTTGTCCAGGCAGGGACCGCAAAACCGAGGAGGAGAACAGCACCAAGATGCAGAGTGGGACCAAGCAAACTAAAAAGCGCAGTAAGTATTTCCTGCTTTCCTTTATATTTGAGCCCGTTTGCTGCCCCCTCGCTAACCTCACTCTTCCTCAGAGAGCACCCCCGGCTCCAGTTCTATGAAGAAGTCCAGGCCCACCTCCAGTGCAGAGGAGGAAGACAAGGATGTGTTTGTTCTGAATGTAAGTTAGGATACCTAAAGCTCAATTTCTTTATAAAATGTTGCATTGTGCTTGAACAATGTCCCTCTTTGGTTTCTCCTGCAGGTTCGTGGTCGCGAGCGCTACGAGATGCTGAAGAAAATCAACGATGGTCTGGAGTTGCTGGACAAAGACAGGTAAGAAATGCATCCTGGAAAACAACCTGAATGACTTTCAGAGATTGCAGTTCAAACCTTAATTCCTGCAACTGGATTTTTAGCCCCGTCTTTACATATAACCTGACACTAGAGGTCACTGTGTGTTATATTTAAATCCAATCTGACTACCAGGTCAACTGAGGTTATTCAATCATTTTAAGAATCTGTCTCACATGCCATCATTTCTATCCCTCACTGGATTGGTCCTGCTTCGTCTCTACAGGAAACCTGAGACCAGGGTGAAACACGAGTTTGTTCTGCCTTCCAGCGGAAAGAGACTCCTTCACAGAGGAGATAAGAGTGACAGCGACTAAGGAGTTTGTCGCTTTGATCATGAGAACTAACGTCCTCTCTTTCTCCCTCCCTCCCATCAGGTTTATGTCAGGCTTTTATTCGCCAAAATCATACCACTTCCTGCCTCCGTGCCCTTGATCCGATAACTGTACTGCCGTCGACCGTTTACTGTACTCTGCGGTGTTTTTGACGTTTATAAATGAATAAAGGCTGAATAGGTTATGTAGGGGGTGCATACTGTAAGCAGGACTGCTCCACCCTCAATGTCCTCGGTGCATCACGAGGTCCTATAAAATTGACAATTTGTTTAGGAGGGACTTTATTTAATCAGTGTTAACCGTGGCAGGGATTTTCACGAGTTTCTATCTTTACATTTGTAAGTCATGTCATTTATAATGCATTATTTTTTTACAAGCGTTTTTTATTTTTGGCATTTTGTCTTTTATTTGCCAGAGGATAGCGTAGACGGGAGGGGGAGAAAGAACAAAAGGGCAATAACATTTGACAAAATGTCCTAAACTAGAAACAAACCAGTATTTGGCATGTGCCGTGACCACTCGGCTAACAAGGCGCTCCCTATACGTTGTTTTTAGTCGAGGAAATCTAAAGAAAATGTTTCAGTTTTCATAGTTTTTTGTTGTTGTTGCAAGATTGAATTAAAACAAGTCACTGCCATTTGTTAAAAGTCACGCTTGGAGAACTTGAATGGATGTTACTGTCCATGAATGTGGCTGTAATACTGTCAGGGTTTAGACACGGACTTGAGACCAAGTCTCTTTTTGATGTGGGCACAGCGGGGGGGAAATACTGATTGCAGCATTAATGGTGCAACAGCTTTTTGCCTTTTATGTCTACCCTAATAAGCTTGTCTAAGACGCCGGCAGATACCCTGACGGCATCATATTATATGATCATTATATCATTCCAAGCTTTTGTGCGTCCATGTTAGGTAGTTTGTTCATATGTTGCATCCAGCTCAGACATCAAAATGAGCTGGGAACGGGATCAAAACGGCCAGATTAAGGAATTCACAGGCTTGGCTGCTTTTCTTTTGTTATCACGATGAGCTGCAACTACATTTCAGCCCTGTTATTTCCAATCATCGGTCAGTTGACCTCAGCTCTTGAATGCTGGTGATTCTGTTTGCAGGGAACTGTAAAATGTGCTGTCATGCTTTTTGTTGTTAAATGAACAGCGGATTCGGTAGATATGGGGCTGGCTGGATCACCCTTTTCGTTTTTGTAACTTTTATATACAGTAGAACCTGTTGAAAAATGTTGGAACAAATACATTTGCATCACATCGCCTTTTGTGAATTCTAAGATGCAAGGCACTGTTCAGATGTTGATTACTACTGCCTGGGTAAACTAAATACATGTGATGTTCTGTTTAAATGTTTGGCCTCAGACCATGCAATGTGTCACCAGTTCTCGATGTGACCGATCCCTGTCAGTCCGTTCAACCACTTTTTGTTTTTACACTGCCAAAAAAATAAACGAAAGGCATTTGTTTCATTTCTATATCTTCGTTGATGATTTGGGAAAAAGTTTTGTATAAGAGGTTTATCTTTCTATATTTTCATTGTCATTTTTTCATGGCTTCTTTTGTACTAATTGGCATTTTTGTAACTCAAAGCTGTAAGCCAAAATAAATGCTTAACATAAATCTATTCTTGTATTCTTTTATTCAACATAAATGTGTATTTTTATTTTTGTATCTACCTGGTTATTGCCCCCCCTGTTTTGCATGTACAGGAGACTGATGCAAAACCAGCAGCCTCCATACTAATATTCCCTTTCTTTGTTGAATGGATTCAATGTTTTTCTAGTCAAATGAGCTGTTCATGAACCTTTGACTGTATGTGTTACTGGAACAGGTGTCTATTTGTTTCACATCTCATCCTGAGATAATTTCCTCCTGTTCAGAGAAGCAAGATGCATCTGTAGCCTGGGTGAGTAATGAGACGCGTACAGTATTAGTAAAAACTTAGTTTTAATGTATTTAACTTGGCTCCCACTTGTTTAGATTTTATTTGACAATCTCTTGCATGGTGACATTTTAAGAAGCTGCCCTGAATTGAGTACCGTCACTAATTCAACATGGGACAGACATCTCTTAAGAATGGAGTCCCTATCGTGGTTTCTCTGGGTGAGTATTTTTATAAATTGTATTCCTCTGATAATTATAATTAATCATTTTTATGAAGCAAATTTAGCTGCAGCTAAATAGAACTATAATCAATTATTCCTAATTACATTTTTAGAGGTCCACTGAATACAGCCAGTGATGTTTGAAATTCAATTAAAAAAAAGTTTACCTTAAATGTCATCTCTAACTTTTATTAAAAAAAATAAACATCTTAAGTTCGTCGATAGATTACTTTGGATTGTGTTTATAACCAAAGAGATACATTTTTAAAAAATATTTATTTAGTGAAAAAATCATCTGAATTGGTAATTATTTGAATAAACTGTTGGTCAATTTTCAAGCAAGAACGGCATACCCATCCTCTTAGGTAAGAATGTAGAAACCAGCTTGAGTGCGCTAGAATTTGAAACTACGCAGCCGAATAAAAATCTGCAATAACAAAAAGTGTTTCTGAAATAAATTACATACCCCACCTTTAATACTCATTTTTGTTTTCAATCCCTTTGTTGACCAAAACACGAAATTGAAAAGATTTTGTCTGCATTTGAGAAATTGGAAATGGCATTTATTTCCCTACTTCAGAGCTTTGTCAACAAACGACCAAGCTCCATGTCTGTATGTCTCTCTTTAGCTCTGGTGTTTGCTTGGAGCGCCGCACAGCGAGAATACTTCCTTTATCCGAGTAATCGCACCTGGGAGGAGGCCAGGAACCACTGCCAGGTACTACGCGAAGATCAATATAATATACAAAAAGAGACTAAAACATGAGTTTGTAGAGAACCATATTTTTCATAGATGTCAACTCCTTTAACAAAACAGCAGGTGTCACAACTTGTATATAAAAAAACAAACTTAACTTCCTTAATATCACAGTATGACATAGTTGCGTTATAGTAGGGCTGCTCAATTAATCGTATTTTAATCGCAATTACGATTTTGGCTTGCAACGATTATGAAAACATCGAAATAAAACGATTATTGACTTTATTTTGTATTGGTTTTTCAGTTGAATTATACTTACAGTTCAGGGTAATCAACTGTTATAAACATACTGTTCACATTTTCTTTTCAATAAATGGATGTTTTCAAGGTAATTGGATAATCGTTTTTAATAATCGTGATATCAATTATTGACCCAAATAATCGAGATTATGATTTTTGCCATAATCGAGCAGCCCTACGTTATAGCAGATGTTCTGTTGAAGATTGACTGTCCCCTTCCATGTCCTCTCAGACCTGTTTCAAAGACCTGGTGACACTGACCCCCGAAAACGTCCAAACCGTCTCCAAGTTACTCACTTCTGACTGCTGGGTTGGCCTCCGCAAGAACTCTACCAGCAACTCCACCAACAATGCCACCAACAACTCCACCAACAACTCCACCAACAACTCCACCAACAACTCCACCAACAACGCCACCAACAACGCCACCAACAACGCCACCAACAACGCCACCAACAACGCCACCAACAACGCCACCAACAACGCCACCAACAACTCCACCAACAACTCCACCAACAACTCCACCAACAACACCATCATGGATCCCAGAATGCCATGGTTCCGCTGGGCCAACGGAGACCCTCTGATCTTCCAGAACTGGTACCCTGGTTGGCCCGTGTTCAGATCCTCCCTCCCAAACAGCTACTACTTTGTCTGCCCAGAAAAGGCCAGCCTGGAAACAGCAGCCCCGGAAACGGTCACCCCAGAAACAGTAGCCCCAGGAACGGGAACTCCAGACTCGGGAACCCCAGCAACGGCAATCCAAGCTACAGGAAACTTGACTGGTCATCTTCAAGAAACCACATTTGCAACAGCCCCATCAGCCCCATCAGCCCCATCAACCCCATCAACCCCATCAACCCCATCAACCCCATCAACCCCATCAACCCCATCAACCCCATCAACCCCATCAACCCCATCAACCCCATCAACCCCATCAACCCCATCAACCCCATCAACCCCATCAACCCCATCAACCCCATCAACCCCATCAACCCCATCAACCCCATCAACCCCATCAACCCCATCAACCCCATCAACCCCATCAACCCCATCAACCCCATCAACCCCATCAACCCCATCAACCCCATCAACCCCATCAACCCCATCAACCCCATCAACCCCAGTTCGTTGCAAAATAACGCAGTGGCCAGAAGAAGCACATTACGTGCTGTTGCCAGATTTCCCCAAGCCTGATGAAAACTACATTGAAGACTCGTGCGTTGCCATGCTCAGCATCGGGCCTTGGGTTGAAAGGGTCTGCTCGGAGCTGCTCTCTTCCATATGTTACGAAGGTAGGACACCTTTAAAGCCCATATTATTTTTACTTTTACTCATCAGGTGACCAGCGGTTTAATCCTACTACTGCCTATTGAAAAACCAATAAAATAAAAAAAAGATAGGATACATTTCCTGAGCAACTCACTGTGTATGGTTGTGTTCTTTTTGTATGTTAAAGCTTCTTTTTAGTCTTCCACCAACTCAAAGTGCTTTACACTATGTTCCAACTAGTCTAACAACCAATTCACACACTGATGACAGGGCTGCCATACAATATACATTCCATATCAATCACATTTTTGAACCCACACAACTTTTCTGATTCCTCAATTTAAACTGTAATGGATAAAACATGGATACAACAATTTCCCTCTGATTTTCCCACTGCAGATCGTTTCTTTGGGCGAATTGAACGTGACTCGGAAGACTTCTAACAGCTCCATTCTCACTTGGCGATCCGGGCCTGGAAATATCACCTATTACCGTGTAGAGGTTACCGAAGGCGACAACATGCTGAAACGCAACTTTACTACTGAAGATTTGACCTATGACCTCAACAGCCTGACTCCAGGCACCCGCTACTCCATTCAGGTGTTCGCTGTGAAGTGTACGAGAGACCTAAACCCGCAGGAGGACACCTTCTACACCAGTGAGTTCACCTCCATCTGTAAAACCTGCATTCTATTTAAATACACTTCCACTTGTTAGCTCCAAAAGCGACCAAGCCTTTTTCCCATAGTAACTTCATATTGTGACTTGATGAGCTGAGACAATTATTTGATTATAAGCAATCGTAATGTGTTTTTTTTAGCGTTTACAATGCACACTGTTTCCATACTTGATATTAAATCAGAGAGTATCCCAGAGCATTTAATAATTCAAAAACAGTACAATTTAGAGGTACTCATTTGACAATTTTAGTTCCAGATCCACATTATTGATAGTGAATTTGAATAATGTATGATACATTGATATAGATGGAATTACCCAGCGTTATGTAAAGTAATTCAAATAAGCCCCACCAACACCAGCTAGGAAATAAAGGGATGAATATTTTATTGCATCCAACCTAATATTCCAATATTATATCTTATTTGATTCTTATATGGTCCATTATGCATAATAGAAATTAAATGCAAGTATTTTTAAAAGCTTAATTTTGTTCTTTTACTTTCCTATTATACTATTTTTCAACAAAAAAACACAATGGTGCTCTAGGAGGAGATTCAGGTGATAAGGTGGGGGTGGGGGGGGGGGGGGGGGTACTTTGGTTGGTTATTTGCTAATGGTTACACAACCCAAAAAAACATTGTGACATCATAAAGTGGCCAAACTCTGATCAGCTAAGTTTCACACAGGTTTTTATATATAAATGGATCGGGACAATAAGAAAGAGAATCTTTCCCGATCTCTTCACACATATTTATGTATAAAAGACATGAAAGGGTGGATTGTTTATAATAGGGGAACTAAGTAAAAATGTTAGCGTAGGACTTTTGTTACACTGATTATATCTCTGTTTTCTTTCAGCACCGAACAAAGTGGAAGACCTCAAATTCACCAACGTGTCAGAAACCTCCGTCTTCCTGAACTGGACCAAACCAGCTGGGAATTTAGATTTCTATCTGATTAAGATCAAAAATGGGAAGCAGATTAGTAGCAAGACAGAGGGCAAGGAGGTCAGAGATTTGATACCTGGAAACTTTTACACCTTCACTGTCCTCTCAGGAGTCGGGGATAATTCCACCTGGAGTGAAGAATCCATCGTCTCACGAAACACCAGTGAGTGTTTATCGCATAACGCAAATCATAATGCATGATGGGAACTGCTGTACTTTCCCCTACGATTGAAGTGTGTTATTTTATCTTTTATTTGGTAGAGCATTTCACCAGGAAGTAAACTGTATGAATAAGACCAGTGAACACTTGTTCAATAAAGGACATTTTTATAGCTAGGCATTTCTTTCTACCAGTCTATTGATTTAAATAAGCAAATGAGGGCCATATCTGAGCTGAACAGTGACTCATGTGATATTGTGATATGGGGAGGTAAACAGTGACGTTGTGTCCGTCTCCCTTTCAGAGCCTGGGAAAGTGTCAGACCTGAGGGTGTCTCGTAATACCCATCATTCACTGCAGCTCAACTGGAAGAGTCCCGTGGGAAATGTCTCATTTTTCAGGGTTGTCGCTACAAATAATAAGTATGTATTTGTAGATAGATCGTCCAGAATTTATTTTTTCCTCACTTAAACTCAGCTACATTAATAGTTTGCCTCGCTAACGTACATAGAAAAAAATCGAAATGACTTTGGTCAAAACGTCAATACATTACTGTAGGTACAAAAGGTACAGCATACAGAAGGTAAAAGTGGTAATGCAGGTTGTGATGGATAATTTAAGGAGGGAACTACAAAAGGTATACCCAAATTGAATTTAAAATGGTGTCATATTTTGTATTATTGTTTTCTCTTCCTAGCAAACCGGCGGTCCCTCAAAATGTGACCATTACGGAAGTTAACGTAACAGGCCTGCCAATTGGCTCCAAGATAACCCTCAGTGTGACGGCACTAGTTAATGGCAACATTGAGGGAGACAGTGTAACTATTGACAACTACACCGGTAACTCATATTTAATTAATTATTTATATAAAAAATGGTCCTCCTGTGTCACTAACATGCCTCTGTGACTCTTCCATAGCTCCTGGACCAATTCAAGACATGAATTTGAGCTCAACAGACGTGTCGCTCAATGCCTCGTGGAAAACTGAGGGGGATTCTTCATCTTTCTTCGTCGAGCTCCTGCTGGAAGGCAAGGTCGACCAAAACCTAAAAACAAATTTCTCTGAGATCACCTTCACCGGTCTGAAGACTGCAGCCGAATACAATGTGACCGTGTACGCCTTTAACGGACATCTCAATGGCGAACCATTGACCAGATCCATATTCACCAGTGAGTCGCTGTGGTATTTGTTGTTTTTTTGTGTATTTAAAGTTATCTCAACATTGTGGTCCCGGTTGATCTGGCGACACACTGAAACGGTGACTTTAATTAAAGATTTCACATAACTGTATTAAGTTGGTTGAAAGCAAATATATTAAGTTTAAACAAAGAAAATATTAGGTTCAACTTAATTATTGCTTTTAACTAACCTAATACCGTATTGTGACATTTGTTGACATAATACGTTAAATTAAAGTCCACGTTTTAGTTTTTCAGGGGAACGGGGATTATTTCACGGGAATCTCTTTAACTTCATGGTCTTTATACTCACTTTATTATGATAAAGATAATCTGATAAAACACTGCCTCGTTTTCTTTCTGTTTTTTCCAGTGCCGTCGCCGCCTACTAAAGCCAAATCCACTTATCAAGATAAATCCAGCATTACCTTCGAGTGGGATCCCCCTGCCAAAGTAGGAAGAGTCACGTACGCTGTGGGAATCATCTCCAGCTTCTGGGGCCACGCCGTGTCTGAGAGAATCGAGAACAAAACCAAACACACGTTTACGGGCTTAAAATCAGGGACCAAGTACGATTTTCAAGTGCAAACAGTGGCGGATAAGGAGCTGAGTACAGCAGCAACTGTGTCACATAGCACAGGTGAGACTTCATTTTAAAACAAACATTTTCACTGACAAACTTTGGTTGTACATTCCCCTAAGATGACCGGCTGTGTTTCAGACAGAAGGATACGGTTATATAATAACATTAAAGCAACTGTTCTGATACATTACATTACAGGTTTAAACTAGAATGTGTCCCCTTTAATAAACCTTAAATGGGGAAAACATAATATGCTAACTGAATTGACATTAACATTCCTAAAAATGATTTAAGAATCTTAACTTTGGTTGTTGATTTAAGGCACCATACGAAGGTTGTTGCCCTCAATTTCTTGTTGATGAAAATATGTGGCAAAAACATGAAACGGTCTCGAGTAAAAATCTTTTAAAGAAACTCCGACACCTGTTTGATATTCATCGGTTCAAAAGCATACACAAGCTAACCAAGAACGCTAACAATAAACCAACATGAGTTTTGTAGTGATTCATTAAATAAGTTGCAGCAAACTCTCACATTTTAAGTTTTGGAACACCTATTTGCAACAATATTGTCATTAAAGCCGACACATTCTTGATTGATTTTCTGCCACTATTTGCTTCACAGACACAAATCTTGCCAAAGCAAACATTCTTGCAAGATGGCCGTTAGATCTAACAAGCTGTTTGTCCCCCAGATGCAGACAAAAGGGAAATCAGCCTGTCCATGATGTGCTCTTCGGCTGAGCCTCTCCTCTGTGATGGAAAAGCCACGAGGGATAGTGTGTTTAAACAGGTATGTCTGATGCACACACAAACAGGGTTTAGTTTGAATCTAAAACAGTAGTCTCTTCTCTACAGTAACGAAGAGCAGCGGTTATTTGGAGTGTGTGGTATGGACTGGATTCGCTTTAACAGCTTGTGTATGTGTGTTTTATTGCAGTTGGACAAACATTTCGAGGAGGTGCTGGGGAGAAATATTTTCTGGGCACTCGAGAAGCTGGAACCCAAATAAAAATGAAGAGACATCATTTATTATTTTTCCTCCTTTAATTGTTGTCACTATTTACATTTGTTTTCTGTCTTGGTTTTCATTTTTTGTAGATTATTGTTCCTCTGCTATTTAGCGAAAAACACTTAAGCTTTTATTTGAGTGTGATTTTTTGGCAAAACTAAACTGCTAAAATCTTTGTCATACTGGATGATTTTCACTTTCAATTTGTTCTTTTACAAAATGGTGTGCTCAATCTGCTCATCCTGTATTTCCACCTGGAAAACAGAAGACATGTATTGCAGGACAGCATTGTGACATAATACATTGACATATACTCTCATTTAGTCGAAATAGCAAGATAGTAATTCAAATGACCATTTTAGTTTTTTTTTAGGTTTTCAAATATGTGTCTGATTTACCTGAATAAATAAAAAACGTTTTTAGTTAATTAGCATTTTTGGGGTAATTATTCTTCTCTGAAAAGTAAACGAATGTATGTTCTAGCGCTCAATAATGTTGGGCGCTTTAACCTTTGCAGACCATTTGACTCAAGGATGGTAAAAACATATAACACACTACAGGAAGTTTTGTAAGGTCGACATTATTTGCCCACAATAAAATTGAAAACAAATCACAATTTAATAAAATGTTCAACAGGTTATAGTTAACAAGTATCATGTTCTACTCTACCTCTTAGTTGGAGTCCATTCAGATTTCAAATAATTATGAAACAGAACAGATAAAATAGCACAGATGTACATTTCTTCGGCTATAGGAAATCAAAAGTCACAGACCTAAAGTGACACTCACCTTTACCAGAGTCTGTTCCATAACGAGAAGACCGTCGGTAGATAAGCAGCAGATAGATGACGTCAGCAGATAAACAGAAGTGTCTGAGTTACAGCTGTCAGAAATACAACTTCACATATATGTCAGTACGCCTGCCAGCTTCCCCTGTTAAACATCCAAGTATGCATTTATAACTTGAGTTCCCATGTTTAAGAGAAGTGCTGTGATATGAGGAAGGGGCGGCACAAACCCTAACCCGAAAGAAGAGTCAACAAGCATGTAAACAAATGTCAAGTAAGAGGAGAAAGAGCATCGTACAGTAGCATGGATTTGAGAAACGAACAGGATGAGGAGAAAAGAGAAACACCTGCAGGTTAGTTTTAAGAACATTTTTAACCTAAATGAATAATGAAATGAATTTTTCTACCTACACCTCCTCTGTGATCCTTAAGTCAACTCACTCATATTTGTTTGTTTCATAGATTTGCTTTTTTTTATGTTTATACGTACTGGATTTATATATTGTAGTCATAACATAAAAAGAAAATGTGCCATGTTGGAAATAAAATAGCACAGATGTACATTTCTTCGGCTATAGGAAATCAAAAGTCACAGACCTAAAGTGACACTCACCTTTACCAGAGTCTGTTCCATAACGAGAAGACCGTCGGTAGATAAGCAGCAGATAGATGACGTCAGCAGATAAACAGAAGTGTCTGAGTTACAGCTGTCAGAAATACAACTTCACATATATGTCAGTACGCCTGCCAGCTTCCCCTGTTAAACATCCAAGTATGCATTTATAACTTGAGTTCCCATGTTTAAGAGAAGTGCTGTGATATGAGGAAGGGGCGGCACAAACCCTAACCCGAAAGAAGAGTCAACAAGCATGTAAACAAATGTCAAGTAAGAGGAGAAAGAGCATCGTACAGTAGCATGGATTTGAGAAACGAACAGGATGAGGAGAAAAGAGAAACACCTGCAGGTTAGTTTTAAGAACATTTTTAACCTAAATGAATAATGAAATGAATTTTTCTACCTACACCTCCTCTGTGATCCTTAAGTCAACTCACTCATATTTGTTTGTTTCATAGATTTGCTTTTTTTTATGTTTATACGTACTGGATTTATATATTGTAGTCATAACATAAAAATAAAATGTGCCATGTTGGAAATAACACTACATATATATATATATATATATTACAAAACAGTGATCTTATCTCTATCTGCATCACAGTTAGACATTGTTATACTGTCAAACTCATCAGTACTTTGCATAACAGCCCATTAACCTCACCCAGTTAAATGCTGGACAATAGCAAGCTGACATTTTCTTCTGGTTAAAAGTCCAAGTTTACTTCTCGGAGAAAGTGTCCCAGTTTTATCTTAATTTTTTTTTTTTTTTAAACCTTTATTTATCCAGATAAATCCCATTGAGATCATTGAACTCTTTTACAAGGGAGACCTGCTCAAGTAGGTTCCACATGAAACATAAAAACATTAACAGAACAACAAAAGGACATCATACATCATCATCACAGGGATTACAATTTACATAACTATCCACATGTACAGGTACCAACAGCTTCCGATTGAGTAGCATCCAACCGAGCTTTAAAAACATTTAGTGGCACCAGATTGCTCAGTTTCCATTTCAGTTGCAGACTATTCCAAGACAGTGGAGCTGCACATCTAAAAGCTGTCTTCCCTAAGACAGTCCTAGCAGTTGGCACATTTAATAAAACCACAGCATTCGATCTCAGGCAGTAGCCACTTACAATTTTCCGTGAGATCAGGGAGCAGATATAGGATGGAAGTTTCCCTAACATGGCTTTGTAAATAAAAATGTACCAGTGACTGAGCCTCCGTACAGTTAGTGAAAGCAAACCAGCCCTTGCATACAGGGTACAGTGATGCGTTAATGCTTTACAGTTTAAATGGGTGTCAGAGGTCAAACAGTGAAGCCACAGGCAGGTCATAGTATGATGTGTTTTAGTGCTCAAGTCATTGGTTAACAGGTTTATGTATATCCTACGTTTAGTCATTCTACATTGTCATTGTAAAATGACCTTTCTTGTTGACAATGACGATTTCAGAGAAACGTCTGCTTACATGACGTTTTAGTTTCATGATTGTTCATTTTTTTACTCCACAGTTGCAGGATACTGTCACACTTGTCAACTGACAACTCATGTGGCTGTTGTTATGGCAACATCAATTCTGGTGATAGGACTTCTAATGGGTTTGGTATTATTTGGTGAGTATAAATGTAAAAATAATACATGTTATATACATTGATCCTATTTGTGCCCGCATAAATAAAAATAATTTAGGACTACAGTTTATTTTACATTTCATTATTTCAAACCATAATAAGTCAGATATCAGGTATATGAATACAGTTTAAAAATAACTCATATTGAAACATTTAATGTTGTAATTGACATGTTTTTTGATAATAAAGCAGGGCCTCAACATCTATTTCCTGTTATTACTATACTTGTCATCATATAAATTACAAACCATCTTCAGGTACACTGCATCAAGTTACTAAATGACTCGTGTTATTTGGCCAGTCACGTGGACAAGAGCACCAGAAGTGGATCAGACCGCCAAAACGTCAGGCCATGAGCTGATGGAGAGGCTGCTGCAGTGCCAAAGAGAGCGCCAGGAAGTGAACCTGATGCTCCACACCGTAACTCAAGATGATTTATATTCTCTTCTCTGATGCCAACATCTCACATCCTGCCCATGTGACTTCTCAAAGCGTGTGGGTGCAGTCGTAAACACTTACAGGACATTAAGATGGCAGATCTTTGATTGATGACAGTGGTGAAAGCTCTCATGACATCTTGGTATGTTGAGTTGTATTAACCGGTGTGTTGAATGCATTCAGATCAGTGTGTGCGTCCTGCTGTGTGTAGACCCCATGTGCAGTGTGTGTCCTGACGGCTGGCTGTGGTGGGGGGGGGTCACTGCTACTTCCTCTCAGTGGGACAGCAAGATGATCGTAGCTGGATCGAGAGCTCAGAGTTCTGCCTGCAGCTCAACAGCAGCCTGGCCGTCATCAGAGACCCCGCAGAGATGGTAACAACACAAACACAGAGATAACATCAGGGAGGGTTTCTGGATATAAAGTCATCTGAATGTCTCTTATTCTTTAGGAGTTTATCCAAGGTGTGATGAGACGGTTCCCTCTCTTCCCCTTCCTGTGGGTGGGACTGACGGACGCTCAGCAGGAGGGGCTGTGGCTGTGGGGGGACGGGGGGGACGTCCAGCAATAAATGCCGTAAGTCCAGATTCAGATGGTAACGGGTCAAAGGTTTTTCATATTAAGGAGCAACAATAGAAATGTGGAACATCTGCTTATAAAGGCAACAGAACAGATCAATGAGAGGTCAGTATTTATGGTTAGATGAGGATGCTCTTGGTTTATTTGTGAAGCAGCAGACACCAGAAGTATTATGCTACACTTCTAATGATACTTCTTAAATTAAAGCATCATTTTCATAATATGGACATTACAGTTGAAGCTGTGGTGACCAAGATGTGATTACTATTACAGCAAGTGATCAAGGAATGCAAAAATATATTTGTTGATCTATTAAATAATAATATTTATGTATCCAATTTCAAACCGAAAATAATGTTCGTGAAGAAGCAGTAGAGAAAGAGCATTTTATATTTATTCCACGGTTCATTTCAACATCCTAGCCAGGTGAAACACACATGAGTATTATGTATATACCGCAGGAAACAAAATACGACAAAAAAACACATTAAAACCTTAGGTGTGTTTCTAGTTAATAAATCATTCAAACCAAAGAACATTAATAAACTTTTGAAACATGTTTTTTTTTTCTGTAAACAAAGTGGACCAAAAGGCATTTCTGCAAGTTCAGCTGACCTGTTGCACACGATTCTACGTATTAGATCAAATATCTCTTTTAGGAATTACGAAAAAATCCAGACCTTTAAAATGACTTGAAAATAAAATGAAGCTGAGACTAAAGAGCAAAATGAGGACCTCCCGTTTGGCTCTTAAATCGATTGTATAGTCCATTAGGTATCGATACGTGGATAACCAATTATTTTATATATTCTTGGAGAATAACACACTTCATACATTGTAATGAAATATGTTTTATTATTACAATATATACATATAAACAATCATTTACATATAAACACTGACATACAACTGATTGTATTTGTTAACATTGGAGTATTTATTCACATACTCTAAGTTTGTTATCACAGATCATCTTTTGGATAAAATTGCGACATGTCCCCCTTTGCAGGGTGACGGTGGAGTGGGATGCTGAAGACAGGGACTGTGCAGACCTGCGGGGGGGCGGCAGTCTCTTTGCCTCCAGCTGTGAGGCTTACGGACCCTGGGCTAGTAAGAGAGGCTCCTGACACACATGTAAACACATTTTACATTTATTTAAAATATAAAACATTTGAATAAATATAAATTGTCATGCAAAGAGAAGAACATCAGCATTGTAATAGGGTCCAAGTAAAATGTACAAAGATTTACATTGTAGAATGAAAAAACACATATTACAGTATGTATATAAATATTTATTGCCGGTCTGAAAGTGCATTATAAAGTGCATAGATACGGGATGTGGGATCTTTCATGTCCACACATAAATAAGGAAATTCTGAAAAAATTAAGTGTAATTTTCCAAAAATTCCATGGTTTAAAATAAATACTTGACACAAAGTTTCGTTTCAATGTTTTTGTTTCTGACCGTCTGATCAAAAATCTCCACTTATGCTATGATCAGATACATCTATTTACAGCATCATGAGCACTTTGATATACATCAGTCGTCGTTTGCGTATCACTATTTGACAGCAACTATTTAAAGCAACATGGAAGGTCAATCAAATCCCCCCCGAAAAACCAACTTTTCCATCAAGTTGCAATGAATCCACCAAAGAAGCTCTCCCAGTAGCTGTATGATGGACGATCCTCAGCACAGTGCGCCCCCCCAGCGGGGCGAACAGAGGGTACAGCTTCCCCCTGAAGCTCCCAATGAAGGTGTAGATGTGGGTCTTTGTCTCTGCGTTGTAGAAGGAGATCTGGCCCTCCTCATAGTCTAAGTAGACCCCCATCCGTTTGGGCACCATGCCGACGGGCTGAGCGCTCTCCGGCTTGGTGCAGGCATAGAAGTTGTTGTTGCTGCGCCACAGGACCCAGTAGCCCTCATTGGGGGTCATGGGGAACCGGCCGAGACGCTTGGAGTCTGCGGTGGTCACTCCCAGACGCCAGAAGCCATTTTTGGATATGTCCACCTCCCAGTAGTGGCGCCCGCTGCTGAAGCCCTCCCACCCCAACACGCAGGGCCAGCTGTCGAAGCGCTGGGGGCTGAAAGGCAGCTCGGCCTCAGAGAGACCCTCCTGGACCTGGTCCTCCGACATGTGCAGCCAGGGGTGGTTGGTCATGGGGTCCAGGATCACATCAGCTGTTAGGGAACAGAGAAAGCACGAGGTTGTTGTCAGATAAGTGTTGTTATACAAGACAAGATAAGATGAATAAGGGTTGGTCTTACCTGCTGCGCTGCAAATCCAATTCCAGACTGCAAACAGAGACATGTATGTTATTGAATGTGCAGTGGATAAACAACAACAAACGTCTTAATGAAATGCTGTAATCTACAGAGGATGGGATAAAAGGTCACATGATCAACCTTAAGCGTAAGATGATTCACAATACACTTACTAATTCTTTTTCTCAGCATTATCTTTAACTTGCTTGTTCCTTTAAAATACTCTTTAGGCCTCTCCAATTTATTCTAAAAAGGACAATCCGTTTGTATTTCTACTGCTCACACCTTATACAACACAAACTGTGTTGATTTGCTGAAGAGACAAATAGCTTTTTATTAAATGATCAAAACCTCCACCGTCTCAATCACATCAGAATAATATATTGACCGTACTTCGGGCAAACCTGTGTCATTTTTCAAATAAAGAGTCAAATGATTATACAATTATGTGTTTTAATTCACACCTGAGTTGGGGATGTATCTTGAAATCCCGGCTTTCCAGGTCCTTTGTTTTGCCAGTAACCATAGCTGTGGAATCATTTTCTGAAATGGGAAAATAAAAAGGTAAAAATCACTTTTTTCCACAAGAGCAACATTTTCATTTATCCCCATGAATCATGTTAATGTGTGTGATGTACCAGTGCTTCCTGTTAGCACTTTGATACGTTTGGCTGACTGTGGTGATGACCCTGGCTTTATGAGGGCAGTAATGCAAAATAGACCAGACCATGCACCAGTAGTCAACGGTCATTTTCAAGTTCCTCATTGTATTTTGTGCCTCTACTGTGACGTTTTTGCAGACCATTTACATGCACAACCCTATATAACACACTACAGAAAAGGGACACCCCCGAAAAAGCATAATAGGGCCCCTTTTAGAGCCATAATTAAACATAAATAGAGAAAATGCAGTTTATTGTTGCTGCAGGTAGTGGAAATTCCCGTTTTCAAGCATGAAAGAAAGTAAAACTGGACTCTAATTGCGATATAGTCCTTCAAATTTCAATAAAATAACTTTGGCCCGTATACCGCGCCTTCATCTGCGTGTGAGATGAAAACTGAGCAGATAAACTATCAGTTATTAAGGACATTTATTGTGGAAGTCAGGGTCATATAAGCCAAATCACCGAGTGCATTTATTTATGCTCTGCACGCATTCAGAGAGCAGGGTTCACTTTAACCACACGTTATATAATGTTGCTTCATGTCACACACGTAGCGTATTCCAAGCCAATTATTCGTTTTATGGTCAGATTAAATGTTGGTTTCTATTTCACTTCAGCCTTCACAGAAACAACGCAATGTTATGGCAGAAATGTTCTCACCATGCTGTCTTCTCTGAGCAGGGACCAGGTGATGAACTCCAGCAGAGGAAGCAGGTTCCCCAGACGCTTCTTCTTCAGGCCGAGCTGACTCAGCACTCTGCCCAGCTCCTCGCTCGGCACACCACAACTCTGCAGACACAAACACTCAGTCAGCTTCAAGATTTGGCATTGTTTTCCCCTTAAAAACCACACACTCTTACATACTGCCTACCAGGGCCGGCCCTAGACATTTTGGTGCCCTAGCCGAGATTATGATTTGGTGCCCCCCCCCCTCCAAGCAAATCTCTACAAAAGATCAATACACTACATAAACTGAAACGTATTGACATGTTGGTTATATACATAAAGAAGGTTTCAAATGTATTCATTATTGTACATGTTTTAATTGGCGGGTGGACGTCGCATCCACATTTTTTTTAACATTTTAAAGAAAACATTTTCAATCTGGTGCACTTTGAGCAGAATTGCTAGAGAATAGATCTAGGTGGTACAACTCTAAACACCCATATGAAAAAGATCGGTTTGCATTTTAATAATCAAATAAGTATGTGAACATAACCAATAACCTACAGCCAATAACAAATAAATGTAACGTATTTTATTTTGTTGTTCAATTCAATTATTAATGTAAATGTATTACATCAAGGGCAGAAAATTAGACAGAATACAAATAAAAAATTAATATATATATTTTTTTATTATAATTATTTTTCTCCCATTGCAGCGCCCCTCCAGATCTGGCGCCCTAGGCGACCGGCTAGTTCGCCAGTGCCTAGGGCCGGCCCTGCTGCACTGTAAAGATAGTAAAACTAAGTCATTTCCCTTCATGCGCTTACAATTCCCAACTGAGATGCACTTGGTAGGTCGTTTATGTTGAGATTAACAGACACTAAAAACCTTTCTACAAGTTTTTTTGGGATGTTCTTCTGGTTTAATGTCCCTCACCTCAGTGGCTGTCTGCAGCTCCTTTGCCCACTCCATGATCCTCATCTGTGGCTCCTCCTTGAAATCCTTCTTCTTATTTTCTTCACTCTCCAACGCCGAGGGCATCTCCTTCAGGAACTGAGGACACAAAATCAGTAAGTTAACATTGATATTTCTTTCACAACCATAGCCGTTCCAACAAAAAAAAACAGAATAGTATTTTTGTTGTCATGTTCTGACCTTGTCGACATGGTGCAGCTCGTTGGCCCACTCCAGGATCAGCTTCCTGCTCTCCTCCAGGCTACGCTCAGTACGGCTGTCTGCACTCTGGGCTTCTTCATCACTGGGACCCTCGTGTGGATCCCCCCCGCCCTGCTGCAACACAGCAACACACACTCTTAAAAACACAATGTTACCTGTGCAATTACTCAACTGTAAAATACTAATAAGATTTAAGATTATTTATGTATTACAGTGAATATTTCAAACAACAATTAATTCACATCTTTATCAGTCATTTTACAACACGTTATATATCGTTAAATCCCATTTTTATATACTTGGACATTTGTACTTCTTATGTTAATGTAAATATTGAATCTATTTTTTTTCTCATTGAATTTTATTTAAACTCCTTTTCTTTATATTAATATATTTATTCTATTTTAATTTTAATACATTTTATTCTAGAATAGAGCAACTTTTGGGAACTAATTTTCTTATTCTGATTCTGACACTATGACCATAAAATAACGTTTAAAAAAAAGCACATATGCCACACGTGGGACATTTTCCCTTTTACGGATGTCTAAATAGAAAGGTTACAGTTAAATAAACCCTCTATCTGTGACTCAGCACGGCGAGGCAGATAACCGGGCATCATAAACAGGTAGCATCCACCCATTCAACGTACTCATCTACAGTATCTGCGTGCAGGAAAATGTTTCCCACGGCAACACTCATCTGTTTTGGTCATAAAAACAGGTTCATGAACTTTTAACAGACTGAGATAATCAGCAGTCATTTTTACTGTCCAAATCAAAGCCATGTTTTACTGAGCTGGCAAACAACCAGAGTCAACATGGTAAGGAAACTAATGTTTAGAAATATGTTTCCTTCTCCTGTTCTCTTAAGTCTACCCTCTTTTCTGTTGTCAGATTGTTCTTTGCTATTGAAGACAATAATATGAGTCTGCTGAGACACTGACTCACATCTCCTTCCTTCCTTCCCTGATGTCCTACCTTGCAGACTTGGTCCACTTGCTCCTTCCAGTGATGAATGAACTGCACACACTCCTGCAGGCTGCGCAGATCCTTCAGGCCGTTCTGACGAGGGTGTCGCTGCAGGAAAACACAACAGGGTATGGTTTAAAAGAATGTAAACCAAAACGGAATTCACAGAAAAAATATATAAATGAAAAAGCAGTTTCCATGTACCTGTGAGCGGTGAGTGAGGTTGATGGCGGCTCTGCTCGGGGCCGAGCTGTGGATCTGCACGTCCTCCTCGGGCAGGTTCCAGCGCACGGCCCCGATGGAGCTGCTCTGGGTGTTCCTCTCGCCCCCTTTCAGTATGCCCACTCCTGTAGGGGGACACATTCAGAATCACTATGTTAAGGAAACTATAATGATGTAAAAAAATATATTTAAAAATATAGCAGTATTTACATTGACATAGAATGGAATAAAATATGTGCAGTAATAAAAAAAACTGATACATTCAGGAGGAAACATAATTTGAGTCTCATTCATTATCACTTGACATAAAATCTAGCAGAAAATGTTGTTATTTTTCCAACAAAGTGAGCATATCAGCAGAGTATTGATACTTGCATTAATGAAACTGCAATTATTAGCCTTTGTGATTATTAGCTTGAAGCTTTAGCAGCCACGATTAAAGGCTTTTAATCATGAAGGACATACTTTAATGCCTTTATCTGATTGGATGTAAGCTGTATTTTCCAGCCACATCAGACACAAGTTGTTTTAACATGCATGAAGCAGGACAAATGCAATTGGCAGTGATTGAAAATGGATTTATACATACTTTTAGCAGGTTTCAGAATAGTCATCTCCATGGTGGCGTCCTATGTTCTGTAGCAGAGGAAAACAAATGGTTGGGGAACCAGGGATGCAAAAAGTAACAGCAGCTGTATAAATAAATACTTGCATTATGTGTCAAAGGTAAAATGGCTGGTATTATATTATTGAATATTGTATTAGTTAAATACTCTTTGAGAACTAATTTAACAATTTGACAAACTATTGTGTAGTTTAGTTATGGCAATATAACATGGATGTTTTATCATTATTCCAGATATACATTATTTTTGAAAAGAAAACCTCAAAAACAATGAAAAAATAAGTTTTGTGGAAATGTGAAACCTTTTTTTTTAAACATAATAATGCTTTTAATGATAAGCGACACCTACCAACAAATAGTTAATAATATAAGTCATTAATTTATACTCAAATCAGTGATGCTTGAGTATTAATCTGGAAAGAAAGAAAAATGTTTCTCATGTTTAAAATAATATAATAATTCAATCTATATTCAGCACATGTTGAACTACAATGCAAAATATATTTTCTAAAATGGTGTTAGATACCATAAATACAGTCTAAATGTTTCAGCCCCACACACCTGTACATGTACAGTACATCGTATTAAGCTCTGATATTCATTGTGTCCTACCTGTAGATGAGGAGGGTGGTGCAGCTCTGCTGGTGGAGATCTCTAGACAGACGCTGCTCTCTAACCCGCTGCGTATTTGTTCCTCTGCTCGTTCTGACCTATGGACCTTTTTTATTACTCCCTCTGAGGTGGCGAGGAAACCTCTGACAGAAATCCTCATGCTTCTCGGCAGCCGCTGGAGGAAGGCGTGAGGTTTAATGACCGCTGTAAATCTCTGCATATCACTCAGTGACGCACAGCAGGGATTCCGCTAGGTGTTACTGTACATAGGTATACATTACATTACATTACATGTCACTTGTTGGACCAGGGGTGTCAAACTCAATTCAATCACGGGTTGTAACTTTAAGACAATATAAAAATACATATATAAATATATATATAAAATAATGTATTATATTACATTATTGCCTCTGCATTGGATTATTATCAGATAGGGTAATAACTTCATAATTAACTACGTCTGAAAGCAGAAGTCTGGGGCAAATAATTGCAAGTCTTTTCAGTGAGAATGTCACAAAATGATTTAAAAAGAATTCTGAGAAAAGGGCACATTCTAAGAAAAAAGGCATTTTTCAAAGAAAAAAAGTCAAATTTGAGGTGCATTGTGGGACATGTAGTTTATGGGCAACGTGATTCTGTAAAGTGGCATGTAACCGTATAATAAACATATAATATTCTTTGCAAGCTCTTGTGGGGCCACAGAAAATGAAGTCACAGGCCGGATTTGGCCCCCGGGCCTTGAGTTTGACACTTTTATCCAAAGCGACTTACATACTCAAAACAGTGGACAATCCCCACAGGAGCAATTTGGGGTGAAGTGTCTTGCCCAGGGACACAACAACATGCTGACTGCAGTGGGGTTTGAACCTGTGACCCCCTGACCCCAACACCAACACCAACACACAACCCACTGCACCACACGCCTATAAACAAGATTGTAACGGTAAAGGTGTTTTCCATATAGTGGCTGCTTGGGTAAAATTGGCAAAAATAAATGAACTCATAATAGACACGAAACACTGTTTAAAATACATAAAATATTTTGTTAAAAAGGTTTTAAAAAACGAAGGTGTTTTGTTCTGAACTGGATTTATGCAGAGGTGGAAGAAGTACTCAGATCTTGTACTTGAGTAAAAGTAGAAGTACCAGAGTGTAGGAATACTATGCTACAAGTAAAAGTCCTGCATTCAAAATGTTCCTCAAGTAAAAGTACAAAGTATTAGCATCAAAATATTATTAGTCCCAAAAGTAAAAGTAATCATTTCAGATTGGTCCATTTCAGAATAATATATGATATGTTTTGATTATAATTATAAATGCATCAAAGCTGGTAAAAGTGCAGCTAGTTTTAATGACTTGATTATAATTCAAATCATTAATCCAAATTGCAAAATAACTAAAGGTACAAAGTAAATGTAGTGGAGTAAAAACACACGATTTTACCTCTGAACTGTAGTGGAGTAGAAGTACAAAGTACAGAAATACTCATGTATCCCAACATTGTACTTAAATGTACTTGGTTACTTTACACCTCTGTAATATTTCCAATATTTTCCATCCATCCATCCATCTTCTCCCGCTTATCCGTGGTCGGGTCGCGGGGGTAGCAGTTCCAGCAGAGAGCCCCAAACTTTCTTTTCCCTGGCGACATCAACCAGCTCTGACTGGGGGATCCCAAGGCGCTCCCAGGCCAGCGAAGAGATATAATCCCTCCACCTGGTCCTAGGTCTACCCCTTGGTCTCTTCCCAGCTGGACGTGCCTGGAACACCTCCCTAGGGAGGCGCCCAGGTGGCATCCTAACTAGGTGCCCGAACCACCTCAACTGGCTCCTTTCGACGCGAAGGAGGAGCGGTTCAACTCCGAGTCCCTCCTGGATGACTGAACTTCTCACCTTATCCCTAAGGGAGACACCAGCCACCCTGCGGAGAAAACCCATCTCGGCCGCTTGTATCCGCGTATTTCCAATATTTTGCAGCATACAATTACATGACGGTTATAACTGCATGTATTAGCATTGAAACACTATATCAAGGCTTGGAGATAATTGTTTAAATCTGTTTTGAACTGTAATCAGTCCTTATTCCCCTCCAACATAAACTACCATAACACGGTCAAATAACAAAGCGTTATGCTGCGTGAAGGCCTCAAATCAGAATCCTACCTTTTGCCTAGTCATCCATTCACGTCCTCGTTAGCTACTGGAAGAGTCGTAAGAGTGAAACTCATTGCGTCAAGGTCCTACACTACATCAGCCCCCTGACCTTTTGACCTTTAGTCATTAGCTTAATACGCCCTAAATACATCACACTGGGCCAGGCGACATGTATTGCCTTCAGTGTCAAGTCTGTATATGAGTAAAGGCTCAGTGAAAGTAAAAATAACCGTCAGAAAGTAAAATAAGTCCTGCATTCAAAAGTATAGAATAGACCGTTTATTGTCCTGTTTCTGAATGGTAGGATCTGCTCCTAGAAACAAAAGCACAGTTGTGAAATTGTTTTGAATATAAGTATGACTCTTAAAGTTCTCGTACTGTAGATAGATAGTCCCTGATTGAAATGTTGAGTATATAAGATAGTGTTATATTACTGATGCATAAAACTCCTAATATATTAACTTATGAAGAATTAAATAAAGCAGAACATCATATCGTATAAACTGATGCCATACTGTAGCTGTTAGGGAAATAATTATCATAGACGCCAAGATGTGACATACAGGACAAACCTTGACGTCTGTTTACCTCCTTTAAGGACACAGGCTGCTTAGCCAATAATGTTATTGTTCCCATTCTGTGACCGGTCAATACTGGGTCACAGATGGTCTGTATTGTGGGTACACTGGGACACTTCCTTCTCTGTTGTCTGAGGACTCCAGGGCATGACATATCCAAGGCCATAAGTGGCGGAAGCTGGTAACTTAGTGTGCCCAAACTATCTAAAGCTGTCTTATCAAAACATGTTGATGACTCTCTGTGGAACCAGTCAAATGGGCTAGCAAGAGAGAGGCTCTCCAGAATTGACGTGGCAACTCTACCGTGAAGTCAGAACCTCTGGCTCTCGGACTTGTGATGTGAATCCTCCGGCCGTAACTCCAAATAAACCATCAGTGTTTGACATCAAAGCTACTGCTCCTACCGTGTCTCCTTCCTGAGTCGGTGACTCCCACAGCATTGCTACACAGAAGTTTCCTCTACAGTAGCAACACATTCAAAGTTAAATGACCTCAACCCTTTACATAAGTGTAGCATTTGAGTTCATATTATGCGCTAATTCCTCCATTGATTACACTTGACGATGACTGTGATGCCATCACTCTGGGTTAGTGTGTGCAGGTCACACAGACATGGGAACAGTGAGGGGATCAATTAAACAACGTTATACAAAACCTGTCATGGTCCGAGGCTTGGCCAAAACAAAATGATGACAAAGAAATAAAAACCACTCTCTACAAGTAGCAAGCAGTTCAAGTTTTATTTGTCAAATGCAGGCAAATCTGTGACACTCGAGCATCGTAAAAAAAAAAGACTTTATAATCTTTATCTCTAACAGAATAGACTTTGCATTTATAAAAGTGGCATCATATCTCTTTTCTATCTATTTCAAAATGAGCTACAGTGTGCTCGGTACCTTTCAAATATGTACATCGGGTCATTGCATATAAAAAACGTATTTTGGATCAGATGCCGTCGGTTTTCAGATGTACAGCGTCTTCTCCTCGTGCGCAGGATGAGTCACATTTTAGTTCCAGTTCTTGAAGAACTGCTTGAAGATGATGGTCTCCTTCCCCTGGGGCAGAATCTCCACCTGCAGACACGTTCACTGCTTATTGCATATCTGATAAAGTCACAGTGTACTGAATCTGTAAACAATCCATCTCAACAACATTCTAAAGAACTATGAGCGTACCTGAGTCTTCCTGGGGTATTTCATTTGTTCGATGAAGTTATCCGCCATCTTTAGGGCCGACTGCTTCTCCTCAGCATTTGCTCCTTTACCTGAAAGTCAATCAATGACTCAGCTTAGGAGCAGCATTCATAGAGATTGTATACCATATTGCCCAAAGCTGGATCATACATGCACAATGTAGTCTGTTCATCTTCAATATCTGTTATAGTAGTACGTTTTCAGTTTCTCCCGGTGTCCACAAGAGAAGATATCAGCCATTTTAAGTAAAATGTTTTACTAGGGGCAATAATATTATGTAAAAAGTAGTTCCCATAGTTTCAAACTAGCTAAATAGAAGTGAAATACAACCAGTAGCACCACCAGGGCTGTTTCCAATGACTTCTTGATATAATAAGAGGACATGAGTCCCTTCTACACCAATCATATGCCCATAACTCAAAACTCTGAATTTCTTTCAATGATTTCATTTTCATACTTTATCATTTCGACTGTTATTGTACATTTACTTTCCTAACCAAGAGATGTAAATGTCTTAAGCTTCTCCACTCTCCCAGGCTTACCTGCAAAGTTTTTTTTCGCATTGAAATTAAATTCTGTACCAGGAAATAAACTCTTAAAAAGTGTAATGTTAATCATTGATGTAAGAGGTATGGTTTTATCCAGATATCAGAAGAGACAGCAGCTTTGTTTTAGGGATTGTACACTCTGCACTGCACTGGGGACAGTACAGAGCTGTAGTGAGACTTTAAATAATGCTGATGTTCTTAAAAAATGCTTTCGCTCCACATTTGAAAGAATGGGTCTTGAGACTCTCACATATTTTCCCCAATGCTAAACTAAAATCTGATTTAATTAGATAGCGCACATCACTGGCATGGGTGCATTTGCTGGTTCGGGGTAAAGCAGTATTTTCTCACCTTTCCAGACGAAGATCTTCCCGTTGGCGCCGTTATCCAGAATGAAGCAGTCATCACGAACCAGCAGATCCTTGGCAAACGGGCTTTTCTCTGACACTTTGGTCATCGTCATGGATCCTGTGGCATCAGACACCTGTGGAGTGAGATATACAGTGTTATACTGACATGTAAACAGGTAGTTTGAAGTATGAGTGCAGGTACAAAGCTATGCAGGTACCTTGTAGAAGGAGGCAGAGTTGGAAGCGTCTGCTTTGCTGTCCTCTTCTGGTGTGCTCTCTGCCAGCTGGGGCATCTTTCCCAGAACCTGCCCGGCAACAAGACAGGAAGCTCAGAAACCAAGAAGATCCAACAGTCTTTTTCAGGAATAACCCCAGAACTTCCTTTGCATGCTTTTAAAGGTTTCCTATTATACTGTTTTTCATCAATATATTATAGGTTTCGGACAAAACATGTCTCTGGAGTGTTTGGCTGGAAGCACCAAACAGATCATTGCAGCATCCCATAATCCCCTCTGTTTCAGCCCTGTTTCCAGAGTGCTGATACTCCGTCTGTTACTTTAGATGAAAAGAAGGAGCCCCTCCCCACGCCCCTCTGAGATATTTGGTTAAAAAAGAACACAATGGTGCTCTCGGAGGAGATTCAGGTGATAAGGTGGGGAGGGGGGTTACCTTGGTTGCTGATTGGCTAATGGTTACACAAGCCAAAAAAATCGTTATGACATCATAAAGTGGCCAAAATTTTATCAGCTCATTTTCAGACAGGCTTTTATATAAATGGATCAGGCCAAAAAGAGAATCTTTTTTCCTGAAACTTTCAGAATGTCTTTCCACAGAGGGGACACATGTTGATGTAGAAAAGACATGTTGCATAATAGGTGACCTTTAATGACCTCCTCTATGAGTAACATGCATGATAAAAGTGTGCAGATACCTTGAGCATCTCCTCTGGCTCCTCCCCCTCGTTGCTGTCCACGATTTTGGCTTTACCGTGTCTCTCCGTGTCTCGGATCAGCGAGGCGATCTCACGCACCTTCTGCTTCTCGAACATGTTGGCCTGAGAGCCGATCCACGACACAATGATCTGGAGGGCAACGAAATCATGAAATGAAATGAGGTCTTCCTGGTTATGAAAGCTGATATGTGTTGTTTGTTCTCTGGCAGCTTGTTTGACAGTTTGTTTCCTCACCTCCCCAAGGTCCAGGATGAAGCAGTCCCCTTTGTTGAAGCTGCTCCAGGACAGCTCCACCTCCCTGGCTCGGATGTTGCGTTTCCCCTTGATCTGGTACAACCTCTGCACCGTGCCGGAGCCCTGAGTCCTCCTGAAGCCCGAGTCCACACCGCCCGTCTGCACAGAGGTTCATGGGATACTCATTTAAAATGCTTTTTGAGTAAAAGTAAATGTTAGAATTAACTATAGGCAAGCTTACAATTGAAAATACATTATACTAACCCCCTAATCCCACCAGGAGCGTCTGCGCTGCGCTGCGCTGCGCTGCGCTGCGCTGCGCTGCGCTGCGCTGCGCTGCGGCCTTTTTAGCGATCGCGGCCACTCTAGTCAATGGGTGCTATTCCACCAGACGCTTCGAGCCGCGGCGCAGCACGGCGCAGCGTCCCAGAAGCTCCTCGCCGCAAGGAATTTCTAAAATATAGGATGAATCCTATATTTTGCCTTTTGAGGCAGGCAGGAAGTGGAACGTTCATCCAACAACTGCGAGGCTGCACACACCACGCTCCGCTTCCGCAACGTTTTGAAACGCGCCATTTAATTTACGAGTGCCTTTCAAAATATGATTTGTTCCCCTTGTCTAAATGCCCTTTCCTGTCTATAGCATATTTTGCTGTAATATTGAAATGAATAATAAATGAATATATATTTCCAGTATATCTTTTAAGGGAAACTAACATTTAACCTATAAGTTATACCAAATGATATCTTTCCTACCAGAAATCTTACCCATACAATAAACCACTTGCACTGTGCATTTGTTTTGCTGACAATGGAGATATTTATATAATTCTCTCACATTTCAATGGCATTTAAAGCATCTGAGCTTCAGCACTCAGGTATGTCCCTCCCTCACCTTGTAGCTGACCCCTCTGGGGAACAGCGCCATGAACTCGGGGGTCTCGTAGCCCTGCACGTGTCTGTGCTGGACGGGGTCTCCGCTCAGGAAGTTGTCCAGCTGAGTGGCCAGCATGGCACACGCCACCTGCTCATCCCGAGACGACTGCTCACCTGTGGGAGGAAAGAAAGAAAACATGAAGCTCAAAAAACGCTAAGAACCAAAGAGACACTTTAAGTTTTAAAATAAATGCAACAGAACATAGACATCCATTTCTTATGCATGACACTTGAAGGCCACATTTGGGTCGATAACCTTTCATTAGGTTTTGTTTAGTTTGTTTGTGTTTAATTCCTTCTTGGATAAATAAGATAAGATAAGAGGTACTTCATTGATCCCAAATTGCAGCAGCATAAAAAACAACAAAACAAGGCATTGCACATAAGTAGAAATTAAAGAGTAGAAATAGACAATACTAGAATTTAAACATCTCAAAATAGAATTAAAGCAGCATTAAAAAGTAGAAAATATACAGTAGAGCGTGAAGATACAAAATCTATAAACTCTGACAATTAAAACACTATTGAAGGGCTTTAGACAAAATATAAATAAATAAATGGACACTTTGACAAAGCCAAAATATGATACATTTAAAAGCCCTAGAAAATCAACAGGAAAAGAAAAGAAGACCTTGAGACGGGAGGGTTTTGTCTGTCTATTTTTCCATGGTCAATAATTCCAACTTTCACGCTTAACTTTTAAGTCAACATTTACAATTAGTCTTCCAAGTGCTAGTTTTCCGTTCTGATCCTGTTGTCAAACCAAACATCAGGTAAACAATAAGGTGAAGGCAAACATAAGAGTTGCAGGAAAGAGTGATGGAAATAGAGGAAGGAAGAAAAACAGAAGCAGTGAGATCACATGAGGGAAAGAGAGCATTAGGAAATGAGGTCAGAAAGGTGAGGATGTCACCATGTGAGGAACAAAGAGCTGCTGACAGAGGTGATGGGTCATGGAGACAAAAGCAAACAGAGTGTGGCACAAAGACAACACCGGGGTCATCAATTGTAAACAAGAGGAGGAGGAGGAGGGAGGCTTCGGGACAATCAGCTTAGTGTTACCTAAGCACCGGATACATGCTGGAAACAACCGCAGCATTTGAGTGCTGTAACACAGGCCTCGTGCATCTTTCATGGGCCCTCGCTCCAAAACCTATCCCAGTTTCCTTCAGGACTTCTGCCTCTCTTTCTCTCCCTCTAATCCTCCCTCTCTCCGCACACAATGCTGCAGCAGGTCAGCGCTGTGTCTCGTGTGTCATCACCATCAGCGGGGCGGGGGGGGGTTATTTCGCTTTTCACCCGCAGCACAGGGCCAGGTTTAGGAGTGTGGTAAGCACAGCACTGGACAATGGTCAACAGGCAAATAGAAAACAATATACCGCTTTGTCGAGACAGGGCTACACATGTTATCCTAAAAGGTCTGAGCATGAGTCTCTCCTGGCTTTCTGAAGACCAAAATAACTTGTGTGTTTCAATTGATCAGCAAGGGTATTTGATTAAAGGTGGGGTCGGTCATTTTGGAGAAACCAGCTCGAGTGCGCTAGAATTTGAAAATACACAACCGGAAAAAATCTGCCACTTCCTTACAGAGCCCCTCCTCCAACACACACGAACGAGCACATGACCAATGAGGGCACGAGATAAGTTTGTGCACAGATGGAAGGCTGACAGGCAGGTAGGCCATCCAGTTACTTTAGCCGAGCCGGCTCAGATCATTGGTCGTCCTTTTTACAGTACTACGGCTTCCAGACATGACGTTTTTTATGGATTTGTTGTTAAAGCACTTACAGGGGTGCAACCAGTCGATCGCGATCGACCGGTCGATCGCGGGGAGATTCCCAGTCGATCGCGATATGTGTCTAAAAATAGAACAACAATATTCTGTTTTATCGTTAATGTCCTATAACATAATCTTCCTGTGCCAGAATAATGCACTTGAACGCATCAAAGCTTTGTGATTGGCCGGCGTGACCCCATGTGTCGGGGCGTGGCTGGTGGACAGTGGGCACTATTTCGCTGACGTTGTCCGTCACCGTGGCAACAAGAGTGCCAGTCCGCACACACACAAGACCGCAATTATGGCAGAAGCAAAAAAGCCCAACATATATAATTTTCACTCCGAGTGGGAGGATGATTATTTTTTTATCTATTCCAATTCAAAGTCCATCTGTCTCATCTGCAATACGAGCGTGGCTTTATCGAAGAAGGGTAATTTAGGAGCGGCATTTCAAAACAGTGCACAAACGCTACGAGACGGAATTCCCTCCTAATTCTGCCATACGCTCCCAAAAGGGGAGGGGCCTGAAAGGACAGCTAAATGCACAGCAGTCCATTTTCACCAGGCCCAACAACAAGAGCAAGGCTGCTACCAGAGCATTTTATCGTGTCAGTCACGTTCTTGCGAAACACATGAAGTCTTTCCAGGCTGAAATGACTGAGGGGGCTGTTCAAAAATCCTAGGGGGCGACTTTTTTTTCACAACAACGAGAAATACTGGCAATGTAATGAATTGACACACCAAGTTTTTTTCATTCTCACTGCTCTACAATCTCTTTGCTTCTTTATTTGTATTCCGGATTGACCCCTCTCATTCTGTTCTTTTCCTCTGATCTTTAATAATAGATAGTACATTATTAGATGCCTGCACTTTGTTAGTAACGTTAACAGACTAACATTGATTTCCTCAATTTATAAATGGACAGGCTCTGTAATAATTATACCATAACCTTTTCTCCTCTATCCCTTAACTCGTCTTCCTATACAGATTTATTTACTTACTATCTACTCTAGTCATGTCAGGATTAAAGACAAATTAATCTGGTTGATTTTTTATTTTCAGGATTGAATGTTCAAACCAAGACCTAAAACCTGGCATTCCATAAGAAAGTGACTAATATATAAACCAAATGTAATATTGGATCAAATACTACACCAAATGGACAGACACAGATTAAAAATCCGTCACTAGATGTCGCTCATTGTACCAATACGGTTTATATAATAACATATTATTATTATAGTAAAAGGGCTCGCTTTGGCAAAAACCTGATCCATACAGGCAGCCCTAAATAATAACAGGTAAGCATCATGTGTGGTGCTATCTGTAGTTGTCTTATTTTTTGTCGATTTCATCTTGTTTTCACAGAGCTGTGGAAATGAATGTCCCCCTGGGGACAATAAATATAATCTAAACTAATTTAATATTCAATCCCACACTTGGCGATTGAGAACATACATTCGTAATTTACCTCGTTTATATCACTTTTGTTCTAATACTATGGATTTAGTTGACACTACTAGCCGACTTTCTTTTGTCCAATATTTTTGCGGGAAGGTACATTGAATTAGAAGCTTCTTATTATACATCCATGGGTAGAAGAAGAAGAAGTAGAGGTAGAAGAAGAAGAAGTAGAGGTAGAAGAAGAAGAAGGAGAGGTAGAAGAAGAAGAAGTAGAGGTAGAAGAAGAAGAAGAAGAAGGAGAGGTAGAAGAAGAAGAAGTAGAGGTAGAAGAAGAAGAAGTAGAGGTAGAAGAAGAAGTATTAGAAAAAGAAATACACTAATGCTACAAACAGGCACAACACTGTTACTCTGTTTTTACTGACATGTAACATTTTATTTCACCTTGCTCTATGTTTTTTAACGCACATTCCGAAAATGGGGACTTTGCCCGGAAAACAGGGACGTTTTGGTCCCCCATCCGACTGTGTTTACAGCTAAGCACACATGCTAACATTAATTAAGACTACAAGCTCACTTGGGGTTGAGGCTTGTTTACACGTTGCTTGACTGCCTGCCCACATATCTGATCTAAACATAGTAACGTGTGTTGGGGAAAATAATTATTTAAAGTTATTAATAATTGTGACATTTATTTAACTTTTCGATGGCTGAATGATGCTCAAAGTGAGGGGGCAAATAAAACAACTTAGGGGCAATGCCCCCTTTTGCCCCCTCGTGGCGCCAGGCCCGAGTCTTTCAAAGACGGCGAAGTTGTGAAAGAAGCATTCCTGGAGGCTGCCGACGCGCTTTTTGGGGACAGTAAAAATAACAGTAGCATTTCAACAGGTTTTTGATCTAATAAAAACTCAAGTTAGATACCGTTATTAATCAGCTGTAAGTTTTTGTTTGTTTGAATTTATTCATTATAATTATTGTACAAAATGGTATATGGTATGGTATAATTCTTATAAAGGTTATAGTCTATTATCAATTCAGGTTAAGTTAAGAAACTAGTGTTGCTTGCATCCTATTTTAAAGGCATTTATTTTTATACTCTACTAAATGCAACAAAAAAAGGGTTTGATTCTATTAATTTTGTCTTTTTTATTGCACTTTGGCAGCAGATTCCTGAGTAGCTTCAGATCTGAGTTGTCTTATTAGTAAGCCTAATTTATACTTTTGTAGCAACACTACTCAGTTTTACACAAGTAGAAGTGTGTATTTACCTGGTAGTAGGCTGTCAGTAATGGCTACGCCTGGACGCTTGGACTGGTAGATCTCGGCGGACTGGCAACTTTAAAAGTAGCTCTCGGTTCAAAAAAGGTTGGGCACCCCTAAGATATTCATTGCTATCGGGATTCCATGGAATATAACAAAAAGTGTATCTCGAGCCGGTTTCTCAAACTTACATACCCTACCTTTAACTGACAACAAATCAACATGGAGAGCACCTCATGAACTGAAAAAGGCCTTTTTATATCTTATTTCATTAGATTGGATTGGATTAGATTGTTTTTGTTAAATAATCTCTTTTCAATTCTCTTGTCTTTTATTTGTTGAATGATATGATCACTTCTCTTCTTGTGTCTCGTACATCTTTCCATCTTCCTCTTTAGGATATATATTTAGCTCTCATTTGGTTTATTTTCCAAGTTTTTATTGCTCTTAAATCTGATTAAGAAATACATGTTTGATCTCCACAGGGAAATTAGGATACAATACAGCTTCCTTCATTTTGGAATAGAAATATGTGTAGAAATTATATATATTTTTTAATTTACACAATACTTATACAACTGTAAACAATGTGTATACTACAATACTGTATATAAAACAGTATAAAAACAATAATATGCTTAAATGTGGTGAAATTCAAGAAAGGCATAAGAAGATTAGATGAAATGTACATTATATAAATCAATGCAGTTGTTTTATATTATTATATAAACAATACTATATTATCAGTATGCAGATAGTATTGTGCCTGCTTCTATTTACAGACACTCAGAGTATACCCAGATGTTTGCCTCTCACCTATCCACATGTGGAGGTCTGCTCCCAGCTGCCCGCGGTTCTCCAGCACTAGATAGGAGTCCCCGTTATAAAAGGCTCCCACCTCGGAGGGGTCCAGCAGCACTGCCTTCATCTTCTCCACCCTCCACACTTTGAGGCCCTCCTCCCGGACCTCCGCACCAAACTGGCCTGGCGCTGCCATGAAGGGGAGCATGCTGCGATTGGGGAAGAAAGTCATGAGAAGGTAGAGAGGACACACTTTGCCATAGAGAGGGCAGAAAATAGTGTGGAGTCCAACAGAAAGAGTGATAGATATGATCCACAATGGGTGAGTCACACTCAGGGGTTGCATGAAACAGAAAGTGTTCATACATAGAGTTGTGTCACTGTTCCCACAGGGAAATGGATAGAGAAGTAAAAGCAGAAGTCAAGAACACAAGCAGGTGACAAATGGAGGAAGTTCAAAACGTGTCACGATCAGACGAAATTTGAAGTTAGGGGCCGATGTTTACAGAAATGTACGGTTCTTCACGCCAACTGAAGTGTTACAGACACTTACAAACACCACTCCCTTATAGGACAGACAGAGAGAGTGTGGTTGACATGATAAGCGCCCTTACACTTGGGCTTGACACAAAATGAGCGGTTGTGATGCTTCTTAAAAACCACGGGCTATGACGTCCCTTTCTATGAAACACAAGACCAAACAGGCTTTACTAAAACCAAAAGGTATAGTGTTACAAAGGTGGGGCTTTATGCATGCTACATCATGTCTTGGAGGAGAATTATCTAGATTTGGGTTGAGTCACTTTAATATATACCCTCTTCTCGGTATTGTAGTTTAACCCACCCTGTCAGAAAGGAATAAGAATAAACCAAACCCACATCCTGTCTGTTCTCCCTGCTATATTTTACACCGCTGAAAGGAAGTCAGGTTTGTAGCGAGTCTGTTCTTTTTACTTTGCACAGAGTGAGATACAATCACTGCTTGGTAATTTCATCATTTTTAGGTAAGAAAAACATGTTCAAACCCTTTAATCAACACAACACCCTAACAAAAGGTTAACTGAGTGATGGGGTGGACACATACAAAAAACACATCCCAGAGCAACACAAAAAAGTGTCTTGATAAATGATGTAATAAACACTGATCCAACAGGTAAAATACTGCTGCCAAAAAAAGGCCTCATTAGGCAGCGGAAACAAGGGAAATATTATCTCTACTTCAGAATTGTGGTCAGTCAAGCATTTAAGGAAGCAGCAGCTACGCCCCTTTAAGTTTCTTTCAGTTTGGATGACAGCTTATCGACTCTCCTCTCTTGATGTTATCAGCATTTACATATCTTTTACATAAACTGTAATCATTAAACAGGTGCGGTTTGATGACCACAACAAGCAAGTTAAAGAGAACAGATACATTTGTAGAGTGGTGGAGGTAAGGCAGCGATGGAAACAGAATAAGGGCCAGAGGCAGCACACGCAGGGCCCTGAGTTAGGGTTACAATGCTTGGACAGCCGCTCCAAGAGTAAGTAAGGATGCCAAAGAAAGGCCCCGTTCCACTTAACTGTAAGATCTCCTCTGGTACCTCCGGCATGCTGTCTAACTCGGGCTCCATTCTGCGTGTCCACTGGGGTGTGTGTGACCCGGTGTGTGAGGATGTAGGGAACTGAGGAGTGTTTGCGCTCACCTGGCCTGGTTAGCTTATATGAGGGAGGTAACTGGAGCCGGTGTGATGAAAGCCTACCTGCGGATAGGACGCTACGTGGGGGGGAAGCAGAGTCGGGTTCCTGCTTTCTGGCTAAAGCTAAACACCAAGTGGATAATTACTGGGAGAGCAAGATGCTCCTCCATGTTTCCACTGTTCCCTTTTCTTCCAGCTTTCTTTTGAACCCTTTGCCTTCTATTCACTTATACTACGCAATGGGAAACAAAGAAAGCAACAGGTACGAATGGAAGTTTAAACATCTCACAGTTTCCTTCCCACGCAAGGCAAGGACTTGTAGGGCTCCCTAAAGATGCTCAGAACACTTAATCTGAACACACCTTTTTGAAAACTCTGCAATTGAAAGAGACCCTATTATGCTCCTTTGGGCCTTCCCTTTCCTGCAGTGTGTTATATTGTGCATATTAATGGTCTGCAAAGGCTATTATCCCAAAGTTCCCTCCAGAAGGAGTTTCTCTCCCACGGATTCAGGTTGTTAAAGTGTACAAGGGCTTTCTATTTGTAAAAGCATGTGATAAATGATACGCCTCCCTGATCAAGAAGTAAAGCCCTGTTCATTTTGTGCACAGATGCAAAATGGAGAAATATCTGGTTATTCATCAAAAAGCAAGAAAGGTGCTTTCCTGTTATAAAAAGCGTCCAATCTCGGACAGAAAGATAGCCCTTTAGGCCATGGCTTCTGTGGTCAGAGGGGTTTAGGTGGAGGTCACCGATATGCTTCAGGGGTCACTGACTCAATCAGTCAGTCATGCGTCGATAACCAGACAGACATATGAGAGCGACAATATGCAGGCGGACAGAGCAGCAGGCGAGGAGAGATCTGAGAGCAATCTGTCAATTGAAGCCGAGTGTATACAGTGTGTGTGTGTGTGTGTGTGTGTGTGTGTGTGTGTGTGTGTGTGTGTGTGTGTGTGTGTGTCCTGTATTATATGAGACTGAAATCAAGACATGCTGATGTATATGGGGAGACATTGAAAGGCCAGAGTACAAAGAGGAAAGAGTGATATGAATATCAAAACATTCTTTTACAGATGTAGGGACATTTTGCAGTTTAAATGTCAAGCTAACTTTTTTTTCTAACTAATTTTCCAGATCTGAGGCTGTTACCACTTTGATACCCCGCCCTAACTTCAAGGAAGTTGCTGCAAAAACGACCAGAATTATGTTCAGGAAGTGAGACAGGGAGGGAAGAAAATTATAGGCTGGGTTTTCCTCACTGATAACATAAAGGTGGAGCAGAGTATATGCAAAAAGATTGATATCAGAGACATTTGCGTCTCGCTGAAGCTCAACTAAAGATTCATTGTCCCACTGTGAAAGTCCTCGGCTGAATGGGAAAAGGCTTCAGGGTAAAAGCAGAAAAACAAATACAAATACAAAGAGAAAATCTGACAGGATCGAAGAGCAAAAAGAATGGTTGAGCTAAAACCTACCTTGGAGCGTGAGTTGGTGGTGGGACAGAACACGTCTGAGCAGAGAAGGGAGAGAAATGCAAGGAGAAATACGTTTCGAAAACACACACATTCCTTCCCTCTGTCCCTGCATGTGTGTACATGCAGGGATTTCCTGCCTCTGTCTGGCAGTCTAAGCCCAGCCCTCTGACTCAACCACAAAAGAAAGCATTAAGTTCAGAAACTTGATTCAATCAGGACTTTAAGTGTTAAGAGAAAAAGCAAAGTAAGCTTATTTGATCAAATCAATGTTTATCTCATTAAACAGCAACTTTTCAACGTGATTAATACTTTTATTCAGTTACACTTTCTTAATCCCTTCTTTATTAAAGCAGTACAAAAATAAGATGTTACACAAACACTAAATGACAACGTTCATTCCCTTTTTAAAAGAAACTCTGTTTGTCAAATCTACCCTCTCAATAATGACTCAACATCTCCACAGTTGGTCCATATCACCACAGTAACTGATCCAAACACACCTAGCAGTCATATACATGGAATCCCCTACACAAACACGCCCAAGTGTAGGCAGCGAAGAGCAAACTGAGATCATTTTATGACACAGTGAAACTGCTGGTTCTCACAGGTAAAGATCGACTTTCAGTAGAGGAAAGGTCACTGTCGGACTGGAATTTAAACATGCTTAGTACCACGGAATCAACTAAATGACAATAGATAAGTTAAGTTCACGTTTTAAGTGAGGTAGAATAACAAATGTAATGAGGAAAAACAAGCTTTTGAGCAAACAATCAAATGTATCATTGCAATGATAAGGGACATAGAGCTCTTATGTAGACGTATTACTTGCAGACGACAGGCCATGTAGCTTTTTTCTTACAAAACGTTTATTTGACACTAAGTCAGTCATTATCATCTCGTATTGGGCAGCTAAACATTGTTCAGACGCACCAAACTTAGTTATGCTCCCAAAGTTACCAAAGATAGCATATAACAGGTAGGATTTTAGGAAAATGTGCATAAACGAATCATGAGACTCCAAGCAGAAAAACTGTGTGAAACCGATTGTGTTTGTCAGTGGTAGGCTACAGCCTAATATGTCAGCCTTTGAGTGGCCTCTTCTGGGGAAACAAATACACTACAGGTCCAGCTCTAATGTTTCTGTGACCCATCATCAAATAGTCCTCTGTCCACTTGATAGCTAGGTGTGCTGGAGAGAGACGTTCAAAACAGATGAAGCTCAAAAAAATATAAAAAGTGTTTCCCATCTGGGCCTCTGATCTGGGCTCATTAAGGTCTGTTGCCTCAATAAACTGCGCCATAACAGAGGACTGTTCGTTATCAGCATGCAACACTAGTGTAGTTTGAGTTGAATAAGGAGCATTTATACCATTTACTTTTTCATCAATATAATTGAAGGTGCGAAAGGTAACGGTAAAAACATTTGGCAAATCTTAAATAAACTATTAGGTACACATACCAAACAGGAAAATAAGGTTCTAGAATTAAAAATTAATGATGCCCTGATAAAAGACCCTGCAGTGTTGGTCAGCTCTCTCAATGAGTATTTCATAAATAGTGCTCTAACACAAAGCTTACAAAGCTCTTCCCGCCATCTGAGGTCTCACCTAGCCCGACTGTGGATACACACCCCGTTTTTGACCTAGAATAAATCACAGAGGTTGAGGTAAAAGATGTAATCTCAGGGTTGAGGTTCTAAGGCTAGGGATGCAGATGATTTCGACACCAACTTTATAAAGACATATCGACGGTCTAATAAAACCAATTACTATGCTAGTGAATCAATCTATCAGCACGAGGGAAGTTCCATCATCCATGGAAGGTGGCCACGGTGACACCGATCTTTAACTCTGGGGATAAGGCAATGATGTCCAATTATAGACCTATCAGCATCCTCCCCTGTGCATAGCCGCGGGAAGTCATTTTGCTCAGGGGGTGCTGCCAAAAGTGGGGAGTGAGCCGCTTAAGCGATACAAGCCGCATAAATTGTTTGTTTAAGGCGAGACACGGCAGGCAAAAACATCGTTTTTCATGCACTGGTCAATTTTGAGATGTTGTGCTATTTTGATTCCATAACATGTTTTCTTTCAGGCTTTTGGAAGGAAAACGTACAAAATACACATTTAAGTGTTCATTTGACTATAGTTTGTCTATTTGCATCTGTATATTTCTCCTAAATTCACCAAAAGTTAGCATTCTAACGTAACATAAAGTATCACGACCGCTGTTTGCACAATGTCATCGTTGGAAAAGCTCCGTCTCTCCTGCACAATCTCATCGGATCCAAATATGGTCATTTCCTTTGTATCAGCAACCAATCGTGAAAGTACAAAAGGGTCTTTAAACCAAGAAACGAAATCTCATTGGCTGGTGTCAACTTCTGACAACGTGATTCGTTCAGATGCGTCACGTGATGTGCTAAAACACTTCCTGGTTAGCTTTCCGCTAGAAATTTAAATCTCAAAATGGCAAAAGAACGGCGAAAAAACGTTCACAGAGAACACAACAACAATTGTCACTTGCCCGAAGCAAGATTATACAAAAACCAAATGACCCCGAACATGAAATACCTTCACGGAGTGCGTCGAGGCGCAAGCTGTCATCCAAAGAACAGGAGGGTTTAGCTAGCGCCTCACTGCAATCTTTAAAGGTCGTTTTCTCAAAATGAGTTTTTTCTCCTACTCTGAGTCAGAAATGTCCACTTCAGTTGCACTTACATACACCAAACCTTCCAGTTATATTCGTATCAATATTATGAAGGCTTTTACAGAAGGGTTTGTTCATATATCATTCATAGCCTGAATTATATAAGATTGTATACCTAGAAACATGGCGAAAATTGATATTTTAGGGCTGTTGACAGTATTTTCTGATTTATGGAGTGATAAAAAGAGATATCCAAAATCCCTTCTGTAAAAGCCTTAGATGCTAATATGACTACAAAATGAAACGAGAATTTTGAACCTGGCTTTATCCAAAGTTCAGATTTCGGTTCCTGAAATGTGTTAAAATATGCGCAAATTTAATGAGATAATGGTCATTTGCATATTCAGAAAACTTGTAATATAAGAAACAATTTCCTTATTGTAGGTAATTAACTGGATAAATTACCCTATTCACCTGGGGTGTCTCGCCTTAACTAGGCTTAATAAACCATTATAGACCTACATCACTTAGCAACAGCTGCACATGCCCACATGCTAACTATTGGTCTTACATAACATTACAATAGTCAGAAAATATTATTTACAATATTAATAAAACTATGAATTCAATTTTAACTGATTGACAAGGCAAAACACTGCACAGCGGCAGCAGCATTAAAGGAAAAATATCGTCTTACCTTGTGTTGGGGCTTCACAAAACTCCAAATGTAGCCTGGGGTGTCACTAATGAAGTGACACCCCAGGTGTCACTTGCTCATTAGAGCAGATACATCCACATTGTCCAAAATGTTACTATGGACATGCATTAAAGTCAGATGTGTCAGTCTCTTCTGTGTCATATTACTCTAGTTGTAGAGGTGGTGGGCTGAGGAGTAGCCGGTGGTCCACTCTTTTTATTGGGTTGTTTGTTGGAGAAAAAAATCCAAAATCCTTTTTTGCGCCATTCTATAAAGTTGTCACTCTGCAGTGTATGTGTCGCGTCAATTACGTAACTCTCCCAGGACCTACGACCTAGATGACTCGGATTTTATTTATTTGGAAAATAAATTCAAGCCACCTGATATATATACTATGACTATTATATGCTACTGTATACAGCTAATTTTATTTTAAGTAAAATCATAACTATTTTATGTAGTTTAATCATTTTTATTTAGGTGGTCACTCAGTTTTTCAAATGTATACCACTCGCCAACAGGGGGTGCTGCAGCACCCCAACACCCCTACTTCCCGCGGCTATGCCCCTGTGTCTCTAAGATAGCTGAGAAATGGGTATCAAAACTAATCACCAAATCAGATAAAGGTTTCACTCCACTCCACCCAATGCAGTTTGGTTTTCGTGCTCATCACTCCACTGAGACAGCTAACTGTGTCTTTGTGGAAAAGGTTAAATGTATGTTGCTGGACACGAGCCCATAGGTGCTGTCTTCCTTGATCTCATAGGAAGGCATTTTACACTGTTGACCACCAAGTGCTCCTTACAAAGCTGATTCATTTAAAAAATGTTCGCCAGTTTCAATACAGTGGTTCAAGTCTTACTTATCGAACAGAAAACTGTGTTTTGGTCAACGGTGCCAAATCCCCATACCTTGTGAGCCCTGTTGGGGTTCCACAAGGTTCCATTCTTGGACCGTTACTGTTTTCTCTGTACATTAATGACTTGCCTAATGTATGTCCTGAGTTGAATGTGCAAATGTATGTCGATGATGCGGTCATCTTTATACACGGGAAAAACACTGAAATAATCTCATCTTGTCTCTCAAATGCATTGGACAAGGTTCAACACTGGCTGAACAACATTTGCTTGCAGTTAAACGTAAAAAAAAACAGTATGGATGATGTTCAGTAAACGACCAGTCAAAAAATCGAAGGATCCAACGTGTTTTTAAACGGAGCAGAAATAGAACTAGTCTCCCAGTTCAAGTATCTTGTGTATACTGGGGACTCGAACTTGACTTTTAAGAAACACATTAAGAAAGTATCAAATACTATTAAATTGAACTTGCAAAATGTTAAACAAATTAGACCCTTCTTAACTGTCAATGCTGCAAAGTATACCTCCACTGTATGATTCTATCCCACATTGAATTACTGTTTTACAAACTGGTCGTTTGCTTGTGCCACAAACCTGAAACCCATAGAACAGCTGTACAAGAGAGCTATCAAGGTGTTTGACAGAAAGCCACATTCATACCACCACTGTACCATCCTTGAAAAACACAATTTCTTGAGTTTTGACAATTGTAAGTCTTTTAAAAGAATGTGCTTTATTTATAAATGTTTACATGGACTGGCCCCTTGGGGGAATTCATCCACAAAACGCTGGTTATCAACTCGGTAAATCAAGCCAGGGTTTCTCTCTCCAACTGAGAGCGCGTTCACGTGAAAGGGGCGGGGTTAGCTACATTTGACCAATCACAAACAGGGACAAGTGTACTGACAGCGCAGTGTCATACTTCATTCATGAAAAGTAAACTAATAGTAGACAAATATAAACTTTAAACATCCATGACTTAAACATATAATCCAGGATACAGCACATAGTTGCACCTGCAAGGTGAACATAGAACAACTGGTTAAAACATAAATAAACTACCGAGTGTTTGAAAGCGTGCAACAGTTTTATGATACTGCCCCATCTAAGACACGAGTGGATCTGACTTTAATGACATTTGAGTTGAGTGTTTCGTCAACTTAATGTGTTGCTTAAAATAATACTTCTGCATACAGTATATGTCACAATGTAAGTGTTGCACGGCCAGATATGGCTCGAGAAGCTGACTCAGATAAGGAAATAGTGTGATATTATATGATCGATTATCCGATTGATGATGTGATGTCAGTGTGATATGAATGATAAGTGCGACACGTCGTCGTATTCTCTGCAACGGCAGTTTAAACAGTCCTTTATCCTGTAATATGACTTGATAGATTTAAACCCCGCATATTGAGCTCTGATTGGTCAGCAGGCGTTGCTTTCACTGAGTTGATCTCTTTTCAATAGACGCCGGGGGCGGGCAGCATCAGGTAAAAAAATAGTTATTTAGCCTTCCCAAACCTGAGCCTCACGCGCCGCCTATGTTCAAAGGTCAACTCAAAGAATGGTTGAGAAACAAACATCCGTGCAATCACCGCTAAATGCACTTTAATACAGGGGTATCTTCTCTCGCACTTTAGGTAGCTCTTGTATCCTCTCTTGCACTTTATATGTCGTTGCTGCTAGATTGTATTACCATGTGATAAATACTTGTATATAATGCTGCTCTTGCTCTTTTTGCATATCATGTATTTGCTATATTTATAAAATGTAATTTTCTTAAATGTCTTATGTGAGGGACTGCGGATGGAAATGAGCTCAAAGCTAAATCTGGCATATTTACGCTCGACACATTTTATTGTTTTAAGTGTTCATTGATGTGCATTGATTGTCCCTGCTAAATAAACGATAAAATAAATAAATAAAACTAACAATATAGCAAAGCAACTGTACATAATTAGGGCCTAAATGTTAACGTTCATTAAAGTACAGGATAACTTACTTTAAATCATGAAACGGTATCGTAGCCATCATGTAAGTATCACTTTAAAGAGTGTTGTAGAAATTATTTTCAGATTAATTTAAGTTTAATCAAACTGCTCATTGATGAGTGAATTCATCTACATATTTTATTAATTGGATACTAAAATTAAATCTAAAATGTTGTTTTTCTCCCCAAGTGACGCATACATGTTAATGTCTTAAATTTGTTTAGCATGTGTAAATACTTTGCCCCATTTACAAAAATGCTGGATTAAATTGGCCTTAAATAAGCAAATTAGTAGTCCGATTAAATAAAGCTATAATATATTGTACTTTGTTTCATTACCTACTAAATGCAGTGTTCTCTTTTTCCTACATGTTGTGAAATGCATTAATCAATACAAAAAAAGACAGACATGTAGTAAAACTTTTATTCATTTTTTCCAAGTCAAAAAACAAACAGAACAAAGATACAGAGAATGAGATAATGAATTGATTTCTATACAGCGGCAATTTCAAGTTAAACCTTCCTTTGCCCAGACATGTGAAGTCTTTCCTCAGTTTGAAACCCTGTCTCGCCCTCACACACACACACACACACACATTCATACCACCTGGGAGCCCCGACGTCCTGAATTGAAATGGACGGCACACAGTTAAGACAACAGGATTAGATGCAAACAGTGGACACAAATATCACAATGTCTGGGGCTTCGGTCCACCACAATATTTACTAAGTGCAATTACCAAACCTGCTTTATCTCAAAAGGCCAGAAGACACGGTCATTTCAATTCAAGACCCATCTCGGTAGCAATGTTTCAAAAATCATGACAACTCATTTTAACATTCTCAGAACCAAAAAGATTACTGGCTGTGTTTTATCTCCTCAGGACTCCCAGTCAGATTCATCACGTCCCCCCTCCCCATGATTTCCCCTCGTCACAGGTACATACACTGGTAGGAAAAAAGAAAAGAAACACTGATTTCAGAAATGAGGATCACTTGTGGATGAAGAGGGAGGGGACCCAGCTAAGTCTGATCATTTCAGAAACCGTGGGGAGGAGGAGGAACAAAAGGTTTCCATTATCATCATCATCGGGCGTAGAGACGGTTCCCGAACACAGTCGAACCATGTGAGAAAGCACCTATATTCAAAAAGAAAGTTCACACTAATGTAGTGGGTAAGGTTGTTTTTTTGTGTTTTTTTACAGAGAGCCCAAAAGTGCTGTTTCTTTTGACAATCTCTGCTTAAAAAGAGAATAAACTGAGGCCAACAAAATGGACAAATGTTGCCCTCTGGCATCCCGAGAAGTGAAAACCCCAAACTTTTAGCCTCCGTCACAAAATGGTGACATCATGCAACATGTTAGTGACTAGAGCAGTCGCCGTAACGGCAACAAAATCAAACTGTTTGGAGAAAGAACAGGGACGACAATAAACAATAAAAAGCCTCCCCTCCGTCCCCTGCCCCTTCATCCACAGCATAGGAACACGAGCCTCCTGCAAACAGGTTTACAAAGTCACCCAAAGCAAAACGAGAAAAAGCCAAAAGAAAAGATTCTTAGTTTTCCTCTATTCACACAGAATAGTAAACTGTCTTTCTTAAATAATATTGAATAGTCCAAATAATCCTGTGTACACATCAGCTATCAGAAATGGGACGAAGATTAGCGAGAAGTGGGAGGGATTTGAACATATTTTAAACCTAAAGTTTGATTAAAATGTATTAACATGTGCTACTCATGCAAACCATGACAAAGCAGCAACGCCACAATACTTTTCCCTCGTCCACGCGAGCCCCATTTCCTCCTAGAATCAAAATTAAAGACAGAATAATCATTCTATTATTTTGTTTCCATATAAATCTTTTAATTCCCAGTGTCAAGGGAAGAATAGTATCTTGAAAAGGTGTTGTTTTTTGCTTTCGATGAACAAGTCTCCAAAAATGGTAGAGGACAAGAGGATGCTGGTGGGTGTTTTCATGACATCTTTCAGTTTTTGTCTTTGGGGGTGTGAAGGAGAAGGAGGAGAGGGCAATGGGTACATACAGTAATGTATTAGTGATGTTCAAGAGACATTTCTTTTTCCCTGCAAGCCAGTTTCTCTCTCCAATCCAACTTTCTTCTTTGGACAATCTGACCCGACCATTTTAACACCTAATGCTCCACTTTTGTTGCATAAAACCCCCAAAACTGGCAGCAACTATACTTTTACAAAAGCAGCAAAAGGGTCTAACAAAATACACCGTGGTGAAGTATGCAGTAAACAAAGTCTAATCCTTCCTTCCTTGTTTTTTTTCTTTTTAGTGATGAATACAATCCACTTTTCAAAAAGGCTTTTGGCAATATGTACGCTTCCCACAACTAATACACCCGATGTTTTTAGAGAATGAGAGAGAGACTGGATGCAGTACACTATAAAGTTAAAAAGGGACACTTCCTCCCCCCGGTATGTGTTCACCACATCTTCCTCTCCTTGTCATTCCCTCTTGGGTTTGTACCGACACCCCGTGGGAAATAAAATAAAAAACTATTTCAAAAAGGCAGCCTTTTTTCTTTCCTTCAGGCAGAGCAGTCAAGTCTTCACATAATAGTTTAAACATGTGGTAAAGAGGAGCGGGTCTTAGATGGAGCATAAACAGATTTCGCCCATCCTGTGTCCAGAAGCACAGTCACCTCCAGCTGGTTAAAGGTGCTGTCCTTCAGGTGACGGGGTGCTGTTCTTCAAGTGTCCCCCATGAGGTGAGTTTCTTCAGGCGCCCCCCCTTCTCCTCCTCCCCTCAGTTGTTCTCCTCGTCGCTGTCATCGGGGCTGATGGCCGGGCTGTAGGTGGGCGACGTGGGGCTGTAGCCCGGAGAGGTGGGGGAGTACGTGGAGCCTTTGGGACTAGTCGGCGAGTAGGTAGGAGACGTGGGTGAGTACTTGGGTGAAGTGGGGGAGTAAGTAGGAGAGGTCGGGGAGTATTTGGGGCTGGTAGGGGTGTACGTGGGGGAGGTAGGGGAGTAGGTAGGAGAGGTGGGGCTGTATTTTGGAGTCGTCGGGGAGTAGGTGGGCGAAGTAGGAGAGTACTTCGGCGATGTTGGGGAGTACTTCGGCGAGGTGGGGGAGTACTTTGGAGAGGTGGGGGTGTACTCCGGGGAGCTGGGGCTGTACGAGGGGGAGGGTGGGGGTATATTTTGGGGGAGGTGGGGGAGTAGGAGGGGGACGCTGGGGCTATATGAGGGGGAGCTGGGGGTGTAGGTGGGAGACTGAGGGGTGAAGCGAGGACTGGAGGGCGAGTAAGACGGAGAAGTGGGGGAGTACGAGGGGAGGTGGGGGAGTAGTTGGGGCTGGTCGGGTGTAGTTGGGGGAGGTCGGGGAGTAAGGAGGGCGATGTTGGAGAGTTAAGAGGGAGAGGTGGGGAGAGTACTGGGAGAGGTGGGGGGTGTAGTTGGGCGATGTCGGACTGTAGCTCGGGCTGGTCGGCGAGTAGGAAGGGGAGGTGGGGGGAGTAAGACGGGGAGGTGGGGGAGTAAGATGGAGAGGTTGGAGAATAAGAGGGGGAGGTGGGGGAGTAGGAAGGTGAAGTGGGGGAGTAGCTGGGTGACGTCGGCTGTAGCTTGGCGACGTCGGGCTGTAGCTGGGTGAGGTGGGGGAGTAGGAGGGGGATGTTGGGGAGTAAGACGGGGAGGTGGGGGAGTAGGAGGGAGACGTGGGAGAGTAGGATGGAGAGGTCGGGGAGTAACTGGGGGAGGTGGGGGGAGTAACTGGGTGGGGAGGGTGGGGGAGTAGGAGGGAGACGTGGGGCTGTAGTTGGGGCTGGTCGGGGAGTAAGAGGGAGACGTGGGGGAGTAGGAGGGGGAGGTGGGGGAGTAGCCGGGGCTCTGGGGGGTGTAGCCTCCGGGGGAGCGAGGCTCGTACGCGGGGGAGGTGGGGGAGTAGTTGGGTGACATGGCTCCACCTGAGGAAGGAAAAACAAATACTTTAACAAAGCGTTGTTTGTTTTCGTGAAGTTCTACAAATACTGATCCGTTTATTACGTACTGTGAGAGCTGTTTCTATAGTTATTTAGCAAGTTTTTTTTTACTTAAATACAAAAATAATACTAGATATATATTTCCAAAACTTTAGAAATATTTTAAGATAAGTTTCAGCATTTGATTTGTTTTTTAATAATGAGTGAAAGCTAATTTGTTAAGACAAATTTGAAACAGATTAGATTTCACAAAATGATTAAGCTGGTATGAACATACGCATCAAAGGATCCAATCAAACAGTTGTGTTATTATGTAGAAAACTAAATATTGAATGAAGCAAAAAATGTTTAACAATTAGCTTAAAATATCCAGATGTATTTATAAGCTATATGCAACCTGTGTGTTCTGTAGTGTCTCACCTGGAGATGGGATGTAGGGGCTGGCAGGTCCTGGAGACCCCGGAGAGCCAGGAGTGGGAGACCAGGCGGGGGAGTAGCCGGGAGAGAAGCCACTGGCGTCTGACGCCGCGCTGGGCGAGAAACCTGCCGCTCCGGGGGTCATGCCGCTTCCTGGAGGAACAACACAAAAGGGCAAAATTCAGAAAAATAAATCCAAAACACAAAAAGATAAGAGACAACAGCCCCCGGGGGTCCACTCACCGATGCTGGGGGACCAGGCTCCGTAGGCGGGGGTCGCTCCTGTGTTCCAGGGGGTCATGGCAGGCGACATACCGCTCATGGGACTTGGCACTGTGCCAAAGAACATTCCAGTAGCTGCAAATAGGACGGGAACAGAATGTAAATATCATAGCTCCTACTCTATAGAAACCGTTCTGCATTATAGCTCAAACTCTCTGTACTCACGTCCAGCCACGCTGATGCCAGGAATGTTTGTAGGGATCTCCATGCCGTATTTACACTTCTCCGCATCCAACAGCAAATCGAAGCATCCTGTACCACATGGGGCCAGCTGGCCGAGCATGATGTTCTCCGACACACCCTTCATGGGGTCGTTCTCAGCGTGGGAGGATGCCTCCATCAACACATCCACCTGAAGACAGAGACATGGAGCGTCCTTAAAGTGGTCCTTTTTTTTCTCCTATCAGTGGAGTATCAGTAGAGTGCAGTTTATTTACCGTTTCCTCAAAGGAACACTTCATGAGCGGTCCTGTGTCTTGACGGTTAATGCCGTGACGCGTGATGGCCATCAGATGACCGCGGGAGGTCATGGTGTCACAAAGCAGAGACAAATGGCGGTAGTTGACGTAGGAACCGTCAAAGGAGATGACGTGGTTCAACTCCCTCTCCAGAGCCTTCCGCACCGCCTCAATTCCCAAGACCTAGGTAGGAAAGAATGTTAGGAAAGAATGTTAGGAAAAACGAGTATATGTCCATTTTTTCCACTACAGTTCTTTTGTTGAAACCAAGCATTTTTTGTAATGCTTTCGTACCGTGAAGATCTCCACGATGTCGTTGGAGGTGGTCCTGACGGGATCCACGTCCTTCTCGCTGAGGACCCTCATGAGGCTCACACCGTCCGTCTCCAGGATCCACTCTTGCAGGGCCTTGAACTCACCTTCCTCCGTGATGATGATCTTCTTCTTGTTGTCAGTCTGGGGCAAGTGCATGTACACCTGGAGGAGAGGAGAGGGAGGTTTGACTCATGGCCACAGGCAGGTATGTCCCTTCTGTTACCAATGACTGAGGGTGCGTGGGGGTCTACCTTGCTGATCTGGTCAATGCCTTGCAGGGTCATGTCAGTCAGCATGTTGGACTCAATGCACCTCAAGAACACGTCATCGTCCATTTTGTCCACCACCTCCTCATCCTAGAAGAACAAGCAAATATTTATGATTACAAATAAAGCCAACTACAGTGCAAGTATTTTCGTTGAATATCCAATCAGTGCTCGCCTCTTGGAACTTGTTCTCGTCGCTGTTCATGATTCGGATTCGCAGAACGAGCTTCTCTGCATTGTCGTCATTGAAGATGCAGTTCAAGTCATCTCCGAAACCTTCCAGGTAAAAAAAAAAAAAAAGGGGGGTCGTTAGAAAAAGCCATTGAGTTTATATAAAATAAACGTCATATCTGCACACCACCCACCTGAGTTGATCTTCTCTGCGATCTGCTCCATGGTCAGCTTGCGATCGGTCATGTGCTTGCGGTCAAGCTCGATACGCAGCAGCCACGGTGAGATGCGCGTCACGTCAAAGTCGGGCATCTCATAATAGACGTTCACCCACTCCTGGTCCTCGGCCACCACCGTGTTCTGGGGGTTGGGGTCGTAGTAGATGGCGGTGTTGGCCGTGACCTGAGTAGAAATAATAGCTTTTAGTCACTGCTTTTAAAAGTAAGTTGTCAGGCGAATTCGTTTAATCTCATTCTGTCGCTCACCTTCCGCAGTGTGGTGTGCTCCAGCCTACAGAGGATGTCTTTGGCCCTCTCGGCGTCACGGGCTGCCTGACCCAGCAGGAACACGGTCAGCGAGGGGGTTTTGGGCTTCTTGGAGATGTTGATCAACTCCTTTAGACGAGGCACACCCAGTGTTACGTTCTTGGCGGACACACCGGCGTAATGGAAAGTGTTCAGGGTCATCTGGGTGGCGGGCTCTCCCAGAGACTGAGCAGCCAGAGCGCCCACCATTTCTCCAGGGTGAGCCTGGGAACGGAGGAAAACACGGAGGTCAATTGAAGAAGAAATCTCCCAAAGTCTAGCCGTGAACTCTTAAGGTGCTGAACTTACAATGGACTGGTTGAATTTGGCCTCGATCTCTCCCAGCAGCCAGTCGTAGGCTTCAGTGGAAAGGCGGAACTCCTCCGTCATGCGTTTGGAGCAGAGGGTGGAGCGCAGGTGGATGTTGAAGAGCAGGGTGGCGTTCTGCTGGGCCTGTCGACTGAGCGGGTCTTCGCCGTTCACGATCACCAGCTTTTTACTCAAGTCTTGAAGACCTGGAGAAGCAAATAGCACACAGATTCAGACTCATGCTACAGAGTTTTGGTTAAGTTCTGACATTTATACAGCTTCCTGGGGTAGTTTTATATCATCTAAATAAATACAGAACATAAGCTATACAAATTGTGCACTAGCATAAACACTTTTAAAGAGGCAATAATCATATTTCTTTCTCCAAGACAATGTTATATTTGAGATGTACCTCAATACAATTCTCTCTCTAGTTAAGCGACATGGACGTGAAGTGTTTTTCCTGTTATGTAACACGTGAGGATCCACCAGTGAGCTTAAAGTGGCTTAAAGGTGCACCCAAGGTCAGGCTCAGTCCACCATTTCTAAAATCTACAGGAGGTGTTTCTACACAGTTCACAAAATCCTGTAACTTAATATGTGGTGAGGAAACTGTCTGAGTATCAACTTGGCTGTGTGAGTCAACAGCTAATGTAACAAGAGGAAGAATCAACTGAGAGTGGTGACATGTTGCACAAGGTTTGTTATTTTTTAGCTTACCCTCGACCACCCTCAGAGGGTTGAGGTCTGTCGGGGTCCGAATGTTGATGCGGAAGATCTTCTGAGCGTTCCAGATCATTCTGGCCAGGTTGCATGGCAGCACAACCTAAAGGCAAGGATGATAATTGCGTTATATGATTATGTTTTTGATTTGGCAGAACAAGAGTTGTACAAAGCAGTGGCATGTCTACAGGAGAGAACACACACCTTACTGTCCCCGGTGGGGAAAATGGCTCGGAGGACCTCCCTGTCCTCCTTCATCCTGTCATACTCCTTCTCCAAAGAGCTCTGCACATTGGCATTGGTCAACACGTCTTTAACTACGTCCTCCTGCAGAATCCGCCTCATCGCTCGCTCATTGGTGCAATCAAACCTAAACCTAGAGACAAAAAAGGAGAAAAATATGGTTAATATTAAATAAAAATATGTTGTTACATAGTTGAGAAACATACGCCATGTTTGGGACCATAACTCTCTACCTCAATTATATACAAATACAAGTGAAAATGCTTTGATTCTCCGCGTGTACGATGTCTGACATACTTCTTCTCGAAGGCCTTGTGTGAGGGTTTGAGCGTTGCCACATTCTGAAACTCCACGTTCTCTCCTGCCAGGCCATCCTCTCCGTAGCGCAGCTGCACCACCTGGTTGATGGAGTTACGCACGGTGCCGTCGTACTTCACCATCACCGACTCCATGGACTTGATCAGACGACGCTGGATGTAACCTGGTGGGATAATACAGATTTAACATGTTAAAAAAAAACATTTTCCTGTATATTTATGAAGCCTATCCTGACTTGTGTCCTTCCACACTCACCAGTCTCGGCTGTCTTGACGGCTGTGTCGATAAGACCCTCTCTGCCTCCCATGGCGTGGAAGAAGAACTCAGTGGGCGTCAGCCCGGCCAGGTAGGAGTTCTCCACGAAGCCTCTGCTCTCAGGACCGTAATCATCCTTGATGAAGTGAGGCAGCGTGCGGTGTTTGAAGCCGAAGGGGATTCGCTTACCCTCCACGTTCTGCTGCCCCACCACGGCGATAACCTGGATAACAAGGTAAAATAAGAGATGTTAGAGTAAATCAAAGCGGTCATTCATCTAGGAGATGGGAAAAGGAGGGGTTCCTGTACCTGTGAGATGTTAATCTTTGAGCCTTTGGACCCGGCCACCACCATGGACTTGAAGTTGTTGTACTCAGACAGAGACTTCTGGGCGGAGGATCCAGTTTTGTCACGAGCGTCGTTCAGGATACGATTCACCTGGTTCTCAAAGGTCTGCCTCAGAGTGTTACCGGGGGTCGGCTCCAGCTCGTTGTTGTGGGCTTTCTCGATGACCTGGCAGACAAAAAGGCAAAGGAAATAATTAACATTTCTGTTGGTAATTTCTGCTGAAAATCCGGTTAAATTAGAAATGTTGTGCTTACTTCTATCACATCCTGTTTGGCTTTCTTGATGGTGTTCTGGATGTCGAGGTAGGTCTTGGCATCAGCAATGGAGTCACCAATACCAATGGAAGCACCTGGAGGGAATATCAAGAGTATACTCATCAATTAGGGGAAAACAAATGTGAAGGTTTGGTTGCAAAAACTCCTTAAAACAATCAGTTGTCATACAGCAATAATGGTGTGTTCACGTACCCTCGATGAGCAGCCAGTGGTTGACCACAGTCTGAATGTTGGAGTAGAAGAGTCTGGTGATGTCGTGGCCCATCTCCAGGTACGAGATGTGGACGAGGGAGCCGGCGGAGGTTCCCAGGGACTTCTTACACAGGATGCCCATGATCAGCTCCCCATTCTCCACTATGACCTGTGTGTGACAGAGTTCACCATGAGGTCACTTGTCATCCATTTCCCCCCGTTTCACCGATACATGATAATGCAGGGAAAGTACCTTGGTGTCCCCGGGTGAGATGTGCTTGTAGGGGCCGCTGTCCTCCTCGTCGGGATGGGTGCTGTGTGTGCGGATCACGTTAATGTGTCCGGGAATGATTAGGCTGAAGATCTGCTTCCCGGTCCACAGAGGGCGGGGCTTCAGGAGGGCCGGCTGAGGCACTTTTCCATCCCAGGTGGAGAGGAACATGAGGAGGTTCATCACCTCCCCCTGTGGTGGAGAAACGCAGCGTGTTAAACCTCTTTCAAGACGGAGAAAGACGCAGCTGGTGATCTTGTAACAATCCCCTTACCCTCTCTAAGAAAACGTCTCTCTTGGTGAATTTGCGCACGGCTGTGAGGGTGTCCTGCACGATACCCATGACGGGCCTGTTGGACTGGGGGGTGACGATCATACGCGGCACCATGGCCAGCTCCTGGATTTCAGCCCTCGTCTCCAGGGACTGAGGCAGGTGGAGGTTCATCTCATCTCCGTCAAAGTCAGCGTTGTATGGGGTGGTTACACTGGAGGGAGGAGGAGAGAATGGGATGTAAGAGCAGCGACAGCATAATTCAGTAAAAGGATAATGTAACAGTGACAGGAACTTGTATAAAGACCCAATTAAAACCAAAAATCACTATGATAAAACAACTGGAGAACAATTATTATTAAGGTTACTGTATATTTCAAGGAAGACAAGGGATGTGTGGTTTTTATTTGGTACCTGAGGTTGAGGCGAAACGTTGACCACGGCAGGATTCGGACCCTGTGCCCCATCATGGACATTTTATGTAGTGTAGGCTGTCTGTTGAAGATGATGATGTCGCCGTCACACATGTGTCTTTCAACCTGAATAAGAAACAAATTCAAACAGTTTTAGTCTGTGAGAAGATTTAAAGGATATTTTTTAATTCATCTAACAAAAAAATGCAGTAGTTTATAGGTATATTTTAATCTTACCTTGTAGCCGATCTGCAGGTGAAGGTCACTTGGTTTGGGGTGAAATCGAAGGTCAATTCGGTCTCCGTTGTCCCGGATGATGTATTTGGCTCCTGGGTACTGGCTGTTGCCTCTTCGTACCAGCTCTTGTAATCTAAGAGAGACATCGGAATGAATTAGATGACATCACTTTCCATAATTTGGAATACAGGTTCTCCCACATGACATGAGTTTGCTTTCTACACGGCAGTACCTGTCGATATTAAAGGGTGTGACGAGTTCTGGGAAGGTCATGTTGGCTGCGATGGATCGAGGCACGCCTACTTGGTCGATATGCAGGTTGGGGTCTGGCGTGATGACGGTACGCGCGGAGAAGTCCACGCGCTTACCCATGAGGTTACCTCGGACTCGGCCCTCCTTCCCCTTTAGACGCTGTTTAAGGGATTTTAGAGGACGGCCAGACTTTTGCATTGCCTGTGAAAGAAAAACATGATAGTAAAATAAGCACCATGGAAACACAGAAATGGTCAAACAGGGCTGGAGGAATTGCATACATACCCTTGGCAGGCCTGGCAGCTCGTTGTCAATCATGGTGGCTACGTGAAACTGGAGCAGTTTGACATCCTCAGCGATGACGTGAGCCGCAGCGCCGCTCTGCTCGTTTCTTCTCAGCTGGTTGTTGATTTTGACAATATCCGCCAGCTTGTGGGTCAAGTCATCCTTTAGAACACAAGTTAAGGGATGATTAATTGTTAATCACATTTTTTACATCACTTAAACATGCAGGGAAAAAAAAATCTGTCTGTGATCCTATTGCTTTACCTGGTTTCGAGCAGAGCCCTGCATGACGACAGCAGGCCTGACAGCCAGGGGAGGCACAGGTAACACCGTTACAATCATCCACTCTGGCCGGGCAAACTTGGGGTCCAAGCCCAAGATGACGTCTTCTTCATCGGAGATGCGCTTGAAGATCTCGTGCACACGTTCAGGACTCAGCAGGATTTTCTTCTCCTGTGAATCCTCGTTAACGTGCTTCCACTCGGCGTACAGCTCCAAGCCGGTGCGTTTGATGCGGGGTTGGTAACGCCCACAGCCACCGTGACCCTGCGTAAGTCACATGGTTGGAGAAAATAAAGTGAGAACGAGAATATTTTGGACAGTGGCGTAAATGTTGAGACAAAATGCCCATTAACAATGACAACAAGATTCCACCCAAATACCTTGTCCTTGGTAAGGTCCTCCTCAGCATCCTGCTGTTCCATTCCAAACTTGTTGTCCATCTCCTCTCCTCCTTCACAGATGTTTTTTCCCTTGCACAGCTCGTATACATGTGTCAAACGTTTTCTGTGCTGCCCTTTAGATTTTATAAGGATGTCTTTGATCTTTGGATTGGTCTGGAGATAAAAGCAAAAAGAAAAGCTATGAACAACACTGAAATCTTACTTTGTTGGATTAAAATGGGTAGATTATCATCATAATGTACAGATAAATACTGAATGTACTTACTGGATCCACTAGAAGCTTAGAGCAAAAGAAGCAGACACAACGAAGAATCTTCATAATCTTTGTTACGAAGCCGACGTGGAAGACTGGCTTTGCCAGTTCTATGTGTCCGAAGTGGCCAGGGCATTCTGTCATGTTGCCTGAGGAAACAAAAAGCATGTTTATATTATTATGATTAATGACACCAGTTAAGGACAGCAGCGACCTGATCATATATTTTGGTAGGAAGTGCTAAAATTATATTATACCTGCACATGTCTGACATCTCCCAGATCGGTCTATGACCCCTTGTCTGGGGTCCATAAGGCCACCCATTTTAGGACGTCCTCCTTCTGTTGTTTCGGGGTATTTGATACCCCCCTCCGTAACGGACAACCGTTTCTGCAGACAAACACATCATAGTTGATGCTACACATTTGACAATAATCTGAAGTTGATCACCTACTGCCTATAATAAAATAAAATACCTCTGCACATACATCAGTTATAAATATTTATTTTTATCAAGCATTAATCGACATCAGGTACAAAATATGTTTTTAAACATCATAGTGTTTAAAATGTTAAATTCACAGAAAAAACGACAAATAAAATTCTGTAACCATAAAATGTTACCATTATATGAAATTGTATGCTCAATTACATTTGCATTCCTAATCTAGTATACATTAATGCCTAAAACTAGAACACCTCATCTTAAGTTAAAGAAAACATGCATATCGAAAATTGTTGAAGTACCCTTTTATTCGTTTATAGCGAGTACAATGCGGTGTATCAGTGGTAAAACCAAGCGAGCTATGTCTATATATCGGAAAGCATTAAAGTAAGCAAAATGTCTACTTACTGATGGGCCTACAAGGTATATTGAATACATTAAAAGGGGGTTTAATTCATGTGATAGCATGTATACTTTTTGAGAATGTTGTGCTTTAAGTTTTCAAACTTCCTGCAACATGCTAGTTAGCACAAGCTCCACCAGCCTGATACAGCTAGTTAGCTAAGCTAGGCTAACAGCGAGCATTTCACGTCGTAAACAGAACCATGTCTTTGCCATATATGTTTAACTACAAGATCAATGAAGCAAATGTAAGAGTGGTGTGTGATCTAAACACAAATTATTAAAATACCCCATTCCCCCCAAAAAGAAAACCTACAAGCTCATCTGGGCTGATGATGCCGAATTGAACTCTCTTGATCGTGCGCAATGGGCATGCGCTGTCGCCGGAGGGCGGTCCATGCATCCTGTCTATTCAAAGAGACGCGTCCTTCCTCGGCACGCCGCTTTGTGAGCAGGAACAGTCTTTAAATTGTCACCACGACTCTGGTCAGGCCGCCAACGGTGACCGGAAAGTCTCCGAAGGCGATATCCCAGGGACCTCTGTTGTCGGTTGCCTTTATAGTCGAGATATTTGTGTTTTGTTCCTAAGTAAGATGGCTACCGACTGCTCCCTTCCCTTTTGAGGTCTACTCTCTGGAGCGCTCTTAGCGCTTCTGAACATGAAGCGCTCCAACGTTTGGTTTTATAGAGTGAGTGCCTACTACGGGGTTGCACAGGCAGAAAGACAGGGGCTGACTCTTTGGTAGGTGGGACATGGATCTCTGTAGTAAACCGCTCATTGGCCATTCAATGCAGTCACATGAATAAATAATGTTGCCACACGTACAGCCAATTACAGAGCACGTTTATTTTTTTAACGAATCACAAATAAAGGCGGGCGTTGATTTAATCTAGACTCACCCCGATTGGCTTTATTAAAACGGAGTAGGCGGTGCGATGTCTAATTTGCATGCAAAATGTGAATATTCAACTTAAATCATTTCTATTCGTCCGTTGTCTTTTTAATATTGAGTAGTTGAAAAGCGATGACCAATGGCTACGAAGAAATGAACCTTCTTAGAATAATTTCAACAAAACCCGCCCTGCTTCCGATGGTTGCCGAATGTTGCCGATGTGAATTTCTTCCCTCTGAGCAAAATTAAAAAAAATCTCTGTTCTCCCGTTCGTCTCGCTGTAGATCAGCCTGGGCTCTAAGAAAAGAGGCTCAGGGCTGAGGCCTGTTAAACCCTTTGATTAAACATGGGGAAATGGTCGAAATACATGATATTTCCATCTCGAAACATTGCATCGTGGATTATTTTCGACATACTTTAGAAACACATCGACTCTTGGGTTTTCCGTCCTGTGCAATTTTGGATCTATGGGACTTTGTCTCAAGCCTCGGACTCGCCTCCGAGTGGTGTCCGGCAAGTCGAATGGATTTTCCGTACGCCCTATAGGAAAGACTGGGGGAAGCCTTAAGTGTTCATTCTACATTTGTTTTCCAGCAGTTTTTCACGAATTGTATATGAACATGTTATGCGTGTAATATATATGTAATTGTTTTGTTCAGTTGTTGTTATATTTTCAATATATTTGTTAAAATTATAAACGTTGTCGTAGGCCACGTTTCGAAAGCAGTCTGATATACTGTCTTTTTGGCGGTTAACGCTAAATTACATTACTTCGCTCATTATTTAATTGGAAACTAACTTTAATCACTCGAAACTGTGATCATTACAACTAATATACTAGCCAGCTGAGGACAGTTTTAATAACAAATGTAGCTTTCTTAGCAATTAGAGCCAGGTTAGCTCAACGTATGATTACTTTGCCGACAACGACGGTATGATCCCAGCTTTCTGTATTTGTATCGTACCCATGGACACTTATTATACATAGTTAACTTGCTAGGCTTTCATATGAATAAATATAGTATTTGAAAGTTGGGTTTTGCTCAGAAGATGCAAAAAAGTAAGCGAAAGGACCCGGATGGTTTAGCCTCGGAAAGAACGCTGCGGGACCAAACGGCCAGCTAGTTGCTAGCAATAGCTACGTTAGCTTAGTAAATCGCCGGTTCTGCTAGTCTACCTTTGTCTTGGTGTTAATGCTATAGTACAAGAGTGTTCGTTATAGCAGCAGATAGGGTTTGTATTGCGTTATAACTTTACCCCGAGGTCAAATATATAGGCTATCTAAGCTAGCATTGTTGGACTCCTCTAGCGCCCAACATGGCGGTGTTCAACGATATGCTTCTTGTTGAGAAAGATGGAGTCTGGGATGTTCTTGTTGGCCAACTTGACTGGCCACATAGCTGCGTATTTAGAAAATAAATACAAATGTTGAGCACCTTGATAAAATAAGGAGCGGCTCAGTGTACGTTTTAAATTGCTAGTTTTAACGTGATTGGATATAAAGTGTGGATACGTTTCAATAGTCCTTACTCTTCGTCGAAGTTGAAGCCATTTTGCTAGCTAACTACGTTGATATTAGTCTGTTATTGAAAGAATATGCCTGCTGTCTACTCAATAATAGGGTTTTTACAACTGATTTTGCAGTGAATATGACATTGGAGGCATCCCACCCTTTTACTCAATCTAATGATTACTTAAAGTTTAGCTGTTATAGGTTAAAGTAATTATCTTGTCTCCAGGGACTTAGAGATGCCATTAGCTTGTTACACAATAGATTTATCTGGTTAGCTCTCCTTGTTTACAGCACAAGGGAAGGGAAGACGTTTGCCCTGGGTTAATGGCAATATTGTTGTCTAAAAGTAGAAGGGAACACTGTTAATGTATGGTCCTTTTTGAGAGGCATACATCTCTATCTTCCCAAACAAGCAGTACTTTATATTTCCTTAGAACAATATGTTGCTCTTGGCAGGCAGTGCATTCTTTCTCCATTTTAAAGAAATGAAAGTAACATCTAACTAGTGCTGTTGTTTATATTTCAGTGCTAATATTGCATAGGTATTTGTATACCTGATATTGTTTAATTAAATGTAATTTATATGTAACAGTGCTCAGAATGTTGACCCTGTGTGATACATGTTTTTACTGCCTTCTGTTTAAATAAAGACACTGAACCAATATGGTGGACTGTGGGATTTTTTTTATTTTTGAGAAAAAATTAAACAATTAATTTAATCACAGTTGTTCTAATATCACTGTCATGTTAAATGGGACAGCTCATCAATGATGTGCTGATACCAGCATGAACTTGCCTGTTTGCCCTCATCTCTTTTTTGGTAGGTTCAGCACAGGAAGGAAACAAGATGCTAGCCAAGAAGCAAGAACAGATCCACATCTGCAGTATCCTTATGGAGTCAAACCATGTTCTGTTTTGAGTAATTCAAATTAATATAACACATTTGTATGCTAGGTTTGACATGTAGAAGAATGTGACAGTGAATCACTTTGTTCACCATGTGCCATGCTATACCATGACTATACAAAGGATTCATTATTGACCAGCGGGCTCCCTCCTCTGGCTCATATTGAGAATTGTCAGCGTTACAAAGACATTGCACAACCACGTTTTCAGTGGTTTTCGGCGGGCTGTCAAAGGAGCTCCCTCTACTGCTGCAAGGAGGTTAGTACATAGATACTGTGGGCAGGAATTCATCCACACGTTTTGAATACATGTACAATCTACACCATTTATGCAAAATATTACAAATACATGTGGCTACTGCTTGTGAACATAATGACAACCGAGATCCATTTGGACTTGTAAGCCAAACATTCTTGCACATTTGATACATGCATGATATATTTTTTTCTAACCTTCAACAAGCTTTTGCTGTAAAATGGAAAAAGGAGCTGTTTGTTATAAGAACATTTATTTAAAAAAAAAACTGTCTACTCTGATACTAAGTATATTTTGCTGTTAATACTTCTGTAATTTTACCAGAGCAACATTTTAATGCAATACTTTAACTTATGACTTCTGAGTTCTTTAATTCTATTGTATTAATTGTTTGACTCTTCCACCGCTGCAGTTAAAACATGTTGGTTTACAATTATTAGATGTTCGCAGGGAATGGGTTAAGAATTAAAAAAAAGAATCCACGCAAAGGTATTTTTATAAATAAGGTTGAACAATATCACACATTAAAGATATGTGGCATTGTTGTTGTTTTCAGAACCACACTGTTGATATTCTGATATTTTTAATTAGTTATGGAATAAGTCATACATTTTATTTCTAATTTGCGGTATTTAATCTGCTATAAACCGTCTTAACAAGGATGATGAAGCTTACCTCAATGACATGAGGCCTTGCTAAAGAGCAGTTGTTGGTTATGGATTTCACTTGATGGACTTTTTTGGTTCTGTGTGGCTCTCCAGCAGACATATTTAGACATTAGGTATATTGAGGTATTATGTATTTATTTGGCAGTTAACATGAAATATATGTGCCTGTTGCAGCATGTATATTCCTCCCAGTGGCATTCATTCATGAAGTGGATGAGGATTCATGGGTCTAGGGGGTGCTCTTGTCTGTTGGTGTCAGCCTGACAGTGAGTGTTTTCAGCGGTTGGTGGAGAGTAGGGGAAGGGGGAGCTCTGTAGCACAATAGGCGTACAAGTAGGGAGGGAGAGACAGCCAGGCAGATGCTAAGCATGGTGGGAGGAGCCGACTACTTTTTTTTCTCGCCAATTTACAATTAATGAGCTAAACTATAACGGCACTCCGGCTTCTCCAGAAATAAACATAAACAGAGCTAGCGGGCCATCAAATCCGAAGCACAAAAAAGTATATACTTGCATTTTCTGCAACAATTCAGTTACTGTTTGTAAGCATGAATGACCTCCAAAAACCAAAGCCACATTTCCTGAAGGCTGTGAGGATTTTCTTTGGACATGCATACCATGGCAATTTTGTGGGGAAAAGTCTCAAGTGTGTATTAGATTCTGGGAAGATATTGCTGTAATAATAACAAACCCTACAGTATCAGCCTAATATTTAGCACCAAAAACTGCTATGAAATGTGTGTATCTTAAGCAAAATAGGAGAGATATGAATGATAAATGATCTGTGTTCATCCACATTTCCCTTTAAGTCATGCACCAGGATGTTATTTTGTAATAAAAGCATGTGACGCAGGGTTGGAGGCATGCTCTCTCCGAGCCCATTGGAACAGGCCGGCCCATTTCTGTCTGCAAGAGAATGTCCTGTTCTTTAGATGCTTGTTTTGGCTGATGTCAGCCCCAGCCAAGCGTCTTCATCTTTCCTTTTATCCTTCCTTTTATCCTCCACCCTTTCAGACCTTCCAAATTCTCCTTTTAACGCAGGATTCTTCCTCTGTTTGTAGAGAAGAGACTCAAGTAGGAATGTTAAGTCAGCTATGAGTTTTGTTAGGGTTCTTTCAGCTTCTTCCTGGAACTATCTGGGTGCTAAATTAATTGCTCTTGATCCTACCTCGCGTTGCAATCGGCTTAGTGCTAATCTGGGTTTCTCACAGTGCCGCCAAGTCTCGCCCAGGCAGTGCTGCAGCACTGAGCTGTCCACTGCGCTCTTCTCCCGAGGATTTGACCCCTGGCCCTGTCTGTCATGCTGCCCTTTGCCTTACATTCTCCTCTCACTCATTGGGAAGCCTTTTCTTAAAAATTGTGAATCAACATGGCCTACCTCTTCTCTGTCACATGATCCCTTTTCCTACCTCGCAGACGTGTCTCTTTTATTGTCTGAACCTCCCACTTGTGCACAAACCTTCTTCATATTTTTCTCTGACTCCCACTCCCACCGTCTCATCTTCCCTCCCTCACCCCGCTCTCCTGCACACTAAGCCTCTGAGATGACCACATGCTGCCTGCAGTTGCCATACAGCTTGCTTTGCTTCTTTTCTCACTTGTTTTTGTGTTTGGTTTCCTTGCTCTGCTGCTGTTTTCTGTCCCCTGGCTCGATGCCATTGCCTCCAACCATCTGCCTAATTTTCTTTCCCCTTCTTGTTACTGCTTTTCTGCTGCTTTTCCTCTGAAGTCAGTAAATATGAGTTATTTATTACTTTATCTTTGATCACAGGATAAGTTTACTTCATGTTGTCATTGCTCAAAAACTTGTTCTTTATCTTTGCGAGACTTTCTCAGCTTCCCGTCTTTCCGGGAGGTTCTGATTGAAGTTTCTATTTAAAGAGGCGCGCAGAAAAGCAGGGTTGTTTACAGTGCTCTCAAAATTACAGGCCGTCTAGAAACAGGAAGTACCATCGCCCCGAAGCGCAGCAGCACACAGCATCAGCCGACATGCAGCTACTTCCTCCTCCTCCTCATGGCTGAACAGAGAATCCAGCAAAACAACCCTCACGCTTATCAGAGAATTATGCACCCCTCCCCTCGGTGCCCGTCCTGCTGAATGGCGCACATACACAGCAGGCTTTTCACCCCGCCACCATGTCCTATCTCGCTTTCTCCCATTCTCTTATGCCAACTGCCCCTCCCCTCTTTCCCCTCGACTCTCTTTCGCCAGTACAGCATGCCTGAGTAGCTGCCTGGAGATGAAGGAGCTAATTAATTTGATTTAGCCGTCCTCTCTCTGGCAGTGGAAAAACCAGCCGTCCGTCCCCCTCCCTTCCTCCCTCCTCCACACCGTATCAGCCACCCCTCCCGGATGATTTTCCACCTATCCTCTCCAGTCTCCTTTGGCAACCTCCATGCCCGAAACCCCTCTCCTCTTCTTCTTTGCTTTATTATTTATCCTGTTATACAACCATATTTTGCCAGCGGTTTATGCGTATCAAACTAAATGTCATGCCGACTGTAACTCCTGTGCGGCCTGCACCCATCTAACTCACTTTACTCTCTTAACATTTTATCTCTTGTGTGTGCCTAAGGCTAGTTTGTGTGACTCAGCAGTGTTTTACCGCTCACACTAACACGCTGAACCTCAATGTTTCTGAAGCCAGTGCTTGATGAAACCCCTACTTCTGTCATTTGATACTCTGATGGAGCCGCCCGTTGAGTTATATTAGAAGTCTACAGCTATAGCACTGTCTGACATCACTTGTCAACATAACTCTTTGAATCCTGTCGGTGCTTTCTTCCTGAACAGCATATAGACATTCTATCAACTTTGCAGCATGCAGGTTTTGGACATCTGCTCAGAATGGCCTCTGTGGGATTTGTGCGTTTTAGTCCCTTAGTGTTGTCTCGCAGGCGAGGGCTGGGGCAGTGTTACACTCTCTAACCCTTCTACTAAAACATAAAAGATTCAGGCATTCACAGCTGTTTGAAGTTTTTCATCAAACTGAAACTGATCATTTCATCAGCTGTAACATTCAGAGCCAGAAGGAAGTTGATAAGCTGCAGCGCTTTATACAAAAGGTCACAGAGTACATCATCAAAGATTTCTCTCTTCCATTTTCATGTGATCACTGGAAAATGACTTCTAGATCTTGACATGATAAACTTGTTTTTTTTAGGTCAAAACAATATTTTATTAAAGAGGCCCTTTTATGCTTTGGGGGGTTTTCCCTTTCCTGTATTGTGTTATAAAGGTGTTTGTGCATATACATGGTCTGCAAAGGCTAAAACCTCAAAAGCCGCGTTCACACCGCAGTACTTTTCCCACTTTAGTTAATAATAATAATAATAATAATATATTAATTTTATATAGCGCTTTTCTGGACCCAAAGACGCTTTACATTTGGGAGGGGGGGTATACAAACAAAACAAAAAAAAACAAAAAAAAAAAAACAAAAAAAAAAAAAACACAACAGAAAAGCAGTCAGTTCCGATAACAGAAAAGCAGTCAGTTCCGATATAGTTCCGAAATGGGCCGGAACTAAAATTAGTTAATCGGAACCTTTTTTACCCCCTTTGCTAGAGAACAGGGACTTTCGTGGGAGAAAAAGGTTCCTATTTCTGATTGGCTGGGCGGATTGCAAACCACGGCCCGTAAAACTCCCAAAAAGTTTTGTGAAGCCGCCATTTTATTATCCTCGCATTAGCATTATTAGAATTAGCATTAGCCCAGCGCACAAACGCAGAGAGACTAACTTATGGCAACACAAAAGAAAACATTGGAGCGGTGGAGTCCCAGCAGCTTCTACTGAAGCCAGTCCCCAACTCTGGGGACATCCGGCCGGGGACTTCGGGTGGCAGTATACGCCGTGAAGTTGTTTGCGGCCTGCCAGTAAACCCAAAGCAGAAGAAGAAGAAGTGACGTCAGCGGCTTCATTTGCCTCACCCTTCCCCAGGAACTTATTCCGGTGTGAACGCGATCTGTACTAAAGAGTTCTCATGAACCTTTGTGGGAAAAGTACTGCGGTGTGAATGCACCTTCAAAGTTCCCTGTAGAAGGAGTTTCTTCCCCACACCCTCCCCCCTTCCTCAAACGCCTCCATTGGACTCCTTTGTTTACTTCTGAAACATAGTGACATCACTATGTAACACCTGTGCTTATTTTTGCAAGCACTCCAACACATTGTACGTAATAATACAAGACGTCAGGGTAGATCTCTTAATATTTTATAACTTTTAATCCCATTCTTCTTTTTTTAGTTCGAGCCCGGTTTCCTCAAAATTTCTTATATAATATTTTACTTGATTGCTTTTTCTACACCCCTTGATGTGTCCGGAAAGTATTTGGAAGCTTTACTGCGAGGTATAAGCTTGGATTTCTTAAGAAAAATGAATATGCATTTTGCATGTTTGACATATATCTGGCACAATACGATACACAGTGGAGTAATACAGTAATTCGACCTTTAAAGGCTGCATTCTTACTTAATAATGCACGTCATGGCTCATCTGGAATAGATGGAATTCTGTGGTTTCTATTAACACAGAGAACATTTTGATAGACAAGTGCTTACATAAAAGGGATTTTACATTGGTTAACAGATATAGATTAGGGATGCACGCAAAATGTGAACTGAAGGGTTTTTGCCCCTTAAGCTGTTTGGTTTGTGTGTTTTCTATTCCATATTGTTAGAATGCAGCCCTGACATTTTGTTGTAATCAGCAGAGAGGTGTTCGCTCAGGACAGGCTCCAACACGCTCAGATTTCCCTATTCCAAGAGAGGTTTCCTCAAGTTACCAACTGTCCCGCCCCCAAGTCTGTAAGACAATGCTGAGGGCTTAAACACCCATTCATCTGTTTGCATGTGAGAGTACAAATGTGTACATATGTCATGCTTATCTGAACACGTACTTTCAGAAAATGCATGTGTTGTGTTTTCACTTCATCTGTCTGTTCTCAGATTTCTGTGTGAAGGCTGCAGACAGGAATTGCAGCGTTGTCCTTATGAAACCCCTGCTTCCTCTTTAAGAAAACCACTGACATTTGAACTCCTCGAGCATCGTTTGACTACCCACTTTGATCTCAGTCCAAGTCAGCTGGCGAGCAGGTTAGTCATCACAACTTTGAGATCATTGAGGATGTTTACAAACCCCTGAGCATGCCTCAGGATACATTCACGCACATGTATCAGTAGGAATTCAGTCTGAATAACAAATGTTGCAGACAATGGACTCATGCACTCTTACTGATCTTGCTGCCCTTATATTCTTCTGAACTATCTTTCTGTACTGACAATATTTCAAACAAAACCAAGCTAAAGATTTGATTTTTCATATGCAAGTCAACCAAAGATTCAGTTGCACTTACACTGACATCAACATTACATTACATTACATTGCATTTAGCTGACGCTTTTATCCAAAGCGACTTACAATAAGTACATTCGACCAGGAAGACACAACCTATGGATATCAACTTTTCCCTTATCAGGAAAAGAGAAAGCTATTATTCACTCAGCGTTTTTGCTAGAAGCCACAGAGCACATTTAGTAGGTCAAAGTGGGGTCATTGAAGTCTAAGTTGTGACATTTAAAATGTTAGCCATTTTAGCTATAATTAATATGTTCATGATAAAAGTAGCGTAACAGGGGTTGTTTAAAGAAGTGAATCCAGAAATATTTATAACCAGTAGACAGCAGTTTCGAACATGAAAAAACCCCACTGTACCAGCATTAAGGAGCAGACAGACGGTTAGCAAGTTGCTTATGAATATTGCAGAGCTTTTAGAGAAAAATATTTCCCTTAGGAGGTGGACAAAGCTCTGAAATGGTTGGATGTGTACTAAATACACATTTTATTGTCAACTGAAACAATTATTGTTTTTTTTACAAACATAAAACATTTGCAAAACATTTTTTAAATGTGAAATGCTCGGTCATATTACGTTGTCTTCTCTTACTGTCCTTCACAGTCAGCAAAAGTGGGTCTTTCTTTACCCCTTTTACATCTGCGACACACACATTTCATCGCGGGCCACATTCGCATAAAGGTTTCACTCAAAGGGCCGGTTGTAACTATATAAATATATAATATATATATATATATATATATATATATAAAATAATGTATTATATTACATTATTGCCTCTGAATTGGATTATTATCATATAGGATAATAACTTAGTAATTAACTACGTCTGAAAGCAGAAGTCCAGGGCAAGTAATTGCAAGTCTCTTCATTGTGCATGTCACAAAATGAGATGCATTGTGGGACATGTAGTTTATGGGCAACCTGCTTCTGTAAAGTGGCATGTAACCGTATAATAAACGTATTATATTCTTTGCAAGCTCTTGCGGGGCCACATCAAATGAAGTCGCGGGCCGGATTTGGCCCCCGGGCCTTGAGTTTGAGACCCCTGCTCTAAAGGGAACTTTGGGATTTTAGCTTTTGCAGACCATTTACATCAGGGGTGGGGAACCTTTTTCCTCTCAAGGGCCATTTCAATTTTTTCAACATCCTCCGAGGGCCGTACAAATGATTGACCTCTGCTTAAAAATACTAAAATCACAGCCCATTCATTTCGCCTTTCTTTCATGCTGTGCAAAGAAAAAGCAACGTCTTAATCCAGATATCCTACCATGCCTCGCGCATGCACGTGCACGGTGTGGCATGACCACCAAAACAGAAAGATATGGACACATGATGTGTGCAAATGTATTTAGTTTCCTATGTGGACATGATTTAAGTGGGGGGGACCTAACCTCCTCTAGGGGGGTCCAGGGCATGCTCCCCCGGGAAGATTTTTTTTTAAATGTTGAAGTTAAAAGCATCAATCTGGTGCACTTTGAGAGCAACATGAGGAGATCGATGGATACATCTCTCAACACCCAGATGAAACACAACTGGAAGCAGATTTATTTTTCTTTATGGATATTTTACAAATCACTCTCCTTTAAACTGTATTCTTGTTTATTAATAACAACTTTTTTTTACTGTCATATAGTATTTTATACCTGTTTACTTTATTCTCTTATTTTTTATAACTATAATGATCATATAAAGATGTGCCTTTACCTCACTGGTTGGAGAAAAAGCTTCTTATATTCGTTAGCATAGCTAGCTAACCAGATGCTAATAACAACACAGTTAAGTTATACGGCCCGGGGGCCGGAGGTTCCCCACCCCTGATTTACATGCACAAAAACCTACATCACACACTACAGGAAAGGGAAAACTCCAGAAAGCATCATAGGACCCCTGTAAAAAAAGAAAACAATTTGGACCACGTCTTGTAAATAAAATCTAAAATCAAAATAAATGTGCTGTAAAAATGAGCCAAACACCTCATGAAGGATTCATCTTAACGGTCAAATATCAAACTGCTGATATTCTTTTCTTTCCTAGTGTATCTCTTACGTCCTCCATGCTAAGATTCAATAATGGTGAGCTAATGGTTGCATTTTCTGCCAAGATGGCTTCCTTGGTTCCTCCATCTTTGTGTGTTCAGATGTGTGTCGCTTGGTAGCACAGCATGAAAAGCTATGATCACGTTTGGTCAAACACCCATGAATAGGGACGTCTGGACAACAGGGGAGCCTCTGAATACGGACTTTGCGGCCGGCTGCAGCCACGGGACAATGCCAGCACACATGTGTGGACCGAGCGGTTGCACTCCTGGAAGACACACACACACACACACACACACACACACACACACACACACACACACACACACACACACACACACACACACACACACTATTGTCTTCTCCAACGGGCAATCTGATTCACACACACAGCCTCTCTTTCTTTTACTTTTCACAAATTGTTCCATCTAGCTTGAATTCCACTGTCCTATCTTGAAGCTACTCACAACTGCTGTCCCATCCACACACAGCCAGCATGCCTTGAAAGCGTGCAAGAGTACATGAGAGAGGACAAGGGGGGGGGGGGGGGGGGAGCAGAGAAAAAAAGTTCACCCAACTCCAACAGCCAGAGAGGTCACAGGAACAACACCCAATCCCAGAGCAGTTCCCATGGAGACAAGTGTGGCAGCGTACAATGAGGGTTGGAGCGAGTGATGAAAGAGAGGGAGAGAGGGAAAGGGCAGGGGAAGAGTAGGAGGAGGGCGGGATGTTGGCGTCAAGGTTCACTTGGTGGGTACTGGTGGGGGGGGGGGGGGGTCTGTGGGGTGGCAGCTCAACTGAAAAGGACAGTGGGAAGTATAATTGGTTGAAGCATAGCAGTGCTGGAACATTCTTCCACCCCTCCTCTCATTTTCATGCCCTCTTGTCCCAGCTGACAGAGTACCTCCTGATCTAGGGCTGCCGAGTGGCTCATGGCCGCCGGATTGAGAGCAGAGATATGTGGAATTTCCACTGACCGTGACTTGCATGGCCCGGGAGAAAACACGGAGGAAGAGGGTTGTTGTTGTTGTGAGGCATTTGGCATGGATACGGGGGAATCAGAAGTAATATCCAGCTGGAGGACGTGATGGTGGCGCCTTTGCTTCATTTTGTTGAGGAGAGCTTGTGGTGTAAAACAAAAAAGGTCCTTGTCACTGGCAGTTTAAGTTCCGCCAGTGTCAGAATCAGATACACCCGCCGACATAAAAGCAGTTAATTGACATGGCTGCTGATAGCACTTGAACCCTTTTAGCAGAGGGCATGGACAACTAAACCGTGTCCTTGCTCCAGTTTCTGCTCTTGTCTGTCCACCTTTACCACCTTTTTTCTTTTGAAGAGGCACTACACTGATTTTACATATGAGGACCAGTATACTTGCCATCGGGAGTACTATTCACATTGTGAAAACAGCTGTATAATAGTCCGGAGGGAGCGTTATAAAGTATGAGAAAATAGAAAAGAGAGCAATGGCACATTTGTAGAGGGCTCAGACAAGAAAGTTGATCCTCAGAATAATTTTACCAAATTAGAAATATAAAGCCACCACCATTTGCGATATGGTTTCGCCATTCAATCTTTGTACAAGTGGCCCCTGGCTCTACTTTTCCCACAACCAAAGGAAACGTCTTCTAGCACCAGAATTGAGTTGGGCTATTAAATGTGTGCCAATATGGCAGACAACTGTTTATGTGCCAATTGTCAAAATGGAGGTAGAACTTTTGTCGCTAAAGTCATAGCCAGATCTCAAAACACTCTGGGTTGTTTGCAGTTCTTGAAAGCAATCACAATCATTATGGGTGACGCAAAGCACAATATGCAAACTCAACACACAGATGGTGGACTGGAAAGTGCATGCAGGGTAAAAGTTGTGGCCAATGGCAGGATTTGACCCTAAATCTGCTTTTGGTTGGCTAGATTGTTGTCGCTGTGAAAACGTTCCAGAGTTCTACCATCATCAAAGCTTGTTGCGTTGTTTTCACGCCTGGTATTTTGGATCTGAACGCCTTTGAAACTATGGAAGTGGAGTTGAAAGGACTTGAGCATTTGCCAGGTATGGGTTGGGAGTCTTGAGAAAGATGCTATCAAGTTGCATTTTGGAAAATGTAGGATACAGCATTATTGGAGCTTGACCAATACTAGAGACTTTTAGTCAGATTTCAAGGCCTTCTTTTTGAAATCTGTCCCTAAAGTGCTAAATCACTGGATTTCTCCTTTAAGGCCTCCATTTTTCCGTGAACTTGACTTGTTTCCCACAGTGTTCCCATCCGCCATTTAACTACCACCAGTTTGTCCTCTCTCTGTCTACCTTCCTCGCCGTCTCTCTGACTCACTCTCTTCTCGCTCCCTGTCTGCGAGTTTGTCCGTCCTTGTGCCCAGGTTTTTCAAGTTGGCGTGGTTCCTGTTTGTTTTCAGCCATTTTGGGGACTTGCAGTGCTCGTAACAAACTGCTTAAATGGCGTCCTCATGCTTGCTCTCCCACTCTGTCTCCCTCTGCCTCTCCCTATCGCTGGGCTTTGTGTATATAAAGTAGTGTGTGTGTGTGCATGAGTGTGTGTGTGTGTGTAGAGAAAGGGAGAGAGGGAACAACACTTCCAAATAAAAAGAAGATTGGATTCAGTGGGGGTTTGGATGGGGTGGGGGTAGGGGGGGGGGCGCAGAGGGGAAGGAAGGGGGGATTCACTTGCTGGAAAAAAAGAGCAAAAGCACTAAGAATCGAGTGTCAAAGGCAAAAACTGGAGTGAGAGAGGAGAGGCAGCAAGAAAAAGGGGGAGGGAGAGAGGGAGAGCAAGTTCGAGTGTGAGAATCGCTCCTGCCCTCTGTCTTCACACACTGCTGCCTGTATGTGTGTGTGTGTGTGTGTGTGTGTGTGTATGTATGCATGTGTGTGTGTGCACCGCCTCTCCCTGCGCTCTCTCTCCCCTCGCTCTCACACACTCGGACGTGCGCATACACAGACCAAGGGGGAGAGAGAGAGAGAGGGAGAGAGGGAGTGTGAGGGGAGAGAACACATCGCAGCAGAGATGCAGCAGGAGGTTTTCCGAGGTACGTTCTCTTGTATGCTTGCCTTCCTGAGAGACAGCCAGGGAGAATAAGAGGAAGAGACGCTGAAATCTGTTGTTTTCCTGCCTGTTTTCCTGCTTCACTCTGCTGCTGTGGCACTGCTTGCTCTGCGCGTGAAGAGGAGGAAAAGGTTTTTATTAAACCGTGCGTGTGTCGGGGCGTGAGTGTGTTTTTTATGCAGTGTGTGTATGTGGACGTGTATTTTTGTGTGTGTGTCCTTGTACTGGATCTGCCTGTGTGTATATATGTGTGTGTGTTTGTGCCAGTAACAGGCCTCGTCTCCCTCATCCTCTTCTCTGTTGCTGGCGCACCACGCAGTTCTCTTTGAAGAGCGATGACTCGTTTTGTGATTGTGATGAAACTTTTAATGTATCGAAAGCCTCTTTGTGATACACCGCAGAAAGGGGGCGGGTGGGGGGGCTGCCAAACACACGTCAGAAGAGATATGAGGTTTGTTGTAGGGGTCTTAACATGGTGGGCCCATCTTCCAATCCTCCTCATCAAGTTACTAGCAACATCCCAGGAAGTGTTTTAGCGGACAAACTTGCATGTAGGCAACGGTAAACATCTCTGGTTCCACCGGCTGCTTCTGTCTCTTATTTCGGTCACGGGCCGCCCAGTTTGTCCTCCATTTTCCCAGCCTGTTTTTCGGCTGGAGGTTGTCTCTGGTAGAGCAGCAGAGGGCATATTGATGTCACCAACCCCGTTGTTGCTGCCCGAAGCCTTACTTTTTTTTCTTTCTCCAACAACAACACAGCATCTGCTGCCAACTACTCCACATTCCTGGTTTCCATGGATGCCAAGCCAAGCCCCTCTGCTTACTATATGGAATATATGATGCACACTGCCACAGTAGGGTAGGGGTCAGAGGTCAGCAACAGGAAGTGTACTTTCTCGCTGCTCGGTGGCGTCACACAGATGATGTTGTCATTTGTATTTTGGTCAGTTGTGCCTGGGTCCCCCATTGGAGAATAGTATTTGTCTTTTTTCTACTCTTCATAGATATGCTATCATGCAACTCTTAAAGACTTCAAGAACAAGTTGGTTTGCTTTGTTTGATTATGCAGATATTTTAATATATGCAACGAACATAAGGATGTGAATGCAATTCGGTGCAGCGCTTCATCTTTTCTAACTTGCCATAGTTTTACTTGCAGTTTACGGTGACTGTTGTAACATGTCGTTCTGGCTCAGCCTTACTAAAACTCAAATGTGTCTTGGTAGTTTGAGACTGAGAACTCCAAAGGGGGCTTTCACACCCCTTTTTAAACAAGGAGCACGCATGAAATTGAAAATGATTTTGTGTAAATTACCTCAAAAAGGTCACCGGTGTAGTGTTACCGCGCTCCGGGGTTACTATTGTGGCCCTACTGTTTCCGAGGGGCCTCCTACGATTGTGTTGCAGCGAGCGGCATTATTGGAATTACGTGCTGGGCTGGGAGTTAACGGAGCGTGGAGAGTGTGGCGATTTTAGAACATGGGCAGGTTTCGCTGGTGCGTGGAGCTGCATGCGAAAACACCACCAATACGACAGTTTACACGTTAGAGGGGGGGGGGGGGGGGGAGAGAGGGTCAGTCATGCTGAGGGGGGATCTGAAAGACAAGGAAACCATGAAATGCGAACATGGGCGAGACGTGTTTGAAGTTACCGCTACCTCCCCCCCCCCCCGAGCTCCCACCACCACCACTACCACCTCCACTCAACCACTCCCCAACTTCCCTTACCTCCTACTTCCCTCTATCCCATCTGGCCGGCTCCACCACGCTCATTTGGCCGGGGGGTTGTGGAGAGTTCAGTAGCCTTTCTTGCTAACGATGCCCCCCTACCCACCCACCCACACACACACATACACACATCTTCCTGCGAACACATACACTCTCCTCTTCAGAGACCAACTGCTGCTCCAATCGCTGGGCCCCTCTGGCTGCCCCTCACTGGGGAGAAAGCCCAACCGACACCTTCCTCTTCCCACATGCTACACGCCGCTGGCTGGCTGGCTCACCGGCTGGAAAACCGAGGCCCCCCACATTCTGCGTTCCAGGCACTCCCCTTAACCCGCCCTCCCAAAAAACACACATATGTTGACAGCACATCAGCGTTAACGTTTTGGTTAAAGGATGAATCTGGTTTATTCGAATGACCCTCATTCTTATCAGTCAATATAACTTTGCACTCAGTAACCTTTATGCTTGGATCTGCGAATGCGGTGAAGCTGCTAAAAGAAATAAGTGAAATGCAAAAATTAAAAACGGACTTCCTGGTTCAGTTCTGCAGTATTTCAGGCACCAGTACAGTCAGGTTACTGTTGCTTTGTGAACATAGGTTTCCTGTGTAATAAGGGATTATTACCAAAGTTTTGGGTGTGCTAACTGTCTGTTTCATCTCAAAATACAGTGATTTAGGTCCTCTCTAAATTGTTGGCTCATTTAAAGCCTGTCGCCTGATCACCAGTTTTTCTTGGCCTCACACGGTTATGCTTTTGCGACGTTGTTGTGTTCCCAGATCTCAATAGTGGACATACCTATGAAAAGAAAACCGAAGTTATAATCAACCAGGATTTTGTTTCAATGGTTAGAGTGTAGGGAAAGTAGACATGACTTGATCTTTTTAGCTGTAATTTTAGGGGTTTTCAAAATTGTTAGCTGTTTACAATCATATTGAATTTTTAAAGTAATTTGAGTGGTACTAGAAAAGTATTGAAATGTAATTTGCTGTGATAATCCTCAATTATATAAAGTATTTGACCAAAAGGCTCAAAACTTTTGAATTTGGAGCCAAAGTCAGTTTGAACCGCACATTATTACAATGCTTGTGGTTGGCTTATTAAGGATTTTTCTTTGAGATGGAAAATGGCAAAAAAACAAAAGAACAAGCATGGTGATTTAATCCTCACAGTTACAGTTACAAGAACTCGTTTCAGTGTTGGAATAAACAGATTGCTCAACGGCTGGTTCAAGGCCTTGAGTTGGCACCAACCAAACGACTCTGCCGTCCTGCCTCATATTATGCAAGGCCGCTTTAGCACTGATGTTCCTAGTGATTGATTGACCATTTAAACTGAGTGGATTACTAACTAATGGTTTCCAAAGTCATCCATGCTCTCCAGATGCTAATGGTAAAGTAAAATAGTGTAACTTCAGCTCTTTTGAATTGGTCCCAAAATTCAAGCAGACGGTTTGTTAGGATTACGATCCAAGTAGGTCTTTGGATATCCGTGAGTTCTGCAACTTTCTAATAATTTTGAACTCGAAAGAATGAAAATTCCCAGAATAAAGCTTCCTATCTGTCATTTCATATGCGTGGAAGATTATAAGGGCCAAAAGTGAATTTTATTTTGCACTCTTAGCAAAAAGTCTAACAACAATTCGCAAAGCTAAATGAAAATTCAAAATAACATGTGGCCCTATTGCTCAAATTAACTTCACATGTGGCTCTAATGGTCTTCCGTAGCTATGGGATACAAGTTGAATCCATGAGTATAGCTGAAAGCAGGCCATTGTTCGCTAAGATGATTTGTCCTTATCGCAAAGCCAGTGCGTTTTGTAGGTGTTTTATGTTTACGTGTGTCTAGTTAGTCATTTGTCCGGCACCAGTTGAGAATCTGTTTAGAGGTGCCACAGGCCTAAATAGATGAACCCTTCACAGGTTGACCAACATGTTTGTTTTGTGCAGAAACACCCTGTCACAGAGAGGTGTGGGAACAAGGTTGCTGTTTATCTTTATTTAGCTTTAGAGTCCTTGCCACATTCATGGTCACATTTGAGAAGGATGTTAGTGTGGATCCATCTGCTCACGTAATTAAGAGGTAAAAGTATATATCTGCGTGTCATATACGTTTGTATACACGTATGAGTGAATCCAGCACATTCAAAGCACGTTAGAAGCTGCCTGTCACAGTCAGATGGCGTGTCGTGCTGGCTCTGCTTGTGCAGCGCCTGTGTGCGTCACAGGGAGATAAAGAAGAAGAGCGAGGGGGCGACATATACGCATTTTCCTGTCCCCGGCGCAAGCATCAGTTGAGATGGTGAAATGTTTAGTCTTAGCGCTGTCTCTCAGTGTTTCCGCCCACTTGTAGCAGACTTGCCATAAGGGATTTCCTGCACAACATCTATTGCTCAGCAAATGTGAGTGACAATGAAGGCCTGTTTCGATACAAACAAGCAATATGGCAAGCCTGGCGAGACAGAATTCTGTGTCCTATTTCTTTATACATCTTGTATGGCCTGGACTGGTTTGTTGTCCCCGTACAAGAACAAACATGTGCTTGTGAGTACATCACTCATAGACACCATGGTTGTCCTTTTGTTGACTTTACTTTGTTCTGCCCTTAGTGTCAGTGCCATGTTGCACTCAGATTCACCTTTTGGTTTTGAATGTGATTTACAAGTGGGCCCATCCTTGTTGAACTGCTTTGTTTATGCCTGTCAGTCTTGCTTGTGGGCATGCATAAGTGTACGTATAGGGCTGTGTACACATGCATGTTTGTATTTTGTGTGTGTGCATGCGTGTGGTGTTTGTCATGTGCTGTTGTGAGTGTGATTGTTTGCCTGGGCTCCTGTCTGTCTGACAGTGCAGTGTGTCTGACTGTTCCTGTTTCAACACCCCCCCTCCACCTCCTTCTTCTTCCTCTATCCTTCTCTCTGTCTCCTGCTCTCCCACTAACCCTCAGCGTCTCTCTCCCTTTTTCTATCACCCTTTCACTCTCTCTCTCTCTCCTCTCTCTCTCTCTCTCTCTCTCTCTCTCTCTCTCTCTCTCTCTCTCTCTCTCTCTCTCTCTCTCTCTCTCCTCTTCCCTCTGCAATAACAGTGCTGACCTAGTTTCTGCCTGTTCAGGGCTGCCTGTGGAATTTTACAGCGGCCTGCCTTCCTGGCTGCTTTGCTGCTTGAAAACGCAGGCAGAAAAGCATGACTGAGGATTTTTCTTCTCGTCGCATCATTATGGCCTTATATCGTCTCCGTTCTGCTCCCCAATCTGCAGACCTAAATAAATGAACCTGTTTTGAATAAGTAATAACAGCAAATTGCCTTTCGGGCGAGAATCTGCAGTTATCTTATGTACGGTGAATTTGTAGCAGAACTGCATGCGCCCTCATGGCGGGCAAATTAGAATGGAAATGAGAATGGCCTGTCGCTCATCTTCCACAGCTTAGCTGAGATTGTGCCGGATGCAGAAGGCAGAAAAACACCCCTTCTCTGTGCACATGCATGCAATCTCCCTTCCTTCTCCTCTTCCCCTCTTTCCTTCCCTTCCGCCTTCACAAATAAATGGTTAGAGTCATGCCCGGCAAACACTGGCCACTGCCAGGAATGGCTAACAAGCCTCTTGCTCAAACAGCGAGAGAGTGGGACTATTTTTACGTGCTTTTCGGGCCATGGATCTAAGTCAACACTCTATTCTGAGAGAATCTTGATTAAATCTGAACGCCTTCCAATTAGGCAAAGGGAATGTTGTGTCACAGCCGAGAGAGATGGATCTCTGGAATGCCTTTCTGAAGGCTTGGTTGTGGCACGCTGAAATCTAAACCAGCACTGCCGCAGATTCATTCCTCCCCCCTACCCTCTCCCTCCTTTCACCATTCCTGGCTGAGCCGTTAGAGTTCAGTGTTGCTGGGGCATTCGGTTCACTTTCTCAAAAGTGTTCCACAGGCATCATGGCTGCTACTGCAAAAGCTTTGGATGTAATTATTTGCTTCATGTCGATATAAATGTAAGTATCGTGCATTTCTCTGAGGAAGTTCATAAAGCTAAGACATATTTTCTGATTTCTCTTTCAGATTTCGGGGGCTGGTCATGGTGTCCGGTGAAAAGGTGTGGGACCCCCTCCACACGGGCCTTATTCAGTCACGTCTGAGTGAACAACACCTGGCTGCTGGGCTAACTCCCCTCTGCAAAATCACACACAGTGCAATTAAGGACACCACGTGCCAACAGAGTCGGCGGTTGTCACCTTTGTCTTCCCCGTCACCGCCATTAGTGGCTGTAGACACCCTTCAACCGGCCCGGGACTCCTCACGCCTGCCTGTCAATCTCCGCGGCTCAAGCAAGATCGAAGGATTTTACAAACAAGTCCACTGTCTTGGAGGGACCTCTCATTCTGAAGAAGAGGAGGAGGAAGGGGAACCGGTGGAGATGAAGGGTAAAAGGCACGTAGGCCGGGGAGAGGCCATGATGGAGGACAGGCTGGAGGACATGGCCGACGGACCTAAAAATGCAAAAATCACCCTAAGCTTCCCACTTAGTGCCGCCCCCCTCCCAGCCTCCCTCACATCTCCGAACCACTGTCGTAGCTCTTCCTCGTCCTCCCCTTCCCCTCACCGAAGGCGGCCATCTTCCAAGAGCTCGGACGAGGGGTCGCTGTGGAAACTGGATGCTACCATGGACGTAAAGCACAGACCTTTTAAGCCCCCGAGGCGCGACAGCTCTCCGTCCTCTTCGCCTTCCTCCTCCTCATCTCCCATGACTGTTCATGCACTTAGCAGGAAAGATATAAAATCCCCGCCTCCTCTGAAGTGCTCCAAACTCAATTCAGAGACTCAGTTCCACAGGTCTCCCCCGAGATCTTCGGGCTGTTACGGCGGAGACGGGTGGGACGAGAGGCACAGGGTAACCAACAGCACCGCCTCCCCCTCTCAAACGGCCCAGATCCTCTTCAGTCTGGGCACGTCAGCCTATCAGAGAGGAGGGGATACAGAGAGGAGAGAAAAAAGACCAGCTGGGAAAGTGGGAAGCCCTCACGGACCAAGTCTTCACCCGCCCCCCCTGCACCTCCCTCCTCCCTTACCGCCTCCTCCTCCTCCCCCGTCGGAGGATCTTACCGACCCCCCTCACTCCTCATCCTATCCCCCCACAGCCAGCCTGAAGCCCGAGCTGATTTGCGGTGTGTGCCATCGGCTTTTCAGCTCGGCCTCCTCCCTGACAGTCCACATGCGGCTGCATCGTGGCAGCCGCGTCCTCAGTTGCCGCGTCTGTGGCAAAGTCTTCATCCACAGCAAGAGACTGCAATCCCATGAGTCCTCCTGCCGGGTGCCAGGCCTTCCCTCCAACAGCCTTGGCCCCCCTCCTCTCACTGTGCAGCCAAAGGAGGAGCCGCTGGAGGAGGGCGAGGTGAGAGTGGAGGGGGGAGTGATCGTGGGACAATCAGAGATCGGAAAGGTGCGGCAGGGGAAGAAAGCCCGGAGCCTCCTTGCACGTATCCAAGGTGATGATGCAGCAGCCGCAGAGCTACTAGCAGGTGATGAGCACCATTTTGTGAAGGTGGTAGACGGCAATGTCATTTACTTCTGCTCCGTGTGTGAGCGCTCCTACATGACCCTCTCCAGCCTGAAGAGGCACTCTAACGTACACTCGTGGCGACGCAAGTATCCGTGCCACTTCTGCGACAAGGTCTTCGCCCTGGCAGAGTACCGCACAAAGCACGAGGTGTGGCACACAGGAGAGCGCCGCTACCAGTGCATCTTCTGCTGGGACGCCTTTGCCACCTACTACAATCTCAAAACACACCAGAAGACCATCCACGGGATTAACCCCAGCCTCATCTCCAGCGAAAAGACAGCCAATGGGGGTTACAAGCAGAAAGCGAACGCACTCAAGCTCTACCGCCTTCTTCCCATGCGCTCCCAGAAGAGACCCTACAAGACTTACAGTGACAGTTTGCATAATGGCCTGCTTCTGCCACCAACTGAGACACCTTCCCTCTCCCTGCCCGGCTTAGGCTGTACTCTGGGCCCTGAGGACCTCCAAAGCCTCATCAGCGGGGCCCACCCTCAGAGTGTAAAGCCTGACCCAGATGACTTCCCTAATGGCTTTCCTGTTTCCGTGTCCACTGAGGACGGGGACCTCTCTGAACTAACACCCCTCCCCCAATCGGACATGCCCCAAGTTAGAAAACATGAGAGTGAGGCCCTGGAGTTAGAGCAGGGGAGAGGCAGCTTCAAAATGTCTAGTAGCAGCAAAACCAAAACTCCCAAAACGGATAGAGGCTCAGAAACAAGCATGCCTTCTGTGATAACATATGGCCACACGAAACCCTCTGTGATAGTTCACGGAACAGCAGTGTCATCCTCCGTCATCATGCATAGCAACCAGGTCACCTCTGGGAGTGAAAAAAGCCCAGTGAGCAGCCAGTCCCCTGAAACCAGCAGCAGTTCACACAAAAGCATTCCCAGATCATTCAAAAGACAGAGAGATAGTGTAGATAGACACAGAAAGAGGTCAAGAGGCAGTTCAGATACAACAGAGGAGGACTCAAGAGGTAGACAGGGTGCGGAGACGGGCAGATTATCTCACAAATCACGGAAATCCCACAGCAAGAGCGACATGTCGAACTCAAAGCTGCTGTCAGCGTCTGTAGGGTCACAGGTCAAAGAGGCGGGGCCATTGTGCCAGATTACTGTACGTATTGGCGAGGAAGCAATAGTGAAGCGCAGCATCTCCGAAACAGACCTTAGGAGAGACAAGAGCCACTCTCCTCCAAAACCCAAACGGGGTGAAACGTCATCAGTGCGGGATGCCAAGGACACACGCCACTCACACTCCCACCACCATCACCATAAACACCGCCCCCACCGCAGAGTGGAAGAAGAGGGTGATAAGGAGGGAGGAGATTGTGAGGAGGAGGCAGAGCAAAAGAGCTCCAAATCTCCTGATGAAGTGAGGGAGTACTACTTCCGAAGGGAGGTGCGTCATCAGGAGAGTGACCACGATGAAGAGGATAATTTATGGCGGCCTTACTACTCCTACAAGCCTAAGAAAAAGGCACAAGCACATCTACAGAGGGTCAAGAGCTGGCAGAGGAAACTGAAGTTCAAGCGCTCCATCCGGTTGAAGAGGAGGACAGATAGAATCAAGAACCATGTGAGTAAAGAAACGGAGAAATCACAAGACGAAGAAGACGAAGAAGAAGAAGAAGAAGAAGAAGAAGAGGAAGAGGAAGAGGAAGAGGAAATGGAGGAGGCTGAAAAAGTGTCGAAATCTAACAGAGACATGGGAGAGGGGAAAAAGAAAGATGATCTCTTTGCCCCGTTAAAGGAGAAAAACAAAGAGGCAGAGGAACAAGAGGCAGAGGAACAAGTTGCAGCGGCCCGTCAGGAGGTTTCCACTCCTCCTCTGCACTCCCCAAAGCCTCCTCCCTCTACCCCAGCGGCTCCTACGGGAATAAAGAGGCGGCCTTGGACCAATGGGAACGCAGCAGAGTGTGGAACATGCGGCCGCTGGTTCTCAAGCCCCAGGAAGCGAGACAAACATGAGCTGAACCATCTGCTGGAGTTTGTGTGCCTCTTCTGCCGGGCCACTTTCCCCTCAAGGGATAAGTTGGAGGACCACCAGAGAGCCCAGCATCCCAAGCCTGCTGAAGCCCCCACCGTACCCCAAAACGAGGAACGTGGCCAACAAGTTGAACCTGTGCCAGAGATTGCAAATGAAGAAAAAGGGGCGCAAATAGGGAGGAATTCAAGTCCGAGTCGCCTAAGCAGAAGAGCGCTATCACGACACACCTGTCCGCAGTGTCACAAGGTTTGCAAGACATCTTCAGCGCTAACTCGCCATATCCGACGCCATGAGTTAAGCAGTTCCCCAGAGAGAGAAAAGGAAGACAGAGATTCATCGCCAAAGACGACTGAGACAGTTGTTAACACTGTTAGCAGAGACCTAGAGACGGAAAAAGGCCCCAGTGCTCTCTCTGTGTCAGTTATCAGCTATTTAACACCAGACCCGCCCAGCAGTACTGACTCTGTGGCATCACGGCAGCGTGAAGACCCCCTCAGTGAACCGACACGCGAACATCACATGTCAGAATCCGGTGACAAACCTGAGCTCACACATCCGGTTCTAGAGCGAGAGCCCAGTCCAGACCCTCCATTAGAAAGCCCAGTAACCCCTACTCCCACTAAATTCCCTCCTGCCCCACCCTCTACTCTCCAGAGTGTGCTGGTCATGAATGGACCTGAATGTCTTGACTACCGCACCCCCGGGAAAAAGAGCCTAGACAGCCAGATCCACAGAATACCCAGCCCTGTGCACATCGTGGCATCCAGCAACACCTCTCAAAATGTGCCCACAGCGTCACAGACCAGAATAACCACTGCTGCTCCTCCTGTTTCCATGACAACAGCTCTCAGCTCCGAGGGGGGATTTATGAAACGGGATGGGGTCATTATGGACAGAGAGAGGCAGGGCGGGAGCGGGATATTTCGTCACATGGTTTACGAGGAGCCCCCTCGGGTCCAGGATCTCAGAGTTCAGTCGCTGTCCAGGAGTCCCTCTCCCGACGAAGCACAAGACCTGACCATGTCCTCCATTCTAGCGAGAGAGAGGGAGATAGAGAGACAGAGAGAAAGGGAGAGGGAAAAAGAGATGGCGAGGTCCCATCAAATAAGTAGAGAGATTTCAGATTTCCAGATTTCTCTGTTGGTCCCTAAAGAGGAGCCCTTGAGCCCTGTGCCGTCCCCCCAGCATATCCCCCCTCAAACCACTATGAATGGATCCTCGTCACACAGGCACACTCCCAAATCCCCCTGCCGGTCCCCCTCAACTATTGGCCTCATAGCTCAGGCCAATCGCCAGGTTCACTCCAGTTCACAAGGCCTCGACAGACTCCCCCTGCCCACTGGAGCAGCTGGTGCGTGTGAGCGCCCCTCCGCCCACGCTCTGCTTCTCCCCCGGGCCCCTCAACCACCTGAGCCGGAGCACCACGATACCGTATCTTCCAGAGATAGGGACGCCACCCCAGTGGGCTACCATTCCCATAATTACCCCCTGCCCCTTATTGTGCCGGACAGCTACCACTCCAGTAAAAACCAGGAGGAAAACCTGCTCATGTCCTCCTATCCTGCTGGAGCTCTTCCTTTCGGCCCACTGGGGAAAATGATGGTCCCGAGTGGCGGGGACTTGGCTAAGCTGCCGTTTTATCCGGACCCTTACCAGCTGCTCTACGGACACCAGCTGCTGGCCTACCCTTACAACCTGGCTGCTCTTCCTGTGACTCTGAACATGATGGCACCTGGGGGGGACAAAGTGGAGCCTCTGCCTTTCCTCCCGGCCATCTTCAACTACGCAGCCACCGCCGGCCCCTACATGGGAGCAGCCCCTCACCAGTTTATGGCAAACCCAGGGCTCTACAGCAGCAGCAGCAGCAGCGGCGGCAGCAAGAAGCCGCGAGACAGCAGCAAACCGTAGGACACAGAAGCACTCTGAGGAATATATTTCAGTGGTGACGGCCTGGCCTGTTAAGGATGGGATGGGAGGGGAGGGGTGGGTGCTCACTGGGTCACTGAGTACACTCGCACAGCATCCCTGCCTCTCTTTCAATGAGTGGAGATCAGAGCTAGGCATTAAATCTGGAGTAGGATGAAGGGAGGAGAAGGAGCAGGGAGAGGGGCCAGTGACGTATCCCCTCTCTTTACTCCCGCTCACCTTTCTCAGCGTCTCTCCTGTCTTGCTGTAGTGTGTCGTAGTTCTAGAGCTTGATTAATCTTCCTCTCTGACTCATTATATTATCAATAACAATAAGAACTGCTAACAGGGTGTGTGTTGTGTGACACATTAGTTGATTCTGCTTCCCTTTATAGCCACCATGTTACAAGGATAAACAGTCTTCAGGGAAGGCTTGTGGATGAGATCAGGATAAGGGATGAAACAGAATAGTCCTTACTCAACACAGCTGGCGGTGGAGTGTTAAGCATCCTTATTTGTATGAGTGAATGAGAATGAAGGTGTATCCTGTCATTAAATTGTCCATGACAATATGTACATGCACATGCGAGCAGGAATGTGTGCATGCGGAGGTGGGCCTTAGCAGGTATGACTGTGTACACTTTGAAGTGTGTGTTTTGGAGTATGTGTGTGAGTGCCTAGATCATTCCGTGTGAGACTTGCACAGCATTCCTCCTATTTGGAATGGCTGCTGTAGGTCAATGTGTAGAAGTGCATTTAGAAGTGATTCTTCATATCCAAATCATTAAGAAGTAAATGCTATGGCTGGATGCGAGTCTATGACAATGACAGATCATTTGAGCTTCTAATGTCTCGACTAACCTGGCGACTTGGGGGCCAAATGGCACTGTAGGATCTTTATAGCATTCACCATAGTTTTTATATTATGTGCACAAAAATAGAAAAAGTAGAGGTCACTTTATGGGGACACTTGTAGCTGCTTGGGATATGTAGCTGGCCACTGGGTTAGAAATAAAGGCTGGTAGGCCATTGCACTTCCGCTTCTCATCTCATTTCCTTCATGTAAAATAAGGAAAAGAATACAAACCAGTCAGCCTTCATCTTGTATAGCTTTTTCCTCTTTGATTGGAAGAGAAAACGGCTCCATTTCCTAAGCCAGAAAGAAGAAAGTGACAGCAAGGAAGGAAAAAGACAAATGGATTCAGGGTATTTTCTGTATAGGAAAAGAATATATGGGCACAAAACTGTTGGACTCTTGAGTCAGAAGGACCCACAGAAAGGACTTTGGGGACAAAAAAACGTCCTGCTCCCCAACCGAGGGGACTGAGGGGTGTTGGGAATAGCCTGGGCTATTTCTCCTCCTTCCCTTATTACTAAAAGGTAGGAAAAGGCTGAACTTAGCAGCCAAAGCGGTGGCCGAAACCCCCCCAGGTGCCCTCCTGGGGCCTTTTTTGTTTTACGTGTAATGTTATCTTTATATGTTTGTTTTGTTAAACTATGTTGTTGGTTATGTTGTTTAGCCCTTTTACCAGATGGAAATGGCTTCAGTGAAAAGGGCGAGTAAACTTTAAAATATGAATGTAAATGTAGTCATGAGGTTAATGAAGTACAGCTGCATTAATGGTAGAGATCGTTCTTTTTTTTCTCTCTTTTGACACAAATAACCTGTTAAAGAAACCGTATAACGTCTGGTATGCATATATACAGTAGTCCTAGGAACATGTCAGTAAACTTGGGTTCTGTATCCACAAAGCATGAGCATCACTTGCTTCCTAACCGTTTATATCCTCAGCAGATCTGGCATTGTGCACACAGCTTTTGTTTCCGTTTCCTTCCTCTGGAGATATTTCTGGCCTCTTCATCCTCATACCTTTTTTCATTTTTTGTTGTATTCATTGTAGACAATTCCATAAAACATGGGGCCACATTTACTTCTCACAGTCACTACTTAGGAGAATTCTCCTTCTTCCCTCAAACACACACTCGCACACCTCTGAATGAAGTGCATATGTTTCAGTGTGTGTGCATGTGTGATGGTTCTCTGGCACCTTTTGGATCAGACAGGAGTGTTCAAACACATTGTGACCAACTGCAGGGATGCACAAACATCCCCCTTGGGTGTGGTTACAAGCCTTTTGCGGGTAGCCGTACGTACGTGTTTTGTGTACGAGAGTGAGTGCCTGTGCGAATATGAAAACCAAATTAAATCTGCCGGAGCAGCAGACCCCTTGGCAGTATATGGGCCACTTGTTCTTTTTTTATTTTCCTGTGGGTTAGTTTCAGTGTAAAAAAGCCTTGCTGTCTCCAATACACTATCTCAAGCCATTCCTTCTAGATGGACATGTTTGTGTTTTGGACCATTTCTTATGCCATAGTTTGCCATCATGGTTATCATACAAACCAAAAGCATGCAAATCGACGTATTGTAGTGACCGAACTGGAATCTGGTGGTAATATAAGACTACTCACTGTATGTTTTCGTTTTTAATGAATGTGCCTCTGCTTTGATATTTAAATAATTATCTATAGTATGATGTGAATCTGCCAGATTTCAACTGTTAAGGTGCCTTGTTATGGCATAAGAAATATGAATAGCAAATGAAGCGCTTTCTTGAGAAATGACGAAGAGTTGGAGATAGATTTCATGGCTTTATTTGCTATGAAGCTGTTCATAGACGTAGGGGTGTGGCTAAACTGTTTTGGTATCGTGTACATGTCTAGGGTAATACTGTGCCATATAGAGCCCACAAAATATGTTAATGTTATTTTTAAAAGATGTTTTAATGTTGCCTGATGACTTTGTCTTTAGATTTGATACAAAGGCTTGTAGCCACAGCTCTCCCAAAGTCTGTAGTCTCCTTTTTCCGACATTCTTCCTGTTCTCTCTCTTTCCCCCTTGTTTCCGTCTCTCCCTTCCTTTATCTTTGCTGCAATCAAACAAAATAAAGTATTAACCTGATGACCCAATGAAATCAACACTAGTCTGGCCTCATGTTTTTCAAATCAAGTCTCTTTTAATCGTTACATGTTGATCTCAAGGTCTTAATGTGAACCATGTGCTTAAAGTTGGCGTATGCCTGTTTCCACATTGTTGGATAATAATAGGTGCTTATTGTCCACTGAGATTCATTTTACAATTAGTGATTTGATAAAAGCAGAACAAGATATAGTCACATTTGCACTTCTTTTAAGCACATGGTCCACTGGTTTATACCTATGTTGTAAATAGTATTTGTTATCTTTGGTAATTCCTTCCCAGGTGTTTTCTTTTATGAATAATTAACCGCAGCCACGTCTACGTTGTTTTTTGTTTGTTGCTGATTTCAGGGAGTTGATTCCTTATCATCCGTAACTTAACACTTTCGCAATAGTGACACTCAGTGGTTTGAACAGAAACAGTCAGTCATTTAACTTTGCACTCTCACAATGTGATGTCAGAGATACTAATGAAATAAAAAAAGTAAATGTATTGCATCAGGGATTTTTGGGTTTTAAAGGTATAGTGCCAAAAGTAATTCAGATTTTCAGGAATGATTTGACCTCAACGGTATTTTTTCCCAAAGCAGACGTTTTAGTTCAGGAAAGTAGAAAAAACACAGGTGTTGACATTACTACACTACCATTCTGTGTTTTTTTTTCAAATGCCCCAGAGACGTAGCCTACTTCCCTCCACTTACAATATAAAACTACTGTGAAAAAAATGCCTATTCACGCCAAACTTAATAGACATGTGACAGACTTTGAGTTCAAACATGAGAAATGCTATGTTTTGGTATGAATTTCAGAATAACACCTAAACAAAAACGATTGTCCCTTCCTGTGTATGTGTGTGGGGTTTTGCACTTTACCTGGAAATTACAGCCTTCCAGGAAGGAGAATGTGTCACTTGAATCGTGCAAAGAAAAAAACTGTAGCAGAGTTAATCTTTCATTACTCTCTCTCTCTTTGAAAACACAGAAGTGATTCCTGTGTATTGGGTAAACATCAGTCTGGCTTAGGTCACTCACCTGACTCACTCTACATGAGCCACCACAAAAGCCAGAGATATACAGCCCAATATAAATGAACATTGAAAAAACGTTTGCTAAATGTTGGATTATTTCTTAAATAACTCTTTGTTTTACTGCTGCCCCGTCTTTTGTCTAACCTAATTGCAAAAGTCATACCCCCGCACCCTGTGTGGATCAATACTGGGCATTCACCAATAAATATGTGCTCTCTGGACCCTGGACAGTGAGCCTGCTCAACCCCCGCTTCTAAAACCTCCTGCACTCTGTTCCTCAGCCCATCACTGCACCTCAGGTATAACCAGATCACCTAAGGGCTAAACTGTCTGGACACTGTGAGACCTGGGTGTGTGAAGACAGTGAAGGATGGCCGTGTTTTGGAAACCAATGGCAGCTGGACTGCTGCTCACTGTGAGCCTCACTCTGCTGGGATGGGGAGTTGAGGCGCAGGGGGGTACACAAGCAAAGGTATGTTACACTGGTATGTGTGATTGTTGTTTTAAAATTGTCTAAGGATAGTCTAAATCTTGTGTATTCATTGGCCATATCAAAAAATCAACTTTATTGTCAATCTTCCAGTTTGTGTGATCAATTAATTAATTTTATTCAACATGAAATCCTCATGAATATGGATAAACATGATACCGTATATGCATTTTGTAGCTTTAATAAAGTCATATCTTAATTGTTCCGAATATGTGAAATATATATATTTTGTATTGATTAGAGGTCACACATTCTGTAATTCTTAGATTCATCAGTCACAATGGCAAGTACAAAAGACAATTAAAAAAATTCAAAACGTCTTTTAATTCATGCTTTGTTTTATAGGTTGTTGAAAGATTGAGAATACAAAACGTGCTTTATAAAAGTCAAAGATTAAAATCAACTCATATGCAATTCAGATTTCAGTTGAAGAGCTGTTTCCTGACCTCATAATACTTTATTTACACTTTGGACTTTGCTCAGATCGTAGGAGGACAAATAAGGGCGCTATCCAAAACATCCGCTGTTTTGGCCCAATTGAAGGATTTTCTATCTGGTTTGATAATAACGGTGTGAATGCGGATTGACCAGTATAGTGTTATCAACAGCTCCCGGAAACGTAAGTTCTAATATTACACTAGATAGTAAACTAGAATGCTTTTCAGCCATAAACCTTGAACAATTAAATTCAATGATTCTCTCTTCTAAACCATCAACGTGTATCTTAGACCCGATTCCAACTAAGCTGTTGAAGGAAGTTTTTCCATTAATTAGCACTTAAATATTATGAATATGTCTTTATTATCAGGCTATGTTCCACAATCATTCAAAGTAGCAGTGATAAAACCGCTTCTTAAAAAGCACAACCTCGATCCAGAGGTTTTAGCCAACTATAGACCTATTTCTAATCTTCCGTTCCTCTCAAATATTCTTGAGAAAGCGGTCGCAAAACAGTTGTGTGATTACTTAAAAAACAATGATTTATTTGAAGATTTTCAGTCTGGCTTTAGAACACATCATAGCACAGAGACAGCTCTGGTTAAAGTCACAAATGACATTCTAATAGCCTCTGACAAGGGACGTGTCTCTATTCTTGTTTTGCTCGATCTCAGTGCTGCATTTGATACTATCGACCATGATATCCTATTGCAAAGACTAGAGCACTTAGTTGGCATACAGGGAACTGCTTTAGGCTGGTTTAGGTCCTATCTATCTGAACGCTCTCAGTTTGTACGTGTCAACGATGAATCTTCCACGCAAACCAAAGTTAGCCATGGAGTGCCACAGGGCTCAGTGCTCGGACCTATTTTATTCACATTATATATGCTTCCGTTAGGCAATATTATAAGGAATCATTCTGTAAATTTTCATTGTTATGCGGATGATACTCAACTATATTTATCAATCAAGCCTGATGAAATTAATCATCTAAATAAAATTCAAGACTGCCTCAAGGACTTAAAAACGTGGATGACCTTAAACTTTTTGATGTTAAACACGACCAAAACTGAAGTTATTGTACTTGGCCCGAAGAATCTACGAAACAAATTATCTAAAGATATACTAACTATGGATGGCATTAATTTGGCCTCCAGTGAGACTGTAAGGAATCTTGGTGTTATATTTGATCAGGATTTATCCTTTAACGCCCACATAAAATCAATTTCAAGGACCGCCTACTTCCATCTACGTAACATTGCAAAAATCAGGCATATCTTGCCTCAAAGCGATGCAGAGAAACTAGTCCATGCATTTGTTACTTCAAGGCTGGATTATTGTAACTCCTTATTATCAGGGTGTACCAAGAAGTCAGTCAAGTCGCTTCAGCTGATTCAAAATGCTGCAGCTCGTGTACTAACCAGAGTTAGGAAAAGGGACCACATTACTCCTGTTCTGGCTGCGTTACACTGGCTCCCTATAGAACACAGGATAGAATTTAAAATTCTTCTTCTCGCCTACAAAGCCCTTAATGGGCAGGCGCCATCTTACCTTAAAGAACTCATTATACCCTACTGTCCTACTAGGGCATTGCGTTCCAAGAATGCAGGGTTGTTGGTTGTTCCTAGAGTCTCTAAAAGTACAATGGGAGCCAGAGCCTTTTCTTATCAAGCTCCACATTTGTGGAATCAGCTTCCAGTTTGTGTTCGGGCGGCAGACACCCTATCCATTTTTATGAGTGCGCTTAAGACCTTCCTTTTTGACAAAGCTTATAGTTAGGGCTGATTAGATTCAGCCCCTAATTTTGCTGATATAGGCTTAGTTTGTCGGGGGATATCTTACTTCTTCCTTCTCTCTGTCTATACCTGTGTACTCTCATGTTCCGATTAACCCAGCTTCCCCAAATTTCTTTCTTTTTGGTGTCTATATACGCCGGGATCCGGAGTCATGGATGATCCTGCGGTCCTGTGTCCTGCATCGCGAGCCCTGGATCTTGAGTCGTGGCTGTGGTCCTGGATCATAAGTCCTGGATCATGAGTCCTGGATGGATATCCTCGTGGATTCATCTTCCTATTATACACACATGCATTTCCAAACATTTGGACTATCTATGTTGCAAATGTATTATCTTTTCAATATACACACGGCATCTATTGCACGTCTGTCCGTCCTGGGAGAGGGATCCCTCCTCTGTTGCTCTCCCTGAGGTTTCTCCCATTTTTCCCTTTAAACTGTGGGTTTTCTGTGGAAGTCTTTCCTTGTACGATGTGAGGGTCTAAGGACAGAGGGTGTCGTATTGTCATACTGATATTCTGTACAAACTGTGAAGTCCACTGAGACAAATGTAACATTTGTGATATTGGGCTATATAAATAAACATTGATTGATTGATTGTTTATTAATATACTGTAATTAAGTAACTGCAATATGGTCCTCCTTCACATTGATTTTGGACTACATTACTGCTTGCACTTCCCTTGCTAAACCACTCATTAGCTAATTAAAAACGAAATCCCTCAGTTTAATACGGTTTAAACCATTTGGGCACCAAGATCAGGACGATAATGAACATGAGTTGTGCAATAAAAAGAACTGAACCGTGTTAAATAAATACCTTGTTGACAATGTGCCTTTTCTAGAAAGTAGTATCAGGCGAGGCTACCGTCTATCTCGGCCAGGACAGAGACATCTGGAGGCCAATAATCCACACCACGTCAAACCTCAGTGACATCAGCAGGTACGTCAGCAGGAGCTGGTCTGGAAGGCCTCACATCAACTTCTTGCTGACAATATATGGTGTAGGAGGCAAAAGGCTCTTTCATATTAACATTAATGCCGGACCTGTAAGCTGGATCAAATTTTGCAGACGAAAGCCCAGTTAGGAATTCTAGTCCTGTTGGAAAAGTGTTGATCCATGTCTCCTTAATTCTGATAACATAAACCTATAAAACCCTTCATTGCAAAACCTTTGAGCAACTGTAGGCTCCTACTGTAACTATTAGTGATCTTTACTTTGTCTGGGTAAAATGTAAGGCAAAGTATTGTTGGTCATCTTTTTTTTAATCACCTGCAACTCCTTGAATTTAAGACTATTCTGTTCTGTTTCTGCAGTATAAAGTCAACATTCCAGTTACGGACCTTTGACCCGGAAGGTGCCATTTTCTACGGAGATACCAAAAACGGGGACGACTGGTTTGTTTTGGGTTTGAAAGACGGCCTCCCTCTGATGCAGTTCAGCATCGGGGGCAACCATGTCAGTGCGGAAGGCGGCCCCCAGCTCAACGACGGAAAATGGCACAAAGTGAGTTTTTAAAAAATGTGTAGCAAGTGATAAGGATCTAAATAACACAGATCTCATTTCCTCAAAATGGACATCTTAATAATAATCATACAGTATTTTGGACATGAAAAACTGTTTGTCTGAATGCTCCTGGTGCCTCCCAGCTGGAGGTGAGCAACCAAAAGAATTTCGTGATTCTAGATGTGGACGGCTCCAAAGGGCTGGTGGTGGGCATGGGGGGGCCGTCCAAACAGACAGAGGAGGTCCAAACAGGGGAACTCCGACTAGCCCTCGGCGGGATCTTAATCGACAAGGAAAAGATGATGATTCAGGTATAGTGTTCATTTACTCTGGAATACTTTGTAGTGGGTGACATTTTGTCTGTCCTGTTATTTTGTAATGATATGGCCTAATTGTGATCAAGATGTGTCAACTACATTCTTTTACTTCATACAATACTTTCACTAAATTAACATGAACCTGTCAAGTTAATAACGTTTTCTCAGGAAGTCTAAACGGTACTATTCATAAAGTCTTAATAGTTTTGCAATTAAGCTCAGTTAGAGGACCTTGATTTAAAATGACTTGCACTTTTGAATGTCATCACAAAAGGATTTGAAGAGTCTTTAAAGGGGAATTTGTTTTTCATCTTGAAGTACTAACACCTGAAAATTGACTTCAATGTTGGTGTTGCACCACACTGCAACATGACTTAGTGTCAGCATGTGGTCAGTTATCCTTGGTAATAAAACAGACGTAGCACCATTACGTCGGTCTATAAATCACAGCGTGTGTTTTTTTGTTGTTTTACTAGTAAGTTGTAACAATACTGTAAGGGGGTTTTCTGGTGGTCTAAGTACCCTGTAACAGGACTGTGACAATACTGAGCCACTCACATGTTTGTCTTGCATTTCTCTCCCCTAAATGCAATGTTTTTTGTTATTTGCCGTAGTTTGATCCTAAGATGGACGGCTGTGTGCGTGAAGGCAGCTGGCTGAATCTCAGAGCCCCCTGGGAGGTGGAGGTGGAGGAGCTCTGGCCCTGCTATCAAGACATAATTCCTGGCAGCTTCTTCCCTGGCACTGGATTTGCTGTTTTCAATACCTCAGGTGGAAACATTTGGCTCAATTATACAAGCTATAGACAACATTTACCCAGATTATAACAAGCTTTCAAACAGGCCAGCATAATGCATTCTTACATAGCATTGCATTTTAGGTAGCAATATACTTTTCACCTGATTTCAAATTGTATTAATTTTGTGACTTTTTTCTGGTGTGCAGTTTTCCCTGTTGAGGGCGGGAAGGGGGTCAAGATTGAATTTCGGGGAAATTTCACTATGATGCATGGGACCATTTTGAGCATCAGGGCTCCTGGGCAAGAGATGATGCTGACTTTAATGGCCGATAATAACACACAGGTATGAACAAACATCTGAGATGAACTGAACTTGAGAACACTTCCATCTCTTCACATTTGCAGATATATACATATTTGAGACCACTTTGAATGTATTCACAGAGCTATATTACCTTAACTTTGTTTCTCTTTTTTGAACATGCAGGAGGTCACCCTCACGTTCGGTTCAGAAAAAATCAGTATGAAATCTGATAATTTCAAGAAGCTGGTGATAACCTTTGAAGAAGAGATGCTGCAAGTACTTCAAGTTCGAGCCAAATTTCAGGATTTACAAATCAAATCAGTGAGAAACTCAGGTTTTTTGACCACATGGAGAAACGGTCGTATCGCCTTTGGAGGTCTCTTAGGTAAGGTTAAAAAGCGATGATATTTTCAGTCTTAAATAATATCTGAACAGCTTGTCTTTATATCAAAGAGAAATCTGATTTGCAGACAGTGTTTATAGAAAAACAAAACACAATAGAAACGTTTATAACCATAAATAACATTGAAGCATAAAAAGAACAAGTTTGCAATACAAGGTCAACAGTTTTTCTTTTCTACTTTTCAGGTGAGGGTGAAGACAATGTGGGCTCCCAGTTCTTGACAGGCTGCCTGGAGATGATCCAGGTTATGGGCAGGGATTTGGATTTGGATTTTACTGTCAAACATCCATCAATCGTCTCTCACAGCTGCCCTGCATAACAAATGAAAGTACACATGTTCAATATGTGGACTCAGATGCATTTGGTTCGAATTAAAACAAAAAAAAATACAATGTTTTTAAAACTAATATTTGTCTGGTTACGGTTTTTCCATAGGCAAATTTGACATTTGTATTAATAAACTCCTAAAGGGTGGAGAGTTTTCAATAAACTATTAATCTGTTGTTGAAAATATATCTCTCCCACTAGCTACATTTTGAAAAAAATATGATTGTTTTTAATATGGCTATTACACGACATATTTTAAGCAAACTGAAGGAAATTGAAACACTGATTTAACACTAATTATTAGTATTGAGTAATGTATGAGGGAGGCGGAGATTTAGGACATGGATTTTGCTCCCTCTAGTGGACTGTTAAAGATAATGTTAAAGTCAAACCATCCAGAGTGAATTATGCTACTCTTACAATGAAACACCAAAAGGAAAACTATATTGTTTGTCATCCAATAATTGATTTTAGCATATGAACAAATGTCCAGTTGAAAATGAATGCTCTATTGAGTAATTGTATGTAGCCTACCGCAGACTTTTTTAATTTTTGTATTTAACAATTTGCAAACATCATGGCTTAAAGATATTTATGTTAGACAAATAGGATCGTGTGCATATACAAATTCAACACACAGGCAAACAAATAATAATCAAGGGCTAGGTTTGTTTTGGTAAATAATATTCTTATTGTATGCGAGAAATATTTCCATTGTATTATTTCTCATGACTTTAATAGCTTTCATGCTAAGCCTGCTTAGATCAGTGTTTAACATTTCCGAGAATGAAATGTTATTAACCACAAAGTAATCATTGTTGTAGTCCATGTATTACATAAATAATAATAACAACAATAATACAAAGCTTTATTTATAAAGCACATTCTCAAGAATAAAACACTATCAACCAGAAAAGCATCTTTGTTGTAGTCCACGTATTAGAGACATAATAATAATAAAAATAATTGAAAAAAAGCTTTATTTATATAGCACAGTCTCAAGTAAACAAAACATTATAAACTAGTTAATCATCTTTGTTGTAGTCCACGTAGGCTATTAGAGAAATACAAAATAAATAATAACAATTATACGTTTTATTTATATAGCACATTTCATACATCAGCTCAAAGTGTTTTAATACATTTGGCACACAATACAGAAATGGGTGCGGTGCGGTCCAGTCGGTCCAGTCCTATGGATTGCAGTCAGATTGCAGTCCGTTATCTACCCGCTGCCACACACCGTTAGCAACTGCCGCAAACCGTTACTGTCGTGAATACTGGCCGCCCACTGAAGATGGCGGCGGAGCTGCATCCGCGGAGCGGAAAGCTAATCGGCCTGTCCAACTCGAACCGAACCGCCCGGCGCAACCAGCCAGTCCAGGAGTTCAACCATGGGCTGGTGCTTAGTAAGGAGCCGCTGAAGGACCGGGATGTCTTCACCGTCCGCATTGACAAGAAGGTAAACAACAACAGGCCCGCTGCTGCTGCGCCTCCTCAGCGGGGAGGAGAGCAGCGGGAATGCGGGAGCAGCGCCTGCGGGACGGGCCGGGGGTCTGCCTCTGTCCGCAGTGACAACCAGGGGGTTTACACTGCTTGACAGCGACCAAGGTTGCTGCAATTATTCAGGGTCATATTACAAACACTGTCAGAGATTTAGCTGGGACACATGGACTTAAAAACACTGTGTGCACATTTTAAACGGATGACTTGGCTAACGATACCTTGCTTGTGTTGCCTTGGTACCGACAGTTAGCCATGCTAATGAGCCGCTAGCCGGAGCAAGCGGTGCGAGCTCAGGCTAGCTGGGGTTAGCTTCTCTGGAAGGTGCTATTGGAGCACTGTTGTGTGTTGACATGGACTTCATGTTGTTTATTGCACGACGGGAGCTTGACTAAGCTTGTTAGCTCTGCTTGGTTCTGTCGGTGACAGTCGTAGGTGCCTGTCAGCCTCTCTTCCTTTCTGGCTCGGTGGCTAATAATACTGCAGTGCTCATACCAGGTTGAGCTAGTGACTCAAATGCTATGTGTGAACCTAAATAGACAACAATGCGGACAATTAGCCGCTGATATTAGTTACCAGTGTCATTATATGATATTCAGTGACGTGTTACTATTACACACATCTTGGTCCAGATATAAAGCATATTCAGACCATGATTCAGACCCTACCAACCTGCTCCTGCAGCCCCGCTGGTGTAAAATGCATGAGGAGTTAGAACACTTATAGGTATAAATCCTAAAATAAGCCACTTTCTCTTTTATTGCAAGGACATTTGCTCTCATTTAACCTATTTGTAACTCAGTGACAATTTCAAGACATTTTACATAAAAAATCAACAAATTATAGGAACAATTTGATTTATTTCTATGTTATCTTTATGTCCATATTGTTGTTTATTCATCCAGACCCAGATATGTTAGTGTCCTTGTTTCCTAAGAAGTTCCTCACATATTCTTGGAAAGGTCTCCCTTTTGTTACACGGAAGATATGTCAGATTTGCCATTAGAAATATACTGTTTACATCCATTTTATTGTAAGGTTTAGTAGTAATGCATCAGTTTTTATTGATTGCATTTTTGCTGGCAGCCAGTAAAAGCTTATCATAGTGCCGATGGCTCTCTATAGCTTAATTGATTATTTTAGAAAGATACATTATCATGCTGAAACTCAACATAAAGTATAACAATATTATCCCCAAAATGTCGTTTATCTTTTCCCATGACTACTGTTCAGTATGAAATGAATACTTGCATATTTTATTTGAGTTGTGTGAAAGAGAAATGTAATTCTTCCTTTCGTACGTTTTTAATCTTTCAACGACTTTCTCTCCTTATCAACAACTCAGACCTCTCCATATCATATCAAGGCCTATCACAGTGTTTACATTCTGGCTCTTATCAGCGTAGTTTGGTATAATGGCTTCTGCCTCTGCAGTCTTCAACCCTTCTGAGTTTGTCAACAACATGTCCGCTCCAGAGTTAGTGCCAACTGGGCCACACACACCCTCAGAATGACACAGTTGGGTTGTTTGGAAAATCTGCCATGATAAGACACAGCAGCATGTGAGACAGTGAGGCTGAACATGTGTTTTAATAGCACCCACTGTATGTGAACGTCAATGATTATCCATCCCTTATGGTGCTCTCAGCCTGATGAGGGCTCTCATAAACAGCCTCATGCTCTGATATGACATGCATCGTCTGTCTGAAAATCAATACTCTTCCATCACGGAGCGCCCAGATGGGCATGACTGGCCATCCTGTCTACTGATGCAGGAGGCAAGCAAATGAAGCTATTCATTGGAATGTTTTACCCAGAGTAGGACGCTGTCAGTGCTTCAGAGTTTGTATGTGAAGCTTTGATCTAAATAAATCCAGAGGAATATCACATACTGTGCGCGTTAGACTTTTGGTGTTGGTTTTAAAATCAAAATGCTCTAAACTTTAGCTTGTATGCTATTGGTCAGCCTATAACAGCTGATTTAATCAATAATTATATTACTACCATTTCTACTTCAAACTACACTCTATAGTGCCAGCTCTTCAGTTACCGTCTAAATCTTATGATAGTAAACTGAACATATTGGAGTTTAGGACAGATGTTTGTTTACAAAATAAACAGCTAGATTTATTGTTGATGATAATAATTGTCACTTGCAGTGCCATAGCAAACATTACCCTTAGAATGTGACTTGTATCATATTATTCTGTTATCAGCAGAGCGATTAGTTGATTGGAGGAAAAATAATGGCCAACATGAAATAATCAATAATTGTTTTATTTGTCTTAAATGCTTGTGTTGTTTTCAGACTATAACATATATAGAAAGTCCTGCATGTCTCTGTTTTACATTAAATGAAGACAAAACGGGACATGTAAAGACCAATAATCGAGAGCCCTTGTTATTAGTTTTGTTTTGCAATATCATAGCCACTATTGAAATGGCTTTATACAGTATATCATGGACTTAGGATGTTACTTATAATGTTGTCTCGATTTGTTTACAAGGTCTGTTAGATGAGAAGCATTTCCTGTTAGTCCTTGCAGTGTCTCGCAGGCTCTGCTATTGAAGCAATTAATTTTTCATTCTTTTTGGAAGCTGCCCAGTAGCCCTACTCTGCATGTATCCTGTAGTTATAGGTCTTTAGAACAGAAAGGGAGGGAGAAGGCTGGGAGGCAGACGCCCACAGGCTTCTGTTACGTAAGAGATCAGCAAAGGAAGTAGATGTCTGTCTCCTCCACACACTGGCCCGGTCAGGCTGAGTTACTACTATATCTGTTAACCCAGATACCCAAGCGTTCGTAGCACACTGCCTTACATCGCACCCGCCACAGAGCGCAGGAGGACACAATGGGAGCACACGAAGGAGAGGAGGCTGTGTAAAAGACAATTTATTGAATATGACACCGTCACGGAGTAAATCTTTGTTTGTTATCTCCTCGGTGCGGAGGTGAGCTGCAGAAAAAGAATCCCAGGAGCCGATCGGGGATTTCAATGTTATGCTCAAGGTCACTTTATCAGGGTGGATATTTGCCAACTTGAGCTTGATTCCCGTGGAGCACCAGGGGGGGGGGAGGAAAGGAAAACGTAGAGGGAAGTGAGATTGATAACAACAATTCCGGGGACTTCATTATTTTTTCTTGAGGAACAAACCGCATGGCTTTTTGTGGGATGCTGTTCTCCGGGGGGGGCAGCGGGTGGAGTGCAGCGAGCCAGGAGATCACTCCTCAGCGGGATGACGCGGGGTTCGTGCCCCTGTGTCGGCGAGCATCTGCCAGGCTGAAATATCTCGAAGCAACACTCCGAATCTCCGCCAGCTGCACTGACTCGGCACTATTGCTGACACGGCACTCCTGTCATCCACAATGAAAAATAGAATTCACCCCCGGAGATCAATAAAGTATGGCGTTATTGTGAGCTGATGTGGAGTCCTCTGTTTCTGGGAAGATATGGATATCTTCTGCAGCCTGTTATGCGATATGATTCCAAAGTCATGCAGACACCAAGGTAGCTTCGAGGTGAAACGGCTCTTCTTTTCATATCTTGAATCTTTGGGAGGACAATCGTGAAGGGGAAGCGTTCTTGCTTGATTATGACTTGCTTTGTGCGCACAGGTTTAATCGTCACAGCTGGGCCGTAAATAGTTAATACGCCATGTTTGTTGAACCTCTTACTGTTGTTTCGGTCGCTGTACAGTTGAAAGGAGCAGACATTATTAAATAAGTGTTTCGTTGGTAAATCAAGTAGCTGAGGAATTATAATTCACTCTACCTTTTGTTGAGTAACACAATAATCCCCACAGATTGTCTAGGCGTTATAAAAAAAATATACATGTGTAAAAGGAAAAGCTAGAGATGATCGTTCTCACTGTATGGAAGCTTTGATGCGCCAACAAAGGATGCCTTTTGGGTTTCAAGTTCAAGTAAATGAGCAAAAGTATACAAGACTAAACAGGAAGTGTGTCATACTCTCTTTTTTGCTCTTTAATCTTGTCTCCTGCAATTGGTCTATATATAGTACGGCTTTGTACATCAATGTGTATTGCAAATCTAATTTTAGAAGTGCTGGTGTACTTGGAGATGAGAAATGAATTAGTTTGACCCTAGGTGAATTCTTCTTCCTCACAGTATTAAGCTATTATTCTCAGACGCACAGTCATTGCTTCTACATTTTGCTATCACATGAGTTAACGTGTTCGATTGTGTCACCGTGTGTTCACACTGTCCTGGTTCATTTTCAAAGCAATGCTCCCTGAGCTACGTTCTTCACTGACAGAAGGACTAAAAATAACAAGATGGATCATACAACAAGGCACACTTTGTTTTTCCTCAGATATCTACCTGCACTTTTTAGCACAGCTCTTCACTCTTTTAACATCACAGCTTAGAGTATTTTTGTGATCGGTGTAACAGCTGCTGAAAACTGTCTTGCGCTATTGTAGGACTTGACCGTGACTAGTCCTTATTGTGATGTATAAACATTTAATGTTCCTCCTCAGGTGAACTCGTGGAGCGGTTCCATTGAGATTGGTGTGACGGCGCTTGACCCTGGTGCTCTGGACTTCCCCAGTAGCGCCACAGGCCTGAAGGGCGGCTCCTGGATCGTGTCGGGCTGCTCGGTGCTGCGGGACGGACGATCGGTCCTAGAGGAGTACGGCAAGGACCTCGACCAGCTCTCAGAGGGCGACCGCGTGGGCATCCAGCGCAGCGCCCGCGGGGAGCTCCACCTCTGGGTGAACGGGCAGGACTGCGGAGCGGCCGCCAGCGGCTTGCCGCCCAAACTGTGGGCGGTGGTGGACCTGTACGGGAAATGCACTCAAGTGACGGTGGTGAGCTGTGAGCCACCGCCACCCTCTACAGAGAAAGAGACAATAGAGCGGGACGAGGAGGTGGATGAGGTGGATGAGGATGAGGAGGAGGATGAGGAGGAGGAGGAAGAGGTGGTGGTGTGTGGGGGAAGGGAGGATGCGGGGATCACGGCACTGATGAATGTGGCAGCAATGAATGGAATGATGAATGGAGATGAAGGTAAGGGGCTTTTTTGTGTCTATCAATATGGTTCTTTTTTTCCCAACCCGTTATCTGGGATTTATTGCTTCACCCCTTTCTCTCTTCTCGCTCTCAGTGCCTGAGCTTAGCTGCAGTCACAACAGACCAGACAAGTTCCCCAACAACCTGGAGCCTGACACAGGTACGGGAACATTTAGATCCGTTGATGCAACATGTGAATCTGGCTTATTGCCAAGTAGCTTTACCTAAACATAGTAAGATGTATTTGGTTCTCTGGAGTTGTTTCTCTGACCAGTATTCACATCCTCCTCTCTCTCCACAGTTCTAACGGAGCACCAGCTCTTTGACGTGTTCAACAACGCAATAGTGTCTTTTTATCGCTCTGAGGATGAGGGTGGAGGGGAAGATGGTGGCGGAGGACCAGGAGGCGGCAGCGGGGCAGGAGGAAATTCAGGATCTGAATCCTCTTCCAGAAACGACAGGGGGAGCAGCAGTGGAGGAGGGGCAGTTAACAGCGACAGTGGGACACCAGGAGGAGGTGTTGGAGACAGTGGAAATACTAACAACACTCCGTCCGGTAACGGAGGGGTGGGGCTGGCGGCCGTGACGGGTGTGATGACGACCAACGACGCGCTGCTCTTCCACGAGAAATGCGGCACACTGATCAAACTGAGCAACAACAACAAGACGGCGGAGCGGAGGAGACCGCTCGACGAGTTCAACAACGGCGTGGTGATGACCAACCGGCCGCTCCGACACAACGAGATGTTTGAGGTGATACAGTCACACCTATTATACACATACGGTAGTACAGCTGGAGAAGCACTACGGTTTATTCACCCTAATGTCTTTGTAGATAGTTGTCACTGTAGTAGAGCCAGCTGGTACTGAAATAATAAATATGACAGTATATCTGACAAAAGGCGTTGCTATTGATAGTTTTATATTTAGCATAAAACAAGAGTAGAGATGCAAAAGATGATGAATTGTTTATGAAGGTAAATTGCCAAATTTCTAAAGAAAAAATGGTAGAAATTCCTTTTCTTGCTATGATTTTATTGATAAAGGTGTTTCTGAAATGTGCAGTCAAATACAGTACACAGTGTATTCTCCCTTTTTAGTCACACAAATGTCATGTACTTTATTCCTGATGGTGCTATTCATTACCTGTGCTTTAACCAGAATAGACAACACAATTCAGTATTATAAAGGGTCAAATCTATTTCTTTTATATTTCAGATCCGCATTGATAAGCTGGTGGACAAGTGGTCAGGCTCAATAGAGATTGGTGTGACCACACACAACCCCAACAACCTCGACTATCCTGCAACTATGACCAATCTGCGATCAGGTAAAACATACACACAGAAACTGCTCTAATCAAAACAGTGGTTGTTCATTGTGAAATGACTGACATTATCCTGGCTGCTTACGTTAGGTACAATCATGATGAGTGGCTGCGGGATCCTGACCAATGGGAAAGGCACCCGCAGGGAGTACTGTGAATTCAGCCTCGATGAGCTCCAGGTTTGTGATGACGCAGACACACACTCTTTCTGCCACCTGCTGTGTGAGTGTGTCTGTTAATAATCTGCATCCACTCCTCTCATCCACGTTCAGGAGGGAGATCACATCGGGCTGATGCGCAAAGCCAGCGGAGCGCTCCATTTCTACATCAATGGCATCGACCAAGGTGAGGCTCACGGAGATGCTTCATCAGGGTGTATGATGCCCCTGCTGGGGGCTTGGAAGTGGGTGGTCACAGTAATGTGGCAAAGCCAACCGTGAAATACAGATGTTCAGATTTGTATTATCCCATGATGCTTTACGTAATTATCTGTTATTGACTTATTGCAAAATGGTTAGGATTAATGGCCGGATACCCACAAACCATGGCTGTTAAAAGCATCTGTAGCTATATTAAGATCTGACTAAAGATACACTACCTTTGTAATTATAATCAATATTACGGCGGGGAAATACAAGTTATTATAAATATGATATCGATATCATGAGATGACTAGATATTCTAATATGTAGCCTTTTCCTGCTTTTAAAGGCTGGTCCAGCCGTATAGCTTTTCTATTATTGGCCCACTTAGTCAATCAATCCAAATCTCATGTATGATACATAATATTGAGGTATTTTGTCCAAATGATTGTGATATTTAATTGTCTTTGTGTATGTACACCAGGGTTCTTACGGTCATTAAAAACCTGGAAAAGTCATGGAAATTCAAAAAGCTAATTCCAGGCCCTGGAAAAGTTATGGAAAACAATATTTTTCCCAAAGTTTTGGAAAAGTCATGGAAATGTAACTAAAGTTGCATCAAATATAATTTATATTTTATCTAATCACCGAAATAGTAATACTATAATGATAATAAATACTGTATCGTAATGAAACGTAAAATGGCATTTAACTGACGAGGTATTCTGCTGGTGAGAGATTTGAGTTGCTTTAGCGTGTAGAAGCTAGTAAGCCTACTATTTGATTTGTTTTAGATAGGCACCACATGTTCAGACCTTATTTTCCTGTTCCATTTTAAAATAAACCATTTTCAGTGGTACCGCTGAGAGTAATTTTTTTGGTCATGGAAAATTAGGTAAAGGTCATGGAAAAGTCATAGAAAATCATTTGTGGAAAAGTGTATGATCCCTGGTACACGCATAACAAACCCAGATACTGTTGGCTGTGGAGCATGTGTGTTTAAAGTTCCTCTGTTTCCCTGCTAACCCCTCACTATCTGTCCCAGGTGTCGCTGCAGCCCAGACCCCCGCCGTTGTCTACGGTGTGGTCGACCTCTACGGCATGGCTGTCAAAGTCACCATAGTCCACAACCACAACCACAGCGACCGCCTCCGACGCAACAACGCCATCATGAGGGCTCTATCGCCCGACGTGGGCCGACGTGGGCCAGCCCTCTCCATCACCCCGGACTCTGAGGGGGCAGACCGCCTGCTCTTCCACCACAACTGTGGCCAGAAGGCCGCCATTATCAGTGAGGGCAGGACGGCGCTGCGGCCACAGTGAGTCCAGCTCCCATGATGCCTCGGAGTTATTTAGAGGCGTTATTATTCTTTACATGGATGCTATTACTTTAAAATCTGTATGGACAACTGACAGCCTTAAGGCAAGCCACTATATTGTTTATTCATACACTGGTCAGTTTTGCTTTCAGAAATGTCTTTTAAACATCTGACTTACACATTTAGGTATTTATTTTATTACACTTGTGTTTTGTATGAACCTTTTTAATATTCACCAAAAAGCAACATAGATAACGAATGATATACAGTACATTTTGAAACAAAACATGTTACTCTTCTTAATGTAGTGTAACAGGCCTGGGCAGATAAAGAGGAAAATGCTAGTGAAGCAGTCACGACAGAGGCAGTGTTCAAATCCAAAAAGAGGCTTTATTGCGGTTCAACTAAAAAATACCTTTTACAATAGAAAGGCTAACGTAGCCGGGCCGCTAACCGACTTACAACTGTTTCCTCACGCTGGGAGTCTCCTGCTCCCTCCATGTGCCACACACAACTGAGCAACTCTAGGTGCTTTTGTCTCCCTTGAGGGAGTGATTAGCACCAGGTGTGAGGTCTCCACACCTGCTCCCAATACTGATAATTGGCAGCGGGTGGAGCTCTCCCACTACTCTGCCTCCCAGTCCCTTACAGTAGGTTATCTTTAGCAATGGAGAATGTGTAGAACTCCTCTACTTCAAACATAAACTGTTACGCATGAATACATTTACAACCCTGCTTCCACAGTGCGACTGACGACTTTAATCACGGCGTGGTGCTGAGCAGCCGGCCGCTGCGCTCCAACGAGGTGTTCCAGGTCCGCATAGACAAGATGGTGGACAAGTGGGCGGGTTCCATCGAAATCGGTGTCACGACGCACAACCCTGCATACCTGCAGCTGCCCTCCACCATGACCAACCTTCGCTCAGGTAACATACAAATATAACAGTGGTATTTCTACTACATTTCTTTGCAAGTCTTGATCTTACAACAAAAACAACTTCTTTGTGTGATTTTTAGGGACGTGGATGATGACGGGTAATGGTGTAATGCACAACGGAACAACAATCCTGGACGAGTACGGACACAACCTGGACCGCCTCAAGGTGAGTGATGTTTGTTTTTACATCTATCACCCTGATTCCTTCCTCCATTATCCTGCAAGGCTTTTCTTTGCCTTTTTCTTTAAATGTAACCCTTTCTTCCGTCTTGCAGGCAGGTGACACAGTAGGGGTCGTGCGGAAAGAAGACGGCAGCCTCCACTTCTTCGTAAACGCCGTTGCTCAGGGCCCCGCAGCCTGGAATGTCCCTCCCAGTGTGTACGCTGTAGTGGACCTCTATGGCCAGGCTGCTCAGGCCACCATCATGGACGACATGGCCATCATGGACGACATGGGTGAGAGGGGGAGAGACACACAGGGCTCCATTTTAAGAAAATAACTGATATTCAACTTTGAAGGGTGTAAACCTATCTCTGTTTCCCCCTTTTCTCAGGGGACCTCTTGCCTCTCACAGAGGACAGCTCCGAGTGTCCCACGGCGATGTCCCCCGGGAGCCCCTGCTCGGTGGGAGGAGCCATCACAACCAACGACCTGCGATTCCACCATCTGCACGGCACGAATGCCGTCATCACCAACGGGGGGCGCACCGCCCTGCGTCAGAACTGCCGCAGCGAATTCAACGACGCTATCGTCATTTCCAACAGGTGAGGAAACATATGACGAATCATTTCCAGTTAATCATATCCACCTATAGATCGTAAAATGCTACTGGTAAGTGTTGTATGGCTTGGCTGGGACACCTCTGTCTTCTGTGGCATTGCTCATAAAGCAGGATTATGAACTGCTCCCATGAGCTAAGAGCAAATTGGCATTCAAAGAATATTTTGTGATGTAGCTTCCTCTGGATTCTAAACTTGTTTTCTCCTTGCAGGTGCCTTCGAGATGGAGAGCTGTTTGAAATCATTATTCAGAAGATGGTGGACCGCTGGTCGGGTTCAATCGAAGCAGGTGATGTTTTTCTATTGTGTTCATACTGCTTTTTTAACATGTGACTACGTTGCATAGTAAAAAATGACCATATATAAATGCTACTGTATGTTGCCTAACCACATGTAAGACTTAACGTGAAAATGTATTTCATGTGTAATCACCACAGATTTTCTCCTCCCTCCTCTGTGTCCAGGAGTGACAGCCATCAGGCCCGATGAGCTCGAGTTTCCCAACACTATGACCGATATTGACTATGACACTTGGATGCTCAGGTAGACCACTTTATATACCTCTAATGTAGGGGTGTCAAACTCAAGGCCCGGGGGCCAAAACCGGCCCGCAACTTCATTTTAAGTGGCCCGTTTATTATACGGTTACATGCCGAACATGCAGAAGCGCGTTGCCCATACACTACATGTCCCACAATGCATCTCAAATATGAATTTTGTTTAGAATTTGACTTTTTTCTTCCACATTTCACATTTTTTTACATTTTCAAATTTTGTACAGATCTTTTTTTAAATCATTTTGTGACATGCACACTGAAGAGACTTGCAATTATTTGCCCTGGACTTCTGCTTTCAGATGTAGTTAATTATGAAGTTATCCAATAATAATCCAATTCAGAGGCAATAATGTAATATAATACATTATTTTATATATATTATATATTTATATATGTATATTTATATAGTTACAACCGGCCCTTTGAGTGCAACCATAATGCTAATGTGGCCCGCGATGAAATTGAGTTTGACACCCCTGCTCTAATGCATATTAACATAACGCAAATGTGTTCTTATCTAATATGAGAAAGAATGAAAAGCCAATTAGATGTGAAATATTTAAATGAGGCTTTTCAGGTCAGACATTTGCAAGATAAAACCATATGAAAATAACAGTAATAATCTCCTTTTTTCACAGTGGAACTGCAGTCATGCAGGATGGCAACACAATGCGCAACAACTACGGTTGTGACCTGGACTCCCTGACCACAGGCTCACGGATTGGCATGATGCGCTCAGCCAGTGGTGACCTCCATTACTACATCAACGGTGTGGATCAGGGTGTCGCCTGCACCGGTTTGCCACCAGGTAAACATCAGCCAGAGATACAGCCGTCTTGAGTTTAGAGTATAGGTTTTATTATGAGCCAAAACTTCATCCATTTCTCTTCTCTCCGTCTCTCTCTCAGAGGTGTATGCTGTGATCGACCTGTATGGTCAGTGTGTTCAGGTTTCCATCACCAGCTCCTCAGGTCCGCTGGACAACAGCCTCTGCACCAGCAACATCACAGAGAAGAGCTTCCCCATCCACTCTCCAGGTACACCTCAGGGTCCCTGCATAGGTCCCCTTAGTTTGCAAAAAATATATAGGCTGATCTTTTGTCCACCAGAATCTTTTGTTTAATCAACACTTTATTTAGTTGAATGATTTAAAGTCTTCATGTATGGAATTTTAAGACCATTTTGGTATTAATGTGTTTTATGTATTGGTTAGTTAGTTAAAAAAATGAATTGTCTTCTGAGCTTCATCTCCATGTTTCTGTTTCTTTTCTGTCTTTCTGTGTGGTTTCAGTAGCAGGTGTTGCCCATCGACTCCACAATAAACATGGTAAGAATGTGGTGTTGCTCGGCGACGGCTGCCAAGGCGTCAGAGTCGGAGGTTACGCTCACGGCATCGTGTTCAGTGCCAAGGAGCTCAAAGCAGACGAGCTGTTTGAGGTAAACAAACAATTGCTTGATTATTCAGTTTCTAATAAATCTGCTACATACCTTGCCTTTTTTTGTTAAAAATATTGTGTCTGCATCAGTAGAAATAAACATTTCTTCAATGACATGGTTTATGTTTGCCTCTCCTAACTGCTACTTGTTTTCCTCTCTCCCTGTCTCTGCAGGTGAGGATTGATGAGGTGGATGAGCAGTGGTGCGGTTCGCTGCATATCGGTCTGACCACTCTGGCACCTCCGGAGCTGCCGTCCTGCCCGCTGTCAGGTCTCTCCCCCTCCCTCCCGCAGCTCCGCACCAAGGTCACCTGGCTGCTCTGCGGCTCTGAGGTCCGTCGCAACGGCGTGCTGCAGCGGCAGAACTACGGCTGCTCACTGGACCGGCTGACGGTGAGCTGCAGCTCCCTGCTCTGTCAGTGCAGTGAGATAGAGGTCACATCAAAGACGTTTAAACCCTCCAGGAGCTTTTCTTCTTTTAAGGATCCATTATAGGAGCCCTTGCTGCTGCTTAAGAATAAAGACGTTGTTAGAGCTGTGAGATTATCAGTCTGAAAGAGAGGGGACTTACAGGAATCATTTCAACATCTTAAATCTCTTTTTTTCTGTGATTCTTTAACGACCTCACCATTTTACTCTCTCATCCTTTTTATTTCTATTTTGTTTTCATGTAAAAATATTGCCAAAGCACTTAAAAGCATTATAGTGTTCTTTTTAATACGGCTATACAAATAAGAAGCACTAGCATTCACCCGAGAGATGTTTATTTGCAACCCAAAAATCCTTATTCCATGCTAACATTAAAGTGAAATGGCTGTGAATAATGTTGTTTTATTTTAATGCAGAAGCCTTTACGTTAAATGTTTTTTAATCTTGATTATTGTTATACTACAGTCAATGATATAAAGGCTATTCAAAATGTAAATTAAAGAGGGAAATGTTTTTATTATGAATCATTATTTTTAACGATCATGCTTCCCCTCGTATAATAAAAAAAAGACAAAAGACACAGGAAGAACACTTCAAAATAAATATATATATATATATATATATATATATATATAGATATTTAAATATTTATTTTTCACGTTGTTTGATTGTTTCTCAGGTGGGGAACCGCGTGGGTGTGAAGAGGTGTAGTGACGACACCATGCACATCTTCATAGATGGAGAGGACATGGGACCTGCAGCCACTGCAGTAGCCAAGGTACACACACACACACACACACACACATACACACACGCACACACACACACACACACACACACCTACAATACACAGCTTCTCAGCCCCACGCAGCCACTGAGCCCTTCTCTCTGTCCCGCTGCAGAATGTATACGGCGTGTTAGACCTGTATGGGCGGATAACGGCGGTGTCCATTGTGAGCTCTTCGTTGATGGAGGACATTGAGAGCGTGAAGGCGCCGTCGCTCTCCTCAGAGAGCTGCAGCGAGGCAGAGGAGGAGAGCACCCCCGTCAGAGAGGTAGGAGCACCTGTCTGTGAACAAAAAGCATTAGTCACTGCATCATTGGACTTTCCCAGAGACACTCACTCTTTATGCTACCTCCAGGTTGAGACCGAGCCGTGTGCACTGGTGCCCACCGCCGTGGCCTTCCTGGAAAACCACGGCAAAAACATCCAGCTGTCCAACCAGAACCTGACAGCAGCCAGAGTGTCCAGCTACAACCAGGGCCTGCTGGTGGCCGCCCAGCCGCTGGCCCGCCAGCAGCTGTTCCAGGTAACATCACTGTTATTGATACACATGTTGATGAGTTTAAAACAAAGACCAGGGAATAATTTCACCAGCAACAATACAAAGAATTAAGACATTCAAAGTCCTCTCTCTCGTCACCAGTTTCAAATCGACCGTCTGAACCCGTCGTGGACATCGTCGCTCTCGTTAGGGGTCATAGGTCACTCCCCCGACCGGCTCAACTTCCCCTCCACAGCCTGCTGTCTGAAGCGCTCCGCCTGGCTGCTGCAGAGGGACTCCGTCTTCCACAACTCCCTAAAGGTACACACCCACACTGACATACATCTGTCTGTCATGTCTCAGTCATTTTAAAAACAGCTGTTAATAAACATATTAAGTCATAGTTTTCGTAAATTAAATGAACGCTGCTTTTCTCCCCCCTCAGATATGTGAGAACTATGGTCCTAATCTGGACACCTGTCCAGAGGGGACGGTGTTGGGTCTGCTGGTGGACACCAACAGCTGTCTCCACCTCTACGTCAACGGCATGGACCAGGGTGTGGCGGCGCAGGACATTCCTTCGCCCTGCTACACCTTCATCGACCTGTATGGCCAGTGTGAACAGGTAACACTACAGATGCAAAGACATTCTAATATTTAAGAACCTCAAACCAAAAAACGGTTGAGCTTCTTGCTCGATGCCTGAAACAATTTATAAATCGGCTTGATTAAAACTTGTCAATTACATTTGAATTCCTCCCGATGGATTAATCGATTCGGCAATACTTAATTAAGAACTCAATTCTATTCAATTAATGCTGTCATCATGATAGGTTACCATAGTAACAAACAACGTGCCAGCTGTGGGTGGAGAGAGTGGAGAAACCCGTTGTCAAGGCGACATGGAGAAGGCGGACATGGTTGACGGTAAGAAGCCACTTGCTTGTTTATCTTTTTTTAGGTTCTGTCCAGTCTTTGAAATATTGATATTACATTTTTTTTATTACGTTTTCTTTTTTTCACTTACATTTTATAAACATACAAAACCACATATAGTTCAGTATACAATTGAATTAAAGACCCATTGAAAAAAGAACAAATAAAACAAGCAAACAGTGACATGGAAGCTTTCTATCCTATTTGTAATGCAACATCATGGTCTGCTTCCAACTCTCAATTTGTGGTGTTGTTCATTTTTCTTTTATATTCAACCTTTTAATTACATTTGTTACATATCAAAAAGACTATCATTTAAATGTCTAATTGAGTTGTATACTTACTTTATCCCACATTTTTGAACCTAGAGAAATGTAGATGATTTAAGCCGCTTCATTTCAGTTGCCTGTCAGATCCGCATGCTTCGGTGTTGTGTTCGTTTGACATAATAAATGGGCTTCTATCAAGTTTTAAGCAACATTTTAAAGTACAATTTGTATATGTTGTTCGTTTTGAAACTATGAATTTGACCCGAATAAAGTATTTAAGCCATTGGAAATCTGGATCTTAAATGATCGGACCTTTGAGGATTATCCGGAGAAACCTCTTTAACGTTATTAACTGAAGGTATTCCCACCTGACTGCTATGAAGGCAATACATGTGTGGACAACAACTCCCATGATACTTCACACCAAGCTGTAGTTTCTGTTATTGTTTTAAATGAGAGACCCCTAGTGGCAGAAATTGAACATTGTGTGTTTGGTCTGTTTTGTTTGTAGGAATCAAAGAGAGTGTGTGCTGGACGCCTCCTCCAGAGGTCAACCCCAACAAGACGTGCGAGTACCAGGCGCTGTGCGCACGCTTCAAGGACCTGCTCACTTTACCAGGTCAGTTTCACCCCAAAGCCTTTCAGTCATCATCTCTGTTTCAGATATAAACTCATGTAACAAATACAACGTTTGTCTCCTTAACAAAGATGGCTATTTTAATGAAGACGCAAAGTACAACCTGTGCTACTGTGAGTCCTGCCACAAGCTCCGGGGCGATGAGGCTTATTACAAGAGAGGAGAGCCCCCCCGGGACTACGCCCTGCCCTTTGGGTGGTGCCGCTTCGCCCTCAGGTGAGAGGACCGGGTCTCAGTCACATTCATGACAGGGGGAAGTTTATTAAATGACCCTTTTGAAGTCACCATTATTGGATGTAATGACTAGGGAATTATCACAAATGCAGGGAGAGAAAAACACTGGGAGTTTTGTGTCTATATCTAAAGCTGAAGACATAAAAACATTCTCTGTCTGTATTTAATGAGTTTTGAACATCTGCACATGTGAGTCTATAAGTGCATGTACCCTCTTTGCGCAGGATCAAGACCCACTGTGAGGTTTCTAATGCACTGAAGAAGTGGCACATCGCGTACCACGGCACCAGTGTAGGAGCCCTGCGGCGCACACTGGACCACAGCCAGCTGCTGCCTGGTAGGACTATACTGGTTACCTTTTTACAAAACACTCTGTGACTTAGTCTTTCTGACTAAAGTGGGTACATTTTCACAGTTAACTAGAGGAATGCTTCAAAGAGGACATATTATGCAAATGGTTAGCTTAGTATTTGTATTTGTTGTCTCTACTGGGACATGTCTCCATGCTTTAATGTTCAAAAAGGTCTTTATTTTTCTCATACTGCCTGTTCTACAGAACCTCTTTTCACCCTCTGTCTGAAACCAGAGCCCAGTCTGCTCTGATTGGTTAGCTGTCCGGCTCCGTTGTGATTGGTCAACAGCTTAGAGATGTCCCGCCCCTTAGCCTATCACGTACAATGTGCTGGAGTTATATTGTGAGGTCACTATGTTACGGAACTAAACAAAGGAGTCCAATTAAGGTGTTTAAGGCAGGTGGGGGAGAAACTCCCCAAATCAAACTTTGAGATTTTAGCCTTTGCAGACCGTTTACATGCACAAACACCTATTTAACACACTGCAGGAAATATAAAAACAAAAAAAGCATGATGCGGCCCCTTTAAATGGACCGCAGATTATTTGAATATATTGATTACATTACATTACATTACATTGCATTTAGCTGACGCTTTTGTCCAAAGCGACTTACAATAAGTACATTCGACCAGGAAGACACAACCTTGAAGAAAACAGAATCATATAAGTATATCAGGTTTCATAGAGCCAAACATTTCAAGTGCTACTCAACTGGCTTTAGGTAATCCAGTCCTTTATTAGTATAAAAGTGCTTTGTTAATAGTTCTAGCGCTCGAAGTGGAGTCGAAAGAGATGAGTTTTCAGTTTGCGCCGGAAGATGTGCAAGCTATCTGCCGTCCTGATGTCAATGGGGAGCTCATTCCACCATCTTGGAGCCAGGATAGCAAACCCACGTGTTTTCGCCGATGGGAACTTGGGTCCCCCTCGCAGCGAGGGCGCAACGAGTCGTTTGGCTGATGCAGAGCGTAGTGCACGCGCTGGGGTGTACGGTTTAACCATGTCCTGGATGTAGGAAGGGCCAGATCCATTCGCAGCACGGTAAGCAAGTACCAGTGTCTTGAAGTGGATTCTAGCAGTTACCGGAAGCCAGTGAAGGGAGCGGAGGAGCGGAGTGGTGTGGGAGAATTTAGGAAGGTTGAAAACCAGACGAGCCGCTGCATTCTGGGTGAGCTGCAGAGGTCGGATGGCACATGCAGGTAGACCAGCCAGGAGGGAGTTGCAGTAGTCTAGGCGTGAGATGACGAGAGCCTGGACCAGAACCTGAGTCGCTTTCTGAGTCAGCTGGGGACGTATCTTCCTGATGTTGTAAAGCGTGTATCTGCAGCAACGGGTTGTAGCAGCGATGTTTGCAGTGAAGGACAGGTTGTTATCTAGGGTCACACCCAGATTCCTTGCAGTCTGAGTCGGGGAAACAACTGAGGTGCCGATGTTGATTGTCAGGTCAAGAGTTGGACAATCTTTTCCCGGGAGGAAGAGCAGCTCAGTCTTGTCAAGGTTGAGCTTGAGGTGGTGAGCAGACATCCACTGAGAGATGTCAGCTAGACAAGCAGAGATGCGTGCGACGACCTGGGTCTCTGAGCGGGGAAAGGACAGAATTAATTGGGTGTTGTCAGCGTAGCAGTGGTATGAAAAACCATGCGGGCTAATGACTGATCCGAGCGAGTTTGTGTACAAGGAGAAGAGGAGGGGACCAAGAACAGAGCCCTGAGGGACCCCTGTAGTTAATTGACAAGGGTCGGACTCAGACCCTCTCCAAGTCACCCTGTAGGTACGGTCTTTCAGGTATGAGGTGAGGAGGGAAAGAGCAGAGCCAGAAACTCCAAGTTTTTGGAGAGTGCGAAGGAGGATCTGATGATTCACCGTGTCGAATGCAGCAGACAGGTCCAACAGGATGATGACAGAGGAGAGGGATGCAGTTTTGGCAGTGTGCAGTTCCTCCGTGACAGCAATGAGAGCAGTTTCTGTGGAGTGACCTGCCTTGAAACCAGACTGGTGCGGATCCAGAAGGTTGTTCTGATTGAGATAACAGGAGAGTTGTTTAAAGACAGCGCGTTCAAGTGATTTAGACAGGAACGGGAGGAGAGAGACAGGCCTGTAGTTTATAACATCAGACGGGTTGAGAGTGGGTTTCTTTAGGAGAGGGTTTACTCTTGCTTCCTTGAGACTGTTTGGAAAGTGACCAGAAGTTAGAGAAGTGTTGATGAAATGGGTGAGAAACGGTAGAATATCAGGAGCGATAGTCTGAAGGAGGTTTGAAGGGATAGAGTCCAGAGGACAGGTGGTAGGGCGGGCAGAAGTAATGAGGGTAAGAACCTCACTTGGAGAGAGAGGGGAAAAGGAGGTTAGTGTGTTGGTGGAAGGAGGGTCTGGTGACCCAGCGGTGAGTAAAGGTGAGTCAGAAAAAGAAGAGCGAATATCATTAACCTTTTTTTCAAAGTGGGTAACAAAGTCGCTTGACAGAAGTGAGGAGGGGGGAGGGGCTTTTGGAGGGTCCAAGAGGGTGGAGAAGATGGAAAATAGTTTTTTAGGATTGGAATAGGAAGATTGGATCTTATCTTGAAAGAAAGTGCTTTTTGCCTGAGAGATCGAAGCAGAGAAAGAGGAGAGGAGAGCCTGATAGGTTAGGAGGTCGTCACGGTGTTTGGATTTCCACCATTTCCGCTCTGCTGCCCTAAGGACGGTTCTATTAGCACGCAGTGCATCATTTAGCCAGGGAGCAGGAGGGGACTGACGAGCCTGCCGAGATGTCAGAGGACAGAGCGAGTCCAGAGTGGATGAGAGAGTAGAGAGGAGAGTTTCTGCAGCAGAGTTTGGAGGCAGGAGTTGGAACGAGTCAGAGGAAGGGAGGGCTGAGACCACCGACGAGGCAAAGGTAGAGGGAGAGAGGGAGCGAAGGTTACGGCGGACAAGTGCAGGATGGGAAGAGATTAGTTTGTTATGTTTGGAAAGGGATAGAGAGAATGAAATGAAGAAGTGATCGGATGTGTGGAGCGGGTTTACAGAGAGGTTCGAAGTAGCGCAGTTCCTTGAGAATATGAGATCAAGGACATTGCCAGCTTTATGAGTCGGTGGGGACGGAGAGAGTGAGAAAGCAAAGGCGGTTAACAGAGATGTTAGTTCGTCTATCTTCCCCATCTGGAGGTTGAAGTCTCCGAGAAGTACAGCGGGAGGGCCAGTTTCAGGGATGTGTGAGAGGAGATGATCTAATTCCTCCAAGAAGTCCCCCAAGGCGCCTGGTGGACGGTAGAGAACAACAATGGTTAACTGTATAGGATGGGTTACTGTGACGGCATGGAACTCAAAGGTGGAAGGAGTAAAGTTAGGTAGCTTGAAGAGGGAAAAGCTCCATTTGGGAGAGAGCAGGAGACCAGTGCCACCTCCTCTGCCAGTGGGTCTGGGTGTATGGGAGAAGGAATATGCAGTGGAGAGAGCTGCTGGGGTGGATGTGTTGGATGGAGTAATCCAGGTCTCAGTGAGAGCAAGGAAATCCAGAGACTGCAGGGAGGCGTAGCCAGAGATGAAGTCAGCCTTAGGAACAGCTGACTGGCAATTCCACAGGCCACCAGAAACTAGATGTTGGATCTCAGTGGAGCACGTGGGATAGACGAGAGCAGGCCGGTTATATCGATTAGGAGATACACGGGGCCAGTGATAATTGCGAGATGCGAGATGCATACAATTGATGCATCTTATATCTCATATAAGGAACAGATAAGAACTGTAACGTCTGTGAACTCTTGTCATTGCAGGGACGTCGTCGATCTTCTCGGTTGCCCCGGTGAAGGCGGAGGGGCCTAATGGCTACACTGAGCCAGAGGAGAACTGCGCCCCCGGCAGGGAGGTCCCCAGGGTGCGGCTCTCCCCCACCATGCGCTACTCCGGCATGGAGATGTTTGCCCCCAAAGTGCAGTAAGTCAAGGTTTACAGTGGAGAGCTAACCGGGAACAAGCTGGTAGAACACTCACTGATACTTCTCTTTGACCTCATGCAGATTTCGGGACCCCCGCTCTGACCGTGCCCACCAGGCTCAGGTGGGCTTCCAGGTGTGTGTGCGTCCGGGCTCCTACAAGATGGGGCCGCAGACACTGGGTAACAGCGAGGCCCTGGACCCCCGCTTCAGCAACTCCGAGATCGAGTGGATCACCAAGGAGCAGGGCGGCACGCTCCTCTACGGACTGCTCATCCGGGTGGAGTGAACAACGGAGAGACAAGGGAGGCATACGGGTGGGAGGGGGGGGGGCCGCACGGCGCTCCCCACTCTTTTAATAAACTGACAACCAAATCCAAGCCCTGCCTTGAGCGAGAGACTCCTCTGGAATCCAGCTGTTCCACCTGTGGATTGTTGACAATTCAGCATTAAGATTCGTTTTGTTTATTTTTTTTGGGTTGTTTGCTCTTGGACTCTTTTAATGGCCGGGGGCTACGGTGGTCTCAAAGAAGAACAGACACTGCCTGCACTTTATGTTTCGGACACTCGTGGGCGTTTTTTAAACGTTTCATCGACTCGACACAACACGTTTGTTCATTTGCTACCGTTTTTTTTTTCCAACACTTTTTTGTTCTAATTCTTCCCGACATATTTTCTTCCACACAAACATCTTTTTTTTCATTTGGCACTTACTTTAACGCCTCTGCTCTGGTCAGTGTTTTTTATTTAGTTTGGGAGGAGCTGTCCCCTGCCAAGCTGCACGTTCATGGACTGTCACCTAAAAAGACTGAAACGTGGGTTAAAACAAACAAACAAGTGTTTTCACCGAAATATAAAAAAACAGAAAGACAATTGAATCTGAGAATGATCCCAAGAGTGTCTTGTGATTGTTTCATTTAGTGGGGGGGGCGGGAGATTTTAAAACTAGAGGAAGAAAAAAAAATGTTTACAAGTGTATGTTGGTCTTTTCTTCGTGTCTCTACATAAGCAGTTCTTTATCTGTCCCGGTTCTGTTTCGTGGCCGAGCATCACGCCTGACTCATCCGGTCACAGGCTTTAAACTGTGGTGAAAAACTGGAAGGATTGACGGAAAAAAGGAATTTGGGAAGTTGTGTGTTGAGATAATGAATGGCAATGATGTTCCAGCCTTGCAGCTTGTGTGTTACAACTGGGACGATCCTTCATGAGATATTTAAATATGAATATTTAATTCTAGGCTGTTTTATACAGAAAAAGGGGAAAAAGTTCAACATTATTGGGAAAAGCTCTCTTGCAGAGATATCCATCTACTCAAACTCTTAGCAAGTTAGAAAATATCCCGTAATGTGGTACTTTTTTTAATTAAAAAGGTAGATAAATGGACTAAAGGCTTAAGATGTTTTCCACATCACTCCCACTGCCTCGCTTCCCCCTCGTGATTTACTCTACATACACCTCCTCCCTGATCGATCCATTAGTCATGTCTGACTCTGTTTACCTGGCAGGACCTCCAGAAGTGTTTACATGTGAATGTCATTCATTAGGGCTCTGCGGTTCTTTTTTTTTTGTCGACTAACATCATTGATTTGTCAAATGTTTATACAAGGGTTTATTTAATCCATCACATCCATCTAACGATTGATTGTATGTGAACAGCTTTTCAAAGCACTCATTTATTCACAGTCCTGTTGCCAATTTGATAAACAAGCTTACTGAACACGCCCCCCGACATTTTTCACAGTTTTCCATGAGTCAAACTCAAAAAATCTAAATTGAAGGAGCTCAGTCGTCTTCTAAGAGCAGCTGTGATCTGACTGATGGAGTTCAACAGGGGTTTGGCCGAAGGAAAAAACTTCTAATCAAAAGAAAAATGTGAAAGATATTATTATATGGGTTATTTACAGCCCAGTGCTGCTTTGTACAATTTAATTTGTATTGTTTTCTTTATTTGTTTTTCTGTATGTTGCGTTGTACAGGCTGTTACATAACAAATCATATCTTCCTGATTTATACAAAATTAAATAAACTGACAAGACGGTATGCACAGAAGTATGGGTAAAGATGTTTCTTGTTTGTAAAACAAAAAAAGATGAAGAAAAGACAACCTACCAGTGCTTTTGGTTCCTTTTTGTATTTATTTAATTAGATTTAGAGTAGGAAAAAAAAGTATGGTTATAGCAGTGTTGCATACTTACTCAATCACACCTTTTCCAAAATGCTGTTGACTAATTTCTCATTAAGGCCGGTAGTGGGTTCTTTCAACGCTTTATACAGAAATAGTGGCTGCTTCGTCTTGCATTTAAAGAACAGACACGCACACAGTTATTGAAAATGATCAACTAAAAAGGATGCTAAAATTGTACAAGTACAATAACGTACCTCTGACCATCCTGTGTGTGATCCCGTTTGGTTGCATAGTCGGTTTTGTTTTTATCCATCTGTCGCCAGCTTTAAAGACTCATTACTGCACAGGCTTTGACTTTAATTGGACCCTGAGTTTCCCTTTTTTGTTCTAATGTCTAACTTAGAGCTGCCAATCTGATCCTGACCACTTCCTCCAAATAATTCCACATTTCGAATCCGTTTCTTTCTTCAAGATCATTCATGTTTTTTAAATCGGACAAACAGAAATATATTTTGGTTTTAGAGGGTGTTAACTATTGCTGGAACTACTTATTGACAAACAACGCTTTATCCAGCCGCCCAGTACTTCTATGGGAAGTAGATAAATAGTTAAAGCACATTAACGTAACCTTTTTGCATTTCTGTTTTTATTTGCTTCACTTTTCCCCCAGATTCAAGTCTTTATGCTATGCTAAGCTAATCTACTACCGGCTCCATCCATTTATCGTGCAGACTAATTCCCGTCAAGAAAGCAGGTGAGTGTAGTTCAAAAACTCTTAAACTATTCCTTTCAGATTCCAGGCACAATAAGCTTTGATGCAAATCTAGCCTAATTTGCTTAAGATCTCAGAATCGGAAAAAGGAACAAAAGGTTTTTGTTACAAAATAGTATGGTATGAGAGAAACTGAAGTGAAGCTGTTGATACTGAGTTTGTTTTGTGGGAGATTTAAGCAGCGTCGTGTGCGTGTTGAAAGATTTAAAGTGTTAATGGCGAGGGTAAAAGCTCTGAGAAGAGAGACAAACGGACAAAGACGATGTAAAAGTTTGGTTCAGCTTCATTCAAATATACATCTTAACTTCCACGCGCGCACACATACATACAAACTTCCAAATATGCCAGAAACCAACGGCAACAAAAGTCCCAGACAGTTTAAAAAAATAGCGAAAAGTTCTTTGTACACTTCCACATAACAACCATTAACATCTTTCCCGAACCCTGACGTACGACTTTCACTCCCGAACATAAGCATCAAGCTACAGTGAGGGCTTTTATAAAAACGAATGATCACAGTAGTTCAAATAAAATGGCTCATTTTTGAATAAATAAAACGGTGACAAAATGACCTTCAGTACAAACGGTCGGCGAAGGATTTCCACATCTTTTGATTCATCATCACTTAAAAAGAAAAAGCTCCAGTTATCTGACTACAGCAGCTGTTTTTGCTCCCAACTCTCTCACACACACACACACACACACACACACACACACACAATTGTATGTTTTCAGCTGTACTGTACTGTACCCAATATACAAGCTGTTAATACACTTTTCAATCAAGCAATCAACACACACACACACACACACACACACACACACACACACACACACACACACAGCTCATTGCTTCACCTGCTGCACCACACCAGTGACTTTAAAGATAAGCCACGTATAAACCTCCTTGTATAAACCACAGGAAAAGAACCGTCATAATTTACACACGTTTCCTGCACATTAAAACAGACCCCCATTTTTGTTTTAGCTTAAAAATCCAAGATGTTGCTTTTGTTCCTTGGATATACAATCACCACCCCCCTGAAAGCCCCATTTCCTCTGATCCCACTCCTCTGATTCAGCAAGTTTTGAAGAGTTTAAACATTTACAATGTACTTCAGAGAGTTTGATTTTGAGGAGGAGGTTGCAGGTGGTGCAACCGAGAGGCAGAGCAGGACAGCAAAGCTATGGAGAGAGCACTCAATGTTCTTTTTTTCCCTCTCAGGGGGAAGAGACAGATGGAAAAGAAAGAAGGGATAGTTCTCCCAGAATTCATTGTGGCTGGTGGTGGGAGGAAGGTACAAGGGCTTTACAGAGAAAGAGAGACAAAAGGAGGTCACTAAAAAAGAGGAGGAGGGAAGGAAGGCGAGCAGCAATTTGATTCGAGATTTGTCTCTCATCTACTTTACACGTTTCTTTTTGTTTTCCTGCAGGGTCAGCGGCTTCAGAATTTCTTGGGGCCCCAGGCGGATGTTTGCTTCGGGGCCACACCTGTCCCAAACGTGGGGAAATCCTCTGCACTGCTCATGTCAGGAGCCTGGAACAAACATACAAAATGTTTGCTCTTTACCCAGGATGCAATGCAACACACTCGAGGAACAAAACAGAAGTATTTCTCTAAAAGTAGAAGCTGCTTTTCAACAATTTAAAACTACTTCTCTAACGCTTCTACATATCATCCCTCTCTACATTCATTATTGTAGAGAAGAGAAAAATCAGTGTGCCCAACCTTGTTCCCTGATGCGTTCCAAGGGGCGTCCCGCACAACAAAGCCCTTAGCCGGACCCCCGCTGCCGTCATCACCCCCTCCTGCTCCACCGGGCCCTCCATAGCGAGATGGAGGCTTCATGTAGGCTGCCAAGGTCTCCGTCTCTGTCACGTTGAGCATCTGAGAGGTGAGAAAAGGGCCGGAGGGCGAGGAGAATCGCTCATTAAAACGGTCTCGGTACCCAATTTACTTCTTCAGCACTTTACATGTTTAGTGCTAGGATTTCAAAATGTTGCTACCACTACAGTCTATGCACACTCACATATTCCTCCTCCAGGTTGAGCAGGTGGTCCACAGCGTTGTCCACAGTCTCAGGGAGGCCGGTCACCGTCACTTTGTCGGGCTCGTCGGAGCCTGGCTGAGGGAACCTGATATCCACCTGAACGGTAGGAACGAGACGTTATAATATATAAGAAAACAAGAGAAAACCAAATAAGATTGAAAACAAAACCAACCTTGAACTCCTCCATCAGCTTGCGGATAGCTTTGCCCCGGGCTCCGATGATGCGAGCGTGGGTCCTCGGGTCCAGGCGGACATCTTGGCTCACCATCTCCTGCAGCTCGGCCACCAGCTGCTGGATGGCTTGGCTCGCCTCCTCCACGTTACGCTCGTACCCCGAGATCACAATCACATCCTGAAGATGGAAAAAACAGGATGTAGAAAAAGGGAACAGCAGATTAATGGAAATGTATTAAAGTCTCAAGATAAAACACATACTTAATACTTATTTTGGGCAGCAATAATGTACCTGCTGCTCGTCTCCTTTGTCTGGGAACTGGATGCTGACGTCGTGGTCTTTCCTGATCTGAGAAATCACCGCTCCTTTGCGACCAATGATCTTTGGATGAAACTTTGGATCTACGGACATGGTCACCTTGAAACTGCGCAGGGCCTGAGAAAGGACATGGAGCAGTGTAAAAAAACCTCAAACGCTCAAATATCTTTACAATATAATAATTGTGATTACTCTGTTGGACTCTTACCCTGTCCTCCTGCTCCGCCTGCAGGTCTTTGACCCGCTCCATCAGACCCTGTTTGGCCCGCTCCACGTTGGCTACCAGCCCCGTCACCTTGATCACATCCAGCTGCTTCTCCGGCTGCGGCACCCAGATGTTCACCTGCAACATGCAAACAATAACTTAAAGATCAGTAAACCCAGCTTCTTTACCAATTAGACGTACCACATTATATAAGCATGTTTAAAGCAGCTGTAAAAGGCTTCTACATGGAGTAATAACGCCTCATGGCCAGTAGATGGCACCAGAGAGTCAGATCTCACCTCGTATTCCTCCATCATCTTCCTGATCCCGCTGCCCTTCTGGCCAATGATGTAGCGATGCAGCTCGTAAGACACTTCCACATCCTCCGTTATGGGCACCAGCGCCTGAATGAGGAAACAGTGACAGGATTAGGATTAAGGTAATGGATGATAAGAGAGGATAGGGAGCATTATATCCATAATTAAATAATAGTATAATGGCGCCTACCAGCAGGGCGGCTTTAGCAGTTTCACACTTCTCCTCATGCCCAGCGATGGTGATGATGTCACACTTGCGGGGGACGAACTCCGCCTCTGGACTGACCTCACCGTTTTCCTGTGGTGGAGCATCCTGACCTGTCACAAGACGTCATGAATTTAAAGCCAGTTTGGCAGCAGTTTCATGTCAGAATAACACATTTTCCTAGCAGCCAAAATGTAAAAATATCACAAATGAACACAGTGAACAGTGACCACCCAGTGTCAGAAGATCCCCATGTATCCTAAAACCTCACCAGTACTTTCGTATTACTCTGCCCTCTTTGCCGTGGCAACACATTAACAACATCATTAGTCTCACAGCTCTTGTTCTCTCGTGTGCTCCTGACCTGCAGCGCTTTCGTCCCTCTCCGGGAACTTAATTTGGACTTCATTCTCCCTGGTGATGTGCTGGATGCGGCAGCCTTTGGGCCCCATGATGGCTCGGTGGAAGCGCTGGGGGATCGCCACCTCCACACACACCTGGGACTCCTGTAGAGAGAAGGGGGGGGGGGGAGAGAGGACACAGCTGGGTGACAACGGCAAACAGACAGGAGTTCAGATCACATCCATTACTCCTGGATGTAAAATCAAAGTGCAAATATGCAGAGAAATATACGTTTTTTTATGACTTATGGTATCTTAATTTCTCATTGTCTCTTACCAGGTCCTCGATGATCTCCTGGATGCGTTTCTTGGCGGCGTCCACGCAGTCCTTGGCCCCCTTCAGAGTGACCCTCTGACTGTTGGCCCCCGTGCGAGGGAAGCTGACGGCCACGCCGCCGTACTCCTCCGCCAGCTCCCGCAGCACCTGGCCTCTCCGGCACACGAAGTGGCGGTGGTGGCGAGCGTCTATGACCATGCTGTCCTCCACCACATCGTCCTGGAGAGGGAGAACAAGGGGATATTTAAAAAAGAATACGTCATAATGTAAGATACACTTTTTTCATATGCCAGTTGGATTATTCTAACCCTATCAACCTTTGCAATATAACATTTTCACTGAACTTTTGTTGTTGAAATATACAGTAAAAATGGCCCTGGCACTTTTGAAGGACTGTGCTAGTAAAATCCAAATGAAACACAAGAAAGACAATCTGACAAAAAGAGCAAAAGAAAATTAGGTAGGCATACTTGTTTAAGATTGAAAAAGTAAACGAATGAAGGAATCATTCTTGAATATAATTTAAAAAAATCAAAGGAGATAAAAACAAGTAATTGAAATGTAATGACCAGGTTTTTGACCAGGCTTTCCAGCTCCTTCTGGGCCAGACGCACGGCCTCCTCCTTCCCTACGATGGTGATCAGTTCCTGCTCCGTGTCGTCCGGTGACGGGAAGATGATGCGGGCCCCCGTCTTGTCCCTCACTCTGCGAATATTAGCACCGCCACGGCCAATCAGGAACTTATGATACTCTGGTTTGGCCTGGAGCTCCGCTGTGAAGTTGTTGACTTGCTGAAAAGGGAAGGAAAGAAGGACAGAGGACAAGAAAAGCGAGTAAGTATTTTCCTCCTCTATAGTTACTCCATCCCTTTTCTGCCCCGCCCACCTTCTCCTCAGCCAGCTGCAGCAGCTGTTTCTTGGCCTTCTCCACCTCCTCGACGGGCCCTCTGATGGTGACCTTATCCGAGCCGGACCCCTCGGAGGGGAAGTGGATGTGGACGCCGCCGCAGTCCTCCATGATGGAGCGCACCAGGCAGCCTTTAGAGCCAATCAGAGAGTTGTGCAGCTTGGAAGGGATGGCGACCTCCGCCTCCTTCATGTTGGCCTGAAGGGATGAGGAGAGAGTTTAGAGCCAGGGATACATTAAGGTACGCCTACATTTGAAGCTTGCTTTCCCTTCGCCTAACCTCTCTCTGATTATAAAAGGAATGTCCAAAATATTCTCTCACTAAACTTTAAGACTCGCCAAGTTTATGGTGTTAATTTAATCAGACTTATTCGACTGAGCATAACAGTGTGTGCTTGACCTTAGAAAAAGGTAGTTTTCAAGATCAACTTACTAGCTTTCTCCAGCTTTATTTATTAGAATTGTTGAGCATTGTCTTAAATAGCAAGCAAGAGTTGAAAGGGGCAGGAATGAGCGAGAGGACATTCCAACCAGCATTGTTGCATTTAACAACTGCCACCATGTTTGAAACCACCTCTCTTATCCAAAGAGGGTATGATACAAGATATGGCTCAAAGTTCTTAAAAAACTGGGAGGTGGATCTTACATTTTTTTTGTTTTGTTATCTGTTTCTTCCAAATATCCTGGAAGTTGCAAAAAATCTGAAAAGTTCTTACCAGTTCTCTCTGGATGGAGAGGATCCGCTCTCTGGCCGCCTCACAGTTGCTCTTCCTGCCTGTGATGACGATCATCTCAGAGTTACTGTTCTCTGTCGGCAGGTCGATCTTAGTGGTGGTCTCTTCCCGGATCTGGCATAAACAATATGTGTATTTTGAAGCTTTGAATATTACAAAACCGTTAACATTTAACACTGGCTGAATATTACGGAGCTTTATTTAATGATATTGCCTTGAAATGAATGTCTAATAAGTGACCATCAAAGTCTCACCTTTTTAATATTGGCGCCGCCTTTGCCAATGATGTTTTTGTGGAACTGCTTGAAGATGGGAACTGAGAGCGAGAAGCTATTCTCAATCTGGAGAAGAAAGAAAGCTGCTGTGAATTCAAATGTTGAAAGATAAGGAGAAATGGAGAGAAAGCATATGGGGGCTCGTACCAGGTCGGCGATGATTTTCTGCAGGAACTTTGCACATTTCTCCACCTCGTTCTTCGGCCCTCTCAGCTGGACGATGTCACTCTTCTGCGCCGGGTCGGGGAAATTGATAATGACCTGGAAGCAGAGGATATTATACTCGTCAAATGAAATTAGATCTGGATCAAAACTAATTATTTCTCTGTGATGAATGGGAGAGATAAAGCGCAGGAAGGGTCGGAGGAGACGCTCACCTCGGGGAACTTGTCTCGAACTTCTTTGATCTTCTCTCCCTTCTGGCCGATGATTGTCCGATGGAACTTCTGCTCCACGATCAGGTCTTTGGTGCGCTCGTTTTCCTGGGAATAGGACATTTATTTATTTATGCCAACCCACAAAATAAATGAATGAACCACCCTGAACTTTGACCCCATCCTCCTCACCATTCTCTGCACCATCTCAATGAGCTCTCTGCGGGCCATCTGGACTCCTTTCGGGTCGCCCTCGATCCGGACCAGGCCGCTGCGTTCAGAGTCCTGGGGGATCCGCACCGACACCTTGTACTGCTCCTTGATCCGATTGACTGTCATTAGGGAACAGATGATGTGTTTAAACAAGGTAAACATTTAAAAGAGGGTTGCAAGTGTTTAACCCTAATTCTTTTAGAGTTTCAATTGAGGAAAACACGAACCCCCTGCAAGCCTGGAAAAGGGTTGTAGGTTTTGCTGTTATATAGTATATTGGCTGCTTTACACTTTAAAAATGGTACTGTAAATTGTATTGTACTGTAACAGACGTGAATTAAGCACAACCACATCCAATATGATGCTCAACGACAGCTGATATTACCGTCTTTTTACAGCTCCCTTTCTAGCGCTTGAGACTTAATCAAAAGCTCTTTGAGGGGTCGTCAAGATTGGAAAAGCGCTATATAAACGCAGTATATTGACCATTTCATTACAACAAACTTAAATTGTCTTGGAGTTTCAGTGAATGCCAGAATGCATTTCGATAACCATGTGAATAACCGCGTTAAAACCGCCGACTACATAGTAAGACTGTGAAATAATATGATTGCATTTAACTGGTTGTTTCCACTACTGTTTCCAGTGCCTAGCGTCATTATGAAACAATGAAATAATCACACAATCATTTCAACTCAATATACAGAGTGTATACACTACTAAGTACAGGTGGCCTTCAGTGGCTTTTACTTGACATTTAATTGCAAATTGATGAACGCAGCAAGCCCATCATTTATATACGGCAACCAGATAAGAGATTGTCCCTTTTGACTAATGACAGAATTACCTGAAATTAAATTGGTGTGTCTGTAAATATACAAAAATACAGTGTTTAGTGTATATACATTTGACTCGGCAACTGCCCCAACACATCTTATGTACCACATATGTCAGACTGCATGTCAAAACCAGGTAGAAAACAGCAAGATACTAAATAAATATAACATAGAGCCTTGTGGAGACCGTAATGTATGCAGTGTTTCTGAAGTAGTTTTGCACAACATGTGACGCTGCTGACTACGACAGTATAAACCAAAAGCTGAATTTACCGAGTCAGTGGCTTAAAAAGAACAGCAAATAAAATGCTGGTCGCTCTGCCATTTGAACTCTAAAGCCCAGGAGTGTTGATGTCCCAGATTGCTTTCCTGTTGAGATCAGCAGAACAAAGTGCACTCACTGTTGGCTCCGTTCTTCCCGATGAGGTGTCTGTGGAAGCGCTGCTCTATGATGACCTCAGTGTAGTCCATCCTCACCAGCTGATCACGGGGGGGGCAGAGGGACAGTAGTCACTGAACGTGTCCCAGAGCTACAGAACTGAACCCTTCAACTCTGGGTGTATTCTCTATAGTCTACCCTCTGGCTTTATCAGCTTTCAGAGGGTCTTTATTCTAAGAGTTAATACGAATGAACTGCCAAAAGCAATCATGTCATTTAAAGTCGAAAAGTGACAACAACCTTAAAAAGAATATGAGCCTTTTACAAGATATATTTTAGAACTACCCTATTATTACCTTATTATAATAAATATCCCAGGTAGGGCTGCAACTAACCGCTAGTCTCATTTGTGATTTAACTTGTAAAATGTGAAAAATGACCATCACAATGTCTTGAAGAGCATTCTAAAAATGCTTGTTTTATCTGAGCCCTAAGAGATATTAAGTTTCAAATACAGACGTAAATCAATCTTCCTGTACGACGTAAAACGTATAACATCACTATGTCTTTATTTTCACTACTGGTGTAGTCTTTTTCACATCATACCATAAGTATCAATCACATTTTTTGTTATTACTCACCAGGTCCTTGATGATCTCCTGTATCTGGGCCTGAGCCTGTTCCACCTCCTCTGTCGGACCCTCCAGACTGATGCGCTCCTCTCCGTCTGTGAACTCTATGTGAACCTACACACACACACACACACACAGGAAAAAAAGATAACCCATTGACCATAATGCTGATGCCAACTTCCCTCTTCTACATGAAAAGCACTGTTCCTTATTGTCCGTCATATGGTCTTTGATCCTCCCTCTCTTACCCGTGGCAGCTGCTGTGTGATGCGCCCGATGTTCTGTCCTTTCTTGCCGATGATGTAGCGATGCAGCCAGGCCGGGGCGGTCACCTCCACCACCATCACACTCTTCGCCTAAAGAGGGACACAAGGGCTTAAAGGTTCAAATCCAACTTACATTCATAACCTTAATGAAATCTCGAAAAGAAAAAAACACACTTTAAAAGCATGTTACCGACTGATTCAGCTGCAATAAATAACTGGAAATCAAAGTTCCACAAACACTTTTTTTACATTAACAACTGATCAAATGCCACTATGTAATTCAAGGCTTTTAGTAACCAATACCATTTCCCCTCCCCCCCTCACCTTAGCGTACACCTGTGTGAGCGCCGGCCCCAGCTTGTCCGGCTCCCCCCTGAGGATGATGGTCTCTGATCCGGAGTCCAGAGGAGGCATCTCCACAGAGACCCCCGTGGTCTCCAGGATCTCCTGCAGGGTGTTGCCCTTTGGCCCAATGATGTACTTGTGCTGAGACTTCTTCACCTCCACGGAGATGGTGGTGGTCTTTCTCTTCTGCAGGGGGAGACGGAGAGAAGAGACGTGAGTGGCAAGGAGGAAGGACAGATGTGGCACGGTGAGGGATGGATGGGCTCACAGCAGGAGACAGGAAGAGGAAGGACGGACAGGAAGAGGAAGGACGGACAGATGAATGTCAGTCAGTAGGCGGACAGGGAGAGGAAATAAGCTGGCTGGAGGTGAGCGGAGTGAGCGAGAGCGAGAGGGCAACACAGAGAATATATTTGTTTCTGCCTCTCATGCATATGTACTGAATGACATTAGCGTTCTCATCCTGTTGTTCTCTGGCCAAATCCAATTTTCTCTCCCCATTATCTCCAGCCTGTCTATCACACACACACACACACACACACACACACACACACACACACACACACACACACACACACACACACACACACACACACTTCCTCTCCACGTCTCATCCATCTTTTAGAGTGTGTGTGTGTGGTGGAAAATCAAAACACTAGCACTGTTGAGAATAATGATACAACCTCCTCATTCCAAAAACAAACAGTTTGTGGAAAGGTAATATGTGCAACTACGTGTGTGCCATAAACTCTAAACTAAACCACAATCTATTCGGTTATCTAGCAGGGAATAGACGTTGTTATAAATAGCTGACAAAGCGACCAAATGTCCGATGATCCAATACACTAGCTAGCCGGTAGAATTGTGAAGTACTCCAGCTTACACTCAACTGCCATGATTCCATTTCATGTTGTTTAGTTCCTTGTTTTGCTTTTGGGGTTTTCTTGAGATGCTCACAGTGATAGGTAAGAAATATGTAACAAATATAGATTAAAGACTGACATTAAACAGCAGCCAAAAAAAACAAAACAACAACAAATAGTTCATCATAATATTAACAGTTAAAGGTCAGGTAAGAGTCTAAATTAAGCTGATTCATCAACTACTGTATAAACAATATTTATGGTTGGAATGTAAACGGCCAAGTTTTCCTCTACGAGGATACTTAATGAGATTACAGATTTAAGACCACTTTCTACAAATATAGGTAACGGTTTGGTTTTTCAGCTGTTCTTCAAAACCAATTTTACATTACAAACCAATTGTAAAGTCAACCAGGAAGCGCACCTTGTCGTCGTAGATGGCTCGGATGCGGCTGAGCGCCATGGCGACGGCCTCCTTCTCCCCGGTGATGACGATCTCGTCCTTGGGCAGGCTGGGGGGGGGGATGCTGATGCGAGCGCCCGTCTCCTGGCTCAGCTCCTGCACCAGCCGGTTGTGGGCTCCGGCGATGAAGGGGTGGAAGGCCTTCTCCAGGGAGAGACGCTCCACCGCACGCTTGTCCTGGTGAGCGTGGGGGGGGGGGGGGGGGGGGGGGGTCAATGAAACAATAGAATATGTAAATAGGGACTGCCAAGATCATAGAGGCAATAAAGTCAAGTTTCAAAGAAGCGAAACATTTAGTCTCTGACCGGGGATTTGAACCTATACTTCTGGTTTCAGGGCGACGTTCTTTAAGCTCACCTGTTCAGCAGAGATCAGAAGTATTTCGTGGCGGGCTTTCTCGATGCCCTCCTTGGTGCCGGTGATGCGGATGTTGGTGCTGGGGTCGTCAGGGCGTGGAATAGCGATCTTGGTGGCGGTCTTCAGCTCCAGCTCCTGCAGCTTCTCGCCGTTCTTACCGATGACAAAACGGTGGTGCTCCTTAGGGATGGCGACCGTAGCTGAGGCCTGAGTGGGAGAGAGGAAGTGAGTAAGACTTGCATTGTTACACATTGGAAAATGGCCGAAAATCATTGGATCAGTGTGCGTTATCTTGCAGGAACTGATCTAAATGGCATTAAATCAATCTTTAAAGTTCAGATATATCCTTACAAATATAGAATTGTTGAAGTTTCCACATTCATATGATATTAGAGAAGAGAAAATTAGTTTTGTTTCTCACATTTCTAGTTTACCAAGGACATTATTAATGGCAACAGTGGAATATGTGTGTTTTTTAGTTAGGTAAACAAAAACAGAAGCATTTGACCTTGCGAAAAAGCCAGATTGTTTTCCTGCACCATTGTATCAATAACTGCAGCTCAGCTAAACAGGTGGACTTCGGTGCAGGTATTGAAGTGGAAATCAGCATGTTTACTGCTGAAGCCCAAGAAGGCGGCCGCCGGGAGCTGACGGTCATTTTTCAACTCAACTTTTTGTCCTAAAGCGACCTGCCTGCACGGGCTATGCTATATCAATTTGTGTGAGTATGAAAAAAAGAACAAATGGCAATAAAGGTAACAGATTGAAGCATTCAAATGTCTTTGATCCAACCCATAGGTTGAAGTGGAGCAGGTAATTGTTTCCTGTTCAAAGAAACATCTGTTACTTTTGGTATTTATATTTTTTTTTAATGAATTTAAAATAGTAATGAGTAATCAACAGATGCTAATTATTCGACACCAGCACATAACAGGCTTGCACCAACATAGATTGTAACACACTGTATCACTGCCAAGAAGATATGATAGGCATTTTTTTATTGTTATTTCCGTGATGTCATGACGTTCTACAACTGTGTAACAAAGGCTACAAATTGCATATATAGAAAAACAACATATATAGTTTATATTTTTCCAAGTCAGATGCAATATTGGTAACATTACTTTAATTTGCAAGAATGGACTTGACCTTAAATTATTTAGACGAAGGTGTCTGCTGAACATTTATTGAGCCAAAGAAAGACAGCATTTTAAATAGATCTTATCAACATAAAAGCACCCTGCCATGACTTCAGTATCCTAGCAGTATGAACATGTAACAAACCCCTGCGGTCAGTTTACCTGTGTCTGCAGGCGAGCTACGATCTCCTTGCGAGCCTTCATGACGGAGTCCAGTTTTCCGGTGACCATGATGGACAGGCCCTGGTCTTTGGCCAGAGACAGCTCAATGTGGGCCCCCGTGCGCTGCATGATGTCCAGGCACACTTTGGCCTCCTCGCCCTCCCCGAACTGGCTGTTGTCCTTGTAGCGACGCTCCTCCAGGGGAACATGGAACACCTACACACAGAGCGGGTGAGGTTTTTTTTGCATGATTAATAGACCTTAAAATGACAGACCAAGTGTTTTCCAATACATTTAAAGACTTCTAGTTTCATGTCTTTATTGTCATTTGCACATTAGCTACAGTGTAGATATGGCAATGAAAAACGTAGGTCACAGGCTCCTCCAACAGTGCATATATATATATATATATATATATATATATATATATATATATATATAGGACATAGAAAAACTAGTGCAAGAGAATGTTTTGACATTTGTAAGTAAACACAAATCAAATAGAATATAAATAGTGCAAGAAGAGACTTGTATCTGTATATACATACTGTTTCCTGTTTATGTTCTTAGTGACTGGCTGCCTGACCTGGGTGATGACAGAGGCTTTGATGGGCCTGATCTTGCCCCCCCACGCTGAAGCTGGCTCCCCCGCCTTTTCCCCCGACGCCTCCTTCTCTGGCAGAGGAGGGAAGGCCTCCAGGTAGGTGGGGATGTAGGCCTCATCCTCCGGGACGCAGCCTGGCCCGGAGACACACGAAGGAAGGGATGAAATCAAGGACAGAGGGAAAACACAGAATGCATGTATGGATTGTTGAAGGAGCATGTCAAATGAAAACATAGATAATACAGGAATAGGTATGATGTTTAAAGGAGGACCTCAAAAATCGCGCCACCCTCAGGAAGAATCTTTACAAAATACACAAAACGAGAATGTACCGCAAAGGCAGAATATGTTTGCCTCACCGTTTTGACTAAAAAGTCACAAGTAGCTTGAGCTTCTGAGGTAAACCTCTTCTTCTTACTAAAAGTATAAAGAGATGAGTTGATGACAGGCGGAGGTTACCTGTGTTCTCCTGGTCCTTCAGGCCACTGCGATGCTCTGCAAAGCTCTCCGGGGTCAACACTGCCACTGAGCTCATGGTCTAAGATTTATTCCGCTATTCCACTAAGAGGTGGGAAAGGATGGAGTATAACAAAAAAGACATTAGTTGCTGCATCTGCGTATTCCTAAAATAGTTAAACCCTCTGCAAAAAGGCACAATAACTGGTTCTCCTTCCCTCCCTCGGTTTGTATTTTCTCTACGCTTGCTTTCCATGAATCCCAGAAGACTAGCTTCGCAGCACCGATGCAACATGTTACACCTGAGATGCTCCAATTAACACTTTAGAGGCCTCAGACAAACACACAGCGCCCCGGGGAGCGAGTTATCACAAGTCTGAGCGCCGTCTAAAAACACCCGCTGCCTGCTGGTGCTCCTTGTGATTCAGAATCACGGGGTCTTCCCAGAGTGCTTTTTAAAAAGTCAAATGAAAGAACTATAAATCTGCAAACTGTTCCTCTGACTGTGCAAGTTTTTGTAAACTGAGCACAAAGAGAGTGTTGTGATTTAGGGAGGATATTGGCTTTGGCTTCAAAGTCCTAAAAGAAACCACACATTTAGGAAAACTCCTAAAAATGTGTTTTCTATTTAAGAGTTAGTGGAGAAAATCTTTTACTTCTATCAATTGGATTTCTTGGAATGAGCAATGGAAATAACGGTTGAGCATCCTGAGATTATTGGAACCATTTATTTGTACGTAATATTTCTGCAAAGAGAAGTTTTCCTCGCTCTTAAATAGACATGTAAATCCATCCCCTCACTGCGAAAGGCCTCTGGAGTACAACAGAGACTTTGTGTTGTAATCTAATATCTGTGGCATGCTCCAATAAGATGGCTTCTGCCGAAATGTAACTGTGCTCTCGGTGAAGATAATATCTGTCGAGTGAAATCTCCTCCTGCTGGTAAAGACCCCCTTAAAAGCCCTGAAAATGAAACTACACAAAAGAAGTATCTCACGGAGGGAAAAGCAGCCGCGTAGGCAATATAAGAGGACACAGTAACGCTAAGTTAAAGCTGTGGGAGAATCGATCAAATTGTATTTTACAAAGTGAGCCCACGCTTACCTGCAAAAGGTCAATTGCCAGAGAGTCCGTCCAGTTAGTGGCTACCGTAGGCGCTTCAGTGTGAGTGTGTGTTTCAGCTCCTGGGTGCACAGAGAAAAGAGTGAACACTGTAAATCAAAAAGGCTGTAGTAGCAGCAGCACGGAGGCTGGGTGAACACTGAACACCCACACTGCACTGCACCTTACTCCGCCTGGATCTGATTCACTCTCCTCCCCTCCCCTCCCCACATCTCTCTGCTCATCTTCCCTCCATAGTTCTACACACTCATTGGCTCAGGAAATTAGAAAATGAATGTAACCACAGAATATGAGAATATACGTGTAGCTGATCACACAGAATAATTATGCAATGCCTTTTCTCTCTTACTTGTTTTAGGTTTAGATCTTGGTGTTGAATTGGGTTCACAGGGGGCTTGGGGGGCCCAGCTGTGCTGCCAAAACTCTTAAACTTCGTTTTTAATTGCTAGTTGAGATGAAAATGTATTCTAAGATAACAAAATTGCTACAGTAAAGTTTCAGAAAGTTAATTAAATGATGTAGAGAAAATGTGGAATATTTCCAAATGAAGGAATAGTGCGGACACAGAATATATGGAGTCTTGGGTTTAATGTTTCATCAAAAGTGAAATCAATCTGTTAGAGATTGTGTTGTATTTCAAATGCAAATACATCTACAGTTATTTGAATTTGACTATTGAGCAATAGTTTATTTGCAGAAATAAGATACATACCATAACTACAATGAATTTATGAAATATGATAGATCTTACATCATTGTACACCTAATAGAGCAGCAGGAATAAGCCCAACATTGAACAAATACTACAGGTAACGGCTACACATTAATGAAGCAATAATAATTAATGTGATAAGAAACGTAATACAACTGACTGAGGACGTTATCATATAATGACATATAATGTATTTGGCTATTAATGCTTAGGTACATGTACAACAATCGCACGCGCGCACAGACACACACACACGTTTGCACAGCAGGTACAACTGTGAACTCAGTACTTTTAATTGTTTGTATTGTGTAGTTTGGTATTGCCACAATACTTCTTCTACCATTGGTTAAAGGGTTAAATAAGTAACTACTGCCGCAAGTTTCCTATTGTGGCTCAGAGCCTGCTAACACTTTGTTACATTGCTAACAATTATACTGAAATTCTATAAATGAATGAAAGAAACAAAGAACATTTGGTTCTCTGTAATACAGTATAGCGTTTCTTTAGCCACCACTGTGCCTAACAATACTAGTACCACCAGTTATCGACAGGAAAAATGAAATAAAGACGGTGAAATTAATCCCACCGTGCACCATGCTAGCTAACGGTTCAGTGAGACGCATCTCTCTTTAGCCGATGTATTGCTAGCTTGAGGATGCACTGCATGGCTTAATCTGCAAGCATAGGCGGACACATGCAAAGGGTTTGAAACATTATTCAGCCGGGTTTGCAAGGCTAACACACATCACTGTACTCCGACCTCAGCCGGAGATGATTAGGCGCAAGGACTTTCTGATAATCGGCTAAAAAACAAGACAGGCGGACAGATATCCAGCTCCGGGGGCGCTGTAAAGGCTGCTTCCCTTTGTGTTAAAACCGGCTTTTTCGCTTCCACACATACACTCTTGAATCCATCCACTGTTTGGCACAATTAGATTAAAAGAAAATATGAAATAAATACATAATTCCTACCTTTCAGAGAGAAATATAGCAGAGGGTTTGACAGGTGATGGTGTAAACACAGATGTGATTGGTCGACGAGCATTTCCTATGCCCGCGGAGTGATACCAGCATGCACTTAGACTCACATAGTAGAAAGGAAATGCCGCAGTATCTTTGCGCAACAGGAGCATCCAGGTTAAATAGATCCGTGGGATTTTAGTCCTGTTCTTCACACCCTGATGTTTTATTGAGTCGTAAAAGAGTCATATGTGGTGTTCAGGATAGTCATTGATTATTGAAATAATGTTTTCAAGTTATCAGCCCTCGCAACGTCTCACGTCCATCAATCTGACCGGGACTACTTATCATTCATGATGCCCTGTGTGCTCTCAAGGAAGTCAGAGCGTCATACTTTCTCTAAAGTTATAAATGCGTTATATTCTAGTTGTCAATTCAAACTACTAGATAGTAAGTCCATCGTTTTAGTTACTAAGTACATGTTGAGATAGTTAATCCCCCAAAGACCTAAAAAGACGAAATCATGAGATAAAAGTTTAGTCTTTGATTGATACATTTAAATCATCACCTATTCAATTACAAATGTGGCCATTTTTTAATGACATTTTTAGTAATTAACTTGAGTTATGAGACTAAGTGAAAAGCTTTAGCTAGCCTACTTAAAATAATAAAATATAAGATCAAGATTTTAATTATGACGTAAAATATGTGATATGGTAAGTGAAAAATATGATAAGTCAAACTAATGAGATAGTAAGTTGAAAGTTTGGATTACTAAATCAAATATTTTACAATAACAACCCTTGGCGGTGGTGGCGAAGTCCATAGGGACTTGGCTTGGCAACCGGAAGGTAACCAGGTCAAGTCCCGGAAAGACCAAGTGCTACCGAGGTGTCCCTGAGCAAGGCACTGTTCCCGACACTGATCCCCGGGCGACTTACATAATGGCAGCCCACTGCTCCTAACACTAGGGTGGGTCAAATCCAGAGAAACCGTTTCGTTACATAGTACCTGTACTACGTAATGACAATAAGTTGAATCTTCTTCAATCTTCTTAATGATAAGATACTTAATTACTTTTAGGTATAGATCATTACTTACTTTTAACCTATTGTTGTATTTTCCTAGCAGAAATTGCCTTCCATAAGGTATTGATTTGATGAGCTATTAAAATATACATGTAATATCTAAGGAATCCAGTTTAATGGAAACTTTATGTCTGTTCCGCTCTAAGACACTAGGTGGAAGTATTATACAAAAGTTAAGGGAGGTCCAGATACAGTAGCCAAGTACAGCCTTCTGTGCACCTGTAATCTGACATGGTCATATATTGTACGCAACAATATAAAGTAATTCTGTAGGTCGTAAAAATGTGAGTGTTAGTTAATGAGTGCCTGTTTTATATCTCAGACACTTAAACTGAAACTTGTTCTCAGTTTTTTTTTTCAAGCACGGATTTTAACGTCAGTTACAACATATTTGTTTACGATACCAACAAAAAACACAACAAATATTTGTATTTGTATTATAGTTCTCGGACGTAAGTAGATGGAAGGACCGAAGATGCACACACAGGAAGTTTCCGATTGATCACATTTTGACTTTCAAAATAAGAGTAAGCTAAAATTAAACAATAAAGCATTACCATAAAGAAGTCAATTAATATATTTGATTTAATGAAACACAAATTGTAATGATTTCGATGAATTGTGTAGTTTATGCAAACATATGGGGATATAATTAATTATTTTTTGATTTTGTTTTCTGAATGAAAACAGTATGCTGTTCTATTCAGCTCTACTTTTTGTATCTCATTTTCTTTGAGGGGTATTTTGTCATGCAACCATGTAGACACTCACAGTATTGACCAGAAAACCATTACAAAAACATAAAAGATGCACACATTTGTAAAACAAAATGCTATAACCCAACACACACACAGGCTTGCTTAACATGGTGTACTTCAGGAGAAAACATGTATGGAGTACATCTAGCCATTATTATCCCACCCAATCATCAATTGTTAAAATACTAATATACTAATATCCATTTGATCACCTATTTTCACAAAGGGGAACCATCATAACCTACATTTGGAAATGGGCAAACTTTAAATATTTTATTTTGAAATCCCTCACCGGAACCAGTAAGCATTACCATGGGTAACTTGGAGGCTTCTGTCCTCAGGGGGGTCGCTGCTCTCTACCTCCGGTCCTCTCCTCTCATACATGCTGCTGCTAACAAAGGAGACAACAACAGGGGGATGATGGGAGCTCAGACAACAAGCCGGTCAGAAAAACAATAAGAAACTCAACCGGTTGCTTTTACTTTGTGGATATATATTTTTTAACTAACTATTCTTTTCGCCGCGGGACGACTTAAAGTAACGTAGCAGTGCACCGGATCGATTTTAACGTAAAGGTTTTTTTCTTTCCAAAGCTATCCATGTGGACTGCCAACACTAGAGGCGAATAACAGAAGAGAAACAGTCAGACATGGCTGAATAACACTGGTGAGTTTTATTCCATATTTTTAATTAAAATGGTAGTATTACTGATAGTTAAAGGTGCGGTTTGGTAGGCGTTTACGGATGAATCTGGAAGCACCTGTTCCCATAAGAAAAACCGATGTAATACTTATTTTAAAGATGAAAGTGACGTTGTCATACTGAAAGGTAATTGTTTAAGCTTTGTGGTATTTATTTAGAATATCCTGTTTAATATTTCGACATATTTCCCAATCTTGTACTAGGTAGGTGACGATACTACTCTACGCCATATAATACGCGATTTAGGCATACAAATAATTACGTTAAATGCACTCTTTAACATGTTATGAATAGCCCGCCATTGACACTTAATTCGTCTTTGCGTTTTTTTGTGTTGATTTTGTGTTTCGTTAGTATCATCAAATAGGGTAGACCACCATTGGCAGCTCCAGATGTGATATATCCTTAAATCACAATCAAATAGGACCTAAACATTATATCTACATTTGCAAATCCATAGGTGTGTTTTTCGTTTTCTGCTTATGTCACTAAACCAACTGTGTGCTTATTCCTCTTTCCTGTAAACCCACTCCTGTGTGTGTGTGTGTGTGTGTGTGTGTATATGAGTGTGTGTTTTCCAAACCGACACACCTTTTCCGTCCCCTCTTCCTGTCCAACGTGAAGCACTTCACACATGTATTGTAATGGTAGCTCTCTTGAAGCCCCCCTACCCGGTTTGTATACACACACACACACACACACACACACACACACACACACACACACACACACACACACACACACACACAGTCACTCAAGAGCATAGTGTTAATGGTCGACCCCTTTAAGCACTTAAGGATTGTTCTCAAGCTGGTGTGATTTAAGGGATCACACCATATTTGATTTGTTTGGACTTACCAGGACAAACACACTTACATGAATGACTGGCCCACTGACCCAGCCTGAGTGTGTGTGTAGGGTCCAGTAAACTAACATATGTTGCCATTGAACTAACCAGGTCAATAGAGCAAACAGAGACACAAGAGAAGTGCATTTGGGGCTTTTGGAAAGAAAGTCATGGGGGAATTGTTACCTCAGGCCTAGCGTCTCACTTGGTCTATAAGTGCATTGACACACAATCAGAATGTGTTATCACCACTGTGTAGGAGAGTGCTTTGTGAGTGTACACACCCTCCTGAGGTTTCTATGTCACCCAGTGGACAATGATAATAACCAGAGGGCTAAAACTGAAACCTGGTAAGACTTACACACACCCATAAACACACACATTGCTGTGGTGATGTCATGTTTCCCAAAGTATTGATTATAAAGTACTCAAAAAGCAATAACTTGAAGACAAAGACGAAAATAGTGCAAAAGGGCATAGTTTTTATAATGAACCTCCTGGCGTTTTAATGCATTTCATTCCTGCTCTCTGAATTTGTAATTATCTAGTGCATTGTTGTCTGTCCACCCAGAAACATTTTCTTTGACAGACTGAAACATGAAACCCTGTCTGTCTTTTTTTTATAAGCTCACTGACTGTGCAGCAAAGAAACTGGTCCGACTAGCCGGTGCACTTTTTCAATAACGTGTGTTTGACTTTGTGTGGAAAGGAGCTCAGAGATAGATTGATGTCTGCGACGCTTTTGTTTACCTGTTGGTATCAGACGCTACGCTTGTTTAATTTCCCAAAGGTGTTGCCTGGTCACTACATTATATAAAATCACTGGCACCTACATCCGATGGAAAACACACTGTAATCTTTTACCAAGTGAGAGAACACTGAATTGGTATTGCTCTTGCCTAATGGTGGGTGACCTGCAAGAGAGACATTTACAAATAAATTAAAAAAAACCTTTGATAAAGATTATTTTTTACTTTGAGTCAAGGCAGGATGGGAGGACATCTGAAAACCGCTTACCGTCTCTTCTTCTTGTGAAGTCATGTTACCCACTCATCTAATCCCAGGCAAAGTGTGGCTTTGACACAAATACGTTTTTAGTGATTGATACAATCAATCAATCAATGTTTATTTATATAGCCCAATATCACATGTTACATTTGTCTCAGTGGACTTCACAGTTTGTACAGAATATCAGTATGACAATACGACACCCTCTGTCCTTAGACCCTCACATCGTACAAGGAAAAACTTCCAGAGAAAACCCACAGTTTAAAGGGAAAATGGGAGAAACCTCAGGGAGAGCAACAGAGGAGGGATCCCTCTCCCAGGACGGACAGACGTGCAATAGATGCCGTGTGTAAATCTAAGAGATAATACATTTGCAACATAGATAGTCCAAATGTTTGGAAATGCATGTGTGTATAATAGGAAGATGAATCCACGAGGATATCCATCCAGGACTTATGATCCAGGACCACAGCCACGACTCAAGATCCAGGGCTCGCGATGCAGGACAGAGGAGCGCAGGATCATCCATGTCTCCGGAACCCGGCGTATATAGACACCAAAAAGAAAGACATTTGGGGAAGCTGGGTTAATCGGAACATGAGAGTACACAGGTATAGACAGAGAGAAGGAAGAAGTAAGATGTCCCCCGACAAACTAAGCCTATATCAGCAAAACTAGGGGCTGAATCTAATCAGCCCTAACTATAAGCTTTATCAAAAAGGAAGGTCTTAAGCGCACTACATACAAACGCATACAACATATCAGTAAAGTGTCCATTTGCTTCAGTGTGAGATCTCATATGTCTGCAGGTCAGTTCAAGCTCCAAAAACACAGACTAAATGGCACTGCAACCAGACCCGGCGGCAGACATACATCTCTGGCGGGCATTTGGTTTACCAGGGCGGGCCCACCCCGAAACGTACATTTACCGGGAAATCTGAATTGTCAACGGGGCCCATGACGCCGGGTCTGACTGCAACCAGGAGTTATTTTCCTTATCAATGAATCAGCCATTACATTTCCCAAAACCATAATGTATTGTTCTTCTCCACCAGACTGTCAAAAGGAAAGGAAAAGTTAACTGTTCTTATATTTGAGAAGTGCAACAAGTGACTTTAACTTCACAAAATCCTTTTTGCGATTCATTTTTTATTTCAGTAATTGTTTCAGCATTTATTCATGCGGATAGTTATTGAGATATTTCAGCCTGGAGTGGTCAAGTGGACCAACCAACATGAACATCCATAGAGAAATGCTGCTAGTTGACATATGATGACTTGGGGTTAATACATATAACTGCCAGTTGCTTATTGGTCTCTTTATTTTTAACACTTGCTAAATGATTGATCAATGTATCCGAAACTGAGTCACTACATTTATCCTCAATTAGAGCTGTTTTTAAGTTGCAGCCTTTAAATAAGGCGTGTGTAGTCCCTAAAACATGTAGCTACATGCAATATTCATGTTTGAAAGAGTCACACCAAGTAGTGCAGTGACGTCTTCCTCTGCATGACTCATAACATGAGACGCTCCTTTGGTTCGGTAGGGCATCAGCTGTTGCACACACATCAGAAACACGATGAGAATCTGCAGCCTGGCCATTTGGTCATCACTGAATTTCTTTTTATAAACACTTTATAGGGCTGTCTCATTTGACTGCTTCATTTGACTAGAGTCTTTTTAAATAAGGAAGTTTCTCAGTGTTTGAATATTTAAAGGCTGAATCAGTGTGGATTAGGGCTGCACGATATTGGAAAAAACTGACATTGCGATTCCCCCCCCCCCCCCTGCGATATATATTGCGATATGAAAAAATACAGGAATTGAAGAAAAGACCGTTTTTCCCCCCCGCAAAACCATCCTTTCTTGAACTTTAAGGCTATACAATTGGTATTTTTTTAACTATATTTAACCGGATGAAGGATTTTAGTCACGGGCGTCTGGATCTTAAGTTATCAGAGCAACAAGCTGAGCTAGCTCGGTTAGCAGCGCCGAACTGCCCTAAGGGGTCCGTTTGCTTTGGAGATTTGATTGTGATTGGTGGTTTGCTGTGCATGCAGAGCCTGCATGTCACTCACTCAAGTACCCCTGACATGAGAGCCGCGCAAGTTTTCCTTTTGTAGCAAGCAGCAAAATAATTGTAACATGACGTGTTTGAGTTAATTGCCTACATAATATCACAAGTCCTAAAAAAAAAAAAAATTAAGATAAAAAAAAAAATCGTCACGTCCTGCGATGTTGAATATCGCGCATATCGCGATTATCGTCAGGACACGATATATCGTGCAGCCCTAGTGTGGATTTACTGCGGTCTCGAGTGTCATGTGTGTACATATGTAATGACCTTCCGATATGGGTTTTCCAGCACAACATTGAAAACACAGAACACACTTAGGGTAGCTTTTCTTATGAAAACATGGACTTCTATGTGAAGAACAATGAAGGCTTTTCAACCTGTGTAGGGCAGCAGTGGACAGGGTGGAGTGCTCGTAAAATAAGATTTGTATTGAAACAGTGGTTAACTATTAATTGAATTACAACAGTGTGCCATCGATCAAAGTATGCCGTTCAAAATGTTGTCTCGCTACCCAGGTATTACACAGGAATGATCAGCAAACCAGAGGACAATTGGCTTTTAGATTAGCCGCTTCAATGTGTCTTTTATACACTGAGGTTCAAGCTGTAATAATATTACATTTGAAAATAGTTTCCAAAGGATGACGGCTCTGAAATCGAAACCTCTTTGATCGGCTTCCCTTCTCTGATACAGTGACGCATTCCAGCCATTAAGCCCTAAATGAATAAAGAGAGTCACGCTTTTCTGCTTTGATTCATTAATAAATAACAATTTAAGATGTTTGGCAACTTTACAATGGAAAAAATCAATTATCTCTAACTGGATTTCACTCCACTGCTTCACCTTGTAAACAGACATCTCGTTTTCTTTGTGAGAATGTGAAGGGATTGGACTCCTTACAGTGCAACGTTCATTTCCCTCTGAGGCCTTACAGTGGAAGAATAGAGCTCAAAGTCTAATTGAAGGATTACACTACAATACAAACACTGCAATATGTAGTGTTTATTGCGAAAACGATAATTAGATATGGCCTTTTTTAAGTAATCACAGGCCTAAAAAGATAATAACGACTAACTTAGAAGTTGAATGCGCTCACATGTAATCACTACATCCCCAGTTTAAAACATGTCTGTTTCTCTCCACTCCCTGTTGGCTGTATTCTTAATCATTATTCCCGCCAACAACAATAACTTTCAAAAAACTACTTTGAACACTTTTTTGAAGCACCCTCTGTTTATATTTGAGTTGTATTAGTTTGTTATAGTGAATTTTTTACTTGATTATTTAAATGTAACATTGTTTATTCTATAGATACTCTATATATCTATATATTTCTCCTGTGTATGTATGTATTTATTTCTTTACCATTATAACCTGCTGTTCCCTATAACCAAATTGTCTATATCTACCGTAGAAAAGCTTGTTTAAACTTCCTTTTTCTTTACTCTTCAGGTGGCGATGCCATGCTCACATTGACCTTTGCCGTGAAAGCCTGACCTCTGATTGGTCAGCGCTGGGAGTTCAAACACCGTGAGAGAAGACTAGCTACCATGTCTGTTCAGGACACATCCCGGCGGGCCACGACGCCACCACCCCTCAAACCTGAGACCAAACCGCGACCGCACATCCCTCCGAAACCCTCCCCACAATGCACCTCCCCTTCTCTGGGGGAGAGAGGCAGCTTCTTGAGGCTTTCAGGAGGGGAGGTGAAGAGGATCGTGAGCCAGTTTAGTAAAAATGACTCAACTGAAGCAGAGGAACAACCCACCAATGGTGCCGCAGAACCAAAGGCCGTTAAGCGCTTCAAGAGGCCGCCTACGGTGAAGCCCAAACCGAACCGAGCCAGTCTGCAGCTTCAGCTCGGGGGGGAGAAGGCCCCCCCGCTGCCCGTGAAGAGGAGCCCACACCCTCAAGAGGCAGAACGAGATTGAGGGGGAGGCGGACAGCATCGGGGTGGAAGGAGGTCGATCAGGTAGGGTCGGCTGACGGCATTATTCTCTCTGCCCATTGTAACTTTTATATTTATTTTGCACTTTTGTAATGTGTCACTATAGTTTGTCATGATTGTCACCCAAACAAGAAGTACAAAGTGAAGTTTCACCTTTATGACCTTTACAATAGGTAAAATACCCACAGATTAAAGCAAGGGCAGTATTACAAAAGAAAACCGTTGTCACTCCTCCAGCTCGATATCAGGAAGGCGTGTCACGTGATTTCTAGAAAATGAAATGGCTGCCATTCAGACCTGGCAACATTTAAAGATACTCATAGCAGCTTTTATCTGCAGGAGCAAGATCAGATGAGACTGTAAACAGTGTTTTACTCACTCACTAGTTGGAGATCAAAGGTCAATCTCATTGATAAAACCGAAAGAATAAAACATTGTAGGGGAAGGAAGCAGAAGGTGTGTTTGTGCATGTAGAGACCATAGATAGAGACTTTTGCAAGTGTCTGCCTTATTCATTTTAAAGTGAAATAAGCGCATTTAAGGTATTGAACTGAATGTAACCTCTTAAACAGACAGGTGTGGTGCCACTGGCAATACTGAACCAACGGCCCTAAACAGGTTCTGATAGTCAGCTGATCAAGTGTGTGTGTGTGTGTGTGTGCTACTCCTAAGTAATGTGAAAGCAGAAAGGGACGGTTACTGTGCTTACTTGGACTAATAGAAGAAACCATGGCATTTCTTTGATGTCCTTATCCTCTACTCGAGTCGTAAAGTCAAGGACATTCCATCTCAGTCAATCTGTAGCTCCTTTACACCAGACATGTGTTGCTGTGTCATGATGTCCATCTTTGGCTCAACACTATAAGAAAATACATTCATTGTATTGTCTTTTCCTGATTTATTGGAAATAGTGTATGACCCACCCCCAGTTACTCACACTGAGCTTTCACTTCCTCCTATTGGTTCCCCATCAGCAACAGGAGGTCTCTGCGCAGGACGTTCTGTGGTGATATGTCATCTTACCATCAGTATCCATATTAGCTTCAAAATCCAATTATCTTTCTACTGGAGGTTAGGACTGAAAATAACAATTATATTACCTGTTCATCAATCTCAAATTAGAGCCCATGCACAGTTAGATCTTCAAATTGCATTTGTTTGATTTCCCTAAAGTCCATAAAACCCCAAAATATGAAATGCAGTCTATAAAGAAAAAGCCGAAAACCCTCATATTTTAGAAGCTGTGTCCAGATAATGTTTTTTCCCTGAAAAATAACTTTCATGATTCAGTATAAAGTTATTGCTCTGTGTTTGGAAGCCCTAGTTGTGATATCTCAGAAATGATGGAGATGGAGTTAAAGTTAATGCAGCTTTTCAATTGGTAACTACAAAGGTTTCATGTTGTCTCTTAAAATAATGCAATGCGTGTCTGAAAACACAAATACTCTGTAGCATCGGATATCATAAGTCGTCTGTGTTGGTCTCATTGACCCAGGACTCTCCCTCCTCTATTCCCTCTCTCGTTCCTCCACTTCTTCCATTTCCTTTCGTCCGTATTGGATTTCTTACACATGCAACCTTCCAAAAATCTTCATGAATATTTTAGGAAAGCACTCTCAGAAAAGCTGTATTCCTCTAGTGCTGAACTGCTGACTTGACGGTTCAGGGTGTGCAATGTGAAGCTGAGAGAGAGCCGTCCTGTCTGAGGAGACGCATGAAGGGAAGGAGGGACAGGAAACAGCTCCTTCTCACCCATTAGCTTCAGAGTCGGCTTCAGAGCCACACAGCTTTACACAAGGGAACTACTTTGGGTTAGAATGGGGCATACTGTACACAAACACAGTAGCAGGAAATGGGCTGTGGAAAAGGAGCAACAAATAGAATCTTATAAGAATAATTTAAATGCTTTTGTAAGAAATGTTCACAAGAAATGTAAACAAACTAAAATATGTGTAATATATCAGAATTTATATTGGAAAAGCTGTTTTTAAGGAATAGCATTGAACAGAAATATGCAAAATAAAGAAGAATGTGCAATGCAGGGGTCCCAGTATCTGTCAGCCTGGGTCCTATAATAATAATAATACCTTTTATTTGTATAGCACACTTTAAAAACAATGTCATCTCAAGGTTCTTCACAATTTGATGAGGAAAAAAGTGATCTAAGAAACACATCAAAACATTTTAAAATTCAAAACTAGGGAGTTGAGTTAAAAAAGAAAATAGGTTAAGAGCATCAAAGGTTAAAGATAATAATAAGGAGAGTCTTAAGGCTTGGAACAGCTATTAAGTGTCTCCTAATTGTATAAATACATCTATACTCTTCCTGTAGTGACATTATAAAGAGCTCATTAACAGAAGCTCTAACTATGTGTTGCTTCTTCTGATGCAGCTCCGGATGGAAAAGAGGTGGAGTCTCAGATGGTGGGAGGGGGTGAGGTGGAGGCGGAGCTTAGTCCTCACACCCCTCTGAGTCCCAGCTGTGAGCCGGGCTGCAGCTGTGCGTGTCACCGGCAGTGGCCCGGCATGAAACTCATATGGGTGCCCGTGGACGAGGAGGAGGAAGAGGAGGAGGGGGGAGACGATGAAGAGACTGATGTGGAAGAGCAGCAGCAGCAGGAGGAGGATGATGATGACTACTGGGAGGAGGATGAAGAGGTGGAGAGGGTGGGGGAAGGGGAGAGCGAGGCGGGGGACGAGGTGGACAGGATGTCGGTGATCGACGAGGACGAGGTGTCCAAGCAGGATAAGGCGAAGTTCCACCAGTGTTTGGACGTTTTAATCTCCGATGGCAACAGGAGGCGCTCGGACCCCGGCCCTCACTGTGTTCTCACTTCGCTAGCCGCCATCCGCTCCGAGTCCCCCCCTGTCCCCCCAAAACGGTCTCAGTCCCCACAGGTCCAGCCCGCCCAGAACGAGGAGGAGAATATTTACGAGGCCACCCTTCCCATGGTCGAGCGCGCTCCTAAAAAGACTGTGTGCAAGGAGCTGGATATTCCTCTTATAAAAGTGCGCAAACCAGCCCGCCGGAACAAACTGCCCTACAGCTCCTCAGACCCCACGTCCGACTTTCAGACTGAACCCCTCACCAGCCCGGACGAGGAGCCCCCTGCCGTCCCACCCAGGATGCCTGTTCACCCCGATGGTCGCAGCCTCACGCCCGTACACAGAGCTGGGATCCCCCTCCCACAGCCCACCCTGGAGGAGTGGCGCAACCTGCGGCCCGCGTCCCCCTGCGGCTCTGTCTCCAGCGGCCTGAGCCCCCAGAGAGCCCTCACTCCTCCACTCAGCCCTTGCAGACCCCCCCCTCCGCCACCAAAGACAGACCCCAGGAGGCTCAGCAGTGCCTCCATGCAGTCCCTCACACAGAGAAGAGGTTAGCACCGAGCTAACCTTATTATGGAGAGGAGCTATGAATGATCCGCACGTTGATGACCGTAGTACTTTGTCTTTTCAGAAGAAGAGCAGAACGGGGGGAATGAAGGCGAGACAGCAGAAGAACCGTGAGTTATCACCCCCACATTTCAACTCACCTCCATTCTTTTTAGGATGATGATATTTTATATTGTTCTATTTTTCAAAAATCCCAACAAAAGCCGTCTGAGTTTAGAGTTGATCCAGATACATAGTATTTAGAGACGCAGTAACTACCCTCATATTCAGAATCAGACTTAGCATGTCCCAATTCCTAGTTTATCAAAGTATGCATGGGCGGAATATATCAGTAAGTCCTGCATCCAGTTGCATTTTCTATTACACAAGCCAGAATGCTGCTCTGGCTTTTTTGACCCATAATCCTTTGCGCGGCAGGTATATAATCCAGAGGGTCAAAATTCAAGTTAGGTCGAAGTATATTGTCTCAATTGCATGTATACTGCGAAACAGCACATACCTTTTAAGCTCAGGTATGTACTACAACGTATGTGATTTGGTATGCAGCCATTGTTGGGTTTGTATCAATAAGACATTCTTCTCCTCTTAGTCAACATTGGTGTTGTTGTGTGTGTGTAATGATCAATAACTGTGCCAGTCACTCTTTTGTTGAACATTTCCATATCTCCCTTGTTAATCCTATTTTCTTCGTTCCATACTCTTTCAGGCGTCCAATCAGGAGCGGGTCCCTCAGGAGGGAGACTTCGTTCAGCTGGGAGTCCCGCCTGCAGGATGGTAGGCTGACAATCTGTTATACACAAAACAAAGATGAGTCACGCTCATTCCTGTGACAGGATACAATGTCAGTATGTTGCTATGCTAACCATGAACACTGCTTTGTAACAACTCTGAGCACTTTGAGAGAAAGGCTGAAGACTATTCTATCTTAGCCAATAACTATTCTATCTAACTCTACAATGTAACTTTGAATTAGATTGAAATACCTGTCTTCCTCTATGTTTAACTAATATTCTCTTGGCTTTTTAATGACAGTTCTTTGTATGTGTTTAATGTAATGTTATCAGAAACAGGTTTATTACCAGGTAGGTTGACACGTACGAGGAATTTGACTTGATGTCATGGTGCGTACATAAAAGCAAAACAAAAATTAGAAACACAGATAGAGAACTAGAAACATATTTCAAATATAACAGTATTTACATAGAAACAGAATGGAAATGATAATGTTTCGTTCACACTGAAACCCTTTTAACTGCCTTTAACATGTCCTTGCCTCAGAGCCTCTGTACCAGACGTACCGAGCCACTGTCATCACCAAGGAGATCCGACGGCAGACAGTTTGTCGCACCATCAGCAAAACCAGTGTGGACTACGCCATGGACTGGACGGCCCGTCACCCAGGGGCCAGTACAGGGACCGGAGCCAGCACTGGGTCAGGGACCAGCACTGGGTCAGGGTCCGGACCCCCCCGGAGCAGCACTCTGCCCACGCCGGGTCAGAGCACCCTGTGGCAGGACCTCCCAGCTGTTCGGGAGGCTGGGGTGCTGGAGCAGCTGACCCCGGAGCAGTGCAAGTACCAGGAGGTGAGGGAGTGATGTGAGGAGGGGGGGGGGGCTAATGCACTGAGGAGGGATCAATGATGATGATGATGATGAGGAGGAGGAGGAGGAGAGGAATGGAACATGCAGGATCAAGTTTGAAATCACATCTCAAAGTGATGTTTTTATATCTGCCCGGCTCATCACTCACTGCTGTATCAACTATTGATCATATTTCATGAAAGCTTTTACAGTCAACTTTCCAACATCAGGCAGGACACTTTGAGGAAATACATCTTTTGTTAAGTACAGGAAGGGTACTCGAAATCATGATGGTGTCATCAACACATCAATCCTTAGAAAGAACGCCCCAATGTTCTCATAGAGTGGATTCTTGTCACCCACAGTCTGTTTTTCCATGTAATATGTCACACTCCTGAGCATCATTTGAAGACGTGTGTGTGTGTGTGTGTGTGTGTGTGTGTGTCTCCCTGGCAGAGTATGTTCGAGGTGTTGACCTCCGAGGCCTCTTACCTCCGATCCCTGCGAGTTCTGACCGAACACTTCCTGGACAGCCGGGAGCTGGAGGAGACGATGATCATCAGAGAGAAGAAGACCCTCTTCTCCAACATCCTGAGGATCCGGGAGGTCAGCGAGAGGTGAGCTATGGCACAAGGAAGGAAGGAAGGAAGGAAGGAAGGAGAGAAGGGAAAAGGGAAATGTGGATTTGAGTGTCCTCAAAAATGTGATATATATTTATATATAATACATGTATTTTGTATCATTAACAACTGCGTATGTTCAGATGTGGACCATATGAATCTATTGCTTAACGTATTAAAGCTGTAAAGTTGAGCCCGAATTCGATTTCAATTCAAATGAAAGTGGTATTTTCATGACTTAAATGGTCAGTGTTTGTGTTAATTACTATAAAGCAGGTCTGAAGTATAAGTATATAAGTATGATATAAATAGTTACAATGGCGGTGTCCTTGGCAAATGTTCCCCATGGTACTGTGGGAGGTCCCTTGCCTCACAAAAAGGTAGTAGCTATGAATAGGGCATCGTCTTTGTTGCTAATGGTATAAGAAATGTTTAGTAAAGCCTTTTCTGTCTGACTCGCAGGTTCTTGAAGGACCTGGAGGACCGAATCTTCCATGACGTGGTCTTCTCTGACATCTGTGACATCATCCACTACCACGCCCAGCACAACTTCCCAGCTTACATCGACTACGTCCGCAACCAGATCTACCAGGACAAGACCTACACCTCGCTCCTGTAAGGAATAAAACGCATTATGCACACAAACGAAATGCCGGTCTCCTCCGTGTGCATTAATGCCTTTCTGTGCGTCTACAGGAAGAACAACATGCAGTTTGCCACGGTCATCACTCGTCTGCAGGAGTCTCCTAAATGCCAGCGGCTGCCCTTCATGTCTTTCTTGCTGCTTCCCTTTCAGCGAATTACACGCATCAAGATGCTCATTGAGGTGAGCAGCAGCAACACTAGTTACATTTTAGTTTTTTTACTGTAAGCAAGTTGATCCAGCAACAAGGGGATTAGCTTAATTTAGCATTGAAAACTGAAAGTAAGGTAAAAAAAAACACTAGCCTTCTTGCTGCTGCCGACAGTGGAATCAGAACTTGACTTTAAAAAGGTCACAGTAGTGTTTTTTGAGTGTTTTGTACTTTATTTGTAATTATTTTGGTCATTCTTAAATTCATTGTTTATCTTTGTAGTTGGTGTGAGTGTCTTTGTAGTCTGTTCAAATCTCTGTGGAGTCGTTGAATGTTAATTTGTTGTCATTTTGAGTATCATTCTGGTGGGTATGGGTCTCTTTAAGCAACATAATTGTAGGTGATGGTATGGATGAATTCATACCGTTCTTTATTCTTAGCTAACATAATTGTATAAATGTAAGACTTAATGTAGAGCAGGTATCCTAAATCAGTGTCACAGTTTAGTGACTGGCACAGGAATGCAGTTCGCCTTTGCAAACGCTACATTCTTTCCACCAGTGTCTGAACAGCATGCCGCAGTACATGCTGTGTAACTGACCCTGCTACAAGCCATCAAAAGGCAAAAGTCACCACGGTGCGTCGCTCGCTGAAATGTCCTCATTCCAGCGTAATCTTCCCGCTCACACTTGTCACTGCCTCTTGACCTATGAGCAAGCCCACACCTCGTCTCAACCTATTGACCTTGTTTGCATATAGATGGAAGAAATGTATCCTGTTTGTCCGTTGCAGAAGTAGAAAGTTGTTGTTTGTGGTTGCAGAACATCCTGAAGAGAACAAAGGAGAGGACAGCAGAGGAGCAGACGGCCTCCAAGGCTTTGGCCTCAGTCTCCAAGGTAAACGCCCCTCACCCCTCGTCTGCATACAAATCCATATCATTCGCATGCCGCTGGATATCCGACATCACCCATTGTCTGATTGAATGATTTCCTTTTGAATGAGCTCTGCAGTGAGAGTGAGTCATGCGTGTCAGCGAGGACAAAGGCAAACAGGGAGACATCAGTCAAAGCAACGAACCTGATACTCCCAAGGAGAGCTAGTTTGAAATAACAGCTGATGGAGGAAGAGTGGAAAGAAGTCTACCCAGTTAGTGCTTATTTGATCATCTTCCCCCTCTCATCTTCAAACGCAGATCATTGTCGAGTGTAACACGCAGGTGGGACAGATGAGACAGATGGAGGAGTTGATCCATATCCATCAAACGCTTGAGTTTGACAAGCTCAAGGTGAACTTGTGTGTGCAATATTTTGTTGTAAGTGCTTAGTTTATTAGAAGAATCCCGAAAGGAGCCTATATATTTGTGTTTTCTGCAGGCCGTCCCAATCATCTCCCAGACACGACACTTGGAGAAGAAGGGAGAGCTGCAGGAAATGTCCAAAGGAGCGACTCTCTTCCACATGAGGCCAAAGTTCACCCCCATCTACCTCTTCCTCTTCAACGACCTGCTCATCATCGCTGCCAAGAAAGGGTGATTATTACAGAGCCAGTGGCCTAGATCTTTGAATTGCAATGTCTCGGTCTATCAGTAGGTCGCACACTTTGTTCAATTCTGAAATGAAGTGAAATGAAGTTGAGTTTTTTAATGTGCAGGGCGAATGAATCCGAATGACTTCTTCCTCTAGCGCCATTCCAACTACCTTTTTCAAGTTCTGTGATCTTTTGCCTGCGACACAAATAACAAAGCAAAGAGCCAAACAAAATTGTACACATAAGGGACATGCCGATGTTCACGTTAGCTCATGTTAGCATACAGTAAGCATAATTGTGTTAGCATTAATCTGAAAGAACAGCCTCACACAAATGAACACTGTGTATAGCATGTTCTTTTCTTATCATGACAAATTCAGTCTTTGGATATATGGGACTGCATGTTCTTAATGTTTTAAAGTCATTTGCACACATGCAGTTCAAATAAAACCATTGAAAGACATTTAATTAACACAATACTGGTGTTTTTACACATATTTCAAGTGTAATTCTTTTTGTGTGATCATAATGTCAACGTTGTACTCGCCCAAAGTATGTCCTTACTAGATTTGAAGACTTTTGGGCCCAAATTCCCGCAGAACTCTTTTTGACTTCACACTGACCTACATATGACAATGCGTGTCAACTAACAGCGCTAATTCACTCTGCCATGCCTAAGTATGCACTTATGCTTGTAAGTTATTAAGCACAGCTGAGTCAACGTTACACCGGACCAACAGCGAACCACTACATGCCTCGAGCAAAACGCTCCAGCAGCTTCTGTCAAACAATACCCCACTTGACTTTGTTGCTGTTCAGTAACTGAAGTTTCGTATTTGCCTCAGGAAAGATGCTGTTTCAAATTCATACACTATGGGTCATCATTAACCCGGTGTGGCATTCATGAGAACAAAAGCTTTCGTAAACATCGGGAGAATGTGACCACTGACCGCAAAAGCAATCCGGACTCTTTAACCGTGAGTCATTACAAGTGAAATGACTCCAAACTTCCTCATGTGGCTGGAAATAGTGAAGAGCTCTAAGAGGAAGACAGGATTGCAGTACTAACATGCCATTGTTGCCACAGACGGAACAAATGATGGCAATATAAAACGCCCTAAATGCCTTTACCTCTGCAAATGTATATTCATCCCAAAACTCACCCTTCTTTTCTTCCACAGTACGGAGCGTTTTGTGGTTCTCGACCACGCCCACCGCTCTCTGGTGCAGGTGCAGGCAGCAGATGAAGGTGGGGGGGGCAGCAGCGGCCCCCTGGAGCACTGCTTCAACCTCACCCTGCTGGAGAACCACCAGGGGCGCATGATGGAGCGGCTCCTCAAAGCCCCCTCGCAGTGAGCAGCTCTTTGTCCCTCACCACAAAAAAACAGCCTCAATTTACTTTCAGGCGGCATTTAAATCCAACATTGTTTATTTATTCCAGGTCAGACATGCACAGGTGGATGGCGGCTTTCCCCAACCCCACCAACCCAGACAGAGATGAAGATGAAGTGATTTATGAGGACTGGGGTGAGAACACACACAAAGTGAATGTACAGTATGTGGTGGTGCGTGTTCCTATGCTCATTGTGATGTGTGTGTGTGTGTCAGATTGTCCCCAGGTGCAGTGTGTGGAGCAGTACGTCGCCCAGCAGGCAGACGAGCTCACCCTGGAGCCCACTGAGATCATCAACGTCATCCGGAAGACCAACGAGGGTAAGAACATGGATGGAAACCCAAACTAGGAGTTGTTCATTTGGTTTAATATAAAAGAAAGTGTGAGATGTGCCGTCATAAAGCTCACTTGGTAGAACTGCCCATAAACCAGTACGGAGGAACTGGGTTCAACTCCACCTCTCCAGTAAAGGCTCTTGTGACCCAAAGAATTATCAGAAAAGATTATATCGAACAGGATTGTAAACATTTCCTGTTTTACAGAACACAACCACGCACCTCAAACTTAAAAGTGATATGAAATCTGTGCTTGCGTCAAACTAATGTCCTCTTTTGGTCTATATTTGACCTTATTGTTTCAGATGTGGAACCTACTGACTCGACCTTGTGTTATTAACATGCCTCCTCCTGTTACTCTGCTTGTTTATACACCCTGATCCCCGTAACTCCTCAATCCTCTCACCTTAGCAGTTACTTGATTTGTTTTGACTCTCTTGCATGACAGAAACCTCCAATCTGCCCCTTGTTGTTCTACCCCCCCCCCCACCCCTTTTCTCCTCTCTCGCAGGCCTCTATGAAGGCATCCGCCTGTCTGACGGTCAGAAGGGCTGGTTCCCCATCGGAAACGTCATCGAGATCACCAACGAGCATGTGAGGCGGCGGAACCTCCGCGAGCGCTACAGAGTGATGCAGGCCGCCAGCATGGTCTCCAGCAGCAAGGCCAGCACCATTCACTGAGATACAGGAAATCACTCTTTAAAAAGGACCAAGAACTCTTGATTCCAGAACCAGGAAATGAAAGATAAAAGGAGATCATGACAGACCTTTAATCATCGCCTTATTTATATGACTAGAGTGCGGGCTGGGAGCTTGACAGAAATCATTTACTCCCGACACTGAAAACGATGTGAATGACTTGCATTACATAACAGCAGCTGTAGAGTTGACCTCCTGCTAGCATGTGGCTCTGCATCAGCTGAAATGCCGGTCTTTCTAGTCATTGCTCAACCAGATTGTACATATCAGACCTGCAGCCTGAAGACAAAAGGGTTTGGCTTTCCTGTAAACGCCCCTTGTGCCACAAGTTGAAACATCTCATTCCTGCCATGCACGACAACCTGTCATGTGTCACTTCTGTGGCCAGAATACAGGATATGACATGTTTTTATGGAACAACAATCTTGTAGAAGGCTCATAACTACTGCATTTTATCTCAGCAAAAGACCAACTTTGGAATACATATTATCAGGAAGTGCCTTTTGAATAAACTCTAAATCCCTATCAGGGCTTCTATCAAGCACAATAGCTTTGTAAAGGCATGTGGACCGAGCTGTACTGCCAGTCATTGTGCTGTCCACTACCTTGTGTCAGTAACCGTTGTGGAACAATAGCCCCCCCTGCTGCGTGGGGTCAGTAAAGGAAGGATATTATATGTTGATATGCTGTAAATGTATTATGTTGTAAATAATAAGTGGGGGATTCTCTCCTTCAGAAACAGTAGTAACGCTTTTAATAAAAGAAACATGTAATGCTTTTGATAAAAGAAACGTGTCTTTTAAGCTCAACTCTTCATCATTTTTACAGTAGGAAAATATATGCAACTCAAATGTAGACTTTAGAAGATATTAACTCTCATCCAAGAAAAATAAGGAAGTGTATGAATCAAGATCAACCAGTGGTTTGCATAATGAGGTAATAAAGTCCCTTTTTAAAGCTAAACACAATATATAAGAATAATCCTAAACTCCTGTGTCTCCTAGGCTCAGGAGGACATGCACAGCATCTCCCTCAGAATCTAAGATGTCCTTAACCTTAGTAAACTCTACAGAGGTGCCTAATCCTCTCCCTGCCTTTGAGCCTGAGGACAGTGAAGACTCCAGCAGATGGACTTCATCATAATTCCTTCCCTCCTCCAAATCCCCCCAGTCCTTTTTGGCACAATCGGTAGTTATGAAGGCAGGAGAAGTCTCCGAAACGTGTTGGCTTTCAGAGCTTCGGGATGAATCCTCATGACGCAGGTGTAGCAGAGGAAGTGTTACTGATGATTTGTTGTGGCCCTGGATTATTCCCTCCTGCTCCACCAGTCTAGAGCAGCTCAAGAGTGTGTTGGCAGCATCAAGCTCTGTCTCTGACCAACACCTTCCCTGCTGAAACTCAATGGTTTCCCCTGGATATTGCAGATCACTAAGGAAGCAGGGATTGGGAGCTGCAGTGAAGTCGATTGTTTCTGGATGACAGAACGAGTTGGGGTTGACACTGGTAAGGGTCTCATCCATCTGTAAAGGCTCTTCTTGGTAGTGCAGTGTCAGGAGGTTAGTGATGGCCTGGTCCTCCTCCTGGGTGAGCTGGAGCACAACCTGGCCTTTCTGCACTGCAGGGTGGAGGTTGTTGATTTCCAGAGTGAGGTGGCCCAGATTCCTGGTGGGGTTTGGTCCGAATTTGAATGGGTCTGGACAGGGAGGTGGAGCCGGGCAGGGGGACATAACTGGTGGGGGAGTGTTGAGCTCGAAGCACTCGAAAACCTGAAAGAAATACACGTTTAAAAGAGGTTTTAATAGAAAATAGAGCATCACGGGTAAGATTACAGTTCAATCATGAGATGGCTTGAAGCTGAACAGAGGAAATAAGAACATGGGTGTCTTCATGTTCATATAAGCAATTATTATGTGAACTTCGGTTTCTTTCAATAATACAATCATCGCAGGTCTTTCATATTTGTACCTAAAAGGAAAAACACTGATAATGTCTTTACAGTCAAAACAAACTGCCTCTTTCCTTCCTGCCTCCTGGTCTTAGCTCCACCTAACAGGACTGAGCCTATTTTATTAAAAGTCATCGTCTGCCTGATCCCCTCCATAAGCTCTGCTCTCTACAACAAACACTACATACAAAACACAGAGGACAGGACCTCAACCAGTGTTCAATACATTCTCACAATCCAGGGTTATATTGATCAAAAAGTTTGTTTTGCAGTTGGTATGAGTTCAGTATGCCAGTCCAGAAACACCCTGTGCCAATTCAATGTACCAGAAATATCCCCACATATTCATTTAATAAATGTTCATCATTATGCAAGTTGACTACTTTGAGGATGAATGGTTGAGGGCTCACATTGCCTAATTGTTAATGGCCAGTTTTAATCTAATACAGCTGAAAAAAGGCTTGAAAATGCATTGAACTCAACTTAAGGCAGTCTTGACAAAGGCCCAATTTATATTGATAGATTCTAAAACATTGATACAACGACAAACATCCAATATGTCAAAAAAAACAAATACTATATTTAAGACATTCAACTGAGTGTTCATGTCTTCCAGGGACTTAATTCTACGGATATTGTGGATGTCCATGGCAATCAGTTTATTAAGATATGAGTTTATGAAGTCCACTTACCCTCAAATCACTTACTACGTTAGGGATCCTTCCACAGGTCAGGGTGGGATCAGAGTAGAAACACTCTGCTGGGCCGAGGGGAAGGACTGGAAGAAGATGGAGTTGTCAGTTTTACAACATGATCATGGGATCGTGGGTCTAAGGACAGAGGGTGTCGGTTTTTTTCATACTGATATTCTGCACAAACTGTGCTATTGTATTTGCTGTAAAGTGTCTTTACTGTAGGGTATTTTTATTATATGTACAGCACTTTGGCTCGACCAAAAATCGTTTTAAAATGTGCTATATAAATAAAACTTGATTTGATTGATCATGCACAGCTAGTAACACAAACTCCTTTAATCGATCTAATCTAATCAAGGCTAATTATTATCATTTATTTATGATAAGGCAGGGAAACAAGAATCCTACGTCATTTATAGCATATTAAATATCCTATAAAAATATTGAGAGTATTACAAATTACTGATCATTTCTTACTTCTGCATGTTAAGGAACATTCATTTGCATGTCTGTCTGATTAGCAGTACAGTGCATGAGCAAAAGGTTAATTATTGCATATCTTGAAATGAAAAGCTTTAGTTTCATATTCCAGTTGTTCATCAAAATATTTTCAAATTAGATTATTTACACATTTTAATTTAACTTAATACTTAATTAAGAAATTGTAGTTGTTGCATTACTAACCCAGCCTTCCACAAGTGGTGAGTAATCTCAAAACTGTATTTGTTATCAACTGTAACAGCAGACACTTAAATCGGAGGTTTAATAAAGCTTTAAACCAGGGGTGACCAAACTTTTTTCACCGAGGGCCACATACAGAAAAACATACGAAGGTCTGGGCAGTTATATGTTAGCAAAATCAATCAAATGTAGGTAAATGATGCTTGATACTTGAAAATGCCTTAAGACAAAAACAGCCTTCATCACAGCTCTCCATAGGGTTTACTTAATTTTGTTGGCAGCTCATTCCTTAAAACAGAAGCTTATAAAAAGGGGAAATATGAAGGGTATATTTCAAGCTTAGAAAATGTTTCCAACTTTTATTGACTGAATTTATTTGAAAAGTGGGCTTATTAACACATGAATAATACTGTGTAATATATTTGTACATATATATTTAAGAAGTACAATATAAGACAAGCACACGTTTCATTTGTTGGCCGCATTTCATTATACTTTTTTTATTTGGCGAGGGCGATTCAAAATGGTCCGCGGGCCGTAGTTTGGACACGGACACTCCTGCTTTAAACTAATGTGGGTAACTTAAAAATCAGTTTACCTGTTAGGCTGCCACAGTCGGCGTGCTGGTGTGTAAAGCCTACAGCCAGGTACAGAGGCATGAAAGACGGGTGGGTCAGGGTCCTGTTGGAGACCGGAGGCAGGGTGGGCTGCCTGGGGCTCTGTGAGGAGAAACATGGGGACATGCGTTTCAACTTTTAAGTAAACATTGTGCAGGCGAGCGAATAAATGTGATAGAAAACTCACCACAGAATAACTTTCATTGTAGTTCATGGTTGAATTTTCATTTTTCAATGTTGTAATTCGAAGAGAGTCATAAGTGACATCTATGTTGCGTCAAAAAGAAAATAAGTGAAAAACAAACAAGAGTTGCTGTTATGTCTAAGCTAGCAGCTATCTGGCGACAGCTAGCGCCCCCTGCTGTTTGGCTTCAGAGACCCCGTTCGTCTGATTGCTGAGCACGAATAAACTAATAAAGATCTTAGATTTGTTTTCTTAGATTTTTTCTTGGACAGAATCTTGGATACTTAAATGTTGGCAAAATGACAAAAAACAATTAATAGTATAGCATGTCGAAAAAATGCAAAAACAAACAAACATGGTATTTTATGTCCATGTTTGCCATGCTATACTATGTCGTTTTTGTTCATATTTTTGCCATAACTATACTATGTTGCATTTTGTATATTTCCCACATACTATACTACTTCGTATTTTGGCTTATTTTCCTCATAGGGCTTACTATACAATTTCCCAGATTTGTTAACATAATGTACTTTGCCTGTTTTTCTCATTTCCTCATTCCATACCTTTTTCTTCATCTTCTGCTCTTCTTCTTTTTCCTCTTCTCGTACTCGTCCAAATAGCTGGCTCCATCCGAGTGGGTTTTCTGCTCTATCGTTATTTTTCACTTTTTCAACATACTAATAGTAATTCTTTCAATTTTTTTAACACACTATATATGTACTTTGCTTACATGTTATCTAAATACTATACAATACCGTTATTTCTGATATTCTCAACACCAATATTATGCTTTTTTTCTCACATTTCTAACACAACACTGTAGTTAGCTCAAATGTTTTAACATGCTATACTGTCATTCAGATAGAACAACACTATGAGTATCAAAACTGCAAGTTCACTTTGACTAGACGACCTATCATAATGTTCAAACATTTACAAGATCAATTACTACGTTTTCTAAATGTATTCACTCAGAGTACAAAGGTACAAATACTTTAAAGAAACAAAAGCACGTAATCAGGTTCTTTATACATTCCAAGATTGATTCACTTTTAAAGATACAAACCTGTGAATAAAGATGAATATAATGGATGGTGACTATATAGATTATGAGTTGGCAAAATACTGAAAATGACAGATTATGGGGAAATATCAGTTGTGAGACACTTTTCCTACATTTGACCTTATTGCTGATTAATTGACGACTGCATCTGGCTGGGCTCACAACCCAGTTCAGGTCAGATGGTTTGGTTCGTCTGTCTTTATGCATCTCCAGGCACATGGCCTAACTGCAGCCTCCCTGTGATAAACCTTTCTATTGAATAGACTTTTTTTTCTTAAAATCACATTATAGATTTTGACCATTTCACTTCTCCAATACGCAAAACCTGAGTGGTTTCAGGTGTTGAAAGCATCAAACAAGTTGTGTGGCATATCATTAAAAAAAAGCTAACGGTTTCAATATTCATAAGCAACAACTCTGGCCTCAAAATATACTTAAAGTAAAGTACCAAGAGAAAAGACTGGCCCATTTCATTATGTTGCAGTTTGTATATGATATGACTGGATGATGATTATTGATGCATTAATGTGTCTGGCACAGAGGTTAAATGTAGTGATGCATTTAATTACACAGTTAATGAACCTGTGGGAACATTTCATCACAAGGCACCTCTGAAAAGGAGTACAGGCACCCTAATTGTAAGACTAATTTGTCTGTCCTAAAGCAGATGAAAAAGAGGCCTTATCAGGATCAACGAGCTAATCATAAAAACATCTGTATTTTTGTCAACTTGAATGGCTTAACAATTAAATGATTGATAAGATTGATTAAGATTAAGTGCTCACAGCCATCACAAACCAGCAGAGCTCTCCTAACCCCAAGTTTCCACTGGGTCCGTCTGCGGCGCGTTACGGCTGCGCCGCGGTTTTGGTCCGGCCTCCTCCGGCGTCATACCCTACCGGGCGCGTTTCACGAGCGTTTCAGAAGCATTACGGAAGCGGAGCGTCGTGCTTGCCGGCTCGCAGTTCTTGTTGATTTGGGCATATTTCCTGGACATTTGTACTTCTACAAGAAAGTAAGTAGGCTACGTGGTTAAATGGTTTATTTTTGTGTCTGTTTAAATCGTGTTTATTGTTGTTATTTCCTATTTTGTTGTGTTGTAGACTACAGACATAATTAATAATAATTGTAATAGTCCAGTTAAAAACAACATGAATCAAATTATGGGTTGCTGTATTTTAGTGGTAAAAAAATGCATTCATCATCATAATTATTCTATACAATTTACACACAGTGCCTGTAAACCGGAGGAGAACGCTGGCCTTTATTCTCCTACTGGAAAGACTGCAGAGGAGGTATGGGGGGGAGGAGAAGGAACCGGTTTTGGGGGGTGGGCCGGATGCTGTCACTGTTCCACTTCCTGCCCGACATTACCTTACGGCTGCGTCGCGTCGAAAAATAGACTTCAATCCTATTTAGAGCGGAGCCCAGCGGCGAGACGCTTCTGAGCCGTAACGCGGCGCGTCTGGTGGAATAGCACCCATTGACTAGAGTGGCCACGATCCTGGCGGACGCCGCGGCGCAGCCGCAACCGCAACGCACCCGTAACGCGCCGCAGACGGACCCAGTGGAAACTAGGGGTAACGCTTCTCTTCACTTACGGCCCCTACACACGGCGGCGTGCGTTGCCGCTTCAACGCTTCTGCCCATGCACTTTGAATGGGGTGACGTCACGATTCGCCGAACTGCATTGTGGGAGCAAAGCGTAGCTTCTCTCGCGGTGCTCGCTGCAAAAGTAGAGCAATGTTCTACTTTTGCCGCCTCGACGGAGGCGTCAGCCAATCAAATCCCGCGTATGCAAATCTGACAGTACAAGCGCTAGCCAATCAAACCGTGTGTATGTTGGGAGAGCCAGACCGCAGTTATTTCCCATATGTCAAAAAATGGAGGAGAAAATTATCGTGGCGATAGGGAATCACCCGGTACTATATGACCAGTCCCTCTTTACATACAGGTATACAAACCGGAGGAGCCAGGCATGGGGGGAGGTGGCAGAGACAGTGGGTGAAACTGGTAGGTTTTCGCCTGTTTGGGGAGTTTATATCCAGTGTACTTCGTTTGAATGGACAGCTAGCAAGCATAGACAGTATATTTAGCCAGCATGGATGTGGCATGAATGCTTTGCTTTGTATGTCCGGGGCGGGACATTCATGTGATTGGTTGTTGGTCGCGTTGCTCGCGTTGACTCCCCAAGCTCAAGACATGCCCACCGCCAAGCGGCAACGCACGCCGCCGTGTGTAGGCTCCGTTACAGTATAAACTCCTCACCTCTTTTCTCCCTCCCTCTGGGCGGGGTCTGGTAACTTGGAAGATGCAGTGACTGGGTGTTTCTCAATGTCGAGGACGCTTCCTTGGTAGGACGTGTCTTCCGAGTCACTTCCTTCAGAAGCGAGGCAAGAATCCTTCCTAGCCTCGGAAAACGAAGAATGGTGGAGGAAGAGGCTAACAGGTGTGCAGGTGTGCGTCATATGAGAGGCCCCGCCTTAAATGGAGCGTGATTTCCGCCAAAGATTTGGAAATTGGTCCATGCGCAAAGCATTGTGGGGATTTTAAGACTGCGGAGGATACACATGTGCAGCCTCGAAATTTCTCGCTACGAAGGACGCCTGGACATTGGAACAGTCCTTCGGCGGGACTCGATAACGTAGCATCCTTGAAATAGTGGCTCTGGAGCATCCTTCGTCGACATTGAGAAACACCCATTGTCTCAAGGTGCGCTCCATCCAGTCACCAAAGCTTCCTTCTCTGATGTTTTTGAGTATATCTGTGAATAAAACATTGAACAAATTAAAATGTGTCTCCTCATGGCAGTGGCTGAGGGGGTTAACATAAAAAGCAGTGCAAACTGGCCGTTATGACTAACTGTATTTAAAAAAAGGGAGTGTATATGACTTCTATCAACAAACACGTCAAAATGCGTCAGAAGACTAACCGAGTTATTGCTGAGCCCTATCTGACTGAGTGCTACTCCACTAACAGTATACAAACAAGCTAACAGGAAAACCTGAGCAGCATTATTTTTGTTACCATTTCCCATGTGCTTTAATTTACATTCTGGGCATTTACAGTAATTGGCAGAGTAAGACTATAATTGTTCCTGATATTAATTGTTGGACTAATGAGGAGCCTGGAGCCAGCTCTCATTGGAAAGGGAAATTATTCTTATCCCCTTCCAAAAAGAAGCCAATGTTTATACTGAGGCTGCAGTGTACATTGGTTCAATAATGGGATGGCTCAGGAGTCGGATCAGACTCTGAGTGGAGAACTCGGCAGCGCTGTGACTCGGCGACATGCTGCAGTGACCTGGATCAGGTTATGAGCCGGCTGACACTCTGGGAGTCTAGGGGTTTAGTTTACTTTAGTTGATGAAACACGGTGAAACAAGACAGAAGATAAAAGGAGAACAAAAGGAAGTACAAAAAATTGAACATTTGAGCAGATGAGATTAAACCCCGAATGTAGAAACTCACTCCTAATCATTTTAAATTCCTGCAGGGCTCAGCTCGGGTTTATTGAGCATTTGTCGAGTGATGAGACCTTTCTGCAATTACGGCATTGTCCAATCTAAGAGGGAACAAATGATTCCTAAAATGTCTGAAAATCACATCTGACCTCGGTATGCGCTGCTCTGAAAATATTTGAATTTCTTTGACAGCAGGGTGTCAGAGTGTGAGAGAGGAGGGATACAAAAAATAAGGAGAGAAACACAGGATGAAAGAATTGCAACAAAACAAAATAATCAGCGGGGGGGGGGGGGCCAAGGTCACCGAATGTGAGAGCGGCTGACTTAGAGAGAGAGACAATGCTGCAGAGGATTGTGGGAAATATTACAAATAAATAAAAAATAAAATATATCATGCCAGATCTGATAGAAAACATAAATGTATGCAGAAAATAACCTCCTAATGTTATTAAAACACCACCCTGTCCTCTCCCGCACTCATAACTCTGTTTTTAAGTTTAAGAAATCCAATCATTTCTATACGTCTCAAACTTCAAGCCCGATCTCTCAAACAAAGGCGGGCGAATTTGATTTGAGGGAATTCAGGAGCTTTGTGCCGATGAATAAAACATCGCGTCTCCTTGATGTTACCCGGACTTATCAAGTCACAGATCCCCCCCTTTGAGCTCGCTGGTGACAGAGTGCAGGAACCCCGGCGCAGGATGAAACAGAGGAGATGAAGTTTCTACAGTATGTCTTCAGATTGGCTGCGAAGAAAGATAAGTGCACAGAAGATACATTCAGGTACACCGAAATGAAAAGAGAAAGAGTTGATCTTCAATTTCATCTCATGTGTCATGAACAACGCTATGTAAAGATTAGTAAAACAGCGTGGGAGCCGGTACACACAACTACACATTCCTACTTAATCCACAGTTTTACAGGCGGAGTGTGATTAGTGGCTGTGTTTAGCATTCATACATATTTAAGTGTTCTGGAAGCTGCTGTAGGTCAAATTAGTAATTGAAATGGGACTTAAAGTAAGCAATCAAAAGTGGAATGAGCAGTTTTGAGGCCAGAGATTGAAAAAAGGGACACCCACCCACGTGGAATCATTCAAACTGTCAGTGCGTGGTGTTGAACATGTAGGCGGCTAAATCGCTGCTAAAATGTAAAGTAACAACGTACTATTCCCACTGGGTCTCTTTGTAGTTCACCCCCGACGCCTTTTAAAATCCTGCAAAACTAACTAATGCGAAAACTTCTAAGGCTTCATGGATATTAAAGAGATATTTAGACTATTACAAATATAATGGATGAAATACAGCATGTTATATAGGTAAAGTACACAGCAGAATCAGCAAACACTAATCCGAGTATTCAAGACTTTAAAGGTTTAAAGGTTTTGAAAGGTGTTTACAGCAGCAAAAACAACAACTTTTTGAAGTGTTGTTATTTAAACACTAATCACGCTAACTAGTAGGACATTTTTGTAATTAAATAACATACGCACTACAGTGTTAGCCTTTTCAAACATGGCTCCAGGGAGGGTGAAGCCGGTCTTTAAAAGTGTTGTTAATTTGCAAATATTAGCTTGCTAAAATGCTGCACATGGGAAACATAGCCTACATGCTAAACAAGTTAGCAAGCTGACTTTAGCCTTTAGCTTGGCTTTACACTCTTAGCTGTTGTCACCATGCTTACACTACTAGGGTGTTAATATATAAACATATCTCTAAAATAATATACAATTAATGACAAAGTCAACTGCTTTATACTGTTTTTTAAACATAGCAATGATTTTGTAGCATAGGATAGACATTAAAATACATAACGGTAAGTGCTGATAAATTAAGTGACATGATTGTTTTACATTATTTGATAAAAGCCTATATTTAGTTGAATTGAATACTCATTTACTGCAGTCATCCAGTTTGGCTTTAGCACTTTAGCATCACAGTTCATTTAGCTTATTAGCTTTCTCTTAGCTTAATTGAATCAGGAAATATGTAATATTTTTTTCTAGTTATTGAGAAACCTGAACAATTAGCATTCCTTTGCATTGATTGTAATACAGAACAGATTCGATATTCATGTCGACTCATTCCTATTGTAAGTGGAAAAACTACCTAATCTAGAGATCCATATACTTAGATACAGTAGGCCTACATAACACACCAAGCTACATTAATGTATCTGCATCTACATACAGTGCCAACATGCCGAAGTCTCCCCTCTCCTCAGCAGATGGCAGCCTTGCACTGTGCAGGCTGACACACTGCCTGTCTGAGCACCGTGTCCACACCACTACAGTGTGCGTCTTGTTAAGGAAATTGTGCATTCAAATGTGTTAACATTGCTAACCTTAGTTTCTCTGATTAGGTCATCTCTCTGGGAGTGAACCCTAAATGTATGTGTGGTCAACAGACGTGTCTTGTAGTGTGTGAGGTTTTGCATACAGTGCCAGAGGGGGTATCAGCTGGCCTCCCAGAATGTTGTTGTAATGTACATCTGCTTTGATGTCCTCTTATAAAGAGAGCCTGTTTTACTCAGAACAGTACGTGCTCTTTGGAGGAGACGTCTACTTGCAAGTATAAAGCTCCTTATTGCTTTTAATACGAATGTTGTGTTGTCTTACTGATTATTCTCTCTAGACCACAGCTAATTTGAAAGCTGCAATGACAGTCTGTATCAGGGAGAGAATGTGAATAAGAAAGAAAAGGTGGGGTTAGAGAGAAAGAGGTGAAAGATTGTTTTGCTGTATTTAAGTACTAGAAAATAGTGTTGCATCCATGAAACATGCATGCAGGTTGAACATTGGCAACAATTGCACCCATGGGGCATCGTTAAAATGTAATTTCATCCAGTGTTAAAAATTCAAAATACAAACAGATGGGTCTATCCGCCACCATCATTTTGTATATTTTCTCAAATACATGATTTCTAACTACATAGTAAGGACTATCAAAGGTTACCATAATATGCATTTATGCCATTTTCTAATTGCATTATTACACCATCAATCAAATTATCATAGCATGAGTTGAGCATAAGTGTCAAACAAACCAGCGTTAAAGGCCCTGACACACCTACCCGATTTTGGGAGTTGCTTTACGGCACATTTTCACACCTCCCGCGGCCGATTCAACATGTTGAATCGGCCAAAGAAATCACTCTGATTGGCTGTTGCCTCTTTTGAATGACGAATACACACTACCGCTGCCTGCTGGTAAGGACAGTTATTGCCACTCGTCGACTGAAGTCTTTGCGGTGTGTGCGTAGGCGGGCGGCGTATGCGACGTAGCGGACGTAAAAGTCGGGACGCGTTCTTTGGTCTCAGGTTGGTGTGTAGCGGCCTTTAGGAAATATTTAGGGAAGATTTACAATGTTCCCACTGTACTGTTGAATGTAAAGTCCAAACCATCGAATTGTAGTTTCATACTTCCATAATGTTCAGAAGAGACACTCCCCATGTACGAGTCAACACTGGATCCTATCATTCACAAAAGGCAACCTGAAAGAGTTTTCCTCACAGACTCATTCCTGCCTGCTGCATGCCCATTTCTTTTAAAGTGCATATATAAAGAAGTCCTCACTAACAATCAATATTTACATTCTAAGCCTCAATTATTGAGCGTTAAACACTCAAATACTTTGTCAATCTGGTTCTTTAAAGGTGACATAATCAGATTTGATTGACAGCCACTAGAAAACTGCCAACTGCCAATTGAACCTTTTCCAAATGGGCTTCTTTTGGCTTTAAAGCCAGTGAAAATAGCACAAAAAAATAAAATACAGGAGTAAACGTTATTATACTGATATGGAAATATACCCAACACCCTTTAAATCTAACTCTAGCTTTTACAAATTCTGTTTTCTATTCAGGGTTACATTTTTACTTTTAACATGCATTTTTTTCTGTGCGTTTCTGTAAGTACACACCTGTATTTTCATGGTACATGTCTGAAAATTACCACTGCTCAAAAAAATATGAGCTTTTTACTTTAGCCTGAGGAGTGAAAAATATTCTGCTGAAAGCGGCCCTCTCCTAGCCAATCATCCTGTTTAGCATTTCCTTTGACCGCGCTGTGGGTATTGGGTACAGCTTGCACCAAAAGAGTGCACCACACCACAAGGCGGTGTGAAAAATGGGAAAAGTGTTCTACTTTTCATGAACTAGTAAAACGGTCGAGGGATTCCTGTTAGCATGGCAGAATATTTTTGAATAATCCAATGCGAGTGCAGAGCTTCCTGTAAGGCTCAGCTGGTAAAGCGTGACAGTAACACTAGCAGGGTTAGTGGTTTGATTCCCTGTGTGGCCATTGGTGATAAAACTGTATGCACACATGTCGAGCAAGAGGTGATAAAAGCTGCAAATGCTATGTGTAGTGAATGCTAATCCTCACTGAAATAGCAGCATTACACGTATCAATCTCTTGACTTGAAAAGCCACTGTACATCAGTGTAAGTACAACGAGGTATTGGCTCTTGTTCAAGGTAAAATATCAGCCCTGTTAGTCCTGTCAAAAATACATCTGCTCCACGCTCTATTCATGTGCCCTTCAGTGGACACAAAGAATGAGGATAAAATAAAATATTTCACAAAAGCGTAGAAGTGTGGTTTTTTGAAGACAAAAAGTGCAAAAGGGGAAAGAATGAGGGTTGATATGGTTGAGCAGCGGCGCTTCTGAATAGCAAAAGTAATATGTAAAAGGAAGAAAAGAAATAGAAACTTGACTGAGTTTTGCGGTTAAAAGGTGTGAATGAAAGCTGAGAAACAGCATGGAGAACGGTCTTCGAGAAAGACAAGCATTAATGAAAATCATTGTAAATGTCAAATCACTTTTTGGTTGAGAGCTCATTCATTTCAACAATAAAAGCTAAAAGAGTGTGAATGATAGAATAGCAGAGAAGAAGAGGTCTCATATTTGACTAACAAGAACAGAAAAAGCTGAAATAAGCAGAGCTGCATTATAATCGTACCTCCACACACTGAACGTGGCTGCCTTACAGTCTCAGATAATATAGATTCAAATGCACAACACTGTTCATAGGATTGATGTGCTTTACTGTGTGCTTACACAATGTACTCGTCTCTCATGTGCCGGTCTATTCACATGGCCTATGTGCGGTGTGAGCATCCATTTAAAAGTTTAAGCATCATGTTTGCCAACGTGTGTGTTTATTGTTTTGAGCTTGTTACCTGTTCGCACTGTGATAGCGCACTCGCCTCCATTATTCCCATAAAGCTCGCCATTAAATCATTCAGGAAGCCTATTCAATTTCAAAACTGGGAACCATTGAGGTTATTTAGGGGCTCATGCATCAACCCGCTGAGGATTTCCACATCCGGCTTTATCCACATTGCAGACATAAAAAGAGAAAAATAGATTAGGAGCCAATGAGATGTTTGTATTAAGACTAAAAACCCTTATGGATGGAAGCAGTTTGTTCCTTTATAAATGCAACACATTGCTATTGATTTATTCTATGAAAAATATATACAATATTTGTGGGTTAGTTTTGACATCTTTGACATTATATAGCTGCCTGGAAAAGTCTATATTGATATAGATTTCAAAAGGGTAAACAATTGTTAGAAAAACACTACAAATACTGAACTTGTGAATACATTTTGAGTGTTTGTGTTAAACATCTCAAATTCTACAGTCAAGTGGATTGTCACATTTTTTAGCAGATATGCAGTACTACATGATTATTCTACCGGCACTATTTCACCCAGTTCGGCCCTTCTACCTTTGTTACATCACACATAAAAACTAAAGCTTCATAACTTGGACTTCTGGATTGTCAACAACAACTTAAAAGTCCTGTAACAGTTCTAACATTGCTGCTGTGTGAAAGATCTACCCCGTCCACCACAACATCCTCCATGGTGGCACCTGCTTGACAATAATGGCTGAAAGGTGGAAAGTGTGGAGGGAGATGTTGTTTACCATTACATATTCAACACTAGCGATCGCCTCTACAGCCAGTTTGGAAGATTTGTGGAAATAAGCAGCTCGCCTGTGTGCCGGTTTGGACGTAATTTGATCCTGACACATAGACAAGGGAAATCAAAAAGATCAGATTTGATGTTTACATGCAGAAGTCCTCACTCTCCTATTTCCTACAGCTGTCTTCTTTAAAGAATATCTATTGATTGACTGAGTGAAAAGGATGGAGACTACAGTGTGTTAACTTAAGTGGAGAAGAATGTGTTCTGTGACAAAACAAGTGATGTTGTCCATCCACAAAACGTAACATTTCTGAAACTTGTGACACATTTATTGGAAACTATAAAGGGGTAAGTTTTAAGGCACCAGTAACCATACCAAGTGTTTGACGTTTGATTTAGGGTGCTGCAACTGACCATTTTTGTGACTTTTAGAAACTGAGAAGCACTCGGGTGACGTCTTGCGCTCTATACAGCACCAATGTTAACAAAGTTGTGTTGGTAGTCTGAAAGTTAATATATATGAACACGAAAAGATGTATAAACCGCACAGAGGCCAGGTCACGGCAGGGTACAGGAGCTATCTGATGGTACAAGACCAGTCGAGACAGATTACACAGAACAGGACACACAATGATCCATTACACTTTGTCATTCTGCTTTTAAAGAGGAGCTTTTCCAGAGGCATGACCTTGAAAAACTTAAGCCATCCATCTAAAACACAGAGATAAGTTACTGAGCTGTGTTCAGAGGAGGGGGGGGCAGTGTATAAACTGCCCTCTGTCTTATGGCTCATCAATGTGACTAATTCCCACAGTAACTAATGGCAAAGACAAATGATGGAGGCTAAAGGGGCCACCTACAAACATTATCAAATCAGCTTTCAGTGGTGTGAACAACTTTTCTCTTTCTATTTAAAATGTGTGTGTGTGTGTGTGTTTCTACTTGTTGAAATGTTTAATAAATACAAAATAAATGGGCCTAACGTTATTCACAATGCTAACAAATGCTGATGTTTAGCAGGTATACCTTTTACTGTGTTCACCATTTTAGTTTTAATGTTTGCTAAATAACTCTAATAACAAAACACAGATACATCTGATGGTAATGTCTTTTGTTTAATAGGAGTACAAATGATCTTTGCTGTGATTTGAAAAGGAATAGTCAGCGTGTTCAAAATTCTGCATCAGATCAATGTGTGTATTCAGTAAATCCTACGACAGCCATAACTCTGCTAGAATAAGAAATGCAAAGCATGGGACTGTTTTCAGCACACCACAGCAGAATAACACATGATCATATGCAGGATATACAGCATGACAGCAGAATGCTTGAGTGGGACTAGTGTGTTTTGTAAATCAAGCTGGAAACAAGTTACTCTGCAGCAGAGCTGACTGAGCTAATATGTAATGGCTCTAAATACTGCTGTTGTCAGAAGGAACATCAATACGGAGCGGAACTAGAATAAACGCAGACTGGAGAAACACTGGGATAAATAAATGGGTAAAACATAAACGCGGCTAAGTGGAAGAACCAGGCAGCATGAGGAAAAGATTGACTCTACGGCAGAAGGAGAGCGATGGAACAATAAAGGACAATGAGAAGAAATGGAGGTAAAAGAGTAAGAGACAAAGTGAGAGACCGAGGGGAAAGGATGGGCCTGACAACGAGAATCAAGTAAAAATAGAAGTAAGAAATATATGGCATTCTGAGGGAAGATGGATAGAGGAGCATTTAACCGGGTACTAAGCTGATTTCCTATAAAGAGCAGCTGAAGCATAAAAACGTTAGCTCTTAACACACTGTGTGTTTTAGGTAGAGGCACTGTTACATTATTGAGAGCCATTAGATGATGCATAGCACTCAGCATCAGATTGAACCAAAATCATTCACTTCCTGAGCTCCTACTGGCAAGAAATGCAGCATAAGCCTGAACATGTCTCGTCTTCAATACCTACAGGTCAATAAAGCAATGGCATCTGCAATTTTCAGCACTAAAAAAACATCAATTCAAAGTTTTTGAGTCGCTTCCTTGTTTTTTTCTTAGCTGGGAAAAGATGCCAGGCAACCAGCGGATATTCAAGGAAGTTGAAATAAGGTAAAAGTCCACCATTAACAACATATCATATGTTAATTCTAGAGGTGCTTGTGGGCAGATTTTTTTTACATCTGGCCAAGCAAGCAGTTTTAATGCTAATACGCTTCTGCTCCAAATGCATATTTACCATACCTATAAATGCGTATTTACCAAACCTACATTTGTGGAATCAATTATTCCACACTGCAAAAAGCAAAAAAGCACATTTACCAAAACATACTTGTTAGGGCCAGCATTTCATTTGCACTTTTGTGAATTACTTTTTTTCTTACATGACTGAATTATGTTTAATTGCAAGGATAGTTTTATAGTTTGAAAGCAAAAATGATGTTATTACAAAAGACAGTTTAAACATTACAAAAATGATTATGATAGATGTTGTGGCAAAGTCTTTTTTGTGGAAAATGTAATGACGCATTTATATGATTTTCACCAAATAGAAATAAAACAACAATTTGAGTTTAGTAAGAATATCTGGAAGAAATCAACTTGTCTCATGTCACCAACTTTAACGTTTTTTCGAGAACATTATGGAGGATACTTTCTTTAGCGATTCCTACCCAGTGTTATTAGGATATATTTTCCAGGAAGAAATGAGGGGTTTAACTACATGACCTTTTAGTTATGGGATGGTCTGGTGGTCAGACAGACCTCTTATTAAATGTTGATAAAATATGAGTTGGAAATGCTGAGTCCTGTTATCTCTCCTGTTCACTGGGTTCATTCCAAACACATGGCCACAGGGACCTCATTTAGTGAGCACCAGCGCTACTCTTATTTCAAAAGGTAATGGTCACACATGAAATATTGAATTAAATACATGGGCCTGTCTACATGGGCTTAAACCCAAAGGCCCTGACTCTGACATGTGTTCATTGTCTGTGTTTTATTAGCATATGGACATGAGGACCTGAGTTCCACTAGGGAGGAGAAAGAGCACGTCCCCCTCACTTTTCAAAAGCCTTGTTATAGTTCTAGGTTGATTTACTTAATAAAATCCCTGCAAACTGTTTCCTCGGACTAGTAAACTTTTGAATATATATATACTAGCTGCATCAAATATTAACAGCAGTGTGCATGTTAATCAAAACCCTGTGATTTACTATGTAATCATGATACACTTTATTATCATCATTACTAATATCAGTCTTATGTTAATGTGTTATAGTGTCTTGGCTCATTTCATGCTATATCATATATTTACAGAACTTATTTAAATGTTTGTTTTATTAATTATGTAAAAACAATATTTTCCATATTTACTTTTTCTCTATTAAAAAACAAAGAGTGATTTGGAGTTGTAAGTGCATTAGTTATACAGAGAATGTAAAAACGTTGTCTTTTTATATAAATAAATAACCTAACATTAACTTCATTGTTGCTCAGTGATTCTTTGTTGAGCTAGAGGGGTGTTAACACAACAAGGCATTTTTGTACAAAAACAGCAGTACATTTGGAAGTAGTTTTTAATTGCTGAGGTTTTGAGATACACTCTCCACCTACAAACGAAAAAGTAAATAAGTTCATAACTTCTCTTCGTCTGCCTCTTATGTTTCTGGCAGAGGTACGGTGAAACTGTCACATGTGCTCGATAAAGTAAATTGACGGTTATCACAACCGTCGTAACATTTAATGAAATAAAGTGCATAACTAATGCAACATTATCGTTGCTGAATGGCCTTGAACGCGGTACATTGCTGACATTTCAAAATGTATTATCAAAGGGTGATGCACGGATGACATGCTTACCTTATAGAAAAAAAATCCTCCAGTGACCTTTGTTGTGCATTCTACTCCTCTTCCTCCTCCTTCTCTAGCTTTTCTTTTCCTCATCATCAGTCAGATTTGGGGCATCAGTAACCTATAAAAGGAGTACAGATCAGTTAGTTAAACCCCATGTTGGATCAGGTCACGTGGGTGTGACTGAGATGAGTAGATGAGTTTCCCCTCAAAACCAGAACCAACAGGACTACGCAGCTTCTTCCCTTCAGCAGTCAGACTGCTGACAATGAACCCCACGCTGTCCCATACTGCCTAGTGTTGTCGTGTGCTGAAGCGCAATTATCCTTGCACATCACTGCTGTATACAGTACTGTATTCACTGTATTTGTTATTATCTGTGTATTTATTATTATTTATACATTTCACATCTATTTACCTTTTTTTTGTATCATTTATTTTGTACATACTTCTGATAATTGTAACTGACTGTTTTTCTGGTTAGACCCTCCTTAATTTCATTACACTGTGCTTGCATTTTGTAATGACAATAAAGTAATCTAATCTAATCTAAAAGTTCTCTCATATGGTTGAGTAAGCCTTACATAGCAGAGGTTTCTTGAGGGGCATTATTTCTTACGATATCTTACTGGTACCTAACTCTAAACACTGACCATTTTTCTGAATGTTCTATTTAATACTCTCCATTTAGACTTGTATTTACAAAATATCTTGTCAGAAGAAATAATAATAAACCTTAATTTAACTTGTATTGTCATGGCTGGTGTGTGCAGATTATATGAACCAAGTATTTCAGATAGATTTCCAAAGTAAAATACTAGGCTTACTGGCAGATACATGAATCATGAAGGTTTCAAACAGGGAATAAACGCAAATAAATCCAACATGAGGCAACAATGTTCAGGTGACTAAAGAAGAAACAAGCAGGTAACACAATTCAGAAGCAATGTTAAAGGTTTGCAAATGGCAAGAAGCACATTCACACTGGCAAGGAGTGTTTGGGAATGGATTAGGGACATTGGAAACAGCTGAGAGAGTAGAGATGTGACTGCAGGGCTAACAAGGAGAGAGGTTACAGGTGTGTGGGTGGGAGAGGATGTCATGTGACCTGGACTTGATGGCATCCCTGGCCGTGTTCAGTTCAGCTGGTAGAGATGTTCACAGACATCTTCAACAGGTCCCTGCTGCAGTCTGTAGTCGCCACATGCTTCAAACACTCCACCATCGTTCCTGTCCCCAAAAAGACAACAATCCCCAGCCTCATTAACTACTGCCCAGTAGCACTCACCTCCATCATTATGAAGTGCTTTGAGCGGTTAGTCAAATCATTCATCACCTCCTCCCTCCCTGACTCTCTGGACCCCCTGCAGTTTGCCTGGGGGTCAGAGCAAACAGGTCCACAGACGACGCCACTGCCCTCTCACACCTGGACCAGAGGAACACATACGTGAGAATGCTGTTCATTGACTACAGTTCAGCCTTCAACACCATTGTGCCCTCCAAGCTAGTCATCAAGCTCAGAGACCTCGGGCTCAACAGCGCCCTCTGTGACTGGATCCTGAACTTCCTGACGGGCAGACCCAGACCCAGCAGTGCGGGTGGGAAACACCACATCCTGATCCTTAACACCGGAGCCCCTCAAGGCTGCATGCTCAGCCCTCTACTCCCTGTTCACTCACGACTGCGTGGCCACACACAGCTCCAACACCATCGTGAAGTTTGCTGACGATCACAGACGGCAACGAGACGGCGTACAGAGAGGAGGTTGAAAACCTGACATCTTGGTGCCAGGATAACAACCTCCATCTCAACGTCAGCAAAACCAAGGAGCTGATTGTGGATTACAGGAAGTAGCAGAGAGAGGGACACGCCCCCATCACCATCAATGGGACTACAGTGGAGAGAGTCAGCAGCTTCAGGTTCCTCTGGGTCCACATCCCTTAGGACCTGACATGGACTCTTCACACCACCACCATCACCAAAAAAGCTCAACAGCGGCTCTTCTTCCTCCGCAGGCTGAGGATGTTCAACATGGACTCCAGGGTACTCTACACTTCTACTGAGGTGCACCATAGAGAGGATCCTGACTGGCTGCATCACGGCCTGGTACGGCAGCTGCACCGCCCTCAACCGTAAAGCTTTAGAGAGGGTGGTGAAAACTGCACAGCACATCACCAGGACGGAGCTGCCATCCATGGAGGACCTTTACTCCCAGCGCCTCAGGAAGAAATCCTCCGGATTATAAAAGACCTCCATCACCCCAGCCACAAACTGTTCAGTCTGCTGCCGTCTGGCAGGCGCTACCGCAGCATTCGGACTAAAACCACCAGACCCAGGGACAGTTTCATCCCACAGGCAATAAGACTGTTAAACACCTGAACTTTGAAACAACATCCAACATATTCATCTTAAACATTATTTATCTATTTACCTATATATATTATTTCAATAACTTGCATATAGACTCTTATTGCACTATTTCACTTTTTTAAAACTATTTTTATTTTGTATTTACTATATTACTATTTACTTGCACAATATTTTTCTGTTTATCTGTGTTATTGTGTTGCACTGTTGGAGAAGCCTGTGACCTAAGATTTTCATCGGCATAACTACTCTGTAGCTGTGTTCGTATGACTAAATAAAGAACCTTGAACCTTGACATCTAGTGGAGGGTTTGAGAACTGCACCATGAAGAAGAAGACGACATACTTTCTTAATCCCTTAAAGCAGGGGTCCCCAAACTTTTTCCTGTGAGGGCCACATAACTTTTCCCTTCTCTGATGGGGGCCGGGTCAGTTTGTAACAGAAAAAGTGTGACGATCGCATGGGTGTCTAAACGTAAACATTTATTGTTTTCTAGAAAGCCACACATAACCAAATATTAATAACCCTTTCCGGGATCTTCACAGAAAAAAAGTCAGGAAATAAATAATAACACTATTAATGAAATAAATAACACTATTTATGAAATAAATAATAACCAAATAACCCTCTCTGGGTTCTTCACAGAAAAAAAGTCCATTGAAAATTACTGTAACTTTCTGTTGTGCCGTGCACAATCTTAACAGGTAAAAGTTTAGCTTAGTTGTCAGAGCAGAATCTCTCAAAAATAAACGTGGATTTACGTTAAAAAAAACAATTTTTTCGGGGTTCGGGTGTTTTGTTTGATTTTAAACAAACAAAGTCTTGGCTTTCAGAATATGAAACTTTTATTTCCAATTTATTTATTTGTCACTCGCAATCTGCTCTTCCGTAGCACCGCCCCCCCCTCACTCCGCTGAAATTATGAATGTAAGAGTATAGTAATCATAGATAACACTGCAGGGTCCGTTACAGTTTGTTTTCATCTGATTTCAATTAAACAAAGTCTTGGCTTTCAGAATATTAAACTTGTTTCGGCAAATTCAGATGATAAATACAACTTTGAAGCTTCGGCATAATTACAAGCGGAGAACGGCAGGCATAACAACAGCCGGTGTTTCTCGTGAGTGTTTTCCCCGGGAAACAAACACAATACACACAAACGCAAAATTACACAAGCACACACACTCACACACACACACACACACTCGCGAGCTTCCCCTCCAAACGAAAATATCTTCCCTCGGTAGTATTTTGATCATTTGCTCCGCTAATAATCAATCAGATCGATGGATTCCAGAGAAGAGGAAACTTTGAAGGCCTTTTTCTCAAAATGATGACTCGGTGACAGTCATTATATAATATATAATATTATATTTCGCTTAATATTTGAAGTACAAAAACAATCCTGATATCATTAGAAAGCTAGGAATATCCTCTTTCCAACAGTGTATACAACTCAAAAGGTGTCTTCGGGTCAATGCGACTGATTTCGATAGAGCAGGTCACAACATTTTGACAGGGGCTAGTCTAGGATTCGCGTGGCCAGACTAAATTTTTTTTTTTTAAATAAAAAAAAAAAAAAAAAAGAATAAAAAAAAAAAAATCATAATGCGTCTCTGGTATTGTTCAGGGGGCCGGGCCAAATGTGGAGGCGGGCCGTACCCGGCCGGGGGCCTTAGTTTGGGGACCACTGCCTTAAAGAGAGAAGCAAATAAAGAGCTAAGCATAATACATACATTTGCCCATACATTTCAATAGATAGAATAGACAGAATATCAGTTTTTTGAAAGTTGTCAAAGCCTATATATTTCTGCTTTACTAAAAGATTTACTTTAATTTGGTTTGTTTGGTTATGACCTATTTTTAACAGGTGGGAACTCTGTAGATTGGTTTCAAATCTTTGTTGGTGATCTATGAACCTGGGGAAATTGAAAATGGTTTGACAAGGGGAAACATTCACACAGTATGAACACCATAGGAGCACCTTTCTAACATTGACTTGCAGACCCTTTGACTCATGGCTTAAACATCCTTCTTTTTAGATTGTATTTCTAAAATGTCCTTTCATCCATTTCCATTCATCTGCATCAGTTATTAAAGAGTTATATGAATCTGGTAGATAAATAAAAAATAGCAGCCTGGAAATGCACTGTGTAGTCTGAAAGTAAATCATGTTTTTCATTTAACTCTACAGCTGCACTAAACAACATCACAATCTAATACAAGCTATTTCCAGTTCAAGGGAATGCACCTAATGGCTTTTACCACAGGATTACAGTTAACGCTGAAAGCACTGAAAGGGAAATTTTCTCAGCGATAAGTAGACACCTATAACCCAACATGTGGGCCCAGCCTTTCCGAGCTGTAATGAGTTTAAGTCCCGTACTGGCCGACTGCGCTGTCTCATTGTTTGATAGTGTTATCCACACTCACTTACCCATTCTCTTAGGCACTGCAGGGCCTCTGGGACTACACTCGTTTTTGTGAAGGTAAACTTCTGTTGTTGCAATGTTGAGGTAGAATGAAGGAGTCTGGAACCGTTGTTAGCCAAAAGCACTGAAGAGTTTATTGATCACAGTACATTAATTACATACGGCCGGGGAGATCATCTAAGTTTCACACATGCCCAGTGCTCCACCAGCGATCTCTGAACCAAAAGACACAAAACATCTAACCAACACGAGGAGAGGCGGGCTTCCAGAAAGCCCGCGTATAATCAATTAGCCGATGCAAGACTGCTTGTCTCAAAGAGATGCTGCTAGATCTCAAACCCCCCCCACGGATATCGGAGAAGCGTTTGACCTGTGACCTCAACCTACAGAGAAGTCTCTGACTGACTACAAGCAGATGTTTGCAGTATCACAGACTCTAAGGAACCATAAAAGACTCTATAAACAGATCAGATGAAAATATTCTCTTACAGTTTTGTGTGTTTACCAATTCTCACAACCTAGCCGGCACTCTTGGGGAGTCTCTTGGAAATTACTTTCTGGAAGATCCCTCAGACTATTTAGCTGATGGGTCATGATTGGAGGGCAGAACAAATCTATCAAGTACAACTTTCTACACATTATATGTATATGCAGTGAGACACATTTAAAAGTATATGGATAAAAGAGACAGTTAATATATTCCTGTAATTTCATGCTAGTAGGGCTACCAAGCTATCATCTCTTTTTTGTTCCAATGTTGTGTACATATTTGATTATTTTTATTAAACTTGGTGTCCTGTCATTCAATATGTTAGGCTCCTTGTTTTATATTCACTGTGCCTTTGCAACATTGTACAGTTCCCTAATGTGAGATGAAGGAAGGATTTCTGATGATAATGAATAACGTTAGCAATTGTACATGTAAGCATTCATTGGTTGTTTTTTTTGTCCACTTGGGGGCAGCAGAAGGCAAGATCTAAACCTATGATCTAAACACAGGACTGGTAAATAATCACCTTCAGAAATGAAATGGCTAACTTTTTACCAAACAGCTTGGATATCAAGCAGTTACAGAGCAACATTAGCATTTGTATACTGTACAGCTGTGTTTACTGCTACCTGAAGAATGTATCTTAGTACAATAGATTATCCCCTTCAGCAACTCCTCAAGGACATTTGGAGCTAGCTGCTAAATGAACAACATTAAACATTTTTTGCTATGTTTTGGTCTCTTCCAACTTCATAAGGAAATTATTGGCACTCTAGCTGCTTAATGCTCCACTATGATCACCAATTTAAGGCTAACTTTGTCTGACTTAGATGCTAGGTAGTGAACAGTGGGCCTATAACGGCCTTCTTGCTGTTCAAAAACCAAAATTAAAACCAAAATGATAAGCTTATGCTAACTTTGTAGATTTGAGCGGAACTGCAGTCTGGTGGTAGTCATTTTATGCAATGTTTATACCAAAGAAAATGGATAAGAGCAGCTATAATGTTAAATGTTGAGTTTATATTATATACGTTACGATCAACAAAACCACCAGACTCATAATAAGCACTGACACAATATCCTGCATTTGAAAGGAATTGAATATGTTCCTATATCCAAATGTAGACAATGGAATGGCCAACTTAATCTTCGGACTCCACCACATTTCTTCACATGAAATGCCAAACGTCTGTCTATTTGACCTATCTCCCCGCTCTGAAGAATACAATGACTGACTGACTGCAAGAGGCAAAAGGTAAAGAAAGAGTGTCAGGAGAAGGAGGGGTGGAGGTGGGTTAGGGGGGGGGGGGGGGGGGGGGGGGAGTCTGATAGAGTGAAAGGGCATTATTAGACTCATTCTGCATTTTTTGTGGGAAGCGACTCTTGGAAATTGGAATCGTGCGACCTGCCAGCGACCGATAGGAGCCCTTTCCGTGAAATAAATAAACCAAAAATAAATAGATGACCCAGGTTATTTTTAAATTAAAACAATCAATCAAAAGGAAGGAAAGGGGGAAAAAAAGGCAGGCAGAGTGTGCAGAGACTGGCCATTAAGACAGTGGTGGGGTTGTTATTGCCGCACCTGTGGAAGGGCATTGCTCAGGCGTGTGAGTAACGCTGAATATGAATGCAGTCAGACATACTGGACACACACACACACACACACACACACACACACACACACACACACACACACACACACACACACACACACACACACACACACACACACACACACACACACACACACACACACACACACACACACACACACACACACACACACACACACACACACACACACACACACACACACACACACACACACACACACACACACACACACACACACACACACACACACACACACACACACACACACACACACACACACACACACACACACACACACACACACACACACACACACACACACACACACACACACACACACACACACACACACACACACACACACACAGCTCTTTTAATCTCCATGCAGTCAATGTCTCCACTCACTGCGATATGTCAAGCTGAAGACATACATTTAATTATGCGCAATAGCTCATCGCAGGCTTTATTTTTCTTATCCATATCTTAGGAGAATTCTCACCATATGTTGCCATTTTTTAATAAGCAAAACAATGAGGTAAGAATTTACGTTTAAATACGGTTTACTGGAATACCTTTAAGCTTCACTCTGTGGGATCAATGCTCCCAGATAAAGCAGTAATGGAGTCCCATGTGTGACCTTATCACCCTGTCACACATTCGCCATAACAAGGCGGTTGATGTTATTGTAAACAACTGATATTGTTAGTCCCCTCAGCCTTCTGTCCTCTCCACACAGCGAAGGCCTAATTAAAGATGGATTTAGATGCTGGCATTTGGGTTTGTGTGGGCTGAATGATGCTTTCTGGTAAATGACCACATTAACGTGATGATTCCTCTCAGTGTCTTACCCCCTCCTTCCTCTTCCTCTGCCCTCTTTCCATTTCCCACCATGACTGTGATACAGCCAGTGATCCATGCAGATGTGAGCCCCCCCCCCCCTCCACGCTGAGGCCTGTCTAATTGTTATCATATTTTGTCTTCTGCGGCCTGTTATTTTAGCCATCGGTTAGGGATGCATATAAATACCCACTGACGTTTATTGAATGTCAAAGGCCACTGGGCGGCTGATTGATTTTGACCCCTTTTCCCGTGATGTCAGAATGTGATTTGTTGCCACATCATGGCAATCTTAAAAAGCTATTTTCCCCGCCAGTGGAAATACTAACTATCACTCTGGGAGGAAAGCGAGACTCATATAACTCCAGATTAAGATTAATGGGCATTTTAGGAAGCCTGCCAGAAACTATGAAGATCTTTTTTTAAAAATACATTTAAAATAGAAAAGGGAATGTCACAGACGGCAATAATTAATAGAATTTGGGTAAAACTTTTCAAAGGTGTGTGTTCGAGCATGTAATGATGCAGAGCTGGAGCTTGCAGCACAGAAAATAATAGTCCTTCGGATTAATATCCAGAGTTGTGCAGACTTTTTCATATGCTTTCCTCGTTATCATTAGAATATTTAATAAAGTGAATATCAATATGGCTGGCAATTACATTTTATCATCCACCTTCGAAACCTCTCCGAAGAAGTCTATACAAATGAATCATAAATAACCGTGTTACATAATTGGTCTATATTGAGGAAAGTTAACTTTCATTTCAGACTTTGATTTTTCTGTGTAGGTGTAAAGTTTTCTACATAACTTCACACATCTAAGATTTATTATAAGTTCTAAAACAAAGCATTCAACTCGCTTTTTAAAAATAATTAAAATGACAATTTCTTTTCAGTTTAGTAAATCAGGGGGAAATGAGAAACTGCTGCATCTTACTTGCTAATATCCATTAATGCAACACAACTAAGTTATTTCAAGGCCAGAAAATACAAATCGGAATCTACAAATGAGCCCCTTTAATAACTTATCCCCAAGTATATAACGCTCAGTTTAAGAAGTTTTATCCATAGCTATTTACAACGGAAATAAATAATGACCTTGCCCTGTGCGATGCAACAATGTATATTGTATTGAACTTTAAAAAATGATTTAATTAACTTCAGGTCATACAATTCAATAGTGTGCACAAACAAAGAAATTGTGGCCTTGTTATACTTTTTTTGTTTTTGTTGGCCACACAAGGGCTGAAAATGATTTGTTGTGTACCAAATGGAAACTTTCCTAACAAACTTTTAACTGAAAATAAAAAACCTAAATCAAATCAGATGTAGGCGAGACATGCCTTTTCCTAACCAACCACAGAAAAAAGCTTCAGTTAAGGACACATAGACCCAGAAGTGTTTATCAAGTATGACTCAACTATTGTCAAGAGCAAGGAGATAGAGAAAATAATACTATTTTTAAAAAGGTCAGAAGTTTTTTCAGAAAAAGACATCTGCTTTATAATGACTGATGGATACAACTGCAGACAAGACCATTAGGACTTTGGACAGCTTTGCTTCTTGTTTCCTTTGAGCTTCATGCCTTTGGAAATATCATTAAGGCCAATCAATTGTGCAGCACGGTGGCGAAACACAAGACACCACAAACTCAGGCAAGCTATTACCTGCTCATCCACCCACGTCGTCTGTCTCATCACTTCTTCCTGCGGATGGCGATATAAGAGGAAGAGCAAAATGACATTTGAGAACACACATTAATGAGTGTCGAAAGAAATGAAGACACGCGACAGAGGTCAAGCATGTAATGAGTGTCCTTAAATTCAGTGGCGTGTGTGGGCGGTGCAAGTAGCCTTCAAACTTTATTTACCATGTGTCAACATTTTCAGTGGGCATTATTGTCAGGAAATGTCAGCTGTTAGTGTTTTTGGTTCAGCTATTTCGCTATATAACCATTAAATCAGTCATGGGCTGTCGGCTGGACCTAAACAGCCTATTTGTTTGTTTGCATGCTATGATGGATACATTATTCACACTAAACTGATATACTTTACACTGCATTCATTGGGGATGCTGCTTAAATAGTTTCTAGACACTTGTTTCAAGCATGTACATGCCAGATACGTATTTGAAAATAACATTAAAAGAGTCAGCTGGCGTCGCTGTGCTCTGCTAGTTATTAATGTTGCTCAAACAGAAAGCTGACTCCTACCCTTAACAGTTGGGAGATGAAACATTATTCGACATTACATTAATATGAAACTGTTGGCAGGAATGTATTGTGTGTATAATTGCGTTAACCCTTGTGCCTCGCTAGGGATCATTTGGGATTGAGGTTTTTTCAAACATTTTGTCTGAGTTAATGCAAATGGTTAAAACATTGGCAAGCGTGAGAGTCTTTAATAAACTGCCAAGACCCCAAAGGACCAACATGTCCCTATTCAAACACACGGTTTGATCCCACAAACATTACTGTATATTATCAAACAATCTATTATATCAGGCCTTCAATCTACAGCCTTTCCTTCCACCAGATCTGGCCTATAGGGCAAATCTGAGAATACAATCATGCTATTCCCCCTCAAGGCTTATTATAGCTGCTGCATTTAGTATAGATCACTTTATTTGTATGTTTATCCAGATAAAAACAGTGGGGTTATGTAACCAAAGGGGCGTTTTAAATTATAACATTGTGAATACAAATACATATTTAGTAGTTAGGATCAGCACTGATGTTGGTTAAAAAAGGAATTTAGTGAAAGCAGTCTTTGGAAATGGACCTTTTTGTCCTCATTTTACATTGGAAACAAATACAGAAATTATTTAAGAATTAAAGAAATTAAAGTTAGGAGACCCAAAACCTTTTTTCCCCCCATAGATTGCCTCCTTGTATGTCTAAAGGACACATTGTCATTTATCCGTTGAATCTGACTATCTACAGACTGCCATTCAAGTGTTGTGGGTTCAAAGAAACCAGAAGGGATTTTGAAGGTAACTCTTGTTTGTCCGTTTCCTGTGTTCTATCAGAAAAGTCGCAGCGTGCTCAGTTAGCAGTAGTAAAAAAGACAGCCAGTAATATTGAGATTGTATCATTCGTCTCCAGCACTGAGTATGAATCATTGTTTCCTCAGATAGTCAGCTCCAGCAGAGAACATTGCTTTCATCGCTCCAGAAAAGTGGGCCCAGCCTCCACCTGTACCCAATCCCAGAGCCTTCTCTGGGGTGCACAGTCTGCTCCCTCTTCCAACTGTAATAAGACGGAAACTCTCACACTCTGTAGAGCAGGATGAAAATAGACACATGCTAGACAGGAACACTTTAATCTTTTCCCTCTCTCCTTCTGTCACTGTCACACAGCTGCACAATATCTTGGGGTATAGGAGTATGGGATTTGAAAACCTATATCTGCTCTGCGAGACAGAACTGGATCCCTGCTCCTCTTTTGTGTTTCGCTGCAGTCATACATTTTGCATGTGGGAGCGCCGCTTACTGACTCCTAACAGGCGGGGGCTGCTATTAAACAGAACCACATCTCCTCAGGCCGCTCGGGAGAGAGGCCTTTCTGTAGGAGGAGAGGGACCACGTGCTATCTGTTCAGCACAGTGCCGCTGGAGGTGCAAGCCAAAGCCTGGTTTGGTATTCAAAGCAGAAGGCCTTAATGCATTGATCCATGAAGGGACGGGCAGCACAGACAGTCGCACATGACTATAAATCCACAACCAGCGAGCTATTAGGTGGTAATAGCAATGACCGGAGAGGTGCATACATCTACATGCAAACAACGTCCGGACAGGGTGTGTGTGTTTGTATTCTGAGCGTTAAACACGGGTACAAACACAAGAGCAAGCTGCATGCACACACATGTGTTACTGCTCACTGCACAGATTAGAGCACTCTGTAGGCATTCAAAATTGAACTTAAGGACAAAAGTATTAGTTTTAATTGACTTAAAGTAACAAGAGGAAAATTATTCATGATGTTATATGGCTCATTTTAGATGTATATAATTGTGTTATTTCATTGATGCATATCTAATGCACTGCTGGGTAGCGTAATAGATTTCTTAGTAGATTTGTAAAAAATAACGTTGATCTACAAAATAATTAACCCTGTAAAGTAAATGTAGTTGAGTAAAAAGTACATTTGCCTACAACATGTAGTAATGTGAAAGTATAAAGTAGCATAATGTGAAAATACTCGCGTAAATAACCAAAAAGTACTTATTTACATTCCACCACTGCTGAACACACACAATCAAAGGGTTAAGGGGGTCTCTTGGTTTACTGGTGGGCTCTCATTTGTGCCGCTGTAAATTCAATACTTTGTTGTGTGTGAATGTTTTATAGATTCATGAGAAAACTCTGCCTGTTCCAACTGCCCCCCCCCCCCCCAACTATCTCTCTCTTCTATCTCACACACACTGGGCATAATCACAGCCCTTCTTCTTCTCTCCCTCTAACACGTGTGTGCACACGCCAAGAGAGGGCGAGCGAGAGAAAAAGGTCATCATATTCTGTGTGATCCTGCCTTCCAATCTTTGCCCTGCCCACCTGCAGCCTCCCACGGGATCAGGGGAAATAAATGACAGCCCTTTCCTTCGTAATGGTTTACACATGATCGAAGGCGATGTCAACCCTTCAGCCGGAGAGGGGAAAGTTTGGCGGTCCATGGATTAGTGTGCCAGGCTTGGCGTCTTAGTTTATGAGCGGCTAGGAAAAATGCCCCATTTTTTGGCCACAAATTACCTCCGGGCTCCCCTTCTCCTCCCACCCATGCCGGCCTGGCTGGATTTATGGCACCCGGCTAACACCTGACACCGAGAATTTACTTTGGAGGGCTCAGTTTCTCTCCCTGGCTGAGGAAAGGTTTGAGTATAACTGCATGTGTGGAGGAAGACACACAGTTCACAGAAAACAGATTTTATATGTGCTTCGATAGTAACTATATGTACACTGTCGGATATAAAGCAATCAAAGCATGCTGTTTGTATTTAAAGCCATTTGTCAAACACACTTTACAGAGCACACAGAAGGAATGAAGGTGGAGGCAATAAAGCAGAAGCCTTAATGTATTATGTTCATTTTCGCTGTTTTCTATTCTATAAATAAGTATAACTCATGTGTGAAATGTCCTTGATAGTTATCATATTAAGTCAACTGTATCCTGTTTTTTTAAAGCAAGATCTAAAAGTCTTGGCATTTAAGTTTTTATCTTGATCAACAAAATAAATATGCTTGTATCGTTTTAGAACAATTTGAACATTTTAGTAAATCTATTTCAGCCAAAATCTGATATATATTATATTAGCCAAACTTGTATTTGATGTTATCATTATGTGATGATAAACATGTTGAATAATTAAGTGTGTAGTGCTCATTAGTGATGCCTTGTTAAGGTCGTTAGCACCCGTTGTTGCATTGCGATGCATTTCATTATCAATCAATCAATGTTTATTTATATAGCCCAATATCACAAATGTTACATTTGTCTCAGTGGACTTTACAGTTTGTACAAAATATCAGTATGACAATACGACACCCTCTGTCCTTAGACCCTCACATCGTACAAGGAAAAACTTCCGGAGAAAACCCACAGTTTAAAGGGAACATGGGAGAAACCTCAGGGAGAGCAACAGAGGAGGGATCCCTCTCCCAGGACGGACAGACGTGCAATAGATGCCGTGTGTAAATTATCAGGTGTAAATCAGGTTAAAAATGCAAATCACAATGGCACATTCTGAAATTGTTTCTCCTACCTTCAACACTATTTCCTACATGTTAAAACACACAAGTTAATACATGACTTACAAATAGTATTTTGCAGCTCAACAGGGGGCTTGTATATGATAAACGCTGCAGGCAATTTGCAACGACCTGACAAGCATTTAATGCATTTCAGGAGCAAGCAGACATGTTTGAAGTCTCACACACACGGAAATGCCATGAAGAGAGGTGACGATCCCACAGGTGTCAGAGTGCTATCTCCTCGCTGTCAGCAGACAGGCTCTGCTCCATTGCGTTTTGTCACGCACACTGACCCTCTTTGTCTCCCCCTAAGCCTCACACTCAGCTCTCCTCTGGACACTAAAAGGCTGTTCGTCTCATCCCTCCTTCTGTCAGACACACTAAAACGATGCTACATGTTTTAGGCTTCTGATAGTATGGCATGTGGGGTAGTTGAAAGCGATTTATTGTTTTCTTTAAGATCTAGATTGGAGGACTTTTACATAAAATAGAACCCAGTTCCATTCAAGCCCTCGCTGAATGTGTTACCAACATTTTGAGTGCACCTTTCGCCGCATAGGAAGCTCTCTGTATTTCAAAGTATTTTAATGGCGTTCTAGCAAATGTCCCACTCTACCACACCGATGTGTTTTACGTCAACTTGCCAGAGCTAAAGGGGGGAGAAAGTGGGGAGAGACTATAGCAATCAAGCAGAATCTGGGAGTTAGGTAAAAGCGAAGGTGCACAATCTTTAAAAGCTTCCTAGAAAACACTATGCAGTTGATGCTCCAGATAGAAAAGTAGCCTTAGGCAAAAAAAGGAGATATCATATCGTCATAAGCACGTGTCGATACCGCTATGTACTTACTGTCCTTGCCAGAGGGGGGAGACACATTTCTGCACTCCAGCTAAAAGCATATGTAATATTAGAGGAAACTATCATCCATGCTGAGGTTAGGGACGGGGCTGACAAATGGATAAACGTACTAATGAAAAGGGAAAAGAAGAAGGTGCCCCGTCTTCATTGCTCCCAGTATGTTTATGAAAACTCTTCCCTCACTCTACGATCGCACAGGGAGAAGCCTCCGACACAGCGGTGGCTTTCTCTTTCTTTCAGCCCCCCAAACGATGCTACCTTCAATCAAACGACACAAAAGCACACAGTCAAAAGGATAAAGTCAGAGATGGAAATCCATTCTTCATTCACAGCCTGTAGACAGGGGAGCTGCTCGAGGATTCTCTGCAGACGCCGTGTGAGTATCGCTCCATTTTCCCATCCATAATCCTCATCTTTCTATTAGGAGTCTAACAATTTATTAAGATTAGATGAAACTTTAATGACTCCTGTCGAAAAATGGGTCGATGCCGCAGCAAAAGGGATAAAATAAAGTGACTAGGGAACACCCTGATAAAGGATCGTATTAAAATTAATCTAACAAATAGAACATTTAACTTTGGGAACAATGTTGATGTATGATTCTGAATAAAAAAAGACCTTGCAATTCAGTTTCTAGATATATACCTTTATTTTCAGGTCACCATGGTAAAACCCGTATCAATGCTTTCAGAGTGTCTCAGGAGAAATGTAATGAATCGCCTGTTTTTCAAGAACAGCTTTTAATTTGAGCTGAGCAGTAATCAATCTCATTCGATTTAGCACCGTGCATTTCATATTCACACTGCATTAATAATAATATGTGTTAATGACAGTGTCTTTTCAAAGTTCTATGGAAACACAGGAAAAGAAAACCTAAGATTTCGAGATGTAATTGCACAAAATGTCGATTTGTTTACTCATGCATTTGAATCTGCTAATGATAAAGAATTAAATAAGATCTATAGCGAAATACAAATATTTTAAAAATGAAAATTTTCGCGAAATTTTGAATTTTTTGGGCAAATTTTACGAAATGTTTACAGAATTTTTTAATTGTAAAATATGACCAGGTTCTGTGCAAGGATTACAGAGCATGTGTATGAGGGATTGCTTTCAGACAGCTGTTATTATGGTAATAGCCAAGAGGGTAGCTAGCAGCTAACAATCAAAACAGTGGTGGGTGGGCGTTACACTTCCGATACCACGTTGTCAACACTAACAGCTGTACAACATCACAGCTATGTAAACAAAGTATAGAGAAGAATAACAACACAGAGAAAGTGTGACTGAATTATCTGCTTAGGTAACCAAAACACTACTATATGTTAACAAAGCAAGTACGTCTTTGCTGCTTTAGTAATCTTCTGGATAGTATATACCTTTAATGATCTATATTGAGATGAAAAAAGAGAAATGCCTAGCCATAAGGTAGGCTTCATCTGTCTTTTATATCTATCAATCTGCACCCATCTGTCCCGCAGCACCCTCCAGACCTCCTCAGTGCCTGCTCATCCCTATCACACAGCTCCATCAGATGCAGACCGGCGCTCCAGCGAGAAGCCATGCAACCATCCAAGTGAACATAATCAATTCCTCCTTCGATGGAGCACAATGCGAGCGTTACGGCCCCTCACCCTGCCATCCATCCGGCCCCCCCCTCACCCCGGCAGCAGCAGGCTGTGCCACACAGATGGGCCTCTGCTCTGCCATGAAATGAGCTCCGTTTGTGCGCTGTACATATTGTGTATGTCTTTTTGACACACACCAGGTGAATGTGATATATTCAGGTGGGGATACAGATGAGTCCTCAGGAGACAAACTGGTGTGGTTTCGCCTTCCTGTCCGTCAAACTGAGGTGGTTCTGCTGTCTGCTCGTGTCAATCACTTACATGGCCACCAAAGGATAACAAGAATAATACTGATGCTTTTTCAAGTTGTCGTGGTTTCCAGTTTGTCTCCACTCAGTCAGCACAGATAAATGAGGCTTTGTTTTTATTTTTCTTCAGAAGAAACTGCTTGATGCTATTTCTTGCTGCTACTACCAAGGCTTTTACATTTCCTGAGCTGGATAATCTATCACAGAACATTTGCCTTTATTCAAACGTCCCTTTTATTTTTGATCTCATTGTGACCAAATTGATTGTTTTCATATCAGAGACTGCACATTGGACCTAATGTTATTTTAGGCTCACTGACTGAAAGTGAAAAAGCTGAAAATGTTCTTGTCACGATGTACAGTACTTTACAAAGTAGGATAATTATGTCTTTCCACATTTACTGACATGAGTTTTTAGAAAAGCGCTATACAAGTCTCATGTATTATTATTATTATTTGGGGATTTTATTATTTTGTAGTTGCTGTCAATCTTCTACACCAGGGGTTTTCAAAGTGTGGGAAGGTGAGCCTCCCCTCAGAGAACATAAGAACAGCCCCCCCTCCCAATTATTATTGCTATTATTATTATTATTATTATTATTATTATTATTATTATTATTATTATTATCATCATTGTTGTTGCTATAATGCAGGGGTATTATTATCCAGTGGAATTCCCTTACCTACTGGCCTAGTTAAATCAAAAGTGGTTACTTTTTTTGGCTGGGCAGTGAAGTTTTACTACCGTCTTATTTGACTTTCTCAGGACTTCAAACTTTTTTTTGGGGAATTTTTTAATTGAGCAGAGCATCAAGTTGCCTATAACAGCTGAATGTGGCGATTACCATCTTGTTCAGCATAACGCCTCACAAACTGATTAAGATCTACGCTTCCCAAACAGTGTTGAGAAAAAGCAAAAAAATGCAAAATACGTAGATTTGGTAAAAGAAAGTATTGATTAAAGTTGAAAAAATCCAACAAAGGATCACAAAGACATTTTTTCCCTGAGCCATACTATGAATAAGGATTCAAACACTATCACGCTCCTGTCCACTCGTGGCACTGCAGTGCTGACACATCTGAGTCCTGTCACAAACACAGCAGATATCTCCCTGCTCATAAATCAGCGGTGTACTGTACGTTAACTTCCACAACCTCACACTCTGCAGTCCCCGAAGGAGGGACCTCTGTCACAATTTTCTGAGGAGTGCGGTGTGCTGTGTAGTTATTTCTCTGCCCAGAAACTGATACATATAATTATGGCAGCGAAACGCAGGGGGAAATGGTGGGGTAGGTGACACGTCGATGTTTACTCTGTACAGCTGCTGTCAGAGAGCAGGGACACAAGGCGTGGTGTAAATAAACACGGTGAGCAGTAGTCGCACCTTTTGAGGTCAAAGGAGAGGAAAGTAAATCTTACGTACGAAGAGACACAAAGAAAAAGGGGAAGGAAATAAATGCAAGGAGGTCCAGAGTTACTTTTCCACCAGAAATATTTGGAGAACTGGTAAATAAATACTTTCATATTACCCAAGCTTGTGATAAAATGATAACAAAATTAAATATATTGCTTCACTATAATTCATAAGCATTTCAATAAGAAAACTTCTAGTGTTTGTAAGAAAACTTTGCTTTTCTGCTGGGAACATTGTTATTCAAGTTTCAGTTAATACAAGCTAAACACAACTAAACACTAAGAGTTGGCTTGAGAAAACAACTTATTTGTGTTAGAGACATTTAAATGACGAACTGTCTGACTGTAACTCTTACACTACACTTGCGCTAGCCCATGCTCTCATTTCACTACCACATAAAAAATTCAAGACCCTGTTAAATCCAAGCATTGTTAAATATAGCAAGGGCTCCCAGACATAGGACTTCAGTGCTGCTGTTATCACAGAAGGCATTACACAGGCTTACAGCAACATATGATCTGACCTCATTGTTCCTGTGTGTCCTCGTGTGCCCTCAGATTGCAGGCTGCTGGTTGACTGACATGAGAGGAAGTCAGCAGGCGGCAGAGTGTGCTCCATCTCTGGAATCGACTCTCCCCGTGTGATTAGGGAAGCAAATTCTGCGGAAGCCCTAAAATCCACTTCCTGGCAGGGGAGTTTTACAGTTCCTTCTTCTACCTCAGCATTAATACAGAAAGCCACTGTTGGGAGCCCAGTTAGGGCTGCCTCCTGGTTACTGCTATATGTGTCTGCGTGCATGTGGCTGCATTTGTTATGAGTACGTGTGGGGCTCTGCTCATCTTTTTCAGACCTGGTATAATGGTACTGGCAGTGAATACAAATTGTCAAGGTGCTGAATCCACAGCTGTCATATCTCGTTGTCATGACATGTTTATCTAGCTACGGTTACTGCTGGGGTTACATTGGGATTTCTGAGGAGGGGGATAGTTCAATGAGCATAGAGGTTGTTCCAGCAAAACACACCTTTCACAGATAGAGACTATTATTTTCAGTAGAAGGTACTTCCGGTAAAAACTGGACTCTATGAGCAAGGTTTTTTAAAAAGGAATAATGCCAAGAGATTTATTTGTATTTGTTGTATGCTGCTCAACAATCTAAGGGTAACGTATAGGCCCAGTAAATAGTGTTTTTATTATTACATTTACATTACATGTCACTTGTTAGACGCTTTTATCCAAAGCGACTTACATACTCAATACTGTGGGCAATCCCCACAGGAGCACTTTGGGGTGAAGTGTCTTACCCAGGGACACAACGACATGCTGACTGCAGTGGGGTTTGAACCTGTGACCCCCTGATCCCAACACCAACGCACAACCCACTGCACCACACGCCTGCCATTATAGGAAATATTACATTTTCTCCCTTTTTATTTGCTTTAAATGATCAGATAAGTTCCACGCTGCAAACACAGCAGCACAACTGAAAACTCCCACCTTACACTGCGGAAGAAAATATTGAGATTTTCCAGAAAAAAACAATATTTTGACTTTTCAAACACAAAGATATCCTGACAGCTCATCCTAAGCATGGATGTTTTTTCCCTTTATAACTTAATTGTACAAACATGGAGTCTCTGAGCAACAGCTTACCACTGTGATTTGTCAAAGCAGTTGCATTCCAATCAATAAGACTATCTCAAGATCACAATATCAGATTAGAAGATTTGAATAATTAATCAAGTTGCTGTGCCGCATGCAGACATTACGCACAACCCTTCTTTCAATTTGGAGACACAAGAATCGATCCTGCCACAGCTATTTAATAAAGTTAACGGATAGAAGACATTTGATCGGTCGGTGTGAAAAAGTGTTGAACAGAACTCTAAAGGCCGGACGATTAGAAACAAGTATTTTCTATGTCCATGGTGCATTGTTAAACTGCTAAAAGTAAACACTGGCACAAGGTGTTGGTATAAATGTAGAGATGGTTTATGTTGCTTGGCAGTTGGAAACTCCTGCTTTCTGGCTTCAGCAGACACCCTGAGAAACAGTGGCAAAGAAGCTAAAGGTAGGAATTAAGGAAACAATGGGAAAAGTTGGGTTCAGCCGAGTTAATGCACACTTGGTGTCACCGGAACAGAAAGCTCTAAGCAGGACTTATTCTGCCACACAAAAGGTCTGCGTCTTCCCATTGTGCTTTAAGACAGCTGCTTATTCCGTCTTAGCTTTCCGACAGTTCTTTCACAACAACTCCCTGAAAGAATGTAGACCCGAGATATGTGACATTTTCAACGTTTTTACTGCATAATTACTTTCAGTTCAGTGCTCAAAGCAGCTGCTGCATCTATGAGACTCATTTTTATCTTTGGTTGCGTGCATTCTGAAGTCCTGATGTTGTATCCATATCCAAAAGCGCCGTGTTTAGCTGCTCACAGGGAGATAAATACCTGCCAGCTCCACTGTGATTTGTCAAAGCAATTTATGTTTTGGTGGGAGTCTATTCCTCGTCTCAAACAAGCCAAACTATAAGCCAAAGATTTTAAATAGATTCTGTCAAAGAAGAACACAAAATAGGTTAAAGAATGCTAATTCTCTTAGCATTTCCCAACACATTTGAAAGCTCAAGTTATAAAAATGCACATCTTTTTAGAATATACTTTGGGTTGTCTTTGATTTGGCCATAAAAGTTCAGTTGAAAGTGTGATAAAGAAGAATGGTTTGGACCGTTGGATTCATTCCTGTCTGCCCTTGTGAGCTAAAGGTAAGTATTAAAGATAAGTGGCTTAGCCTGATTACCGTTTAATAACTAAGAGGTGTCATAATTACATTTCCATCAATCACGCTACCCCGCCTCTAACAAATGTCTGAATCATCTGAATCATTATGCAAATGAATAAGTAATATCTCTGAATAAATTGGTCTATTACCCCGAGGTACACGCTCTATCTGCAGCTCAGTGTGTGTCTTTAAAACACGCCCATGTTAGCTGATGTGATTTAATTGCGGTGTGGACGTTTTTTCCACTACATTTGAAGCTTTTTGCGCCACTGAACTGAGAAAGTCAAACACGAGCGAAAAAACATGCAGGCGAAATAAATGGTCCTCTGCAACCTTTTGGTTATCAAAAAAAGAAGAAGTGGAAAACTGCAGTCATTACAGCTGAAAAGTTAGAACACTGTTATTAGAGCTGAGAAACTTTTGACGGCTGAAGCTTCAGGAGCATGAAAAATAGGGCACGAAAACATCAATATGAGATATGAGCGATGGTGGGTGCTCCCTCCCTTTAAAATGCTGGTGGCGGGAGCCACTCAATATTCATCGATTAGAGACGCTGCGTCGGCGGGAGAGAGAGCTGACGCGTCGTGGGAATGCTCCTCATCGAGTTCCTCTTGTTTTTCTAACCCCACAAATGAGTTATTTTGTCTACAAGGCAATGTGTTTCAGAGATAAAACAGCCTGTGGGTTATCCAGATCCCGGCAGCGCCTTTTGCCTTTGCTTCTTGTTTTGATTTAGTCTCTTATGCATGGGGTGTAAATTGAGGTAGTAAGCCTAACCCCGATTGGTTCCGCTCTTAAGCCTGGTAAAAAGCAAGTGTTCAAAGACAAAGAGTAGAGGTGGATGTTTGAGCTGTTTCCCACATTCTCAATAACTTCTATTCGCTAAGGCAGGTGAAGGTGCCGCCGCATCTCACTGTCTGTACTGTCTTTATCTCCATTTCAAGGGCCTCTGTCGTACACTCTTATGCTAATATAAAGCAGCCATATTCAAACCCCCTCATATCAGAAATCTACATACGACACAGCACGTAGCCTCTGCAAGAGAGATGGAATTTAACTTTGTCTTCCTTTGATTATTGCTGGATGTTAGCTCTCTATCTGTGGCCACCAGCTCAGCTCCTCAGCTGCTCCTCTACATAAAAGGCACACAAACACACACAATACAAGTAGTGGAAAGAACAAAAAGTGTGTAGGAATGTGCAAAAAACACACACTGCGCTTAGCTGTCTGTCTTTCACTTATTTTGTCTTACTGCGTTTCAAAGTAAAGAATCTCAGCTTTCACATAAAAGGCAGAACTTTCACACCTTCCACCTGCTTCTTCCCTCTCTGCTGCTCACTCACTCGGCATTATCTCTCTTGATTGCGCTCGTGCCATCTGCTACATTAATTGATCAAAAAGGCTCTGAATGTTCCTCGATGTTTGCTTGATTGAATTTGGGACAGCCGGAGCCTTTTTTGTTCAACTTCCCGAGCGCTTCGAACACTTACCCCTCTTCCCTCTGCTGTTTTCATTGTCACTCTCTTTTATATTGCTCTACATTTTAACACCTACACACTTTGTAATATCTTAGATAGCATATCACACAGGGGGGAAAACGACATTTATGTAGCGGGGAGAAATTGATTAGCTCAAAGCCAACCAAAAAGTGTGACGGTAGGGAAAGTTGAAGATCTTATAAAATAACTTTTTTAGTTTTCTTGAAAAAATAAGAGCCTTTAAGGGGTCGTGCCACATCACAGGCTTTATGGAGCATGCACTGGCTATTCTAAATGCCAATACAAATACCCTGAATCAAGCAAGAACCGGGACTCCCATGTGTTTTTGTATTGGCATGTGCATCTGAGCATTCACTACTTCCTTTTTTTTGCCATTTCAAATGTACCTGCATGTGTGTTGGTACTTTGTTAAACTGTTGTTGTTTCTGCCAGATAACCCCGCTGTGAGCTTCTGTGTAGCACGAGGCTCGGATATCAAACAGCAGCTTTGCATCTGTTGGACCTGAGAGCGGACACCATGCTAGGCTGCTTTACTGAGCTATAGGCGCACAGAGACAAACATACATAACAATTTACATTACCTCTTAGATGCAAAGTGGCTCTTCTGGGGGGTCGACCCTATGAACACTATGCCACCCCTGATGCTATTTAATGAGTTCATGTTGTTGGAATTTGAAATGTGTATGTTCATTCTCCTCTTCAAGAAATGTGATTAAATGCCAATCATTAATGCTATTTCTCCCCACCACATAGCATTTAAGCGTTTTCACTCCCACTACAGTAAGATTGAGTTTTTTTTTTAGGCCAAAGACAAGCTAATACAATATTTATATATCTATATAAATAAGGGGCCCTATTATGCTTTTTTCCTGTAGTGTGTTGTAGGGCTGTGCAATTAATCGTATTTTAATCGCGATTACGATTATGGCTTGCGACGATTATGAAAACAGCATAGGCCTAATTGACAAAATACGATTATTTTGCTGGGTGAGCTTTCGCCCCTCCCTAAAAGCCCACTCGGCCACGTGGGAGTGACATGTGTTGTGAGTGTTCAGCGCGAGCGAAGATGTCAGAAAAAGAGCAGCAACTCGTTAAAAAGAAGGGTCAAACTATTTCCACTATTTGCAAGTACTTTGGCTTTCAGGAGTCCGACGTGGAGCAAAATAAAGTACAGTGCAGGATTTGTTACCAGGTTGTGTTGTCACCACACGCTAACACAACCAATCTCTTTAATCATCTGAAATACAACCACAAAGTGCAATACGACCGGGCAGTAATACAACAAAAAGCAGATGCCCGCTCGACTTCATCCACCACATCATCACAGTCATCGATTCAGGACGCATTGTACAGAGCAACGGCCTACGCGACGAGCTCGCAGAGACACAGAGATATTACAGGTGCCATTACATTTCACATCGCTAAAGATATGTGCCCAGTTAGCACTGTTAGCAATCAGGGCTTTAAGCAACTTGTCAACACGTTGGACAAGCGTTACGTGATGCCGTCTCGGTATTATTTCAGCAGGTATGCGCTGCCTGCACTATATGACAAATGCCGTGGGGAAGTTGAGAGAGATGTGGCTTCAGCTGACTACTTTGCTACCACAACAGACCTATGGTCTAGCCCAGGGGTGCCCAACCAGTCGATCGCGAGATGTGTCTAAAAATAGAACAACAATATTCTGTTTTATGTCCTGTAACATAATCTTCCTGTGCCAGAATAATGCACTTGAACGCATCAAAGCTTTGTGATTGGCCGGCGTCACCCCATGTGTCGGGGCGTGGCTGAGGGTCTTCAGTACAGGTGGCAATATCGTCACCTGCCTGCGCTCATCTCTGAAACCAGACCATATAAACAGCCTGGTGTTTCTTGCAAAACATCTTTAAGAGATGACATGAGCAGTCCTACCAGCATTTGCCATGGTGGCCTAAACATTTTTATTTGGTCTTAAATTGTAGTTCAACATTTATTTCCTGTTACTTCTGGACCATGACGGTTGGCCAGCCTTCAACGTTTAACTGAGTGGAATATGTTGAATATGTTTTACCAAAATGTTGGCTATATGTTAAGGAGTTTTCAGTAGGTTGTGACAGTGCACTGCATCATATTTGATTTAATTTATTTTGGTCTAATTTATTTTTATTTATCATATTAATAATATATGTTTAGTATGGTTTTGGAAGTGCGCTCCAACATATTTGTTGATCTTGTTTATTGGTAAAAATAGTATTTGTTTTAAAGTTCAATAAATGGTCAATGAATAATCGTCAAAATAATCGTGATATCAATTATTGACCCAAATAATCGTGATTATGATTTTTGCCATAATTGCACAGCCCTGTGTTGTATAGGTTATTTTGCATGTAAATGGTCTGCAAAGGCTAAAATCCCAAAGTTACCTCCAGAGAGAGTTTGTCTCCCCTCGCCTCAAACATCTCCATTGGACTACTTTGTATACTTTCATAAAATAGTGACATCACTATGTAACACTTACGCTTCTATTAGCTAGCGCTCCAACACATTGTACGTGTTAGGACATCACTGAGCAGATGACCAATCACAACAGAGCCGGCCAGCTAACCAATCAGAGCAGACTGGGCTCTGGTTTCAGACAGAGGGTGAAAAGAGGTGTAGCAGCACAGGCAGAATGAGAAAAATAAAGTAATGACATTCTGTCAACGACACATTTTCTTTAACTACTTTATTAACTTTCTTTAAAACTTGCATGTTCCTACTTTTCACACAGGGCCGTCTAACATCATGGGGAAAACATATTCAAATGTTGATTTAGTTTGTTGTTTCCTTTCATGTCTAGCCAATAAAAGTGCCATGTTGTTGACAGAACAAAAGGAAAAATACGGGGCGTATCAAAGAAAGTCAAAACGTATGTAGTCATGTTGTCAATGTGCAAGAGACATTCATTTGCAGGAATGAAACAGCTTTGACATTGCGGCTGATGCGGGAAAAATATGGCCTTATCTTCATGAACATGCCAACTCGGCTCGACTATGATCAGGAGAAACAAGGAAGATTGGAGACGGTGAAGAGAAATAGTCCTGAAAGAAGCCTGCAGGTTTGCTAGCGATATTGATATAGCTACTGTGGAGAGAGCAAACACACACACACACACGCACAGGAGGCTTAGAGACTCAATGAAGGCTGTGCTAAAAAAAAAGAAGGAAGAGGCTAACTCTTAGACATCAATAAGAAGTGTGTCTTTGTGTACGTCTGCCCGCATGAAGAGAAGAAGAGACAGAGAGAGGAATGCAATCAGCGAGCGTATGAGCTTTCTCCAGAGTGAGGATTTGGGTCATTTGAAAGAATACGGCTGAATCAGCAACACTGCCGCCACCGCTGAACTTAATCTACTGAGCAGTCCTGCAGGCGGGAGACTGAGCGAGGAAGAGGAGGAAGGGGTGAGGATGTCGGGAGAGGAGAAGATGAAACAAAAGAAGGGGGGGGGGGAGATACAGCGAGAGATACAGGGCGAGATGGGAGCGGCCGGGGAGAAGAGAGATGGGGACAGACAGAGGAAGCGAAAAGCAGTGGGTGAGAGATTTATCAGAGGAGACGGCAGGAGCGTGAGGGGAGAGGGGAGAGGGGAAGGCAAAGGAGAGAGGATGTGAGGGGAAGAGATATCGGAGCCAAACAAGAGGGAGATAGAGAAAGCTCAACCACTGTCTGCCAGCTCTCATGGATTGTTCTCCCCCATCAGATTAACAAGAAAGGGGTTGAGAAGTCACCCCCCTCCCCCTTTCCTCTGCTTATTTTATTATCTTCTGACATTAACCCCATTTTATTCTGTCTCATTCGCTTGATCCCACCCAGCACTCGGTCTTTGATTTAACACACACAGAAACACTAATTGTTTTTAAAGTCTAGATCAACTCTGAATCACATCATTGCTCTTGAAGCATGTTGCACTTACAGCTCTGGTGCTGCTTTGCTATCAGGCAGAACCTAAAGCATCGTATAATGGGTTTTACGGGAAGAATGTTGGAAGTCACTGGATGAATCTTCTTGGAGACATATGGGACACTTCCCCTACAAAATGAACATTTTTAAAGCAATTACTCACCTTGTGATACTCGATTTCTTGAAGGTCGGTTTTCTCGTATGCACCAATGGTGAATGAAGGATCCAGAAACCTGATCAAAAGAAAATGTTAAAACAGATAAACAAAAAAAAAACAGGCATTTACAAAATGTCACATTCATCTCAGTTCTTCCCAAACATGCCTTTTTTGCCTAAACTCTTTACTGCTTATTAACCTTTTTGCAGTTGAGTGCAAAGTGCCACTGGATTCTTTGTTTATCCTGGAGGCATTAGAGAAAAAGAAAGTTCAAGAACTCAGGAACTCAAGGTGAGAATTGATCCTTTTGGGTCTAAAGTGTTTCTATAAAACTACCAACCTGCATGGCTTGTATTGACTTTTAGAGAAGTCACCTCTCTGTCAAAGTGAATCTTGTTTTTACATCGACCTTACACTAAGTCACAGAGAAGATTGCTGTCCCTCCAGGGTGAGTATGCTCAATATTAGTTGTGTAACATATTTCACGACCGACTGAAATGTTTGGGTTCCCTCTGATAGCAATCCAGGACCGAAAACATGTCCGGTGATACTTAATAGGAAGTAGCAAGTTAGTTAATGTACTTAAATATTATAATAAAACACAGAAAAACTAATAAGCCACTTAACATGATCAAGTTAAAACTCAGGGTCCAAACTGCTTACTGGTTTTTACAGTATATCTTATATTTGCTTTTCTACTCAAGTAACACCTTTTCTATCACCTCTTCTTCATCATTATAAATAGTCAAATCCCTGACTTTATTAGAAGTTGATCGACTTGTGGTAAACATAATCCAACAGATTTTCATGCATTCGAGTTTTAACCATTAGTGTCTCGATGTAAATGTTAAAGTGCAAAGTAATTCATTATTGACTTTTATCAACACACAGGAGCCTCCACAAATACAGTTGCAAGAAAAAGTATGTGAACCCTTTGGATTCTCCACACATAGCGTTGTGTGTTCCTTCCAAACAACTCAACTTTGGTTTCATCTGTCCACAGAATATGTTGCCAGTAGTGCTGTGGAACATCCAGGTGCTCTTTTGCAAACTTCAAACGTGTAGCAATGTTTTTTCTGGACAGCAGTGGCTTCCTCCGTGGTGTCCTCCGTGGTGTCCTCCCATGAACTCCATTCTTGTTCAGTGTTTAACGTATCGTAGATTCGTCAACAGAGATGTTAGCATGTGCCAGAGATTTCTTTAAGTCTCTAGCTGACACTCTAGGATTCTTCTTCACCTCATTGAGCATTCTGCGCTGTGCTCTTGCTGTCATCTTTACAGGACGGCCACTCCTAGGGAGAGTAGCAACAGTGCTGAACTTCCTCCATGTATAGACAATTTGTCTTACCGTGGACTGATGAACATCAAGGCTTTTAGAGATACTTTTCTAACCCTTTCCAGCTTTATGCAAGTCAACAATTCTTAATCGTAGGTCTTCTGAGAGCTCTTTTGTGCGAGGCATGGTTCACATCTGGCAATGCTTCTTAAGAATAGCTAATTCAAAACTGGTGTGTATTTTTTATAGGGCAGGGCAGCTTTAACCAACACCTCCAATCTCGTCTCATTGATGGACTCCAGGTTGGCTGACTCCTGACTCCAATTAGCTCTTGAAGAAGTCTTTAGGGTCTAAGGGTTCACTTTTTCCACCCTGCACTGTGAATGTTTACATGGTGTGTTCAATAAAAACATGAAAACATATAATTGTTTGTGTGGTATTAGTTTAAGCAGACTGTGTTTGTCTATTGTTGTGACTTAGATGAAGATCAGAACACATTTTATGACCAACTTATGCAGAAATCCAGGTCATTCCAAAGGGTTCACATACTTTTTCTTGCAACTGTACAGTCTTCATATATAGCTTTGGCTTTTACCCAACTGAGCCAAACACTGGACACTTGCCGGACGAAGCAATGTATGAATGTATCGACTAAATAAGAGAAAAACAGTTTCAAATCAAATTGAATGATGTTATTGAGAAGCAACAATCTAAAAATATTCAGCAGATATTTTACTTAATTTACCCTTTATCAAATCATGGTTTGCTTAAAAAGTCCCTATTTTGCATTTAATAGAATCAAAATGTTAGTGTGTTGAAGTTTTAAATCTGTGAAAAACAACAGTTAATAAAATAAGTGCGTACTGACTTTTTGGCTCTGCACCCTATTAAAGAATAGCTCCAATTAATTTGTAAAAAGCAAGGTTGCTATATTCCTGAATAGAGCCCGACATGACAACAGCACGAATCAGGGCCAGATCCAATCATACCTGTTCAGCTGGAAAAAACAACAACTTCACAAATAAGTATTCTATTCTGCTTTTCAACAAATTGGATGGAGATTTGCCATCTAGAACCCAGCTCATGAACACAACATCCCCCCCTCTCTCCCCCCCCCCACTCTCTGCCTTCAGGTCTGTCTCCTCACCACGAGATGGCAGGCGTGCTATGCGCCGCCACCAGAAGCCCCTCTCCCTCGGCTGAGCCTAATGGCATGTGGCGGCTGGTGCCTGTGAGTAATGCCGCAGGAAAATGCGTTCCATAACCTATTGTTCTTATTGGAAGAGAGGAGGAAGAGAGGAGAGGGACACAAACAAAACAAACAAGAGAGGAAGAAAAGGACAGAGAGAAAACGAGTGGCACCAGGCGAGCGCCGTGGGTGAGGCTTGTGCGGTCCTATCTTCTGACAGGAGGAGGGAGGGGGGGGGGGGGGTTACTGGGTGATACAGAGGCAGCAAATGGTCTGCTGATGTAGTTGGTGTATTCAACACTTGTGCAGACACACAGAGACACATATACTTTACTGCTTTAATGCTCCGATTTGCAGTATGGGGGGGGAACGTGATTCTAAAGGCTCACTGACTGAATGTGGACCTTCTTTCTTTGTGCTTTGTTTATACTAATGAAATGGTTACACTCGCCTCACAACACAAATCAATGCCCAGGTTGAGACTTCTCTCCGATCTTTAATGAGAACATTCGGAATCTTTCTTTAATTTGAAGGAAACTTAATATGCTGTGCAGCGCAGAACTGCCTCCCTAATTTTCCTAAATAAAAGAGACGTCTCCTGTGAAGCTAATGGGCTGCAATTAGCAATCGTTAATGACATAGAGACACAAATGTATTTTACAAATATTGGAGACTTAAAAGGAGCACAAATGAGGACAAGAGGGTAGACGCCTAAAAGTAAACAAAGCAGTATTTTCTGTAATTAGATTCCTGCTGATGATGAAATCCTCCCATCAGGATGTATTGGCCCGGGGTCTGCAGGGGGCGAGTTGATCAGTCAGCGTGAAGCCTGCGTACAGCTTCTCTGACTGCAGTCTGACACACAGCAGGGCTCGGTGTGTTTTTGAGGGTGTACTGTACACAGCGTGGGTTCAGTGCACTGCCCACTAAATCACTGTGCGAAAACAACAAGGAATGTATAGATCTTTCTTTTAGAAAAAGATAGCAAAGTTAGAGAGCCTGTGATTGAATCCAAATATATAACTTAATTAGTTAAGACTATTATCTTTGTTACTGAATCACTCTTTTCATCAATATTATCTCTAATTGTGTGTTTAGAGCAACATGTGTGGATTTAGTTTCCTTTGGATTATATTAAAATACATGCAATAATATAAACTAATGTGGTTATTATCTTGAACACAAATATAAGCAGCCATACCTACACATATATAACATATTAGTGATATTCTTCATATCAGAGAAGGGAGAGAAAGGGGTAATACTTTGTCAATGCCACACATAACGATGTAAAATACCCCCCACCTTTTCAAAATCTGCCTCATGCCCCCCTCTGTGCCTCACACTTCCTCTTCTCCCTTTACTTTCCCTTTTTTATTCCCTAATGCCGGATTAGATGAAAATCCAAACACTTTTGTTTGCTTAAAAAGAGAAAAAGAGGGCAGGGGGTTCGGCTGGTGGTATGACTCATGAGCGAGGCTTGATTTTCAGATCGTTATATCCTCCTGAGAAGCTTCTGAGTACAGCTTGTAGAGCAGAGGAAAAAGGCAGGAAGCCATCTCGCTGGAGTTTACTTCCCCTCATCTCCCCACTGCTGGCTAGAGAGGGGTTCCCCATTAAAGTGCTTGTGACCTTTGCAATAGAGGGGCAGGGGTTTGATTGGACCTTTTTGTTAAATTGGGCTCACAACGAGCACAGGCACAGCGAGGGCCCATTTACTGGCCGCAGCCGCTGCATGTGAGCCAGAGAGCTGTGGCGCCCACACTGCTGGTGCTATGAAAAGACAGCTGCAGCATCGGGGTCTTTCTATTTTTACAGAGAGATACTGTACTTACTAAAACCCACTTTACTCTATAGAGCTGCAGTGACAGTTTGAATTCATATTTCTTTTAGGCATTAAGAATACAGGAAGCTGCATTTATAACTGTACTTGTGTGTTGGGTGAAGTAAAAATAATAGATTTGATAGAAATTGATTATGAAAAAAGACTACATACAGTCAGATATGGGTAATACGTGCTATGATTATAGATAGATAGATCGATAGATCTTTCATTTTGTCATTGAACAGGTACAACGAAATTACAATAAACTCAAGGTGCCAACACGCAACAACAAGACAATATAAAAACAACAAGACACCATAAAAACAATAAATGGGACTTAAATAGACATGATAGGGAATATGTACATAAATAAATAATAAATTAAATTGCACGATTCCCCTCGTATTGCACGGAAGGCTTATATAATTTAAATATTAGCAGCGTTTAGTGCACATATGGCCCTGGGGAAAAAACTGAACTTGAGTCTGTTTGTCCGGGAAGACATGGTACAGAAGCGCCTGCCTGAGCGCAGCCGTACAAAGTGCTCGTTACCCGGGTGGTGTGGATCCTTGAGGATTTTGACTGCCTTCTTAAGGCAATGAGAGCTGTACAGTACCTCCAGGGAGGGGAAGGGGCAACCGATGATCTTCTGGGCCGAGTTGATGACCCTTTGGAGTGCACCCCTCTCTGCGGCTGTGCAGCTGAGGAACCCACACGCAGATGCAGTAGGTGAGGATGCTTTCCACGGCGCAGCGATAGAAGGACACAAGCAGATCCTGTCTGAGGTGGTAATTCCTGAGTATTCTCAGGAAGTAGAGTCTCTGCTGTGCCTTCTTGACGGTTTCCGTGGTGTTGGTCCTCCAGGACAGGTCCTCCGCCAGGTGAACACCCAGGAATTTGATCACTGAGACTCTCTCCACACAGCCTCCATCAATGTACAGGGGCTGCATGACGGTCTTCTTCCTCCTAAAGTCAATGATCATTTCCTGGGTTTTCAGCTTGTTCAGCTGCAGGTTGTTTACTTTGCACAACGCTAGCAGTTGCTCCACCTCTTCCATGTACGCGGTCTCGTCACCCCCTGAGATGCAGCCCACCACGGTGGTATCATCAGCGCACTTTATGATGGAGTTGCTGATGTGGGCGGGGACGAGATCATAGGTGTAGAGGGCGTATAGTAGGGGGCTCAGCCTGCAGCCCTGTGGTGATCCGGTGCTGTGACTGAGGGACGTGGAGGTGTGGGTGCCAATCCTCACTCTCTGGGGGCGATCAGACAGGAAGTCCTTAATCCATAGACACAAGCAATGGGATACTCCCAGGACTGATAGCTTGGTCGCCAGTCTGTCAGGGAGGATGGTATTAAATGCAGAGCTGAAGTCCACGAAGAGCATCCGTGCGTAGCTCCCCCTACTCTCCAGGTGAGACAGGGTAGAGTGGACAGCTGTGGCGATGGCGTCCTCCGTGGACCTGTTGGCCCTGTAGGCGAACTTGTGGGGGTCCAGACCGGGAAGGAGGGATGAGACGATGTGGGGACGGACCACCTTCTCAAAAACTTTAGCGGGGGTGGAGGTGAGTGCCACTGGACGGTAGTCATTTAGGCAGCCGATGTTGTTCTTTTTCGGCACCGGGATGATTGTGGATGTTTTCAGGCAGGATGGGACGATGGCCTGGGACAGGGACTGGTTGAAGATCTTGGTGAAGATCCCCGCCAGCTGGTCAGCGCAGTCTCTCAGCACCCGTCCCAAAACTCCGTCCGGCCCCGCTGCTTTCCTCGGGTTCACTGCCTTCAGTGTGCGTCTCACCTCGTGCTCCGTGAGGGTGATGCTGCTGAGGGCAGGTGGATGTAATGGTGTGGCTGCTTCCGATAGCCCCGTCTCATAGCGGGCGTAGAAGGATTCCAGCTCCTGCGCCAGCTGAGAGTCACCCCCGTCGGCCGAGGGGTGGCTGGGTTTGTAGTTGGTCATCTGCTGGACCCCCTGCCACACCCGCCTGGAGTCGTTGCCCCGGAAGCAGTCCTCAATCTTCCCCTTGTAGTCCATCTTGGCCTGCTTGATCCCCCGCTTCAGGCCGGCTCTGGCAGTGCTGTACAGTATTAGTATTTTTAAAGAGTAAATTACGACTTTGGGTCAGCAGAAGAAGCTGTAAACCACAAAATTGACATATAATTATCTTATAAAATCCAAACAGCAATCACGCTTGTGTGGTAATAAAGAAAACAGTTGCCTGTTCACACAGCCTAGACGAAACAACATTAGAATTCAGAGTTGTGCCACCCGTATTCCACTTTTAGCTCTTTTTTGGTCTCCATCCATTCCTTAGGTTCAAATCTGGCTTGTTTGCCTTTGTCTGTCTGCTAGAACAGCCAGGTCCCTTAAACCGCATTATCAAATTGCGTTATTAATAACGTTTCGAGGAAAACTAATGCCAAGCATTTTCTTATAGCACCTATGTTTCCCTAATTGGCACGCAGTTTTATGGAAATGTAATTTTTTGTGAAAAGGGTGGCTACCCAGGTAGAGGGCCATTCTTTTTGGATTTGTTCAACTTCGCACTACTGGAAAAACAAACGACCTCCCAACCAAAACAAAGCGCTGAAAGACGCTAGAACACTCTCTGGAGTTGACCTGTCGGTTGATCATTTTATGTAGTTTCCCCTCTGCGAGTGACCTCTTTCACATTATTCGTAGTTACTTGATCAATTGTTTTACATTTTTTTTAAAGAAATGCAGCGCTAACATGTAATTACCATATTTAAGTAGCACTTCAAAAAAGCACTAGTAAAATCGAATCAAACTGTGAAAAGGCGTTGTTTTTCCACAAGTAAAAAAACACAGCTGAAAAAGTGGTCAGAAATGTTTATTGTACATGTATTATCTATAACAGACCAACATATCTACGAGATAAAGGCTATAGTCGACACAGCGGCTGACATGCCATTGAAGTGTGAAAATGCTACAGATGCACTTTGTCAAAGCACTGGATATATTGTCTCTCACTCTCTCTGAGTGCTTTTGATATTTCAAAATGGCTCTCTCCATTTATATGTGAATAATCTTTTGTCGGAGTCTCTTCTTTTCTGATTTTAGCCTTCACTCACAAGTCTTGTCATCCTGCAATCCTCTTAAAGCAGTTTCTTGTCGAAAGGAAATCAGACAAAAGTAATCACCACTCCCACACCCTGCATCCATCTGCCATCTACTCTTTTATACCACCATTTCTATTGGCCTTCTCTCTGTGTCTTTTTCTCTTTCTCATTACTTTGTATGAGTGTGTGTAACTGCCTGAGCCAGATGTGGAACCCTACAGTAAATGGGCTTCACTTTGACACATTTTCACATGCAGACACTGCGACTGGCTGGAAAACACTGCTATAATGTAGTATGTTCATATACTGTACTGTATGTGGCAAAAAAGCAGTCATTTTCCACTCCGCGTGTGGGACAATCTTTGGAGGAAAAATGGCGCATCCCCATTTGTTTGTAAGTTATAATAATGGATTCATATCAGGAACAGCATGTTGGGATGTAGGGCCATGAGAAGGAAATAGGAGGAATATAAGGACAAAGCATAGTGGTAGGGAAGGACGCTAATAGTCTTGGCAGACTTGTAGAAACTTTGTGTCCAACTTAACTGTCTCTTTGTTTGGGCTGCCATCAGCTAACGTGCACCGCATAGCAATTCCTCCCCTGGTGCAGAAGTGATTCTCTTAAATGGACACCTTTTCCTCCACCTCCATCCCTCAGTTTAAGTCAATTATATCCTAATTCGGTTTATCAAGTACAAAGATGATGGATGATGACATTGATGATGATGATATTCGATAGCGAGGTGAATGCGATACATCCGGAGTAGAGAACATGCACTTTTTTCTAAATGAAAAGATTCTTTCTGTGCGTGTGGATGTGACTTCCTGTAGCCGCAGCCTTTTTAATCACCAGATCAGCTAACAGTGCGACTGTGACTGTGTTTAATAAATGGAGCGTCATATCTATTTCAAATGCACACAGACACACAGAGGCGCATGAGTTAATCTGAAGCGACATTGACTTTAATAGCCACTTTAAATGCCTTTATTATTTTAAAGCACTTTATGAGGTGCCCCTGGTGTGGAAGAGAGTACAGCATGAGATTGGACTTGAATCACGGCAACAAAAGCTGGCGCAGACTCGTCTAATACCCCCCCCCCCACCCACACCCACCCCCCTCCTTTTGGCTATTTGCAGGTTGCAGAATAAGTCGGGTTTATTACAACTTAAAGTGGTCTGTCCGAGATTTAGTATTGCACTTTAATAAAATTGGCCAAGACGGAAAAAAAAGGGGAAATGGTAAAAATGGCAGTAATAGAGGCAGACATGTACTGACTTTTAGTCTGGAGTGTGAGTCAAATAGCTTCAAAGCTGCATCATACAATCCCCATAATGCAACTCAGAGCATATTTCACTAGACTCCCTAAAATGTCTCCACAATAAGTGTACTGACCTTTTATGTGTACTGTAGCATTTGTTGGAGTCTCATCTTTAAAGTTTTGGGGCGTAAATCCTGTCAATTACAACAATATTGTCAAAAGCTGAGACATTGGAAGGGTTTAGTTTTCTTTCCAAATATAAATGCATCTCTCCATTGTCTATTTTCCTACATGTCAGGGTTTATTTTGCATTGTCTTTGATGTCTTATCCACCACACAGGCACATCTGTAAGTTGCCAGTCATTGGTATGCACCACCATGAGTGATTTTATTCTATCCACAGAGGAAAGAAGCCACACAAGGAGAGCGAAGGATTCAAAAGGTGCTGTCTTGGTAAACACATGTAGTCTAACCCAGTTATGACCTTCCGTCTTATCAGTATTTTGAATGTGGCTCTTGTTTACCTTTAATGCATGACTAAAAAGCTGCTGAGGCAATACAAAGCTGCCTAGAGGTCATTAAAATGTGAAGACACTTCCTTATCCTGATGAAAAAAAGAGACTTTTCATTAAAAGACTGGCACAAACAAATCTGTGTCTAAACTGGAGACAGAGGAAGATTACCTCCATCGCGCCACGAGCTAGTGCAGAGAAAACTCACAGACACATCCATAGCCTACACTTATCAGCTGGGAAATTACACAATGCTGGTACCAAGGGGACTTAAATATTAATTCCCAGCCTGGTGAATATAAAAATAAATCCTTTTGCTAATCGTGCCGGGAGATGCTCGACGGCGGCAAAAAGGTTTTGTGTAAATTACTAAAAGATTAGTTCCTTCGCTGGTTTATCAACAGGACCAAACCACCGAGGTGCACTCCTCAAGCGCCGAGAATTCCTCTAAAACTTCCACACTGGAAATGTAAGGATTTAACAAGTGTGTTTGTGCATGTGTGTGTGTGTGTGTGTGTGTATGTTAAATGTCCCAGCAGCTCCTTTGAAATCCTGCGATTGTCTCTGGTGAAACAAGATAGTGATGGCGCTTTGAAGGTGCGAAGCTGTGACAGGATGGTATTACCTGCGTCAGATATCGCTACGCGGGAAGTTTTGGTCAGACGGACGTTTGTCACATGTGACGAGAAAACGCTGTTATTTTTCATGGGATTAGAGCGCATTAGCCAAGGTGGGTGCCAGTCAAAACACACACAGTTGTGTTTACTATTCTTAATCTTTAGCAGGAAATAAACATTGGTAGCAAAAGAGAATTGAAGCTTCTCTCTACGTCACCAATGAACACTGATTACTGGCCCATTTAGTGGACATTTTAGCTTTTAACTGAAATAGTCGAGGGACATTTTGTATCACACACTTAGCTAAAATGTTAAAGCACCTTAGAAGATTACCCGTTGCTTAAGGCCTCACTTGGATATGATAATATACAGAGGTGCCAATGCGCCTTATAATGAAATAGCCAATTTGCGAGGAAGAGACAGTTATAATATCTCAATAAAAAACAGCCTCCACAACTGACCAGCATCAGCACTGCCCACGGTTATGTCAAGATTTGCTTGCGGTTGCACATAAAAGTTTATGAGCTTGCTACACTTAAGGATATAGACTTCCTGGTCCTCTTTGTGTTTAAACCACAGGACTGGCTTCTCACAGGAGTCAGAGCTGATCAATTAAAAGCTTATTGATCTGTTATGGAGGCGGCGGGAGTGATAGTGGAAAGGAACATGGTAATTGCTTTGCCACATAAAGCCGTTCTCAATCCCACCTCCTCAGCGTTAAATACACACTTGGAATTAATAAAAGATCCGATCACGTCAGGGACTCGGCTTTAAAGCCTCATGGCAGGTAATACTTTAGAAACGTGTGGTCGAGGTGATGTGGTCACCAATGAAAGGACTCATGTTGCTTTACAGATACACTAGGTCTGAATGAAAGTGTTCAAGGTTAGAGAACTGTACCCTTTCAAAGCATGTTCTCTGTGAAATCTGGTAGTTTCTTTCCCTGAGAATACACCATGAAAGATCAATTTCTTTCTCCCCAAGGCATGCATTGCTTGCTTTTTCCCGATATCATATAGATTACGGTGACTGGTGCACAGACACACTGCGCAGTGCGCACATGCCTCTTTTAGATACGGATAAAGAGCTTAGGCCTACACACCTTTCTTTCAACCCTTCATCGCTTGATTTTTCCTCCTTCTCCTTTGTCACTTTCTCACCCCTCTCGAGCACAAACAGAAACTTACACACACATGCTCACACACCCCTGGAGCTTAATTTGCAATAGAAGACTACTTCATTTGAATGTCTTTGATGTAGTGTGGCTTTGCTCAAATTAAGTATCTGATCCCAATCCCCTGGACAGATCCACGTGGGCGTATCGGTGTAACCAACCAACCAACCAACCAATCAACTAGTAGCCTCCTCATCCTACTACTAGCTCCTTTTCTTTGTGTTCCTCACCTACAATGAATATGCCGTCCCCTCTCTAGACCCATCACCCATCTACCCTTCACCAATTTCATTCATTTACAGTTTTAACAAGCGTGCTTACGTGCCTCGTCATCCGGGTAATTTATGGAGATGGGGTCTCGGGCTCTGTCCCCTGGTGGCCGTGTGGCCTTGATACGTTGCTGAACTTGTCTTTGGACTACACAAGTCTTAAGGAAGAGGGGAAATGTAGAGGGATGGATGTTTTCAAGAGCCAAACTGGTGTTTTTGCAAGTTTGTCTTTACTACAAATCCTGTCTAATTGACATGTTCCTTTATTGCATTATTATTGCATATACTTTGATTTGAATACTGTATGGAAATCAATACATTAATTAATAAGTACATATTTTTTAAGCTAAGGGCTCCTGTTCCGCAACGTGCTTTCGAGTTTTAATAAAGGTTATAATGCAATCATCTAAGTATTAGTCTCAAGTGTCAGTGGCACACACTGATACAGACATGTGACTTTAAGGCAGGGGTCGGCAACCCGCGGCCCACGGGCCACATGCGGCCCTTTAAGCCCTCTGCTCTGGCTCCCTTGAGCTTAGACGAAAATAAGAAGGAAATAAAATAAAAGTATTTTTAGGACTATTTATATTTTGTTGCATGGTTGAAAATGTTTCGTAAAACGGTTTTTATTAGGTCAACTAAAATATGCGTCACATCCTGCTACGGTCCCGCGCGAGCGCCTTTTCTTGGAGGCGAATAACCTGACCCCCGGCTCGATGAGCGAACTATGGATAAATCAAAGAAAAGTGCCGGAGGAACACAGGATTTAATTCTGTGTGGACAGAGTTATCTGCTTTCACAGCAAACGATGCTGGTTTACCGGTATGTTTGATATGTAGAGAGAAGTTGTCAACGGTGGTGCAGCCTTTACGTATCGAGGAACAACACGGGAGAGGAAGACAGCTGACGATCTTCAGTCATAATTCAATGGGGTATGTCATTTATTTCAGAAAACACTTTTTGTTATATTCCATGGAATGCTCTTAACGTCCCGATAGCAATGAATATATTAAATGCTTTGACAATAAATACATAAAAAAATGAATCTCTGGAAGCCGTAGCGCTGTAAAAAGCACGACCAATCATCTGAGCCGGCCCGGCTAAAGTAACTGGATAGCCTACCTGCCTGTCAGCCTTCCATCTGTGCACAAACTTATCTCGTGCCCTCATTGGTCATGTGCGCGTTCGTGTGTGTTGGAGGAGTGGCTCTGTAAGAAAGTCTGAAGGAAGAGGCATATTTTCAAATTCTAGCGCACTCGAGCTGGTTTCTCCATTCTTACCTACCCTACCTTTAACTCTTTTTAGGGTGCAGCTATATGTTTTATTTATTTCAAAGTGGGCCCATTTTAATAATATTTGTTTTCCTTCAAATGTGCAGAGGACTCTCCAAGTGCTGTGTTTAATTTATTTTAAAGTAGGCCTGTGTATTATTTTAAATTCTCCTTATAAGAGTTCTTTGTTTCTTATTAGAGGTTAACAGTTTTATATCATGTAATAAATAGCCTAATAAATGCAAAAAAAACTGTAGTTTTTGTCTGATATAACAAACTATGAAATATGTTTTGCGGCTCCAGACAAAAAATGTTTTGGAAAAAGGAGCAAAATGACTCTTTTGGTCAAAAAGGTTGCAGATCCCTGCTTTAAGGGATTAAAGCATGCCTAAGCCCAGGTTTGCCATTGACTGTGAACATAAAGGAGAAAAGAAAAGGGCAGCTGAAAATGTGCAGATTAAACAAACAGGCCATGGTATGTTCTAGGTGCTCCAGGTGCATGCATTGCTGGAGTGGCACAGTAAATATACTCACACATCTACCTTATTGGGGCTAATCCTGTGCGCACACCCTGACGGGCTTACAGATGCCCCCATAGACCCCACCAGCGCCGGCAAACATGAAGAGCATTGCTGAAGTGTTCTATTCAGGGCATAAGCACGCTGCAAAATGTATTGAAATGACCCATACGTAGAAAGAAGCTGGCAGACAGCAGCCCCAGAAGTACTAATTATGATGATGAGGGAGTGGGCAAACACTGAGGAGTATCAAATGGCATGTGTTGAACAATAACATTATTACCTGCTCTTACGTGAAAAACAAATTCATTATGCAAACATGTAATTTTTATTCTTGAAAATCCAACTAAAAGCGTAACAATAATGACATTTAATTAACCTCACTAACTGTTAGCTGGAAAATAATGGTGTTTGCTTTCGAAGGTTTGAAGAAATAGCTCACGTATTGTTGAAAATAGCCATAAAAAAAGGTGCTTTCTTGACAAGAATTAGATAAGATAATTACTGCGGTAATGTTTGAGCGAAAAAGAAAAGGTATCCATTATCTCATGAAATATGCGCATATTTGAACACATTTCAGGAACCGAAATCTGAACTTTGGATAAAGTCAGGTTCAAAATGATTGTTTCATTTTGTAGTCATATTAGTATCTAAGGCTTTTACAGAAGGGATTTTGGATATCTCTTTTTATCATTCCATAAATCAGAAAATACTGTCAATAGCCCTAAAATATCAATTTTCACCATGTTTTTAGGTATACAATGTTATATAATTCAGGCTATGAATGACATATGAACAAACCCTTCTGTAAAAGCCTTCATAATATTGATAGGAATATAACTGGAAGGTTTGGTGTATGTACGTGCTACTGAAGTTGACATTTCGGACTCAGAGTAGGAGAAAAAACTCATTTTGAGAAAACGACCTTTAAAGATTGCAGTGAGGCGCTAGCTAAACCCTCCTGTTCTTTGGATGACAGCTTGCGCCTCGACGCACTCCGTGAAGGTATTTCATGTTCGGGGTCATTTGTTTTTTATATAACCTTGCTTCGTGCAAGTGACAATTGTTGTCGTCTTCTCTGTGAACGGTTTTTTCGCCGTTCTTTTGCCATTTTGAGATTTACATTTCTAGCGGAAAGCTAACCTGGAAGTGTTTTATCACACCACGTGACGCATCTGAACGAATCACGTTGTCATAAATTGACACCAGCCAATGAGATTTCGTTTCTTGGTTTAAGACCCCTTTGTGCTTTCACGATTGGTTTCTGATACAAAGGAAATGACCATATTTGGATCCGATGAGATTGTGCAGGAGAGACGGAGCTTTCCAACGATACCTCTGTTGACATGGTGCACACAGCGGTCGCGGTACTTTATGTTACGTTAGAATGCTAACTTTTGGTGAATTTAGGAGAAACCTACAGACGCAAATAGACAAACTATAGTAAAATAAACACTTAAATGTGTATTTTGTACGTTGTCCTTCCAAAAGCCTGAAAGAAAACATGTTATGGAATTAAAATAGCACAAAATCTCAAAATTGACCATTGCATGAAAAACGATGTTTTTGCCTGCCGTGTCTCGCCTTAAACAGGATGGCATTTTATCACAGCAGAATTTAACTTTATCTCCGATATAATTCTGATCAGGCATTAGCTCTGCCTCCTCTTCTTCTTTTTTTCAAGCTCTTTCAAGCTACCAAGATCCGTGTTTCTCTAACAGGGCTGCAAAAGAGGAGTTTGCTATTTTGAAAAAAAAACTTCACAGACATGTTTTGTATAGGTATGGCCCTACAATATATTTTTCAAATATAGCATGATAGGTCCACTTTAAATTATGAAAAAATTGAATTACTTTTGTTTAAGTTATTGGTTATGTGCCAGAATATGTCTAATTTAACTTGATAGTGTATACAGCTAGTAAGTGCATTTTCCAAAAGGTCAAATTAATCCATCTTATGTCAGTTTTAATACTAAAAGAGCCTTCTTTCCACCTTTCTTAAGCTCTTTTCTGTTCTTTGGTTTTAGCGCCTGGCCGACGCGCTCACACATCACTCAGAGATATATTGTTTGTTTTTGGTACATTTATTTCCATGTTATCGTTTCCATTTATTCACTGTTCGATCTCTTCTTTAAAGACAAATGAAGGTATCTTACCAGACGATGTTGAAACAGTTTTCGTCACTTAAATAAAACAAATCTTAACTTCTCTGCAGTGCAATGCAGCGGTCAAAAAACCGTGTGGCTTCATAACCAAAATAGAACACAGAGTATAATCAGCAGGACTCTTTTAACCAGCTGAGGCAATCGCAGCACCAATCAGCCGCTCCGCCCAACCGTGGCTGCGGATCCCGATCAAATGACACCAATCAATTATACCCCATTACATACATTAAATGATTAAATAATCAAAATAATAAATCAACGTTTTGGCCCCAACAAATAGAGTTCCTAAAACATAATTTAAAGCCCATTGTACATAAAGATTTACCTTAAAGGCACACACTCAAGCAGCAGAGCAGAGATGATCTAAAAGCAGAATCTGTGTTACCTTAATCAAAAGTAAACATTTCAGGCACCCCCTGTGTGATTTGTACCTCAACTGCCCTCTAAATTATGAGAATATCTCACCTCTAGTTTGCACTTTCTGCCACAACCTCCTTGACCTTCAAGAGCGTACACAAGGCGCCTTTTCTGAAGTGTTCACTCATTGGGTTAGTGTTTGAAGTGTGGAGGACGGCATTCATTGAGGTTAAACAGGGGTAAAGAGGGTCGGCATCAAGTAAGCCTTTAAAGATTGCGACGCGTTGAAGTGTCTTATCATAAACACTCCGTCTGTGCCTCATTATTTCTGAACCTGTACTGAACACGATGCACAGTAACATGGACTTAGCATATCTATCCTTTAACATTATGTGTGCGGAAATCTACAAATCTCTGAAGAGACGATCCACACTGACTGCAAACACAAAGAGCTGTCACCATAGCAGCCATTTCATGCATTTAATCTGTTGTTTTGCTGCTAAATTTCCCTATTCACTGAGTTAATAGAGAAAAGCCGCCCTCTGGTTCTCCATTCGTTGGAGGCGGGGATTTCTGGAGTTAGTTTAGTTGTTGTCTGGCCTTGCTTTGCTTGTTTACCTCTGATCACAAAGGAGAGGCTGATAATGTGGCAGCAGAGTCAGGACCGCTGGCCCTTTTTGATGAGGAGAAAGGTCTGTTTGACTAATTACCCTGGTGGTCAGACACACTTGTTTTTCCAATGCCACATTTTAACATCTTCTCTCACTGGCACTCTGATTATTTTTCGTCCTCGGCTCCTGGGCACATGCGCTGAGCCATGACATCTGTTGCTGATATTTGCATTTGAATTAGCGCTCAGAATCACTATTTATTGATTACCTGCAATTACCTTTCTTTTCTTCCTAGGTTCACCATTTGTTAAAGGGTATTTTTACTGCTTTCATGGACTCATTTCTCACCTTCATTGTTTTCCCTTTCTCAATTTTCTCCTTTCGGACTCCAGAGTTTGGGCTTGGCTGCAGTTCACCTTTACCAAAGGTGACTAATGCACAAATCATTCTTTGACATGAAATCTATAATCTGCAAAGTGGATCAAATAACTCCTAAATGCACCAATAGGCCAGGAGTTATTGATGGCTATTGCATTGGACTGTAGGGGAGGGAGAGAAAAAACAACCACACCTGTGGTAATGGTCCGATCACTCCAAAGAGTCCAGACGTGTATTTAACAATTAATAAACAACATGTCCATTATCAAATCCTTACTTTCATATGAGCAATGATTTAAGGTTGGGCCTTAATGGAATAATATTTATGAAGTTTTAGCTTAAATCCCCTTCCATTTAGTGTGAGGCTTGTTCGCACATTGTTATGCATTTTAACCTATTTGATATATCAGCAAATATAAATTTCTCTCTGGGCACAAAAATCCATCTATGGCCATTTTCAGGAGTTGGGTTCCATTTTGTCTCCTGATGAAGAGCTTTGTATGGACCACCTGCGCTCAAGGTTTGGACAAGCAGAACTCTGATTGCAAGGTGGACGGAGCACATGCAGCCAGGGAAGAGGCACCATGCCGGGGCTAAGTGGCACTTAAACACGCAAACGCATCTCTGGCTGTCAACCTAGACGTGGGCACCGCCATGATGCCAAAGATTGGTTTGCTGAAGGACACAGAGAAGCAAACAAGCAAAAGGCTGAAGCACAGGGAGGTTAACAGGGAAGATGTTTTTAATGATGCTAAATGATGGCAGGTTTTTCTCTCCCTCTCTTGTTAAGGTTTTTTTTTTGTTTATTCCCGACCAAAGCAATGCAGTGACTACTTGTCTTTCGGGGATTGTACGTGTGTTTATGTGTTGGGACAGATGGCGTCTGTGGGGGTGGTGAATGATAAAGTTAGTATCCACCCAGTAAAGTAGTATTAGCTGAGAGAGCTGTAGGTGGCTCATCATGTTTGTTCGCTAAACTGCTGACTGATATCCCTCGATTAAAGACACCATTTTGTATGTACTGGTGAGAGGAAAATACTTCTGTCTTCTCTCTCTCAGCGCCATGTAGAGAGAAGAGTTGCGACAACGGAGGTCCAAAATGCTTGATCGTCACGTGGTTCAGGGAGACTCAATAGTTCCCCGGAAATTCGTGGTGGGCCATTTGAATCACGATTTGAATGCATTAATACCAGGATAGAAATGCAATTTTTGGTAATTAGTGGTCAATAAAGGTTTTGATTTGCAATATTTATACAACATATCGATACGTGTATGTAGTCACATCCATGTTTTTTTGTTTTTTTAAAGTAACATTTGCTAATATTTGAGGATTAAGATCAAATAAGAAGTACTTTATTGATACCAATTGGGGAAATGTTTACGCTGCAGCAGCAAAAGACAAGGCATTGTACATTAGACAGTTAAAAGACTAGAATTAAACAATCGAAAATGTAAACATCTTAAATAGAAATAACATAGCATTACAAAAAGTAGAAAAATATACATAGTGTGAACAGCTATCTTACCTGTTAACATATATGTTAGGCTAACGTTGCCTTGGTTAAAGAGCCTGTTGTTTATTGCTTTGAATTCTTTAAAACAAATATTATCTTCTTAAACCTGTATGGTAGTCAGGAGCATCACATCCTAATGTTTATTGATATATTTAGAGGGAGGGAAGGAAGGTTTCACAATTCTGATTAGATACATTTCTACCATTTCTTTAATTCATGGTGGTTTCAGTAATCCCATGGTAATTGAGGACATAAGTTATCTAAATGACTAATGTAATCTTTATGACTTTCAGAAAGGACAGGAGACCCACAGGGGCCTATCAAAGGACTAGCAGCAGCATGATGATGATGATGATGATGATGAGGATGATGTTAAATGTGTTGTTTTAGGAACATGCATTGTAAATAAATGGAATTCAATAAACATTGAATAGCATATCATGCAGTTTGTCTGTGCCTTTTCCTCTGTGTTGTCCTGGCATATAGTCTCCCCCATTGTTTGCTGTGCTGCTCCGCGCTCAGAGAAAGGAATACACATGTAAAGTTTCCCCACTGACACAGAGAGGAGGAAAGAATGGCTGGCTCAAGTCAGCAGGAGCAATTTAACTATCACAAAAGACAACAACAGCAACAACATATGTGAGGTAATCATATTTTTCACAAAACGAAGACCACACCATCGGGAAGCTTAACGTCTGTTTAATCAAAAATAAGGAACAGGGAGAGGCTTGCAAAGCTCTGGGAGTTGAGACTCAGGCTCAGGGTCTCATTGCAGGTCTTCAGGCTCCATTGAATCCCCTTGGGGTTCTTGTGCTGAAAGAGGGAGACAGGATAAAGGATTAAATACATCTAGCAACCTATAGGATGGGAAATTGCTGACATTACCTTGAAACTTACCTTGTGTTTTCACTCTCACTTAAGTCCCTCTCCCTTTGCCATCAATCCAAAATCAGCAACATAATACAGACAGGTAATAATCAACAGAATCACAAGGACATTATATGGCTCTGCTAAAAACACTCACCCATAAATTACGTTTTTGTTTACTGTTTAGAAGTCTCAAATATGCACTCTAAATCCATATCAATAGCGATGTATCACAAAACTAGCTCTCTTCCTTATTATTGTGTAACGTGAACTATATTATAGCTTGAACTCCAAAATGGATATCCTCATTTCACCACCTCCACCCACTACAATCACACGCCCCAATGTTATATTTAACTAATATTTAACTCCCTCCACCCCGGATAAAAGCACGTTAAGAAGCCCCTTTTCTCTAATTCCACAACGTTGGGTTGAAATAACATTAAGAGAACGGATTAATAGGCTGTTCGTGGTTAACGTGTGTTGCTAACGTTATCCGAAATCCTAGCCTAATCTGTTATCTGTAAACGTTCCCTAAATCTACTGATTTAAGGATAATCTTCACGGAATCCACTAACATCCTTTAATACACATGTTAATTTGACTCAGATGTGCTGATAATATCCGCAATATACATCTTTAAACGTCTTCTTACCTTTCAAAGTCCAACACGAACGGAATGCTGCAACTCTACTGTGCTGCTAGCCGCAGATAGCCCCACAAGTCAGCGGCAAGCTAACTTCCGGGGAACTATTGAGAGCTCCACGATCCGCCATTGCCGTAAAAAAACTGGTCCATTAGAGTGAACGGAGATGTCGTAACTCTTCTATCTATATGGCGCTGCTCTCTCTTAACCATTTGCCATAAAAATATGAAGAAACCTTTGCACAAATTACATTTACATTTGATCTAATAATTGTCACCAAAAAGTGATTTGTAGCACCAGTTGTTAAATGTTTTGTAGTGTTTTTAAAATGTATCTGTTGGTATTATAAAAAGGGCTCATTCTATATGGATGGAGGGTAGACCAAGGGAACCAGACTGAAGGCCTCAATGTGGATACTCGCTGTTACTGTAGATAAGTCGGGGGTCATTGACCTGATCGATTAAGACTGATAGATACGAATCTAAGCTCCGAGCTAAAACTGTGGCAAAGCCAACACAGGACAGGCTGTGCGGGAGGCATAGCCTACTGTATGAGGAATATTGAAGTTTCAGTAAATTCAAATAAAGGGCAAACAACCTTGAAAAGAAAATAAATAACAATGCATGTCATGTAGTTCAAAGAAAAATAAGTGGGAGTAAATGTACTCTATATAAAGTCCTATTACTTTGAGGGTGATGATCCTTCTCCTCACTTCGCTCGAGCATCAGAACTGTTACATATTTAAAGGGAGAAGTCAAAAGTCAGCTCAGCTTTGCACAGCGGTTTCTGGAGAATCCTCAAAGTTCAGATCTGTTTTGTGCAAACACAGTGAACTTGAGTCATTCCCAAGACGTTTGGGCAGTGGTGTAACTGTGATACTTACAAGCTTGTTAGCATCAAGACCAAGATCGAATTCATACTGTTGTAATATGTAAGTAAGTACCTCCTAATCTACATATCAACTTTCAACATTTTCTGAGATTACTATTAGTATTTTACTTACATCTAAAAGCTAGAACGGTTTACGACGTGTGATGGCCCCCAAAGTCTCAGGGGCCCCTCTGGTCTTGAAGTGGAATATGTCACGGTAAGAGATGCAAAATAAGGGACACAGGACAAACAGAAAAGAAACAAACAAAATGAATATAATGAGATGCAAATGACCACAAATGACCATAAAGGACACAAAAGACCAACAAAACGACATGTAGTCAGGACCAAAACACTTACAACATGACTAAAAAGGGACACAAATGACCAAATAAAACCACAAAATGACCTCTGAGACACAACATGACATCAAAGAGACACAAAGTAACCACTAAGAGAAACAAAAAAACCCTATAAAGACTACCTGGAGACAACAACAAAAGAGGCAACACCACCACAAAGGTTGCGGTCTTGCTCTTCTGTAAAAGAGGTTTTGGGGACTGTTGTATAGTAATCCTCCAATGGCTATGAGGACTGCTTTGCTTTTCATTACACATGCGATGAGTCTCTTCAAAATAGATTGTATTTAAACGCTACATGAGCAGAAAGAAAGATAATTACTGTCACTGAATGCAACTAAGTTGCCATGCCTGCTGGCCTCCTGTGCGCAAATATTCATCATATTCACCACTGAATGGAAATGACGTTGCCCTCATGCCGTCAAACTGCATTTGAAGGTATACTGGGAAAATTATCTGTTTTGTGTAGGCAAACTCGAGAGTACATGAGTGGGAGTGAATTAAAGAAATGTCCAACCAATATGAGGGAGGGGGAAGAGAGATAGAGACTGGATTGGCCTTTGCATAAATAGATGCCAGAGAAAGTAGATGTAGGAAGATACATTTATATAACCTGGGTGGAAAAAAAGATACAGCAGTGAAGTAGAAGGGGGGCGAAGGGGAGAGGAGCAGGGAGATTAACTAATTATCCTTTCAAGCCTAATTTGAGGAGCTGTTTGAAATTAACCTATGCAAATGAAGTGGCTAAATCACATTGAGGACCACGGTGACTCAGACTACACGAACAAGATTGGATTCATCATCTTATCATAATCCTATCAAATGCAAATTCTGAACTGTAGTGAAATGCCCATGGAATTTGTTGAGGAACAATTTTCCATTGCATGTAAATAGCTCATTTTGGTTTGTTATTTATTTGTACATTAAATATAGCCGGCGATGTGTTTCTTTTGAATAGAAACACATCGCAATACGAGCAGACTGGGCTTTGGTTTCAGACAGTATGAGAAAAATAAAGACCTTTTTGAATATTAAAGCATGGAAAGATGAAGCTGTATTATCATAAATGACAACAAAAGAAACCACCACCTTCTGCTACTATCTTCCTTGTTCACAAACAGACTATTTGTAAGCAACATCTCGGCGCTATGCGTAAGCTGGCACAGGCCCATGAATGTGACCTTCAGCAACGACCTACAGCAGAGCGGGATCCCCAGTGTGCGAGCGGGAGGAGAAAAGAGGAAGTGAGGCGCATGTGTTTAACTGGCGGAGATGAAATTAAAAGCGGTGATTTCCCTGTCGATTGCTCCCTCTAAGCAGCTGCTTGCTTCTCTTTATGGTGAGCGTGTCATTATTTAATTCATAAAAGCGTTTTTTATCAAGCTCTTTCACCCCTCTGCGCACAATCACTTGCCGCCTCTTGCTGTTTACTCAAGCTTGTATTCCTCCAGATTTACTCTGCTTCTGGTATGTTCTTCTACTCTGTAAACACTCTGAACTGGTGAAAATCAAACGTAATGTTTTTTATCATGAACAATAAAAGCACTAGGAGTTGTACCGTGTCGTCTGGTAAGGTGCACGTCACTGAAGACCTCTTATTCTGCACAAGAAAGAGACAAATCAATCAACATTTATATACCGAGTGTTGTATTACTCAATGCATCCATGCAGCATAGTATACTGCATGGCCGCAGCTTTAGAAAGGGATGAATGGACATTATGAAGAGCTTGCTAGGGATCATCTTGCGATCTAAATGCAAATTTAGGAAGAGTGTGAAAGCACTGAGGAAGTTATTACCTACATGGCTGGCTTTGATGAACAGCTCACGGCATTTGAGGCAAATACCAAAGTGGAGGATTGCTTCCATGTGATTAAGATGATTAATTACTCTTTTAAATGTATTCCCTTTTTCTTTTCTTTTTTAATACCTCCTTCAACCTTAAAGCAATCACAGGAGGTGTGTGCGGAACCCGTGCTGCCACTTGTTTGAAAGTGTGCTGTGAATTCAAGTGTGGCAAAGGCATGGGGAGCCCACGTGTAATCAGTACAGATGTAGTGAAGTGAAAACCAGGCAGGAGATGTAATGTAAGATTGGCATACGAATGTCGAATATGCTCCGTCTGATCAAGAAAACACATTCCTCGTTCAAAAGAAACATTAAATGCTGTGAAATCCTCAAAAAGAAGGGCTGCCCTAATGTAAACCGTGTAGTCATGCCTCTCTTTGAATCTCGCCCCATACACATTTGGAACAATGCTCATTGATGTTAAACACATCAATTTGTGGTACTGCTTTGCAAAGATTCCCAAGGACTTTTCCAGAGACATATGCTGATGTGACATCACTCAGCGACAAACCCACTTAAAAATAAACTCCTAAAAAACACACTTTCAGATATAAAAGTCACCTTTAGAGGGGTTTGGGGGGGGGGGGGGGATTCTGTGTGAGGGAAATGAAAGCAATTTTTCCTCCTTTTGAAATGTAAATGCGCAGCCATTTGCTGAATACCTTTGAAGAAATCATGTTTATTAAGAATCAGGTGTCGCTACGCAGCCACCATTGATACGGAGTTCATCATTTTTAAATGAAATAATATTTCTTCCTCTTGCAATTTCTTCACCCTTTTCACTTCTCCTTAAGTGGCGAGTTGGATTTGTGTGAAAAGGTCACATGCTTTTCATGGAGCGCACACACACTTGCTGACAGGCGAATGTCATCACTTTCCTTTAAACTTAGTAATGATTCTTTTTACCAGCCTATATGCACCAAAACATGTCACTCGGCTTCTTTTTAAATGTATTTAGCCTCACAGTATGAAAACATGCAGTTCAGTTAACTGTCACTTTGAGAACTTTAATCTCAATGGAGAGATGTACTATTTATTTTGGTGTTCATAGAGGACATCACAAACAACTTCATGTATCACCAACACAGATTTGTTTTATCCAGCAGCCACTTGGACCATGGCTATAAGGCACTATTGGCAATAACACAAGTAATACAACTACAGGGTTAAATATAAGAATATTCAACTTTTTCTAGCCTCGGGAGTGTGGCATAATATGTGTGTGTTAGGAGTCTGTGTGTGTGTGTGTGTGTGTGTGTGTGTGTGTGTGTGTGTGTGTGTGTGTGTGTGTGTGTGTGTGTGTGTGTGTGTGTGTGTGTCTGAGATGAAACACTGAACAGAGGCCATTTATTAACGTTAGATCACAACACTGATTCCAGACTGGGAGTAAATTAATCACTTTTCTTATCTTGTTGTTTTTTATAATCAACAATGTCATGAGCAATTTTAATTAGGTGGAATTAAGACATTAGGAATTAATTAAAGTGCAATTGTACATACAGGTAAAACTAGAAATAATAAACCGCAAGGCAAAGCACACCACAAGAATATATCTTACCAACCTATTACTGTATGTTTCCGTTAAATTGTCTAGTGTACTTTGGTACATTGGTTTTGAGCTAAAGGCTAATGATAGCATGCTAACATGCTCACAATGGCAATGCTAGAAGGCTGTTAACGTTGTTCCCACATATTAGTTCAGCATGTAAGCATGCTAACAAATAGCTCAAGATAGACAAATAGAGTACAACTTTTTAGGTATTTGGATTTAAACCCAATTATTGAATATATTTAGTTATTAACTAGATGAAAGTGATTGTTCAGCAGTGCACACTACACATTTTCCTGAGATATATGTGTCACATGTATTGGTAGTCTATCCAATAGGCGTGACTGCATGGGCTGAATAAAACACACTTTGATATCTATTGATTTGACCTATTTTAGGTTGACAGTTTTTAAATGAGAACAGGTCTTTTTCAGGAACAATACACTGAAGGTGCAAAAAGGCACTTATACTGTAAACACTGTAATTTAGCTTCTGGAGTCAGAGCTCTCCCTTTCCCATTTCAAATGTGTTCATACTCCCACAGTGGGGTTGAATTTGTCATAAAAACTACTACGATTCCATTGATATGGAACAAGAGCAGATTGGGTGACTGATTCTGTTTGTTCACAGCAAAACAAGGTATCAGGATGCACTTATCTGTGACTCAGGGGTGCCCAAAAGTTGTATTTCTCGGGTCTGATGAATGAGGATATCACAGTTGTTTGGTCTCCTGCAGTTTCAGGGAAAAGTATCTATGAGTTTATGTCATGGCAGTGGTGAGGGAGCTTTGTGGTTTTTTCGGCCTTGGGATTCACATGCTGCTGTGGAACATACTTTTGAGGCGATCATATGTTGCAATGCACCTCGAGTGTGAAGTGGATGACAATATGTCATGTTTAACTCTTTAAATTTGCTGTGTGATTTAAATGAAGCATGTGGGGCACACACACACACACACACACACACACACACACACACACACACACACACACACACACACACACACTAATCTTCAAAACAGTCACTTCTGCTTTTTGTCGGAACTGAAAAACATTTATTTTGACACAACTGGATGATACATTTAAAATGTCAAGCTGTTTACTAATGATTACTAATTTCCTAAATGCTAATTATGGTGTCATGTGCCCGTGAGTAATAAATGCCCACACCAGGTTGTATTTTGGACGTTCTGCCTCTGCCTCCTTGCTTGGTCGGGCCGCTCAACGGTCAGCTTCACATTTGAAGTCATATGCTCACAGTTTCCAAAGCAATGAAGTGATGGAAATAGAGCAAATGTATATCCACAACCGAGTAATAAAGAACACATTAGCATCCCATTAGAAAAACTAGCTGTAAATTCGGGCTTCCTCAGGGTGCCTGTTTTCCCAACCGGTCAAGTTTGTTGGAAAGCTGCGCAGCCAAGGAAAAAACATGGTATTGGACAGTTAGTGATGAAATCCCAATAATAGCAAGAGAAGTTGTTTATGAAAACCAACATGGGAAATGATCAACTTGCCAGAAGGCAATGAGCAATGGAGTATTGTAGTCACTTCCCTGAGTTCCTGGCAGAATATAGTCTAACTGCCTCACAAAGTTCATCGGAGCAACAACTTAAAATTCGTAACCAAAAGTAGGAAACGTTGCCATCAATGATAACACCAAACCAAACTTCTCCTAAATAGTAAATACCCCGAAAGTTAGAACTGTGGAATATGACGGATGCAGTCACCAATTATTTTTCCATGTTCAGTGCCAGAATAAAGGAGATCATTAATGTCTTGACATATACCATTTATAAAACGTAATCCTCAGCCGTATAATTGCTGCCACCACCCACACACACCTGCCAATCCTCGAGAATCAAGGCTCCCTTAAATCCCAGTTTAACTCCCAGGTGTAGGGTACATTCTTCACAAGTGTTGTTACCACAATTCAGACTTACTATTCAAAGCCGTTTTAAAACTCTACAACCAGCCTCATTGCTTTGCCATGACCTCCATTGCAGAGTTTTTCGCTTTCCACGCTCCCACATACAATCCATATTTCTCTCTGTATTGTTTCAGCCCATTTTATTTTGCTCCTCTGGAGGAGAGGTGTGTTGTTTTTTCAGGGATAGTGGTGTGTGTTGTAGCCTGCTGAGCCCAGGCAGTTGGTTGGTTAAACCATGTGCTTGCTGAGCTGCTGCCGTCTGGCATAGATGCAAGCAGTTATCACAACCAGCGGCCGATTCCCTTCACTGCGTCTTTCAAACTTCTTTACTTTCTTGACTCTATTTGTCTTAGCAGTCTCCCCTAGTTGCAAATCATTAAGTGAAAAAAAGACCAAAGACATTTGCTGGGTGTTTCTTACCAGCAAAGGTGCAACACACTTCCTGGCAGTACCTCACCGGTAACAACATTCATGAAGTTTGTTCTCATAGATTGAGGCAATGAAATAAAAGCACCTTAACTCGTAAAAAATCAAACATGTGGGCTTTATACCTGCGATTGAACATCAAGCTGAAAGGTATAAGGGAGCGTCTGCTCGCCTTTATCACTAATGGAGCCCAAACTGCAGCGCTTAGACTGAATATGAATGTAGCTCCGGTGAATTATTAATGTTGTGGTGTGCTTCGTATTCTGCCTGGCACTTCCAGAGGTGATCCACCTCCCACGCGGATTGGAAGCTGTCAACCGTAATTGGAGAAATCACGACAGCACGGAGTTAAGTGCTCCACAGTCCCCGGGTGAAGAATCTGACACAGCACGCGGCACCAAGAGGTGGGAACATTCTCCTATAAGCAGTTTTTTTACTTTTCCCCCCCTCACCTTTTCTCTCCTCAATATTTAGTCTTTCTCCCCGATCTCCCTTTTTATAGTTTATTCCACTCTGCAGGTATATTTAATTTCTGCTTTTTCTTAATCTAATAAGGATGTCCCAATGATGTAGAAATGAAGTTTGAGAAATACTTAGAAGGGAGATGACAATGTTCAGTGAGTTCTTACAAATCAAGATAAGCTACAGCAACTTTCATCATGAACTTTGACCCCCAAGCATTCCCCCGAACGTATTCCTCAAACCGCGTCTGATGAACCGCGTCTGATGAAAAACATTGTAATATCGCAGAAGGCGCCATTCATGAGGAGTCTGCGGTACATTTTTCTGACAGAGTGACAACCCTGTGCAAAGCGTGTGGATCCCAGGGTCCTGCGCAGGGCCCAGGGCGGCATCAAACCGACAGCTCACAGCACACATGGACCCCCGTGTTCCAAAGATGGAGGCAAAGTTGTTGCCCCAGCGAGGAGTTTTGATAGTCCTATTGGCCCTTGATCAAAGAAATCTGTCACTTTTCATGACAGGAGCAAGATTGCAATGCTTCGTTCTGTACCAGCATTTATGATCCATGGTCAAATACTGGCAGATGCATCTCAGCTTCAGCGACCATGATTCTTGGTGGCACGTCTGTCTGTCAGAGACAACATTGGTGATTGGAAGAGACAGAGCTTGTGTTGACAGAGGTTCAGGTCAGAGCGGGTCATGTGTGAACTGGTGACAATGTCCAAAGATGAAATCCATCCGGGTCTCGTCTGCAAAACCGTGGAGCGATCTTCGAAGCGACGCGTGAAGCTTCGAGATTTGATAAGAATGCTAAACTGGGGCAAGGATTTTGCTCTGCCTCACAGGAGCACACACTTTTGTCAAGAGGAGTCTGTTTTTAGCTCCACAATTGGAACTTAATCGCTATAATCCATTCATTGGATTATGATGCCACTGCTTCGAGATAAACCATCTGTGTGAGAAGGTGCCTCTGCGATACATTTAGAATTCACCTTTCATCACTTGTAAATGCATTTCACTTAATTTTCCACTGATTTATTTTCTATATTTATTCATGATTCTTATAAATATCCATTTTAACTATATGTTTTGCTTACACTGGACAGATATCTAATACATTTTCACTTCCAATTATATAAACACATACTGTTAATAAAAAGACACTGACCCAAAAGGTATTTCATTTCCTCTCTTGGTGAACGTGAACAGGGGCAATCTGATATTGCAACAGATCTAAGAGATAAGTTAGTGTGCTGTCTCTGAAATGCAAATACTATGGACATGAAGAGGAAATGAGAAAATAAATGTGCCACCATCAGAAAAACAATGGAAATGTATGCAACCATAACAAGAATGTAATGATGTGTTTAAAATGTAAATAGGTTGGGCAACATTCTTTATAACCTTACACTAATGATCAGATTTGAAGGCTATATATCTAAATGTATTTACTGGTTGAAGCCATGCACATATTTGCCAATGAAACCCATGAATGAGGAAGGTAGGTGTTGCTGGTTCAGTGATGATGGCAGTAAAGTTGGTGTCCTTGATTTTAAGGGCCAGCTTAGTTTACATTATTTTTATACCGGAGCAAATTAGTTTTGTAAACTTGCTTTGTTTGTTGTGTGAACTCGGTGAAATTGACTTTGTAGTTAAATGGCTTCCGTTTAAGTAAATTTCCTTTGGCTGGATGACTCATATCACTGATGTTACACACATAGTTTCTTTAATTAAAAGTAACTATGTCAGCAGTCATTTAAAGACAGCTTTCCGTTGTAATGTGATCTTACAAGAATACAGTCATAAATAACACAAACATCTTCAAACGTCTAGAAAAGCAAACTAACAACAACACACAATGTGCAGGGAGCATGAAAGTACACTTGGCTATAGTCAAAAGGCTGAAAGTAATTAATTACGTGTAGTTTCTACTAAACAATAATAAAGTAACATTTAAATTGCACTGATAACTTTCTTTAACCTGGTTATTTAAAGAGCAAATGAGAGTATACTATTTATGCTATCTTATCCTGAACATGTGGTATAAATGGCTATACATAACATTTAGGACCTTCATTTCCTGTTTGTCAAACACCACACTAAACCACAACAATCGACAGGCATCAGTAATAGGAGACATAAAGTCAATATATCATGTTTCCCGCAAACACTTACTTTACAGTAGCAGAGTATATCTCCAACATCTGAAGAATCCTCCCCCCCCATACGGAGCGCTTGTGCATTACACCACATCGCCTGTACCTCTGGCTTTTCGAATGATGAGATACAGAATAATTCAGATGTTGAATTTTTAATAAAAATGTATGGGCCGATATGTGAAATGCGTAATTCTTTTCAAAGATTATGCTTAAAAAAAGGCTAAAATACTCTGTATTGAGGGTCATGCCGAAGGCCGGTGGTGCACCCTTCAACACCACTTTGGAAGATTGTTTCCAAAGATTATGTTTATTTTATTAGCTTTTCTTTTTAATGACTGATTTTAAATGCCATTTTCTTAATCTCTTTCATTTTTTGTAAAGCACTTTGAATTGCCTTGTGTTGAAAAGTGCTATATAAATAAACTTGCCTTGCCTTGCCTTGCCTTGCCTTGAAATATTTTATCTGAGTTGAACTTTTATCTGTGTTTAGAATGTGCAGCAATATTGTAGATATTAAATATTTTCCCAAATCTACTGGATAATTCCATGTATATTGACTCAATATGTCTGCAAATGCGGTATTGTGGAAATTCAAGGTTTTTTACTCAAAGCAATGATATATTTTTAAATGTTTTGATGTATCTACCCCGGGTCATACCTCATTCAAAGTGCTTTGTGGTGCAGTATTGATGTTTCTGATGGGTTTGCTATACCTATGACGTGTTATAGCCAACAATAAATAAAGCTTAAAAAATGTATAGCCTGGCTTTTATCACTAACTTGATGTAGTTAGTTACCTGTGTTTAAAAGGTATTTACTATAGTACTGGTTTTAAGTACAATGTTGTGGTTCTTTAGTTATAATATATAATAATATACATATTTTCATTTCATACTAATTAGTGTTTCAACTCCAATACAATTCAGGCAAATAATGTCATTGTTCCCAAATTACATTTATCAGAAAACTTTTGAAAACTAGTTATTTTCAGACTGGTAATACAAATATAATCAACAAATGCAATGGGCAAAAACAAATCTAAATTAATTAATTCAGACATAAAGATAAATTAATTAAAAAAGAAAATGATAATCCTTATAAAGTTGTTAAGCCCCACCTTTACTAAAGTATATGTGAGTGTCAATAGTACCAATCTAATGAAATATTTTGTATTATTTGGAAACAGAGTATTTATATTCTGCGGTAGCTATAGCATAAACAAGTACAATATACTGCTTCTTCCACCACTGGTTGTTAGAATATACAAAGTTTTACCAGACTTATCTTAAAAAGTTTTAACAAGAGTATAAAATAATGTTGCCCTTCATTGTATAGGCGTTATGAGGCATATAAAGTACGAGTGTTGTTCTTGTGCCTATCTTTTTCTTCTCACTTCTTTAATAGATTCAAATGAATTCAGCCTCGCCAAGAGCAACTGACAGAGTTATGATATGTGTGCTGGGCCGACACCCTTGTTCCACTCGTCTCTGTACAAATTCAATTTCAATTTGAAAAGCTCACTTGCTGTTATTGCACATTTGTCAAAACATCAACATTAGCCTGAATAGTCCAGTGGGGGAGGCTCTGGCATGTGTTGCTTTCCCGGAGGAAATCAGATCGAGCATTGTTAATGTCTCCCACACACCTTTGGTTTGGAGCTGACAGTTAATTCTTTCAAACTGAAGTGGCAAGACAGACCTAGCAACAATGGCATGAGTCTATATTTATGCCATTTAAGTCTAGGTACAGTTTTTATCTACAGGAGAATAAAGGGACTTTTTTATTATCGGAATAACAATATGTATACAGTAGACACATGAAATGAATTCCTCTGAAAGCATTAAATAAAAGCTCCACAGCTCACAGTGTAGGAGGACAAGGGGAAGGCTAGTTTGAAATAGAAAGTTTAAAAAAGGGAAATAGCATTAAGGTCTTTCAGCTCAGGGTCAGCAGCACTAAAGGCTCGCCCATGGAGCCAAACTTTGCGAGAGTGTGGGAGAGGCAAAGTGTTTAAGAGGGAGTGAAGGGCTGCTAGAGGTTGCAATTTCTTTTTTCTTGGATCGAGTGCAAACAAAGATGCTGGAATTGCCGAGACGACTGTTTGTCAGCATATTGCGCCTTTCTGGCAGCATCAGATGAAGAAAGACTTGATGGAGAAAGAAGAAGGTGAATACATAAAGGGGAGATATTGAATTGTGAAACATAAGCAGTGGCTTGATTCACCTATTGATCTTGGCAGACTGACACTCCCTCTCATCCTTCACAGTCTCTTTCTCTCTCCCATCTGAAATCCATTTTTTGCCAATGTCAGCAGAAAGGGGGGAAACATGGCTTTGTAGTAACGATGAGTCAACCCGAACGTGCGTCACATGATTGTTGGTATGAGGTTGAATACATATTTGGGTAAGTTGCTGAGAAAAAGTTTAACATTTTGGGAAATATCCTTATCTGGTGTCTTGACAACAGTCAGATGAGATGATCAATACCAATCTCAATATCTTTGAAGTACATAGCTTCAGCCAAGATTAGCCTAGCTTAGCATACAGTCTGGAAGAATGGAGAAACAGTTAAGCCTGGATTTCTTTCTATATAATATTTCTTAAGAATGTATCAAACACCAAATTCTGGGGTAAAACAATAGCGTCCATGCTGGAAACACTGCAGTTCCTTTAAAGGCCACTTGAGGCTGGCTACACAAGGGAGCAATCTCCATAGAACTCCATGATAAATGCCCACATTTAAATCAGTTTTAAGAAGTTTAAAGCCTGATCTATAGAGCTAATTACGGTAAACACATTTATGGAACACTTACGGGAACTCTTAATGTACTTAAGGGGTCCCAAGGTGCTAAGAGGCATTTTAAACCCAAGTCTGACTAATGATCACTGTTGCATCGCATTCTGTATCCTCGTGCACTCTTTCCCCTTTTCTACCCGCCATTCTTTACCTGAAAATTGGCTTACAAATAATTGTGACAATAAAACACTTCAGGCTGAGCGCTTGATTGTCATTTGTCTTGCTAGGCTTCAGAAATACTGCACATCAATTTGGAAATGATTGCTTTAAACGGAAGGGGCAATTTGCTTTCAGTCAAATGAAGTTGACATTAAAAAATGCTGTGCGGAAAAAATACTGTGACTTCTGGAGAAAAAAAAATCGATTGATAATTTTGATCTGAAACAATTTGACAGTTGGACTGCAGATAATAATTGTTTCACAAGTGAAGTCAAAGTGAATGTTGAAGTGAGCATTCACCTGCCTGATGAAGTGGATTTAAAGTCCCAAAGTTAGTTTGACCTCTTTTCTTCATCAGCAGTGTACTATCAGCTATATACTTGATGTACTATATGTACTATGTGGGCTTTATTATGGTATGGTGATGTAACGATCAACCATCTAAAATAGTTGTGTTAAATAAACGCACAAGGGGTTCTTGAATGAAATAATATTATAAAGGCAAAACAGAACTGATAAACGCCGAATCTACCCTTTCCACAAAATAAAGAGAGATAGGTTTTATGCGTTATTCCATTATATTGACAGTTTTCCAGCCAAACAACACAAACAAAATTAAACAAAAAGTCCGCTCTGTGAAACCCAAAAGTGTCTTTACTGCCTAATCCAGGCCACTATTGTTCATTGGAAAAAACTGCTGCTCCTGCGCCCGTCGGCAGCAAAAACAGAAATGTTTGTAGGCCTATTCAGGCTGTAATCCACAAAAAAGGAAACCCTGCGTTGTAGAGGATATCTGCACTGTAAAATATTACCATGATTTCTAAATATTTAGCTGTAATATTTTACAATAAATTACTGTTTTACCACTTTACAGTCTTTACTTGTGATGTTCACAATATAATACTGTAATTTTGAATTTCACAGTGAAATCAATACAGGCACAGTTAATTACTGTTAATGTACAGGATAAATGATTACCAGGATTTCACAACATGTTACTGTATTATTTCACAGTACAATACTGTATTCAGATTATCCTCTGTGATAACAAACAAATTAAGTGATTTTCTTGCTTTTATCGCTGTTGCTTGGCTTTAAATACTAATTTATTTATTTGGTGCAGGTTTTACTTCAATTGAAAGGGGCACCGCTGCATGTGCCTTAAAATAAACTATGCAACATATAAATCTATGTAAAATTGAAATTGTTGTCTTGGCTTATTGTTTTCAGGTGCTTCCAGGGCATTAACCCTGAGACGGGCTCGAAAGCCAAAAAGAGGCATGGCAATTTGAACCCCCATGTCAGCAAATTCTTCAGAAAATTGTTGACTTCGAGTGGATGTCTGTGTAGACATGTGCTCCCCTCCTTGTTTTATTTTCTGTCTCCCTGCTGCTCAGGTGCACCTGGTCTTCCCCTGGCTCCGCCTCTGCCCAGGTGTTCCAAATTCCATTCAGCCGTGTATATAAAGAGAAGCTGGAGGAGAAGGATGTCTCACCTGTCTTAACGCCAGGAGACACTCTCCTTAGAATACCTCTTTGCCATTTTGAGCTGTAGGCCATATTTTTGCAGATGTGTTTATGTTTAGCCTGGAGGACCTGGTAGTCCAGTTTTTGCGGCATTATTTTGTTTCCCATAGAGTTTATAATTGATTTCTGGTTGGGGGGGGGGGGAGCTCTGGGTCCTACGGCCCGTGGTGTGGCTGGCTCGGATTCCCTCCTCTCTTTGTTCCTTTTGGCCAGTCCTCCAGACCTCTTTTTGTTTCCCGTTTCGCTTGTGTGAGCAAACTGCTGATTATCAATAAATGCTCGTTACCAAGTACCAGTTATTGCGTGTATTCTTTCATGTTGCGGGTCTCAGCACGAGCCACTACCGCGGAGTAGAGGTTGGGGCCGTAACATGTCCAAGACACTGTGAAATGTACTCTGCACTTCAATGGAGTAATACAAAGTTAAAATGGGCATTTTATTTGTTTTTCTTTGTTGATTGAGCTGATTGAATTGTGTAGTTATGGTAAAATCCCAGTTAACTAGTCAGATTTACAATATAATATCGTATTATTTACATTTTTATATTTACAGTAAATTACTGGCTAATGTGTTGCATTACTTCTACAGTAAAAGTGTGAAAATACAAGTAATTACTGTAATTTATGTACAGCAAGGTACCATAATACCACAGCTCTGTACTGCTATATCACAGTAATTCCATGGGCATGGCAACTGTAAAGTCACAGTATTTAGTTGTACTTTTATTCTAATTTACTGTAAAATATCTACAGTCAATTACTGTGAAATATGTACAGTCAATTACTGTGAAATATTTACAGTCAATTACTGTGAAATCCATGCAACTAGTAGCCAGTAATTTACTGTAATTTTACAGCCAAACATTTTACAGTGTGTCTCTATCTGAGCGCGTCCTCTCCACGGAGACGTGCTTCTTGGTCGGTCGATGCAATATCCACACCTTCGGTTATTTTCATTTGGAATTTAACCACATATAGCATATAGCATATAGATGCTAAGGAAAACTTCAATAACCTGCTGAATACCAGCATTCGCCACACACACTCTCTCCTCCCGTGAAAACCAAGCTCTCGCATCCCGGTGACCCGTCCACTAAAAAGCCTCTGGGCGCGCCGCGACAGGTGAATATGCAGATGAGGCTTGCAGAACCACACCTTCAAACCGTTTCACATTTCATAGTTTATATGCAAAAATTCATTCGTAGCATTCTATTTCCATGTAAATTAGTGCTTTATTTAATTTTTATTTTATTGCTATTTAACTGTATTTTATTACGGTGTAAAAATATTTTGTGTTTTATATTAGATTTCTTGTTTTTTTATATTTTATGTATGCACCATGACATCAAGTCAAATTCCTAGTATGTGCGAACCTACCTGGCAATAAACCTGTTTCTGATTCTGATAACAGTGGACATTTGAACAACTGCAGTTAAGACGATAATACACATGTATCATAGTTTTCATTTCATTTCAATACAAACCACATGCTTTAAACCTTTTCCCCTGCCACTACAGTTTATAAGAAACACTGAAATCAATGTGCGACCGTCACAGTGTTACCAAGGATTATACTCTCCCAGGCTCAGAGCATATTGCTTCAACATCTTTTTGAATGTGTAATATAATTAGAAAAGCAATTCACTACATAACATGGCTTGTACAAAGAAGTTTCATTGTTCTTCACATCTGAAATAAATTATAAACTTTGGCAGAATCTCATCAATTAAGATGCATAAGTTAGTTATTCATCATTATCATTCATCATCCTCCTTATTAAATTGAAATCTAAAAGCCCTCAGAACAAATATGTAAATTGCTGCGTTGCTAACACTGTTGTTTCACAGTGTGGCAAACAGGAACAGGTTTCAATTGATGCCTAGTAGCCACTCATTGGAGCTATTTCATTGATTACACTAGGGGCCAATATTCACTGTTTATATATTATTATGAGCCTTTTTGTGCAGTGTCCAGACTCTGAAGGTTTGCTAATGGTTAACATGCAATGCAACAAAACATTTCACATTTCAGATACAATGGGAAGGTTGTAACTGTGGAACAACCATTTCAATTTATATTCTTGCACTCAGAGTGAGACCAGCCTGTCTACACCCAAGTCCCTCATTTGATTCAAAATGGATTAGCATGACATTTTGTGTTCATATTCCCCCATCTTATTGATTGTTGTGTATCTATATTCTATGGTGCCGTCAGCCAGCCAATCTCAATCTCATTTTGGCAACTCAAAATGCAAGTCCTTCATCCCAAGATCAATCACTTTTCTTAATTCAACAAAATGATTGAGAAGATCTACAGAAAACTGTTTTAGTGTGTTATTTCATCCGTCTGTGTTTTTATCTCTCTTTTTTGTTTAGTAAGCCAGAGACTATTGTTCACCATTGTGGGCAATAAAGGTGTATTTTACAGTGTATTGTATAAAGAAACAATGGTCAGGTTTGCATGGCACCCATGAAAGGAAGAAAATAAAGATATGGTCAGACATTTATTTCCCAATCAATAACTCATAACACAGTACTTTCTGTTCATTGGTTCTCCAATGGGTTTCATTTTGAGACCCAATGTTCTTTACTATACATCGATATCGGCCAACTTTTCCCTACACATCTGCTGACCTGTTTATCATGAACGCTCAATATTGTGCTTTGGTCACCGAACAAACACTGTCATCTACCCAGTACGATGTTTGTCTTTAAAGGTAACAGCTAACTGGGGATATTATTGGGCCTTGCTAGAGGTCTGCACTGTGTACGTATTTTCTCTTTGGCCATTAGTTGCAGAGATTGTTTACAGTGGTTTTACTTTTGAGGATCAACTACAGAGAGCAGTCCAGTTGGGCTTCCTTTTGTTCCGAAACATCCATTTGTTTTTTATCCTGTATAGATTTACTGAAAGTTATTTGGAATTCAACAGCGATCGTTATTCCCACCTCAGTCCTCTTCACACATCTCTGTCTTTTCAGAATGCAGTTAGACACAGGATACATCCTAAGTACTCTGGTGATCACCTCATCTGGCCTCTAGCATCACCAGGGGGGGGGAAAGTTTTCACTTATCTTGTCATATATCTCCACATCTAATACATTCATTCATGGTTCAGACATTTGATTTGAATAACTTTTTAGACCCCCTAAGGATTGGAAACCCATATTCTACTTTAAATTATCCCTCTTCTAAACTTTGAAATCCTGATCTATCAATCTGCTTGACCACATTTCAGAGGACGCTTCTGCATTCAGATTCAAACCTAAATGTAGAAGTTTAGTTGGCTAAACTCCAGATAACCCAATGGACTCTCAATATTCGCCATGATTTCCTGGAAGTCTCTTTAGCTCAGACAAGACTACTTCCGATTGTATAAACAAATAATAAACAATAGCATGTGATATCATCTGCGGTAATCTTTGGTTTGTAGAATGTATGATCAATACTTTTAATTGCATTTCCTTTATTCCTCAATTTTTTTCTTCTAATTTTTTTTCGAGTGTCTAATATTCATTAATCTTTTTGTTGCTTTTTAAAATCCATTTAAGATGGTTAGGTCTCGAAATAGTTACAACTTTAATGACGTTCCCATCCTCAGCTTGCCTTTGTGTTTAGTGTTAATTAGCTAATTTTAGCATGCTAACACGCTTAAGTAAGATGGTGATCCTGGTAAACTTTAAAGGTGGGGTAGGTACGTTTGAGAAACTGGCTCGAGATACACTTTTTGTTATATTCCATGGAATGCTCTTAACATCCCGATAGCAATGAATATCTTAAGTGCTTTGACAAAAAATCATCTGTGGAAGCCGTAGTACTGTAAAAAGCACGACCAATCACCGGCCCGGCTAAAATAACTGGATGGCCTGTCAGCCTTCCATCTGTGCACAAACTTATCTCGTGCCCTCATTGGTCATGTGCTCGTTCGTGTGTGTTGGGGGAGGGGCTCTGTAAGGAAGTGGCCGTTTTTTTCCGGCTGTGTATTTTCAAATTCTAGCGCACTCGAGCTGGTTTCTCCAAAATTACCTACCCCACCTTTAAGTTAAGGCAAGTTTATATGCAGTATATAGCACATATGGAAATGTAATGTGTTTTACAACATATCTAAACGTCTGCATGTTTCTAATGCCATAGCTAATGTTAGCATTGCACACAGAGTAGTTTGATATACCTTGAATCTTGCTAGGTTTTTTATCAAGAAACAATCACCCCCATCTCCCAGTGAAACTGCAAATCAAATAGCTGTCAAGCTAACCTGACAGGAATATTTACTCCAGAACTTGCTGCAACCTTTCACTATAGGCCTACTCTGCTTAATCTGATGGCAGGGAATATAAAAATCAATGTAAAGAAAATCGGTAAATCATATCCATGTCATGACCAAGCTGTCTTAAATATAAATGTCAATTTATGCCCTTATTTCTATGAATAACGCCTAAAATCTTCATCCAGGAAAAATGAACTTGTTGAATTGAAATAGCAGATTCCCCCCTTTTAGCAATTCAAAATAGGCTTGCAGTTACGGAAGACTTACTGGAAACCAGATTACATTAACAGCTTTTCTTCGGCATTTATTAATCATTTTGCAAACATGACACAATGAAGTGAACCTTGATTAAAAAAGAACATTGGCGCTTCGTCCCCTGAGAGCCGTTTTAATCAAAACGCATGTGAACATCAAACATGTCTTAATATTGTGAGCGTGTATAAAGGAGAAAGGGATTGGGTCATTTAATTCTCCGATCAATAAGTCATTGAGAATGTTTTAGAACGGATATTTCCCCCCGGAGGTGTACATTAAGACTGTAAGCTGTGATTTAGTGTTGAGGTCCTGTTGTTTGTTGCACCCAGAGTTCCTCTCTCTTCACCTTTCATCATCGATTTCCATCCCACCACTTTTTTTAAATAACTAACTCCCTCTAAGCTTCAAAGGACCTGGATTTCCTGTTTGTTCTTTGTGCATTATGAGAGGGAGTCTTCATGTTATCTCCACTGTGTCCCCCTGTGCATATGAACAGTAAACAGCAGAGATAGTCTCAGATAGCGCACCTCAGCATAACACATTTGTCGAGCCAGGTCTTTAATCGTTAAAAAAAGTTCCTTCATACATCACACAGCGTGATACATCTGCGAGAATTCATTTGAATGTATTTGTGAGTAAAAAAGGGGGTGGAGATGAAAAAAAACATCAACAATATTTCCCAACAGCTGGTGTAAATTAATATCCATCCTTGCAAGACTGGGGGAAGCGTAAAGTTCCAAAATCAAAGTCTTGCAGGTGCAAAATTGAATCTTAAATTTAAATTGATTTGGAGATCAAACATTCTCCTGGCCCTCTATCATTTTAATCAGGCAAAGTTGAGACACTGCCAGAGTAGAGAGGTGCTTGAAATTCTGAATTCACCAAATGCATCTTCCAACCTTGATTAAAGGTGTGTGTGTGTGTGTGTGCGTGTGAGAAGGATGGGGGCTCAGCTGCCGGTGTGACACTTTTAAGACAGGTTTGAGAGTGTGATATCTGCAGATTTCGGCATGTGTTGTGCTAATTTTAGTCATCTGAGACGTTCACGAGGTTAGCAAAGTTAAGTGTGGTGTATTGTGGTCGGTAATTGTAAGAATCAATCCAGCATTTTGAGATGATAGAGGAACTACACCGACCTTCTGACACTCATTTCAGATGTGTTCAGAGGAAAGGCACTGCAGACATACGGTAGCCAATAAGGGCCATACCCATTTGAAATGTAATCATGTGAATCTAATCACTACTGATTGAATGCCAACCTTTATAAAACTTACAGTGAGCTGTTTTTCTTAGGGTTCATTTATTTATAGATTGGATCTACAAAATCAAAGTCATAAAGTGCAAGAGCTAAACATTTAAAGTAAGTACATTTTAGCCAACATTTTCAGTTCAAAAGTGACACTTCTACTGAAATAAGTTGTGTACTTTATCTCCAGTATAAGTATTTTTATAAAGATTTCACAACTTGACGACTGAAAATGTCAAAGAGGAGAATTCCGCTGCCAACATCTATTAGTGCTGACCTTAAAGCACTTAAACGTTGTCTTTATGTGGATGGAGATGTTCTTAACTTGTGCTTGTGTGCATTTCTTTTTTAAAACAAGGCTGGAAAACCATGTTAACAACATGTCCCAATTGGGTTTGGACTAAGACTCAGATGCATGGCTTACAAAATGAAACATTCAGGCCTTATAAATATAATTTGTGGCACATAACATTTCAACGTTCACTTGCTTGTTAGATACAAATGTATGGCCATTATTTGCTGTATGTACCGGATGCAAAGACCCAAACTGCAACAATTCATCTGATACCCAGGATCACCACTAACATCTGTGCTGTGATACAAGACTGGACTTTGGTCCCTTTGGTCTTCTGAGAAAACATCTTCTGTCTTTTATTTCACTGCCCCTCGTGCATTCTTGCTTCTTTTGACTTTCCGTCTTCCTTTCTTAACACAGTCTGCTCTCTTTATGCCTAGCTAATAATAACTGCCTATAACAGGGGAATAGTGTAGGGGAGATAAAGGTGTTAGCAGGCTAGCACCGCCCAGCTAATTACCCATGTGCGGCTAGCGTCACTACCCCCACCTCCCACCTTACCCAAGAACAGATTAAACACTTGGGAACGACCTGCCCTAGATTTTATGCTACATTGAACTCTTAACAAATTATAGGAGGGTCATCCACGGACAGCTAATTGCAAGAAGCATATGGTGCATTAACTCATAATCAAGATTAAATCACATTTCTAACTTAGATAGACATTTGGCCTCCATCAGTTTGCATTAGCCACTCAAGTCTGCTTTTGGTATAAATTGCCACTTAAATCAAAGCAAAAGAGCATAAATACTGAAACTGAGAACTATGTTATTTGGTTTTAAAACCATTAACATACTTTTCAAAAGGCTGAAAATGAGACTGTAATTCGAAAGGAAGGAAATCTATCTAACAAAGTGTCTTCTGACGCCCTGTCATCTTCCATTCGACAAAACAACAAGAGATAAATTAATCATATGTTTTAATTCTCTCATGAGTCGCTCTGCTTTGGCTTATCGTCTCACAAAGACGTTTTTTTTTTTAAAGAGACTGTTGACAAAATGAATAGATGAACAATTGTGGGCTTCATGGGAATGGCAGATGGAGGCAGAATCAAAGTGAGTGTAAACTGTAAGGGCTCAGCAGAATTTACGAGGGGGGGAAAACAACAATTCAGATATGCTAGAGTTTCTGTTTCAAGTGTTCTGTTGTTCAGGAAAACACATTGATTCATTGTGTGAGTTTCTGCTTTGATGTGCCATATGAAATTACACAAAATAAGTTATTTGATTTTAAGTGTGGAGTGTGTAAAAAGTTAAAGTTCGTTTTGGAAATACTCAGCTATAGTGAGTCAATGGTTGAGAAGGTTCCCAGCCACCAGATATCATCGATTTCCACTTTCTGAGAGGCGTTTAGGACGAGCCATCAATAGCTAAAGCAAAAGCCTCACTTCATCCTTCGGAAAGATCCACACTTATCAGTCTTGCAGTTTGGAGCATGACCTCTTTTGTATAACACAATAAAGAAACTCAAAAGGCCTCGCCATTCATGTTGGCCTTTAAGTGGCCTTTAACTCCTTTTCTCCGTTCCTTTAGAGAAAAGTCATAAATAAGCTAGACCGATGTGTCTTTTGTGGCGATATGTCAGAGAGTTTGTGTTGCTGCCGGAATTGGAAGGAGATGCGGGCCGAGGTTGATGCTCAAAAGTGAAGTGAGAGAAAGACACACCAAAGGATGAAGATCCCCTGCCAATAAAGCTGACATTTCTCCTCTCTGCGCTCCAATATCTCACCAATAACAATTAGTTGGTAATTGTTTGGCTAATTATGATTAAATATCTGGTGTGGTGCCATCGAAGTACTCCACTTCAGCATGTGCATTCTCACTTTTGATAATGCAAATGTCAAGAGGAGGAAGGTGTTGGTTTGAAACAATGCATGGCCTAAATAGGGACACAGACAAACAGAATAGGAACTCATCAATTCTCTCATTTGACCTACATTTCTAAGCAGGGCAAATATATCTATTATATTGGACTTACACTATTGCCGTTACCGCAGTTCAATTCCATAACTTGTTTCGATTAACAACACCGACCAAGTATTTAAAAACCGGCTATAACCTTGAAGAAAATACATTGCCCTTGAAATGCAATTCACAAAAAAGTGTATCAGTATTGGAACATATTTTGTAGCGGTTTGCCATTTTTGCATAATTGGTAGAACATTGGATTTTTACATTGACAAATCTGCATGTTTAGTTTCATCAATTAATCGTGAAGGTCTGAATTGTACAATTTTACCTCGAGCTCTTGGGAACAATGATGGGAATTTGTTGCCATTGTCTTACATTTGCAAGGAAAGGTTTTGACATTGTCGGCTTGGTCAGTTTCTTGCTACGAGTTGGATGAAAAGATTGATACCACTCTCATATTTACTTGGTAAATACAAGAACACAGCCGGTAAGCTTAGCACAAAGACTGGAAGTTGGGTGAACCGCTAGCTTGGCTCTGTCTGCAATCCCAACAATCCGCACCTCCAAAGCTCACTTATGTTGATTTTTGTCATTGTTAAATTGTCACGGTTAACAACTGCCAGTCAAACCCTATTTTTCTGTACTCAAAGCTTAAACACAGTGATTTGTAAGCACATGCCCTTTGATAAACGGACAATAACCCCAAATAAACGTATTCACATTCATCTTATCACCTCTCGCTCACCTCCATGGCGATCAACAGGGACAGGTGAGCATGCTATTGCTGCTTCACTAGCTCTTTACCCGCGGCTCCAGCTGTGTCCATATTGCTGCTGTTCCGGTCTGAGTGTTACCTCTTCCCCTCCCTCCCCTCTTCTTTACCTCCCTTTCGCTCTGGGGCGCTCTTCACTCCGCTCCTGTGGCGGAACCGCCAGGTCCTTGTTGCTCGGCAACGGCTGTCTTAAGGTTTTCCCAGTAGAGTTTTTAAGGTAATAAAACAATGCCCCAAGACAAACAGCAACTGGAACCGGAAAGGCCTCAGGGAGAGAAAGAGAGGGAAAGAGGGAGGGAGGAAGGAGAGCTATGAAACTTTGCTTTTAAATTAAAAATAAATGTTGTTAATGTCACCAAACCTTATCTGTGAAATTCATTCCACAGATACACCTCCTGTTACTTAAATTGAAATCTTATCTCATGATGACTGAGCATCCAAGCTGAGAAACAGCTGTCTTTTTCAAGGTGACTGAGCCCCAAGGTTATGCAAACATTATGGTAATGTATTACTTCCATCTCCGTCTATGGATACACCGCCGAGCTCACTTCCATTAGACTCGCAGGATGTCTGCATGGGAGTTTTGATTGACACCTGTCTGTCAGATTTTCTACGTGTTCCCAGGTGACCTTGCGGGGGATGGTCAGCCTTTTATCCACCTACTGGGATGGCTCTTTCCTACAACCTTGGCTGGGAAATAATTGTGAAGAAAACTCCTATGTGTGCACTCCCAAACAAACCGATTTGTAAGGCATATTTGATCGGACAACGTTTTCTTTTTCTCTCCCTACAAAAGATTCCCTGTGAACACAAACAAAACATTTTGGAGACGGCACAGAGATCCTCTGGCACGCTGAATTACGCAGAGGCATGAGGGAGATGAAACTTTTGTTTTATTTCATCTGCTGTTTTCCTTTTCTCCCCATGCAAGCTCTTGTAGGAGATTGAACATCAAAGGCAAGCTCTTACTAATACAATAAATAAACGACTCCCACATGGTTTGAATTGAGCTGTTCTTTCCCTACGGTGCGATCTTTACGAGTGACACAAAACAGCTCAAACATCCCTTCCCGTATTTTGAAAAGTGAACAATAAAAAGGTGTAACATATTCTAAATCATGACAAAAAAGATCAGGTTTTGAGGCTTTCTCGCGACACTAAGCAACATGGAAACACTACTCCAAAGTATTCATCAGACATGGCATTCAAAGAGATCTACAAAGCCCCCCCCCCCCCAACCAGCACGCCTCCCATTAGACCCATTATTTAATTGTATAGTTTCAATCTGTGCAGTTGCGGTTAGATTGTCGCGTGTGTTGCCGGGTGGAATTGGAGACGTGAGAGAGGCGGTGGCCCCCTCTAATCAAAATGCAAATATCTCTCTCCCTATTGAGGCATTAGTGCGTCTTGTAGGCTGAATCTCAAGGCTCTAAATTGAAAGATGATGAATGTGCAGCTTGTTTTTTTCATGCTTGCGATGTGAGGCAGCTCTGAAATGAAAAAGTAGTGAAAAAAAATGAAAGTAAATAAATAAAAGTAAATGGTGGGAGGATGGAGAAGAAGAAGAGAGGTTTTATAACAACATGCTGCCAAACACCACAGCAGACACCAGGTTAAGACTTGATTACATGCTACAATGACAAACGGACTGCTTGCCACTCGGCTATCTGGCTGTCAATCACGGCACGCACTCGGCTAACATGACAGCCGTGTCCTTTGACCATCAAGTGTATCAGCCTATCTGGCAGAGTGTTCAATCGGCGTGTGAATTTTTGAGGCGCAGACTTCAGGACTGTATTGTATTTTGTGAGAAGAGACAGATTTATGAGGCTAGGATGGTTACGGATCATACTGAAAGTGTTCTTGGGAGTCTTATATTTGGCCTTGGTTTTTATAAAAGCAGAAGACACTTGTTTTCAGTTTTGCTCAGATTAAACCGTCCAACTAAACAAATAGAAATGTATTGAAGTTCACTGAATGGAAACCTGGTCACATTAGGTTTGTTACTGTGAACAAAAACAACTGGCATTAAGCTTAATCTTGGAATGCCAGGATAAAAGCACGCCATTTTAACCTTACCCATTTTTGGTCAGTTCGTAAAGCCCTTTCTAAACCGTTTTCAAAGGTTTTGTTATACCGTGGTATTGCGCCTCACATTCCTCACTTGTTCTCAGTATTGATGGATATTAATGTAAGCATGGAGTCATATCATTTATAGGATTATAGGTAGTTAGCGCACACCAGATGAACAAACCAATTTGTAACTTTTGTTTTCCCATTTAAAAGTAGTTGTGGTCGTCCATTGTTTACTTACATTTCGAGAATATCAAACATATCTAACATTCGTAGGCTTAAAATGGAGGCATAGTCCACTAAAATAAGATATTTATCATGTTATTAACACTTTTTTTATTTTTTATATTGTAGATTTAAAAGCAATCGCATACAATTGTTCTCTATCTTCATCGTGGGCTTTGCTGTACGTAAATGCTGTTTGAATGTTTGTTGGTTCATAAAAGCATCAGGGATTCTCGCCCAAATCTGTCTGGCTCTGCCTGCTTCTCTTTCCCATCAGGTTCTCATCTCCCTCGCCACATCTGTTTGTGTTGTCTGAGTCTGGGACTTCTGATTTCGAGAAACAACACGGCTCTGTCAGCAGCGAAACCCCCAGAGCAAATCGCCAACACAACACCAACGTCGCAGCAACTACCGACTGACAGGGAGATACGTGACGTCCCCATTCCAGATTACATGATGCATGAGCTGTTTGTAGGAACATGCTTGCTGATACAGATAAGCAGTGGTGGAAGACGTATTCAGATCCTTTATTTTGGAGCAATACCACACTGTACTCTACTGCAAGTTAAAGTCATGGATTCAAAGTAAGTATCACCAAAATGTTCTCAAGTATCAAAACTAAGTACTGATTATGATGTAAAATGTTCCTTGTTTGGGTGTTTAACCACTAAATAAGATGCTCTTTCAATTATTATCCTTGATGCGTTATTGTTTAGCATTTTACTACTGGAAATGTTTGAGGTTTTAATCATTTTAATTTATGTATATACTGCTAGGTAATGTTATCGACATATAAACATCTTTGTATTCTAAAGATCTTTAAATATTTGTAGCTTTGTTGTTGTCCTGTGAGGGACAATAACATTTAAAAAATCAACGGTTTTTATAAAAAAACAAAAAACATTTTCAACTTTGTGACATTACGTTTTCCAAGGAATCCCAGAGGCTTTGTAAGTGAATTAATCAACACATTTAGAGATACGTGGCTATCACTTGATAGGGAAGTTATGTGAAGTTGTCAAGTGAATGGAAGGGAACATTGAGTTTGTTAACTTGCTGTCCTCTCCTTTTTGTTTTTGTTTTGAGAAGTCTTTGCTTGGTTTGATAAACAAACATTACAGGCGAGTAAGCTGTGTTGTGGAAAAGACCAAACATGTGGGTGAAAGCAGTTTTTCAAATGCCAACATGAAAGTATGAGGAAAGCAAAACAAAAGGACATATTTGCCTCTCAATATGATGTACAAGTATGCTTGAGTTTGGCTTACGAAGTTTGTAAGTAGTATGGAAGTCCATATACTCTATTACATTCCTCTTCAACAGAAATGTGTATTGATGATGCTGTCTGTGTACGACACTATGGGATTGTTCTGCCGCGAGATTCAGTCAGCGTTCATTGTTTAAAGTCAGCAGTCAGCCATTTGAATCTGTTTCAGAGTTCAAATCTTCTATATTGAAAGTCTACAATAAATTAAAGGACACCTGCTGTTAAATAAACTTGCACCTACTGGTTTAGAAAGTCCTCTCTTTATCAGCACACTTCATTATCATTCCTCCAGTCATTCACTGTCCTTTTCAGGCTGAGCTAATCTTATGAAGTGTCTTTTACTGCTCTAATGGAGAAATCTTCAAACATCTGGAGCACCAATTAAAGAAGCGGCCGTCGTCATCCTTGAGCCAGCCTGAGAGCTGCAAGACGAAAACCCTTCAGATCCTGAAGATCTTTATTCACGTCCTCTTTCTGTCCTTTTCTTTGGAAATGTTCGCTGTGGGCACTCTCTTGACCTTCAGTAATGTATCCACACTTAATATTTAAATCCCAGCAGGGAGTGGGCTTCAATGAAACCAGGCCCGGTTCCAGAACAAAATGACTCAGGGTGCATCTGAGATTAGAGAGGGTGCAGTGGTAAAGTGCTATTTTGAGTGCACCTAACATCCTCTGGGGGGTCCTCACCTCCTCTCGGGGGGTCCGGGGGCATGCTTAATATTGAAGTTAAAAGCATCAATCTGGTGCACTTTGAGAGCAAAATGAAGAGATCTATGGATCTATGTGCTCTTTGCTTGATGCATGCCTTCCCAGTCCCTTATCACGTAGCCTATAAGAGCATGGCGCCAGTTGTAGTAGCCAGTTGTGGTGAAGGCATCTGACTTACTTGAACCGAAATGTCTACATGCATAGTAGAAGATGGCATCTTTTTTCACATGAATATTCCAGCCAATCTCTGTTTTGAAACCATGAGCTGCAAAATGAGCGCCTCACCCCACTGTACAGGCGAGTTGGGTACTTTTTTTTAATATACCTGGGCAGGCTTTGTTTGGCCGAGGTCCTCTGGCACTTGTGGGCCACTGAGGGGTGTCGGTGTTTGGGGCAACGAAGACGGCTGCTCCTCCTCCGTGGGCGAGGCGGGCAAAGCCGGCGAGTCGGGCGTTAGTGTCCACGACAGTGGCCGCGGGTAACTTAATGTCCCCATGATCTGAACTGTTATTACCTGCAGTAGATGCAGTGTTACTGCTGGCGATAAGGGCTGGTTGTTTTAACCATTTTCTGAGTTCCATCATTGACTGCTGTGTAAGCACCTTGCAGATGACGAACGGGCAGCGGCACACGTCACGCACACCTGACATAATAACGTTACTTACCGTTTAAATTGACCAAATAAATGCAGCAGACAATGTTATTTAACCACAATTACAATTTATTTTATTTCAACTATATTCTTCTTATTATTATTATTACTACTATTATTATTGTACATGTAATATTTTTGCACCCTTATGCACCCCTGTAGAACCGGGCCTGAATGAAACTCTCACGATGCATATCTTCTTTAATTTAGGGCCAAATTCTTAAGCGGAGACGCGTGGTAGAGCCCTTCTTCGTCAAGGGCCATTGATCCTCCCCTGTGAAATGCGTTGCTTTACCACGGATCAAAACTCACATCACATTTCCATACTGGACGCTGTCAATTTCCTTCATTCGGAGGTGTTGTGGCAGCATTTGGACTACAAAATGCTGGATCAAAGGGTTGCAAAGAGGAGGGATTCTGGCTTATTTACATGTCAGATGGCGCCTCTTCTCCTGCTGTCCTGTCGCTGAGCTACTACAGGAGGGTCATTAGAGGAAGGAACATATGCCATTCAGCATGCAAGGTCTGCTGTCCAATTAGTGGCCTGGAAGCACTCGGCTGAAGCCAAGCAGCGAAAGTGGAAAAACACAAGTAGGGAGTAATCTGGCTCACATTGTGTACCTGCATGTTTGAGCAGCTACGGTTGTAAGTTTTAAGACTTGCGTCTTAGTTTGAATACAGAGTGGGGAGGAAGTGAGATTTCATCAGCGTCTCGCTACGGGAGTGTACACATACAGGAACACACAACCGGCTCCGTGTGTTTCATAAATCTTTTAAACTCCTGTCAAGTCACACCAATATTCCCCCTCACAAAGAAAGTGTGTCGACTCTCTGAACATCTTAGAAGAAAATATCTTTCTTTAGCTATTTATTTACTTCTCTTTCCCCCCCCCCCACCTCGCCCACACAATCCTGGCGGTTCTCATCTTCTTCGTAGGTGCTGATATCCAGGATTCTGGGACTTTTTTTTATTTGCTGTCAGAGGAGAAGGCAAGGACGAGGCTTAGCTAGTCACACAGCAATAACCAGCCAAAAGCCTGCAGCTTGCCATATATCATTCACAAACAAACCTTAGTGCACTACAGCACAATGGATAAATAATACTGAACTATTGGAGTCATGCAACTGGAAGCAACAGGTCAACTGAGCAAGACCAAGCAAATACATGTTTTATATGTGTGGATAAAGGCAAGTCTCGCAATAATGTATACCAGTGTTTCTCAAACTTTTTCATACCAAGGACCACTTAACCAATACAAAAACACTCGCGGACCACCTAACTCCACAAATATCCAAAAACACATCGTTTCTTTAGAACAGATTACAAATCACCTGAAAATGGTACAAACAAGTGGAAACATGTGTGATGAAGGTGTTGCGCTGGGCTATATAATGCAATCGAAAGTTAAACTTAAGCTCGCTCCATTGCGGAGATATTCCCGCGAGAGTGCGTAAAACTTAAATTAATTAATTCATTTCAAATGTGAAATGTTACCAATATACTCACGGACCATTAGGGGGCGCCGACGGACCACCAGTGGTCCGCGGACCACACTTTGAGAAGCACTGAATACATATATAAGTGGTGAAATGATTGAAGGTAAAACTCAGCATGGGTTGAACAAGCCACAGATTCATGCTGGGGAATGTCGGCCATAGGTCAGCTTACATCACTGCGCTCCTAAAGTGGAATGCTAATTTCATGCTAATGGTAAAGATTTGTATTCCCTTGATTTATATGCAACTGTTTAGGAGAGTCTTTCAAGTACAGTACATATTATGCACCTATACAAAACACCACGTCAGTTACTCAGCTTTAAATAAGAGACAGGAAATGAAATAATGTAATGTGCGCATTTATATATTCCTGCATTGAGCATTTTGAGCCTGAGCTGACGGTCACAGCCTCCCACAGCTGATAGAAGTCACTGATTCAATTAGAGATTGGACTGGAAGCTAGCTTATTGATCCTTTAAAGGTAAATCACATGTCATCCTCATGAATATAACATACTATGTATCTGCTAGTAATTAACTATATATACATGCTATAACTAAGACACAATTATAGCTTTCTAAGGCAGTAGTAAAAGTTGCACTTAGAATAAAACCTATAGGGATTTTGTGAATATTTCACCAGGTTTTCAGTGAAGATGCTTTTATCCTTAAATCAAATGAAATAATGTGGTCTTCAAATGGGTTCTGAAGTATAGTAATTACTAAAGTGCCTTTGCATGTAGGTGTGACATTTGTGCAAAGAATAATTTGTTTTTGAAAAAGCTGAAGAGGCACACGTGGGAGACAAGACAAGCTATTAATCAGGGCCGAAAGATTTAAGTGTTGCTGTCCTCGTTGAAGGAGTTCTCAACTTTTAGCTGAAACAAAGTAGAAATATCAACATTATCCGCTTACAAAAAAGGAAGGGTTCTGTATGGGAGACCTTCTGTTTAGTTTGGACAAAGATGACCTCAGAGGAGCCAAGGACTAGCGGTCCAACACCCCGAGAAAGATGGATTCCACTGCTCGGAATGTGCCCAGATTATCTCTCTGGCACAGGAGTGGGAAGAAAGGGAGGAACATCTCTGGGTGGTAAAAAACGAGGGAGAGAGATACTATTTCTCCTTTAATTCACAAAGGGTGGCCTGGCTCTGCTCGCGATAAGACACAAGTGATCAACATCCTTTGAGTCTGCGGTGACTTGGCCTCCGAGACGCTCCCTTCTATTCTCCCTCGCTGATATGCAGGACGTATTTTCGCTTCCTCCAACAGGTATAGTGTAGGTAGAGAAGAGAAATAAAAAGGGATGGGCGGTGTAATCTTGAGGCTGTAGGCACAGAGCTACTGCAGAGCCCAGATCTGGATTTATGATCATGGGCAGAAGAGAGTGCTCCATTGGGCCTGGGGGGAATGTCGGGGTACTTTGTAGTCCCTTTTTTCTCATTTCATGTCTTGTTTCCACATTCTTTGTTGGATTTTCTCCAAGGACAAACCTACCCTTTAAACGTAACTCCATCTCAATCTTTTAACTTTCTCGTCCTTCCTTATTCGAAGGCTGCGTATAAATAAATCTACATGCCTGGTCAAACGTATGTCTGTCTTACCTCCAATTTGAGGTGTTTTACACTCGGCCAACTTCAGTCATTCAAGTGGAGCCACTTGTCAGCAAGTGTTGTGCGTTTGTGAATATTCAAATTAACTCCGTGAAAGGAATCTCGCTCGCTTCATTTAAAGCATTGTTAAGACTCAGGCACTTCCTGTTCAGTGGCTCAGTTTGCTCCAGAAAACACAGTGTGAAGTAATAAAGGCAATCAAGGAAAATGTGATCAAACAATATCCCTTAATTTAAGCATTGTATTAAGCACTCCATTGGTAAAATGTTGCATTATGCAAGGATAAAGAACTACAAGTCACTACACAAAGCTGCTGTGTAATGACACAGATTATTTCATTTGAACTGAAAAGCTACCTTAATTAGATAGTTGGATTCAGACTACAAATGGTTTGACCAAATTAGGCATCAGCTTGTTTGTTTCGTGACACTTATATCAGCTTCTTTTCACATTAAGGAGTTCGTTTCTGAAGAGCGTGAACAAAAGGATCCCATCAGAGACAGAAAAGAGCCACTTAAAATAAATAAGGAACATTTAGTTTGTTGACTTGCTGTCCTTTTCGTTTTGTTTTCAGAAGTCTTTGCTTGGTTTGGTTAAGAAACATTACAAGTGCGAACATCCAGAGTAAACTGTGCGGTGGAAAAGACCAAACATGTGGGCGAAAGCTGTTTTCAAATGCCAACATGAAAGTATGAGGAAAGCAAAACAATTAAGGAAGGAACATGTAGCTCTGTTATCTGCATCCTCTATCTCACAGGTGATACAAGTTGTAACGGAAGTCCCTGTTGCTGTCGTACACTCTCCCTAGAGCTGGCTCCGTGGCGCTTTATCTCACCTCGGTCAGGACCAGTGTTGTGCTAGTTACTGAAAACCAGTAACTAGTTACCATTACTAGTTACTTCATTTCAAAAGTAACTCAGGTACCTTACTAGTTACTTAAACCCCAAAGTAATGCGTTACTGTGAAAAGTAACGTTTTAGTTACTTGAAAAAAGGGCTCCCATTAATGCCCTTATAGCCTTCATTTCAGTACTGTTATTGCATTGGAGAATAATACAATCTGTTGATCAACTTCACATGCATTATATGCAATCTGGATTGCATCGATATTAGCTAGCTTTCAATTTTTGTATATTCTTTCTCCAGGTAGTTGGAAAAAGTTTTCCGTCCCATATGCCGTGTGCCGCCCGGACATGCTATCATGCTAACTCGCTACCTGAAAGCGGGTGACTCCACTGTAGCAATAGCCTGCATGTGTTCTACAACATACCGTGCAATGGCTTTATCGACTTTTCCCTGGCCAGCAGTCCCTTGGTTAAAATCCAGCCGCTGTTGCTTAGGTGGAGGTGGAGTGGCGTCGGCTGAGTCTCTGTGGTCTTAGCTACTAGCTTCGTCCCAGCATGTTGTTTTTACATTTGTTTTAAGAGATTTGAATTACTGGTTTGGGCAGTAGATAGGATCTTTGACCCGCCAAGACACAACTTACATTTAACTAAAACGTTCTTTTCTTTGTGCTCGACAAAAGTGAAATAGTGAGAATATCTCCAGGTGGAGAAACTAGACTTGAGCTCCGCCGCCGCCATGATAGTCTTGTTAGTAAACAACACAAACACGCCCACAGCGCGTCTCCGCATGTGACACAGGAAGTATCTAAGTACATTTACTCAAGTACTGTACTTAAGTACAGTTCTCATCTCTGTTCGCCTGGCTGTTGACTATATACAAAAAACTAACGCAGTAACGGAGTAACGCACCATGTAGTAACGGTAACTGAGTTACTGAATTTAAAAAGTAATGCGTTAGAGTACTAGTTACTGCCAAAAATAACAGCGTTACAGTAACGCGTTACTTGTAACGCGTTAGTCCCAACACTGGTCAGGACACATGTGAGTGATTGCTGGTCTGTTTCTGTGACCAGCAGGCTGACACCAAGACTTGGTTCCACAAGCTCCACCCACTTACAAGTTTTCCTCAAGTTGTCACAACCAATGAAAGCAAAGGTCTCTCAAAAAAAAAACCAAGCCATGATTACATCTCCAACTCTGAATTACCTCAGTTTGGGCTGGCATCTACTCAATATCAGCTGATAATTACATTCTTCTAATTAATTAACCTGAAAATGACAATTCTTCAACTTCAGATAATTCAACTATGTGTGATCCATTGCTGCAGATTGGTTTAATTGCATTAACCGAGTGGAATGAAAACAAAGCCTTCAAATAACCAAAGAAGTACAATAACAAAGGGTTGAAAGTTTTCATTCCAAATTTAAAAGGAGTCCTTCAAAAGTGCTAATTACTTGGCACTGCTGACCAGTTTCTAAATACACCAATTAGTGACAATATCCGTGCTTAATGTTGGGCAATGTAACACAGCCATCTGATACAGTACTGTTATGTTGGATTTGTTTGTTAAAATAAAACAAAGACATGGAAAACTCCTGAGGGGTTAGCTTTATGAGATAAATGGAGCAGTCAAATATCCATGTTTGAAAAATGTTGACCATCATGGATGGATTGGTTGATGGATGGATGGATGGATAGATTGGGCACTAAAATACAATTAGATTGATTGTTAATTGTCCTGTTCAGTGGACATGGGTCAGTATTAAAGATGTGCTATTATGTTTTGGGGTTTTCCCTTTCCTGTAGTGTGTTTCAAAGGTTTTTGTGCATGTAAATTGTCTGTAGAAGAGAAAAGAGAAATCCAAAAGAGAAAAATAAAGCACTTTTAAACACTAAAGCGTGCAAACATGTCATGGTAAAGGCACACAATACAAATATGAACCTGAAAATGAGCATAATATATCCTCTTTTGTTCCATTTCCCTGCAACTTTCCAATAGTTCCAACACAACAACCAACCCAAGCCAATAGCTCTCTCAGAAGAACACTAAGGCTGCCAGTATGTTCTTCAGAAATGCATGTTGGATGGTTAAAAAGCTTTGTATCCACACATTTTCAGTAAATGACACAAGTGTTTGCTCTATTTCCATACTGTGAAACTGACACAGAGGGTGTTTCACAATGTCGAGGAAAGCTGCTCCAGAGCCACTATTTCAAGCATACTACGTCATCGAGTGCCGCCGAAGGACTGTTCCAATGTCCAGCATACTTGGAATTCTACCGAGCCCGGCGTACTTCGTTTGGAGACATTTCGAGGCTGCACATGTGTAGACTCCGCAGTCTTCAAATCCCCACAATGCTTTGCGCACGGATCAATTTCCCCAAATCTGTGGCGGAAAATGTAAGGCGGGGCCTCTCATATGACGCACACTTGCTAGCCTGTTCCACTCTTTGTTTTCCGAATGCCAGGAAGTATTCTTGCCTCGCTTCTAAAGCAAGTGACTCGGAAGACATGTGCTACCAAGCAAGCGTTCTCGACATTGAGAAACACCCAGAGTTTTGAATTCTTAATCTCTTGATCCAGTAAACAAAATGGCGCAGTGTCAAGTGCTTGATGTTGGACTTTTATCCTTCTGTAGTTGAAATAAATGGATAAACAGTCTTTATCAGTACTTTGTAATCTGTAAATCAAGATGTTTAAGATTCTTGTTATCTACCTGTTTGTGTGTGGGTTTAGGAACATCATCAAACACCAGTCAGAATTGTCAACCCCTGCCAGGGCACAAAAAAACACTGAATACATTATTTTATTTCTTCTAAAGATAATCCTTATGGCCTTCGATCGTCAAACCAGTGCAAAAAGCCTTGTCTAAGAATTATTAACGTCATGACATTTAAATATCACATAAACATCTCACAGTGTCTTCTGATTGGATGGAAAGCATCTCATCCGATTGCTTTGTAATGAAGCGCACCTTACTTTTGAAAGATTCCCGTTCTTAGGAATTAAGGTGTATCTGCTATGGCGCATTTCCTAATATCCCATCTCCTGTAACAATCCTGACATTTTTATTATCTTATTTGTTTCTCGCTGTTTGTCTTCTCTTTGAAGGTCACTCTTAAATTACTTTAAAGCATGCAAATCACTATATCCACAGTCCACCTTTAAGGCTTGAAGAGCAGAGGAAAAACAAGAGAGAGGAACACTGTGATCTTGAGTCATTTCATACATTGTATTGAGGAGTAATTAACTGGCACTCTCTCACATCCCTTCCCTAATCTTTCTGCTACTCTCATAGGAAAATTGACTGTCATACTCCATGGAGATGTCGAAGGTCAGTTTCAAAACAGTTCTCCAAGTGCTGGCAGTGATATCTTGTACAATGCTGAGACTGAGAAATCTCTTGTAAGAGGTGCCCTTCAATTTGCCAGTCAAAAGTCCTATTCATACAGGCCTTTTATACTCCAACTTGTAATAACTGCAGAGGTCTTCTGTATTATTAATCCTGCAGTCCACCACAAATGACTTAGCCAAACAGAGGTCACATGATGATATCACACTTGTGTGAATCAGCACCTTAGTAATTCTGGGTTGTGCCTTTTTCCATGAGTCTAGTTGGCTTTTCCTTCTCCCTCCTCCCCCTTCTTCATGTCAAGAAGTATGACGGCTGCAGTGGAAATTATTAATGAGGGCTTTGATAGATTTTTCGGCTGCAAATTCAGAAGGCTCATCTAGCTACTCAGCATTTGGCGAAAGCTCAAATCATTTTGTCAGGAAATTCAAGTGAAATACTGAGAAAGGCTGTAGAATGTACTGCAAGAAACCACTATTACATTATGTTCACTGGTAAATAAAACTAAACCTTGACTTTTAAGGGATGTTGCCTCGTAGAAGTTGCCATGTATACAGTCCAGTATCCTAATAGTAATATAGATATTGGACAATTTTAAACTTCATTATGTAGGCTTTCTGCCTTACAACACTACTTTTGGACCTTCTGTTAAACATACTTTTGGACGTAAGGGTGTGGTCGAAGGCATCTCACCTGTTATACCTTCATTCTTTAGGTACTATTCCTGATTTAGAATCCCCAAAGATATGTGAAGAATCAAGATAAGAGGACTTTAGGGAGAAGTTTAAACAATGACGTCCTCAATGCATCAACACAGCTTGCCAATCGCAGCGCCATCATTTTAGGTTTTTAGCCATTTTAGCCACGTTTTCAAGGCTATTTAACCATCTGACAAGCAGCTCTGATGAAACTAACTGACCTTTGACAAAGTAAGCAAGTCTTTTTACTACCTAGTAATAGGGCTGCTCGGTTATGGCAAAAATCATAATCTCGATTATTTGGGTCAATAATTGATATCACGATTATTAAAAACGATTATCCATTTACTTTGAAAACATCAATTTATTGGAGAATTTTTTTTTTTTTAACAGTACGTTTTTAACAGTTGATTACCCTGAACTTTAAGTATAATTCAACTGAAAAATCAAAAAATCAAAATGAATAAAAAAATTAAATAAAAAAAGAATCGTTTTATTTCCACTACGTTGTTTTTGTAATCGTTGCAAGCCATAATCGTAGTTGCGATTAAAATACGATTACTACCTAGTAGTCATCCATTAACCCTAGTTTTTTTCCAACAACCTCAACCTCCCCTTACCTTAACCGTTGCTAACATATTAACGCTCTTATAGATCATAACCTCCGTCTTTTACTAATGATTAGCCTTTACTATACCGGTATAATATACTGGATTTCGTTTAAAAACATGGCTGTTTTTGGTGTGACTGCCATGTAGTTATCTCATACTAAGCAAATGTCTAACTTCTGTTCTATGTTAATAATAAACTGTTCACTGTTTAATTCTCCTTGTTCGAAACACATGTTGATTTGTTTCTTTCAGTCTTCACAGATACTACATTTGCTGCAGGAGCGTAAGAGCACTCCTCCTCCAGGCAGCAGTCTGAGTGAGCGCTGACCCTTCTGGATGTGGAGAGCCTGTCATTGTTTCACATATTCTCTACATCCATCCTTTTAGTAATATGCCTCCTCTTTCCAGCGTGTATTTGAATATTTCATTCAAGACAGATGGAATCCTAATCTTAGCTCCAAGCTGTGGCGTTTTGTCACCGATCCATTTTACCATCAGGCAGTCTCCATCTACTTTTCCTCCCTCGCCGCTCTGCTTTGTCCTCCCTCTGGCTCTGCCACCCATCGCTCACTCACTCAACTTTCTTTCTCCCCCTCTTTCTTTCTTCGAGGTGCGTCAGTTTGAGACGCTTGAATATTTCATTCCCACCAACATATATTATGTTGAGGCTAATGAGCATGCATTAATTTAACGCCTTGTCATATAATTGGCTTAAGGGAGTGGGAGTGTAATGCCAAGTGATGACTCATGTTGAAAACTGATTGCTTTGTTGTTAAAAGAAGCCTCTGTATGAACATCATAGGTACACTTTATTACTTGTATTTGAATGCGTGCATGACAAAAGAAAGAAAAAAAAGGTGATTGAAATTACACCGTGTGTACTAATTGCTCATCATGGCTGGGCTGCAGAGCAGAACGATTTAATTTTACTACAGTGGTTTCACATTTGCATGTGTTAAGCAATAGTCTCACCCACAGTTCTTAGCTACATTATGGTAAGTCCATAATGAATAATGAATGTGGGAGGACCTAGACAAGGAAGCAGTGACCTTAAGCTCCGAGATACACTGCTGATAGTGGAGGTAGCCCCAGTGACAGAAATGGTAAGTAGATATGAAGCATTGATCAATGTATCCTCAGTCGACCTTTTACTTAAAGCCGGGATCCTAAAGATACTGTTTAACAGCCAGTGCAGACTAATAAAGAGAAAACACTTTTAACAGCTTCTTTGGCAGAAATACAGCAGAGGAGAAGTGGGAGTATCAGTTTACAATGCAGCCAAACAAACCTGCAATATTTCAAAATGATCCGCTGACAAAGAAATACTGAAAGATATGACCGTGATGAACAGAATCGCCAATGCAACAACAAGTAAAGTAAACAGTGAGATTCAACAACAAAACCAAAGGCTTCACACGAGTCTCTTGTACTCACAGGAATAGAGTGGTGCAGGAATGAGTCAGCATTGTGTTACCTCATCTTGAAGTCAACTGTTTTTTGTACATGTTTTTGATTAACAACTTGAAATAAAACAAGCTCAAGAGATGTTCACGTTTTATTACATTACATAAAATACGGCAGTAAATACCCCACTCGTAAATGTCCCGAAGCTTCTATGTATCTCGCTGAACACAAGTTAGCCTTTAGCTTAGCAGTGGTAATGTAAAGCCATGCCACCTTGATGTAGCTTTTCACTTCCCGCAATTGCATTCGAATATTAAAGTATTGTATTGTCCTGTTTCAACAATAATAAAAGTATTGTTATATGTGGAGATTGTCCTGCTGAACAACTGTGTACTTTAAGTATCATTAACATTTTTGCCACAAATTGCAGATGATAAATAGTTTTGGTATTTTATGGATTGCATTCAGAAAAGTCCACATTTGGTTGTTTAAAGTACTATTATTGTGTATGTATAATCAACCCAGTAGATACATCTTTACATATGTAAAAACAATAATGTTAATCTTTCACTGATGTTGTGTTAACATTGTGTACACAGCCATCAACCACAGAAAGAGAAAACAATTCTATCAATGTATTAAAATATGGATTAGGATGACTCATTCAGATTTCGATCCTCGGGTAGATGCTTCTTATTTGTATCGAGTGTGATGAAAGTTTTACAGATTACATTTTTTCAGTTTGAGGTGGAAATCTAACTTTTCTCATCAATCCTTATCAGCCACTCACCCATAATGGGTTTGTTTACCTGACTCTCTAATGGTTCATCTCCCTGATGAGTGTTTTTACTCGCTACAATTAATTATCACTGCTGAATTTGCTGAGGAGAGCAGCATCCAAACAATTCAAGCTTTCGTTCGCTAATTTCAACGACGGTCCATCTATCTCTCTGATGGGATGGAATCGGTTTTTATTTGAGGTGTGTCACCTTGACAACAAGTCCAGAGTAAGGTCCCAATGGCACACTGTGGAGCATGAAAATGAGCTTAGTATAGATTTTGTGCAAGTGTGCTTTCTATTATTTAATACAGAAGTCCGGCAGATGAATCAGGAGCACAAACAAAATCATTTCTAAATCTTTTTCAACTGGTCCGCAGTTTTTAAACAGTAGGTATGTATGTTAGTATGAACTTATTTGAGTGTGTATGCAGGAACGTGTGTTTGTGTGTCCCTCCGGGTTGTCACATCCTATTAATTACTTCCTCCCTGCTGCTTTAAAAAGTTGTGACTAGCTCACCCCCTAACTGTCACTCCACTTTCATTATTTACCTATTCAAATGAGAGAAACATTTTCACGTCAACATTAATGACTCCACGAGAGAGAGGAAGAGAAGGACTAAACTAATTAAGGAAACTGACTCACCTCACCATTACAGATAATTTAGTGGGGATATAGCAGCGCACTTCCACATCCCCCTCCTTTAATTACCAAATTAAAACGTTTTTTTTTACTGCAACAACAACAGAGGAATAGGAGGTGGCTGACGCTTTTTGTTATACTGGATGTTCTCAGCAGGACTTTGCGTTTTTAGCGATTTTTCTTAAAATAAAGGGCATCCATTTTCTTTAAAACGTAATTATTGCAGCAGAAAACACGTCAGATTATAAATAATGATTTGGTCAAGTATTAGTATAGACACAATATCTGTTTACATTGATTATCTGTCGACCCTCCTTCAGAGGATGATTCTTTCAAACTATTTTTCAAACCCTTTTAATAATATTCCGTTTCACTTAATAATCTAAAAATGATTATTCATCGATGCATTCTTTAGAAACAGCAACTTTAGTGAAACACTGAATACAACACATTAGCATTAACATGTCCGCAAGCTATAAACCAACAGGGTTCACTGAAATGTAACAACTTATAATAATTAATATGGATAGAAGTTCTAATTTATGCCACTTAAAACCCAAGGAAACCGAGACATAATTGAAAATCTAGTCCTAACGGCAAACGTTTCAGATACTGATATGATATGCATTGCTAACTTGTAGTCATTGTTTATTTATATTGAAAGGCAAATTCAAGCTATTTTACACTTCAAAGGCTCTTTAGCGGTCTTTGGGTACAACTGTACATGTGGAAAAACCTCTATTTTAAAAGTCTATTTTCTCATTTCAGTTCATCAAAGTTTAAAAATAAGGTTTACAAATTCTGTTAACAACCTTACGTTAATAACCTATGGATGTTTTGGATTAGTTTGCTCTATAAAATAATGAAAAACAACCATTGAGAACCTAATGTGACATATGCTTGTGTGGGGTTTTGTCTAACCTTTTAAAAATTCCTATTAACTAAGAAAACTGTCAATAATCCAGAAGATATTCTCCATATCTCCTTAATATACGACTTAAAATGGATAGTGAATTGTTTGTAATCCCTATTTGTTGTTGATTCTCTTATACTCTGTTGGTCTTCATCTTATTGGCAGCGTATGAGTCATATTTGGCTGGATGTATAAACCATATACGAGTATTTATAGCATCTATTAATGGCAAGTGCGTCAAAATGAATGGCCTGTGAATGACAGATTCTCAGGTTTATGAAAAAAAAAGAAATGGAGAGAGGGATTTAGATGAAATGGCAAGGCAGAACAGGCAAGACTGATCTCCTCTTTCAGTGGAGGCGACTCCAACAGAAGTACCTGCTAAGCAAATTTATTTCACTCCAGTCTAATGCTCCCGGCCTCTCCCCCTCTCTCTCTGTTTCCCCATCTCTCCCACTCTCCGTCTTTCTGTCAGCCCCCTCTCCGTTACTTCCTCGAAGCCCTTTCACAATACTTCCAAGACAAGCACTTTCCCCCCTTTAAATCACATCCCTTTATTTGCAAGCCAGACACTTTTTTTCTTCTTCTAAGGGCAGGCTTTTAAGAAATTAATCTGGATGTTGAAAAACACTATTGCTAATACCTCCGCAGACACTGAGAAGGCAATCCTGACTATTGAGCGGGTGGTAAATTGCCAATTAGAGGGTAACATTGCACTGAGATACCTATATGGGGATTTACCTATGTTGTAAGACCTGTCAATCAAACAGCACCTGGGGCCATTTTGTATTCCATTAAGCCATAATTAATGAAGATAGGTGTTATTCCCTTCCATTGGGATAAAGAGGCTTCCAATATGAACAAACATTTCTTAAGGAGTAGTAAGGCAGGCTTTGAAAACAGCCCATAATAAGGAATTCTCTGTTCATGCACATGTGATATGTGGGTGGAAAGTGTCAGCATGTATAAGCACAACTGGAGTCATGGTGTTTGCAGTAGAGAAAAACTGGAGGAAAATAAGTCTTAATTGACAACAATTGGTCACACAAGTGTCTCCTGTTTTGTCTTGATGGTTAGGAACATGACTTTAAGATTTTAATTGAATACCCCAACATGAATGGAATTTGGGTATTCATTGATTTAGGAGTGGGACCCTTACTTGTGGACTAAATGTCAGGATAGCTTGGTAATTCTTCCTCTTTACGTCTCAGTCAACCAACTTGATGGAAAAGGAACATCAAATAGCTAGAGAAAAGTTTGAATAGAGCGGACTATGGATATACAAAAATAAATGTACATTTCTGGACACAAAAACATTACATGGTAAAAATGAAGGGAATGTGGGCGGTGGTGGCGAAGTCGATAGGGACTTGGCTTGGCAACTGGAAGGTCACCAGTTCAAGTCCCGGCAAGACCAAGTGCTACCAAGGTGTCCCTGAGCAAGGCACCTACACTGCTTCCCGGGCGCCGTTCAAAATGGCAGCACACTGCTCCTAACACTAGGATGGGTCAAATGCAGAGAAACAATTTCCCCACGAGGGATTAATAAAAGTCCATTTTATCTTATAATGTTGCTAAATATGTTCAAATAAATTAACGATGTATTTTGGTGCTGCACTAGAGTAAAAAAACAAGCGGTTTTCTACGGATTAATAGAAAATTCTTGTTTGGTTTAAATCTTAAAATTAAAAGAAAAATAATCCCAACATGATAATTTTAACTGATAGTCTGAATCATGTTCAAAAAGTGATCATTTCCTTTAATATCACAAATCATATCAAATTACAATAGGTAAAATAATCACAATTTGCTATATTGTGCCAAATCGTGCAGCCCTAATCACGCCTTCACTCAATAATGTTGCAATGTTTATTTTTTACAAACTGTTCTCTCGTCTATTCTGTTAAAAACTGTAAAATGAATTCTTAAAATAAAAAAGAACCAAACAAGGTGCTATGTATAGCAATATACAGTATGAGCCAGCAGAGTAGGTAAAAAGAGATGGCGCTACACAAGTTAATCAAGGTTTGCATGTTTGCCCTCAGGCTCTTTAGTGGCTGCCTCCATGATTCCTCGCTCACACAAAGCTTAATATTTACAGCGGGGCAAAATGTTTAGAGCGTCTTTCAAGGTTGTGAGTGTTTTTTTCAGCATTTGAAAGGTGAGTCCTGAGGTGATATTTTCCTCACAAGTGTGATAGAAGAAGACAAGAAGAGAACTGCGACTGCGTGGGAGGGGTTGAGAAGAAAACGTGCATTGTTGTCTCCCGGGGAGGAAAAAAGGATTATGAAGAATTCAGCGTGGCGATGGAGTTTAGTTTGACACATCAGCACTACAAATCTCAGCCTGCGTTTCACAAAGACAGTTGATTTCATTTCTTAGAGAGCCAGGTGTGTTCGGTGAAAACAGCAAAGTGAAGGTCAAGGTTTTTAAAGGTTTGGAATAGTGTTTATCATAGAAATAGAGGACAGAGTTGTAGTATTTTAAATTATGATGTTTTTGTGGTTAGTCTGAAAAGGAAAATAAATTTTAGTATTATATAAAAACACACAGAAAGCTCTCTTACTCTCATTGGCATGTCGAATTTGCTACTTTGATCATAGAGAAGCAGAAGGGCAAATGAGAACAATAGCTGAATTGTTTACACTGAACTTAAATACAATAAAGCATTTCACTGTAATATATTCAGAACGCAATACAGAAAGAATGTGGACATTGGGAATGGTTAAGAAACCTTATACTGGGTGTAAATGCAAAGACGTGTTGCATTTAAAGACTAAATGCATTAACTACTGGTCAAAATTGAGTAAAACACTTAATTCTGACAATCAAATGATACAATATAGAAAAGTATCATTACTGTGAAAAGAGCAGCTGTCAAAGGCAGACATGATGATTTTAATATAATATGTTCAACGAGAATGTGAATAACGTTTGAAAAAAGATAATTCCCTCTGCTATCGCCACTTATAAAGAATTGCAATATCAGTCAAAAATAATGGCAAATCAGTTTTTTTCCAAGATCATCTAGGCAGTTAAAGTAAGGGTTATAAACCAGTGGGATAGCCTTAGCTTAAGATATAACTATATTTCTCTTTAAAAAAAGATATGTGTCTGCTAGGAAAGGTCCCAGAATCCATATAAAAATATGAGGAAGTTCAGTGCCATCACTTATAATGCCAGTGGAAAGTTCTATATAGTGTCAAATAATGTGAATATATAAATATTACAATTAATTGGGGACACCAATCAGATCAATGTATGAAACAATTATTACCATAGTGTGTATCTTAATATGTAAGCTCTGTACAAATCATTTTTGAATCTTTTATGAACAAGTCATGTGACATTATGGCTTGTTATTTTCTTCAGTAAAATGGAATAAAAGCAAAAAGAAAAATACCTATTGGCGTATCAATCTCTTCAGTTTGTAATTAGTAGAAGCTAAATCAAACCTAATGGATGAAAAACAAAAGACAACTATCTTAGCAGACCAAGAAATAAAAGGTTTCAGCATTTTTGTTTCAGCAAATAAAAGCATTTTTTAAGTTCTAGTTATCAGATGCAATACTTGAATGAATATTCATATTGTAATTCCAGGTGTAAATGGACATAGTTGTAAATGATAATGAGGCAAAGCAAACCACAGAGGACCTTTATGAAGTGTAGATCACTAAAATAGGAATAGAAGGTAATCTGTTAATCCTAAAATTAGCGTTTCATCACCAGACAACCTGAACAAGAAAGCAACCCGCCTCATTTGTATTACAAACACGCTTCTTGTTTCACATACCACACTTTCCTGTCACATTACATCAGGTCTTGGGAGACAAAGCAATCTGATCAAATGTATCAGTATCTTCTGGGGGGCAAAAAATTATCGAGCCTTTCACACTGTCAGTTGGATCTTCTTTGTCCTGGAGTCAATCTGTGAGCTTTAGTGCAAGTGTGGAAATGAAGATAAAAAAGCTCTTCCTGAAAGGAGCTATTCAGATGTGTTTTGTTTGTCAGTGAAGAATATCCAGAGGGGTGGAAGTTTGTCAAAAGAAGTAAAAAGTATGAAAATAAATTAGATCCATGCTTAACAGCTTGCCCCAGATACAAGAATATGTGTAGGCCTTCACATCCAATGAGTCAAATGTTTGACTGTTTATTATTTTATATTCCCCCTTGGGTGATATTTCAGGGTATACGGTTACAACTCTTACATCAGCACTTTGAGCAAGTGGAATTAAACAGGAATGATCTTTTAAATTGTACTTTTTGAATCCAATAAAAGGTCTTTGAAGAAAAATCCCATTACTAAAAGTAACATTCAAAAGGAGGAGGAATGACATTCGAAAGTGGAGACAAAAAATACGATTCATTTGCGCTTAACATGTTTAAAGTATTTCTCGAGTCTTCAACCTTGCTCGCTCCCCTGCCCGTCAGATGCAGTTGCCATGACAACGCTCATTACCTCTTGATTGGAGATCTAATGTAATCTTCGACAATAAGCTGTGCCATTTATCTGCTGTTAACACAGCAGTGGCGGCATTAGCAGAAGTCAGAGTCGGACAGCCATAAGCAGGGAAGGAAAGTCATTAGAGTGAGGAACGTACAGTGGTGCCTTCCGGGCTGAAAGTGGGCATGTCGGACCACACCTGGAGTCTATGGTGTCAGCGTACATCTGCGTTCAGGTCTATGACTCAGTGGCTGAATACTTCACAGCAGATTGTGGTGCCAACTGAGCTCTCAGCGCAGAGACAAAGATAAGCTCTCCCGCTCGAGCTCCAGATCCCCACAACGAAGTGGGACAGGATTACATCAAGACAAATTGGTAGCTCGCTGTTAACAAATCTGCTGCGATGCCACATGCTCTGGATTTCTGTCAGTCGGACCGAATACGAAGAATTGTCACGCACCTTTTCTGGAATTAAACCAAAAGATGAGGTGTTGGTTTGAAGAAATATGTTAGAACTCGTAATGAAACAACATGGAAAGCCACTGTTGTCATTGCTACCAATCTGATGGGCTATGTATGGCGCCTGCTGGGCTTCTCCAATTAAGTTGAGGGACAGAATAAAGGGATCGCAGCGTGGTAAATCACAACCTTTCCTCATTTCCTGTCTTTGCGTTTCCTTCCCTAAAAATGTGTCACTGCGAATCAATCCTGCCACCACTTTTCTCCATATGCAACAAATAAAAAGTGACTGACATCAAATTATTTCCAAGCTGATAGATGTTACACTAGCTTTGTTAGTGTTGTCACTTCTTTGGAGGGATCTTTCTAGTTTAGAATAATTGAAAGAGTAACTGAGTTTTCAGACAAGTCGAGATTGGGTGGAAAAGTTGGCACCGGTAAGATTACTTTCTCTCTTTCTCTTATATCACCGTCATCTCTTTCTCGTTTGCATTCAAGGAAGAAATAATGATATTGGACTGCCATGGGCAAATATATAAATATAAAAAAGAAAGCAAATGAGCATTGTGCAACGTAAAATATGACATCAAAGTCATGACACTGACAAGACAACAAAGCCACACAGATCGACGTACTACACACCTGAGCTTCCAGTATTCGTCGTTAAAGAAGAAAAATGAAAAACAAACAAAGAATCGCAGAAGGACAGCGACAGTATGAGATGTTGGCTATTGTCTCTTATATTGCCCTGGATTCCCCTGAGTCGGCTGCCATAAGAGTTGTTTTGATGAAGAATATGAGGGATGCTTTTTCAAGGACAGACCTATGTATCCATCTAGATTGCTTTTTAAACTCAGAGGACATAGTTTGTGCTGTAAAACATATACTTTGTCATTTTTTATATAATATATATTATATAAGCTCTTTTACCATTTATCTAATACTTTGTGTTAACTATTTAAACTGTATAACCATTACAGTAGTTATTGCTATTTCAAATGCTAAGCGATTAATTTGAGCAAACTATTTTTATTGTTTAACCATTACTTTGAACTATTTCACAATTTAAATTCAACCTTACTTTAGTTATCTATTCAAACTTATTTTTCATTATGTTTAGCTATTTAATTTTTGCATCCGTTACTTTTAGTAAACTTTGACCCAATACAATCACACCAATCTGTAAGTCATCTAACCAATTTGTCATTTTCCCATAGGAATGTGTCTTAACTGTTACGGTGTGCAGGAAGCAGGACCCAAATGCAGATTTAAGTGACAAAATAATTCCTTTATTTAAAGGCTACAATATTCTGAGACAGAACAGAACACTCACCGCAGTTTACTCACAACACAAGACAACCCGACAAAGAGAGACAGAAAACTATAGGTTACTTACGTAACCCCAGTTCTCAGAGTAACATGAAGTGAGATGTCTCACTATGGGATGCGCCTCATCGCGGAGCAAACAGAAGCATCAATCTCATTACGCCAATCCTGATTGGCTGGTGATCTTGACGTCAGCGTCAGGGAATTCACCCCCTATAAGTAGCTTGCGCCACGACGCATGCGTCATTCAAAATAAGCACCTCTTCTCGCTTCACCATAGCAAGGAGGGCCGTCTGGTGAGACATCTCACTTCATGTTACTCTGAGAACTGGGGTTACGTAAGTAACCTATAGTTCTCATTCATAACACTCCGTTCGATGTCTCACTATGGGAAATTGTAGCTCCCGTATTGTCAGACGAGCTTATCTCGAAAATCACCAAACCAACCAGAACTTAACAGGTAGAGCTCTGACTCAACCAGGTGCCCAGCACTGCTTGAGTCACACTGGGAGCAGAACGTCCAGCCTGAGAGGCGGACAAATGGACAAAAGTGAGCGGCGAGGACCAGCTCACCGCTGCACCAATGTCTTGGATGGGAGACATCCTGGACAGAGCCCAGGATGCAGCCAGACCCTGAGTCGAAAGAGCTCGCGGACCCGAGGGTGCCTGCGAACTCTGACTCGTATGAGCCCCAAATCAATTGCTTCCACAAACCAGTGGGAGAGCCGTTGCTTAGTAACAGGCTTGCCCTTATAAGGGTTAGCCCAGGACACAAGGGGTTGGTCATTATGACGAAGCACCCTTGATCTGTCCCTGTACGTGCGTAAAGCACGGGCTGGACACGGCAAATCCGGCCGCTGTTCCCCGGAGGAATACAGTGGTGGGGAGGATGCCTCAATGTCAAATGTGGTACCTGAACCAACCGCCTTAAGATAAAGGTAGGGTTGGGCTTCAACCACACTCTGTTTGCCCTGGGGCGAACTGAGTGCATGAAGACTGTACAGATAGCACATGAGTGCCACTGGCTCGCTTGGCAGCTGCCAGGGTCAGCTTCATGTCACACTGTATTCAGATTGTACCACTCACGGGCCAGGCCCATAGAGCCAAGCGCTCTGGGTGTGGGTGAAAGATTGCCCCCCCCCGCTTGGGACAGTATGTCCCTGCGTAGTGGGAGCTGCCATGGCTGCCCGCACAGCAGCTGATATATCTCCGCTGGCCAGTACATAGCTGGCCAGTGCGGAGCTATCAGGATAAGTGTGTGGCGTTGCTCTCTCACTCTGGCCAGAGTTGGGGGTATCAGAGCCAGGGGTGGGAACGCGTACAGAAGGCCCGGGGGCCAATCGTGCGCGAGTGCATCCACGCCTAACGGTGCATTTAGATCGCGCATCGAAAAGAACAGCTGACACTGAGCGTTGTCTTTCGATGCGAACAGATCCACCGCGGCTCTGCCATAACGCACCCACAGCTGGCTCACAATCCTTGGATGTAGAGTCCAGTCTGCATAAAGTGGTATACCTCTGGACAGTAGATCTGCCCCAAGGTTCATCACTCCCGGTACGTGCGTCGCTCTCAGAGAGAGGAGACGTCTACCGCTCCATAGGATCAGTTTGCGCGCCAGTGTGTGTAACTGGAGAGAACGCAAACCCCCTTGGCGGTTAATATACGATATTGTCTGTCCTCACGAGGATGTGATGTCCCCTGAGGAAAGGCAGAAAGCGTTTTAGGGTGAGAAACACCGCTAAAAGCTCCAGGTAATTTATGTGCGCCAGCTGGAGGTCTCTGCTCCAGAGACCCCTCACCGGGCGACCTTCATAAGTGCCCTTACGGCTCCAGCCGGCACTGCGCCTGCGCGTGACGGTGGTGCCTTCACAACCCCAGCCGGCACTGCGCATGCGCGTGACGGTGGTGCCTTCACAACCCCAGCCGGCACTGCGCATGCGCGTGACGGTGGTGCCTTTACAGCTCCAGCCGGCACTGCGCATGCACGTGACGGTGGTGCCTTTACAGGTCCAGACGGCACTGCGCATGCGCGTGACGGTGGTGCCTTCACAGACCCGTCAATTGTCCGCCCTTTGAGAGAGGCCGTAGCTGCTCTCAGAAGGGGAACAGTTGACGGACTGTTTATTGTTTTTCTTTTCATTTTTTCGAGCTGCGCCCTTGGCTCGAAGCCTGGATGCGTCAGCGGAAAATGTTTTATGACAGAAAAATCAATAAGTGTGTGACATGTGTTTCTGCGGACTTGAGGATGGTGTTGAGGCATCTCTCGAGGCGGCGGGAACACATTTAGAGCTGGGGAACCGTAGACTTCCAGCTCTGTCACAGAGGGGAGAAGGAGGGGCTGTCACGCCGCTCGCTTCTTCTTCCTCGACTGCTGGCCGAAATTCTGGGTTGGCTGCGCCTGGGCTGCAGCCGGAACCGGAGATTTTCTAGGCCAACTCGCCCTCGTCCCTTGCCTGGGCTGGGGACTCGGGGCGGACTGCGACCTCTGCGTTTTTGGTATTTTGAACCGAGCAGGGTTCGGAGCGGCTTGGACGAAGGGCTGCCGCTGCGAAGGCAGCGGCTGGGCCCTTCGAGGGAGGCAGAGGTGGAGGACCTCGTCCTCCTTCTTTTTCGACTCGCATCTCCTCTGCATGGAGGCAAGAGCGGAGCCGAAAATCCCCTCGGGAACGATGGGCATGTCAAGCACATCCTCCTTTTCCCGGTCTGGGAGGTTGAGCCATCTAGCTCTTTCCTGCACCACCATGATCCCCATTGTTTTGCCCGTGGCCTGGACGGCGCAGCGTTGGACACGGAGACAAATGTCTGTGACCGCGGCCAACTCATCCAGAACGGCCGGTCCAGGATTACTCAACATATCCTCACAGAGCTCCGCTTGGTATGCGGTTAGCAGTGAGGAAACGTTCAGAGCCCTGGCGGACAACGCTGCGGCTCTGTAGGACCGTTCAGTCATGGTCGACTGGAAACGGTCCAGCTTCGCTGGCAGCGTGGGGTTCCTGCTTGGTGACGGGCCCATCCTCGGTAGGAGGTGGGCTGCCACCAGCAGTTCCATTGGCGGTATGCGGAGCAGGCCGAGCCTCTGCGGGCGAGACCATGGTGATGTCTCGCCGGGAGCTCCCGCCTGGTGAGGCGTGGGGCTCCGTTCCCGCGTCTCTTGCCGCCACCGGGTCCCGGCCTGACACGGCGTGGGATCCCAGTTCCGCAGCTGCCGCTGTTAGTGAGCCCCAGACCGACACAGTGAGGGGCTCAGTCTCTGCGGCGGACGCCCCCGTGTCTTGATTGCCAAACGGCGAATCAGTGGACATGAGGGAGTCCTGTTCCAACAAGCTAGCTTGGTGTGCTAGCCGTCGGTGGAGGCTCTTTCGGGCAATGCCCGCACGAGCCGGGGTTGTCGATAGCCTCCTGGGCGTGTTCCAGCCCGAGGCAGGACGAGCAGACCTGGTGTGAGTCTGTGCCTGCTATCTTCAACCCGCAGCCGCATGACCGAGCCTCCGAGTCCCTGACTCCTCTGGTGTGAGGGGGAGAGGCGTCCATCTTGTTCGCCTCGTGGCGTGGAGAGGACCCGCTCGTAACAGTTACGTCGTTGAGAGAAAAAGTGTTACCAACCCGTCCTTAATCCGGAGAAAAAGGGACGGTGTGGGTCCTTTGTTCTCAAAGAATATTGACTGGTATGTCAATATACTTCTAATCCTTTTCTCCTCCGTGAGAGAGAAAAAGAAAAGCGTCCTCGCTACCGTGGTGTCGGTAGTAAGGGGAAGCTAGCTAGCAACAGGTGCGTATCTAGCTTGAGAAAAATCAAAACCTTACCTTACTTTCCGGGGAAAGAAACGGCGAGGTCGATTTTCTTCTTGCGAAGCAGAAGGAGCGCCCGTCGACCGAAATGGTTATATTTTGGTTCAGTCTGTGGACCGTTAAGCTTGTCCGGCTACTATAGAGATGTGCTCTGAAGCGAGAAGAGGTGTTTGAATGACGCATGCGTCGTGGCGCAAGCTACTTATAGGGGGTGAATTCCCTGACGCTGACGCCAAGATCACCAGCCAATCAGGATTGGCGTAATGAGATTGATGCTTCTGTTTGGTCCGCGATGAGGCGCATCCCATAGTGAGACATCGAACGGAGTGTTATGAATGAGAACCCAGAACTTAAATACACCCAGGACTAATCACATAAACATGAGACAGGTGAGGAGGGAGGAGAAAACACAGAGGCACCATGGTGAACACAATCGGGTAATCAGGGAGGGAAACAGACAGAAAGCAAACAGGCAGGAAACGGGGGTGAACACTACAAAATAAAACAGGAAACCCAAAGATAGAAAAAGACAAGAAAAACACCAACACAGACAGATCCTAACATTAACAGTCACAGTTTAAACTCAATTGTTACAGTTTTACCCCGTGGTTAACGTGATAAACAGCAAAAGTACTTGGTTAAGTTTAGGCAAAACAGATACTTACAAAATTATTTAAAGGTCCCATGTCATTCTTTTCTGGTTATTACCTATCCCCTTGTGTGTTATGAAGGGTGCATGCAAAGTCACAAACCCTCAAAGTACACCCTGTAGCGAGTAAATTCTCTAACACAGAAAATACCTGTCTATGGTGCCCCAGAACGCCTCGTCGGAGATTTCTCTTTTTCCATTTTTTTTATTCCTGGATATGGCGACGTGCCCATACCCAAATGGACCCATTGCAGCTCCTCACACACACTCTCTCATCAGCAGCGAAACTGTGACGCGCTGGGGGGGGGGGGGGGGGGGGGGGTGCTAGAAACTATGGCGCGCTTACCCCTAGTTTCCACAGGGTCCGTCTACGTCGCGCTACGGGCGCGTTGCGGCTGCGCCGCGGCGTCCGCAAGGATCGCGGCCACTCTAGTCAATGGGTGCTATTCCACCAGACGCGCCGCGTTTCGTGAACGCGTCTCGCCGCTGGGCTCCGCTCGAAATAGGATTGAAGTCTATTTTTCGACGCAACGCAGCCGTAAGGTAATGTCGGGCAGGAAGTGGAACGGTGACAGCATCCGGCCCACCCCCCAAAACCGGTTCCTTCTCCTCCCCCCATCCCTCCTCTGTAGTCTTTCCAGTAGGAGAATAAAGGCCAGCGTTCTCCTCCGGTTTACAGGCACTGTGTGTAAATTATATAGAATAATTATGATGATGAATGCATTTTTTTTACCACTAAAATACAGCAACCCATCTTTGATTCATGTTGTTTTTAACTGGACTATTACAATTATTATTAATTATGTCTGTAGTCTACAACACAACAAAATAGGAAATAACAACAATAAACACGATTTGAACAGACACAAAAATAAACCATTTAACCACGTAGCCTACTTACTTTCTTGTAGAAGTACAAATGTCCAGGAAATATGCCCAAATCAACAAGAACTACGAGCCGGCATGCACGACGCTCCGGGGGGGGGGGTAGGAGCTCCAACAAGCAGTGTAGGACAGAGAGTGAATACACTATACACAGAGATGCTGTATGAGAAACCAATGTGAGTTTGGAAAATTGCACAATGTAAATCTATTCTAGTAGACCTCAACAATGGAATTATGATCAGTAGAAATGGCCATGACATGGGACCTTTAAGAAAAACGATCATGGTTCAAGTTTAAAGTCACTCAACTAACGGACTCAAATATGGAACGTTCATTAAAATAAATTAACGGTGACTTTTGGTTTCATAACAGGACACAACAATGGGGACAAGTATGACCCATTCCTAACCCTTCTGCCTTAAGCATAGTTATTGCTCTTTCAAATACCTAACCTGACTTCCCTCTTTGCTCTAACTATATAATAACAATGGCCACTAGAGGTCTATAAATAATATAAATGTAAATATGGGTCATAATAGGCTGCTTTTACTGACCAATGGGGTTGTTTTATAGTGGGGAGACTATGTGGATCTGTTTTTCTAGTAAACAGTACATTTGTTTTTCTCCAATTAGCTAAGCTCCTCTGCACTTTCCAAATACCTCCTGGCCTCTGCAGAAATACCCACTATTGTACAGTATGAGCTGGTTGGAAATCCCTACCATAGTGTATACTACACTGTAGACATAGTTTAACTGTAAATAGAGAAGCATCATCTCTCTCCTGTGCTTGTGAATACATCTCTACAAATATTCACGTGACATACTCCTCCACATCCCCCCAACATGCCCCGAACAGATCCGTGACAATGTGTGTGTTTGTCTGTCGCTTCATTAAACATGTATCCAATCAGTCACACACACAGCAGCTTGGCACGCGGCGCTGCAGTCTACTCCCGCCCTATAACCCGTCTGTCAGTCAAACGGCTGGAGTTCATTAGAGACCCTGAGAGCCGGTGACAACTCCCCACGGATCTGACCCGTGTATACAAACGCAGGTGAGCTGACCCTCTAGCATGATATCAGCACAGCACGTAAACAAAGATATATAGTTTTTTGCTCGAGAGCAGGAGAAAATACAGGCGTAAAACACTCAGGGTTCCATAAAAAACAGCCTGTGGGATGCGCAAGATCTACAAAGAGAGGCAAGCAGGGGGAAATTGAAAAGAAAACACTACTTTTCTGTTTCTGCTCCAGGATGTTATGAATTAATAAAACACTCACACATAAATTGAGTCTGGTGGCCAGTTAGCTACATAATGTATGTGAAGCTAAAGAGACATTTGGATTCTACTAGATTCCATTCAGCATTGCAGAAGTCAAGTAACTCTCAAGCTACAAATATGCCTTTTAATGTATATTTAAAAAGGCAAATCAATCTTTCATTGAATCCAACTGAATTACATTGGTGGCTGCCCCTGAACAGGTTTATGGTGGGTAAACACAAGTTAGGGGAGATATGTTGTGTGGCGAAGAAAGAATAAGATTAGAATGTGAAATCTTAATTGGAAAAGGCTTAATAATAAATGGTGGGTATTAAAAATGTAATTAATTCAAATTCCACACATGAATTTTTAAAGGTACATTATTAAGAGTGCACCAACAAGCCATTCCATTGATGTAGTGCTGTAACGCTAAAACTTAAGCTACCACCTAGCGCTCATCCATTCATTTCCCACATGCTCAACAGAAGTCTTTAGGAAAGAATAACGGCTAGTTTGACAGCGAGGTGAGGTAAAGCGTCCCCCCGCCCCTCCTCCCTACATCCATTTAGCATTAGCGCTCACACCTCCCTATAACTGATTGCTGACAGGAGGCAGAAAAACGGGCCCAGGGTCAATCATTTAAGGAACTTGAGGCTAATTTTAATCTATTACCCTGCTATGTGCATACAGGGTGTCCAAGGTAAGGCCAGAGAGGGATCTGTCATGTGATTCATACACCGGGGAGTGAATTAGTTTCATGACACATCGTAATTTAATACATTTTAAGGAACTCAGCATGAACTCAGCATGACTTGGCCAGGCTGACAGAGGGAGGGAAGGAGGGAAGATGAAGAACCAGAAATATATTAAATGGTGGAGCACATTAAGAGAGCAATCTGTCTTAGAAAGATACCATTTCTTTACGGCTCTGGATTGATGATTATCTGTTTGTGAGGGGCCTTGTAAAGACTACAAAGGCTGTGATAGGTGGAGACTCTGTCCATAAGGGACAAATGCTGGATCACCTATGGAGTACAATTACATAGTATTAAAACAGCGTGTACTTAAGAGCCATTAATAATACCACTTTGCTGTAGGCTACCATTACCTTAGCCCCTTAAGTTATTTATCATAGCTTTATAGGTCAGTGAGAACACAATGCTAACGTACTGGTGAACAGATTGTTGGAGAACTCAACAACCTCTCAAGTTTAATTAATTTTGATTAACACTAACACCTAGTTAAAATTTAATATATCATTAACACTTAAGGGAATGGTAATAAATAAATTACTAAGTTAAGACTACTTATCTTCGATTGACAGTGTTGGCCGAGTTATTTAATTGAATATGTATAAAACAAGCCGTTAAAAGGTGTAGATGTGTTTTAATATTAATGACAATGATTTAGTTCCTATGTTGTTTGAAAACTATTTAATTGACAATTCCTATTCAAGATTACCAATTATCTAAGTAAGTAATGAGTAAAAGTTTGTCACTTTTATAGTAAATTGTCATTCACGAAATGGACTACAAAGACAAGACTTGCCAAAATCAAGTCGAATAGTGACTTCATCTGGACTTTGACTAAATACATGAACAATACTAAACAGAATGACTACAAAGTGAAAGACGGGGACACAAATGACATAACGTTTGGTTAAGAGTGCGTCACTCCATGTTTACGTAAGGAAAGTTTAGGACTAGAGTGCTGTGACTTGCAAAGCTTGGCCTTACCTCTGGTAAACATTTCAGAAAAGCATTAATCAACTATCATTTACATGAACAAACTAGTTATGTGTTATAAAGCATTCATAAAGCATCAAATGTTGTATTTTAACATTTTTCAAAATACAAAGTGACTTGCTTCACCGCTTGACTTTTTTTGTTTCTTCTGCTCTTTAATCCCAGCATGAGGGCCCTACGTTTCTTCCCTAAAGTACACTTGAAGTTAAACTCTGACAGGTAAGGTCGAGCGGCGTTTCTTTTACTTTCCATCTTTCTATTCAGCGCAGTCACACAGGCTTTGTCTCGCCCGGGTTCATGCCTCGCAGCCCGGGCTGGAGTGGGGAATAGTAAACTAGCCTATCGCTGCCAGGGCTTACTTCAGAGAGCAGGAAGGCTTTGGCTGTCATAGGTTCTCAGGATCAGAGCCGAGAGCGGGGACAATTCATTTGCCGGTGCTGAGGAGGAGAAGAAGGTGGAGCGGGGAGGGTGGTGGGGGGTGTGTGTGTGCCAGGGTCAAGTGCTGTGGAAAATGCCGGGCAGTTATCCAATAGAGCTTTGCTCTCCTCTCTGCTCTCTGTTAGTGTCTTATGCAGCCCACTCTGTCCCGAGGCTTTCCAGGCTTTGCTGGGTTCTGTTGTGGCAAGGGCATCCTGGATCAGCATTTGAAAGGCATTAGAACTGGAAGAACTGGAGCCGGTCTGTTAAACCTGCAATGCATCAGCAATTCATGAGGTGTAAGAGGCCCATCTGAGGGAGCAAAGCATGTGGATCAGAAGCTTTTCGCGACTTTATTGTGGAAATGAACAGAGATCACGGTTTCCAAAGCAGAATATAGAGTGGCGTGTGCTTCAAAAAATAATTCCGAATGTGACAAATGCAAGGGGATTAAAAGGAGTCGTGTTCTCATATGGAACCCTAATTACTCACACACCCTCCTTAATTTCAGGAACATACGGGCACGGTGCTATAATGTGTTGAGCAGGTGCTGTAAACAGGACCGTAAAAACAAAGGTTTGACACTTGCAGGTAATGTGCTAGTGAGCAATTACAGGGAAGGGAAGAAGACGTGGGTAAAGTAGATAATAACAAATATCCATGCACACACCTGCTACAGCACCTAGTGGAAGTGATAGGCATTGCAAAATTGTCTTTGTGAACCAAAGCGGACTGCTTGCCAGGCTTATTGGGCCTAATCCCTCCTTGCCAAACACACACAAGCTTTTTGTCAGATCCCACTTTCCATACTCACCGGTTTGACTCATGCACACACAGATCTGGAAATAGGATGGGAAAAAAGAGCAAGAGGACAAGGATGAAAAGGATCAGATAGGGACAAAGTGAGAGGAGCGGGAAGGTATTATCAGTGGGAAGGGGATAAAACATAACGCCTCACTGAGCCATACAGAGGAACAGGAAGGGGTCATCTGACACGCTGGAAGCCCACCCATCTGCCACTTACAAGCCAGTCTGACATTACCACCTGGCAGGTAGCAAATGGTGATAACATATGTATTTGGAAGATACATCAAAGTCACCTGCAACGTTATGAGGTATTAACATTTTGACTGCCTTAGGTAGCTTATACTTTGGTTAAAGGCTCTGAGTCTTTGCCAGTTACAGTGCTTTGTGACGCAGTAGCATCAGCTTTGATGGCCATTAGCCAAATGCTAGTTGAGACATTGCTCCCTTTGGGATTGATGTAATGAGTAATTACAGACTAGAGCCACTGTTTGACTTAGATTAAGTGCACTTAATATTCTATTGAAAGAAAATGGCCTTAACATGTTCGATTTTTATTTATTTATTTGACCACACACTTTAGACGATGCCTACAACTTCTCACGATCTAATCAGCGTTCACTCACTAAGTCATGTTTTTACAAATATAAAGTATAGCTATCTATTAAGAAGAGTACTCTGGCAATTTGGGAAATAATTACATTTATTGCAGCTACTTTAAGATTAAATGGGGCTGCCTGGCTTTTATGCTACAGCCACAGTTCATTGTTTTTATTACCAATGTTAGTACTATAAGCTCAAAATGTTCACTCAATGTGATCATCTAAGTTAGCGAATGTTTTTACATTTCCAGTATTTGAAAAAAGGAATCCAACCGATAAAGTTATTATCGAGCAATCTCTTTGTTTACAGCTTGATTGATTTCACCGCTAGTCAACTCCATCATCATCATCACAAACATGTCATCTTTCATCACCACCTGCATCACCATGATTACCAGGAACCATCATCACAATCATCATCATCAAAACCAATCACGACTGCTAACATTAGCCGTGGAGCCCTGTCACACCTACTGCCTCCACAGCATCCTGATGAAGGTCAATTCCTCAAAGTCAACGTGGATGAGAAATCCCTGCTCCTATTCCCAACCAGCCAGAGACCCCGCTCACCGCTCCAGAAGCATTCCAGGAATCTGTTCTCTTATAATTAGTTTAGTAGGAAAGGGATTTTTGGGGCTGTAGTTTTCAGTAACAGACGGCAATCAACCTAGTTTGGGACAGAACAACAGCTGGAAGCACTCTTAAGAAAATAGTGAAAATGACTTTAGACTTGTACAGTAGACAGCACTGATACACACAGTAATACACAATACAATATATTAATGTTTTGTATGTAGTGACATTCGTTCTACAGTAGTTTAAATATGCAATCCTTTAGATTTTCTTTATATAAAACCCTGTTTTTGATGCCATATCCATTAAATACACATTGTCATAACATCAATCAATCAATCAATCAATCAATGTTTATTTATATAGCCCAATATCACATATGTTACATTTGTCTCAGTGGTCTTCACAGTGTGTACAGAATATCAGTATGACAATATGACACCCTCTGTCCTTAGACCCTCACATCGTACAAGGAAAACCTTCCAGAGAAAACCCACAGTTTAAAGGGAAAAATGGGAGAAACCTCAGGGAGAGCAACAGAGGAGGGATCCCTCTCCCAGGACGGACAGACGTGCAATAGATGCCGTGTGTAAATTGAAAAGATAATACATTTTACAGCATATAGACCGAATGTTAGGAAATGCATGTGTCTGTAATAAGAAGATGAATCCACGAGGATGTCAGCAATCTTGTGGGAGCCATCATCTGGTTGATTGTCCACCATACCAACCATAAATTGAAATTCCATACCCATGTATGAGAGATCCAGTAGAAAATGCAGTATATAATGGGCTCTTGATGTTTGATAATAAAAGAATAGCATCGGTCTGTGGGTTTCGATATAGGTATACATGTAAGTATACAATATATATACTTCTCATTGTAAATTCACTCAATAGATAGTATAAAAATACCATACAGTGTAAAATGAATACAATTCTGTTTCTCTCCAAGTAGTTTACTTGCTGTACTTTGTTGGTTTCTCCAGCTCTTACTTTAAGTGCGTGGATGTGTCAAGTGATTTCACGGAGCCATTATTCTCTTGTAATTGGACAGACGACACTACCCACCTTTCAGCAGAGAGTGGCTTATTAACCCACTCATAAAGTCCCCTTGTTTTTCTTCTCTTGTGTTTTTGGGCATAATTACTTGGAGACATTTTCTTGATTAAAACTCTTGGAGAGGAAAGAGGGAAAAAGTAAATTGCCAACAGCTTGGTTTATTTTTTTAAAAGGGAGAGAAGCGCACTTTTGCTTTGAAATAAATGTTAATCTCTGTTCCTTTTTTTTTTTTTTAATTAAAGTGGGCTGTGTGTCTGATGAAAAAGAATAATCTGTGTCTTAGGTTGCAGATGTGGAAAATTATAGACACAGTATGTCGTTACAAAGTCCAAATGAACAACAGTTAAGGGGATTGCTCTACATCAGGGGTGTCAAACTCAAATACACAGTGGGCCAAAATAAAAAAATCGGTACTCGTCGAGGGCCGGACTGTTTCAATGTTTATTGCAGAACTTATTGAAATGAACTTATTGCAGATATTAAACCTGGAACTAACAAAGCTTAAATGATTGCCTATAACAACAACATTAAATAATCAGTTGCATTCATTTCTTATGGCTCTATCTGCAGCTTCTCCGGTGTCATTTCTTATGATTACATTTTTCCACAGGCCAACAACAGCTTCAAAAAAACTATTTCCCTCAAAGAGAAAAACAAACATGCCTTGTTGTCTCAAGAAACAAAGTGCAGACGGAAACATCCATTGAAACTCAGTTTGCTGCTCTGTGATGCTAGTTCAAGCCAGATACTTGGCATCTCATCTTGGGTGAAAGTTGATCAATGTTTGGGCTCAGGCTCTGAGCTGAGGAACTCCTCAGGATTGAGTGAAGGTGTGCGTGCAATATACCGGCGGGCCAGATCTAATAGTAATTAGAAATTATCCTGCAGGCCGAAATGAAATCCACCAAGGGCCTGATTTGGCCCCCGGGCCTTGAGTTTGACACATGTGCTCTACATGAATGAAAATGCCTCTGATTATCTACAGACTGCAGGTAGATTACGAGTTAAAACTGAGTTCACGCCTTTTATCAAATAACAATATCATGCACTTAAATGATCAAGAGATTTTCCAACTGCTGATTATACATACGGATCACAGTTATAGGTCTTTTTGCACAATGTGACACAGGCACTAATGCAACATAGATATACTTTTACCTAATCAACCCTCAAAGTATCGGAAATACTGGAAATGTGACATTAAGCCATAATATTTTTTACATCGGTAAATTCATTGTGTCTTCTTGCCAGTGTGGATGTAAAACATATAAAAACACACTTAGACTGAGTAAATGCACTATATTCTTCTCCATTAAATGTTTTTGTTGCCGTTCATTAAATCAAACCCCATTATTGGAAACATGTTTGACCAGTGATTTTTCTATATAATCAATGTTTTGTGTGTCCCCACCATTCCAATATAAAAGGTATCCAGGGGGGATCTACAGAAAATGAGGGATGCATTGTCACTGATATAAGACTGCTTTATTATTATTATTATTATTATTATTATTATTCACTCTCTTAACAATATAAGGTATTGCATGCCAACCAAACACTTCCTACGGCTGCTGCTGCTAAACTAAGAAAACACAGCATGTTTTTCAGTATGAAGCACTAACAGGAAACACAATGCATTTGTCACCAATTAGGGTGCAACTGCAATGCTCATTTCCAGCTCATGGCATGATGCAAAAGGGGCCAATTATTGCCCGACTTCTTTATTTACCCAACATAGGTTGGGCTGCATTGTAAATAAAGGTAGGACCAGAAACGTTTTTAAGCTTCTTCTTGCCCCTTTTGAAAATGACAAACAAACAATCGTAACAAGTATTTTTTGTTAGTTACATTTGCTTGCTAGTTTGTATTCACGTAGGATTATATTCCGTATTGCACTTTAGAGGTTGTTTTCTGCACATTAGATAATCATGGTTCACACCTCTCTAAATAAACCAGATTGGTTATAAACACGCTTGTGGGAAAGGGCCTAGGTGTAGACATATGGTATCTCTTGGGTTGACACGGTGACTCGCCTCCCATCGCAGAGTGAGCATCAACATCTGGCATTAGACGTTAGGGGGGCTGTGAAACATTGGTGGCACTGTGGGGAATCTCAGGAGGAAACCACCTCTACACAAGTTGTCCATTCTTCGTAACAAAAGCCAATGATTTCAAATGTTTGCTGGTTTTGGGCAAACTGACTCAAACAATCACTGCTATTCGTTTTTTGCTGTTATCCACTGTGTGTTCTAACTCCAATTAGATGACAAAGCCACCGCATGGAAAGTTCATTTTAAACTCGCACAAAGGGCTGGAAATAGGCTCGCTAATGGTTATGAAGCAGCAAATATGAGTGTGTTTCATGTCTCCTCTCTAACAAGCACATCAGTTTCAAAAGTGAACAATGGTGTCAAGTCGCCTGGGATGATCCCCCTTCAACGAGTGTCGGGATTACAGTAAGCTGATTTTCCATAATTTACCCTCACCAAGTGGAGAAGTACAATCCGGATTCGCCTTTTAACTCCCTCGCCCTATCTTGTTCCTCACGTCGTTGTTGTCCCAAGAACAAATATGAGATATGTCTGCAAGAGTCAAGCTGCAAATGGGTTATTTGTCAAGTTGACAAATTTGGATTGTGGGTCAAATCCATGTATTTGGGACACGGTTGATGCTCTAATAGCTTGCCGTTTTTTGTCTTCCTCTTTGTAGTCGGGGCTTTTTTAGTAATGACACAGAGCAGTTCTGCTTTTTTCACCTCTTGTTCATGCTTCCGAGAGGACAGACTGCCATCCCTATTATTTTCTCGAAGAGTGGATTCTCCTCTGAATCCCATCCCACACATGTGCTAATAAGACATATGACACCGCTGTTTTAGGGGGACTCGTGACGATAATGGAGCAGCAGTTCCACACATTCACAAACAACCTCCTGTCGGAAAAACATAGTGCTTTCTGTAAATGCTGAGCTCCACAACACTCAAAACATGGTGTCAGAAAATAAAAAGAAGTTACTTGGAGTACTACGCTAGCTCTGTGGAGTCCACATTACAACCCAACAGTGTGGAGGTACCTTTAACTTTATTTGGCTGCTGGTTCAACCTTGTTGTTGCCTTCAAATGCTAATTTCAGTTTGTTGAGTGTTCTGACCATCACTTTAATACTTAAGTTAAGAAGACTGAATACCTGCCACACAAATCACATTTTTATCTGCCTTCTACATTTGTGTTTAGCGCTTGTAAGCTAACGTTAGCATGCTGTCATAACAAAGATTCATTGTGAGCATGTCGGCATGCTGTTTGTAAAAATTTGACATTCATATAAATGCAAAAATATTTAACTGTTTGATAGTGAATTAATTTGAATTACTATAATAGTCATGGTGCATTCAATGTCAGACGACTTTTATTTAATTAGTCGGGGTATGGATTACCGCAAGACATTTTAGAGTTGTCTAGAGCAAAGATAGTAGCATATCTGTATACTTCACTTCTTAATACCAACACATAATGGTCTTTTATACACTTTTTTGGTATGGAATCAAAAAAACTTACAACAAACTCATTGCTTTATTGGTTGGTAAACGTATAATGTTAAATCATCATATTCTGGCAGAAAGTTTGACAGGATATTCTCTTGCAAACACAGACAGACAAAGAAACTGGCATGAAGAGCAGCCAGGCCCCGGAGCAAACAGTGAAGTTGGCTCACGGTGTAGTTTGCACCTTCCAGCATTTGTTATTGTTCCTTATTACTGCCCATATTTTTCTTCAGCACACTCCAAGCTGTCTCTACGCCCCCTCCCCCCCTCCCCCGCCATACCCTGTTATGCATTGTTATGTGAATGTCTGGATCAAGCCAGTTCTGACTGAATGACAGACTGTTTTGCAGGTAAATCAATACGATCTGAAATCATGCATGGAGGAGCGATATTTTGCTATAAATGTATGATACTGGAAGTGCTTAGAAATATCAGTGCATGCCTTTCAGCTTTGTTCAATTAACCACCATGCTCTATTGACTAGTGAAGCGTAGGTAAAATGACCTGGTTCACCTTCTGTATATTTCATTTCTGCTGTCTTCCCTGTATACACAATACCTCTATCTTTCTATATGCTTTCAACAGTCTGATCCTAACCTATGGATCGAACATCTACAGTAGGATTAAATGGAAACAACCAATCAGCCAATTACACCAACATGTCCTTAGGAGGACGCTGTTGGCCCGATGCAGTCTTTACTGACCACGGAGTGATCAGCATTAGCTCAATCTCTGAATGATTGCCTGGGTTTGGAGTGAAACAAAAGCATCTCGTTCCTTTCTTATCCCTCTCGGGTGCTGTATAGAGGCTGCAGATGGGAAGTGTTTTTTTATTTCATTTAAATACCAACATCGCTATTACTTTGGAGTTATAGGGATACCTGAAGGGGTTTTGCAGTAGAAAAAGGCCTAATTGCCAGTATTTATTTCCAAGTTATAACTAAGTAGTCTGGGGATCACGAAAAAAGGTAAAGGACTGTGCATTTTCTCCCCTTTCTGCTAAAGTTAGGGCATTCAAAAACATGTTGGTAGGAGAACGAAAGACTATTTTATTCTTTGAATAAAGGAAAGATTATTGATTTATTCATTATAAATACATTAAAAGATCAAATCACAACATCAAAGAGATAGCTTTAAGGTAAGCCAGAGGTCATCAAAAGTGCATTTGGACGAATGTGGTGGAGAGCAGTCCATCATCTGCCTTTCCACATTAAAACTACAAGAAATTAATTTGATGTAGTGTTTTTGCTGAATGTAAGTTTGATATTCACTCACTTGTAACAATGTTTGGATATCCATAAACCTTGAAACTTTTGAGCTGCTAAATGCTCCACGATATTAACCAGCTTGTTGCTACCTATAAAGTCTGCTATTTTACGTGATTGACAGGTTGTATATAGAGCGTTTTTTGTGTTTGTTTTCTTTAAAAAAAGTCGTGAACAATTTAACCCAACAGTAGAGTTAAGGGGAACAAACTGAAACAAATGTCATGAAACTTGCTAGAACTGTAGGGCTGTAAATTCAGGTGATAATTCCAAACCAATTTGTGATTTATTATATGTAAAAAAAGGGATTATTTAACCCCTTATCCCCACACAAATAATTAGAAAATACTCCCTTACTGTATTTGTCCCTGAACATGACTAAACTTCCACTTGACTGCCAAACAAACAACACCATGACAGGGCAAAGATCAATTAAAGTTGCAAGAGGACAACTTTCTCTCCAATGCCATTAATTGCCAGTAAAGTCTGGGGGAGAGCATGTAATTGGCATTTAACACTATTGATAGCAGCATGTGTTGGTATTTAGCTGTCGGGCCACAGAAGGGCCATGTGGAGTCAAAAATGGTCAGGGTGGTGGTGAGCCAAATCCTGCAGGAGCTGAGGCATGGCTCAGTGATTAGGCAGGGTTCTCATGTCGGTGCCAAGAGGAGAGGACACCAAGGTCAGACGTGTCGTACCAAATGAGCCGGCCTGGACAGGGACGCTGTACCGATGTGTGTGTACAGATGTATGTGCTAATGCTAATACACTCCTAGACATTCGCTCAGACTGTCAAGTAGGTCAGGCAGAGGGCTTCTTTGGTGAACTAACCAGCGTACGATTGTTATAATTCTTACATCGTTGGAGGATTATTTATTTCTTGAAGGCAGCATACATTATAAGCCAAACCTGGCCCACACCATCTGTTAATCAAACACAGGTATAATGTATGTTGAGGTCATTGGACAGTGCGTTCCAAACAAATGGCATTAATAATGTATAAAAGTGAGGTTGTAGGCCTTTTACAAAATGACTGCCAGGAAGGAGAGGGAGCAGAGAGACTTCCTGGAGTAACTGCTGAACTATTAACTTGTATTTTTTTCAATTTGATAAAAACACTGAATTCATAATGAAATAAAAGCGAGAAAAAGACCAAAAGCAGTGGTAGCTGATTTGCTGCCAGGGCACTTTTGGGAAAATCAATACAGAAAATGTAAACGACCATTTTTCTTTTCCCCTAACTGCCACCAAAGGGAATGTGTATTTATCTAAAAGCCATATGTAATTGGATTTTCAAAGTCAGATATATTGTATTGTTAAGGTCACGTTAAGGTCACAACTGTAGACTCAAGTATGCATTCTTGAGCCGGGTAAATTGAATGATAAGTGAAACTCATATGCTGATGTTGAGAATTGTGGAGGAGAACCCCATGCCAAGGCCTGGAACAAGAAATAAGAAGCAAATCTTTCGACGACATCCCATTCCCTTTGTCTGTAAACGCCTCCAACATTTTCCGTCTGGATTAGAAACGGTCAATTTTCTCTGTTACAACACTGAGATTACCGTGGAGCATGGGCCTCGCTTCACAAACTGACTTTTCAAGTGCTTCAGAAACGGCTTTTTAAGAAAGCGCCATGCTGGGCTCTCCCACAAAACACAGCAGTGGCTTGACGAGGCTAAAGCATTCAGCCCCTCACTTACTTTATTATTTAAGACAATATTCAGCTGGGGTGATATTACAACAGGTTTTTAGGTAACGGTTGAAAACGTATGTTGAAAGGGTTTAAAGAAAATGTAGAACACTGGGTGAACAAAGCAAGACTAATGCTTATGCTAATGCCTAGCATAATGCCTAAATGCTAACTTAAGCATGCTAACATGTAGATGTTTAGCAGGTTTGTTTGTGTTTGACGAATAAAGAGGAATTAATTTGAATCCTCCATAAGTAGGCTAGTTTCCATATATGTTACCATGTGAGCATGCTCACATTTAATATTAGCGGATTGTTGTTAGATTTGCTGGTATTAAGTTATAAACCAAAGCTACAAAAAATGAAAATGTGTGAACATACTGGTGCAACAGAACAAGTCAGAGGAGCACTAAATCTACTGCTACTAATTCTGCTAGAATTGCTAAAAATGCTAAATTATTATATACAATTACTTGTGTTGTACGTTTCATTCATTCCACCAACCTAACATAAAGCCGCAAATCAACCACCTTTAGAATCTCTTCTGACTGACAGCTTTTTCACCCAAGTAGTTATTTTGCCAGTGTACCAAGACACAATCGCTATAATCTTGCCCACCAAGGCTATGGAGTCCCCGGTTCTTGAGAATTTGTACAACAATCCAAATCAAAGCAGAGATGACAGAGAAGAGTCCTACCTGATGAGAGCGCCTCCATGTCTCTTTATCTCTCTCACTCATTCCGTCTGAAAAGAGAAGGAGAAGAAGAAAAGTCATGATGGGATTTTCTAAAGCAGGACTCGTGCAGAGATATGATCAATGAGATGAGGCGTCACAGAGGGCTTAATTGAAATGAGTCTTATGGAAACCTGAAAAACATTTTTGATTTTGTTTGCCCGCTGTGCCCTCCCAAGCCTTTGCCCGTCGCCTGAGAGCAGCTACTAACAGCGCTGGTTGGAGTATCAGGCAAAATAACCCATCTAGCCAAATCATATATTGAAGAAAACATCCACGACCTGGTGTAAATCTGATCATGGAATGATTGCGTTTATACCTCTTCCTCTTATGCTACAACAGCATTGATTGATTTCTTATTACCTTTTGTGATTGTTTACTTGAAGCTTATCTTCATTGCATTGTTCCTTTGTTTCACTCTATTTCCCATCCTGCATTTCACCTTTGTTTCTCGGGGACCTTTGCTCAGTACACTGTGTTCCATGGTTTTAGGTATGGAACATAGACGCCTCGTCACAGATGGCACATTTGTGCTGATAGCAGTAACCCCTGTGGTCTGCAGTCATGGTTTGCAGTTGCAGGGGGAAGTGATTGTGTGGTGTATGAATAGAAGCTCCTCCTAATCTTCCATCCAATCTGCAGAAAATCAAGATCAGAGCCACTGAAGCAAATCTTTGTTTTCTCTTCTCTCCTCAGAGGAGAGCTGTCACTGACGAACCGGGAGACGGGGTGAAGGAGAGAGGAGCGAAGGGAGGGAGAGGAACACTGAGAGAGAGGCATGCAGGGAAGGGGAGGGGGAGAAGGCGGGAGATGGACGGAGAAGCACACTGTGAGTGCTGTCTAAGGATGTTTACGAACGCCAGAGAATTGACCAGGGAGGAAGCTCTTAGAGGATGTTGAGAGGAATGAGCAGGAGGTAAGCAGGGGGGATAAGAGCGAGAATTAAGAGAATGCTCTGCAGCCAGATGGTGCCACTGGGCAGGAAATGGCGTCATCTGTGCTCTTTGGTGCGCTTTTGCTGTGAGAAAAGATGCATGGATGCAAATGCAGACGTGACGAGGTAGACAGCAAATCCTCTGCTGAGGCGGAGCCAAACATTAGCTGACGACCAGAAAATTGCACAAATGAGCCAGAAAAGCAAATGAAATGCTCATCCTGGACACAAGCTGTCCAGCTGAGAGGCAAAACGTTTCTGCTCACTCCTAAGGTACGTTGTGCATTTATCAATACCTTCGCCAAAGAGGTTATTTGTTCAGCTCGGTTTCTCAAGCTTTCAGCAAGATTAGGGAAAAACTACTGGTGTGCTTTTCATGAAACTTGGTGGAAGGGTGTAGCCTTTGCCAAGCAAGAACCCAATCAATTCAGGAGTGGTTCCAAATCACAGATATTATGTTGCATTTTCATTCGCATGATAGGGCATTTATGCTGCGTTCGTATAATGTGGGGAGAATCTGAAAAAGAAGTTCCTGACATGGGAATTCAAATACAAAAAGCCCTGCTCAATAACACCTAGGAAACAGCATAACACACAACAATTCTTCTTTTTATCGTTTACAGCTGGGTGATATGAAATATATGGAATGTCACAATTGTTTTGAACGAATACCTCATTCAGTACTGTTATGAAATTGTATTGTTGTCTATTTGGGTGTTTTAATAAAAATATTTATACAATGAGTGTTTTTTATGAATAATCATAATTTGGATAACATGACTTGATGGGTAAAACATAATGACATTTTAAAATAAGTCGCTTTACTGTAATGCAAGTATTAACACCAGGAAGAAACTAAACATGCCATATAACAATAAAACATGTAACATAATCTTTCGTCTCAATCTCGAAATACAACATATATTGCCCAACCCTACATCCATGTTTTTTTCTCTAAATTACAACTTAAAGTTAATGAACACACCCAACTTTGTAAAGGGGACCATTTGAAGGGCATGTGAACCCACCATTGGCCCGGGCGGAACTCTGAGTTCTTCAAGGGCCATTTTAGTTATAGGACGTCACCAATTGTAAATACAATACAATGAGTTCACCTGGAGCTGGTGCGTAACCTTGACCTTGTTGTTGTCCGCGTACAACAATTACAAGGTGTTGCAAAGCTCTACAGACTGGGAATTGATTTATCCCATACCGCATTACCTATTCCTGGCCACAGGATGCAACTTTATGCCTGGAGGCAGGAACTGTTTTGGAATACCAACTTTCCGCTGCCTTAGTGTTGGCCAAAGTTCTGCCTGAACAGCTGTCAGTCATCCTGATGAGATGTCTGTTTTTAAACCTGATCGGCAGTGGTACTGAGCGGATGCAACCGGCATATATAAGCAGACAGTCTGTCGTGGCTCGGCCTCCAAGTACTTGATAATCACAACACAGCTCATCTCTCTGCATTTCAAGCATCAATAAAGAGCCAGTGTCAGGGAAACGGGGATTTAGAAAACTTCATAGAGGAGCAACATTCAAAAATCATTGCAAGGCATCATAACATAGATAAACAGCTGCTGATCACTTCCTAAAGGCAAGAAAAGTATTTCGTTTTTATCATTTGCATCTGCACTGCTTGCTGTTTCTCTTTGCCAAACTTTTATAAATAGTGACAGTGGCTGTGCTCAAGTAGAGGCCAAAGGCATTTATATTTGTGCACCCAATTTCAGTGGCTGAAACATTTCAACAGTTTGTTTTTCTGTATCTCTGCAAGGCTAAAACAGAAAATAGTAAACATGGATGATGCAGGCCAGAAGGGACGTGCAACACGAGAAGTATGTTTTCTTATCTATTTACAATGTTGATCGCTGAAAGAAAGAACAGAAAGAGATGTCACTAGCAACCGTTACATTATGACGTTTTTATGTTTTTGTTCAAATCGTTTCTTTTTGTGTCGCTAACAATACAATAAGGTGCATTTTTGTCTAATAGCAAACCACTGAAAACACCTGAATAATATCCTAAAATGGTTAACATTCAAAATGGTTGCCTAAACACAAGTTATTAAACTTTAATTACATTAACCAGGAAGTGAGAAAAAGGATTTGAACGGGCCCCTTTAAAGGGGACCTATCATGCTATATTTGAAACATATATTATAGGGCCATACCTATACAAAACATGTCTGTGAAGTTTTTTATTTTAAATACCAAACAGATCACCCATTGTAGCCATGCCTCATACTGCTCAAACCCCTCTTTTGAAGCCCTGTTAGAGAAACGCGGATCTTGGGTCCTTATGCTGCGTTCACACCGGACGCGATGCGAATAGTCGCATCGCTCTGAACGCTCGAGTTTCACCGCGGCTGTCAGCTGTGTTTACTCGCGTCATTCAAACAAGACGCGCTGGCTCGGGGGCTACAACTACAACAAAATTAACATATTTTACCGTGATTAAATTGTAATACACGTTTCTAAATGATGCCGAAGTAACAACATACTGATACCGGTTAGTAAAAACGTTGGGTTACGTATTGTAACCCTTGTTATATTAGCACAGGCGGAGCCCTCTACTGGACTCTACGGGTACTACCCTCTATGTAAGCATTCACTTACTGAGACTTCTATAGACGTAGCCGGCCTAGGGCGGGCCTACCTGAATGCGCGCGCATCACACCGTATATAAGGAGGCCTCGCCTCCTGCCCATCATCCTAAACCTCTCTTCAGCGAGCGGAATAGGACAGACAGTGCCCTGAGTAGAGGGCTCCGCCTGTGCTAATATAACAAGGGTTACAATACGTTACCCAACGTTATATCACTCACAGGCTCCGCCCTCTACTGGACTCTATGGGTACAGTGGGTGGAGCCCCGATGCATGTACGCACTGTCGTCCAACACCATTCCACCCTACTGCCCCTAACCGGCTTTCCTGGTCAGCAGCTGCTGCCCACATTCTCCCTTAACCCGGTTGTGACTGAGGAGAAATCTGGGCTGTGGCTGACAGAGCACACCCTGCTGCACTTACCTCGCAGAAAGTGTGCTAAAAAAAAAGTGCCGGGGGACCCCCCCCCGCCCATAGACGGATGGGGAGAGCCCCCTCGGAATCCCTAAGGATAATAGGGAGAGCGCCAGAGCCCGTGTCTCACACTCAAGCACTGACCCCATGCAGAGTGTGAGAGGACTAAAAAGTGGGGGGCAGGGGGGGGGAAGCCCCGTAAAGTGCCAGTGCGCCCCCCTTGCCTATCCCGGGACCCCCAGAGTCCGGAGAGGGGGTCAGATGCTAACTGACCTACAACCCCCCCCCCCCCCCCCCCCCCCCCCCTCCCTACAAATCCTGTGTTGCCTCAGCAAGCACAGACGAGGAGAAAGAGCCAGACATGTCCAAGAGATAAAACCTTATGAAGGGGCCTGGTGTCGACCAAGATGCCGCCGTGCATACCTCTTCCACACTCACACCGTTGAATAAGGCTGTTGATACAGCCACAGCCTGTGTGGAGTGCACACAAATCCCCGGCAGGCTCTCTCTGCCTGTCCGTAGGCATGTGCAATGCACTCGCAGAGCCAGCCTGCCAGGCGTTTCTTGGACAGAGCTTTCACGATCACACCGCCCCCGAAGCACACGAACAGCTGTTCAGTGCGTCTAAGGGCAGCTGTGCGCTCCACATAACAAGCTAGCGCACGCACCGGGCAGAGGAGGTGCAGTTTAGCCTCCCCGGCCCCACCATGGGGGGGAAACATGAGGTCGCCCCGATTGCACCTGCCTCTTGAGACATCGCCCCCCAGAACTGGGGAACCGCCCACGGCTGGCCCACCTTCATCTGTGTCATCTCTGAGTACCACGGCGCCCCGACGCGGTCCGGAGCCACTAGGATGACTGACAGACGTTCTCGCCTCACTCTCCCCAGGAGAGAGAGAATGAGACGCAGCGGTGGAAAGGCGTATAGCAGCTTCCTTGGCCATGGCTCGTGTGCAAACGCATCCACCCCCAAGCGTGGGTCGTCGCTCAGGGCCATGAAGAACCACAGGGCACAGTGGTTGTTGCACCGGCTGGCGAACAGATCCACTTCCGCTCTCCCGAACTGGGCTCAGATCTGCTTCACCACCTCTGGGTGAAGCGTCCATTCGCCTGTTCTCCAGTCCCGGGATATGGATGGCTCTCAGAGATAACACCACCTCTGAAGCCCATAACCACAGCCTCTCCACTGTGGCCAACAAGGCAGCGGAGCGGACTCCGCCCTGCCTGTTGATATAAGCCACTGTGGTGCTGTTGTCGCTCCTGACCATTACATGTCTCCCTTGATAGTTCGGTTAGTGAACGTGTGTCTCTTCCTTGGAGGAGCAGCATCGGCCGGACTCCGCTGCTCCTCCATGCAGAGAGTCTGCAGCGGTGTGTGTCAGCGACTTGCAGTCAGGGGAGGCACGGATTGGCTATCGGGAGAGTCGGGACTTAAACGCCGCGGCTTTCTGGCTATTACTTAGCATGTGGGACCGGACAGCTTTGATCCCCATCGACCGTGGCGATTCTAGAGTCTGTGGGCCCCTCGAACCAGCTTTCATCACCATCAGTGGCGCCCCAAAGCACTCACGTTTCTACCGTGTTATTATTCAAAGTTGATGTAAACTTTTGAATAATGTACATGATCTACTACAAGTAGTTTGTTTGAATGTAATAATTATGTTGTTTGTTGTTTGTGGAATAATTTATTGAAAAATGAATCTGAATTTTTCGATCTGTAACGATTATAAACTGAAGCAATATAAAAATGAGCCCCGTGAACTGAGTTTTAAACATCAGCATATCTGCTCATAGTCCGGTGATTACCTGCTAACGGAAACTCTGCTACACAACTCTTATTATTGAAATATGACCGGTAAGTTTCAAATTTGTCCGGTAAAATAAATTCTGCCTGGACATTTGACCGGTGAGAAAAAATCCTAGCGGAAACCCTGCTTGGAAAATGCTGTGTAATACTTTTTAATAGCCTTCATTTTCGCTAAATTGATTTATCAACTTTTAATACTTTTTAAGACCCCGCGGACACCCTGAATAAGCCAGCGACTGTATTCGCCATGACACAGACAGTCTGTGGTTTGTACTTGTTTAACTTTTGTCCAGTTTCTGAACAGATATGAGGAGCTGTGAGCTCTGAGTTCTAACAGCTAACAGCTAACGGCTGATGTTTTCTGGTTGAACGTCAGTGACGGCAGGCCAGGGTCGGCGTCATGGGGGGTCATTCGCGGGCCATGCCCCCCCAAATGAGTCACTGTGCCCCCCCAACGCAGGGTGGGCAAGCCTTGTCACTTTGCCGATTTTTTCTTTTTTTTATCATATAGGCTAAGTGAAAACGTTTCCACTAAAGGTTTTTTGTGTGAAATACATCAGAAATAAATAATACAAATATAAAACACAGCCTGAGGTGTGCTCACTGCTGCTCTCTGATTGGTGTGTTGCTTGACCAATAACCCCCGACCTTTTTTTTGTTATCATTACGTGGCTGTGTGTTTAGATGAAAGCCCGGTGGCGATCTGTTAATCTGTTACACTGATTATACAGTAAAGCCATCGAAAATAATATGATATACAGTACAGTACAAGTACATGGGTCTCTGTGTTTCATTCAAGCTCTGTGTGTGTGTGGCACGAGCGCATTTTGTGAGTGCGCGAGCGGTAACGTGGAATGTTGTGGTTAGCATCTGGTTAGCTAGCTATGCTAACGGATATAAAGGGCTGTTTCTACACCAAGGTGGAGGAGAGTCCTCTCCGGTCAGACTGAGAGGATCTTATAACGTCAGCTCAGTGAGGTAAGGACTCTCTCAGTGTTTAGATAGTTCACTTTAGTGTAGGTTATCTCAGTGGGTCTCAAACGGTTTGGTCACCATTTATGTAAGTATTTTCGAGGAACACCTTTATATGATCATTATAATTATTAAAGAGAGAATAAATGAAAAACGGGTATGAAATACTATAGGACAGTAACACAAGAATACAGTTTAAAGGGGAGTGATTAGTGAAATATCCATAAAGAAAAAGTAAATCTGTGTACAGTTCTGTTTCATATGAATGCTGAGAGATGTAGGCTATCCATAGATCTCTTCATTTTGCTCTCAAAGTGCACCAGATTGATGCATTTAACTTCAATATTTTAAAAATAATCTTCCCGGGGGAGCATGCCCCCAGACCCTCTGGTTAGGTCCACCCCCACCTAAAACATGTTCACATGGATAGGATACTAAATACATTTGCACACTTTTTATATGGTGGCCTATGTCCATATCAAATCAAATCAAGTTTTATTTATATAGCACATTTTTCAACGATTTTTGGTCGAGCCAAAGTGCTGTACATATAATACAAAAAATAACCTACAGTAAAGACACTTTACAGCAAATACAACAGCACAGTTTGTGCAGAATATCAGTATGAGAAAACGACACCCTCTGTCCTTATATGTTTCTGTTTTGGTGGTCGTGCCACAACCGTGCATGTATGCACAAGTCATAGGTGCACTATACAATAGCACTACACCCCTGCAATGTGTGTGAAATACAATAGACTTTACAGCATGTTTTTTTAAATTGAAGTTGGTGTTTGTGTGTTGGTTGTTGACGGCAGTGTGTGCCCCCCCTTGGTAAATGATTGCCCCCCCATTCAAGTTGTTCTAGAGCCGACCCTGCGGCAGGCTGAGATCATCACCGTTGATTGGCTACCGCGAGATCGCATCACGCGAATATGACGCTGGAGTTGAACAAATTTAACTCGAGCGTTTGTCGAGGCACCCTTCAATCGCCTCAATTGCGGCGCGGAATTCGCTTCCACTGCTTCATGCTTGCCGTCGGAGCGAATTCGCGTCTGTCCGCGTCTCTGCATTGACTTTACATGTAATCGCGCCGCCCCAAACATCGCATCGTGTCCGGTGTGAACGCAGCTTTAGCTTGAAAAAAAAGAAAGAAGAGGAGGCGGAGCTAATGCCTGATCAGAATTCTACCGGAGATAAAGTTCAATTCTGCTGTGATAAAACGCCATCCTGTTTAAACCACACCAAGGATTATTTCTGAAATAGTATGGAGCTCAAATGCTTTTTCTCTTGCGGGTTTATCACAAGGCGAGTTCTTTTTTTATTTCCTGCTTTTTATGTGCTCTCCAGTAGCCTACAGGTTAGCTCTGAGTGTTAGCGAGGCTTGCTAATGTAAACAAAGACGAGATTACGTCCAAAACACGTCAGGCATTGTTTCTGATAGGAACTTTCTGTGGGTCCGCCGACGATTTGACGTCAGATCGGATGGAATCTGTATCCGCTCGTTGTACACCCGTTTTTAAAAGATTTGGGTACGGAGGAAAAGAGAGAGGGTTTTATTTTCTGATGCTGCGTGAGTTCCCCGACGCACCGGGGACACATATTTATGTAAGACATCACAAAGTGCATTTAGCATGATAGGTCCCCTTTAAATATCATAACAACAGCATTAAAGCAACATTGCTTACACTTCTCTTCTATTTATCATCGCTTTTTTTTGTTTTTCAGCTTGATCAGTTTGCTCATCAAACATCGTCGTTCACTGCTGCTCACACTTTGATTCAGACTCCATTCAGCACTCGACAATCACTTCTATCATTTACACAAAGCCTCCTCTATCCAGCGGAGTGCTTACTAATGCATGATCTATGTGCAAATGCTTGTGTAAAGTAGCCTCAATGGCTTCCATCCCTTATTGTAAACAGTGGTTACAAACAGATGACCTGCATTTGTATTCCAGGCCTGCAGCTAAACAAGACCAGAGAATGTTTTTGCCCTCTTTGGTGTCTTATCTATAGCACAGAGGAATGCGTCACAACTCGGGGACAGGGACACGTTCCCCCCCACACACTTCTCCAGCTCTATTTTCCTCACGTAATATGTGTGTGCTTGTGTGTTCTGGACAGGAGTTAAATAGGTTGTTGAGTGCCAACAATGTACGAGTGTGTGTCCTACAGAGAGGTTAAATGGCTCGTGGAACAACACCAGTGGCTGTGTGTGTGTGTGTGTGTGTGTGTGTGTGTGTGTGTGTGTGGTGTGTACCGATGTGGAGCGCACGGGTCACTGTTGACAGATGCGTTTTTCTGCTGACAGCCGTGATCAACGGTGAGCCCCCCTGGCTTGGCACCAAGCTATTACTTAATTCATTGACATTTTGTGTAATTGCCTCGGGGCAGTTTGCAGAGGAGGTACGGGGTTCTAATGGGATTAGATTAGAGAAATACAATTACCATTTCACATATAAAGGGAACCATCTTTAAGCAGGAGAGAGAAAGAGCTACCGGAATCTATATGTGTGTTCCTTTTTTTGTCCATGTATTATTGAAGGATTGTGTGTGTGAAAAGACCCTCTTTCACTTAGTCTTTGGGTTTTTTCCCCCCCTCTCTATCTTCCCGGGGTTTATCATGGTGGCTTGCCATGGCAGCCTCAGAAATGGCCTGTCAAGGCTCTTGGAAATGTCGATGTGCAGATAATGACATGTTGAAAGCCCTGAACCCAAAGCTTGTCACCTGCTGGTAATTGGTTCTTCTACCAGTTTATTGTCTCCAGCTGCACTGCTCATCACTGCTATTCCAATTTTAGCAACAGAGGAAGAGAGAGAGAGAAAAGGAAGGAGATAAATAGCAATATATTCATGTTTCGCGCACATGGTTTTGGAAGGACTACAGGTTTATATTAGCCAATTTATTTTGGCATATCCTTTGGGGTATTGAAAAAAACACTCGTTAACTAGTTGACAAAAAAAACATGGGGCACTTTATCCATCTTATCTTGCCAGTGGTGTTTCCAACTTTGCGGGTGCTGAGGAAGATAACCCAAGCAATCCTCAAGCTGTTTCAATATTTCAAACCATAATCAAACGTCTTTTGGCATTGAGAAGATTGCATTGAGTCCAGGCTTTGCATCAACACCACTGAAGTTTAATCTGCTGTGAAGGCCGTGCCTGTGTCAAGGATTTTTCTTTTTTTTTCACTAGGAGATAGGAGAATCACATGTTACACAGCAGATATTGAGCTTTGGTGCTGGACATTGCCCTCTGGCAGCTATTGCATGGAACATAACTCGCCTTTTGTGACAAAGGAAGCATTCCCTCACCACCTGATTTGCAGCATTGGGCACGGAAAAGCCTCGAGTATGTGTCATTTAAAAAATGGAGTTAGCATTTCCTGTTTGTGTGCTGTGTCAGTGACTATGTATGTCTGTCACACATCTTTAAACCCCTTATTATAAATTCACACATTCAAACTGAGAAATGTGTGCAAGTTCCTTAAACGCTAACAGTCATTGCACAACACCATCATTATCCCAACCGGAAAACACATACAGAAACATAAATCTAAAGCAGCCTATTACTACTTCATTAGTGAAAAGCTTTTACAATTTACGTGTGGAATAGGTGTAGGGCTTTTTAGCTAGCATTAGCAGCAATTGCCTGGCAGTTAAACCAACAATGTTGATTTGAGGGCAGAGGAGAATAAAACGTAATCACAACATTGATATTGCATCACCTTATGGCCAATGGTTCACCAAACAACTGCCTACAGTATTTATAGACATGAGAAGCATTGGAATTTTAGATTGTTTTATTTTGTCCACTATCCAAATGGACCATAAGTCAAATACTAGCTCTTTTTGGAGCTCTACTTTGGGCTCCACCAACTCTTAAAACAATTATCTGGCTCTTTCACCCCTACATAGTCCTGTAGCTATTTTGTTCCTGCCTTTATAGGTATATGTTTGGCTGAAAACAGAACCCCTGCCACTGCTGTAGGAGTTATCCAAATGAGTAACGTTAGGGGCTGTTAGAGCAAAACAATTAGCTTAAAGACAATAAGGTGCTTAAGGAAAACTGCACAGTTCAATGTTCTGAAGTTTCATCACTAGAAGCATCTCCTTCCACAATGAGGTAATCATTCTCCATTGTAAATATGAACAATTTATTTCTGCAGCTTTCTAAACTCATAATATTTGCTAAGCTAGTATCTTTGAAAACCGATTCACACGTCTGGAGGTTTTAACTGGAGAACATATGACATCTTATACCTCTTAAGTCTTTAAAGTTGTGTTTGTTGACTTTTTCCAGAAGGTTTCCTGGTTTCAATTCACAAACTTAAAACAGACTTTTACTTCCTGAAACAGTGTGTATCCTTCATAATTACACTATGGCGATACCATTCTTAGAAATACCAGACTTTAAAACCATTACATAATTACAAATAATCTCATATATCATTTAACAGGATATTCATCACCTGAGGAGGCCCGATTCAATCAAATTGCTCTGTCCTTGCCTCTTGAGGTCTCCAGTAATAAATGGCTAACATTTCACATCGGGTTCAAGCGTTATTTGGGATGTTCTTTTCACTCTTCTGGGTCAAGTATGTGTAAAAGTACTCTTGTGTACTTTCCTTCAAGGTCCAGCACAGGAGAGACCAATTCAGATCGGCAACAAGTAGTCAATATTAAATGTCATTACTGAGCTAAACACACCACCTTGTCTGCGCCCTCGTTGCTCAAGTTTCTCTCATTCATCTTGACCTTGCAGTCAGCATGTGTCTCCACTCATAGGGCACTGAAGATTATGGCAGTTCAGTGATTTTGTCAAAGGAAGGCCCGGGTGATGATTTATCAGGCACCCTCTATTAATTTTTCAAACACAAATGATGGTCATGAATCATGCTATGTGCTGACCGCCCCCTTCCTGACCAATGTTGACCTTTGCATACATCTTGAACGGCTAATGTGCTAACGCTTCAAAGCTGCCTGTGGCGACTTTAATGAGTTTGACTTATTTGGAGAAGTTTGAAAATAAGTTATATGTACCAATCTACGCATGGTAATTTGCCGTCCAGAGAAAGGTGAGCTAGCTATTACATCTTGCCCTTTTTCATGGCTGTAATTTTGTCTATATGACACTGATGATTGAATCTCGAGCTGTCCTTGACCTTTTAGAGCAACACCATGTCATTCTTTTTTTAACAAGCGTCATAATACCTGTGGTTTGAGAGAAAATGGCCAAAAATCCATCTAGAGGACTTTACTGGGGTCAACAGCTTTTCAAAACGATTGTTTGTCCAAGACTAACTCACGATAGAACGTGTTAACAAGGTGACGACAGCGGCGGTATTTCAAACCATTTCATCTGTCATGTAAGGATATCAGAAGTTTAATGGCGACTGCTTTTAACCAGTGACGTTTAACCAGCCTCCATTATGAGATCTGTTCCACCCAGTGATATATCTCTTCATTTTGACCATTGGGTTTTTTTCTCTCCATCTCGCCACCAATTTCTCCCTCAGGGAATTGAAAGTGGTGAATCTGGAGTCGTGATCTTGTCAGGTGTTGTGAAAATCCACTTGGCCCAGCAATTCATCAGCATCCACATTCATCTGTCTCTACGGAAGCATACAAATCAATTGATTTGGCCAGCAAAGTGCCGGCCTTCTTTCGTTTTCATCACAGTTTCTCATGATTTTCATTGAACAGTTTTGCTGGAAGCTGCTAAACTGTTACAATACTTCCTGCTGCGACATAAAAAAAGGTCATTACATCTGTCAGATTGGTTATCAAACGTCCTTGATTGTTATTTTTGCTCTTAATTAAAGGGCTTGTCCACCTCTTGATATGTGTATGTCATAGCCGGTATTTCAAAGGATAAAATATGCTTTTGATTAAAATGACAAACTGGCACAAACAGATTTGACCCTAACACTAAAAGGCAAACAAAATACATAATGTCAAAAATTAGTAATCAAACCTTTTAATAATAGGTTGCACTTACATGGGTAGAAAAAAGTGACATGTTGGACGATACAAAAATATTTGGGATGGTGGGTTGAATCTTACATTTTACTTATAAAACAAGGCCCCCCACTTTGTTGTTATATATATTCAATGGATCATCCCCATGACTTAGAACATCTGAAAAACCCTAAAACCGTGTCCATAAAACCAACACAATGAACGGGGACTGGAGAACTGGGCGAAATAATTTATGTTTCTCTCATTGCGAATCAGACCATTTACAAAATGCAATAATGTGACTCAATGTTACTACAAATATATTGATTATTATAGGTTTAAGGATGAGCTGTAATGTAAGCCCACACAATGACAGCATGGTAATAATGTGTCATGGTGGTTTGACGCACACCAACTCTTCAGAAAGCATTCCCTATGCCAACACACACATCCTCATTACTGAACCATGACTAATTATACTGTTTGTACAGTGTGTGTCTGGTCTCAACTGTTGGAGTCGTTTAAAATGTTTCTTTGTGTTGTACTTAGTGGCAGAAACTAATACTTCTATCTGATTATGTTGTGTTCAAAGGCATAAATCAATACCAAACCAAAGTTAGAGCAATTACAATTCTTTGCACACTTTATTTGATATAACTGGCACGCAGTAACAAGGACAACAAACACTATCAGTAACAGAAAAGCGAAAGAAGGATTAACATATGCCTTAAGGTTCTTTCTTTTATGATAATTTCCGCTGAGAAGCATGAAAGCATGTTTACAGCAGCGCAGCTCATTAAAAGCTGCACAGAGTTACCCATCATCCGAGTGCCGCATCATTGTCTACTTTCTCAAATAGAATGGTCACCTTGCAATTAGGCTTCTGAGACATGGCTATCTAAATGGCGTCTAAAGAGAGGCCCACTGTCTCAGTCAATGCTTATTCTTAGCAAAGGACAATTACTGAAATACTGACTCATTAGTTTCCTTCACATCCTTTTCAACAAAGTGTAATCCATCTCCCTTGTAACCACATCCTGCCTGGGATGTTTTCAATTACTCACTGTGTCCCTTTCCTTTACCGTCTCAGCGAAAACCTCTTCCTGCCCTTAAACTGACCATACAGTAGCAGCCTGTCTGTTTATGGAACATTTTTCAATCGGTGGAAAAACATTTATTGTCAAAGTGAAACAACATCTGGTATATGTTAGTTGAGCGAACCGTGTCAACACAACAGATAAAAAATCCCCCTCACCAGTTGTACCGAACTACATTACAAATGATGTGGAATGTTTGAAGATCATTGGTGTTCCAGGAAGAATATTTCCCATTTCTCTAACCTTGGTTATTTCCCTTCCCCTTCAGTCATGCGTTTCCACAGGATTGGCAGTGTCATTATCTGCCTGACAGCAAAGCCCCCTTGTATTTTTGACTAAACGTATGTATTTGTGATTGTGGCGCTGCGGGGGGTGCGGTGATATCAGCCACTCTCAGCAGCGCTCGGGGGCTTTTGTGTGGCGCTTCAAAAAGGTGTTGTGTCCCCGGGACTCGACACCTTACCAAGCAAGACGGATTCCCAGCCAGCCTGCCTCCTGATAAGCCTCTGTGAAATCTCAGAGAAGGGGGATTCGATTAAAATAATCAACAAGGAGGGGAAAAATATCTCCATATTTCTGGTGTGACATTGTGATAGAGGAAGAACCATTCACGGAGGGGGAAAAAAGTATGTTGTTGAGCGAAAGGAGTTTGTGGGGTAAATTGCACTTATAAATGCGCTTTTGTCTGCAGCACTGCCAAAACGTTATTTTCAGTTATCCCTGTTGCCCTTTTTACCTTTGCAAGTGTGTGCTCGTGCCTGTGTGAGCGTGACATAGTTGCTGATCACTTGTTGGAAGAGTGGGAGGAAGCGGTGCACGCTGCCAAAACGTCTCATTATCAGGTTCAGCGTCGAATTTGACAGCTCCCAATCCCCAAGACTCAACCCTCCCAAAAACTGCCACTTCAAAGCGATTCCTAAATGTGTCCAGCAGTTTGGGCAGACTTTTAACATATTCTGCAAATAATAAGCTCCACAACTGCTATAGGAGAAAAACTGGCACGGCTCCAAGGCAAACAATCTCATTTAAGTGCTACTGTATGATGTGCTTTAACAGTAGCGGAAAACCAAGGCGACTTAAAATGGAAAAACAAGACCAATCAATAATATACATCAGCATTTCACCACAGAGTGCAGTAGGCAGAGGGTCCCTTAAATAAATGAACATCACAGGAAACATTTAAATTATGAAAATGGAAAACGCACATTAAGGCGACACAATAACTGGAGCTGCTATAAGTCTCTAAATATATTCTATTCAGGTGTAAATTAGTGTGAAACATCCGAGCGGTATAACATCATGCCCTGCTGATTGACGAATTCTAAAAATGAAATGTGAAAGACAGGTTCGGCAGATCGAGGCGCCTTGACTGAAGACAAATAAGGTGATTTATTAAATCTGTGTGTTTATTATGTGTGTCTTTTACTTCACTGCATTTTCCAGAATACACTCAGGCCTCAGATTGATCTTCAGATTTGAGTGAAAAGTAGAGAAAGTGTGTTGAAGTCATGGATTTACAAATCTAAAGGGACATATGAGGTAACTTCTTCTGCTTGTTACCAACCAATACTTCTGCATTATTCACAGGGTCGACCCAGTGAATAGAATCTGAATCTTTGTGTTTTCAAATGGTGTAGTATAAGTTACTTCATTTTTTTATTATTATGTGTTAAATGCCTATGTGAAGCACTTTTAATTGCCTCTGTGTATTACAATGTGCTATACAAATAAATTAACCTTGAGGCAATATAAAGACAATTATCTATGCAGACACACTGCTTTTAATTGGCTATTTAACAACAATAGAAAGAAATATAGGGAAGTATAAGTGGCAAACGTAAAAAAACGAATAAAACAAATACAATTCATATTGTTTAATTGGTTTTAATGTTATATATGTGTGTGTCATTATTAAATGGAAGATGACAACCCTTAAGTTTCAGCTAGAATTAAATGATTAAACTTGACTTTTTCTCCATGTGTTTCTTTGCTGATCCCTTTCTCATGGGTTTAGCCACTTTCACTCCTTCCTCTGTCTATTTGCGTAAGCTCCACATTTAGAATAGTCTCGCTGCAGTTCTGTGTGCACCCACCGCAGGAACAAGGTGCCCACGTAATATCCTCCTGCTCACAGTGGAATTTTCTTACAATAGTTTTATATTTATCATAAATTCAAGATCTAAAAAACGGTTTGTTGAATTGTGAAATCTTTCATTTTGATGTTTTTCACCCTATTAACTTAATTTGTACTTTTAGATAACAGCTGTTGGTGTCCAGTAGCACATACTGTATGGAAGATGATACATTTGTACATTTTGATGTTTTGATGACAAAAACAGGCTGAAGGTTAATTCAATCCTGATAGAGACAACAATCTAACTATAATGTACCGTTGAAACATGTGAATAATATTACAAAAATACATACAAGTATAATTCAGTACAATGATATGTAGTGTATTTCACTTTTAAGTTTTTCATTGTTCAAAAGTAGTAGTATGACATATTTATATCACTTCATTAAAGTTTGACACTTCTATTCGTCCTTGTTTATCTGTTCTTTTTTCATATCCCATTAAAAGCAGAATGTGCCCAATCACTTTTACCCCTCAGGTCACTGACGCAGATATATTCAAACAGGATGAGTGGAAACTAACTTTTCGGAGTGTTTACTAAAGGTTTGCCATCCTCAATGAAACACCAAACAATAGCCTGTTTTATTACTCCTCGTTTTGTTGGAAAGCAACAAGAGTGTTTGCCAACCAAACTATTTGGCAGCCTTTGTCATGATTCTCAAATAAAGCTTCCCATTCAAATACTTACACATCAATGGCATTTTCAGAAAGCCCCTCTCTTCTTTTAAAAGCTCTGTTTTTTAAGTCGATGGAAGACTAAATCAGTGGAAAAAAGTTTTGGTATATGTGGGCGTGGCCTTAACGCCAACCATCCTCATGACTTGGCCAACTTACTAACTATAATGAGGTATAATTAGCCCTATCTGAGACATCACCTTCGATATTGAGAGTCTCATGACGGTGGCTATGGTATACGTCCAAGTAAAGATGGAAAGAGACAGGGAAGCAGAAGGAAGAAAGATGGATGACAACGAAGGGAGGGATCTTTTCTGGCACAGATGTTTTCACAGAAGCGGTGTGAAGGTGATGAGACTTCTGCACACCTCTCTAAGTAACTTCCAGTGATCACCGCAGACACAAAGAGGTCAACAGCAGCCTGAAGCGATGCGCATTAACTCGGCACAGTACGTACAAATGTTGTTGATAGCCTCTGTTATCCAGCCATAGTGGCTCATGTGAAAAGGATAAATGAAAAAATAAAAGATCCACGCCTTCTGAGGTTACTGCGTCGGTCGCCCTGCTTTTCTTCTCTAGGTTCTGTGATCTATGCGGGACAATATTTCAGACACCACATAATATGACCGCCATAAATAAAACAGTATTAATCATCCTAACTCCCATTTGAGGCCCTTCTCACATTTATCAGGCTTTTAATATTAACATAGATTAAGGACATGTCTCACAGCTTCAGTCACTCTAGTAATCTTGCTCCAGATAAGAGCTGTGAAGAAGGCTTCTGTTGCACCTGGGATGTGCTACATAACATTAAATATGTACTTAAAAAGTCTGTAAAAGAAACTAAAGTAATTCAAAGTCTAATCATTCTAAAGGATTGTAAGGTGAATTAAATAGTAATCATGTCTTGTTTCTGGCTGCTTACTATACATTTACAATACAATATGTGATGTATGTGTAAACTATGTGACAACAGTAAACTGTATTCCTTATTTAACAGCATGAGGATCTCTCACATCAGTGCAAGGGCTACATTAAAATCAGTCATTCAGTCAAATGTTCTATAAGCTATGAAAACTGTCCTGCTTTAGGTTTTTGGACAATGGCATGTCAGAGAAAGCTAACCCTTAAAAGAAAAAGTGATAACAAAAAGGACATTTAAATTTGAACCCATGAGGTTACACTCAAATCAGTGTATCTTACATTTCCTATAATGCATGTTGGACATATCTGGTTGATTTATGTCTTCATTGGTTGGCAACATTCACTATACTGCATGTTAACAATACTGGAAAATGGCAACAAAACATCTACAGAAAATGTAAAACATCCCATTGGTCTTTGAAAAAACAATATTCCCAAAAATAAATGCAGAATGTGTGACCCCAATGTTTATTATTAACCATTCATCTTCTGCTTTAATTGCAATTAAATCCCATGTTATAAGCTCCTTGCTAGTGTTCACTAGTATCATTGTAGATCCATCTCACGTTTTCTGATTAAAAGTTATACTTTTTCTTCTGATTCTATTTCTCCATCCAATACACCTTTTCTTGTTTCGCCCTTCTTTTGTAGACTGAAACAAGTTGTCCAATCACACACCTATTCCAGCCACTGCTCCAGGCCTCAATAAACCCTCCTGAAAGCGAGGGAGGGTGCAAGTTCCACAACGGCGCTTAACACTGGGTTCTGATATAGCTTAATTGGCTCCATTTTAGATTTGGAATTCTACATGCTAATAAGCAGGTGTGAGAATGTGTTTATGTGTGAATTTCTGACTGCCATTGTGCATCTGACAATAGTCCTTGATTATGGGTGATTCAGCCACAATGGGATAAGTTTAAACTGGGGGGGGGGGGGGAGATGAAAATGTAGCACATAGACCACATGCTGGCACATGTGCACTCACGTAATGTGCCTGCTGCTCAATACCAAACTTTAACTCCCATTGAAGATACAGCTAACATATATACAGTAGTATAAGTATTATATGTTACATTCAAATGCAATAATACATCTATTGCTTTAACTAGATTCAGCGATGGCAGACATTTAATAATAATAATACATTTTATTTTTAGGCGCCTTTCATGACACCCAAGGACACCGTACAATTTGTTAAAGGACATGTCAATAAGTACAAATGAATGTGGGTTTCAGCTTCAAAACTGTGGTGGTTCTTCTTTGACACATGCACCAAGTCTAATTAAAACCAAGCCAGTAGTTTCATTTAGTTAACATAATTGTGAGGCACTAGAGGAAAAGTGCAGGGATTACCAGATAACCCAGTAAGATACACCATCTGGTAACCATGAATGGCAGTAGAGATAAATTCTTCCCAAACCATCGTGCAGAATGGATTCATTCTAGGGGAACATAAATGTTAACCACAGTGTATCGCAATCTATTCAATAATTTTCACATCAAGGTTGCACTATATATGGGGATCTGCAGTCTTAGGGGTTCATCCTGTTGAAACCATGACTGCCTGTGTACTTTTGTGGTAAAAAAATACTACAAACCTTGCACTGTTCACTAAAGTAGATGACTCATCAGCTAATATTTATTATGACAAGAGAGGCTATTCATTTTCCCAAACCACCAATGCACTCTCCCTAATCTTCCTCTTGCTGTTAACACCTGCTCTATTTGTTGAAACACATACAAAAAACTAATCACACTCACTCAACATGTATTCATTTTGTGTTTTAAGTGCCAACAACTTCAACCAAAAAAAAAAGCAGATAAAAGCAACATTTCGCTCAAGTTTTAATTATTTCCCCCCCCCCCCTCTCTCCGTTTTCTGTGTAGCTGTTTCTCTCCAACATGCACACACTCTGCAAAAAAATAAAATGTTTTTCTGATGTAAATTAGATGACAAAGCTATTACCTTGAATTATAAGAATGGGCTTGTGTTGCTTATCTCTACTTCTGCTCAGGGCTTTTTGCCTGAGTTGAAAACGTGTTAAAGCAAAATGACCGTTCACTCTATTACCTCTAGAAGATTATGGATACAAATATTAAAATAATGAAAATAAAAAAATTATTTTGCCAGGACTGATAACACAATAATTACACTACTACATTTTTCTTTAAACATGCACTTCCAAAAGTAAACTGTCTTATGAATCAATGTGCTCGTAACCCCGTGCATTCAATCCAATACATGTTTGTGAAAGCTAAGAACTGTCCTCACATGAATCCAAAGCGGCTGTCCAATTGTTTAAGGCGTCAGCAGTGAGGTTTTGTCACACCTCTGCTCCCTCCAGGCGTTACACTTCCTTCACAGTGGCCTTTGCACAGCATGCGCTCTGAGCCTCTCTCCGGCTAATGGGGAATTCTCCTAAAGGTCACATTAGGATGGCAAGCCAAACAGAGAGGGAGAGGATAATCCCTCTCCAGCAATTCAAACTTCAAACTCTCCTGACACACACCGCCATGTAATCACATGACGCACACACGCATTTCTTCACGCCTACATATTCATGGAGCTCTGAAATTGACAACTTGTAAAAGGTTATCAGGCATACCAACATGTCATGTATGGAAGTCAATAGCAAAAGCATGAATATCGAAACAGGAGTAAAACGCAATGTATTTAAGTACAGAAAATACGAGACATATTCCCCAAAAAAGCACATTGAAATTATTCCTGTTGAATCGATATGTGTTGAGAACTGATTCCAAGTTGTCCAAGTTCCTTTGAATTGCATGCAACCGCTATTATGACTGTTCAAAATAAAATGACAGAGATAGTTATGACCTGTTGTTTGTGTATGACAACAAAGTAAACAATCTGATAAAAAACATTGCTGTACGACACGTTTTATTTTTCCACCAAACAATTAGTATAGAATGATATCAATTGAACGTAAATCACCCCTCTGTGGGACTAATAAAGGTATTCTAATTAATAAACAATTGTTTTGATGAGGAATCAATGATGTAATGATCAGGATCCTGCATCTTTCACATGTTGTAGATGCGAGGGATCTCATGTCCCTTTTCTAAAACTGTCAAACAAGCAGCAGCGTAAAAGCTTTCAGTACATTTTGACAGTTTGGGACTTCAAACATGCGTGACTATATTTCCAAGAATATGGCACTACTGTCAATTCCCTGCATTTGTATCAGAACTAACAATTCTACAAACAATATAACCGATAAAAAGGGATAATAATAAATCTTTAGAATACCAAACTTTAACTAACTGCAGACACTGTGGGGAGTCTTCCCGGGGAAATGTTAGATATGCAATGTGTTAAGCGAGACTTTGGAACACAAAGACCGTTCAGTTGGCGAAAAATAGAGCACCCTTGAGACGGGGGTCCTTGATGCACAGAGATGCACTGATCGTCTGAGGGTCCCAAAGGCTCTTTTAAGTCCTTTTCCTCGCTCTAGTTATGCCTAAAGTTACTTGGAAATGTCAGAAGAGACCTATTAGCTTATGATAATGGCTGCCACCATAGAGTATGTCACTTCATACCCTTATTCCTGTACTAATGAGACGACTTGGGAGTGGAGCACCTCTTGATCTCCAGGTGAGAAAATCACATAGTTGCAACAACGCTGCCACGGGTGTTAATTCAATGCAGTGTGCGCTGTTTCAAACAAAGCCATTTTAAAAAGTTTGACACCTACATGATTGTTAGAATGAACACATTTTTTCCCCAGTATGTCACTTGAAATCGCAGACACCTGTCCCTTGTTGGAAGGGGATATATTTTTGTGATGCCGTTAAAAATACCTTAGATGCGGGTGAAAAAAAAACAAGATTAAACCCAAGGTGTCATTTCTAACTGTCAATCTGGAGTATTGTTATATTTGGAGGCCACGAACAGTCAGGAAGTGTGTTGAGTTTACAGACGTGGCTCTCATAATTGTTGGCAAAGAGTGGCGAAGTGATTTCTGTCGCCACTAAACCCTCCTGTGAGATTCACAGCTTGGGCCTTGGGACCACCGCCAAACTAGTTTAAGGTCACCTTGCTGAACAAGCTGGCAGGAAGTGGAAAGCTCCTGTACAGCTGCTCATCCAACATGCCTCTCTCACCGACATTCGGCTTAAGAAGAGGGGGTTTCTGGCAATCATCTGTCTCGCGACGCTACTTGCTCGTATCAAGCCCACGCCTTGGCTTTCGTTTTTCACCTTCTCAGAGTGCAGCTGTGGCCGACTCGTGCTGCCCCTTCTCTGAACCTTACAAACCATTTCCCCGTCGCTGTTATGTCGTGCCTGTGCTCCACCTAACAAGGTCCTGCTGACCTCCAGCTCCTGTCCTCTTCAGTCCTGGCCTTGGAAGCCAGTCCCCACCGCAGGGTTTGCAAGTTTAATTAACCCCAAACCAGGATCGGGTCAGTTTCGACAGCTTTCAAGCATCTGGGCTGCCTGCGAGTGGTGGAGCAATAACGATTCGTCCGTAGCCATACGCCCGTCTGTCGTTACTCGGCAGCATGAAAAAGGACAGAGTAGTCCTTCAATACATTTCGGAAATCCAAATCATATATTTTAAGGATCATTTTTTGGCTTATAGAGGGGTACTGCAGCATCGAGTATTGGACGTTTCAATACATTTAGACAGAAGACAATAAACTCCTATTAGTAGTAGTATTTGTATCGCTTTTTTTATTTCATATAACTCAAATGTAAGCCTCTAAATGCCCATTTCATTGAACATAAAACAAAAAGTCCAACCCTGTTCTAGATTATCTTAAGGAACTTTTAACACCTTACATCCCAGCAAAGCCCTTAACTTGGATGTCCGTGTTTGTAAGAGATATCCTCTCAGTTGGAAATTGGCAGACTTGACTTTTAAGTGACTCTATATATTATTGTTATTTCACAAGATGGCCTCAACGTTGTTTCCCTTCTTCTGATGTATCACCTCATGTGTCCTCTTTATTTTAGTCTTTTATGGGTTTTATTTTAACTTGATTGTTATTACACTTATATTGTGCAATTTTATATATATATATATAGGTCCATATTTGTTGCACTTCTATCTGTTTTAAATTCAAGAGTTTATAGGCATTCTATTTGCTGTTTTAGCCAAGTATCTGCTTTATATAAAAGCCCCTCTTACATTTTTTTGAATGTTTCCTCAAAAATGATTTTCTTTTAGGATTGAAAATTATTATATGGTTACAATTATTATATGCAGTCATGATTATACTTGGTGATGTTGCTCACAGTTTCAGGAGGTTTGTATCTCAGGAAAATGTCATAGATTGTTGAAAACAGATTTTCTTTTCAGGGTTTGAAGTCCTGGGTTTCCTCTGGTAAAAAGAGGACCTACTATAATCTAAAAAGTGGATTCAGTTTTTAAATTACTCTATAATAAAAGGTAAAGCAAGGGTTAAAATTGAAGCATCAACAGCTAAAATGTTGTTTCTGATTTGGGTCAAGAATGCTGGATAAAGTAAACCACCCTGGTTTGTAACACAGGCCTTCTATCAGGTGTACATCACCAGGACGGAGCTGCCATCCATGGAGGACCTTTACTCCCAGCGCCTCAGGAAGAAATCCCTCCGGATTATAAAAGACCCCCATCACCCCAGCCACAAACTGTTCTGTCTGCTGCCGTCTGGCAGGCGCTACCGCAGCATCCGGACTAAAACCACCAGACCCAGTTTCATCCCACAGGCAATAAGACTGTTAAACACCTGAACTGCTGAAGCAAAATCTGTTAAACACCTGAACTGTTGAAACAACATCCCTAATATTCATCTGGCTGCTACTTTAAAATGATTTAACTACTTAGAAATTATTTATCTATTTACCTAATATATCATATTCCAATAACTTGCATGTAGACCCTTATTGCAGTATTCAACTATTTTTCTTTTTGTATTTACTATTTACTTGCACTATATTTGTCTGTTTATCTGTGTTATTGTGTTGCACTGTTGGAGGAGCCTGTGACCTAAGATTTTCATCGGCATAACTACACTGTAGCTATGTGCGTATGACTAAACCTTGATTGGTCGCCTTAGAAAAGCTCCACTGCCGAGCAACAGAAAACATTATAGAACGGTTCTTACAATGAGAACCAAACTAATTTTTCTATATGAAATTCATGGAGACCCACTTAATAAACACAACCGGTTGTTTAATTAATAGTTTCTCAGAACTGCAGCAACGTGTGACATGATTTGAACCGCCCGCCTGTTCAAATGTAAGAACAGGTGGTTGGAGGTTGGACAGACGCACCGAACAAAGCATATCTTATTCTCCTTATATACCTCCAAACTTTTTTTAACTAGCTTGCTTTTAATTTAAGTGAATACAGTCTCAAACATCATCAAATAGCCCAGACTCTCTTGGGCAAACCAGCTGCAATCTTAAAGTTCAGCAGTTAAATGAACAGATAAGCGAATGCTCTTTTTTTTCCTTTCTTCCCGGCGTTTATCAAACGGCCCGTCATTTGCATGCATGAGGGTTGAAAGGAAATCATATTGAAGGAAAATACAACCCCGATCTCCCTTCGCAGATATGGGTCAGCCATATTTCAGACATCAAGAAGATTTTCTTATTGCAGGACATGTGCAAGGGCAAGACTTCAGAGGGGGGAGGGGGCTGGGGAAGGAGGGAAGTCAGACGTTCACTTGTATTGCGCGCTTTGCAGAACTGGATACCGTATTCTACTCACAACTGAGCTAATCACCGGCAGACAAACCTAATTCAGAGCCGACTTAGGAGGGAAAATCTAATTAACATAATAAGGAATGAAATGGAGCGAGGAGAGGAAAAGGGATTGTTTTCACCTGCTGGTTGGGGAAGCAGGTGATAGGTGAGAAAACCATGGAAAGAGAGATAATTCAACTTGTAGTTGTAATGTGGAAGAGCAAAGATCATACAGCTCTACTAAAATGAGATTAAAATCTTTGTATTTCACTCATGAATGTTGACGATCGTTAATATTATATAGAAGTAGTGTAGTATGTGAAATTGGGAGAAGAGAAACCAATATATTATCCTGAAGTTCAATAATCTATTACCAATAGTGGAAAAGTACATTACTTACCTGAGTATTTGTATTTAATGCTACTTTTTACATAATACCTTTAGTTACTTTTAGTTATGTGTCTTAAAAACTATGGTTGCCAACAAGTGACTAAAAGAGAGTATGAAACGTCATCGTCACGAGACCGGCAGTAGCTTAGCGGTGGTGATGCGTAGCCATGTGACCTTGATGCAGTTCGTTTATAGCCTAGCGTTAGCTTTTTACTTCTGGCTATTGCATTTAGGGTTCAAATATCACAAAGCGCCGTTGATACGTGGAGATTATCCTGCTGAGCAAAACGTGTTAAATATCTGAAATGTGTGTATGCTTTGTAGTTCATTTTCGTCTTAAACCGAAAACAATTGGGAAAATCCATTGCTTGCTGTCAAGGGATCCCTTTGCGATGCTAACTTCTGTGTCAGCCTACACAAACATGTCATTCCTGCACCACTCTACCATATGATATATACAATAGTTTATCACTACATTCTTTATAATGACTACTTTGTTTAATTGAAAGTATATTTTGATGCTTTCTACCTGTACTTCAGCAATGACCTTTGTATTTTAAAGTAAAATATCGGAATACTTCTTCCACTGCTGGTCATTGCAAAACTAAAGTGATGGCAAAAGAAGATGATTCCTGCCCTCTCATTCCAAAGTCAGTGACAGGTAGAATCTCATTTGCAATAGCTCTTTGAAAAGTGAAAACGGAAGAAGAAAAAAGCAAAACTCAACAGCCACCTCAGCACTGCTCTGTGAATACCTGGGCAGTGCGGCACCTTGGAGTTCTTGTCACTGCTGTCACGCATCAGTGTCTCTTGAAATTGGAAACACAGAGAAATACAAATCTTGACATTGCCGATATCTGTATGACATTGGGCACGTTAAACTAACTGTCTGCATATGCAAGCACTTACCGGTGCGCATACCAAACAATGGCTTTTTTTGTGGAAGTGCTACAACTGAGACCAAGAAGACAACGTTTTTGTTCTTCTTACAATATTATCTAATAATCCAACTCTGCATCTACTTCCTCTCATGTGTGACGGTCGAGAGGAAGCTTGGCCTATGCATTAATTATATCCTCTTTGCCAGGTCACAGCATGGGCCAGAGGACATGGGGAATAATTCATTGTGTCAGCAGAGCCATTGGACCCCAGTGGATAAGAAGTCCTGTTGATGAGGGCACAGGGCACACAATTCCCCTCCCAAAACACCCACATTTAGACTCAAAAAGCCCCTGGTTCCCTCCTTCCTTCACCTTCCTTTCGACCTTCTTCCCCTGAAGCTCACTCTCCTACTTCCTTCACTCCTGGATGTCAAGGAGTTGTGAGGAAGAGAGAGCGTGACCTTCTATTCCTCCTCTCTCAGTGGGAAGCCCTCTTAAGATTCAGCGGCATCTCAAGATTATTATTCTCTCCCTCCTCTTTCTCCTCCCTGAGGCCTCTTGAGCGGGTAACTTCTACCTATTTTTCTCAAGTCCTTATTCCCAAGGTCTCATGCAGGAGACGGAGAGAAAAGAAACAAATAGGAAAAGAAGGTGTTTGAAACGCACCAGATTTCCTCATCGCCAAGCAGCTGTCTTAATGAGATCCCCAAGTGTGTTAGCACTGAGGTTAGTTTGCCCCTAACTGTGCCAACAAAACACATGTCTATGAATTTTCATTTGAATAAAAAAGGAAACGACGAAGGACGCACCAAATCTGACCGAATTCCTAAACGAACAGACTCAAATTGGAGATAAAGTTAATCTCCTATAGAAAATATTTGAAACATACACAAGGGGGCCGTTGGCACAATCAAGAAATGAGCTAATGACAAGAGTGCCAGGTGTATCGCCAGGTGTGGTTGATTAGAGGCAATGAAATGCACGGTGAAGGTGACAACTGGCACTGCGCTCCAACTGGGAGGAGAAGGGACTTTACTAATCAAAGGAGAGCAGAGGACAAAAAAACCCTGAATGATCTACAGGCTGACATTGACGAAAACCTTTCCCTTAAGGATTTCCACCTTCTGTGTTTTGATATGACTGAATTCCAGATAAAGTTTAAGTAAGATGAACAAAAAAAAGGTAGACATTGGCACTGCTGGTTAACCCAGTAAAATTGGTTTTAAATATTCACCATACTGGAATTGGAGTCAAAATTGGCCCTGACTAAAAGCCCTAGCCACACTAGGATTTTAATTTCAATGGAAATAAATTCAGTGCGATGGAAGCAAAGCAAATCCCTGAAAATTGTTCAGTCCAACTTCAACTTCTATAAACTTTAAGCAGCACATTTATTTTAGTTGTTTAATAGCAAATAGTTTCAATTAAGGAATGGGAGAAACCCTAAATATAGGAAGCTATTGTAACCTATACCTGTAGCTGTGCAGCACCATTTCCTTATAATTGCAACGATTTTTGTGTGAGTATATTGATATATATATATTCTCTCCCCTGTGCAATCAGGAATGCAGACACTCTGGACACCTTCAAAAAACACCTCAAACACCATCTGTTCACTCAGGCCTTTGGCCTCAACTAATATACAGTACTCAGCAACCTGTTCCTGTTTTTGTTTTCTTCAGCCTATGTATCTTTATTATTACTTTTAGTTTTGTTACTTCCCATTGTAAAGCGTCCTTGGGTTTCGTGAAAGGCGCTATATAAATTGAAATTATTATTATTATTATAAGCTGGTCTAGAAAATAGTAATGTTTTGCAAGAATCAATGGAATAAATACGACTTTAGTATAAACTTTGAACTATTGTCTAGTGTGCTACCTAACAGTTAGCATGCTGTTATCAGCATATCAACTCAAAATGTGGTCTGGAAAACCCTTTCAGTTTTACTCCTTTAACTATTGGTATTGTTCATGAAGCATTATCCAAGTTAGATCCTAGGAAACCGGCTGGCCCGGACAACTTAGAACCTTTCTTTTTAAAGATAGCTGCAGATTTTATTGCTCCACCTCTTACTTCTCTTTTTAACCTCTCCCTCAACACAAATGCAATTCCAAAAGTATGGAAGTCTGCTTATGTCTTGCCTTTACTGAAAGGAGGGGAGGCAACTATTTTAAATAACTTTAGGCCAATCTCCAAATTGTCAGTTCTGGCTAAAGTGCTCGAACGACTTGTGAGTGAACAAGTAAAGGAGTTTTTATGTATAAATGATATCCTGTCTAGACATCAGTCAGGATTCAGAAAGAGACACAGCACCATCACTGCGACAATGAAAGTGGTGAATGACATTACTAGTATTTTGGATAATAAGCAGAGTTGTGCAGCTCTGTTTATTGACCTTTCCAAAGCGTTTGACACCGTTGATCATCGCATTTTAAAGCAGAGGCTACACAGTATTGGCATATCCAGCCATGCAGTGGGGTGGTTTGTAAACTACCTCTCTGAAAGGTCCCAATGTGTTCACTTTGATGGGCTGTCTTCTGAGTGGTTAGACATTTCTAATGGTGTACCACAAGGTTCTGTTTTAGGACCACTTTTATTCTCCATATATATTAACAGCGTAGGTGAAAATGTGGATGAAGCTACTTTACATTTTTATGCAGATGATACTGTGATGTATAATGTGCAGGTCCCTCCATTAAAGAGGCTGTTGTTAAATGACAGGCTGTTTTTAACACTATTCAGACTCACCTCTCTGAATTAAAGCTTCTTTTAAATGTTGAGAAAACCAAGGTAATGCTCTTTTCAAAAGCTAAAAAGACACCAGAGCCTGTTTTAGATATTGTAACTACGCAAGGAACAAAACTTGAAGTTGTTGCCTGTTACAAATACCTTGGTATCTGGCTTGATGATTGTCTCTCTTTTAAACTTCATGTCAATAACCTACTTAAAAATCTGAGGGTTAGGCTAGGTTTCTTTTTTAGAAACAAGTCCTGTTTCTCGCTTGAGGCCAGGAAAAGGCTAGTCACTGTGACCTTTTTACCTGTGCTGGACTATGGTGATTTGTTGTATATGAATGCACCTGCCAATTACCTGAGCAAATTGGATGCTGCGTATCACAGTGCTCTGAGATTTGTCACAAATTGTAAAGCGCTTACACATCACTGTACACTGTATACCAAGGCAGGTTTACCATCACTCTCTGTACGGAGGCTCAGTCACTGGTACACTTTTATTTATAAAGCTATGTTGGGAAAACTCCCGTATTACATCTGTTCTCTGGTAAAGCAGAAAGTTGCAAGCAGCTATTGTCTGAGATCGCAGGATGTAGTCTTGTTAGATGTACCAAGAGTAAGGACTGTCTTAGGTAAGACAGCTTTTATGTGCGCAGCTCCACTTGCTTGGAACAGCCTACAGTCCAAATTGAAATTGAGCAATTTTATTTCTCTGAATGTTTTTAAGGCACGTCTGCACGAGATGCTTTCTGACACTATGGGTGTTTGTAAGTGTTGGTGAATATGTAAATATGATGTCCTCTATTGTTTGTTTTTATGTTGTTTTTATGTTTCATGTGGAACCATTTCATCAACACTTCTCTAACTTCTGGTCACTTTCCAAACAGTCTCAAGGAGGCAAGAGTAAACCCTCTCCTAAAGAAACCCACTCTCAACCCGTCTGGTGTTATAAACTACAGGCCTGTCTCTCTCCTCCCGTTCCTGTCTAAATCACTTGAACGCGCTGTCTTTAAACAACTCTCCTGTTATCTCAATCAGAACAACCTTCTGGATCCGCACCAGTCTGGTTTCAAGGCAGGTCACTCCACAGAAACTGCTCTCATTGCTGTCACGGAGGAACTGCACACTGCCAAAACTGCATCCCTCTCCTCTGTCATCATCCTTTTGGACCTGTCTGCTGCATTCGACACGGTGAACCATCAGATCCTCCTTCTCACTCTCCAAAAACTTGGAGTTTCAGGCTCTGCACTTTCCCTCCTCACCTCATACCTGAAAGACCGTACCTACAGGGTGACTTGGAGAGGGTCTGAGTCCGACCCTTGTCAATTAACTACGGGGGTCCCTCAGGGCTCTGTTCTTGGTCCCCTCCTCTTCTCCCTGTACACAAACTCGCTCGGATCAGTCATTAGCCCGCATGGTTTTTCATACCACTGCTACGCTGACGACACCCAATTAATTCTGTCCTTTCCCCGCTCAGAGACCCAGGTCGTTGCACGCATCTCTGCTTGTCTAGCTGACACCTCTCAGTGGATGTCTGCTCACCACCTCAAGCTCAACCTTGACAAGACTGAGCTGCTTTTCCTCCCGGGAAAAGATTGTCCCACTCTTGACCTAACAATCAACATCGGCACCTCAGTTGTTTCCCCGACTCAGACTGCAAGGAATCTGGGTGTGACCCTAGATAACAACCTGTCCTTCACTGCAAACATCGCTGCTACAACCCGTTGCTGCAGATACACGCTTTACAACATCAGGAAGATACGTCCCCAGCTGACTCAGAAAGCGACTCAGGTTCTGGTCCAGGCTCTCGTCATCTCACGCCTAGACTACTGCAACTCCCTCCTGGCTGGTCTACCTGCATGTGCCATCCGACCTCTGCAGCTCATCCAGAATGCAGCGGCTCGTCTGGTCTTCAACCTTCCTAAATTCTCCCACACCACTCCGCTCCCTCCGCTCCCTTCACTGGCTTCCGGTAACTGCTAGAATCCACTTCAAGACACTGGTACTTGCTTACCGTGCTGCGAATGGATCTGGCCCTTCCTACATCCAGGACATGGTTAAACCGTACACCCCAGCGCGTGCACTACGCTCTGCATCAGCCAAACGACTCGTTGCGCCCTCGCTGCGAGGGGGACCCAAGTTCCCATCGGCGAAAACACGTGGGTTTGCTATCCTGGCTCCAAGATGGTGGAATGAGCTCCCCATTGACATCAGGACGGCAGATAGCTTGCACATCTTCCGGCGCAAACTGAAAACTCATCTCTTTCGACTCCACTTCGAGCGTTAGAACTATTAACGAAGCATTTTTATACTAATAAAGGACTGGCTTACCTAAAGCCAGTTGAGTAGCACTTGAAATGTTTGGCTCTATGAAACCTGATGTACTTATATGATTCTGTTTTCTTCAAGGTTGTGTCTTCCTGGTCGAATGTACTTATTGTAAGTCACTTTGGATAAAAGCGTCAGCTAAATGCAATGTAATGTAATGTAACTAAATTGATGCAGGTCTCCCTTGTAAAAGAGATCCATGATCTCAAGGGACCTATCTGTCTAAATAAAGGTTTGAAATGAAATGAAATAATATGTCAATGTTGTGTTCAACTTGTTTCTGCTACCCCAAGCTGGCCAAAAAAGGAGTCATTGCAGGTTCAATTAAACTCTTGATTGAATTAACTGAAATACAATAAGTATAGGTGACGTGACCAATGTTTCAAAACCAAAATATATCTTCCATTTCTATCCACCAGGGCGTGCAATGATTTTGCCTCCTTTTTCACTGACAAAATTCAGAAAATCAGACAAGCAGTCAGTGCCTCTGCATCAGGAACAGCAAATGTGTTGTCTCTGTGTCCACTTAAAATCAATTCAGACATCATGACACAATTCCATCAGATTAATGATAAAAACCTAGAGGACATTATACAACTTCTGAAATCCTCCTCCTGCTGCCTTGATATTATTCCAACAGGATTGTTCAAAGATGTTTTGCCTTGCATGGCCTCAGATCTACTTCATATAGTAAACAAATCTCTTCACTCAGGTATTTTTCCACAGGCCCTGAAAACTGCAGTCATTAAACCGCTCTTAAAAAAGAATAATCTAGATGCTTCAGTAATGAACAATTACAGGCCCATATCAAACCTCCCATTTCTAGGTAAAATCATTGAAAAAGTTGTTTTTCAACAGTTGAGTAATTTCTTGCATTTAAATAGCTGTTTAGATGTGTTCCAGTCAGGCTTTCGTCCAAACCACAGCACTGAGACTGCTCTTGTAAAGGTCTTTAATGACATCCACTTAAACACAGACAGTGGCAGAACTTCAGTGTTAGTATTATTAGATCTCAGTGCTGCGTTTGACACTGTTGACCACAGCATATTACTAGACCGACTGGAAAACTGGGTGGAACTTTCGGAAACAGTTCTAAATTGGTTTGAATCCTACTTAAAGGACAGAAACAACTTTGTTTCTATAGGTAAATACACATCTGAGTTGACAAATATGACATGTGGGGTTCCTCAAGGCTCCATCTTGGGGCCTCTTCTCTTTAACATCTACATGCTACCACTGGCTCAGATAATGAAGAACAACAAAATAAGTTACCATAGCTATGCAGATGACACACAAATGTACGTAACAATTTCACCAGGAGACTATGCTCCAATTCAAACACTGAGTAAGTGCATTGAACAAATCAATGACTGGATGTGTCAGAACTTTCTCCAATTAAACAAAGATAAAACTGAGGTAATGGTTTTTGGAGCCAAGTCAGAACGTATAAAAGTTAGCGCTGAGCTTCAGTCTGCAATGTTCAAAACAACAGATAAAGCCAGAAATCTAGGTGTAGTCATGGACTCTGACCTGAGTTTCAACAGTCACATTAAAACAGTTACTAAATCAGCCTACTATCACCTAAAGAATATATCTAGGATTAAAAGACTAATGTCACAGCAGGATTTGGAAAAAGCTTTTATCTTCAGTAGACTCGACTACTGCAATGGTGTCTTCACAGGTCTCACTAAAAAATCTATTAGAAAGCTGCAGCTGATTCAGAACGCCGCTGCTCGAGTCCTCACTAACACTAAGAAAGTGGATCACATCACTTTCTGAAGTCTTTACACTGGCTTCCTGTGTGTCAAAGAATAGATTTCAAAATACTGCTGCTGGTTTATAAAGCACTGAATGGTTTAGGCCCAAAATACATTTCTGACCTCCTGCTAAATTATGAACCATCCAGATCTCTCAGGTCTTCAGGGACTGGTCAGCTTTCTGTCCCCAGAGTCAGAACTAAACATGGTAAAGCAGCGTTCAGTTATTATGCTCCAAATATCTGGAACAAACTCCCAGAAACCTGCAGGTCCGCTACAACTCTTACTACTTTTAAATCCAGGCTGAAGACTTTTCTTTTTGTCGCTGCTTTTAATTGAACTATTCATATCTTAGACTGCTCTGTAACTTTTATCCATGTACTTTTTCTTTTAATGTTTAGTTGAACAATTCATATCTTAGACTGCACTGTAACTTTTATCCATGTATTTTTTCTTTTAATGTTTATTTTATTAGCTTTTCTTTTTAATGACTGATTTTAAATGCCATTTTCTTAATGTCTTTCATTTTTTGTAAAGCACTTTGAATAGCCTTGTGTTGAAAAGTGCTATATAAATAAACTTGCCTTGCAAAAAGTTTTGGAAATGTCGTTTCTGAATTATAATCCAATATTTAAAGTGGAACTAAATTGGGCAAAAAGAGCATATTGACTCATCATTAATGAATCAAAACTCAGATTTGACTCAGACTTGGGACCTGGCTGTTCAACATCCGAGTAAAAAAAACCAAGGTAGATGAAGAGCTCCAAGTTTAGAGGTGAGAATCTTAATCCCATTCTCAGTCCACATGGTGCCATTAATATTTGATCACAGATGATGGTGACATCTCTCAAAACTGTCAATGAAGACATGTTTTAATATATACACAGCATTAATACCAAGGTTTTAAAGGGTTATCTGTCTGTGTGTCTGTCGGCTCGTTAAAATAATCATAGATATTTGCAGTTTTCTTAAAGGGCCACAACCTATTATGAGTCTGTTTTTGGTCATTTCCACCTAGTTTGCACGCATAATGGCCCTCATTTATCAGGATATTGTGCGCTCTAATTGGATCTGAAAGTGTTCCTACATTCCCTTCACTGAAAGTCAATATTTCTCAATAGCTAGTTTGCTGTAGTAATCTCCCACCAGCTCAGGAAATGTTTACAAAGATCTAAATGTTTGTATTGCACAGAAATACTATTGAAATTACAAGCAAGAATGTACCCAGAAGTGTGAAAAAACACTGATGTTATTTGCTCTAACAGTTAACATTTTAGTATACGTTATGGACATTTATTTTGAATAGATACAATGTTGTAAGCCAATACAAGTCAATACTAGCAAACCCCTAAATCGGAAAGGTTTGAAGTATTGTTTTGGCCATTAACTAAAATCCATTAGCAAACCAATATCAACAGACAGACTCCATTCTTGCCATCGTTTCAGATAGGAAATGCTCTGTTATGTATAAAACATTTTTAAAGGCCTGTCTTGAAATAAAAATATCTATTTGGTCTAAAGCATATTTATGCAAGATCTGAGAGAAAGATCAGTCTTTCATTTCAAACCTTATACTCTCTTGTCTGATTCATCATTCCTAATGTGAGTCTGTCTGGATCTCAGTCAGCAACGACACTTGAAACAACAATGCAAGAAAACTTCTAAGTGCTAAATCTGTGCAGGCGAGAGAACTTCTAAAAAGTTTGACATCATTGATCCTGACCTTTTAAAAAGCGCATTTACCACAAACTCTACCCATGTCGATGTTTTTTGTTTATTTCTTTGCACAAAAAAGTCGTAGCGGTGTGAAGCCTAACAATAAACATTTGAATTCGATGCATCAATGCCACTCTTTTAAAAAGTCACATTTGACTTGAGTCACTTATTTGTCATTTGAGTTCAATTCAATTCTGAAGTTTCTTTGCACCTGAACTGAAATAAACACTTCATTTTGAACCAGAAAGTTGTATTTGAAAGTTTTGATATGAGTCTAGCTTTTGAGTGGCCTTGTTTTATTAACTATTCCCGTCCATATTTTCCGCTGTCTCACCCGATTATGTACCAAAGGAAGCACTAACCTAAACAGAAAGGTTTAAGGGCTGTACCCTGACTTTTAGTTGCTGTTTGGCAGTTTGCAGGTCCGGTGATGCTAAAAGTGGAGCCACACACGGTACATAGGTGTCTGCCTCAGGCAAGGCGAAGTCAAGTACAAGTAGGAATGTGCGTTTCTTCTGCAGACTCCCTGAGGGCATAGAAATGGTCAGCACCACGGAATGGAATGAGGTCCATTTTCTGACCGGCTTTTCCTTAAAACCTAGCAACAGCTCGGTGAAAAACATCCAGCTTTTTCTGGCAGGCGTCAAGGGTTTAGCGAGGACACTGACAGCTGAACGGGCTCTATGCAAAATGGGGAAGAAAAACCCATACATGTCAGATTCCTGGAGATATCTGATACATCTGTGTGCTGCAACGTGTTTGCCGGGGCCGCTGTCATCCAATAGAAATATTGTAGATGGGCTCTGAGATTGGGAACAGAGACAAAAGGGACATGGACTGCCTGTGTGTGAGAAAGAGCTGGGAGGTAGGAATAATACAAGTGTTTTACTAACACTGATGTTTATAGCAGACAAAGAGAAGTGTATTTGACACAGGAAAAAGGCCACGGAGGTATCAAAGACTACAACAAAAACTCTCATGACACAACAGCTCCCTTTGACCTCAGAGAACTCTTCTTCAAGGTCATCTATGTGTGCACATTATCTGGCGCTGCTATTAGCTCCTAAAGCGACGTTCCTCACCATCAGCGAGTGTGTGAAATATTAAGCAGCAGTGGAATTGGACAGGGGCTTTAAACCGCTGTGAGCAGATGCTCTGTGCTTTTAAGTGCTGAATAATACATTTTGGTTCAATGTCTCTGTCTCCATTAATGGCTCAGCTAAATGCTGCCGGGATTTCGCCTCTACGTTATTATTTCTCATAAACACTACTCACACCCTGACAATCAAGATATGTTAGCACTCATGCAGCACACAGATACACACACAGTTGTGCACAAACTCATGGATACACACACATTGAGCCATTACGTTGATAGTGCTCCGTGTGCAGAGCCACTCAGGCGGATACCCTGACGGTCAAAATCACCTGCTGCCCAAAAGGAACATTAAACCAAATTTTTAAGAGTAATAGATCTCATCAGTCAGTGAACCTAAAGCATTATACTTTGGACGCACATGAGCGCACGGCCATTAATCCGGTCGTCCTGATATTCTGTCACGAGCGCCGACCGCCCGCAATTACAACACCCTCTATATATTTGATATAGAAGTTTAGTTTTATCATACTTAAGGCTATATGTTCTTCTGATAGAAAGGCTTTGATTTGCTTGGGTGAGGTCTGGTGTTGCCTCACCCATATTAAGCTATACATACATTCTTATTCTATGGTTAAACAGGAAGTAGTATGCAATCAGAAAGCCTTTTGCTCACAGAGGAAGATAATGTCTTATTAGATTGTCATTTTGTTGTCTTCCACACTAATCCTCATTAGGGTTGCAAAGGGGCAGAACATTTCCGGAAAGTTTCCATGGGAAGTTAAAGGTGGGGTAGGTAATTTTGGAGAAACCAGCTCGAGTCCGCTAGAAAATACATTACATAGATAAATACAATTTGAAAATACACAGCCGGAAACAATCTGCCGCTTCCTTACAGAGTCCCTCCTCCAGCGCACACAAACGCGCACATGACCAATGAGGGCACGAGATAAGTTTGTGCACAGATGGAAGGCTGACAGGCAGGTAGGCCATCCAGTTACTTTAGCCGGGCCGGCTCAGATGATTGGTCGTGCTTTTTATAGTACTAGGCTTCCAGACATGACGTTTTTTTATGGATTTTTTGTCAAAGCACTAAAGATATTCATTGCTATCAGGATGTTAAGAGCATTCCATGGAATATAACAAAAAGTGTATCTCGAGCCGGTTTCTCAAACTTACCTACCCCACCTTTAAGCTGGGGAACTTTGGAAATATTCGATGCAAAATTAAAAAAAAACATTTAACATTTTAATTGTTGTTTTAAGTAGAACAGAACAAGTTTTAATTATTTTATTGAACAATTATTTGTTTCATTGAAGATCACACTGAGTCTTCCTCTGCAGTGTCACTGTCCAGCCTTGTTGAGGATGGCTCTGTGTCAGGCTCAGAGAGCCTTAGGTTTGCCCGAATGCCAACCAGTCTTTCCACTCTCACATTTGTGAGCCTGTTGCGAACCTTTGTGTGGTCTCAATAGCCATGTAGTAAGCAGAGTGCTATGGCATGGATATTCAAGTGTACTTGAATGGCATCTGTTTGTTTTAGTCAAGATTATGCTAAAATATACTTTCCCCAACTATATTGAAGTTCCCTATGAAGAGCCAACCTTCAATTAAATTCCCAGTTTATTCCCATTAATTCCCATGGAAAGTTTCCATCTTTGAAAATTCCCGGAATTTTGCAACCCTAATCATCATCATACAAGAGTTGTCATACTGTGCGTACCTTTTGGCTTTACCCTCCGAAACCATTTATCATCTTAGTGGATTGACGGAGGAGGGAACACATCTCCCGCGCCCCGCTGATGTAGCCGTCTTACTGTTATTCAATTACAGCGCAGCTTGCTTCCTGGAGACCGCGCGGACTAACAAGCCCCCTATTGTAAGAAGCAGGGAGGAGATGATGTGCAGTTATGTCAAGGTTCACCAGACGCCCACGCTAAGACAGTAACCCCCCCCCCGACGACATCTCTAATCCTACAGCAGGCGGGTCGATGCGTGCCTCGCAGATCGATGGCCATTGACAGGTCTAATTGATTTCTGTGGGAAACGGATGCAGGCTCATTCAGCTAAAAGCCTGCATCCACTACATGCACAAACACACGAAAGGCTGCGCCGAGAGAGGCCAGGAGAAACGTGAGCATCTAAAGACTGTTCATACTGCTGATGAAGGAGTGCACAAGTGTTAAAGTCTGACATTTTTCCACTTCCACTTGGGAAAAAGATGGACTACAGCACTGAATGTAAATCATAGACGAGTCAGATCCCCAGATTTGAGACCCACATGTGATTTATAAATGTAGGATCTAATCAGAATTTGCAATGCTTGACCAAACATACATTATTATTCACATGAGCAAAGAGGGCCTTGTCTTTTTTTGTGTTTTTTTTTAATAGGCATATCAGTGTGTTTCATCTTGCAATAGACCAAGATCATGTCCCAAAAAATGCATGCGTGTTGCCGCATTACACGCATGTATATCACACATGTATGCCTGGCTGTTGCACCGAATCCCAAACGGGAAATATGCATCTAGCGTGTACAGCGGCGGGGTGGCCATCGGGACGTTTGGGACGAATCCCGATGGGCCGGTACTGAAGTGGGCCGGACAGACGATGTGGGCCGGTCGGATAAGTCCCCACGGTGGGGGATGGGGGGCATCCCCCACCGTTGACAATTTACTAGCGGTATGTACTGCGGTACTGAGGTGGGCCGGCGGTACCGAAGTGGGCCGGTCGAGAGTCCCGGGCTGATTTTTTGTCCCAGTCCGCCACACAGTGTGTATACGTTTGGATTTCTTAATCAGTGAGTTAAGACCTCACCACAGCAGTGATTTGTAATTTCTATGGCTGGATTGACCTGCTAGGGGCCCTGGGGCAAAATGAGCTCCCGGTTACCCCCTGATAAATCTACTCCCAGTGGAATATGTTTATTTTTCCTTGAATGCTTACATCCAGCATTTCCTTGGATTTCATTGAATAACATTGGTTTTGGAATATGCAACAAATTATAAAGACAGATCTTTGCATGAATTACTGTCTTATGGTTGTTTACCACTGCATACAGGAGTTTACATCCATGTCTGTCCAACTGACATCAATTCATCCTTTAATCTTTTACATTTGAAAGTTACGGGAAACATATATATGTTTTTTGAAGTCGTAGTAACGTTGACCTTTGACATTTGTGCAAAATCAAAATACATTTGCTTTGGATTTTTTGTGAGATATTGTGTTCACAACCCTTGACTAAATAGTTCATCATTCAGATAAAGTGAATGTTTGAAACCACATTTAAAAGAAATAAAGTAAGTAAGAAGGAAACATTTAAAAGCAGCTAACTAGCAGGATCCACTTTAAGCCCTTAAAGTGGATATTGCTCTTAAGTGGTACCTTTCCAATACTATTCTCCATTGGATTAGTCCAAACCAGTTGTCAAGAATCAAAGGCACCAAAGCCAATATATAATAACTAAAGATCTTTGCCAAGTTGGTAATCCAGTCTCTGTAAATTAAAATACCAATGTAAATATCCGACTTCCTTTACACTCGGGACATGCTGAAAGTGGACTGATCCATTGGATTTAAGAAGTAGCCTGGATTCAGATCCAAAACTTGCAGTCTTGGATACTTTTTGTTGGTGTTTTATCCAGACTCAGGAGGAAAAAAGGGTAATCTATCCTTGATTGTCCATTTTTGCACTGGCAAATTCTCTAGCTCATGTTACTTTACGATCAAGACCCAACTCATCCAATAATGCTCCAACACACTGGGTGTAAGTTAAGCTCAGCACATTTGAACGATTTCTTGGCACCGTAGCAGTGCCAGCTCCTTTGATTATCCTTTAAAACTTGAGCACATAAATGGCAGGACATGTTTTGATTGCCTGAGAGTCTGCACACTCCCTGAAATACCATTCCAATTTTTTTATAGACTAATCAACAGCTCTGCACTGCCTAATTAATCTCCTTGAAGTTTTTGTGATTCATCATTTCATATCTCATTGATGTCTTTGGTGTTCAATAGAATGCAGATTTCTTGTTTTACCTCAGCAAACAGATGGCAGGGACAGACATGCTGTATGTTTGTGCATGGCTAACAATGCCATCCAAGAGAAATTGATTTGTGCTTGAAATTTAAATCTGTTGAGAATAACTTGGACATGGTCACAGGAATTAGTTTCTTAGCTTACGCTTCAGGAGATATGAGGAAACAAGCTAATCATGATAATGTTGATGTTAAAGCTGGTATGATCAATCTTTGATTATCAACAATGAATCACATGACAGTGTGTGGGTCAAAGAGGTTGCTCTTAGTGAAAAACCTACAGAGAATTAGCTGACTGCAGTTACTCTTTAGCATTTTATTGTGTATTTAAGCTAATTTATTTAGTTTGCATGCCGGTAGCTTCAATGTAGACTCACCAGTGGAAGCCTCACCTTGATGAAGCAAATCTTAGGAAAAAAGACTGAGAAAGATACTGTATACCAGGGCTATTCAATTACACATTCAGTTGGGCCAGATTTTAGAACTACAAAATTCAGCTGGGCCAGACATTCAGCGGCCTGTAAAAAGCGGGTAATGACACATTTTAAACCAACACATATTACTGCGATGAAAAACATGCCATTTGTATTCATTGTTCATCTAACAAAGGTACGTCAAAAAGTGCATAAAAACACAACAAATTAGCATTAATTTAACAGAATCTGAGGATTCTCAAAGTGCACTCGGGAAAAAAAAGTGCACAGTTGTAGCATTACATTTGTTTGCTTTAGAAGTCAAATATTCAGGTTATGTTTTTTTTAACCAGGCACCTCACAAAGTGCATTTAACTGAATACAATAATAGAAGTCTTAATAAATGTCCTCACATACAAAATAAAATTGGATACATACATGCACATCAAAAAGTGCATTAACAAACCGTTAAAGAGCTCCAATGTAACACAAAGAGGTAGTACTCTAGCAATAGGCCTACTATTTGTTCACTTTTCAAGTAATAACAAAAAAAATCATACGTTTTGGTCACATTTGACCAGACACATTACAAAGTGCATTTAAATGAATACAAAAAGAACTGTCAAACCCTTCAGTGCACAAACCCTAACACGGGATAAGGGTAACTAACATATGAATGAATACTACACTACACGTCTACTATAGTAAACTAGGTGCTTACTATCACCTCATTTGTGATTTGTCATCGCTGACTTTCTCAATGGGAGAAGTGACATTTTTTGTTTTGAACAAGAGCAGTGATTTTTGGCTCATAGGATGTCAATGCAATCCAAGACTGCTGTCAGTCAGCGACTCACGAGTGGTACTTTTTATTGAGTTCATGTGTGAACAGCTTGATTCACATTTGTATGTTGATCCAAACATACTGAGCACACAGATCGCTACTTTCTGAACGTTAGGGAACTGCTGTTTTTTGACATCACTCCAAAACTTCGCTGGCCCGTTAGTGCGCTGCTCTTGTGCCATGGTTACGGATGAATGCATGTCAATAAGTTCCAGTGTACATTTCCCCTCGTCGATGGAGGGGACCACTTCCTTTGCTCTGGTTGATACGTCCCCCTCTATTGCAACAGTGAAGCGGACTCTGGCAAAGCCCATCACCTCTGTGGGCAGAGCAAGTCCATCCAATCGACCGGCAAAGTTATCTTTCAACCTCGCAATTAAATCTGTCATCACATCCGTGATTTGTGCCGGGGATGTGATGTGTTTGTGGAGCGTCGGAAAATGCAGTATCCGACCCGTACTCAAGTCGGTCCAGCTTGACTTGGAATGCGCGCATCTGCTCCACAAGATCAATGACCGTTTTGTCTCTGTTTACGATTCAGAGTTGAGAGAGACATGTTTTAGAGTTGCTATCATAGGACCACCGTTACTAGCACCACTAGATGCACTTTCAAAAAACGTGTTGCGTTGTGGTTTGGTGGTTTCTATGCAATGCGGAGTGTTGCGTTCATGGTCTGTACTAGTGTAGGAATTTGGCCACGGGAGGCTGGGCTAATCGGGAGTTGGTTCTGGGCCGCATCTGGCCCGCGGGCCGGCATTTGAATAGGCCTGCTGTATACTATGAGCTATCACAAAATGATGGACAGTCAAAGTCAGTTAGCTAGTGGGGAATTCAGCAGCTAAAGAGGCAGATATTTTCCCTAGGAGTAAAGAAGAACAAGTGATGGAGGACAGGTACAAATATGAATCTAGATGATTCAAAAAGCAACTAATGGCTAAAACAAATGAGGTTCACTGCAGTAATTGTATTTTTGGTTTGTCTGGGAGGTGTGTTCATGCGTTTCAGGAGTGAAGAGTTGTTTGTCACATGGGTCAATATATCACATGAGTCACAGGACTATGTTAACTGATTTGCTTCAGGTAAGATCATACTTGCCAACCCTCCCGATTTTCGCGGGAGACTCCCGATTTCATTGCCCTCTCCCGGTTTCCTCCCGGGGTCATATTTCTCCCGATTTCTGACAAAATCAGATTTACATTTACTCAGGACTGTTTCCACTCGGACTTTAATACAGCTACACCATTAATAATAATAATAATAATAATAATTCCTTACATTTATTATAGCGCTTTTTCAATGACTCAAAGCGCTTTACATATACACACATTACACATATATCATACATGCAATGGTCAGATACTGTGGACAATACCCACAGGAGCAAGTTCAGGTGAAGTGTCTTGCCCAAGGACACACCGGCTTTACAGACGCAGCAGCGGCGGGTTTCACCCCTTGATCTGATGATCATTGCACAGCGCACTGCGCCACACCGTCCATCTTCACGCCTCGAGGTCATCGAGGCGCTTTTACAAGTACACATTGGTATTATACATGTACTGTGGACAATACCCACAGTAGCAAATCCGGGTGAAGTGTCTTGCCCAAGGACACAACGGCCTAACGCAGTGGCGGCAGGAGCGGGCACTCCCCCTTGATCTGATGATCGGATGCACAGACCACTGCGTCACCCGTCCCCAATTTTATATTGATCTTTAGTATATTACATGTATATTAAATGTAATCTTTATTATATAACCTTATGAGAATAACCATTGTTTGGTTTCCATGGTAGCGCGCGCAACTGAAAGTCTGAGAGGGTGAGGAAGATAGTCACAGAAAACAGAACAAGAATCGACAACTCGACCCTCTGCTCACTCCTTTCCTCTAGATACCAAATAGCAGATTACTTTACGTCATAATGCCCTCAGAAGGTTTTTACATTACATGTCACTTGTTAGACGCTTTTATCCAAAAGCGACTTACATACTCAATACTGTGGACAATCCCCACAGGAGCAAATTGGGGTGAAGTGTCTCAGGGACACAACGACATGCTGACTGCGGTGGGGTTTGAACCTGTGACCCCCTGATCCTAACACCAACACACTAGACCACTACGCCACACCCCTTTTATTCTTTATTTGATGGGAGTTACAGTCCATTCTAAATTAAATGGATTCAATGTTAGTGTACAGCTTGGTATTTATGATAATTTAAATGAAAGTTAGACATTTCAGACTTTTGTAATGCAAAATGTCAGCACACTGATAAGTTACTTTGAGAACAGGAAAATATGTCTTTTTTTATATTGATCTTTAGTATATTAAATGTAATCTTTATTATATAACCTTATGAGATATACAAAAATAATACAAGAGTTACAAATATATGGAAGAACAAACCACCCTTTAAACTATCATGCCTTTCTTCAACAAGTTCCACACAGAAGCTGAGTGGTGCTTGCAGAATAACACTTCCTACAAAAGTAAATTAAACTGATTAAAAACCAATCTGCCGCCTTCTAAAAGCACCTCCATTCCTGTAACATGTTAATATGAAACGCAGTTGGAATTCAATTAAAACGACGTGTGCTGTAATGCAAAGGAAAGGCTTTCCCATTATACTTGCAATCATTTTTTTTATCTGAGTTTAAGTAGGTGCCTGGAAGGAACATTTCATTTGCCTTTTGTAATTCAATTAGGTTTCATACGTTTGAAACGTCTGCTGCGTAAGTTGTTGATGATTACAAAACCCCAATAATGTCATTTAATGCTTTATTATTAAGGATTCCTGTATGTTAATAACTCTTATTAAATGTGCCGCCCAGGCTTCCGGACATGTACGCATATGCACACAAACCAAAACACTATTGCATAATGTAAATGTGGTGTGGTCTTGTGTGGTTAAATGAGAAAAATAGCATTAAAGCATCAATCTTAAGCTTTTTCCCTTGCAAATTTGATCTAATTAACAGATTTATTCTGTTAACAGGAATGATCTGCTTAATATTCACTAAGCCTAGCCGGCACCTTTAAGCATGTGTCACATTAACAACCCATGACTTTAAACCTTAGCCTCTGCATAAATTAGACAGTTCTCAGGGAGCCGAATCTCAGTGGAAATGTTTTCTGCCATGCAGTTCATATTTTATAGCACACCCGCTAGCACTAATTGCATACCCAGATATTAAGACACAAACTGCTTTTAATATAAACTACTTCAGACAGCAAGTAATGACGTTTCCCTTTTTCACAACAGCCTCGCACATGTTTCATTTTCATGGCTTGTGAGAAAAGTCCCTCAGCTTTCTAATCAGAGCTCGTCCTCCGCAATTTCTACTGATTTTCCAAATGTCACTCGATAGAGGTCTTAATTAATAGATCAGCATGCAGACTGACTATATTTGACCATCTTTGAATGGATCAGGCACATTTTGCAAGCAGGATATGGTTAAATCATACACATGATGATACATGATACATGTTCGCTCTGCATCAGCCGGCTGCTCCCTCACTGTGAGTGGGACCCCAGTACCCCTCAACAGGTGGATGCTATCCAGAAAGTCAACACATCTTCCGTCGCATACTGAAAACCCATCTGTTTCACTTGTACGTTGGCCAAAACTAAAATACGTAGCACTTTTGGCTTATTGTAGGTCGCCTTGAATAAAAGTGTCAGCTAAATGTAAAGAAATTAAGTTTGTCAACATTAACGCGTTAAACCTCGTGAACAATTGGGAAACCAACATGTATTCATCACGTTTCTGCTAAGTAACCTTTTATTTCCCCCGGTTAATAGAATTAAATTCTAGTCATTTATAACCATTCTTGTATCAATTGACAGCCTTAAAGGTCAACTATTATGCAAAATCCACTTTTTCTTGTCTTTTATACCTACATTTTTAAAACTTTTGTGCCCTCTGAGTAAAGAGATTCTGAAAGTTTCAGGGAAAAATATTTGCTCACTTTTCGTCCTGATCCATTTATATAATATAATATATTTATCTGAAAATGAGCTGATCAGATTTTGGCCACTTTATGATATCATAACATTGTTTGGCTTGTGCAACCATTCACCAACCAAGGTAACCCCCCCCCCCCCATTGTGTTCTTTTTAACCAAATATCTCTCAGAGGGGCGTGGGGCGTGGCTCCTTATTTTCATCTGAATTAACAGACAGAGAATCAGCACTTTTGAAACAGGGCTGAAACAGAGGAGATTATGGGATGCTACAATGATCTGTTTGGTGTTTGGAGCAAAACACTTCAGAGACATGTTTTGTAAATATCTGAGACCTATTATATATTGATGAAAAACAGTATAATAGGGCACCTTTAATACAATTGAATGCTAGTAATTTATAACCGTTTTTTAATCAATTGACAGCCTTAAATATAATGTAATCTTAATCTTATAATTGCACAGCTTTAGGGATCCTAATGCCGCCTGTCCTTAGTCCTTTTTTCCTTGCTTTCCATCAACCTGAAACCCCCTGGTAGAGGAGCATCAAGCTCCACTCTGTCACGGACATGCTCTCTCCTCTTCACCCCTGGGTTAGGCCATCTATTTGAAATTCTGTGCGCGTGTTGCTGTGGCCTGGCCTTCCTCACCTGGCTACCCCCTTGTTCTGCTCTTTCAAACTATCCGTGTCTATTAAGGTCAGTGGCCAGTAACCGCCTTTCTCATTGCTCAGTTGGCCCAAATGAATCAGGCAGCAAAAAAATGAATTATTGCTTATTTTCCTTATGCCCAAAGTCCGTGAACTAGAAAAAGTTTTTAAATGAAATGAATGCAACTTCCTGATGATAAGTCCATCCATCCATCCATCCATCCATCTTCTCCCGCTTATCCGTGGTCGGGTCGCGGGGGGTAGCAGTTCCAGCAGAGAGCCCCAAACTTTCTTTTCCCTGGCGACATCAACCAGCTCTGACTGGGGGATCCCAAGGCGCTCCCAGGCCAGCGAAGAGATATAATCCCTCCACCTGGTCCTAGGTCTACCCCTTGGTCTCTTCCCAGCTGGACGTGCCTAGAACACCTCCCTAGGGAGGCGCCCAGGTGGCATCCTAACTAGGTGCCCGAACCACCTCAACTGGCTCCTTTCGACGCGAAGGAGGAGCGGCTCAACTCCGAGTCCCTCCCGGATGACCGAACTTCTCACCTTATCCCTAAGGGAGACACCAGCCACCCTGCGGAGAAAACCCATCTCGGCCGCTTGTATCCGCAATCTCGTTCTTTCGGTCATGACCCATCCTTCATGACCATAGGTGAGGGTAGGAACGAAAATGGCCCGGTAGACAGAGAGCTTTGCCTTCTGGCTCAGCTCCCTTTTCGTCACAACGGTGAGGTAAAGCGACTGCAGTACCGCTCCCGCTGCTCCGATTCTCTGGCCCATCTCACGCTCCATTGTTCCCTCACTCGAGAACAAGACCCCGAGATACTTGAACTCCTTCACTTGGGGTAAGGACTCATTCCCTACTTGGAGTGGACAGTCCATCGGTTTCCTGCTGATAACCATGGCCTCAGATTTGGAGGTGCTGATCCTCATCCCAGCCGCTTCACACTCGGTTGCGAACCGATCCAGTGAGTGCTGAAGGTCGCAGACCGATGAAGCCATTAGAACCACATCATCTGCAAAAAGCAGTGGTGCAATCCTTAGTCCACCGAACTGCAGACCCCCTCCCCCATGACTACGCCTCGAAATCTGATCCATGTATATTACAAACAGGATTGGTGACAAAGCGCAGCCCTGGCGGAAGCCAACCCTCACCGGAAATGGGTCCGACTTACTGCAGAGGACCCGGACACAGCTCTCGCTTTGGGAGTACAGAGATTGGATGGCCCTGAGTAGAGACCCCCTCACCCCATACTCCTGCAGCACCTCCCACAGTAACTCCCTGGGAACTCGGTCATACGCCTTCTCCAAGTCTACAAAACACATGTAGACCGGATAAGCGTACTCCCAAGCCCCCTCCAGGATCCTTGCGAGAGTAAAAAGCTGATCCGTCGTTCCACGACCAGGACGGAATCCGCATTGTTCCTCCTCAATCTGAGGTTCGACAATCGGCCTGACCCTCCTTTCGAGTACCTTAGAGTAAACTTTCCCGGGGAGGCTGAGTAGTGTGATGCCTCTGTAATTGGCACACACCCTCTGATCCCCCTTTTTAAAAAGGGGAACCACCACCCCGGTCTGCCACTCCTTCGGTACTGTTTCCGAACGTTGATGAGACGTGTCAACCATGACAGTCCCTCAACACCCAGAGCCTTCAGCATTTCCGGGCGGATCTCATCCACCCCCGGGGCTTTGCCACTGTGGAGTTGTTTGACGACCTCAGTGACCTCCCCCCGGGAGATTGGTGTTGATCCCCCGTCATACTCCAGCTCTGCCTCTAACATAGAGGGCGGAGTTGTCGGGTTCAGGAGTTCCTCAAAGTGTTCCTTCCAACGCCCTAACACTCCATCAGTTGAGGTCAACAACGTCCCATCCTTACTGTACACAGCTTGGATGGTTCCCTGCTTCCCCCACCTGAGGTGTCGGACAGTTTTCCAGAACAACTTTGGTGCCGCCCGAAAGTCCTTCTCCGAACTTCTCCCACACCCGCTGCTTTGCCTCGGCCACGGATGAGGCTGCTGCCCTTCGGGCCTGTCGGTGCCTTGCAACTGCCTCTGGAGTCCCCCGGGATAACAAATCCCTGAAGGCCTCCTTCTTCAGTCGGACGGCTTCTCTGACCACCGGTGTCCACCAGGAGGTTCGAGGGTTACCGCCCCTTGAGGCACCTAGGACCTTGAGACCACAGCTCCCCGCCGTGGCTTCGGAAATAGAGGCTTTGAACACCGACCACTCTGGTTCAATGTCCCCAACCTCCACAGGAATGCCCGAAAAGCTCCGCCGGAGGTGTGAGTTGAAGGCCTCCTGAACTTGGGCCTCCTCCAGACGTTACCAGGTCTATCCAGAGGCTTCCCCCGCCACTCGACCCAACTCACCACCAGATGGTGATCAGTTGACAACTCCGCCCCTCTCTTTACCCGAGTGTCCAAAACATACGGCCTCAGGTCCGATGATACGATAACGAAATCGATCATGGACCTTCTGCCTAGGGTGCTCTGGTACCACGTACACTTATGAGCATCCTTATGTTCGAACATGGTGTTTGTTATGGCCAATCCATGACTAGCACAGAAGTCCAGTAACAAACCACCACTCCGGTTCAGATCAGGGGGGGGGCGTTCCTCCCAATCACGCCCCTCCAAGTGTCTCCATCATTGCCTACATGTGCGTTGAAGTCTCCCAGCAAGATTAAAGAGTCCCCTTCAGGAGCCCCATACAGGACTCTTTCCAGGGTCTCCAAGAAGGCTGTATACTCTGAACTGCTGTTGGGTGCATAAGCACACACAACAGTCAGAGTTTTCCCCCACATAACCCGCAGGCGTAGGGAGGCGACCCTCTCGTCCACTGGGGTAAACTCCAACAACGAAGCACCCAACCGGGGACTTGTGAGTATCCCCACACCCGCCCGGCGCCTCACACCTTGAGCAACTCCGGAGAAGAGGCGAGCCCAACCAGATCCAACTAGTAACGCTCCACCTCCCGCACAAGCTCCGGCTCCTTCCCCCCCAGAGAGGTGACGTTCCACGTCCCCAAAGCCAGCTTCTGTTGCCCGGGTCTGGTCCATCGAGACCCTCTGCTTTCACTGCCACCCTTCTGGCAGCGCACCCGACCCCATCACTGTTTCCCGTAGGTGGTGGGCCCGCGGGGCGGAGAAGCGGAGGTGTTGCCCACGTTGCCTTTTCGGGCTGGGCCCGGCTGGGCTCCGTGGCAAGCCCGGCCACCAGACGCTCGCCGACGAGTCCTCCTTCTGGGCCTGGTTCCAGAAGGGGACCCCGGGCTTCCTCCGGGCCGGGTATCCTCACTTCCTGTGTCGTCTTTCATGAGGTCTTTTGAACCAATCTTAGTCTGGCCCCTTGCCTGAGACCAATTTGCCATGGGAGACCCTACCAGGAACACAAGGTTCCAGACAACACAGCCCCCAGGTTCATCAGGGCACACAAACCTCTCTACCACGGTAAGGTGCTGGTTCTTCAGAGAGAATGATGATAAGTGGGTGATCTAAATAAAGTTTTAAATGGTACATAAACCACCTGGAGAACAATTATGTGCAAGTGACAAATTAAAGTAAAAAACTATGCAAAAGCACCTATATAAGACACAAGGGGTCACAAAATGATTTGATTGACTGTGAATATATAGTGTATCATTAAGAGGTGCCAGTCTCAAGTTATAATGGGAGATTTTAGAGCAACATGTTCTAATGTCATCTTTCAACACCATTGTTAAAACATAAAATTAAGGAATATAGTCTAGCAGAAATGGTTTGAGCAATATGCTGTAACAAATACTTCAAATCTTGTTTTTGGTGACCTTTAGTGGACAACTCGCATTGATGCAGTGATGGAGAAGTGTACTAAGGGGTGTGCCAGTACACAGTGACATCATTTTGGAGTGTGGTTACAGGTAAACAGGATTGAAACTAGTAAGTTACTATGTTAAGTAGTAAGGTGAGTAGATATGTCACAAGGTGGATGTAAGCATGGATTCAGTTATTTGCAGGTAAAATAATGTAATAGCAATAACATTTTAACTAAAAAACATCATGAATACACACCTAGATGTCTAAAACCAGGTGATCCAAAACTAACAACAACAAGTGGATCAAGTAATAGCGTTGATATGATATATTGTTGTCTTTCAGATGTATTATAACATTATTGTATTGCTCTACTCAGTTTTTTGTGCCACAACTATCCATGTTCTTATGATACATAACCTACAATGATCCCAAAGAGTACCACGCAGTGACATATACTGTACATACAGAAAAACAGAGCACTGGTATCAGATTGGTTTTGGAATGGGGTTTGAATGGGTCTTTGGGAAGAAAACCTGATTCCATGTATCCCTATATTACATCCACTTAACCAAATTCTACTAAGTATTAAACCCAAGACCGTCCTCCTTGTAAATTATTTAACTTTTGAAGTACAGCGGCCATTTCCTTTATAGGCAAGACATTATGACTCATTCTTTTTTACAGCGTATTCACCTGTGATTTTCCGCTTGATTTTCCACCACTTCAACAAGTTTAGGTCCATCTTAATATTTAAAATTCAAAACTCTTAAAAAGCAGCCCATACAACTAAAGCAGAAGAAGTCGACGATTCAATATGTTCTGCTAAACCTTCCAAGCTCCGTGAAATGACTAACATGAAAGACTATTACCCAGCAGGAGGTCCGTTTTCCTGATGGTGGGGAGTGTTTAAAAAGAGAGAGGTCACTGACAGTGCAGCGCCAGCCTTTCCTCCTTAATGGCGCCTCAAAGTGAGAGCCCATCATTCCCCCTAATTATTGTTGATTGCATCATTATGTCATGTCCCGATATCTTGGAGGCGCCGTTGGTGGTTTCGGGCTAAATGGCAGCTACGGGTTAGCTTGTTTCTCAAAGCTAATTGGACGTCAGTTTGGAGAGGCAAACAGAGAAAGAAGAAAGTGTCTCTCCTCAGCAGACTGTCCATTGCCCAATGCATTTTTTATGAGCTGGCAGACCCCCGCGCCGAGCAGACTGAGGCCTAGGGTTGTGATGCTCGCACGATGTCAAGCACCTCGTCGTAGAAATCCCCCAAGCTCCGTTTTAATGAAATTAACAAGCCTTTGTTAAAGAGTCCTATTAAAAAAAATTGTCACATTGACATCTGACATACCAGTGGGTTACAATCCCTAAATAAAGTTTATAAGGAGCAGCTGGAAGTTCAAGACGAGTTTGATGGAAATTAAAAAGACGTCATTATTGCAGCACTAGGTTACAATACGATTTCCATTTATTACTCTTAAAATGAATGAGAGTATACGATTCAAGCAGCTAGTAAATGTATCTAAGGGTACCGAAGGGAAATCTTTTGTCGTAGGGTTACATTTCCCCCCAGAAAAAAAGAAATAGAACAGATTAGAAAAGCACTCTGGGAGCAATTCTAAATCTCACAGATCAGCAGTGAAGGGACTGCCAAGCTGGCAACAGAGATATGGAGGCACAATGGTGAATCACTCCCACGCGTCCCCGTACAATGCAAGACAGGGCCAGTGACTCAGAAATAGTGATTCACCTATATGCTTACTTTCCCACACTCAACCAACATCCTCGTAACTATTTTGAACACTATGCATTTTGCTTTAGTTTCTGGCTGCTCTCCATATCAAGAGAATATAAGAGAAAGAGTTTCCCTGTAAGATACTGCTGAGGGAATATTAAACAGTACTCAATTACACTGTGCTACTGCTCCTAATGTCCTGTGAAAATCAGAGCCAACAGATGGTGTTTGCATTTTACAGGGCTCACTTTGTTGAGGTGAGGCAGAGAAATTCGTCCACATTTTTCTGCTCTGGTTTCTCCTCATCAGCTTCCTTCTCCAATGAAATCTCCCTTCTGTGGCCTTAATGCAGCTTTCTGCTTGTGTCTGCACGTAAAAGAGCTCAGGGCTCTTCTCTGCATTACGGAGATTGAAGCGAGAGAAAGAAAAGGTGTGGGGAGGGGGTGAGAGACAGAGAGAGGGAGGGGGAGAAGTGATCCATGTCTTAGCCGCTTCACTTTCAGCAAACCCACACAAACACTTCTGATACGGGTATGAGCTCTCCCACTTACTGAGTACGCTGTCGTAAATTGCATGATGCATGCCTTATTTGCATGTCCTATAGTATGTTTGAAGGATGAATGATACTTGGAAAGGCTGCATAACAGAACTGCCTTACAGAGCTATGAGAGAGAAAGAAATACTTCGGAACCACATTTAGCCAATTGATATATAACAATAGAATATTAGTAGCAAAGCTGATATGCTGATCCTTTTTGCTATTTTTTGATATGGTGATAAGCTCGCTTTTCCTTCACTGTGAGTTGGACCGAGGTAATCTTCAACAAAAACATGCTTGTTGTTTTATTGCTAATTAAAATGACATTTGTTTTAAAAGGGGAAGACTGTCTTTCAAAAGTTACATAGCATTGGTTTAAATACAGCGAAAATGTATTGATGATTATGAGCTGAAAGTCTCCCATTACTAAAAAACTAATACAAGTAATGACTACATCAGTTATACTATACAGTGTGTTGTGGGGAGGAAGTATAGCAGCTTTTCTGGCTTAAAATATAAAGTTCATACACTCCAAACCCGTGTGAGTCACAACTGTATTTCCAAACTTGATGGCTCTTCCCATGAGTGGAGAGAGAATTGTGATAATATACACTCTTTTCATACACGCATGCACCCAATACAGATAGACTCCTCAAGCAGCCATAAAAACAAATATGGACGCTGCATTTTAACACATCAATGACACCTGAGGAATGAAGAGATTCCTGCCAGAATGTCCGGTATTAGGACAAAAAGCAAGACATAATTGGAGCACAATGTTCCAGCGCTCTCACAGTGTTATACCTCGCCACCGGACTGTGTGATACTCATCGAGGGGGCCAATTTGAGGAAGATGGGTACTGACGATTGCACTCGTCGCCACATGGCACCTGTCAGTGCCTGTGCTGACATGTAGGAGTGAGGTGCACCCCCCTCCCCTGCCTAAACCTCTGAAAGTGAGAGGTATATGGCAGGTAGCCTCCAAAAAGTCTGCCACTTGGCAACACTGCATCATTAACGGGCCTGATCTTGGCCCGCTTCCAGGAGAAGAGAAGGGAGAGTTCAGCGGTGTTCCTCCACCCTCACTCCCTGCATCCATATATCATCCTCTATCTATAGAGTCCTATGCAAAGTCAGCAATCTACCTTTTGCACATCAAATGCATGCCTGCCAGCCTCCATTTCAAACTGAGTTCTGAAAAGGAACAACAGGAGAAGTGAAGGAAAGATAACCATTAGGAAAGCCACCCGGTGGGGAGCGCAGCACCATTGGGGGGGAAAAAGTAATATTGATTATATTTGACTGATCATGCAATTACCATAGGATTTACGAGGGAATGGTCAGTTTTGCATCACATGTGTCCATATCATTGAAAACATTAAGTAACGTGATCATAGATTGATTCCTAACCAGGATCTATTTCAAACAACTCATTTTCTTAAGTCTGTAAAATACTTTTAAATTATCTTTTTATTATGTTTTTATTTAACTATTTATTTGGGGGCATTATTGTTATTAAAAAAAATATTTGGAGTTTATATCATTTAAAATATATTTATTTTTCCTCCTTCACAAAAGATTAAATATTATATTATCAACAAACAAAGTTGTTAAAAAAAAGCTTTAAAACAAGAACATGATTTGTAGGCAGGTATCTCTGCAGATCCATAATACTTGAATCAAAATGAAAACAAATATTGTGCTGAGTGCGATTTGAATATTGCACTAGTCCTTATAGCGATTTGAATAATTCCGGTTCACTGTGCAGCCCTACTGGTGGGTGATGCTGCTGATCTCATTTGTCCCTTTCTCCATCCTTATCTCTCCAATTGCACTGAAACACACTTGAATTCCACATCTTGAGTTTAGATCAAGTGACTTCGCCCTAATACAATCCACTTTACTGTAAAACACCAATTACTGGAATACAAAAAATCAATTTGAAGAGAAAGTTGCATTATTAGAGCCGTACGGGATGCAGGCTTAGCAGAACTTAACAAGCGAGGCATCTAAGTGAAGGACTTCAAAGAGGCCTAACTCGAGGAGTTGCACGAGTGGGCACAAATCACTTATCATAATTATAACTGCTCCCTGTCCCACCCCAGGCCCGGATTCACAGGAGGAACGAGTAATCCTGAGACACATTGAAATACCACTATCGTGAGGTGGTTAATTACCGAGGGTCCAAGGCAAACACATAGAATATGCTTTAATGAGATGCAGCCAACATGGGATACAAATCTAGGAAGGATAATATAATGAGTGCAGGAAAGTGTTTGTGCTGGGGGTCATCTGATGAACCATGGCCTTTACCCGGCGATTTATGGGGCCTTCAGATGCGCACCCGGGAGAAAAGATGTGTAGGGTGGGTTTGATGTGTTTTATGAGCCTTGCAGGCCGCCCAGTCAGTGGCCATTACAGGAATGTTAGAGAGTAATCCATGAAGTCGACACCTCCCCATAAATGATTTCCTGACACCAGCTAGTTGCTCCTCAGCCATGCCTGTGACATGCTAGCAAACCTCATTAATTTCCGTCTCAGTTTGTGAATAAATACGAGGGTCTGCTTGCGATTCTTGACCTACCATCATCTTTTCATGTGTTTTCATCATTGGGCGTCCATTTCTTCACTATGCAGCGTTCCAACTATGACTGGTCTGACGGTTGGCCTCCGGGGAATACTTCTATTGAGTTAAAAGCCATCTGTTAGCCACTGGGGAAAGTGACAGTTGCGGTGGTCATATGAAATGTTCGTTCTGCTCTTTTTCTTCAAGGCTGTGCCATCAGCAGCTCGTATACACAGGCAGTATTGTAGTTCAGAGTGTGTGTTGTTTTTCAAGGGAATACTTTACCCTCCAGTTATGATAGAGGCCAAGCTCAGAGACAAGCTTTGCGTTTGAGTTGTTGGAAAAAAGGAACAACAGTGGCCGGCATGGTTCATTCATACAGGGATGTCACAGGTTATTCTGGCCGGGGAGAACTCTTTTAAAGCTAAATTAGTTTGAATTTGCATGTACGACACTATGTATCCAGGAACGCACATACATGTTTCATTACTTCCAGGAATAATGTCGTTAACAATGCTTGGATGGCCAGATTGGACATTAAAGAGAGACTTTGTACGCCGTCGCTTGAAGCGTTACTGCAGGTTGAGTTACTCTGTTCCATCTTCACGCTTCAAGAAGTACCAATTTCGTCAAAACGGGATTTGGCAGTTTGGAAACTATGCAGTCCATCTGTGTTATGTCTTCATCATTAATCATTGAAGTACCTAATATTGCGATTGTGAGCACCCCACTTTTACTTTGTGTCATGTATTGCATATACTGTGGTGCCTTCTGGTTGATAGGGATGAGTTAGGGCTGCACTGATTCATATTTGTTATAATATTAACAATGGATCAAACTACTTTGTTTATGTAAAAGGGGTTTCATATAGAACTAAATAACTGCCAGTAGCAAGCTAGTGAACACAGATCCACCTAAGGGCTAAAGAGTCACATATTTTCCTTAAGAGTAAGTGGACATACATTCATGACACTTGAAGTGAAGTGCTACAGTTGCCTACGATCATCAGATATTCTAATTCACTTCACATCTTTGAAAAAGTAATATTGATTATATTTGACTGATCATGCAATTACCATAGGATTTACGAGGGAATGGTCAGTTTTGCATCACATGTGTCCATATCATTGAAAACATTAAGTAACGTGATCATAGATTGATTCCTAACCAGGATCTATTTCAAACAACTCATTTTGTTTATGTAAAAGGGGTCACATATTTTCCTTAAGAGTAAGTGGACATACATTCATGACACAGAAAATAACTTGAAGTGCTACAGTTGCCTACGATCATCAGATATTCTAATTGACTTCACATCTTTGTTACTATTATTGTAACATGTATAACGAGAAAGGCAATCAGTGCAAGGCCAAACATCAAATGCCTGATCTCACTAGGTTTAGCGAAAAACGATTTGTTTATCTATCAAGTGTTTCCTCAATATGAATGAAAGACAAACGGACAAACATAGCCTTCTTGGCACAGGTAGCAATAACTTTGTTAAAGTGGCTTTTGCATGGAAGAATCGTCAAAGGTAAAAAGGCAGAAGAGGAGCTGCCTGCATATTCTGTGCCTCCACTATCTCCAAATATAATGTGCACATACAGTAGACATGGTGCTGAAGGGATAGTCTGGGTTACGAGTTGACATTTCACCTTACAACATTATTTTCAGGCAACAACACAAGTTTCTCTTAGTGTTTGAACCCAACTGGAAACTAGCATCTTCTTGTCTCTGTTCATCTGCCTTTACTTTGACATTATTCTAAGTTTTAGTTGGTAACATTTATAGTATCAACAATAAGCAAGCTTCCAAGAATTCCAAGTGTTAACAATTAAATGCAACTTTTACAAACTAAATGATTGTGAATGTCATTGATGTATTATCCTTTAACAACTTAATTGTGAAATGAGAACAAACTTGCATGTTTTACACAACTATGAATGTCACACACCACATTTAAATGTCCTGCTGCCAATGACTCATCAACACACAACAATGAGAGTGGAAACAAACCCTTGTGTTTTACTGGCTGTGTGTTTAAGGGTTCTTACATGCTGTGCACCTGCCACCAGTGAGAGTGATCTAACATGAGGGCTGATGAGGTGCTGAAACAGTGGAACAATCTGACCACCTTGGGCCAATGATTTCACACGTGTATTGGGGGAAATGCAGAAAAAGAGCTACAACATCCCTCCAAACTTGGTGCTTCACTTCTGAGGCTGCTTCTGTGTTTATGCTTGGCTTCCTTCCGAACTGTCCAACTGCATTGATTACAGCAGAAGGAAGTCTTGCTAACAGAACTTTGGCCATGTTTTAAGGCTAACAAGGTGAACAAATGATAACGAGCCAACCCAAAAGAAGAAGTCTCAGAGCTTCCAGCACTGTTAGTATTCCCTCAATCCAAATCATCCATTATATGATCCTGTTGGAATAGACTGCGCCGAGTGGAAAGTTTGTAACGGTTGTTCGTTGTCCATGACCCTGCCCTTCCTGACCCTGCACGGCAAAGTACAGAAATAAGTGGAAAGCTCTTGAAAACCTTTCGAGTCATTTTATCTGTGTGCTTAACGGCATGAATCATCACATGCTGAGGGAGAGAGGCTGAAATAGCGCACATACAAATGGCCGCTGAAGTGAACAACACTCAGTGCTGCAGCGAATAACACTCAGCATAATGTGGCCGTTGTCCACAGTTGTCTTTTTCTCTTGTTTGTGTGGCTTGAAAACTCTCAGTGAAGAGCTTTTGGCATGTCAGCAAAAGCTGTTGGAAGAGCAAATAGTCATTATCTACTACCCAGGCAACTTTGAGCAGCTTGTTGCTTAGCATGAGACCGTCTGTTGGTGAAGTAAGCCTATGCACTTCACAAGCACCTTCAAAAACATTATTTTATCACTGGGTGCTGCGCTGCTTGAAGCCTCAGATTTAGTCCTCTGAATGAAGTCATATGTGGCCAAAGCATCCACAAGGACACGATCAGCATGATCAATAATTCATAATAACAACAAATACTCAAGCAATACAGCAAATATTTATTTGTATTTTCCAGGGATTAGAAAACCCCTCTAAATCATGCCCTCTGTATATCAGTGCTAAGTAACTAAGTACTACTAACTTCAAGTAATGCAATTAATTAGAAATGGTACAAGGGGTTCCACCAAAGAGTGATATAACCTCCTTCTTCAACACTGAGTATATTATATTAATCAAATTAAAGGTTGTATTTTATTGCTAATGAATTCCACTTTTAATCAGTAGGAGAAACAGTTTGTTATAGTAACATCAATCTCATACGGCATTCCTTTTTGAGACCGTTAAGCCTCCATATCAGCAAATATTTTTGGGGTTCCTATTTCCCGTTGTCCAATTGAAGACATATTTTTCCGTGTGGCAGTAATTGTTACAGTGTGATCAGTATTTTAAGACGTGAGAATGAAGTTGGAGTTGATACAACCTTTATGTTTGATTTCTCAACAAGTTGCAAGTTTACAATCAGTTAACAGTTACATTTTTAGCAAATAAACAGCTAAAAGAAAATCGGCAGACGATGGCAGATGGTTGGAATTGAGATACAACCTATACGACCAGATTAGTTAACAAGTGGCAGGTTAGTTACGCTAAGTTAAGTTTTTTTCTTTTCAGATAATAAAAAGCAGCAGATGATGGCTAATGGGTTTCATGGTTGTATTTCGCACAATGTGTTGCACCTCTTTCCTTGGTGACCTTTACTCGTCTTAAGTCCACTCAATACTACATAGACTACAAGTGGACCACAAACAGAAACCAATAGGCTTTTGATTCCAAAATATTTTTTTGTTGTCTTCAGATTCATACAGAAATAAATATCTCAACCCCCCTCAGATGTATCTATTGAACCAACCCTAAATTGTACTGGAATTAATAGTAATTTAATCTGAAACTACAGTATTATTACATGGTAGTATTGAGTCCTTCACTTCTTACTGTTGTTGCACAATCTTTTTAAAAGTTGTTGCATTTTCCACATATAAAGGAATAAAGGAAATCCTTGGCTCAAGGTTTGACCATGGTGAACTCAGAATGATATAACTGGAAAAAACAAGCAGACGGGCACCCAAACCATAGTTGTGTTTAATGTTGAGTTGGTGATAGGAGGGGTTGTGTTTTTCATACATCCATTTTTCACACTGCACCCCTGCCGCCTGTCAGAAAGACTCCGATAGGCTGCCTTTGTACTGACTGCAATCGAGGGAAATTGCACTGATTAGTGACTCCATTTGCTCTTATAATTACACAAATATCAAAAGGGAGACATTTTAGAACGGGAATAAACAAGGATTGTAAAAGCACAAAGCTGTGTCATTAAAATGTCATGATCCACTCCACAAGGGGGAAACGGGGATCTAATTCATGTAATCAGAAAATTGCTCTGATTGCATTGATAGAAAAGGGAGGAGGGGGAAATAACTTTGAACTAAAGGTCAACAGACCAAAACTCAAGGGCTCTTTATTAGCGATTGGGCCGGTTTGTAATGGATTTAGAAGAAATTGGCTCCTATTACAGTATAGGGCGCCATATATCTCTCCTGGCAGCACTGTCATATGACATTCGAAGCGACAGATATTTACAAGTTTAATATAAGATGCTGTCTTGCCCTCCATGGCAGGGACATTTTGAAAAATAGGTGCTATTCTAGTTTGGACACTGGGGATATGACAATGATTAGAAATGGATTTTTCCTTTAACCCCGGGTTCAATTATCGGGGGTTTATGTTTGATGGAACCATAATGATGCCTATCTGCAAATACAGCCTGTTCCCGCCTCATGCCATGCTGTTTTCTTTTCCATCAGGTTTGATCGAGCTGTAATTGATTCACTAATTGCCTTTAATTATAAAGTAAATGACTTCTCTCTACAGTGCGAGTTGGGTTATCTGTTTTGGTGGCTATCAAAGGAGAAGTTAATAAACTGGATGAGAGGGTTAATAATCACAATTAATGCTGTAATTCTCATTAGATCTAAATATGCATACAGAAATGCAATTACTTCATGAGCATAATTGCTTTGTACAACATCTAATGCAATCTTTGTTACAATTTTCCAGAATAAAAGTGCAAAAAATACATTTTATTTTCCCCCTCTGTCTGTTTTGAGGTTGAGGTTACACCAAAGCAGCTATTTGCAGCTTATGGAGTAAAATAAATCACAGGATGGACATTCTTTTGCACATTATTACTAAAAGAAGACCCCTGCTCGTTGGGGGCCGAGGAAAAACTGTGTTGAGATTTCTGCTGCTGTTGCGGTTGTTGTTGAGTTAAACACACCGCTTGCTTTGCCACCCCTGATAAATAAAACATTCAAGTTCAAAAAGAGGGCTGTCTGCATCACACGTTCCCTGAATGCACCATGGACACTGCGACTCTGCTTTGACACCACAGTGCTTTTCACCATTCGGCACCCACCCAACATTGTGAAAATATTCCTCCTCATTCCGAAACATTGGCCTGTAATCTCCCCAGAGTGAGAACACAGCCTTACAGGACGCCCAGCAAACATACTGTAGTCATCATGCCTTTACATGGATGCCTGCACGCACAAAGACAAAGCTGAGATTGAAAACAGAGATACTTGTGCTGCATTAATCCCCCCTGCTTTTAATGTTTGAATAATCCCCTCAAACACGTATTGGTTTTAACAGATAATATCATTAATACATGTTTGAGGTATGAAAGGATAAACTAAACTGGGGAAAAACAGGTCCGTTTTTAACCCGTGGACTTCAAACGTGACTATCCTATCCTGAACACCTGCTCAGTCAGCAGCAGCATGCTCTCAGACTCCTCGCAGTGTTCCACACAAACCCTCGCTGAGTGCTTTCTGCACAGTCAAACATCATACATTCATAGATAAGAACCGCATGCATAATTTAAACCACACGCTGAATGGCACGACATGGGAGAGAAGAAAACAATATTAACGCGGCTGCGTCCGGGCACCTCCTTTTACTGCCTCAAAAATAAACAAGAAAATGAACAAAATGGGGGTCGATGAAATGTTAATGGTTGAATATTATTTTTGCTGCACTGGGCCAAATGGCTGTTGGAAGGTTCGAAAGATATTTGGTCCTGGTTTAGGACCACGTTGGGGCACGTGAGGAGACAAATATGCCTACACGGATTCCACTGTAAGGATACAATAATGGTGATGAAGTACATATGTAAGCCAGAGAGCAACAAAGTCTGTGAAGTGAAATAAAAACAGGGAGATTTGAGCAAATCAATGTGAAGCTGCTGTAGAGCAAATGGATCTTTTATAGATGCTTATTTCAAAAGCAATATAAAGAGAATTGCTTTTCCATTATCTTCAGAATATGAATTGTCCTGGTGTGATGAATCAAACCAACCCTTCAATTCTTTGCAAATTGTAGGGTTGGCCTTTAAAACAAATAAGCATAGATATTTCCAAGTGTTACCACTTCTGCTTGAGCCATTTGTAATAACTGTCACTTAACATTCTTAAACTATCTTCATACTAAAACATCCAATGTTCATCAGCCTCTCTGTTTATTCCCTTGCAATATTAATGAAAATGTAATTTCTCCGTTGAAATCACAGTTGCAAGCAAACAATATTCCAGGAATTGTAAAATCCTTTTTATATGGCCATCACTCTGCCACATATTTTACTTCCTTTATTTTACTTTACTGCCATCTGGTCAAGTAGTGGAAGTCAGGATCTAATGATGAATCACATTATTACCAGCCCTAGTTCCTAGTTTCAAATCATGTAGTTTATTTTGTGCCAAAATAAGGGTCCTTCTGTTTAGGACTGGGGGCTACAGCTATTCCCAAAACCCTGTAGAGGTCGACCCTCTTTACAAAAGTCTTGTGCTGGACTCCACACTCAAATGCCTCAGCCAGCTGGGAAATTTGCCTTGAGGCGACGGCGCTATCTACACATTTTAAACGGAATAATTGGACAAAAAACTAGAAGATTCATCCTTAAAACATGCTTGTTAAATAAGTAAGTTAGACACTGATTTAAGTGAAGTCCAAGTTATGCTCCAACACTTTCAGACATTCTCATTGGAAGACATTTATGCGCACAAAAAGAAACAGAAATAGTTTGTAAATAATTCAAAATGAAAAGTTTGAGAGAAACAAGGTAAACGTCCTCACCTGCCAACAACTCGGTGTGGACATTTTCGTTTTCCATTATCTGATAAGCAGTTGAGTCAATTGACACCTTTGGGTTATAAATGGTCGATTCTCAAGGTGTATGGCTTGATTAGTAGAAATGTACACTGTCCTCATCAAGATATTACAAGATTTAAGGCGACATATGTTGTATATTTGAACTAAGTAAAAATAAAGCTGTAGAATTGAAAATTATGCTATTTTTATTAAGTTTAATTGACTCTGTATGTTCATTGAGATGCAATGGCGTCTGATGCCAAAGCAATACTAAGTGACGCCAAAAGTTGCTATATTTTGCAACAGTGATCAAATAAACACCCCAGCCACTAATGCATAGAATGCAAAGCCCAAAAAAGCAGTATGAGAAAGCGACAGTAGTCTGAAAGTAAGCGACAGCCGGAAAAATGCATTCCCTTCTCTTTTACTATTTCTCAACTTTACCTTTCTGGGAATGCATTGTGCGCTACGACGGCTAATCCACTGGGAGGATGTCTTATACTATTCCGGGACAAAAAAGGCTGCTTCAGCAAATAGTGAAGTACAGGAGCAATGACAAGGCCCCCTCCCTCCACCAACACCTCTAGCACTTTACATACAAATAGCTGTCAAAACAAAATTGCCTATTTTGAATAAGAATATGACTGGGACGACAACACAAATATATGAAAGGACAAAGCAGCCCAGTGGAACAGGCAGAGAAAGCATGAAATAAGATATGAATGTGTTCTAAATTGAAAGGCGTTGCGTTATGACTTTGCAAATAAAGTAAACTCATGTCACTTTCAACACTTCTTTCATATAAATGCTATTTTCTCATTGTGAGAGGTCACTGTGGTGTTTTGTTAGAGGTTAGCCTCCAGAAGAGCAAAGTGAATAAGACAAGTTTTTGCGTGTGTGCTGAGGGGGCTGCAGCACCCCCATCTGCGAGGCTCCACTAGCATGTATCAAAACTTGATTATATACAAACTTCATTCGAAAAAACAGGGACTGACATAACTTAAAGCAAAGGTCCTAATCTTCAGTTTTTCGTGGTTTTGTCAGAAAAGTGTAAATATAATCATGTTATTATTGAGGTCATAGTTGAAGGAGGTATTGTACTGGTCAACATTGCATTAAAAGCTGCATTATAAAAGTAGACAGTATGGCAAAAACAATATATTTGGCATAAATGGGACTAAACAGGTGTATACAGAGTAGATATACATATATGTTTATTTGTATTTTAATTGTAAAAATGTTCATAAAATTGTTAACTTACATTCATTGGGTTTTTGAATGTGGCTTTGAATGCCTCGTTACAAAACAAAAAGTTGAAATGAAAGGAAGTCATAAAATGTTGAGTCTCATTCACTTCCATGCTATGCTGATCAGAATCAGAAACGGGTTTATTGCCAGGTAGGTTCACACATTCGAGGATTTTGACTTGATGTCGTGGTGCATACATAAAATATAAAACAAAGAATCTCCATATAAAACAAAAAATCTTTAAGGACACTAATAAAATATAGTTAAATAGCCATAAAATAGAGCAGTAATTTACAGCGAAATAGAATGCAGGAATTATAGAATATGAAATAAGAATATGTGCAGTAAGCAGTATTTGAACATTGTGTGCATTACTGTAATGCATATAGAGTCTACGTTGTGGCTGTGGGGGGGCCGGGCTTTGTTTAAGAGGCCGGTAGCGGAGGGGAAGAAACTGTTCAGGTGGCGAGAGGTTTTGGTCCTGATGGAGCGCAGCCTCCTGCCAGAGGGGAGGGGGGCGAACCGTTTGTGTCCAGGGTGGGAGGGGTCGGCCACTCTCTTCCCTGCCCCTCAGGGTCCTGGAGGCGTGCAGGTCGTGGAGGGATGGCAGATTACAGCCGATCACCTTCTCTGCAGAGCGGATGACCCGCTGCAGCCTGCCCTTATCCTTGGCTGTGGCTGCAGCGTACCAGATGGTGATGGAGGAGGTGAGGATGGACTCAATGATGGAGGTGTAGAAGTTCACCATCATTGTCTTTGGCAGGTTGAATTTCTTCAGCTGCCTCAGGAAGAACATCAAGAGGGAGCAGATGTTCTGCGGAAAGACTCCACAGCAGTTTCTGGGGAGTCACACAGAGTGATGGGGGCGGGTGGTGCTGCGTTCTTCCTAAAGTCCACAACCATCTCCACTGTCTTGAGAGCGTTGAGCTCCAGGTGGTTGTCCCTACACCAGGTCACCAGATGGTCCATCTCCCACTTGTAGGCAGATTCGTCCCCACCAGAGATGAGTTCGATGAGGGTGGTGTCGTCTGCGAACTTCAGGAGCTTGACAGACTGGTGACTGGAGGTGCAGCTGTTTGTGTACAGGGAGAAGAGCAGGGTGGAAAGAACGTAGCCTTGAGGGGAACCGGTGCTGATGATCCGGGGGTCAGAGATGTGTTCCCCCAGCCTCACGTGCTGCTTCCTGTCAGACAGGAAGTCTGTGATCCAAGTGAGAGACCCAAACAAACTATTAAGAAGGCAAATCTGTCTTCCGGTTGTTGCCTCTTTTGAATGACGAATACACACTACCGACGCCTGCTTCGACTCTCATGCCTTATCGCCACTCCTAAACGCCTCCTCCTTTTGCAATCTTAGCTGTTTGAGTTTAGGTGTGAACCAGGGCTTGTTGTTGTTGAAACTTACCCTGGTGCATGTTGGTACACAGCTGTCTTCGCAGAAGCTGATGTATGACGTCACAGCCTCTGTATATTCATCCAGACTTTGAGTAGCAGTCCTAAACATGTTCCAGTCAGTACAGTCCAAACAGGCCTGAAGTTCCTCCATACCTTTACTGCTCCACTGCCTGAATGTCCTCACTACAGGTTTGCACAGCTTGAGTTTCTTCCTGTATGCAGGAATCAGGTGGGCCATGGTGTGGTCAGAGAGGCCCAGTGCAGCGCGGGGGACGGAGTGATAGGCTCCCTCTCTGGTGGGGCATTTAATAAACTGTTTCTATTTTGGGAGTTCGTGGCTGAGGTTGCCTTTGTTAAAGTCACCAAGAACAATAACTAGGCAGTCTTAGTTATTAGTAGTCCTAGCACGTTCGCATGCGGTGGGATGTAAACACCGACCAGTATGAATGAAGAAAACTCGCGGGGGGAATAAAAGGGTTTGCAGTTGACGATAAAAGTTTCCAGAGTGGGAGAAGAGTGCTGCAGAATCACCGTCACATCGTTGCACCAGCCACTGTTAGTGTAAAAACATATTCCTCCAACTTTTGATTTGCCAGAGAGCTCCTTGTCATGATCCGCTCTGAACAGCTGGAAGCCTCCCAGCTGCAGCGCCAAGTCCAGAATCGATCCACACAGCCAGGTCTCAGTGAAGCACAACAGACAAGATGAAGAAAAGTCTCTGTTTCTACTAACCATTAGCTGAAGCTGGTCCAGTTTATTGCTTATGGAACGCACGTTGGAGATAAATATTCCGGGTAGCGGAGTCGCACGAGTGTCCCGGCCCGTTTCCCTCTCCTGTGGCGTTTCAGTGTTCGGATGCACGTGAGGGTACCTTTTATGTCCAATTATTCCACGGAAGAACAGAGAAAAGTGGGAAAGTAATCCGCTGAAGTTGTTTCTCTAATGTTTAGGAACTCTTCCCTGGTGAAAGAGTTCGGTGTACTGTATGTACACACTGAATTAACACACAAAACAAGACAAAACAGAGCGCACCAAAACACCGAAGAAGCCATCTGCGGCGCCATCTTAAGGATGTTACAAATGCAAAGGTATTTTTGAATTAATTGCATGTATACTTTAAGGTAAATGTGCAGTATGAAGTTGGTACAGCTTAAGGTAGGTCTAAGTTTAGGGAAATAAATTACAACAAAGTTCAAAGACGTGACATGAGACTGCAGTCATACTGAGTCCAAACATGGGCATACAATAGGGAATTTGAGCTGTGATCACGTTTATGGCTGCCACTATAAATCTTGCCAGTAAATTTGATCACAGCAAAGCCTGTGTGGTCAAAGGTCAAATTGCTCTAGCACCTCTAGCTGTCATTTAATTTGGTTTCTGAAGTACCATAATCACTGACCATTATTACCTTCATCACATAATGTAAGATATATGGGGCGAGAATTGCTGCAGCATTATGTTTGTGATATTCATTTGGATTTTAAGCAATATAGATAGAATAATCAAGAAAAATGAGACTATTATCCATCAAGGGCATTACACAAGGCATGAGCCAATTTATCCCCGACGAGAAGCCTCTGAATGGGCTTGATAAATCATCAAGAGAGGGGATATCATTTGGCCTCACAGCGAAAAAAACTGTAGCGCAAGCATATTTCAAACTATTAGGGGCTAAAGTTAGCTCTCGCCCCCCCCACACACACTACCCGCCAATCTATCAAAGGGTGTGCAGTCTTGGGTGTGAGCCTCACAGCAGGCGCGGCTGTGTGCCTGTAAGGTGCCCAAAGAACAAATGTTTCATTTTCATTAGTTACCAGGTAGTGTGTGCCTGGGGGCAGGGGTAGGCTCTTCAGGGATGATAAGGGACGGAGAAAAGTTTTCCAACACTTTCCAGTTTGAGGAAGGGTGGAAGTGTCACTTGGTGAAATACTGAATATCATAAGAGGTTATTCATCTCACTTAAAGTAGGTATTTTTCCTACATTAGAGTGCTGCTGATATGGCTTCTTTCAGCAATGATTATCACAAGGACTGTGAGCTCAGATATAGCAGATGTGATTGGTTATAGGAACTAATTATTTGTTGCCTTAATGGCCTTGGTTTGCTTAGAACTGTCCGTTCAAATTTGCAAATGTTCAAGTTTTCACCCATTACAGCCACTCTAAGAGATTGAAGTACAATTGCAGATAATAAACTACAGACGACATTAAAGTTGAGAAAAATGCAACACTTAAAATACCTTGGTCAATTATTTTCTTTCATCAATTAAAACAACTTTGGTGCTGGGTAATAATAATCCATTGCATGCCGAAAAAGTCCTCATACACACTGCTAGCTCATTCCCTGCTATTCTACATAAACACAAAAACAATTAGGATAGCAGTTTAGAAGTATTTTCCATATTTTAAAAAGGTAGAATATGAAGATTGTGGTCATTAGTTAGAAAATAAACAACAGTATCTGGATTAATTACCTCTCAATATGGCAGTTTTTATATGGCAGAGCCTGCCATTCTTGTCATGAGAACATTTACGTTGGGTGTTTACCTCTAATTACATAGCAGTTTTCATCGCTGCTGGTTGAGTCGGCCATTTCCATGCTGTATTCAAAATGCCATCATATGCAGGATGGTTCACAGGAAATGTTGTACTGTATGTAGTCCAGTGCTACAGTTTTAAAAAATGATGGTATTTCATTGATATCATACATTGTGTCCTTGGGCCCTTACTCACATTTCTGTCAATTTATTGACCAAATGATTAATCCAGATTATACATCAAAAAACTAAAAGGGAAGCAATGAACTCGTCCAACTGTGCTAACATGTTTTGGACTACTACAGCAAATGGGAATATATAAATCCTTTGTGACTCCAGAAAGTCCAACAATATTGCTTCAAACCCTAATATCCAAACTCTGGTTAGTTTGTAGCATCATGGACAATATAGGCAGCTGGTTCTGCCAAGATAGAAACATGTATGGCAATGGCAGATATCTTTGCTCTGCTGCATCAATGTGGATCGCTTCCTTTTTAAACTGGACACTATGAGTCCGACAATGTTAATGGAGTACACTTGTAATGACAAATATTTGTATTTAAAGCTCTGCTCGTGTTTAAGACCCGTCAATTAGCAGCGACGTACCTATAAAATGTTATTCCAACACTGTCAAACTATGCTTTCTTTCTTTTATATCTCATTTCCCGATATTAGGTTAAAGGAATTCATATTGTAAGGCCGGTCTACGTGGCCAGGCAGCAGGAAGTATTGAGCAATAAACTAAAAACCTCATGTCTAACGCTTTGATGCTATATAATTATTCATTTAAGAATTGAATTTCCCTATTCACCAGACTATTAGTTTATCTACCTTCTCCTGACACAAATCTCACCTCAGTAATCCCCAAGTCAATCACCGTTGAGATTTTTCTCCCCTCCCTGCTCCTCAGTCTTTTATCTGAACCTGTCCAAAGACCCCCGTCACCACATGCTATCTCCTCGGGGTCCAACAAATGGGGGGAATGTAGACAAATGTGAAGGTGGGACAAACAACTCCTAACTGCCCGAGGGGCCCCTGAGTTATTTTTTGCTGGTACTGTAATACCCTTCCAGGAAGTAATAACTTGATCTCAGGGAGGCTTATGAAGAGGAGGACCTCTGTTGGTGAGTTCTGACAGGTCTGCTGGAACAGGGCTTTATGTGTCCCTTTCATTTTCACACTGCTTGTCCTTGCGAGTGCCAGTTGATTTGTTGTCCTGCAAATGTGCCATGTGGGCGGCACGCAGACAAGTACTGGGGAGCGTCAATCTTCAGCTGAGATTTGTTGGAACTTTCTGAGGCTATTGTGAATTCAACACCCTGAAGGTTCACTGCTTTTTTGTTTTACATAGAATAAAACGATATCATAACTTCCCTGGCTAGTTGTTCTTTTATTGTAAATCTAAAAGAGTTTTCATGAAAACAACATAAACAGTGGGCAGCACTCCCTAATGAAAGCATCAAGTCGAGAAGCTTACACTTACATGTTTGTTTATGAAATTGCCGGTTGTGGTCAAGCTGAACAATCAGAACGGCCTCCTGTGTCAAAGCAAGCCTTTTTTCTTTGTTGACAAATTATGGTATAGCAAACTGTTGATTGGGTTTTTTTTTAACAGGCAAGTGAACCTGAAATGACAGGTGCGAGGAGAGAATTTACAAATCCAACGAAAGTGACAGCTCTGCAATCATTCCGCCCTCGATTCATTTGCCGCCGTTCACGTTCAGAGGGCTCCATTGGTACATGAACATGAAAAATCTCATAGAGCAAACAAATATATGGCTGTGTAACTGTTGCTCTCCATACATTGATTAATAACTCTGAGAGGCTCACCGCCTCATTGGTGCACTTTCAATGATTATTGATTGCCTGTAATTGGACTGTCAAAACGCTCTCTTGTAATATTGGAAATGAGTAAAGAAAACACAATGGTTTAACACAGGATGAGGGATCATGTACATGCATAGTGTTGTTTAGTGGAGGAAGTGTTTAGTAAATGTACAATACTACTCTTTAAAAATACTCTATTGCAAGTTAAAGTCCAGTCAAGTACAGTCCTTTACTAATTTCACTATTAAAAGCTCTCAACTGAATTTCTTTGGTCACTTTTTTTGATCAATGTGGTTAGACTACTAGATCACAGAACATCCTAGCACCATTTAAACAGAGAGCTTTTTGGATTTGTGTTTTTTCTAACTGGTTTTAAACATGATGGGCTCTGTTGTAAAAGGGGGATGTCATGTAAGAATTTAACCTGAATCTTGTTCTTTTAACTGTTGTTAATATATTCTGCCATAAAACTGTCTCTCAAATCTGATCCACAAAGTCCTGGTGAAGCTAGAGTTTCTGAACTGCACCTTGATGGTTGCTTATTTAAGCAAGAATATTACATTTTATAACAAAATACTTCCTACCATGTGTTTTAAAGGGGAAATGTCACTCTTCTTTTCAGGTTCATACTTATATTTCAGGTTTCTAATAGAACATGTTTACATGCTCTAATGTTAGAATGACGCATTATTTTTCCCATAATGCCCGTGTGAATATACCAGTATTCACCCTCTGTCTGTAACACTCTGTTTGAGCACCCATCTCTTTAAGCCCCACTTTATGTTCTGATTGGCTTGCATGAAACATTTCAAAGGTAGTTTTAAGACGTTGTTGGGATAATCAACTAGGGGCCTGAATACTGTAAAGAGCCTGCATGTGACATACAGTCAAGCAAAGCCAAATCTGAATGGTTAGTTGAGTGTAGATACATATTGACTATAGCAGCGTAAATACAATCTTTAAAAAGTCTCAACATTTGTGTTAAAAAGATTATAACTGACATTTACAATAATTTATGTCAAAGTGCATTAATTCCTTTCCAATGTGTCCATTCCTTTTTTAAATATTCCACAAAAAACCATCAGACTTTAATGCTGGAGATGAAAGTACTTGTTCCAGCGCTATAAAGTAGTTTGACACCAGATTAATTGCCATCTATAATACGATGTATAATATGATTCATCTGGTCAAGAAGCATGGAAATAGCGTGAAAGGACCCCATAGAGCTTCACTGACTGATCTAATGAATTTGAAAGTGCTATATGTGAAGCCTTCCTCGTCTTCCCTTGTGGTCTTTATGCATTTACTCGGATATTACAGTTGGAAATATTTATGGCGTAGAAGATGAAGAAGTATTTATGCAGCGAGAGGTCAATCTGAAACCACAGCATGATATTAAGTCACACAAATGCACAGCAATTAAGTCAATCTGGCTTTACTTGTGTAGTGTCTAATTGGAAATGCTGCGAATCATTCATTTGTTGACCTTTTTTTCATGTTTTCAAACGTACATGTGATCACCAACAATGTTCATGTGTGTGCAGAGCACTACGAGAAGCCTGTGAGTTGTAGTGGCCATTTTCTCCTTGATAGGAGCCACAGAGAACAGCTGTCAATGAGAGTGACCCCAATGATAAATAGCCTCTTCTACAGGGGCCAGCGAGGCCATTTCAACCAGGGGACATTCACTTCGAAAACCCCCCAGTTCTCCAGTAGAATTTATACCCGCCACCCTCTCCCAAATCAAAAGCTGTCTGTGTCATTTTCACTCCGAGAACTGTGAGAGGTGCATCTTCTTTCTGGAAAAACAAATAAGCAGCACAACACAACAGAACCTCCCCATGGGGAAGCCTTGAAATGGATTATCTGTCTTAACGCCCACACTCCTTCCTCGATTTCTCTCTTCTCTTCTTAACATCTCCTGTTCTGTGATCCAAATTATAAATCTCAACTGGAGGGTGAAAGATAAAGGTTCCCACGGGAAAACAGAAGAGGGAGCGCTATGTGATTGTAGACGCACAAAGACGGCTTTAATAATTTACCCTAACGTGTATAATTTAAGTAAATAATCAAATGTTTTCTCTTCCTGCCGCAGTGTAAAAGGATACAATTGACAAATAGGGCTGGACTGTATATGTATCATGTTATAACCACTGCATAGCAATATGACCAAACCTTTGTCTATATTTAAATTAGAGCTAAATATATTCTGCAACACTTATTTGCTTCCAATTGCTTCATAGATTTTTTTACTAAACACTGACCCACTTTTAGAAAGAGTGTGCTTAAAAAGTGTGTTTCTTCTTGGAGAAAAACCATTTATTTTGCAAACTCTGCACTACCTATCATTACCTCCTGCTAATGGTCGAATTTCGGGGAACATTTCTCCACAGGCACAGATTGGCTTCCATGGCAACAGGCGTAGACTGGCATGAACCGAGGCCTGGCCTTGCTAACCTCAGTACCTGACAAGGTAACCAATTCCTACGGTCATAATATGATGTCCACACTCATGTTTTACCGGCTTCATAACAGTGTTGCACTGTGAAGGACACTGACCTTATTCTTGTCCAAAAACCATGGAACCATATTTGTATTTTTCAAGTCACACTTTTTACTAGAGGCAATAAAACCTATAACAATACTGCAGCTATTGTGCATACGTCTCCATTACTCAAAGGAAGTTATAAATGTTTTTAATAAGAGTCTTAACTTCATGTCTCTTGGTGGACGTTTCCCATGGCAACCGTTTGCCAGCCAACCTTGCTACTCACAATGTTGATAAAAGACACAATAGTCCACAAAGTATCAATTGTTATCAAAGAGTCAGCCTTTAGAAGCAGCATTTCGCAGTTGATTTGAGTGAATGGTCAGACTGTCTGGCAGTCAAACACATCAACCAACAATTTATATGCATTGTCATTTCTTAGATTCAGAATCTTTAAAGTCTGTGGTTGAATCGTGTTACATCAGTTGCTGTTATTTTTTTCATATGCTTTGACAAGAAGATGATCGCCATGGTCCACGATTAGTGCCTCATGTCCAGCCTTGTTTTATTTTTCTATCACAGTGTTACTGCTCTTGTTTAAAATCAGTGTTTGCTTGTTTGTTACCTCCCTGACCTCTCTGGACCGCTTGGCAAAAGGAGCACTTTCACAATTCATAACGCCTGTCTGAAATAGTGACTTGCTAAAGGCAGCCAACCAAACTATATGCTCTGGCTTCAGCAGCAGGGTCAAACATTTTTTGCTGACTTTATATCAATCTATAAGTTGGCATTCGTGCCAAGTCGCGAAAATGGAGCCAAATGTTAAAGGAGTGGGATCAAAACTCCTTATAGAGCAAGAGTGCATACCATAAAACTCGACTTTCCTGGCAGACAAGCACTAAGGCACCAGATGACCTGGTCTAATTGGCTTCGTTGGACCCCAACACGGATTTTGTACACACTTAAACATGAGTGATTTAGCATTTCATATGTGATCCAATGGAGCTGGAGTAGAAACCACAGTAACGACCACATATTGAAATATTGAAACTGTTATGCAATTAACAAGGAAATACATGTTTTAAGAACAAATTGCAATTGGACTGAAGGATTAATGCTATTAATATTAAGTACAATTATAGATTTTGGCAAGGCGATACAAATAAAATCATATATCATTATTATGTTCCAAATGTCTGGTCATCAATATCGTGATAGTGTGGGGTTTACCATTAATGATTTACTCAAATAATCAAAAATAATTTTGATAAATAATCACCAGTTATGTGGATTTTATGACTGAGTCGGGAAGGGAAGTAATATAACAGCTAGAACAGTCTGATCAATTCAGAGAATGACATCACTTTGCTGTAATGCAGCCTTCAAAAGCAAAAGACAACACTTAAAATACCATATCTAGTCTTGCATCACAATATCGATATTATATTATTATTATAGCCCAGTCTTAATTTGGTCATCTGCGTTAAGTTTGCTGCATTAATACAGGATGTAAAATATATAAACTATTTATAACTTTCAATATTCCATCTATTGCCAATGAGCTTTGCATATAGTCTGCGGACCGTCCAATGCCATCCCATTATGTTTGCCAGCAAAAACCTCTCCTCCTCCTGCTTCATGACGTGGGAGTTGATTAATGAAACAGATTTCAAGCTATCAAGCTGGGTGCAAACTGTTCAATTATGCATCTTGGAATCTCCTTATATCATGTTTTAGTAGCCTCGCTAGCTCGTGGGACCGACGTGTGTGGGAGGCCTGGCCTCAGTAGCGTGAGCTATATTCGTCTCAGCGGTGACCTTTGCCATTGCGACAAATTAAAGTGCAGTGATTGGTGGATTGCTGTCAATTTGCTCTTTGAGAAGGTCTTTGCCGTGGTTGTCACAGTGATCCTGGCAGGACTCGCATTTGGAGTTAATCATGATGCACGACTGAGGCAGGAGAGGAGGCAGCAGGCTCACGCTGTAAACAGTAAAGAAGCCGTTTACAAGCCGACGCAGACATCTGTCCTCATCAGGCACAGCTGCTCCGAGACTGCCTCATGATTGTTTGGTTGCTTTTGCAGACACTCGTACCCCCTTTCAATATTTTATATTGGAGGGCACAGTTTGTTTTACAGCAGTCTCTTTAGCTGATATAATTCTTGGTGGATAAAAAGCCTTGGGTGTTGCGCCGGTGGGCTTTGAGAAACAAATCATTCACATCTCAGCAGGTGTAAATTGATATTATCTCTCTTATAAGCACAAGTATTGCAGACACTTCTTTTGAATTCAAACTAAACAACCATGAGTTGCCTGAAAGACCTGCATCTTTTTTATTAGTCTAACTTCTTGACTAAATCTGCCAACATCTGGCTAACTGAAACGTCTCATGCCTTTAGAATAACTCCTGCAATGAGCAACAAGCCTTAATCTGTTGTTGTATTATCACTTACTTCACTGGTATTTAATATAATGTAACATGAGTAAGTATAACAAGTAACAAAGAACACTTAGCAACTGTATAATTCATTAAATGTGACACATTGCCAGTTGCTTATTGAAATTCCACCATTACTGCTGTCAATTGTTGGTGAAACCATAATAACACCATTTATTAGTCATTATGATAATATATTTACAAAGGGCAAATGGGAAAACACTACAGTCAAGACAAGTCCATCAAGTCAAAGAATAAAAATAGCAATCAATACAATGACTCATGTTTGAATAACTGGATAAATCATTTCAGAGTTTCATACAATATTAAGAGGTGACTGCAATGTGTATGGAATAAGACATTTTCAAATATTTTAAACCAGAACTTCATCAAAAACAATGCAGGAATGAAATGTTATTATCTTGCCGATTTGTGTTTAATATATTGAAATGCGTATAGCATACTGTTAAATATACACCCGCGTTGCTTGGGTACACCACGCACTACATTACACCCCAACATTGTGAAGGTTAAATTGTCAAAGTTCTTATCACATTATTATATGAATGCGTTGATTCAAGTTGGTGCGAGAGATACTTTGTGGTACTTTTGAACTGCATTGTAATATACTGAGAGCTGCCTCTAATATCAAAACTATCTTTTTGATGCAAATGATGAGGACAAAATATTGTATTTTTAAAATAAAAACAGATGAAGATATTTGTTGCAGGTCACAACCACCACTTCTCACTCTGGGCGTTTGTGTCTGTGCTTGGTGATGATTCCCTTGTGAGTGATGTAACAGGTGGGTGGATGGACAAAACAAAACATCAAATCAATAGTTTCAGCTACCGCTTAATTGCACAGTGGGAGCCAAAGGTTTTTTTATTACGAGCTCTGGTCAAACTTTTAATACATCTCCAGTCTCTAGAGTACGGTGTTCCCGCACACCTAGCTTTGTGTAGAAAAACAAAAGGCTTGATGTCCGTTTTTTATACAACCCTGTCTTCCAGTCAACCTCAGCAACTTGCAGTTTTCAGCAGAACAGTTTACAAACAGCAGAGAATGTAATGAAGTCACAGTATCTGAATTAAGCCGCTTATGAGATTAGAGTATCCAGCCCACCTTCTCTGGTGTGGAAATTATTAGAAAACAAAAGGTTTACCAAGCGAAGAGATTTAAAGTGAACTGGAGATTTTCCTCCTCACTTCAAACGTAATGCCATTGAAATGTGTGTGCTGAAAATTAGTAATGCGGTTTCACTTTTAATCAAATGTGGAGCTCAGGGAAAAAGGAATGCACCTCTGAAAATACTCGAGGTTGAGTCTTCCTCCCTGTAAGCTCCACATTTTCGTGTCATGGTCGTATGCGATTTTGAGCCTTGAATAATTTGACAAAAACAATCAATAATGGGAATATCATGGTAAGGTGTTGAGGATGCTTATTGAGGCAGTTCCAATTTGTGCTCCAAATATGACACAAATGATCCAAGATTACACCCAGTGAATGCATCATCGTAAACTCATACAAGTTACACAGCTTTCACGATGAGGAATGTGAAGCGTGACCCATCAATTTTATTAATCAGGCTCTGCTGCCAAATTAGTAAACTCTCATTAGTTTAACAAATTAGCCAAAGGGCAATCTCTGGAGATGAACCTGTGCTTTATAAAGTGCATCTCTGTTTGTGTAAACAGCTTGTTCCTTCAGAGAGACACAAGTATTCAGATTGTTACATGAAGAGTTACATGTAAATAATGCATGAGTGTAAAACATGAACGTTATAAAACATTCAGCAACACAAAATTGGCATCATGCGATTTTTTTCCTCCCTGCTAAAAGAAAATCAAATGTAGTGCCACAAATAAGATTCATTTGGTAGTTTCAACACTAGAGATTACAGCCATGCTAGCAGGCACAGTTGTGCTTTGAGCTAAATGCTAATGCCACCAGTGTTCTGGGTTAGCTTGCTAAGCAGCAGAAATCGTAAAGCACCGTTACCAAAGTAACTGGTTCATTTCTAATTTAGAGGTAAAGCAAAGAGATCACTGGAATTGTAATAACCTTTCCAAGGGGATCATAAATGTCAATGGTCCATGCAATGGTGGCATGAGGTTGACATTTCACATAAAACCAGAAATGTCAACCTCATGTTAGAAAAGTGGGGGGCCATTAAAGTCATTATGGTGCCTCTTCTGGGGACCATGAGTGTCTCCAACTAAATGTGTGCCAATCCATACAGGAGATTTTTGAGATATTTCTATGTATTGGTAATAAGTACAACATTTTGACTTACCGGTAGTGGAAGAGGAAAAGTCCATTACAAAAATCATTATTAGTCTTAGGCAATCCATTAAAAAGGTTTTGAGGCATTTCACTTCGAACATTTAAAAAAGGCCTACCTTGAGATGGCACCAGTTGAGGGAAGGGACTATCATCTGGAGACCATGAACGTCTGTATAGGCAGTAAGTGCGGAAATAATGTGCTGGAAACAATGAAACCCAATTTGTCTAACCTGGAAGTTAATGAACTACAAGACAAAGTATTTCCCTTTCAATTTGGAAAATATGAGGCTTCCAAGGCTATCATTACCAAAATTGGATGATTTAAATTATGTAAATAACAACGACTGGTTCAAAGACTCCTATGAAGGAACATTTTGACCTTAACAGTATGACTTCATGGATCTATTTTGAAACAAGTGATGCTGCAGCAACAGAGGTCAGAAGGTATATTTAATTAAACAATAACTCCACCCATGTCAGTCAATCTGGGACCCCATGAATTATTAGTTAGGAGAAATCACCTCCCAAATATTGCATGGATAGCTATTTATCTATTCTCAGTTCGAGACTCTATTCAACATTTAAATTGCTGGATTAAGTACGGTTTATCTTTTTAAAGCCCTTTGTGCATTATAAATAACAAGAAGTACAATGTGACCCCAAAACAGGCAGAGCGTTATTATATTCTTGAGGGTTCAGCCGATAAATACTTAGCAAATCTCCCGGTTCAAGCTGTTTACTGAAGAAAGTATTGTTAAAATACAATACAAAGAACTTTAATTTAAAGTATTTTTTTTTAAATAAACATGTTAGAAAACAACAAAAACATATAATCTAACAATTCAATACAACATTTTAAAAAAACTACTCAGCATTAAACTTGAGCTAGCGAATATACAACGAGGTTAGCTTGTGATTAAGTTAGCTAGCGACTAGGTCAGCTAGCACTTTCCCTTGTTTATGATTGTTGTAGGTTATATAGGAACTTAGCATCTTAATGATACTGAAAATGTTTTTCGTGGCCTGAAAGTAAAGTTAACAACAGAAACGGCTAGATTTTTAAGGATTTTCGAGCTACGAGCAAAACTACAGTAAGTCAGAAGGGACAAAAGGTACAAACATAGTCTTCAACAAGGGGCAGAACAGTGACAACAGCGTACAGTACACAACTATTAATATAGTATGGTAATTTGGCGATAAAGAAAGTAAAAATAGGATAGCTATTTTTCCCTTTGGCTTTTCAAGCTGAAACAAGATCACTTTGTAACTGCTCTCATCTAGCCCACACACTCTCTAATAAAACAAGAAATCTTTTCAAGTTTAAAAAAAGGACAGAAAGCTATTGTTCCGTATCAACCTGCTTTGAGTTTGATTTGGATTTGTTTCATGCCAGCCGCTCGCAGGGTAATGTTAGATTCAGAAGTCCTTGCTGTCCAGCCTCTTTCCCCTTCAGCAAACAGATGTGTGGGCAAGGCACAAACAAGCTCCTGAAGCATTGGCTCGCTCCATAAATAACCTGTTTGTCTTAATCCATCAAGGCTGTGGAAGTAGGAAGCGGTACCTTTGTAGCATGTGGGGGCTGGGTATTAGCTGGGTGTCTGCATTATCATGATGTATAAGCTTGTTCTTTGAGCAGGGGTCTGGTCCACTACAGAGCTATTATGCCAGGCTAGTGCCACCAATCCATCACGCTTAAGCACTGTACAGCCTATTTCACTTGGCTGCCTGCCACCGCCACCCTCCGCTCACCTATTTCCATACTCAAATCTATGGATGTGACTTATGCATAAGGTTGAGGAGTTCGGAGATATGGTCAGAAGGTCACAGGGACACATGGGATTTTCAGCATAATCTCTTTCCTGAATTTATATTGGCACACAAGAATATCTACATTGGTGGAAGAAGTACTTCAATATCTTTTCATAAGTAAAAGTAGAAAAACTATGTAAAAATTGTCCTGAATTAAAAAAGATAGGTCAGAAAAATGTAAAGCTTTAAAATAAAAAAAGTAGTCGTTTTGCAGAAAAACAGCACATGACATTTATATAACTGTATTATGCAATTTGTTAATATGGATGCAATAGTGAATAGATAGCCTTTTCCTGATGTAGCTTGTTGTGGAACTAGTTTTATACTATGTTAGTAAATATGATGATTAATTGGGATGAAAAGAAGAAAAAAAAGCTACACAATCTTTATTTTTACGATACAAAAAAATTGGCTCTTGGGCCTCAAATGTAACAAATGGCACTAAACTCCTATTCATCAGGGGTCACAAGACAAAAAAAGGTTGTGAATGGCCGGTTAAATATATAACTACACATATTATCAACTCATCATATGCATATGTTTGACCTATCCTAATAATAAACAAGTAAATGTTGCTTTCAATTAAATGTAGAGAAAGTGTATTATTTCCCTCTGAAATGTAGTACAGTTGAAGAATCAAGAAGTACCTTCAATGTGTCTATTGTCGAAACTACCTCTATCACAAAATATGCCACGCCAAACTATAAATTGAGTGCATTTGATATTAAAAGAGACACATTTTTCATTAAATATGCCACAAAACTAGCACATCTTGCTCCACCCAGAACCAGTATCGCTCCAAGGTATGTTTTAGTGGCCCGCTTTGTTACAGAGACAAAAACAAACGCCGTCCCAAAAAGTCCGCTCAGCAGTCATTTTACACTCTGAGCAGGAGTGTTATTTTTCCACTTTCTAATTATATCCTTTTATCAGGCCACCCTGTGATTGGTTTTAAGTGATAAGCAGGGAGTCGGAATGAAAAAAACAAGCAATCGTAATGCTGAGAATTAGAGGGAGAAAACTGCTTTCTTGTTATCTCGCCGGGGAGTAAAACGGGAAGTAGAAGTCGATTTTGAAATGTTACGTGAGCATTAGTGCAAGGTGACACGGTGTGGCATGGCAATCAGCTCCTCGCTTTGTCTTCCAGGAACTTGGGTTTATTCATCTCTGCAAAGATTTTCAATGCTAAGAAGAACTTTTTGTGAAACCGAGGTTGTCTACTTTAAAAAAAAAAACTCTTCTCTGAAGTCTGCTCACCTTTCACAGCAATCCCTTCCCTGATTATCGCACTGAAAGATCAAGACGAGCGGGTCTCGAGCGGCATCTGTGTTTGCAACCACTCCCACGGGAGACATTTATGCACTACTGCTCTTTTTGAGGACATTTGGTGGATCTAGGTGGGAGGATGTGAGCACAGGTACATTCTTAAAAGCGAATCCCTTTCACATCACTAGGGTCACATTAGCATTGCTAATAAGTGGTGGATCAAAAGGGAAGCCGTCTATGCCCTAATGATTCAAAGGGAAATGTTAAAAGCAGGTAAGAGATTCTTTTTTTTATTTCAGCTATTAATTAGATACTTTTCTATAAATTCATTTCTGCCATGTGGCAAATAAAATATGCGAATTATTGTAATATAAATGTTATATATTGTAGTACAATTCACACTGATCAAAATATTTGTATTCTCTTTTATTTAATTAGATATTTTTATTGAACATTCTTATTTTAGTTTGTTATTTTTTATTAATGTATCTTTTATTTATTTCATCCTTAAATGGAACAAATGCTACACAACCTAATGTCCTATATTACAATTGTGTGTAATATATGTTATATTATATTAGAAAATGCACAAATATAAATATTTTCTATTCTCGTTTATCAAACTGTTTTCTTTTAATTTTTATATTCTAAAAAGGAAAAAACCTAATTTCCCCGGGATGGATAAAGTATTCTGAAAGCAGGTAAATACTGATTAAAAACATAGTGTTTTTGTGTAATCCTCATAAACAACACAGTATGGTGGGCAGAGAGTGACAGAGAAAAAATAAGAGAGAAGAAAATGTGCCCGTCAGAGACCTGCTGAAACTCTGGAGCTACAGTCTATTTGTTTTTGATTCTCCTCAAAGAGAGGCTCCAGATGCTCGCTCTGAAAACAGAATGAAGCTAAAAACAGCAGACGCATGTTTTGTTTTTTTCTACCCGTCTCTGAAATAGTTGCAAATTAATTTTATTTTCTCATTGTTGATGGGTGCCAACTGCTCTGGAAAATTGGCGAATAAATGGCCAAGACAAACATCTGAAGCAACGTCTGTGAGTGGGCCGTTTGTATATCAAAGAAGCACCGTCTAAGTATAATGAGAACAAATTAGATATTAAAATGTAATCCAACATTCATACAGGTTTGTTGTTGCATGGCTGCAATTCACTTTGCACTGTTTTACCTTGTTATCCGGCGCTCTGACTCAGAAACTAGCAGTGTGGGCACGCACGCACGCACGCACGCACTGCCTGTGCTGCAGCACCTCTTTTCACCCTCTGTCTGAAACCAGAGCACAGTCTGCTCTGATTGGTTAGCTGATTGAAGTGCTATCCAATAGAAGCGCCAGTGCAGTCAAATTGTTGAGGAAGTTAGCAAAGTCTAAAGACAGAGGGTGTCGTTTTTCTCATACTGATATTCTGAACAATCTGTGTTGTTGTATTTGCTGTAAAGTGTCTCTACTGTAGGCTAATTTTATTATATGTACAGCACTTTGGCTCGACCAAAAATCGTTTATAAATGTGCTATATAAATAAAACGTGATTTGATTTGATTTGAAAGTGAAAGGAAAACCCAAATAAGCATTTTCATAATAGGGCCCCGTCATCTTTAAATATTGGATTTTTTTTAACTACATGCAGAGCACAATAATAAATCCACAGAAAGTACCATTTAAATTGCCCCAAAAGCTCTTTTGAACCAACTCCACTTTACTCTACTTGACTCTTCTACATTGTGGCATACTGTAAACAACGTCTGTATTATTTATTTGTCAAGAGGATATATGCAAAGTAATCCTTGAATATTATACCATTTCTATGAATACTTATGTCTAGTTTCATCCCCAGTAAGACATGAAAGCCAACATTCTACCGTGTGTATCAGCACAACAAACATAACATGAATCCCTCAAGAAGAAGATGCCTGCTTTGCACTCGTCACCGGTCTTTTGTAAAATAAATATGCCGCTCTCCTCTCAGAAAATGGTTTGGTAAAGCAGCTCTTATAACAAAAAGCCTTTTGAAACACTCCCAAACAAGTCTGTTCAACATTTAATTGCAGAACAGAGGACTGTGAATGCTTGGAACATTTTACTCAGAATATAACTGCAGGAAAATGAGGGCTATTACAGCTCTATGGAGGAAAAGTATGAATGCCTAAGGACAGGTTATGGTGTCCCTGCTATCTTGTAGATTGATAGCTGTAAAAATAAGAACTTGAATCATCGTGGGATCTCGTTTGCACAAACAAATCTGAAAACAACATCTGAGAATATACTAATGGCTCATGCTTGCAGGGCCCACACAAGTCAAATCGATGGGATGCTTTGGCTTCGAATCACTCTTCTAATGTATTGCCAAGGGTTTTCCCAAGTCGCCCAATTTACAAGTTGGGAGATTTGTGTACGCCGATAAAGCCAGAGCTCAAACTTTGATTTGCTTGCCCTTTCTCATCCTAAAATGCTCCATAATCGAACATTAAAGGCAGAGAAAGATTAGAAAGGTATGTTTTCATGTCGGGCAAATGCCAGCAGATATAGTTTGGATGTTTTATTGGCATCTTTACTTTATTTAGTGTAGAATATGATATTGTAGACGGACACAATCAACAAACACAGAACTAACACTAACACAGCGAAATAGTTCAAGTACTAAACCTCAAACTGATTTAAACACATCTTTTTAAAGAGATGTCATGTTTAATTGGCACCAATGGAGATCCACTATGATTATCAAGAGCAAGCAAATAGGTCAGAAGGTAGAGAAGGTTGGAGATGTAATGGGAATCAAAAGAAACATTGGAAAGCTATGTTTTGCTCACAGTACATTCATTTGTGTTTTCCTGATACATGTGAAATGACTGCAGTGATGCAATAGCTAATTTATTTCCCATCATGCATGAACCTATTGCTACACCTGACTAAACTAACAGGACTTGTCGAGATGTGATTCATCTTTGCTTTGGATTTCAAACTTTAAAAAACATGGGGGATGGGGGCCTTCAGGAAAAGGCTTTAAACTATCCATCAACATTGCCAAATAAAGAAATCCGAGGCCAAAGATAGGCCACACACACTTGCAGTGTCATTTTAACACCTACAGTGGTTTCAATTATTTACAACAAGGTTTTCCGGTGGTGATTTGAAAAAAAGAAATAGGGCTTCATTAAAAATACATTGAAGCTGCTGTAGGTGACTTTTGACTACCTGGGGAGCAGAACTATTCCAAACAAACTCACAGCAACACACCTATTTGTATAATGTATGAAGTTTGTAGCTATACATTTAGCAGACACAGAACAAAACAGACATTCTTTTGGACTTTTTTGTATTACCAACTGTCTGGCTGAGAGATGCTGGTTGTATCCTTGGCTTGCGGTGCCAAGTCCTTAAAATGATATTTGGCTCGCTAAAAGTTTAATGGGGTTCACTAGTTACCTATTTATCTATTTTTGGACAGCCAACAGTTTTCACCTGAAAGCTGCATAGAGACGTAGATAATAGAGAGGTGAAGTGATGACATATTGTTAAGGCCAACACGGTAGTTAGCATTGCAAGGTTTCCCCTGACCAAAGATTTGGGATTTTTCACTGGATTTTGGGATATTGCATAAAATAAGCTCCCAGTCGAACCAACGTTTATGATAATTACATGTTTTATTCAAAAGGATCATTTTCACTTTTGAAACCGCTTTTGTAATTCAGAAAGATAAAACAAAAAATACTCTAATAATATCGATTGAACAATAGAATAAGTTATTCGTCCATACTCTCTAGAACAACACACAGAAGCATTTTATGATCTGACTCTGACAAATGCACTTTGTAGTTGATGTTAAAATAGTAACTACCAAGCTGGTTAAAGGTGGGGTAGGTAAGTTTCAGAAACCGGCTCGAGTGCACTACAATTTGAAAGTACACAGCCGAAAAGAATCCGCCCCTTTCTTCAGACTTCCTTACAGAGCACCTCCTCCAACACACATGAACGCGGACATGACGTCAGCAGACTGGTGAAAGTGGCCGCCTGTTGCTGGCGAGTCATTGAAGTACTGCTGCAATGCACGCCCAATGACGGCACGCCCAATGAGGGCACGAGATACATTTGTGCGTGCACGAGATGGAAGGCTGACAGACAGGGCGGCAATCCAATCCGATTGGTCGTACTTTTTACAGTACCACGGCTTCCACAGATGACATTTTTTTATGGATTTTTTATCAAAGCACTTAAGATATTCATTGCTATCGGGATGTTAAGAGCATTCCATGGAATATAACAAAAAGTGTATCTCGAGCCGGTTTCTCAAACTTACCTACCCCACCTTTAACGGTTAGATGCAAACACGGCCGTTCTTTGAATATTTGAAAACATTACATTGTAATTTAAATGCTGACTGAGTCCCTTTCCAAACCTCTCTTTTTATCTTTGCTTGGGGATAAAGGAGATTAAAGACAGTGTTGCTGGTTATGTTTTATTGTGGTCTCTGAAATAGTCTCAGTAGGACAGTACAGTGTTGTTTGTTTGGTGGCTCGGGAGCTGCTGTAAATTCAGTGACATGAATACTTTCGACTCCACTTCGAGCGATATAACTATTACCAAAGCACTTATATACTAATAAAGGACTGGCTTACCTAAAGCCAGTTGAGTAGCACTTGAAATGTTTGGCTCTATGAAGCCTGATGTACTTATATGATTCTGTTTTCTTCAAGGTTGTGTCTTCCTGGTCGAATGTACTTATTGTAAGTCGCTTTGGATAAAAGCGTCAGCTAAATGTAATGTAATGTAATAATGAATACAGTACTAACGACACTGTTTATGTAATACAAAAAGCTATTCTGGGAGTTATAATGAAACATACTATGTTAGCATCACTCGTAATCACTTATTTGAAGTATATTGAAGTAACATATGCAACAACTGTGATGAATCACGCTTTAAAGAGGCTCTAAGTAGTATGTACATTTCGGAAATATCAGTAGTAAGTAAGTGGTTTTGACCATTACTTCCATCAGTGTTGCCCACCCCCGGTCTTTCCTGCAAGAGGAGAATTTGCTCAGTAATGAAATATTCATAGAACGTTAGGGATTCAACTTGTGGAGTAATTTGCTATACTTCAATTGAAGTGTGTCTTGCATTTCTAGATGCTTTGAAGTGAGTGTAAAGAGTGACAGAGCGCACATATGGTACTTGAGGGTCTCTCAGCGGCCCCATTCGCTCCTCGGTGTCACTCATTTCCCTTGCTCTACGAGTTTTCTCTTCCCCTGCGGACCCCGGAGGATCTGAAAAACCTGTGGTTTATGTACACTTCATATCTCAGCTGCAATCGTCTGAGGGGGACCTGGACTGTTATCCCAGCAGAGAACAACACATCATTTTCTCCTGTCAAGCCTTCTGTTAGGCCTCATCACAGAGAGCAAGCACTCAGGATCCATGATATTATTAGTCTCCAAGGGAGGGTTCCATTCAATTTTCCCAACATTGCACAGTAGCAAGGTCCCTTCAGCGTGAACGGAAAAAAAAGAGAGAAATAAGAGATAGTGCCGAAGCACAGCTTGTTTTAACCTTCGTGTGGAGCGGTATATCTTGAAAACAAGGTGATCCAATATCCCCACGATTTGTGTGGACAGAGCTAAATGTATGGAGTGTTGTCCACAGAGTGTTATAACTTCCCATTTCTCAGGGTTTAGTTACGGGATACTTGTGCTTTCAGAGCAAGGCTGGAGTGATCAATTGAAGTCTTCCATACAATACTGTGACACGGTCAAGGAGATTCTTCAGCTTGATACAAATATTTGCACCTCAATAGACGCAGGAAATGCCGGCGCCTGCCAACGACTTCAATGAAAAGGGAGTGGATCTTTTTTCTCCAACATACACCCGATCCAATCTGAGGCATCTGGAAAATGCAGGGGGAAAAAAAGTGCTTCTGCTGTATTTCAACAGTTCAATCCCACTCTAACTTTCAAAGCCCAAGGCTTAATCCCCTCACCAGTGAAGGCGTTTGTTTGAGGATCGCCCTCACCGCTGGCGCCCGCCTCTATGTCCTTGCAATGCCCTCCAAAGGCGTACTGGCAGATCTTCACTCAGGATTCCTCTTTAAAAAAAAAAAAAGTCTTCCCTTCCAAGCCTACATTGAAACTTCAATCTTTTTGGTCCTTGGTTTGGTTTTGTTGTCAGTTGGCAAGTGGTATCCCATTAACACCCTGTTCAATGTTGCTGAAAAAAGGCTTAAATGTCAGTTTATTACACAAATAAGTTATGATACCAACTTAGTTACCTTATTTATAAAAAGTGGTAATATAAGTTATTGATGCAGAACATTTTTTTGAATTATTTGGCCATTTTACGACATAGGCTTGCTTTGATGGTATTGTGGCCATAAACAAGGAGCTATTATTAAAGGCCAACGTTCAATAAGGAATGACAGTATGCCTCTAAACTGTGAGAGGTTATTAATAACAGGCTAAACAGAAGTAAATTATATTGACCTTTCATTTTTTTAGATGATATACCGTTCGTAAAAACACATATCTGCTACATTATTCTGTCCATAGGTCATTTATGTCATATCCTTTTCTTCATCGTAAGTGACTCATGATTAATGATTTTTAAGTATTTTTGAATGGCCGTTACAGTAGCAGTTTGGTCTCGCTTCATGTGCCTGTGCTGCTGGTATCAAGAATAATAGTGGTACGGCATTGCTTCACTGTTTTGTTCCCCCGTTTCCTTGATCACGGGGCACCCTTTCTTGTTTCAGGGACATCATCAGTGACTTCATTACCAGCGCTCGAACAAGTGCGTGCCGTTATAAATCTCGTCTGAGCTGTCCACCAATCCCAACCAGCGGATATTATTGTTATCCTTTGAGAAATTCCCCCGATGTCTAACGAGGCATTTAAGCTGCTGAGGTCGCCCTTCGGAAAAAGAAAGTAGGGCTCAGGAAGAGGAATAATGTCCTCGTTCAAATTTGACACACTTGAAGTAAAATGCTGACCGTTTTCAAGGCATAAAAGTAGGAAGTGGGTGAGGGAGCGGCAGTCTTAGAGATGATTTTCACTCCTATTCAGCACTTTCGGACCAAAGGGGTATTAGACAGAGGACTTTCCTACTGGATTTAAGCCTAGCTTCTCACCAGCCCGCTGAAAAAATCCCCCAATGGTGCATAGAATCAAGAAAATTATCTCAATCCTTGCATCATTTTTCATCACTTTTAAGCAGCAGGCATACCATTTGACATGCCTTGCATATGAAATAATAAAGTATCTGAATGCAAATGAAAAGGAAACACATGTAGATCTCGCCGTATGACTTCCAAAAGAAAGACACACAAATGCTTTCATATTCAGTTCACCACTTTCTCAAGGTGTTTTTTAAATAAGCAGCAAATTCAAAGATATTTCTTGTGCCGACAGAACAGATAATATACATTTCTAATTCTTGAAAATCTAGGCTGACTCACACACGATAGGGGATGGAGACGAGAGGAAGGAGGAGAGCTGCCAGTGATTGATCGCTGAGCTGTTGAGCGAAGCTGCGGATGGGGGATTGGAAAAGATCAGATTTGAGAATATGCCAATAACTCATTTCCAAAGAAATAAACATCAGCAGCATTTACAGCAAATCAGAGATGCACATGAAAAGTAACATCCATTTTTATCCACAAATGCCCGACAACTCCTACATTGCACGAGGCAATCAAGTCATAAAATCACACATCTGCCTTTATCAATGTGGATCACAGCTATAAAGTGGTGCTTGTTCTCGCTCTGTAATTTGGTTTGGATGTAATGATTCATATGGAACATAAAATACTCTTGTGTTGTTTTGTACAATAAACATTGATAACCGTATGCACTTACCAGAGTGATGTAGTGTGATATTTGACCATAAAGGAGGCCTCTGGGGTTGTAATAATCATATTCAAGCTGAACGTGGGTAACACTACTTCAGGAGCTATTGAATCATGTTTTAACCTTTAAAAAGGGGCCCTTTTTTTGCTAATTTTGAGGTTTAATCATTTATTTCTGATGTCACTATGTTACTGAAGTCCAATCAAGGTGTTTCAAGCAGGCTTTGCAGATCATTTCAAAAGCACAAAAACCCATATAACAAACTACAGAAAAGGGAAACCACAAAAAGCACAATAGGGCCCCTTTAATAATTAACATATAAATACCTGACCCAAGATTCTATGACAGCAATCTACAATCGGTCTACATTTAAACAGATAAGCCGAACCTGGTACTTGTAAGTGACAGAAACAAGAAATGTAAGCAGCTACCTTATTAATTTGACTTCTAAGTCTACTATTACAAAGTCTTGGAATCTTGTTTCGGAAGACTAAATACCCCTTTGCTGTTAGTGAACATGATGAAGTATTTTAGTGCGTATAGCTGGAGGCAAAATAACTGCCTGAACATGTTAGCTGAAGTTGGCTGTTTCTCTGAATGAGTACAGCCCATCACTCGCCCTTACTTAATTACTAAGTAAACAGTAAGAAAATAAACTAAATCCTCGCTCTTTAAAAGCACTTGTGTCTTTACGGTAAATAAGACTCAAAAACTAGTAGTTTGTGAACTTAGCGTACAGAAAGGAAACAGCTATCATGGCTCTTGTTGAAGACAAAACAATTCACCTACAAGCACATCTAAAACTCACTAATTACCATAGTAAATCACTATTTATGTTGTTTACAGCTGTCTCCCCCGTGATTCCATTCTTTATGCTTAGTTCACCTGCTGCTTGCTGGAGCATCGTATTAAACATACAGACTGCAGCGTAGCATTGATCCTCTTACAAAATGTGTGCATTTCCAAAAAGGTTAACTCTCCTTGTGGGTCGGTCCCTGAACCGCTGAGCATTTGACTGTAACAGTATGAGATACAAGTCAAAGCTTAAGAAGTGTGTCCCTGATGTTTTTCTTTTTCTTTATTTCCTTTTGCCTTTAATTCCCTCTTTTCTTGCCAGTGATCCAACTGACTGTTGAAGTGTTTGTCGAGCAGCAATCTGAGAATCGGAGCTGGTGCTCAGTGGAGCAGCTCAGTGTCTGCCTGGTATCAGAAGCAGCCGTGTGGCTCTGAGAAACCTTTGTTTATGCTTGGCTAGAGTCTTGACACCATACTGTAAAATAGCGTTATGCAATCATACAGGTAGCAAGGGTTGTGTTGCTGTCTGCTAACTTCTACTTCTACTACTCTTTTGACGAGAAAAGTTTTAATTGTCAACTGTATTTGTATCAATAAAACTAACTTCCTCATCTTTTAAGTAACGTTATGATAATGTCTGCTTAAAGACGATCCTGTCAACTACTGCGATCAGCAGTCAAAATGGTCATAAACATGGGGTTTTCAGAGCCCTCTGATACAGGACTTCCTTTTTTGAAACTTTATAAAAAACGGAATCATTGTTCTATCATTGTAATCACTACCGTTGATTACATCTTGGCTAGTGGTACATCTATTTCTACACAAAGAGTTCAAATTGTGGTTAAAGCAGGGTTTTATAATTGTGGAAACCTGTGGTCACAACGTACAACACACCCTTAAGTATACCTCTACAAAACTGCAGCACAATGGAGGTCAGCAAAAACTCATTTATGAATTTACTGATATGATATTTGTCCTACAAGGTCAACTCTGCTGGTGAAAGTTTTAACATTTTTAAAGATGTAATTGGTATGAAAGGTATATAGTGAAGCTGTGAATTCAACCTTTAATAAGAAAAGGTTAAAGGTGGGGTACTGTAGTTCATTTTGGAGAAACCAGCTCGAGTGCGCTAGAATTTGAAAATACACAGCCGGAAAAAATCTGCCACTTCCTTACAGAGCCCCTCCTCCAACACACACGAACATGACCAATGAGGGCACGAGATAAGTTTGTGCACAGAGGGAAAGGCTGACAGGCAGGTAGGCCATCCAGTTACTTTAGCCGGGCCGGCTCAGATGATTGGTCGTGCTTTTTACAGTACTACGGCTTCCACAGATGACATTTTTTATGGATTTTTTGTCAAAGCACTTAAGATATTCATTGCTATCGGGATGTTAAGAGCATTCCATGGAATATAACAACAAGTGTATCTCAAGCCGCTTTCTCAAACTTACATACCCCACCTTTAACTATATAAAAAGAAAAACATACAGAAAGTTATAAATAGTCATTGCTCTAATCATTAATGTACTGACATTGTCTATTTGTACCTCTGCATTTACACATGTATCCTTACTATGAGCCAATATTTACTATCAGAGGGATTTAATTTGACAGAAGTATTACAAAACCTGGCAACAGGAAGAGACAAACACATTTTATCGCCATGCAAGAGGTCGTATTCCAGCAAGCAAATAACACTTGGTAATATGTATCACAACATCAAACGGGTGCATTATTTACAATAAGGTGAGATGAACAATCTGTTGCCGATCATGTTTGTCTGTCACAGTGAAAGACTCCCATAGTGCAGGTCTACTCCTGGCTGTATATGAGCCAACTATAGAGAACACCACCAATATGTATTGCAGTATGATCATTCTCTATAACATCATTTCATATTCAGATAGGGTTAGGGTAATACAATCAGACATTCTGCATTTCCTCAACTGGAGTGAATGATATCAAAGTGGAAATAGATTGCATTTGACTTGAAAGAGGGATCTTCCGAGCCTTAATTCCTCAGAGAAAAAAGGAACATCTGTATTTGTATCCATTTCATATCTCTTTAAAGGCCCTTTCCACTTCCCTCTGGAGGAAGAACAAAACTTGTCAAATATGATTTGTTGATGTGTTCCTTCATTTCATCCTTTAAACCTTCACAGCTTATACTGTATATATTCCGCGCCTTCAGACTGGGTTATGGGAACTGACAACGTGGTGAGGGTAATTCCAAATATAAAAGACCATTCATAGTATGTAAATGCACACAACAATGCAACTTGTTGAGGCTTTTATGATTTTAAAAGGTTAAATTGAGTTATTGCGTGGCTTTGATCATGCCTGGGGTTCAACAGGGTACGTACCGAGGACATCGGGTAATGGGGATGTCTGAACCGCCAACAATGAAGGGCACAATTACAGTTCATTTTATTCAGGGCAAGTTTACTCCCATGGCTTTGTTACTGTATCTCCCTCCCTCCCACACAACATCGCTGCATAAACCCGATAGTCCTCTGAGTCAGAGTTGATGTAAACAACAAGAGAGCTTCATGTCCAGCCAGAGCCTAGCAGGAGAATGGATATCAACCCAGCGACATGTGATTTGCATAGACAGCACAGAGGGATTAGGGTCTGATCTGTAGCGTCTCAGAATAAGCAACGAAAATAGATAAATGTGTCGCAGTAATTCATGAGCACCAAAAGCTTGCAGATTTGTTTTCATTTGATTCCAAGCAGCAAATCCCGATCAGACAGTTATCCTGATAGGAGAAAAACATCCCGTCCTCACATTTAAATATCTGTGGTCGCAACTTTTATCAATGACAGACAGACAACGGCATGTCAGGCGAGCATCATTTGGTATTATGTCCTCCTTCGCTTCATATCTGTGAAGGCGCAAAACAAACAGGTCCCTCAATTTCACACATATTTTGGGCTGCTTTTTACATTTATTGGTGAAATGTGCTGTTGTTGCCCTTTGACAGGCCTGACGGGAAGTCATTTCAGGAGAGGGAGATGTAGTGTCTATCAGCCTGAGTGTATTTTTAAAGACATTACACCTGCTCCTGCTGTGTGCACTGAAGGGGAATCCCCAGTGGCGCCTTGTCGAGCAGCCATGTCAATTGTTTGTTTGCATACTGAAGAGCTGCAGGCAATATGTTGTCTAGCTCGAAGAATAAGCGGCTCATCACTACCTATGGTCCATCATGATTTCTGTATGCCAGGAGAATATACTGGGATCATGTCAATACAGGTACAGACATTTGGGTTGCAGATCATTTAAAAGAACCCTGATATTGGCACATTTAGAGGTGAATTAGTGGAGAGAATGGGCATTTCATCTTATAAAGAACGCGTCGTAAGCTCTTCTACCACAATACACAGGAGAAAAGTTGTTGCTTAGCTTACTTAGCAATATTTATTCGCTTGATCACAACTAAAAAAGGTGGTTAAAGAAGATGAAAAGCAACTTCTTACTTTATTGTTTCCGCCGCTAAGGTCAGAGATTGTAGAACCTGAAACATGAAAGTAGCTTCGGTCCTTTAATATGATAATACAGTATTTTCAATTAGTGTTTACCCCGAGGCTTGAAAGCCGGAACTTTCTGAAAGGCTTGAAAAGGATGATAAGTGCGCGTTGAATGGCTAAATGCGAGGTGCCGAATCAATCGCAGCGCATCTCTTTCTGGTTTGGAAATAAAAGGGCCTTTTGAAAATCTGTGATAGCATGAACAAAGACAGATGTGGACTGGACAAATGTAACAACACACTTTCTGCAATGCACTTTAGAGACACTTGAATCAAGCTCTTTGTGAAATGAATCAAATCCCTTTTCTATTTCATGCCAGGTTAAGCAAACACAATATTGACATGTCTAACTACTAAAAAGCCCTAAGAGCCACTTAAGGCAAACTAATGTTTGTTTGTAGCCTTTATTTAACCAGGTGAAAGCCCCTTGAGATCAAAAGATCTCTTTTTCAAGGGTGACCTGCAGGACATTAGAAATGTACAAAGACACATCATAATAGGGCCCCATGCCTTTATATACTGGGGTTACAAATATTTGGCCCCCCTATTTTATTTTGCATTCAATTGAATCCGATGGGTTGGATGGGTTATCTAGGACACTCACATTGACTTTGAGGAACTGCAGTGAGCATTTGATTGATTCCCGGAGGACACGAAATATGATTCTGCCCTCACATTGGTGAGCAAAACTAGGCCTTAGCATGTTGACTAAATAAAGATACTTATTCTGAAAATTCCATCAAAAAGCTTGCTAAGACCCAGATCAAAATGTAAGCTCCCGTAAATCTTGCCACGCCAATATGATACATGACAACCTGACTTTAATTTTGTGTTGTGAATGTACCGTGTGCTGTGACCAATTTGCGTGTCTTGCACAGCTATTGCATTTTTTGGACAGCTCCAGGGAGAGTGCTATACGGTTGGTCCTCTGTGCTGCCATATAGCACCCCGAGGGATAAATCCTGGTGCGTCTCTTCTCAAACCGCTACTTAGATAGGCCCTGTGGGACGTTAGCCTCGGAGGGGCCCTGTTTTCTGGAGTAAAAAAAAAAAAAATAATCCCGTTTCTCTTTTTGCTTGGCTGCCTTTCAGTAGGAAGAAAAATGACAGGCTGGACCCGGTGCTGTTCCTACACTATATCATCTTTACGACCAAATGTGAATGTCTTTAAGCATTATTTGAATTTATGGCTCTACACTTTACACTTTTTGGCATGGAAATGTCATTCTTTTCTTTTTACATATTATGAAATATTATATTCAAGGTATGGTATTGTAACTTGCAAATTATCCCATTTCCCAAAATATTAAACTATTCCTTTACATGTTGCCCATCGCCACTGCAATAACTGTTGGGTAACTTAGAGGCTACACAAACAACCTTTGCATTCAAATGTAACATATTTTCGCCTTTTAAATTGACATGAAAAACTTTTTTGTGGAATAATTATCTATTCAAAACCCATAGACTAAGAGAAACATCATTTTGGAAGGTCTTTTTTGGGCAACTAGCAAATGTCTGACATAGTAATTTGATCAATTGTTGATATAAAATGAGTCTTTATAGCCACTTTAATTCTATAAATAAATACAAGGGTACGACAATGCAAAATACCAGAAATAAATGCTGGCTTCCCTGCTTCTCTCTTTTAATGCACACTATTTCTATTCCAAGAACAATCATTTGAACTTTCTTCTCTTGCCTATTGAAGCTCAGCCTTCCTCTCTGCAGTTCAGTGGCTTGAAATCTCCCAAGATAATTAGATGGGAAATGTATTTCATTTACACATCATACCACACTGGCTATAATTAATTGTTCTGCTGTTCGGGGTGCGATAGTTCACTGACTCCTTTGTGTGACTACAGGATTGTTACTGTTCCGTGATATGTGGTGCCACGCTGAAAACTGCTAACAGATGCCGCTGTCACCGAAAAACGTCCACCTAGGTGACTCCAAAACAAACAATCCCTGCAATGAATAAACAGCAGTTCAATGCTTTCCGACAGGTACGACATTATTATTTGAAGGTTGCCAGTGGATAGATGGTAGTTGTATCTTTTAAGTACTTGGCAGCTCTTGGAATAGTGGCCCAAAATATACTTTTTTCTAAATGTACCATGTTAATATTTTCTATCTTTTTCAATCGAATGTCTGAAACAAACTCCCTGGCTGATTACTTCAACAAACCGTATTTCTGAGACTCTTGGTGATGTGTAAACTAAACCACCATCGGACATCCTGCATTAACAGATAGCATGTGTGCGAGGAGTTATTCTAATGGTTGCAAGCTATTTGCCACGGGCAGCAGAAAAGCCTGCAGGGTGTTCACCTTGCCTGCAGTGTTTGGGAGGTGGTAACACATTGCAATTTGCAGCTTTAATGAATCTAATTCCATTGCCCTTCATACTCCACAGCTCCCTTTAGTTGAATCTCTTCCTCTAAATACTTTGCCAGTTTATGGACTGATGCTGCTTTGCAAAAGAAACACACTTCTTCCTGCTGATAAACACACCCACTGTGTTCCTAATGGGAATGGTTAAGGGACAGATATAAGTGCAAATGCCCTGTCTAAAGCATACATAACTTCATAAACCTGGATAGAAATGCAAAGTTGAAAGTCATAGCTTTATCTCCAGGTGCTACACCCCAAGCCTACCTCAGAGAAGTCGTACAATGTGCCTGGGAAAACACGTTTTAAATGATGTATTTTTGATGTTACAGACAATAGGTGCTACTCTGTAATAGTCTTTATGCTACAGTGTGTCACAGCATGCATCATTAATTTCTTCCTTTGTAAATGTTGACACCCTAGTAGCTCTCACCAAAGGAAGTTTCACAATCCCTTCCTATAAAAAGTAGTATGAGCCCCTGATTTGCCTTTTTTATTTCGATGATAAAGTAAAATAATTGGATCATGGTTTTTCAACACAAAGCTGTTTCTATGTAACATTGTGATACCACTCTATGATACATGGATGACTACAAATATACCATATGGACAAAGAAATACAGCAAAATAAATACATAGATAAAGCAAGATAAGCACTGTTTCGGAGGTGATGAGACTGCAAACAAACAATACAAGCCCAATAAAACAGCCTTTGAAACGGTAGCAAAGACAAATCATCTGGGAAGACATGAAAAGATCAAATCACAGTTATTTAGTATCACGTATCAAAAGACTTCAGCAAGCCAACGAATATTAAGCATTTCATAATAATACTCTAATTGGATAAGGCAACTATGACTTCTAAAAGACAGATTTGGTATTGATTTGATCTGTAGATAAAGGACATTTTGAGTTAGATTCCTGATGTTTTCCGTCCTTGTAATGCACTTCATAACGGATCACTTAATTTGACTGAAATTAGACATCATGGGAACAAAAGTTGCAGCGCCCTTGGGCGGACACGTAAAGTCACTTTGTCACCGTCGGTGCTGAGCGGCACATCCATTGCTCATTGAAGCTAATCCGACAAAAGAAGAGGAGGTCAAAAGAGAGACGAGCCGATGTGGGAATGACGCATTATATAAGGTCCGTTCAAATCTTAATATGACTTAAGTGACACAAATTATTAAGAGTGCCGTCTCATCAGTGCCTTCCAATGCAGGCAAAGTTCACAACAGGGTTTTGGTCCGCCGCTATTATGGACTGTCATCGGAGCAAAGATGACGAGAAGGGACGTCTCTAATTAGCCCCTTGTCAGCACGGATGACATTCTAATCACGTGTTCTTGTAATTATTTCACTTTTTACGATCTCTCGGCTCATCTTAGGTTGACACCGTAGCACTAAAACAAGCCTCTTTGAATTTATTTGGAGCTCACTGGACACATTGTAGGAGTGGATGTTAAAATGGAGGGAATAACTTCCTCGATCCTCTACTTTCAAGCCCTGAGGCGCCTTAACATGGGGGGGAAAAATGAAATGTTATCATCTTCAGTGCATAAAATTGAGAGGTGTGTGGTGTATTTACGTGGACTAACAGAGTCTCGACACCAGCAAGTCTGTACTTATCTGTTTGCACACCTTTTAGTCGGATAAAAGCCCTGAAAAAAAAAAAAGCCCTGCCTTCCTGAACTCCTACCAAGTGAGCTGGTTATATGTGAAATTAAAAAAGGGAAATGATTAAACAGCCGGCTGAAGCTAAACACGGTTCCTGGACACAGGGCCCGGCGAGTGATTCATTTTCATCCCATCTTAGAGTGCAAAATTGATTCAGGCATTTATGTGTGTTCACATATTTTAGTGTATATATTTAGCAGGTGTCCAAAGAGAGGTGTTTAAAGAGAGAAATGAGGAGGTTGGCTGAACAAAACGGAAATGTACATTATGGATGTCCAACAAGGGTTGTAAATACAAAGTTTCATCATATAACCTTTAAATATAGATTCTCTGTACAAAGATAGGATGTTTGAAGATATCACAAAATCTGCAGCAATATAACTTGGAGTGCATTACATTCAGAGGCCTGTGATCGATATGAAGCACATTTCCATTCAACACAATTCATTTATCATTTATATTAACTCAAAGGTCAAATATAATCTGAACATTGTATTACTGCTTCTTCCAGATCTTCAAACTAAAATCAATATATTCTTATTTATGAAAATAATAGACTTGTATAAGGACTGGTTTGTTGGTCAATGCTGCTAAGGAAACTTAAATGAGAATAGCTGGTTTACCTTAAAGCTCAACTACCTAAAGTGAGCACTGCAAGCTAACAGCGCTAGCACTGTTTGAATGTTTAGGAAGGAGGTGCGCTTTGTTAAACCAAATATTGAAACAGAAGTGCCATGGACATTTCAAATGCACCAGACAAAACTGAACCAATCATTGGTCCAGATGGATGGATTGTTATATCCAACCAAAGAAAGTTTAAATATTTGACCAATTTACTTTTTTTCTCCACTATTTAATAAGGTTCCTCACAGGGAGCCCAACAGCATCTCAGACTTATGAGAGACACTTCACATTGCTGATATGGAGGTGGGACATTAGGAAGTATAACAGTTCAAGTTCCGAAAGACCAAATGCTACCGAGGTGTCCCTGAGCAACGCAGCGTTCCCTACACTGCTCCCCTGACGCCGTACTCAATTAACTATGTGCCAACCAACTATGTGCAATATGTGCTATATGTGCAATATTACATTACATGTCACTTGTTAGACGCTTTTATCCAAAGCAACTTACATACTCAATACAGTGGGCAATCCCCACAGGAGCAATTTGGGGTGAAGTGTCTTGCCCAGGGACACAACGACATGCTGACTGCAGTGGGGGTTGAACCTGACCCCCGGATGCCAACACCAAGGCTCTATCCACTGCGCCACACGCCTATATATATATATATATATATATATTAGGGCTGTCAGTCGATTAAAATATTTAATCGCATGATTATCCATAGTTAATCGCGATTAATCGCAAATTAATCGCACATTTTTTATCTGTTCTAAATGTACCTTAGAGGAATATTTTTCAAGTTTGTAATACTCTTATCAACATATGAGTGGACAAATATGCTTTATGCTAATGTTTATTATCATTTGAACAATGACAAATATTCTCATGAATATTAAACACAACAACCTCTGAACATTACAAATATTCGCCTCAATTCAACCTGGAACCTCTCTCATACAATAATACAATACAAATGGCGTGTGTGTGTGTGTGTGTGTGTGTGTGTGTGTGTGTGTGTGTGTGTGTGTGTGTGTGTGTGTGTGTGTGTGTGTGTGTGTGTGTGTGTGTGTGTGATCGTTGGAGCTATGTGCAACTCAAGGCATATGCTCGAACGGGAGCTGCCTGGACGCTGCAATCATGTTGCGCACTATCCGTGCTGAGTGTGCTGACTTCTCGTACAATGTCCCACTGTCTGGCTTCCTGCATAAAGTCAAGTGCTCGGCGCAGTTGTGGCGAAATGTCGCTCCTCTGTTTTCATTTAAACAGCTCCATATCCGTTAGCGCAGCTAGCTAGCACCAGATGCTAACAACAACAACAATGCACGTAAGGTCTCTCTCTCGCTCGCTCGTGCCACACATACACACACCCTCCCGGTCCTCCCAACAGCCAGTCGGTGCCTGCCGGTGAGCGTGGAAGTGTGGTCTGCTGCAAGCGGGCGGCAGGAGCGGGGCTGTCAGCATCAGCTTGTAGATGGTATTTTAAACTCGATGCGCTCTGAAACTACGGGGCGGCCGAGGAAAAAAAATACACATGCGTTAATCGCGTTAAAATAATTAGTGGCGTTAATTTTTTTTTGCGTTAACGCGTTATTAACACGTTAACTTGACAGCCCTAATATATATATATATATATATATGCCGTTAATAACGGTGCAATATACCTGGCTGCTAAATCCTAAGAACTGTCACAGGATGCGTATTTTGTAAATTGTGTAACTTTTTGTTTGTATTATATTATATCATAACTTTTGTTTTTACTTTAATACTTTTTAATGCATGTAACATATGTAACATTAAGCTGTCTGTGGCTCTTTTTCTGCTGTAACAACATACATTTCCTCTCTGTGAGACTAATAAAGGTATTCTGATTCTGATTCATAGTGGCAGCCAACTGCTCCTAACACTAGGATGGGTCAATTGCAGAATGTACATTTCCCCTCTGTGGGACGATTAAGGGTATATCAAATACATTTAAAAAACAACAGAGTACGTTCTGAATCTCCATATAAGAGAAAAGTCCATGAACTTCTTGATTCTACCAGATGTGCTGTACCCTCCACTGGAACACAACTCCCCAACAGTTTCAAAAACCTCTCCCTGTGGGGAATCATTAGTCGGGACACATGTGACAGCATTTGAATCTGTGACCTTGCAGGCCTTACGGGACCACTGGATCGGTAGACACATCATTGAATAATACACAGCTCTTTTGCTGTGTGAAGCATGAGGGACGGCAAGGGGGAGGCAGCGGAGCATTATGCTAAAATATGTACCGTTCCCACTGTGGTCCACTGGGCCCCGGCGACTGTTGTTTGTGCCGCGGTGGCTGTCTCGGTTTCTCGGTTCGCTCCATCTCAAACTCGGGCCTCATTATGTGTGACAGTGTTTGGAGGAAGCAGGTAGAGGCTGGAATGAAAGGTGGGGGGGGGGGGGGGGGGGGGGAGCTTGCTGTACAGAGATACAAGCCTTCTCCTCCTCCTGATATCATGGAAGAATCAATTGATGCTGTTTTGTGCACTTTTTCTGCTGACCCAGCAAGAAGGAGGGAACATATTCGGCCAGTTTCCTATGGCATGGCAGCTAGAGTTTGAGTTTAGCTCACTCTGTCACTATTATACCCCCATCCCCATGCTTCTTGCCACTGCAAGCACACTCGCACGGGAAAAATGTGCGCATGCACCCACACTCACACTATCCCCTTCGTCTAAAATGCATTTGTCGCCTGTGGTGTTATGGCATTGGACTGTCTGCTAGATGTTAGGGTTGTGGGGGTAAATCTAGATGATGGATGATTTATGTTGTGCTGTCAGAACCAGCGCTTGATAAAAGACACGGGACAAATGCGCAAGACAAACGAATGGTGCAGGAAAAGCAAAACTCACATCAATATCTGCACTTTCCAAATTCATAACCGGCAAAGCAATTTGAACCGGTGCCTATATGTGGCATCATGGGGCCTTCCACTTATAAAAGTGTTTGCTTACAATGTCACAGTGTCAGATGCTTTTTAAATAAGCCAATACATTAAGCATGCTGTTTTGCATCTGCAAGGTAAACATTATTATAAGTCCTCAATCAAATATTTTCTCATGCACGTTGTGTCAACTCACCAGGCGTCTTCAGCCGACTGTGGGCAGAACAAACGCGCCTCGCTGTCTTGTCTTTAAGACGAATAAATATTGATATGCTCCAGTGGCCTAGTATGTTAATTAAATACATGCTTATTGAAATTCAATGACAGATGGAATTTCACAGTGAGCAGGGGATCTTGCCTCTCCCCAAGAGTGTAAAACATAATTGGTTGACAGCAAAAAGTAACACACAATTAGTTAGGGAGGTTTAATTAATATTATTCAGACGAGGTCCTCAGTTTAGATGCGTCCTACAGCGCTATGCCTCTCCGTTGTACAGATGCAGCAGATGTGGCGCTGGGAGCTTTAGGCGATTGGTTGATGCGTACAACAGGGGTCCATGACTGGAGATGTAACCCCTCAGCGGAAAAAGACAAACAATATGACAACATATTGTGGAATATCTATGCGTCGAAAAATGTTGTTTGCCAACCCAAAGGCTTGCTTTGTTTGCTATTAGCAATGTGTTTATTAAAAGTATCCGAGTGTGCTTTAAACAAGACCACAAACATGGTTTGGGCTTTGTGAGGCTGTGTTAGGTACAGCGGGGCTTTAAGTTAAATGCTAACCTACATGCTACGATGCAGTAAACACAAAAGGAAGATGAATCTGATAGAAATGTACATTTTTGCAGATATGTAGACAGAAACCAGAATTGGACAAATATTGCACCCGATGGTGGTGCTAGAGTAAAAGTCAGGAGATAACCAATGTGATTGAACTTGATCCTCAAGGGACCGTCTGTACCAAATTGTATACCAGTCAGGGGCGGATCTATGGGGGGCACCCCAGCTGCCCCCCTAACTTTTGTGTCCCTAAAACGTTACTTGTAGAAACAAACCTACACTATGTCCACAAGCTTCTCAAGCAACGAAACAAGCAGTTCATTAATTAAAAGTGAATCATTTACTTGTTTTTATTTAAGAAAATAATGTTGTTTAATCCACGTTGGAGTACTACAACTACAAATACAATCGGTTAGTTTTTTCATCAGGAAATGCAGCCCGGCTCAAACAAAACAATTTGTAATCATCATCCTCACGATTTAATGTAGCCTATCATATGTTCGCCGAATTGACATGAAAGCACTAACAAATATGAATTTGCTGTAGTCAACGTCATTAAAACGTTATTAACGTGCCTAAACTCAGTAATTCACTAGAAATAGGTTTATTTTTAATGGAGCTTCGTCATCTCACCACGGGCAAACAAGAATATTTACAGTGTTAATAGTTTACTGTACAATCACACATTGAATTCATTGTTGTGCAATGATAAAATTAGACCGTTGTTTTTTTAAATGGTCTTTATGAAACTCGGCAGCTCTCAGGTGATCAGCGGGGGCTGTGTGTGACTCTTTGTTTACACACCTAATGGGCCATCAGCCACAGCTCTCCCACCCCCCCTGTGATCTCCCATCCCCCATGTGATCTCTCTTCTCCAGCAGTAAAGTTTAACTGTAGGTTTGTGTTTGCATATTTATGCTGTCGCTGTTCCTGTTGTTTCTATCGCGCATTGCCGGTATGAAAGGGTCTGTGTTGGAAATATCAAACATTTAATAAAAGTGAAAAACAATGAACAAGACTTAACGTATTTATAATAATTAATTATATTTATTCTGTTTTGGATGTACGATTTTTGACTTTGTTTAGAGCAGTGATCTTCTCTTCCTCTCTGCCGCAGACAGCTGAGCGCTGTCAGACCGGACCATGGCTGTAAAGGAAGAGGGGTGTCTAGTTCCCCCTCGACACATAGACTGATCCTTTTTTTTTGTCCATGTCCAATTGGCTTAGAGCTTTCGCGACTGCAAACATTTTTAAACAAACATTGACCATGTACCGTTCACCACCCCCCACCCCCGACAGCTCCCTTAGGTGATCAACGCAGGGCTGTGACTCTCTTTGTTTCAAATATAGTAATGGCCCATTGAAATGTGGCAAAACTATCCCATCCCCCACCTGTTCTCCAGCAGTGGTCTGAAAGGGTCTCTGGAAATATCAAACATTTAATTAAAGTTTTAAAAACAGTGACAGGGTCCAAAATCAGAGGTGGAAGAAGTATTCCGATTATTAACCTAGGTAAAAATACGTGTTACATTCAAAATTGTCAATTGCAAGTGAAAAGTATTATCATCTGAAAGAAAAATGAATCATTATGTTATTAGTATTAAATACATATACGTATTTTTACAACTTATATTTAGAAATACTCTGTTGTAATTATTGATGCATAATGTGATCATCCATTACATGTGGCATCTGCTATAATGGGGTTAATGTATGATATTACTTAATAATACAACACAATAAAATACATGATAATGTATGAGTTGATTTACTTGGATCTACTGTACTGTGTAAAAACACCACAACCATATTACAAACAATATACTGCATATTAAAGCAAACTATTGTAAAGGTAAAAGTATGAGCATAACAAATTAAAGAAGTGTAAACATTTACATTATTATGATTATTTAATATATAAATACTATATATTATTGAATTACAATTAAGATAATAAGATTAGATATACTTTATTTGATCTAAAATATTGATGTTTTTCATTATAGTAGCCTGTGAAAACCATAACAAATATGTGACCTGCTCGCATTGACCCGAAGACACATTTTGAGTCGTATACACTGTTGGAAAGAGGGGATTCCTAGCTTTCTAATAATATCAGGATTGTTGTTGTACTCCAAATATTAAGCAAAATATGTCACATTATATAATGACTGTCACAGAGTCATCATTTTGAGAAAAAGGCCTTCAAAGTTTCCTCTTCTCTGGAATCCATCGATCTGATTGATTATTAGCGAAGCAAATGATCAAAATACTACGGAGGGGAGATATTTTCATTTGGATTACTAGTCTGGGGGAAGCTTGTGCGTGTGTGTGTGTGTGTGTGTGTGTGTGTGTGTGTGTGTGTGTGTGTGTGTGTGTGTGTGTGTGTGTGTGTGTGAAACTCACAAGAAGCACCGGCTGTTGTTATCCCTGCTGTGACGTTACGTTACTCCGTTCTCCGCTTGTAATTATTACAAGCTTCAAAGTTGTATTTATCATCTGAATTTCCCGAAACAAGTTTAATATTCTGAAACCCAATACTTTGTTTATTTGAAATCAGATGATAACAAACTGTAACGGACCCTGCCATCTTATCTATGATTACTATACACCTTACATTCATAATTTCAGCCGGAGGGAGGGGGGGCGGCGCTACGGAAGAGCAGATTGCGAGTGAGAGCTGTCATCTTCCCTTCAAAAATGTATTTATTGTGTGATTTTGGAAATAAAAGTTTCATATTCTGAAAGCCAAGACGTTGTTTATTTAAAATCAATTTTTGTACGCAAATCCACGTTTATTTTGAAATGAGCCGTTGCGACTTCCGACTGATTTAGATAGAGCGGGTCACATGTATTTAAATGCTCTTCAGCAAACATAACTGCAGAGCTGCAAACATTACTGAAGTACTGAAAGTCCATGAAACAAACTGAAGACCAAAGTTCACCCAGTTGTCTTGGTGTATTTGTGAATGAAGCGCCAACTCATGGTTAAATCCTGAAATTGAACAAATGGGGAAATCTGGCAACGCCCTCTCAGGAAATAGTGGGAGGGCTTTAAAATCCCAGCCACTGGTAAACGCTGGGTTTTTGGTTGGAATCCGCTGGGTGGAGTCATTTCTAAAGTGCTACATCTGTACATGGCCCTAACGTGTAAAGTTATACAAGCATTTGTACCAGTGCTTTTCACAAGTAGACTCTTGCAGGCCAGAGTATAGGAGTGATTCAACAACAACAAAAAGACATATCTGAGAAGTGATGAGGATGAACAGAAAGAGGAAAAGAGAGACCAGGAGGGTCAGAGCAGGAGAAAGCCAGGAGGAGATGAAGACATTAGTGAAGAAGAAGAAATGTATGTGAGGAATAGATGAAGTGTCAGAAAGAGGGACAGAGGCAGGGATCAGGAGGCAGATGAAACCCCAGCTGGACCACATGGTATGTTTTTATTCTCCTTGCATACATATTCCATTACAGCAGCACAATCTAGCAGCTCTTAGTATTGACACATATGTATTGAAATGTGTTTCTGCACAGGTCACCTTTAGCTCTCTTAAGAGATGGGAGATATAATTTGTGTACTTCATTATAACTAAGTACTTTTACCGTACTTACAGTAAACAGAATTCTAGGGTATCATGAGTATTGAGCTGTTTTATACTATATTTGTGTTTGTTTGTCTGAACACCTTGTTTCTCTTGTACATTAAGAACACTTGTGTTAGGGCATGATTTAACAATAAATAGGTTATATATACAGTATAAAATACCACGTACTGTCCGCCCTCCCATGCCACCCTGGCATGACCTCTTGACCCCCCTTTGCCACTCCATGTAAAATGTTCTAGAACCGCCACTGATACCAGTCCACTCATACCAGTCCACTCATACCAGTGTTATTATTGACACATTTCCCTCGAAAACATAAGTGTTCCTCATTGGGATGCTTTAGGGAAAGTCAGCGGCTTACTAGAGTCCTAAGGATTCATCCTCTGGGGACCAAAAATGTTTGCCAGCTAAAAAGTTGAACCTGCTGGTTACGCGAAGAAAAGCTAGGAGAATTACTAAACTTAATAGGATACATCCACTGGGAACCATGCATATCTGTACCCAATTTCATGGCAAACTCCACAATGGCAATTAGGGGAATATCAGGCGAACATCAGTCTGTATGATGTATCCTTTGGGAACCATGAATGTCCATGCAAACTGCAAAGCACACACATTTAAAATCTCTGGCTACACAAATGAGACTGACTTAGGTCTAATTTGACTAAAGCTCATTTGCACAGCTCTCAGCAAAGCTTCAGTTTAAGAACATTTTTATCAGTGTGGCTGCTCCCTCAGCATTTATCCCACAGTCAGTCAATTTAACATGAGGATCCCGAAACCCATACACTTAATTAATGTTCGCCTTCCCCTATCACCGTTGCTGTCTCCTATATCTTCCCAAAGTGTCGTTGACACCTAGAGTCCTTTGTGACTCATGTATCACAATCACTTAAATGGCCTCACATGGCTTTTGGACAAAAAGCCGCTTTGTTTTGGGCCATTGTGTGAAACATTAAAAAGCAATTTGCTGGCAGACCTATTGAGTAGACCTGCAATCGCTCCCCCAACATCACTACCCTGGTGGATTGTTATTGTCATTGAGTGTACGGGGGTGAGGGAGATCTCAGACGGTAGGCGGTTGGGAAATGTCAGACTTTATTGAGCTGGGCTGGACAAAAGGCAAAACGAGGAATTGGGTTTAAAGTGAGGTTCACTTTGATAATATAGCACTAAGGGACCATAAACAATGAAACAACCTGGCTGATAATTACGATTAGGAGACATGCTTGCTCTATAATAGCAGGGCCCTATCAGATGCTTGGCTTTACTTGGACAAACTTGCCAAATCAAGACTACGGGCAGTATTACAAGGGAAAGGGATTAAGATATGTAACCAGACGCCACATTTCATTGAAATAGCTAAGATCAGGGCTCAGCTGTAGCTTGGGAAGCTACTGCCAATTTCAGGAGGAATAGGTTTGACAAAATCCCTGCATTACCGTTCAGGAAATAAAAATATACTTTATTTCGACTATAAAAACTGGATCAGATACACTTACAGTAGAAGATGATATAAACTACAGTAATACATGAATTCACAATCCAATTCAGTCCTCTGGCTCTGTATTCCCTCCCTGTGTTGTTGCCCAGGATAACATCTAACAGCATCCCAATCCAAAGGGAATTCAGCACATCTTGTGAGGGTACTGTTGGCCTGCCTCAGCCACACTCATTGTTTATTTCCCCATACAGCAGAGCTCAAACAAACATGACCTGCACTCTGTCATGCCTTCATATCACACCAAGCGACCAGATATGAAAGCAAACAAAATGTGAAATGGGACATTCCAGAAACTGGGCCGTAAACCACACATCTCTGCAAGTAAGGCCTCAGACACACAAGCTATCAAAGTAACAAATGGCAAATCAGTGGAAAGCTGGATGGCCGTGTTTGAAGGAATGTGGGTAAAGAAGTGCTGAACGGGGCTTAAGCTCTCTCTTCATTAGTTGCGCCTTGTTCCGGATGAACGCCCTCCCCTGAAAGGCGCAACAATCTTTCAATGACACTGTACGCTCCTCAGTCCAGGCACTAATGAATGATCTAGCATGTGTCCAACATGGATTAGCTGCGCAACATGAAACAATGGCAGCTAGATTTGTCTGAAAACACTTTAACATGTAGTGCAGGGTTGCCAACTTTGGGTACCTGGCTGGAGTGAGATTTTGATATCATGGGTTTAATTACACATATGTGCACTAAATGACTGCTATCATTAGTAGCGGGACCTTAGCATATATATAGGATATATATACAATATATACAAATACACAATATTGGATACAGACTATAAAGGGCACAATGTTTCATTCACTAATGAAAGTCAAACACATGTTTGTTTCCACTGTTTTATTGTGTGCATAGGCCTGTCGCGATAAGCAATTAATTGATTTATCGTACGATAAATTAAAATTAAAAATTAAATTGCCATTTACATCAGGATGTGAGCGTTTGAAAATATGTACTTGAATTATTATTATATATTATCATTATTATATATTATCATTATGTCAGTGGTCTAAAATGGTCATACAACGGTGCCGACAATATTATCGTTTATCGCAATAATTTCCGGGAAAATGTATCCAACAAAATTAATGATCGTGAGAGCTATACATGAAACACACGCACACAAACAAATCTACAGACTTACTTCAAACTGCCAAATATATTAATTAACACTCTCACTCTCATACTCTTTGACTCTATTTTGGCCGAGTAGAACAATAAGCAGCAGACTTTTACTTTGTTATCATTTCTACTGGATCTTAGATCTGCGCATGCGCAATACGGGTCGGGGATTGACCAACCGGCTCCCACTGCTCTACTGTCTGTTAACGTTGTTAAGAGTGGTGGGGGCGGGGAGGGAGCGGATCGACAGCTTGAGCAGCTGTCAACTCAACATTGTAAATAACTAACCAAAAACGATCGCCGGTTTATCTTGTTTTTGGCGTGAGAATAGTTTGGGCAGCGTGAGAGCGTGACATTGAGAGTGAAAGCGTGTGTCACACGCCAGATGCGTGAGAGTTGGCAACCCTGTTAGTGTAGTAGTAGCATAAGCTTTCTCCTAACAGCAACTGTCCGATTTGGCTTAACTCTTAATAGGCATATCACCAAATGTTGAAATAGTGTCATTATTGGTCTGAATAACACATGTACTGTTAATTAAGAGTTTGGTATTGATTTTGAGTCTTACCAAAAAAAAGATAACACTAATTCGGAAGCACACTGTAATTGTTAGCATATAAGCTAGTTTTGCTACCCATAGTAGTAGCCAAACCTATTGTGAATTACAAAACCAATGAGATAAAATGCTTATTTTCTACCTTTTCAACATAAATAATAAAAAAATGTATTATTAGAAATTTGAAGTGTTGAATTATTCCCGTCATTATATTTGTACTTGTAAAACAGTTACAATTCTGACGCTACATTGCCAGGAGCACTGCTAAAAAAAAATTGTCCAAGATGTATTCCAATGTTGATGTACCACATACAAAAGCTTGGCTGTTTATCCTCATGTCAGAAGCTAGTTTTCTACCTCTAATAAAAAAAAAGCCATGTGAGATCCGTGACCAAGGATTTGATGTCTTCATATTATGATTAATTTCACATCTGGTCACAGAAGTGATTACATTATTGATGTAGTCATTGAGAATTTGCTATGGCTATAATACTCACAATGGTTCTTGGCAAATAATTACATTATTAACTATAGAAGGAACAATGAAAGATTAGTGTTTGCCAAGGCTGCCCAGCAATATGAGTGGTACATTACATTAGTGTCTCACTTGAATTGTCAAACTTTAATGTTTATTTTCTTGGGGATACATGTACTGCAATATCATTTAGCCAATTACTCAAAGTAACCAGAGGACGTTTTGCCACAAGCAAGTCTAAGGACACCACAGCTAAGCGTACACCAATTACCACACATTTTCTCTGGCTTGGCACTTCATTTCTTGGACAGAGTCATCACAGTGCCGCTACGGAAGAAATTGAGACAATGTCTGAGCTTGCTTTTCCCAGCACAGATGATAATTTTCCAGGCAATTAAGACGAGCTGCGCTTTAGAAGGTGGGGTCAGTGCATGCTCATGGGAAACTGGTGTGATAAAACCAGCACAGCGCTGTTGTGGGCAATGTAAAATGCTGTTTGTCAGCTGTCCTACAAGCTGGGGTAATTGACCCAGCTTTGAGACAGATCACTGATATGAAAGAGTCATTAAGTTCTTCAGAATTAGATTCCCTATGTTTCCTTAATGCTGCAGTATTAAAAACGTGTCTGTAAGTTAAAACATTATCTATCTTTACTTTACATCTTTATCACTTACTGACTCAATGTTAGGGATTAAGGAAGAGTCAGGGCAAATGTTTTACTGAGTTAGCATTAGAAGCATGTTATGCAGCTCAGTTTGAACAGGGGGAGGCCATAGTAAAGTCAACTAAGGCTATATTAGTAAACACAAAAGCTTTCTATTAAGTGGATTTGATTCTACTTCTTCCTGCATCTGGCACAGATATTTGCAAGAACCATTAGCTAATCAAAATGGTCCCTTTTTTGTTGCATTTGCAGATTTATACTAGTTTTCGATGACCAAAAAAACCATCCAATGTGCAGCACCGCCCAGCATCGATCAGACAAGCACAGTGGTCAATGTCAACTAAAGATAACACTGTTAAAGAAAACACAATTTATTAGGGTCCGGGATAAGAAAACAGCACCTTTCTGTTTTTGTGTTAAATTCTTCACAACTGCGTCCAAACTGATGGACAGTGCTCTGATTATTTTTGATCATGGATGACTCAAAACATTAAACAGTGTCGAGCTTATTTGTGCGTTTTAGCACTTGAAAGATGCTTCCTTTGGAACAGAAATAAATGGAGCGTTTATTTCATGTGCGGATGTGATGCAAAAAACAAAGAACCTGCTAATACGTATCAAAGGAAACATAAAACAACATTCACTGCGGCTGGCTTCTGCAAGCACACACCATCTGTGTGATAAGATCCAGCATCGGCAAACCAAAGAGCTACAACCGAGCTGTCTCTTACCCAGAATGCAACAGTGGAAATATTTTACTGTCTGGTATTAAATAAAAAATGTGCATTGCTCCCTCCTGAATATTTACAGAGTCTATGGAAGACTTTGAAAAAACAAAACAACATGTTGGCATCAGTTACTATGACAATGAACAGTATCACTGGTTTCCAGAGTAAGAGTTTTCCTATAGCACCAACATGTGGTTCACATATCTTAAATAATGTCACAACAAATGAAATTATAAGGACTTTGGTGTCAAGTCTCTAGACTTTCTTCTATTACTGTCAGCAGGTCAAATATTAATTTAAAAAATGGTAAACATACCAGCTTAACATCAGTATGTTAGCATTGTCATTATGAGCATGTAAGCATGTTAACATTAGCATTTAGTCTAAAACCACACTGCACCTGTTCTGCCTCAAAGAGCTTCTAGCATAATTTTAGTTTTATTGCTTAATATGACATATTTTGTATAGAGAGTATACATCAAGTTAATTGCTGCACTACATTCACTTAACTTATTACAAGTGCACACCATGACAGCTTTAACATTGTTTATTAATTCTCCAAATATTTAATTGAAATCATGAAATATAATGTAAACCCTAAGGCAGGGATGGGCAACTTGGATGGTGGTGGGGGCCACATAATATGTGTACTGGCCACCAAGGGGCCGCAGATTCACTTGGAACACACACACACACAAATTCCATGTATTGTATGTAATTATTAACAAATTAAGTCTGACATCTTCATTGACATTTTACAATCTTTCAGGGAACATCCTCTAATAAGCTCACTAAACAAATATCAGTTCACAGAAATGTTATTTAATTTTTACAAGTGGCATGTTTGTATCGTCATGACCGAAAGAACGAGATCACGGATACAAGCGGCTGAGATGGGTTTTCTCCGCAGGGTGGCTGGTGTCTCCCTTAGGGATAAGGTGAGAAGTTCAGTCATCCGGGAGGGACTCGGAGTTGAACCGCTCCTCCTTCGCGTCGAAAGGAGCCAGTTGAGGTGGTTCGGGTACCTAGTTAGGATGCCACCTGGGCGCCTCCCTAGGGAGGTGTTCCAGGCACGTCCAGCTGGGAAGAGACCAAGGGGTAGACCTAGGACCAGGTGGAGGGATTATATCTCTTCGCTGGCCTGGGAGCGCCTTGGGATCCCCCAGTCAGAGCTGGTTGATGTCGCAAGGGAAAATAAAGTTTGGGGCTCTCTGCTGGAACTGCTACCCCCGCGACCCGACCACGGATAAGCGGGAGAAGATGGATGGATGGATGTTTGTATTGAACAGGTTATTTAACAGTGGAATACAACTATTTTAAACTATTGGAAAGCACGGAAAATGTGTGTGCATTAAGATTAACTATTAATATAACATAAACATGAAGTCATGAACACTAACCCAGACATTAGTTGTCTAACTTGAACCTAGCTAAGACACTTGTAGCCTGTCTCTGCTGACGCACAATAAGGGGAATGTCAACACAGACGGTCTGCCAACCCACACTCTGCTGTTCCTCAGCGCCGCTTCCCCTCTCTCCCGCTGAAATTATGAATGAAAAGCGTAGTAATCATAGATAACACGGCAGGGTCCTTGACAGTTTGTTTTCATCTGAATTCAAATAAACAACGTCTTGGTTGGTTTTTAGAATATTAAACTTGTTTCGCCAAGTTCAGATGATAAATGCAACTTTGAAGCTTGTAAAGGCATAATTACAAGCGGCAACTTAACGTCACAGCAGGCATAACAACAGCCGGTGTTTCTTGTTTGTGTTTCCCGGGAAAGAAACACAATACACACAAACGCGTCACAGATTATTTCGCGGTATTTGGCCGCATGCGGCCCCCGGGCCGCCATGCCCATCCCTGCCCTAAGGTGAAGTTTAAACTTACCCAACACATCCTGTTTTACTTTCGGTGAGCCCTTACATTAATCAACCAGGGCACCTTGGTTTTACTTTAGTTTTCAAAGAGGCTCATCACCAAAACACAAAGCTCATTCATTAAACATATTTTAAATTCTAAACAATCTTTGAATTTGTCCTCCGAGTGATGTCATCTGGAGGACAATGATTACAGGAAGTGTTAGCGCAGACAGAAAAGGCCAAGCATTAATGAGCTTCAAAGGTGTGAAAATATGTTTTTCAAAGTTGTTTGCTTACAATGTTTAACAGTTATTTGTCATTATTAAAATTGCTATTTGAGAAAAAACAATGCACTTTTAAAAAATGTATTCCTTAATGTTATCAATATGTGAGGAGCAAACAAACACAACTAAAACTCTGACATGCTAAGAGTGTCCACTTTTGTATGAGATGCATCACACACAGTTTTCAAGACTTAGCTTGATTGGGTGAAAACAAATGTAAAATGTCTGTTTCTCCAAGGGGTTTCCTGCATGGTATAATATATTATTGCTTTCTACAGTAGACTTATTACCAGAGTAAAGATAAATATCTTACCCATTGTGATAATGTGCTACCATTATCTTACTAGGTTCCATCTGGGGCTTCATTTTACTTGTATTCATAACCCAACACATTTCACTCATCTTCCATGATAAATAATTTAGCAGCACTAACCACATTAATGGGAGCCATTCATCTCTGGGGTGAGAGGTGGGGAGTGGTTATTTATGTACAAATCCATCTGGGGAATTAAGCCTTGTGTTTCATTTGAGTTGAGACGAAAGAAATATAGGGTGGGCCCGTGGGTTAGTTTCACATGTTCAAAATAAACATAGGGACATATTATATGAACAGATTGTGATATTTAATTTGTCAAAGGCCTTTTGGGACAACTGACATATAGATCAATCACCCAACTTACATAGAAAGTATTTCTATCAGAGTATATATATAGCTTATGTTGGATCTAACTCTTCACAAAGACTTAGTTTTGCAGAGAAAATGATTTGAGTGGCAACAATGACCGCTCTTCAAATGTACAAAATGTACCTAATGTTCCTAGAAATCCACCTGATATTCAGTATTCACTGTAGAGCAGTAATTACCAACTAAAAATTCACGACACGTAGCGAAAATGTTGTGAAATGTTCTGTAGCATTGACAAGCAGGAATTCACAATTAATACAGATAGGAATAACGCACCAAGACGGATGACAGCAGCATAACAGCAGAAATTAGCATCCAGCAAATGTCATGATGCTGCCCACATGCCGAGCAATAAAACCGCCAGCAGCCTCAGCACCCTCATAGATTTCAGATATTGCCTAAGCACACAAACCAGCAAGAGTTTGCAGCTGTTTTACATTTATTTACTGCAGAGTTTGCAATCAGCAGAAGAGTGGGATGGGCATTGGAGGCTTAATGAGGCCGTTTATTGCAAAGGGTGCTTTGGATATTTGTTGTTTCAAACTGAGGGTGTCATGTGTGAGCGTGTAAAAGGAGACAGAGGCAGGAATCGAGCAATAAAACCGCTTCCAGCTCTCGACCATCCAAACAATAAACTGTCTGTATGCAGCATTAGTGTCTGGCTAGGAGAATTACGATGGAGGAACCAAAAGTTCACACGCAGTTCTAAGAGAAATGTAAAGCAGCATTGTTGCCGTTTGCCAATGTGTTCTGGGTGTGGACTGCATTCTTTCATGATGAGTGCGTAGTTAGCATTAGTCAGTGAACTGCTAGTTGTCTACAGTCTACTCCGAAGTACACTCACTAACGCCCTACAGAAGCATCAAGGAGGCACCCTTATTAGACTCTTCATCTGTAATTAACCTAAGACCCATCCTCTCCCAATTACATGCTAATGAGCAATCTAATACTCTTGAGTGATTTGTAATGTGCACAGGCCATCAATCATAGAGCTCAGATAGTGTCTGGGTCTAGGTGGTCCATTGACAATCCATTACAGCTCTGTTGGTGCTTTCAAACGACCACCGTTTGTTTAGCATGCACATCAGCTGACCATCATTATTTGAATAACCCAGATTTTATTTTTCAATGAGTTGCTCTCCTCACTACCAGAGTACCCAATGTACCACAGACAGACAGGAAACAGAACTTTTACATGTGTGGGAACATTATATCCGAAGATTATTTTGACTAATGTTAACAAATCTGAGTATGATTCAGATGTGTATAAGTGTTAAACACCATACACAAATGATACATTGACTAATGCTGCAGACAAGCAAAGCTTTGGTTTTCAGCTGCATCGGCTCCTCTATCATCCAGCAGCTGCACACACTTCAGCAGCAGCTACATTAAAGTAATTGATATTTGTATCCTGAGACAGTTAAGTAAAACAACCTCTCTGGCTCAAGGCAAGAGGATTTCCCTGAAATGTAAATGGAGCTCAGAGAAGGTTGGGAGTGATTTAAGAGTCAGTGACATCCACACTGTTGTGCTAAGTCAGTGGAAGTGCTGAGTGCAAGGCGCCGGGTCTCTCGCTCACACTCTCTCTTTGGCTCCGTCCATCACTGTCTCTCTTCCTCTATTCGACCCTCTCCATTTCCCTCTTAAAGCAGTTGCCATAACTCAGGCTCTATCTTAATCCATTCCGAGTACACAAACGCACACATGCACACACACTGCCACAAGCACACACAGGAAATCACAAAAGGCATTTGCTAGAAGTGTGATCCTGTTAATCGTCTCTTGAACTTTAAGGTGGGAGCTCAGACTGAAAGCCGAGCAAAGACCAAGCGGGATGCTACGTAGGCAGACAGAGTTATTAGAAGGGCATTTAGTTTAGCTACTGTATTAATCACCGGAGCACAATGAGGAATTTAGCGTTATAAAAACACACTTTCAGCTTTGCGCTCCAAAAAAGAGAAAGGGTATGATGGAACACGATGGTTTATATATGAATATGTGTTTGTACATCACTACAAGAAAAGTAAAATACAACTGTACACATTAACCACACTAAATTATCTAAAATAAATGAATAGTATTTTAAACTCGATATTTTAAAGCTGTAAGCAATGCCTGGCCACTAAGCGGGCAACAATACACCAAAAACAAATCTCTAACATACCATGACATTTTTAGTACAAACTTAGGGTAGGTCGGAAAGAAGGGGAAACAGCTCGCCTGGTTTGACCATTAGTTTGAAAAGTACGATTTAAATTACATTTTTGAGCAGTTACAGGTGCCTTTGGACAAAGGTTAGCCTTAAAAGCCAGTGAAATACTTTTGGTTCTTTTTTTTTATTTTGTCTGTTTTGGCATTGAAAAAACTACACTGAAAACCAGTCAGTATCTGGTGTGAGGGGTAGGGTTAGGGTTAGGGTAATGTTGTGAATCGAGTGGCCTGTGTTCGTCGTCCATAACATACGCCTGCCCATACCATAACCCCACCACCACCAATTTATTCCCAAAAAAAAATCTAAATGTTGGCCTCTGAGTGCCCTTAATACCACAAAAGAACACACTTCCTGTAAATGTAGTTCATTTATTTCTATTTCTAACTTCATTATAGTCAAGAAACCCAACAAAGTGGTTAGATTTCAGAGGGTAAACTCTCATATTGTAAATGAGAAACGTGTTTTACATGTCAACCAAGAACAGAACTCATAAGGGGGTTTAAAGGTTCATGCAATAAACTTTAACTAATTAATCCTATACTGGAGTATAGCCAATGACTGGGTTATTTGAGCATGCAGAGCAAATGGAGCCATATGGTGTGTGGGTGAAGAATCTTATGGATGCTACAAGTGTGACTACAGTTTACAAGAATGCATCTTCCCTTTTATTAAAAACTCTTTAGTGTTTGTTTCTCATTTATAGGTGGTTTCCGTCAGAGTCGGCGCCCCAATGAGAGATACAGTAAATGAGGTGATTAAGTGTGGCAGTCAGAGATAAATAATAATGATGGCGTTTGGGAGGGATGGTGTTCATAGGGCGGTGGTGGCGAAGTTGATAGGGACTTGGCTTGGCAACTGGAAGGTCACCAGTTCAAGCCCCGATAAGACCAAGTGCTCCAGAGTTGTCCCTGAGCAAGGCGCCGTTCCCCACACTGCTCCCTGTGCGCCGTTCAAAATGGCAGCACACTGCTCCTAACACTAGGATGGGTCAAATGCAGAGAAACAATTTCCCCACGAGGGATTAATAAAAGTCCATCTTATCTTATATCCATGTATGGTGAGATAATAAAAAGGATAAAAATAGACATGTGATGAAGGGGGGATGGTTGGGGAGTTGACACTAGCCAACTGCTGTAGAGTGAAACTCAGCTCTTGTTAACCTAAAATATGCTGAACGCTTCATTCTTCAAACAAACTTGCATCCTTTGATCATTTTGAGGTCCTTGGAAGTACACAACAACAATAGTAAACATGCTAATTTATTCCAAAGAAAAAGGTGGTAGTATGTATTTACAATTAAATGTGAATTTCCACGGAGAATACCAGCCTACACTGATACACAATTGTATCGTTCTTTCAGATAAATTACACCGTCTTCGTTGGTGGTTAAACAAAACCTGGCCAAATCGGAAATACGCTTCCTGTAATGGAACAAACAGACAAAGAGCCCCATTGGTTTGCCTATGTGGCCTTATCGCCACATGGCCGGCTTAACGTGCGGGGAATGTGCGAGAAAGAGATCCAGTGTATCACATCTCAGTGGCTGTGGGGAGTCGGTATCGCACCAGATCTCCAGGTCATTTACCAGGGTGGGTGGTTTCATTAGTCTTCTGTGCAACAATACTCGCTGATTGCCATCTTGTTTCACAGTGATTTATAATTCTAGCCCCTTGGAGTTTGCAGAAATACCTTAAGCAACTGCTCAAATAAGATAAGAAGGGTTCTTTATGTACGCTGTTGTCTGTGGTGTACATCGGAAAGAGAAAGGGAGAGAGAAAGAAGCCTCAGGGTGACGTTGGGCTTTCTTTTTTGCAAGCATTTACAGTTTTTGCCGGAGATGCAAGAATGCAAGAGGCTGTTGTCTCTAACTTCTGAAACAAACATTGGCTGCAAATGAATGAGACAGTTGTCAGGTTCCATTTGGTTAACGCGCAACGTTATGCCACCTTTAGAGGATTGCAGAGCATCTATGAGAATAAAGCAAATCCACAGACAAAAGGTTGGAATTATGGCAGTTTTGTCATTTCAGAGGGAAATATTCTGTCTTTTTATCAACGTGCCATTTACATAAAACATAAAACACCTCGAATAACAAGAAACGCAGATAGGAGGAGGCATACAGGTATCATACATAGAATGCAAAACAGAACAATTAGGGGGACGGAAATAGGAAACATCTTCACAGAGGTGCGATGCTGTTAATTGGATCCTGGTGGAAATGTTAAAGAAACATTCTGTATCAGAATATTCACCTGGATGCAGTTAATCTAACATAACACACAGAAGTTCAAAAGACAAATCAATCTTTACTGAAAGGCTGTTTTAATAACTTACTTTAAATTTGATATGCAATAAACTTCAAGCTGCTGTTCCTTTACAGGATGTCAGCGGTAGAGAGCACACAGCAATGAATTATGCACAGGATTTTTTATTACTGCTGCAAAAACAGCTAATGGGCCATGCATTACCTCAGATTAACACAGGCACCGCTCAGTGCTTCCATGTTTGGGTCTGCAAGTACAAGCAGACACATCCCATGCAATTCGGCTTTAGATAAAGGTCTATAATAGCCATTACATTAACTACAAATCAAATACAGTACAATGAAAATTATTTTAATTGAATTGAATACATTCCATGCACATAAAAAACTAAATGAGAACTTGGGTTTTTCTTTCATTTTAATGAGATTGTCTTAAATGTCTCTAGTTCTGCACCGGTGAACACATGTCTCTGGTTTACAGATACAGCAAATTCACTGATAACAGACAAACACTTTTATTTCACAAATTAAACTTGAATTATTCCTAAAGTTTGTTCAAATAGTGCACATCTATCGTTATTTGTATATAACAATAGATTATATAAGGACCGTTTAAACTACTTTTTTTTTTTGGATACAAAAAGACACATTAGCTTGCACATACACTATTTATAAAAATTCCATTTACTTAAAATAACATTAAAAAACAAGAAGGAACTTATTATCGTAAGCATATCCCAAATGTATCTATTGACATTAATTAAACATTTGTATTGAGTATATTTAATCCATACTTGCCGTTAACTTCCTGTATTTGTATGACAGCGCTCTACATGTTCATACCATGACGGGCAAGAACATCATGAGGTAATCAGGAGACCATTTGGAGCCTCATTATTGCCCTTGGATGTGCCTCTGGGGCAAATCTCTTCCCATTCACTCACTGTCAGAGCTCTCAGAGGAGATTAGCAAAAGGCCCATCAATACCCTATCACATGCCACTCCCACATCCCCACGTTTGCAATGGATCCCCTAATAACTTAGCCACATGTCTCGCCCTGTTAGCTCACTACCTATGTGCTCAGCTCATTACGGTTATGTAGGCCAGAGTGTTTCTCTGTCCCCCCCCGATCACAGGGGACAGGGCAGGAATTATCTTGGCCCTCAGCTGTGTGCGGAGTCTATCTGGATGAGGAGTTTAGCCCGAGGCACCTCTTTGGAGAGAGCTTCCTGTCTGCCTCGGCCTTTGCTGATGACTAAAGAATGAACTGGGTGTAATGTGTACTGCGACTGAAGTGGACACTAACTTGATACCCTGATGTGGCTCGGTCCGACTCTGCCCCCTGGACATGAAATTATCCTTGGATGAAAAACAAGGGGGCATGAACTCCCCGGCCCTCGGTGACTTCTCATTAACAGTAATTTGTGTTCTTCTTATCACGGCACACAAACTCTAATGTATGCATGAACGCAGAAATATAAATAGAAGAAAAAACACACAGTACGTCTCAGACAAGTCCTTAAAGGGAAACTCCACTGAATGTACACATCAAAGTCTGTTGATGGGTCCTATAGAGCACTGTTGCAAAAAAAAGCAAAAAAAACGTTTTGCATGCCTTTGAGGTTCCAGAGGGACCAAGTAAAAATCGGAAAAAAAGATGTCAGTTTTGTCTGGGGTTAAAAACTATAGGTTTAAAAAATACCTACATACGTACCCAATACTATTACAACATTTCTATTATTTTCATAATTTACTTGGATATGCAATTGTTGATTGTTTCAGATTGCTATGGTAAAAGGACTGTGGTAACTCCCACTGTTTCTCAGATCAGAAAAATCGCAATATATTAAATCGTATAATGATCCTTATCATATCGCCCAATACACAAACCTACTATACACAAAATATAGCTGCGGCAGATTGAAATGTCATTGATTTGTTCTCGATTTTACCCGAATATAGCACTAGATGAAAAAAGCATTATTAAAGGGGCCCTATTATGCTCTCTAATGTGACATGTTTACATGTTTTAATGTTCAAAAAGCTATTTATTTTTCTGTTGTCCAAAATGTGTGTAAGCAAGTGAGACCTCCAGACCATTAACATTAATGTGGTTTAAAAACAACGCCTGAAACGTTTAAAATTTTAAATATGTTAGCTCTTTCTTCCCTTTTAGTATAACCTTACAGTAATAATGTGGAAACCTTGGCATGTTGTGTACAACATCGCTGCATAATAGGGGACTAAGGTGCCTTATGTTGACATGCTGTCTGTGGCCCTCATCGATGCAGCCATTGCTTAATTAGTTAGACTCCATAATGCGACAGGTACATTTAATTTTAGCAACTGTTTTTTTCTGTGCTTTTCCAGAAGTAGCATTATTAGCAGTCCCACTGTGGTGTTGATTTCAACATTCATAAATGCTTTCAGTGTAAATTGAGCGTTATGTGTGAGAATAATATTGTAAGAGAGGTGCATTGTCCTTGCTTTAACCTCTTGCCATTGACGTATGCCATGCTAGGAGTTAATGCATCGTTTAGTTATTAAAGTATACTTTGCTACAAGCCACCTTCAGATTGGATTTTCGGCTTAAAGGATCCCTTTTTGTTCAATCTACCTAAGCCTCTAACTGATCCTGACAGCCATTCGGCGAGAGAGGCAGGATCTGTCCACAGTTTAAGTTTAAAAGAAAACAGCCAACCTTATTTCACTGTACATTAAACCAATTAGAGGGCCGGGGAGGAGTAGGGGGTTTGATTTAATGTTTTAGCCAAGTGCTTGTCAGCAACATGTTTGAGGATGGTTCACACGTACTTAATTTTTTTGGACTGAAAACCAAAAATAATCTGAGTGTTACATGCTGATACTAAAGGCCGCCTACAGTTTGGCACCGGGAAAATGTTCATTGAAAGAAGGCAGACAGTTGCAAAATAATGATGTTCATGAATAATGATAGAGGGGGTCTCGGAGGCTTTACACACATTTTAGTGCCAGGCAGCGAGGAAACTGGCAGGAGGAAGCTTATCGGGCGAATGCCACAAGATTCATGAGGGAAAATACTACAAATCCTGCTTGGCGGGAAAACAGTTGTGCATGCGTGTGTTCATGTACATGAGTGTGAACGTAGGAATTCCCAGCAGCGTGCGAGAAGCACTCGCAAGAGGAGAAAAAAGAATCCTCTGAATACTCTGGAATCGCAAGGTAGAGGACAATCACAGCCACAGGGTTTTCAGATCCCAGACGAGGGCGCCACAAAAGCCTCGGACAAGCTCCAACACCCAGGGCGACGCATCGAAAGGGCATCTCCGTAAAGCACACCAGAGGCCAAGCAAATCAAAACAAACCTAGATAGAGGGCATGGAGGAAGGAGGAGAAAAACAATAAACAAGTCAACTCAGTTCTATTCCACAAGGAGATAGCTAAGGTCACTCCACCTCCGCTCAATCACTTAGGAAACGTCTATTGTATAAGATTGGGTTATTAACCTCTGTGGCTGCTCTGACAGGCATTACTTTGATGGGATCATCAAAGTAATGCAAATCCACACAGCATGTTTTGTTGAATACATTCTGGACATGTGAAGAGCAATTTTCACTTGAACCCGCCGTAAACCCAATTTATTTTCGTGGAACAATTCCGATAACGGCCCTATTGAGCGTTGTTTCTATCCGAACAGCGAAGATGAATTTCAAGTTTAATCTCCACCTACCTTATCTGGGAGAAAATATATTTTGCAAAAGTACACATGCAGGGATTCTAAACATATATAGCCTATCTGAGTGTCCCAGATTTCATGAAACCTGTAAGGGATGGAAGCAAAGAAAAAGAAAGGGAACTGAGCAGACACCAGGGATCACATTTCTTATTCCTCTGTTTTCTCCCCCTCTGTCTCAGGAAGTATTCTGGGTCTGAATTATTAATTCTATCTCTGCATTCGATTTGTACGTCTTGTCACATTTATGAATTATATGTGCATCCTTCGGAGCATATTTTTCTTATTCAATATCTGCATGTCTCCTTTATTGAAATTCAACATCTTTGGATATAAATCTGACCCATACTTTGATCAAAATGTAAATTCTAAAATATCTGAAGGTTATGTCCTAAATAGAATGAACTTTTCCAAAACTAAAAAAGTCAAAGTATTGCGGCAAAAGCTGCGAACACCATCTGGACATCCAAATATATCAATGGCCATCAGTTCAATATTCACTTATTCTTTGAGCTCTGTGTTTGTCGCTACCAACTCTCAAGGACAATATCTGGCTAGTCGTTAGTTAGACTAGTCTGCCATTTGGTGGGGCCATTTGGATGTACACTTATAAAATTACTCCTTGTGAATTGATCTTTTGTAAAAAAATAATAATAATATTGAGATTTTCACATTTTGCTGATGAACTATTATAACTGTTTCTAATGACTATATTAGGTACTTATTCAAACTATTAAGGTTTAATATTTGATAAAACTTAAAATGTGCAGTTTCTTGTCAATGGTGCCTTAAGCTGATGATTATATAACAACTTGAAAATTCTCACCTGTCAGCTCCAAAGCTATAACCCTGGGGAACCTGACCCCTGATGCGTAACTTGTCAAAGGGAAGCAGTGAAGACCACTTATTTGTGCAATAATGTCAAGTGATAAAATGACTCGATGTCCATCCGTCTTTCTTATCAAATTGTCTTATCTGAGAAACGAGTGAAGGCACTTGAACCCTGTCACCCCCCAGTTATTACATGTTTTGGAAGTGCTGACAGTGAAGTCCGTCCGGTATTTCCTCACCTTATCTTTGGTCCTTACCTCATAAAAACAGGTGGTGCCGACAGTGGTGGAAGGTGACTAGGCACATTTATTTAAGCATTGCACTTTTTTGTTCCATCGTCCATCGTTTGACTCTATTACATTAAAGAGGCAAATATGGTACTTTTACATGTATTACAACTATATTTGATATGATGTAATGATAAGTTTAACAATTACTGGACATTTTTTTTTTTTCCTAATTTAATTTCACTGTTTACTAATGGCGCATTTCCACTGCAGCGGGTAGCCCCGTTTAAGCGTCCTTAACCGTCCTCAAGCGGCCAGGGTTGCGTTCCAATAGTCCATTTAGCTTAGGAACATTCCTAACCAAGTGAAATGACCCGGAAGTACGTCAGTGGCAGCCATGTAAAGTGCCGTTCCAATTCTCTAAATGAAAGGAAAGGAGGTTTCAAACTTCCTTTATAACCAGGGTTGCACATAACTGGTGCGCAGGTGCGCATGCGCACCCCCCGCCAAAAAAGGAGCACCGGATCATTTGAAAAAAGGCGCATTTGCGCACCAACATTGAGAGAGAGAGAGAGAGAGAGAGAGAGAGAGAGAGAGAGAGAGAGAGAGAGAGAGAGAGAGAGAGAGAGAGAGAGAGAGAGAGAGAGAGAGAGAGAGAGAGAGAGAGAGAGAGAGAGAGAGAGAGAAGAGAGAGAAGAGAGAAGAGAGAGAGAGAAAGAGAGAGAAGAGAGAGAGATATTTGCGAGTTGCATAATAACTGGTAAGACAGCAGGGTTTCCCACACATAGACTTTACTTGGTATATTAACGGCCGCCAAAGTATAATTTGCGAGCCATTTAGGATTAATTTTTTCAATCCGTCCGCGTGCACGACGGCATCTGCGATCCTTCGCTCTACCCCTCGCTATCGCGTGAAGGGTCTGCTTTATGCGCTCCGCACATAACCCTGTCCGGCGAACAGTTCATCCTTAATTTTAAGGATGCGCACCAAGCACCATCTCCAGGTGCTCCTTTGAGAACCAGGGCAAAAAAGTTATGTGCACCCCTGTTTATAACCTCCTTTAGCTTAGGAACCACTGGACCTCCCTAACCGAAAGGAGAGGAGAAAATGCTGCCCCACAATGCATTGCAGCCGCAGCATTTGCCATCACAACAGTCGGCCGTTCACGGAAACAACCGATTATGACCGAGAAATTATATCATGAAAGTTACGGTGCTTATTAAGCATTTTAAAACATATGTGGTAAGTTGCCAAAGTGCTTTTTTCTGAACGTTCATCAGTATTATAATCAAAAAGAGAAATATGAACGTTAGTTTTTACTGAAATGATCAAATAAAGTCAACATCTCACAGTCTTTACTGAGCTGTGTGGGGTTTGTTCAACTTTCAAAATATGTTTGAATGGTGATGTACACCGTGATAGATGGTAAGGACTAACGTTTATAATAAATACATTTATGATTTTAAGATATTTTCATACAATCATACGTGTTGGGATCATTTGTATTAATGTGGACCATAGGGAGAGGGTGACGAGCATAAGTTTCACTTTCCTTTTTTATTTCAATTCCAACTTTGGTCATGAAGAATATGTTTCTCTGTTGTCCACGTTCATAAAGCATAAAGCAACAGCATCAGAGCACGGTGCAGAGTCTCTAGATCAGTTACAGTAGTCCCTCGTTCTTATTAAACATCCATGTTGTAGTCCGCTGTATAGAAAACTGTAGTTTCCATAGTGTCCCCACAGCAGCAGACGCACATTCATGACGTCCGCTGGCGCATCATAAACACTTCGGATAGTGAAAGTGCATTCCGATTCTCTAAAGTGACTCTTACTCTGACTACTTTTAAATCCAGGCTGAAGACTTTTCTTTTTGTCGCTGCTTTTAATTGAACTATTCATATCTTAGACTGCACTGTAACTTTTATCCATGTACTTTTTCTTTTAATGTTTAATTGAACTATTCATATCTTAGACTGCACTGTAACTTTTATCCATGTACTTTTTCTTTTAATGTTTAATTGAACTATTCATATCTTAGACTGCACTGAAACTTTTATCCATGTATTTTTTCTTTTAATGTTTATTTTATTAGCTTTTCTTTTTAATGACTGATTTTAAATGCCTTTTTCTTAATGTCTTTCATCTTTTGTAAAGCACTTTGAATTGCCTTGTGTTGAAAAGTGCTATATAAATAAACTTGCCTTGCCTTGCCTAAAGTACCGCGGTCTCTTCTCCTAAGTCCTTTTGAATTCTCCTATCCACTATCCCTTAACCCCGTGACGTTTCTCTCAGAGGTCAAGGAATAGGAGATAGGGTTAGAATTTAGGAGCTGATTTTTGGATTATCGGAACGCAACCCAGGCCAGTTTTTGGTGGCCTTTCCATATAGCCTAGCACCGGCTAGTGGGTACTTTTTCCGGCCCCATAAAATCGTGGTTCTATCAGGCCAGGCCAGGGCTGAACTAGTGACGTCAACACTCTCGACTGCTGATTGGTCAGAGAGAATCGTCACAAGATCACGCGCGAGATCATCCCTAGCGTCGCATATATATATATCTAGAAGCAAGCTTGCAGCATTTTTATAAACAGCATTTTGTAAACGGAGGAGCTACAAAAATGGCAATGTCGAAGAAAAGCACACCATGGTCGACCGAGGAGGTGACGACGTTCCTTAATCTCATTGGGGATGATAAAATCCAGCGGGAGCTCGACGGAACAACGCGAAATGTGAAAGTGTTCCAGGATGTCTCTGCACAGATGTCCGCACGCAGATTTTCGAGGACTTTCCTGTAGTATAGGGAGAAACTCAAAAAGATGAAGAGTGAATATCGCCAAGTAAAGGACAACAATAACACGAGTGGTGCGGGTAGGAAACAATGGAAGTGGTTCGACTTGTTGGACCAGATTTACGGCCATAGACCGGCCAACGTTGGGAGGGAGGGAGGCCTGGACTCTACAACGGCTTTACTGGAGTCCCTGCAAGGTATGCTCACTTCTAACAAAGAAGTCTATTTTATCCTTACATTAATGTTCGACAACCCATGCTTTTATGGAGCCCCGAAGAGCTACATAGCTAGCTAAGGCAGATCACCTTAGCTAGAGCTATTGTTTGCTAACACCAAATGTGCCATTGTTTACGTTCAGTTTTTCTTTTCTATAGTTGTTGTTGCTATTTAGTATTGTGCTGCAGTAGTTTGTGGAATTAACAAGTCATTTTGCTGTTCTAGATGATTACATTGGGACTCGTGAGGAGGAACATTCCCGAACAACGGGTGATGGCAGTGTTCCGTCCACAACATCGTCATCGAATCCAGAACGGACCCCAGCCGAAGAATCGACACCAACTCAACCACCAACGCCGAGTGCCATCACGACACCGCAGCGTGTGGTTCTAGGTAAGAAATAGAAATGGCAAAACGACTGGAATTGTGTTTTGTTTTTTTAAACCTTGGATCATCCATCGTCAGTAATTAAAATAAGCTATACCACTGTGTGGAAATGCTCTGTTACAAGTAAAGTCTTAGCTAGTAAGCAGCTAGTACAGTTGTGTGTGACATCCTATCATATACATATATTTATATTCAGGGCTGCACATAACTGGTGCGCAGGTGCGCATGCGCACCCGCCGCGAAAAAAGGAGCACCGGATCATTTGAAAAAAGGCGCATTTGCGCACCAACATTGAGAGAGAGAGAGATATTTGCGAGTTGCATATGAACGGGTAAGATAGCAGGGTTTCCCACACATAGACTTTACCTGGGCGGGCCACCCAGGTATATTAACGGCCGCCAAAGTATAATTCGTAAGCCGTTTAGGTTTGATTTTTTTAATCCGTCTGCGAGCACGACGGCATCTGTCGATCCCTCACTCTACCCCCTCGCTATCGTGTGAAGGGTCTGCTTTATGCACTCCGCACAGTAACCCTGCTGCGAGGCTCCGGTGAACAGTCCATGAGCGTGCTCACTAGCGCAACTCCCCCCCCCCCCCCCCCCGTTTATAAAGTCAAGTACCCCTCAAAAGGTCCGGTTTATTTCATTTTAAGGATGCGCACCAAGCAACATCTCCAGGTGCTCCTTTGAGAACCAGGGCAAAAAGGTTGTGTGCACCCCTGTTTATATTCATTATCAACAGGCTGGACATAATGTAATTCACTTTCACAATCATTGTAAACATCTAGGGCCAGAACTTTCTTTAGTTCACCTTACTGTTGTTCTATTTATACATGTTATTCTTATATCCATGTGTGACCTGTACCTGTCCTGTGTTTTTTCCTTATTGTTAATTATTATCTTATTGTCACCGAGGCAAGAGGAAACGAGGAGGAGAGGATCGGGCCCAGCAGGAACGGCACCATGAACAGCACATGGCCCAGCAGGAACGGCACTTGGACTGGGCCAAAGCGTCTGCTGAGCGGAGATGGGAGTTGGATGCGGCCTTGAGAAGGGAGGAGGCCGCTCAAGAAGAGACCTTCAACCTAGCCTTCCTGTGCACTCTTGGCGAGGTGCTAGGGCAGGGGTCTGCAACCTTTTTGACCAAAAGAGCCATTTTGCTCCTTTTTCCAAAAAACATTTTTGTCTGGAGCCGCAAAACATATTTCATAGTTTTTTATTGTTATATCAGACAAAAACTACAGTTTTTTTGCATTTATTAGGCTATTTATTACATGATATAAAACTGTTAACCTCTAATAAGAAACAAAGAACTCTTGGGAGGCTGTGGCTCAGTGGGTAGTGTGCTGGACTTCGAATCACAGGGGAGCAAGTTCGAGTCCCACTGCGTCAGCATGTCGCTGTGTCCATGGGCAAGACACTTCACCCCAAATTGCTCCTGTGGGGATTGTCCACAGAACTGAATGTATGTAAGTCGCTTTGGATAAAAGCGTCTAACAAATTACATGTAATAATGTAATAAGGAGAATTCTAAATAATACACAGGCCTACTTTAAAATAAATTAAACACAGCACTTGGAGAGTCCTCTGCACATTTGAAGGAAACAAAATATTATTAAAATAGGCCCACTTTGAAATAAATAAAACATATAGCTGCACCCTAAAAAGAGTTAAAGGTAGGGTAGGTAAGAATGGAGAAACCAGCTCGAGTGCGCTAGAATTTGAAAGTAAGCAGCCGAAAAAAATATGCCTCTTCCTTCAGACTTTCTTAGAGTCCCTCCTCCAACACACACGAACGCGCACATGACCAATGAGGGCACGAGATAAGTTTGTGCACAGATGGAAGGCTGACAGGCAGGTAGGCCATCCAGTTACTTTAGCCGGGCCGGCTCAAATGATTGGTCATGCTTTTTACAGCGCTACGGCTTCCAGAGATTCATTTTTGTATGTATTTATTGTCAAAGCATTTCATATATTCATTGCTATCGGGACGTTCCATGGAATATAACAAAAAGTGTTTTCTGAAATAAATTACATACCCGATTGAATTATGACTGAAGATCGTCAGCTGTCTTCCTCTCCCGTGTTGTTCCTCGATACGTAAAGGCTGCAGCACCGTTGACAACTTCTCTCTACATATCAAACATGCCGGTAAACCAGCATCGTTTGCTGTGAAAGCAGATAACTCTGTCCACGCAGAATTAAATCCTGTGTTCCTCCGGTACTTTTCTTTGATTTATCCATAGTTCGCTCATCGAGCCGGGGGTCAGGTTATTCGCCTCCAAGAAAAGGCGCTCGCGCGGGACCGTAGCAGGATGTGACGCATATTTTAGTTGACCTAATTAAAACCGTTTTGTTTTTTATTTATGTGTCACAGTATCACCTCAAAATACAAGATACGAAACATTTTCAACCGTGCAACAAAATATAAATAGTCCTACAAATACTTTTATTTTATTTCCTTCTTATTTTTGTCTAAGCTCAAGGGAGCCAGAGCAGAGGGCTTAAAGGGCCGCATGCCCTTTAAACCCGCGGGTTGCTGACCCCTGTGCTAGGGGGACTAGGCAGCCGACGTGTCAGCCGACGTGGCCCGTCTCCTCCGTGATACTTAAAATAACCTTAATAGTTATTGTACATATTATATACCTCTCTGAAGAACCAGAACCTTACCGTGGTAGAGAGGTTTGTGTGCCCTGATGAACCTGGGGGCTGTGTTGTCTGGAACCTTGTGTTCCTGGTAGGGTCTCCCATGGCAAATTGGTCTCAGGCAAGGGGCCAGACTAAGATTGGTTCAAAAGACCTCATGAAAGACGATACAAGAAGTGAGGATACCCGGCCCGGAGGAAGCCCGGGGTCCCCTTCTGGAGCCAGGCCCAGAAGGAGGACTCGTCGGCGAGCGTCTGGTGGCCGGGCTTGCCACGGAGCCCGGCCGGGCCCAGCCCGAAAAGGCAACGTGGGCAACACCTCCGCTTCTCCGTCCCGCGGGCCCACCACCTACGGGAAACAGCGATGGGGTTGGGTGCGCTGCCAGAAGGGTGGCAGTGAAAGCGGAGGGTCTCGACGGACCAGACCCGGGCGACAGAAGCTGGCTTTGGGGACGTGGAACGTCACCTCTCTGGGGGGAAAGGAGCCGGAGCTTGTGCGGGAGGTGGAGCGTTACCAGTTGGATCTGGTTGGGCTCACCTCTACGCACAGCGTCGGCTCTGGAACCTTACTTCTGGATAGGGGTTGGACTCTATTCTTCTCCGGAGTTGCTCAAGGTGTGAGGCGCCGGGCGGGTGTGGGGATACTCACAAGTCCCCGGTTAGGTGCTTCGTTGTTGGAGTTTACCCCAGTGGACGAGAGGGTCGCCTCCCTACGCCTGCGGGTTATGGGGGGGGAAACTCTGACTGTTGTGTGTGCTTATGCACCCAACAGCAGTTCAGAGTATACGGCCTTCTTGGAGACCCTGGAAAGAGTCCTGTATGGGGCCCCTGAAGGGGACTCTTTAATCTTGCTGGGAGACTTCAACGCACATGTGGGCAATGATGGAGACACTTGGAGGGGCGTGATTGGGAGGAACGGCCCCCCTGATCTGAACCGGAGTGGTGGTTTGTTACTGGACTTCTGTGCTAGTCGTGGATTGGCCATAACAAACACCATGTTCGAACATAAGGATGCTCATAAGTGTACGTGGTACCAGAGCACCCTAGGCAGAAGGTCCATGATCGATTTCGTTATCGTATCATCGGACCTGAGGCCGTATGTTTTGGACACTCGGGTAAAGAGAGGGGCGGAGTTGTCAACTGATCACCATCTGGTGGTGAGTTGGGTCGAGTGGCGGGGGAAGCCTCTGGATAGACCTGGTAAGCCCAAACGTGTAGTTCGGGTGAACTGGGAACGTCTGGAGGAGGCCCAAGTTCAGGAGGCCTTCAACTCACACCTCCGGCGGAGCTTTTCGGGCATTCCTGTGGAGGTTGGGGACATTGAACCAGAGTGGTCGGTGTTCAAAGCCTCTATTGCCGAAGCCGCGGCGGGGAGCTGTGGTCTCAAGGTCCTAGGTGCCTCAAGGGGCGGTAACCCTCGAACCTCCTGGTGGACACCGGTGGTCAGGGAAGCCGTCCGACTGAAGAAGGAGGCCTTCAGGGATTTGTTATCCCGGGGGACTCCCGAGGCAGTTGCAAGGTACCGACAGGCCCGAAGGGCAGCAGCCTCATCCGTGGCCGAGGCCAAGCAGCGGGTGTGGGAGAAGTTCGGAGAAGACATGGAGAAGGACTTTCGGGCGGCACCAAAGTTGTTCTGGAAAACTGTCCGACACCTCAGGAGGGGGAAGCAGGGAACCATCCAAGCTGTGTACAGTAAGGATGGGACGTTGTTGACCTCAACTGATGGAGTGTTATGGCGTTGGAAGGAACACTTTGAGCAACTCCTGAACCCGACAACTCCGCCCTCTATGTTAGAGGCAGAGCTGGAGTATGACGGGGGATCAACACCAATCTCCCGGGGGGAGGTCACTGAGGTCGTCAAACAACTCCACAGTGGCAAAGCCCCGGGGGTGGATGAGATCCGCCCGGAAATGCTGAAGGCTCTGGGTGTTGAGGAACTGTCATGGTTGACACGTCTCATCAACGTTGCGTGGAAGTCGGAAACAGTACCGAAGGAGTGGCAGACCGGGGTGGTGGTTCCCCTTTTTAAAAAGGGGGATCAGAGGGTGTGTGCCAATTACAGAGGCATCACACTACTCAGCCTCCCCGGGAAAGTTTACTCTAAGGTACTCGAAAGGAGGGTCAGGCCGATTGTCGAACCTCAGATTGAGGAGGAACAATGCGGATTCCGTCCTGGTTGTGGAACGACGGATCATCTTTTTACTCTCGCAAGGATCCTGGAGGGGGCCTGGGAGTACGCTTATCCGGTCTACATGTGTTTTGTAGACTTGGAGAAGGCGTATGACCGAGTTCCCAGGGAGTTACTGTGGGAGGTGCTGTGGGAGTATGGGGTGAGGGGGTCTCAACTCAGGGCCATCCAATCTCTGTACTCCCAATCCTGTTTGTAATATACATGGATCGGATTTCGAGGCGTAGTCATGGGGGAGGGGGTCTGCAGTTCGGTGGACTAAGGATTGCACCACTGCTTTTTGCAGATGATGTGGTTCTAATGGCTTCATCGGTATGCGACCTTCAGCACTCACTGGATCGGTTCGCAACCGAGTGTGAAGCGGCTGGGATGAGGATCAGCACCTCCAAATCTGAGGCCATGGTTCTCAGCAGGAAACCGATGGACTGTCCACTCCAAGTAGGGAATGAGACCTTACCCCAAGTGAAGGAGTTCAAGTATCTCGGGGTCTTGTTCTCGAGTGAGGGAACAATGGAGCGTGAGATGGGCCAGAGAATCGGAGCAGCGGGAGCGGTACTGCAGTCGCTTTAGCGCACCGTTGTGACGAAAAGGGAGCTGAGCCAGAAGGCAAAGCTCTCTGTCTACCGGGCCATTTTCGTTCCTACCCTCACCTATGGTCATGAAGGATGGGTAATGACCAAAAGAACAAGATTGCGGATACAAGCGGCCGAGATGGGTTTTCTCCGCAGGGTGGCTGGTGTCTCCCTTAGGGATAAGGTGAGAAGTTCGGTCATCAGGGAGGGACTCGGAGTTAAGCCGCTCCTCCTTCGCGTCGAAAGGAGCCAGTTGAGGTGGTTCGGGCACCTAGTTAGGATGCCACCTGGGCGCCTCCCTAGGGAGGTGTTCCAGGCACGTCCAGCTGGGAAGAGACCAAGGGGTAGACCTAGGACCAGGTGGAGGGATTATATCTCTTCGCTGGCCTGGGAGCGCCTTGGGATTCCCCAGTCAGAGCTGGTTGATGTGGCCAGGGAAAAGAAAGTTTGGGGCTCTCTGCTGGAACTGCTACCCCCGCGACCCGACCACGAATAAGCGGGAGAAGATGGATGGAGATGGATGGACATATTATATATTTTTTATCTAGTTAATTTTTAAATGCAACATTTGCACTTTCTTGTTTATTTATTTTCTTAAAATGTTCATTTTATTTTTATTTTTACAATGCCATGTATATTTATGCTGGCTGCAATACAGTTTTACATTTTTTATTTGTATTGTTTAATGGCATGCCTTTTTGATACAACATTTTTTTTGTATTTTTATACTGCCATCAATAAAGTACTTATTTTACTTATCTTATAATGAATTGCACCCAACAGAAAAAAATCAGATTCACATAATCTTGATTTAGAGAAGATATAAACATACATGAATTTATAAAGCAATAACAAACACCATCAGTTAGGAAAAAGCCCCTTAGTTTTAAGAGATTTAAAGCAATACATTGAGTTTGCTAGCTTGAGGTCCTCCTCTAAAACATTATTACATGTTTATTTTGTAATAGTATTAAGAATACATGATAAATACATAATACATGTAGAAATTGCTCAATTGTAATACCTTCGTTCTACTAGACACATTCCTTATATATTTCAAAGACGAGAGAACAAAAGAAGAAACCTATAACCCATTCAAGCAAGCTTTTAACATGTCTAGAAGAAAGATTGAGGTTATATTTTAATATTATTTTATGTTGTGGATACTTTAGCCTCCATCCATGTTTACAATTGCCCACACTATTTTACACTTGCATTTATGAATATAGTTTTGCTGTGTTTTACACTTTACTATTTATGTTTATAGTTAGCTTTGATATTCGCTTAATTTATTAGAAAGATTTTCTTTTCATGATCTGATATTTCCTCAAATGTTCTTATTATGGGGCAGTACTTACTGGTGCTTGAAATTCAAATATTTACTAAATATTCAATTCAGATAACAACATTTGTTTAAAACATTTGACAAACACATGTATATGAAAAAAAAAAAGATGTATTTATGTTCAATACAATGAATACAATACAATACATATTTAGGTATTCAGGTAGCGCATCAAACCCTCTCTGATGTCAGTGCCCTCCTCCTCTGCACCTTGAGCCACTGCTACCCCAGGCTCTGCTGCTGCTGGTGCATTCCACCCATCATCATAGTCCTCTCCATGACTCTCGCAGAGGTTATCCAGAGCACAGCATGTCAGCACCATGGATTTCACAAGTTTCACATCACAGTCATTTCTTTTCATGAGGCAACGCCACCTTCCCTTCAGTCTACCAAATGCGTTTTCAACCACTACCCGTGCGCTGCAAATGTTCTTGTTGTATACCACATGTTCTGCTGTCAGCCGTCCAGTGTCTGGGAAGGGTTTTAAGAGCCAGCTTTCCAAGGGATAGTTTTGTGAGTTGTGTCGCATTGAAGATGACGCCACTGCAGTTTTACCCGGCGTCGCTCCGCCCAAAAAGCCCGCCAAAAAGCCGATCGCCCCGCCTACACTGCGTTGCTACCCCAGGTCCTAAACTGTAATGGAAATGCGCCACGGCCTCGGACGGCCAGCGAGGCAGCCCGAGGCCTGAGCGAGGACGCTTAGGGACGCTTAAACGGGGCTACCCCGCTGCAGTGGAAATGCGCCATAAGAGGGAAGTCAAACAGTTCACACACAAGAAGCCCTGAGGTAGGTTTCTACTTCTACCACCACATCCATCAGCAGGATATCTCCATTATTTGTGTCCATTCTTATTTCTTACTTAATCACATCCTATTGCTTTAATGACCAGAATGTTAATAATCACAATGTAAATTACTCATTAATCTCCTCTGCAACATCACCTGTCTGCACACTACAACAGTATTTTCTGCTGTGTTGGCGTGCCATAAGTACTTTCTTTGATCGAGTGAGGGATGGTCACGTTTTTCAATTCAAATCCCCCTTGCTGACTGCGGATTTTCGGAAGAAGAGAATCCATTCAGCACTCCTGCTAATGCATCTTTAGCGTTGAGGCTCGAGGAAAGGATTGAGACATCCCCTGCCTGTACTCCACCTGCCTGTTTCACAATGTGTGCTCTCAGTTTTCCCCTATTATGAATATTGAAACGCCTTTTCGGCTTGCCTCTGTGGACCCTTCCCCTCCTCCCTCTCATAGGCATACTTAGAGACCTGAAATACTTTTAGCACTAATGTGCTGTTCATTGAACCGTCACAGTTGCCCAGATTGACACCATTTTTTACGCAACCCCCCATTAGTGTCACTCAGCTTCCATCATGGCACATTAAAATAAACTAATGATGTTTCTTCACTAAATGTCTAATGGAGGATTAGCCCAGAGAGTGACTGCTCTGTAGTTACTGCACTTTCACCTACAAAAGTGGTATAAAACAAATGCCTTACTGTGTCGGAAATGTATTACAGTTGTTTTTTATGCAAATGCTGGTGGGTAAATGATTTCTGGCAGAGGAAGTCGATGGCTTTTTGCCTTCAGAGCAAGTCAAAAATCATTGAGATGACAAGGTAAAATGACCCTCTTTTTTCAACCCTATGTTCCCTGTGTTCTATTGCTTTATTTAGGCAGTGTAGCAATGCAATGGAGGCGGATCAGTGTCAGCTAGGCATCATGAGGCTTAGTCCCAGCCTACGGCCATCCCTGCTGCTCTACTGGCCTGCACAGAAAGCTACTGAGGACTCTTTGTTCGTGGACAGCCGTCTACCCAACCCTCTCCGGACACCACTCTGGAACTATTGAAGGGGAAAGTGAAATATGCTGCCTTTCCGCAAGGTCAGGCTTAGGAAGGACTGACACCTGCTGCTGGCCATGTTCGACATGGCATCCAAAGGCTTTGTGAGTCCCGTCTCACCACTCTATTGCGTAGGGAGCACAGCGTTTATCATATTATACTTGTTGTATGTTGTATTCATTGAACCACAGCAATAGAGCCAGGCTAGAATGTAGCAAAAAAGCATGTGGAAGACTATTGATTGGCATGTATTTTTCAGTTAGAGAAGATTAATTTCAGCTCATTACATCCCTGCTTGTGGGAACATTATTTAAAAGACACACAGAGAAGATAAGTCCAAGATGATGTAAATGAGGATGAACATAAAACACTAAAAAGCACAAAGAAGTCCGGAAACACCTTAGTACTTTTGTACGGCTGTGGAAGGGTTTCATCTATAAAGACTGTTTTTTCTCTGATCACTTGCCTTCCTCTTTACAATTCTCAACATGTTTTTTTTCAATTATCCATGTATCTTTTCCCCATTTTCTTTCAGTCTTTATATCATCAGGAATATGTGTTGTGATTTCAAAAGATGACATGTTTTTTTAACAGACGCATGCAAATTCTCTGCAATGTTATTCCTCTCAGAAGGACTTATTTCTCCAGCAAGACAGTATACTACTCCAAACTTTTTTTTAAGATTCAAACTAATCATTGTATCTTATCACTGTACAATTCTCAGCCACTATTGCTTTTTCAAATGTGTTCTGAATGACAACATACATTTTTATGTTATGTAAATTCCAAATAGTGAAAGTATCCCTATACTGTGCATTCAATTAATCTATCTCGGGAGCCATGTTGCAGTTTACTACTTCCATTTGCCATGCACACATGTTCTGACAGGGGGGACATTTCATGAAATCTGTGGATAATATTATGGTTTTGGATTTTATAGAACCCTTCCGCCTTATCATTTAGTCATGCTGCTGCATAACAAGTTTCCAAGTCACTTATCAAATGAAATGGTGGCTCAATGTAGTGAGCCATTACCATGGAAACCAATAAGGACTTAAGGTGGGTACTGTATTTAATGAAAGTACATTACCTATAGCTTCACCGGGAAAGGCTCTTTTAATGAGAAAACAAGCTACAGCTCGTGTACTCGCCAGGGCCTTCCATGTTATGAATAGCTTGGTCGCCTATACATTACGGCAAGAAATTCAACATGTCTGCCAGCGGTACTTGGGGAAATCACATTCCTTGGTGTGTGGGAGTGTTGCTTTTTATTACCTGCCTCAGAGCTTCAAATCCAATTCCATCTCCTCACTTCTCCCTGGGCCTTCCTCTGTCAGTGCAGAGAACATTGGATAGGTGATGATGCAGCCTTATGGATAGAACGGCTATAGCCTGCAGGTGACTTTAAATTAACACCCTTCATTAAGAGCATCCATCACATGGGATCCATAGGGAATCACGGCCCATGACAGGCAAGAAAAGAGCCCAAAGAAAATGGCACTAATTCTGAATACATGCACATTGGTCCTCAGCGAGATAATCTCAAATAGGTGTCCTCAATCGAATATTCCTGGTATAGGTGGAAGAAGTCATAAATTCTTCCTGTGCTGGTTTTCAACTGTGGCTGCCGGTTAAAAAAGGCACATTTTCCGATTGCAAGGTAAGTGTGACAATTCTGCGCTGGAATGGGGAAGGCCTGGGCATACATTCTTCAGTTTTTTTTCATAGGGCACAGCTGCATCCTTTATGAGGTAGAGAATGCATAACCAGCCATCCGAGACAGCAGACAGGCCAGGCATCCAGGGTGACAGCAAGGGGTTCTTCGTTTACATTCAGGGGGACTTAGTGAATATTCCCCCGGCCAACTTATCCTGCTGAAACAGCGGCCACACTTGGCCGACAGAGCCGTGATTTTTCGGCGGCCTGGAAGTCGCGAGGCTAGCGGAGGCTTTATCGAAAGGGGGGGAAGAGGCAAGAAATCTGGTCTTCCGAGCACACCACTGGGCCGGGATCCCTGAGTTGAATTTCTGAAAGGCTCATTATTCTGGATTGTGGAGAAAGTTGCATTGAGGGGTAGAAGGGGTGAACAGGAGCTCAAGGCAGTGCCGATCAGAACTGCTGTGGTGCGTTTAGACACATCACCGCTGGGACAAATGGGGATCAGAGGTTGGAGCGAAAGCATGTGACTCAAAAGAGTCAGTACCACAGTTTCACTGTACAGATGGCGTCATGCTAAGGTAAATAAGGCCCAATACACTTACTTGTTTTTTCTCACTCTCAATCAACTTAAAAAAGTATTGAAGGATAAAAAAAGGTAAAGACTATCATTGATCATGCACCTGTGACATGATTATGTTTGAATCAAATTAAAACATGAAAGAACGCTATTTATTATCTTTAATTTGACAAAGAGTCCAGTCTTAGTGCGGCGGAATACATTACTATCTCGGCTTACCACACTCATAGCTGACATCTCACCAATCTACATTCAAGGGCCTCAAAAGGGAATAAAATTATGAGGAAATTACAAGGCAAGTGAGTTTTGGTCCCACACGGGGAATTAAAACGTATTATCTGTGACAACCTGTCAGCCAGCGAGAACTCAACACACGCACAAAGCTCTGTAAGCTACAGAAGGGAGTTGAAAAAAAAGGAATGATAAAAGAAAAGGGGAAGGAAAAGAGAAAGGGGCAGTTAGAGAAATCATACTCGCACTGAAAAAGCGCCTCCCGGTAGGCTGAAGTAAATGTTTTCGACGACTGTGATTTTACAAGCTTGATCTCAATGTACAGTATGGTCATATACATTTTCAGATCCTATGTTTGTAGTATTTGGAGTGAACTGATCATGGTTGGGAGCTTAGATACTATTCTTTAAGGAAATAACTTGAATGAAAGAGGATACACATAACATCAATAAGCCCCAATACATTTTTACATACGATAAAATAAATGCTGAGGCTAAAGAAAAAGCCAATATAATAAATCACCTGCCATTAAACAAGTTCAAGCATAGCCTATCACAGTCACTTTAACCAGTTCAAGGGAATTACAATACTCTGGAGTCTACAGTCAGATGCAATTAGTTGGACTGATGGCAAATTAGACTAAATGATCATGCTATCTGATGTAATGGGCCTGGAGTGGTGCTCGCTCGCACTTCCATAGTCATGATGTCATCAACGCGAATCCCTCTGGGACGAGTCCAACATTTTACTTTAATGTCCCCCAAGGAAATCCACTCTGATTCGGTCCACCCACCCCTAAAATCCCACCTGGGAATGCCTGGAGAAATGAAAGCACCGCAAAGCTTAGAGAAAAACTTCAGAACGAAAGAGCTTCTTAGAAGTTGGTCAGAAACATCCAAGCATTACCAAGTTTAGGCAACTTCAGAAAAGCCTTAAAGCTTGGCTACTTCTTAGAGATTTTTTTTTTCTTTATAAAAGACAACTAAATCTTTGGTGAGCGGTAGTTTTGACCAGATGTGTGCTTTGCCCCAGCATGAATACGTGAACAGAGTTAGTACAATGAGCCAAGCTTCCCTGTTAAATAATACATTTGCGGCTGCGAGGGGATGAGGAGAATTTTGGTTGCTCATTCCTCGGCTTTGTGTCATCCTGCTGACATCTGCTACATTCGCATGGCAGCTGGAGATCCTTGGATTAAGCGCTTACAAGAGTATTGCCATATCTCATTTAACAACATAATCATCTTATGAGGAAAGCGATGTTTCATCCCTGGTGCTTTACATAGCTTGGCATGCAGTTTCCGATGACTCCCCCTTGCTGCCTCTCATCTCTCCTGCCTTGTCTCCATCTTCCCTCCAAACTCTCGTTTCACTGTAATGTCTTGCAACTTGTAGTTTTGAGTAAGCTTGTTCAACAGGACATAGAGTGTGTGTGTCCCAGTGTAGATCACGTTATTTAGCAGACAACTATTTAAAGAACATATTTTTGTTTTTCTCCAAGGCTTTCTGGTCCTCTAAAGCTCAATCAACATTTCACCAAGGTCTCCGGAACAACCGTTAGAGAAAGGAAGAGCCACATCAAATCAACATTTTCAAGAATGTCTGGGCTCTTTCCAATTTGTTTTATTTGGGCTTCTCTTGATTGTACACCCTTAATTGTTGGGAATTCAAACTATGCTGCAAGTTACTTAGATAGCCAACAACTTGAACATTATTTTAGACTTTGTTTGTAAACTTTACCATTTACCAAACTAAAAAAGTTATCTTTAAAAATGTTACAACAGAAAGCTTAATAACCAGCATATTAGGAAAGAAAGAGAAAGTCCAGACAATAGTTCCTTAAATCAGTAATGGTTTGAATGGAATCACAATGAGGGTTTTTTACTGTGACCTTTCCAGGCTTGAGACAGGGAGATAAATGGCTCTGTGAAAAGTCAAATTATTTTGTCTTAGCCATCCAATCTGGTTTGCTTTTTTTGCTTTTCCCTGAGCGTGTGATCAAATCTGTACCCGCTCCTGGATTCTTGGCTCGCACTGTCTCTCCTCTCCACACCATGTTTATTTCATAAAGAAATCCACAATATCAGAATCATCAGATGAGTGCATGATATGAGATAGCAGCACGGCGCAAGAATGTGCTGATGCTGTCAGGACCCTTTTTCTTCTCTCTAGTTGCAATGGTAAGAGATTCATATTTTGCTTTTACAGTGCCTCACAGTCATGATTGTCTCTCCACAAAGAACACATCAGCTTGATGGAAAAAGCTCCCTTCTTTGTCTACGGAAGGAAAATAGTTTGAAAGTATTGCACACTGTACACGCAAAAAATACTTTAAAATGCTGCAAAGAAATATAATAATGGTTGCATTTGTATTTCAGTGGACTTTAAATGCCTCTAAAATAATAAATGAGAACAAAGTTTGCTCATAGGTGTTGTCAGTTAGAACGGACAAAAAACAGAGACATACATTTACACAAATACATTTGAGCAATATCTATAAAAGTACACAAAAACAAGCGTGCAAAATGTTTGTTATACACCATGTGACTGAGAAAGTTATAGAAAAATTCCTAGATGATTTTATCTATACTGTAGATCAGTGGTTCTCAAACTTTTTCTGTCAGGCCCCCCCTTTGGAGGAAAAAAAAAAAAGTCGGGCCCCCCCAACACAAATAGTCAGGCTCAGTTGCGGCACCAGAGATTTATTTTGGGAGTGCTGTGGGGTAGCTTGACGTTTCATAGAGGGTGCTCAAACATTTAGGGATTCCCATTAATGTACCGGTCGCTACAGTGGAATGTTCTACTGCAACACTCCCCACGCATATACACAATGTACCCGCGACTGTTATAATGAAGGCTCGATAATCAGCTCACGGCATATAGGTGTAAGCAGGGGTCAAGTGTTATTTCCCCCGGGAAGATTTTTAAATATTGAAGTTAAATGCATCAATCTGGTGCACTTTGAGAGCAACATGAAGAGATCTATGAATACATCTCTCAACACCCATTTGAAACAGAACTGTAAACAGATTTACTTTTTCTTTATGGATATTTTACAAATCATCCTTTTAAACTTTATTATTTTTTTAATTTCATATAGTATTTCATACTTGTTTTTAATTTATTCTCTTATTTTTGTATAACTATAATGATCATATAAACGTGTGCCTCGGAAATAATTGTTTACATTAATGGTGACCAAAATGTTTGAGACCCACTGAGATAACACTGAGAGAGTCCTTTAGTTCACTGAGTCTGACAGGAGAGGACTCTCCTCCACCATGTTGTTGAAAAAACTCCTTATATCCGTTGGCGTAGCTCGCTAGCACCAGAAGCTAACAACAACGATCTCCGGTACCGTTGCGCTCTCTCTCGCGCGCGCACGCACGCACACAAAATGGCTCGTTCCACACACACACACACAGAGTCGAGCTTTAATGAAACACAGAGACCCAGACGTAATAGTACTGTATCATATTATTTTTGAATCAATAATTTTTCAAAATATGATTTTTTTTTTTTAATAACCATTTTTCCTCCTGGTCTCTCGCACCCCCCCTGTCATGCCTCTGCGCCCCCCTGGGGTGACGCGCCCCCCACTTTGAGAACCACTGCTATAGATAAACAAATGTAGGTCACTGAAGCAATACCATTCGGGACACCACAAAGCAATAACTGCAAGGACGAGGTAATATTAGCCTTTATATGAATTGTTTACAAAGAAGGGCATTCCGCACAGGGCAGAGGGGTCTTTTTTCTTTCTACAAGACCTATTTTATGTCCAAATACTTTTGGGGATGAAGCGGGTCACGGTGACTACTGATAGCTTTGTTCGTTATTCTCGCGTCCAGGAGAGAAGCTTTAAAAATAAGGAGACCAATGGAGTCTCTGAGAAGGTTCAAATGGGATACTTTAATTAAAATGGCGCGATAATGTTACAAGCAGAAGATGGTTCAGAGAGAGAGAATGGAAAAGCTCCCTCTCTGGTGCGGCTTTCACACCAGCGCTTTTCCCTTTCTAGCTCCGAGCGGGAGCTTTTCTGGTTAAGCTCCGGTTTCCCTTTTCTGCTCCCGCTCTGTTCACACCGCCCAGAGCTGCCGCTGCTGCGTCATGACATCACCGTTTACGTGCCTGCTTCATAAAATCCAAACCGCGCGGAAATCCCTCACATCGACAACAACAACAATGGCCGATTGTATTGAAGCGCTGTTTGCTTTGGTTATCCTCTTACGAAACGAAATGGAAGGCATCGGACGACGTTACAAGGGACGACTTGGAACTTTACAAACATCACATGCGAAATGCAAGACTTCTTTGTGGTCTTCAGCATCTACTTCAACCCGCCTCGACGTAAGAGAGACGTAAGCGACGCCGCCTCTTAGCTCCGAAGCTCTTGCCTCTAGACCAGTGTTTCTCAAACTTTTTCATACCAAGGACCACCTAACCAATAAAAAAACACTCGTGGACCACCTAACTCCACAAATATCCAAAAACACATCGTTTTTTACAAATCGCCTGAAAATGGTACAAACAAGTGGAAACATGTGTGATTAAGGTGTTTATCTGGGCTATTTCATGCAATTGAAAGTGAAACTTAAGCTCGTTCCATTGCGAAGATATTCCCGCGAGAGTGCGAAAAACTTAAATAAATGTATTTCTTTCAAATGTGAAATTTTACCAATATACTCACGGACCACTAGGGGGCGCTCACGGACCACCAGTGGTCCGCGGACCACACTTTGAGAAGCACTGCTCTAGACCGACAATCTTTTGGAGCTGGAAGTGAACCGGATTCCGGAGCTAAGAGGCGGCGCCTCTGCGGTGTGAACAGGAAAAACCGGTACTTTTCAGGCTCCAGCTCCGAGCCGGAGCTGAAAACGCGTTGGTGTGAAAGGGGCATGAGTACATGTCGGCCGAGCAGAAGAGGCTCCACAAGGCTCTGTCCCCTGCATATCTAATTTGGCTCCTCCTCTTCAATGGCGTAATCTTCCGCCCTCCTTTCACCAATGTCCGATATCACACATAACAGAGGATTTTGACATTGTACATTCAATACATAACTAAACACGCCTTTTCTCCTCCTTATCTCTTTCATGACTTTTCATTTAATACATTTTAACGGCTGCAATCGTTACTTTTCCCTAAAACCTGAAGTCAAGCTACTGTTGGTATTTCAGAGATCCTTTCCGGAATAGCTTTTCAAAAATAAACTTTAACCACAGGCGTAAGCTAACCGGAAGTATTTTCACAATAAAACAGTTATAAAAGTACTGGTGTTTAATCTATCTTATATCATCAAATATTGATTTTAATTTCTAACACGACTGCCGTTTTTTCTTTGGAATAAAGTTAATCGTGACATCACTCAGCAGAGAGCCATCAAAGCGATTTTAACTTCCTCATAAAGGTGGGAGGATTTTGATTAACCTGCACTCCTACTCAAGCACTTCTTCACTTTGTTTGTGCCTTACTATATCCTCCCTTGTATCTGTGTGGTGTAGGAACAAGGAACGTGGCACTGACATGGCTCCCTAACAGTCTGAAGTGAATCCTCAACTGTCTTGTGTTGTCATCTGTTGTACGGAATAATACAAATGTTTGTTTTCATGTGACATGAAGGTTACTTTCTTTAGTTTGGTTTGTTTAATGTTCTCCTTGCTAAAAGGATCCATCCGATTTACATGACATTTAGTGGGAGGGTGTAGCATAGGCCAAGGAAAACCCATATTATTATTATTATTATTATAGGTTTAGCAATAATATACAGAATATTATAAAACATCTATGCCCAAGGGTCTATCTGCAAGTGTCAGGATATCTCAAAAGTAACCAAGCAAAAGAGACCAGGAAATAATTGACTTTTGAGTCTTTAAAAGTTTAACCAGAGAAAAGGCATTCTTACTTCAGTCTGAAAAACTAAATGTTTTTCCGCCTTCTTTTCCCTTTTCCCGTCTCATCAAGTCTCGACACCTGACTTAATGCTTTTCATCAAATCTGTATATTGCGAATGTAGTACATTTTGTCAAATTAAATCTGTGAACTATTGCACACTCCTTGTCGATGTTTAGCACATTCCATCAACTTCTGTTCAGAAAACAAAAAAGCGCCCTATGCAGTGAACCTTCTAGTTTTCCTATTTGATCACTTTAACCATGACTGATGTCTACCATTAGATATGCAATATGTTATTCATGAGCTATATGTTGTTTGATAGCTGCAGCTAAGCATATGGCGGTGTAAATTAAAATGGGTTGAGGGGAACGGGTGGTCAGGATGATGAGGGGTCTCTGAAGGAAAGGGAACGGAGATAAAGACAGGATAAAAACATAAATCATCAAATCTTGATTTATAAATGTAGTCGTTAAGTAGGAGACTTAATGAATGAACGCCATTGGAAATGATTTGAACGTTTTGAGTCATCCAGTAGAAGAAAGTGATGTATACATAAAAAACATATTTCTCTTAGTGACACATGTTGATTTTGAATCTTAATTATTGAGTGGGTTGATGGATTAGGTGGCACATGTCCGCATGCGTAGATAAGGCACACTTGATTTGTTTATGAGTAAACTAATTACCACACATGCATGAAAATCACCATTAAATGTAAGAGTCATCTTGAGTATTAGCGCTGCTTTATTCTTCCTCCTGTTCACTTCCCCCCCCCCACACCACAACCCCCTATCCTCTCTCCCGCTTATAAACTTCTTTCCCTTTCTTCCAATATCTCCCTGCGAGCAGCCATGGGGATGGGATGTAGCCCGAGGGCATCGATTTCCCTGAGCAAGCAGCCTGCGATTGCACACGGCCTAATAAACCTGAAAGTATATATTTCCCCAATTTATCTTCTTCCTTCTTTTTTTTTTATCTCTCCCCATCTGCTTCCCGTATACCTTAAAAATCTGAATATATATTTATTGCAAATGTAGCTACGGCTTACACAAATCATATCTCTGGCTTACCGTTCCTCTGGAGAGAAAAAAACAACCCTCAAACAAGTGTGTGTGTTATTTTTCTTCCTTGAGCAGTATTTAGACTAAAGGCAATTTCAAGGTTGTCTTACAGTGTCTGCTTAAATTAATTATATTCTGGTTTATACTACCCTTTTATTCATATAAAGCAAGTTCACAACACAACGGAAAAGATGTACATGTTAGTGTAAATCCCGATAATCTACTGATGTTAAAAAATGAGTTCTACTGTCTAACTTGAATTTGCTAAATGTGCATGTTTCCTTACCTCTGACTGTAGATTGTACACAAAGCAACAGTTGTGCAGGACATATGGCAGGCAACACGTGGGCACTCTTGTGTAGCACTGCTTTCTGGTACACAGATGTTTGACTAGAGTGGAAAATATGTACGAATTAAGTATTACTTTAATCTGTTTACTTCCTAGATTGATAAAGTGAAATATTGTCTAATTATTATCACCCATTTAAGTATAGCTATAATACACAGAATATTATGAAACATCTATGCTCAAAGGGGTGCCTACGAGTTTCAGGGGGTCCAACGTGTAAAATGGCAAGACGAATCGTTCAACCAAAGCCAACTAAATTATTTTATCAGTTTTTCAAATAACAGCTTAACAGTAAAACAAAATGTCATCTCACTATTTGGCCTTCTGCCATTCTGAATGAGACATGTTGTTGTTGCAGGAAGTCCTGGCCTTGATATCATATTTTACAGACTTAAGAAAATAATCTTTGTTTCTGTGAAGCTGACCGTTGAGCGGCCCAGACCAAGCAAGGAGGCAGAGGCAGAACGTCCAAAAATATAACCCGACGTGGGCATTTATTAAAATAATGTGCACAAAGTTCACAGCCTCAATCCTGCTGTTCTCGTTGCACACATCCTGCCGCCACCAGGATCTCACACACACTACCAGCCTCTCAATCAGACAGGGAACAGAGCCTAAATACACACACTCAAATCAGCACAACAAGACACAGGTGAGGGGGGAGGAGACAACACAGGACACCAGGTGCACACAATCATCAGCCACAGACCTCAACTGTACTGTGCAATCACGCTAATAAAGTGCCATATTACCCGGCCTGAAGCCGTCAGTCCATAGTGACGACAACCTTCGTCACAGTTTCATATGGTTCCTAGTTAACAGAAAATTACAGAAATCATTCAAGTGCATTTTGATGAAAATGGTACGGATAATGTCATAACGATTGCTTCCTCTTATATCGCAAATAAGATGGCTAGTAAACAATAGGCCGAAAGTTAAACTATCAACACGTTTTCTTATTGTTGACATGCATTGCAATACATATAACCATCATTTTATCGCAGAGGCCTAAATTAGGCAGTTTAAAAAAGTTTGTGAGAAAAAAGGAAACAGGAATCAATAGAGACTTTAACGAAGAGACAAAGTCCAAGACCAATAGAAATCTGAGTCAAAACACCCCCAAGTTGAAGATAGTAAATAAATCACGTCTGGAGTGGACTTGAGCACTGGCACGGTACAACAGTCCAACTGCCATGTTCCCTGTTTTCCTGGCTTAGGCTGCACACATCTGAAATTCCCCCAAATGACTACAAACTGCCGTTGGACAGGATGTTTATCCATATTTTATTTCCTGTGCAGCTCTAATGTCCTGTGTGTATAGCAACTCTGCAAATGTTTAACAGACAAGCCTAATTCAGCACCTCTCCAAGTAGCAGCAGTCATAACAAAGCCCTCCGAGCGAGCTGCTTAAATAAAAACGTGAGGAATTATGTGCTGAGTGCCGCGCATCAATCACAATGATTCTCCAGGCCTCATCATCCTATATAAAGTCCTTAGTATAATAATGTTGTCAGTGGATTTGGCGCGAGGTGTCTTCACGGTGCGAGTGTCAGTTCATTTAGACGCTCCCTCGGAGCCCTGGCAGCTATCATTGCTCATAACCGCCTTGTCAGTCAAAGTCGGGGGCAGAAACTCAGCATCCTGCCCTTCAGAGGTGCTAACATAATGAAAGAAAGATGCCATGGCTGCGTTAGAGGGTGTGTTAAATGTTGTTCCACGAATACCAGATGTGTGACTTGGGCAGACTTTAATGGAAGTAAACTACTTTTGACACACTCGACTGTCAGTTTGCTTTCATGGTAAAGCGCATTCGCTCCCCGAAAGCAAGTGACTGCGGGCGCCCTGGATCCCTCACTTGTCAAATTGTATTTTGGGATCAGCATGAGGGATCGGTGTTTTGATAGCAGAACGTCAAATGTCACCTTGTGTTGAGTGTCACAAGAGAAGTTGAAAGCTTCCAGGACAATAACAGCAGGAATTTTACAGAATCAAAAACAGCAGAATTCAAGAAAACTTTTCTTCAAATATTCATTTACGGCTTTGTGTTGCTGCATCTCGCTGTGCACATTCCATTAAGAAATAGTAAAAGAAAATGTCCGCTAAAGCCCAAATTCTCCATTCCAAATGTGGGTAATAGTTCATTGCCAGCTGCAAACAGTTTGCTCTTCCCTCATCATGCATTCATGAGATGTATTTATGGACTGACAAAAAAATAGGACACATAAAAGCATATGCAGCCAATATATTGTGGTGTTTAGAAAGGTGTTCAACACCACCACTGGAAAGTCAAACTTGGTATTGCTACCAACATGCAATTAGTGTTTAAAGGGAGAAGGTTACAAAATCTGAAATAATTAACAGGGCTGTAAAATAAAAAAATTCTTTACAATTATTATTTTTTAAATATACAAAAGGCACCACCTTTGTTTTTAACTTCAATGTGATTCCTCATTTCCTGCCTCTGATGTTTGGCTTTGAAAAAGAAAAAAGCTCATTATAATGATGTGAGCCCTGCATTGAAAGCAAACCAGAATGATATATACGTTCCTTTTTGGCTTATTCATTTGAGATCAAATAGAAGATACAAGGACATGCTTATGATCAAGAGATCGCTCACTGTCTGTGTCTAATCGGAAGAAACACAAAAAGATGGGCGGGGATTGAATCCAACATCATAGTCACCTCCACCCTATGTTTTAACCTCAAGGGAATTTAACATTTAACATTTCATTGGCAACAACAAAAGGAAAAAAAGGTCCTTTTTTATCATTCCTATGTCCTTGTCATCCCCTCAGTAATAAAAGCAGGGACAAAAGTTCCACAACGTAATTAAACTTGCGTGGAACAGTGCCGTGTTGCTGCCCTGAGCAGTATGGTGGCTCTGAATGCCCAAGGTGAGTTATTAACTCGTATTAGTGCACCACCTGCCTTGCCATAATGATGAGCTTATTGGCAAAGTGCGTGTCTTGAAATAATAAAGAAAAGGAGATATTTTTACTCTGCTTAGGGAAGCACATCAAGGCCACAGGAATCTACCCCGAGTACACTTCATGGCTGCGAGACTTAGAAGCACGAAGGGAATGTGAACTGTCTGAATGCATCATGAGTAGAGATCGCAAGTAGTGAAAAATATATGCATTGCTCACTTTTTCAACATGAAATAGTAAAGACTTCAAGCTACTACATTGTTAAGGACAAAGATGTCAACATTATATTTTTCCTGTCCCTATTTTACACCATGGTTGGAGAATTTGTAAAAGCTATGATGCAGGCTGCATATTTTAATTTATTAATAATGTATTTCCAAATAATAAATAAACAAAGTAGAACATTTAGAAGCTAAAAGCACAAAAGGGCTGAGAACATAAGACATGAGTTATAAGAATAGAACATATATAAAAACAGCAGAAAATGTTCCTATGTCTGCTGGACGTTCAAATACGCTATCTTTGCCATCACATTAGCAGTGACAGTAACTTTGGTGATAACAGGTCAATGGTGTTAAGGCTTGTTTTCCTGCCCCTATGAAAAAGAGATATCTAGTTTAATCTGAGAGCATAATGTAATATCATAAAAACTGGATAGGATAGCGGCTTACTCATTGGCTTGCCATATTTAAATGATATCGGGAATGATGGTGCATCTCATGAAGAGGGTTCAATTACTACAAGAAAAAAAAAGTTGATCAGGAACTTTTTCCAACTGATACAATGAGAAAAACTAAGAACAGTGAAGCTGTATGTGAAATTGGCGCAAATCTTTTTTGCAGCCTTACATGACCTTTAAATTGCAGAGAGAAACGCTCAAAGCCAATTACTGAAGATAGTTACAGCTGTTTATCCTCACATGGCAGCAAATTACAGACCAGTCTGCGTCATCAATCACTTCAGCATAGGTCAGCTCTTCCACTGTCTGTTTCAAAAGTATTCCCATTTCAGAAGCTTATTCTTTGCACTGCCGCAAGACCTGCAGACTGAGTTGAAATAGTCAAACACAAAGTATATATCTTAGAGAAAATGAAATATTTCAAGATTACTGACAGCATTTCTTTAATTCCCACATGGCAGGAACAACCTCCTTCCTACTGGGCCAAGGGTACCAGTGAGTCTACGCAATTAAAAAGCAGCTGGTGAAGTTTTAAGCTGATCATTTTTAAAATACAAAACACATCATTTGTACCAAGGGAATGAACTGTAGCCGTAGTAGAATGATCTAACACAGTAGGAACAACTCAATGAAATCGACATATCATTTCACAACCAATTATATAAGTCCTTGTGTTTACTTCACTCACTAGTTTGCTCCCCATTGCACAGCATGTAGCTCCATAAAAAAGTTATTAAAAAAGAGAAACTACAACACCGGCATTTGATGTAAGCAGTTCAACACAAGTGCAAACACAATCATATTATTTCGTAACGGCAGAAACAACAATTGTTGGGAACTACACTTGACTGCAGCAATGAAGGCAGCAGCTACCACCCTCGGACTGGTTTGGCTTGAAGATGAAAGCAGCTGGTGTTCTACGTTGTATTACTCAGTACTAATATTCTTTAGCAACATAACATTGGCTTATTATTTCCAGGAGATAAAAGACACAAGGTGAATTTTTCAGCACTTCACCGATGAAATACTCCATGACATATCAAAAGCTGTGCTTGTCACGTTGGCAGCGGTTTACCTCCAGGCTGACATTTTGCACGGATGTCAAAAGTCTTGCAACGGGCAAATGTCAACTTCCCTCACATCAAGGAGCAGGTGTGATATGTCTTTCTAAAACACTGTCTGTTGCCATTGGTGACATTAGATTTCTGATGCTAACAACAATATTTGGTTCTCATCTCAATTTAGACCATCTGACACAAGGTTGCCTGTGTCCTTCCTGTCCCGTCCCCTTGACGACCCCATTTGGACTCAGAGCCTTCAGCATCCACTTTGAGGAGAGGAGAGAAATAGGAAAGGTAAGGGTGCTGAGGATCTGCCTCAGTAGAAGCAGTGGGCTAGATTCATTAGATGGGTTTGTTTTCCCCAGATTAGAATATAAAAGAGTGCTGGGTTTATAATTGAAGATTCTCTTTTGTTTGGGGTTCCATCGTTTCAAACGGCAAAGGAGAATCCTAGGCACTCGTCCAATGAATCAAAAAACCTTAATTGAAATTGCATGCTAAAACCTGTGCTTTCAAAAGGGAGTCGCGAATACAATGCCAAACCTTCCTGTACCGGGAAGGACTTCAGAGATTTAATCCAAAGTATACTGGAGCGCACGTATTTAAAAGCGACTAACTTTATAAGAGGACTAATGTTGTCTATGCCAGGTGTGTCTTCATCAGAGTCAAACAGTACAGACTCGTATTCTTTTAAATAACCACCACTAATTATAAATGTATCCAGCACAGGATGGTGTTAAGATACTAATCAGAGCTCCTATTTATATATATATCCTTTATTTAACCAGGTAAAAGACTCATTGAGATTAAAATCTCTTTTCCAAGAGCGACCTGGCCAAGAGGGGCAGCATGTACAAAGTTACAGAAAAAACACAGACATGACAGGCAGACAAATACAGCTGTAAAACACAAATAAAATGGCACATTAGCCAGTCAATATGCGAAATAAAAAAAACTATTAAAATCATTCAAAACTGGCAACATTTAAAACGATTTTAGGATATACGAGCACTCACATCTACCAATGGTGTCGTGTTCTCTGTCCTTTAAGATGGACCTGAATTCCCCCATAGTGATTACATCTGAGAGTTTCAGCTCCTTCTGTACATTGTTCCAAGCTATGGGGGCAGCATATCTAAAAGCTGTTTTACCCAGTTGTGTTCTCACTGTAGGGACCAGCATCTGAATAAAATCTTGGGAGCGCAGGCCATATAGACTTTCTCTTCGACACATATATGTGCAAATGTAGGAGGGAACCAACCCAAGCAGAGATTTATAAATAAAACCCAACCAATGGGAAAGTCTGCCAGCAGACAAAGATGGCCAATTAGCAGCAGCATATAAAGTGCAATGCTGTACTCGATATCCACATCCAGTGATAAATCGTAAGGCACAATGGTACACAGTATCCAAGCTCTTTAGGCATTGGTCAGAGGCATTCATGTATAGCAGGTCACCATAATCTAATACAGGTAAAAACGTTGCAGATATCAAATGTTTCCTTGTCTGAAAAGAGAAACAGGATTTATTCCTGTAAAAGAAACCTAATTTTATAAGTGCAGGTTTTGAAAAAAAAGCTAATTACGACACACTATTTTCCGTACGGAACACACTAATTTCTGCCAACAATAGATAAGAAAATAAAACACTCCAAAAAAACATATCATCATCCATGAACTATGTCGTTATTAGTCAATTACATAAACATCACCAACCCCTTGTAGGCTACTTAAAAACCTACTAGTGTACGTCACTTGAGTGGAATGCATTATTTATCAGTTTAGCTGCTGAATCAAGTGTGATCAGGGACCAACATTATGAATTATCCAAGGTTTCGTAAAGCACTGATCTTAAGCAGTTCTGGGGGGGTTGCCTACTCAGTCCCAGACCGCCTCAGCTACAGTACTTTGGCAGGGACGGTTGTCACTGCGATAAATAGTAAAGGGGGAAAGTGGCTAATTGTAGGGGTTGTGCTGGTAAGTCCCCTGGCAGAAGAGATAACACGAGCACTCCATGGGGGCCTCATCAATGAGTAATGACCTTGCCTGTGTTCCTTCACACTCACATGGCCGTCCACAATCTCCTGGGATAGGGAGTGACATCATCTGAAAGTGGGTATAACTTTCGCAGTAAGGGGATTGGTTCCATTTTTAAAGGTGCATTGGGAGGCCAAGGAGAGTGGTGGTTAAATAGTCCATTAGCACAGTCCGAAGATGTCCTCCTGGGCATTGTTTCAATATGGAGTCACCAAAAGCACTTGGAATATTTGTGTCCCTCCAAATAGGTCATGGGTGATTGGAAAAAACTGAAATAGTCCTTAGTGCAGAAAATGTACATTTGAAATAAATATTTAATCAGTGAAACAAACACAAATATTATGCTCTTACCACCCTATATCATCTGCTTACGAATGACAGTATGCGATAACCAATTGGAAAACGTTTTACCCGATCAGTAAAAAACAGTACTTGTTTTTATACTAAATATGCTAGGCCCAGATTAAACCATAAAACACACAGAAAACCCTTACTGAAAGAACAACACAGCTCTGATCGGTGATTAATAATGTATCCTTTAATAGCATAACTTACTACAACCTAAAGCAGAAAATGGGCGTGTGGGAAATGTTTTGTGTTTCCCTGTAGTATTGTTGCAAGGCCGCCTTGACTGTTTTTCTCTTAACCCAGTTTCTAACAGAGTGTGTTTCAGCTTGGAGCGAGCAGAGAGGCACTATTCAAATGGGGATAAAGTAGGCTGACAGTCGCTTTCTCCCTGTAGAAATGTCCCGCTTCTAAACCTAAACATCTCTCCTTGGTCCCCGAGAATAAATAAAGAAATGAGTCGACGACAAGCAGAAGAAGAAGAAATACTAGCGCTGCTGCATCCTCCCGAGGATAACAAGAATAATGCTTTCATTTGCTCCAGGGCCCCCACTCTGCACCAAGTATAGACATGGCTTTTATGGCTGTAATATTTCTGATTGGCATCCTAGGACAGCCATTTGAATTATTTAATAGAGCTCCCATTCCCTTAGTGGAGGGAGAAAAAGAAATATGTTTCTGTTTGTGTTATTGGGAGTTTCTACGAGGCTTCACTCTTTATTGTCTTTGCTTTGGCGTTCTCTCAGGCTTAACTTTAGTCAAGAGAGGCTTTTGTTTTAGCAAACAACTCAAATGTCACTTTAATTCTGAAGAACAATGTCACGGAATATTAAGAGAGAAAACAAATCAATAAAAGCGGAAACAACCTAAAACTACCTTTAAATATTCTTAACGGATAAGCGGTAAGTTAAACACTTCCTCTCGTTTCTCTACACCAGTTGCCAAAGGGTGAATCAGTCGATTCAAAGATCACAATGTACAACACAGAGAGGATATTGAAAGGATCTGAGCTCTTGGCTTTTACCAACCTGATCCATTTCCTCCCGCCAAATAGACGGAAAAGGAGGGATGAATAAGTCTCTGTGGTGGAGCTATCCCTCCCAAGAGCCTTGTGGGAATGTGCAGGTGTTACAAGATCTCTTCTTCTCTGCAACAACAACATTCTTCAAATCGCTTGCTCTCTTACTTCCTGTTTCTCTCTGTCAGCGTGCATCAGAGATTCGAAAAGACTTGAAATGAAATTAGATAAACCACAACAAGTCAACAAATCATACCCATTGCTGATAAAGGCATTGTGACCCAGTGAGACAACAAGATAATGTATTTTGAGATATATTCCACGCACAAGGGAAGTGTAGTCGCAATATGACGCAAATATAAAAGCACCTTGCTATCTGGGGGTAGCGTTTAGGTATGAACATCAACAGCTGGACACGACTCGTTTGACAAGGCCCCGTCTAAACCCTCCCCCCCCCCCTCCCATCTCCACGTCCTGTCTTTATCAGGACTGATCGCCTCAAGCCTGTCTGACCTTGGCAAGCAGATAAAACAGCAGACAGATAAGAAAGGGCCAAGGGAAAGAACAGGGAGGGAAGGAAAGGCAAAAGAGGAGTTGCTTGCTTTGATATGCATTTTTTCCTAAACTCTTGCTGTTTGAGAACCCCAATTTACATGGCCAGGGAAATCCTGTGGGAAGCTTTATGATAGATGAATAAGAGTACTTTACGAGGAGGAGGACGAGGAGGAGGACGAGGAGGAGGAGGAGGCGATGAAGTCTAGGATGACCCGCTTTTGCAAATGTGGCCTTGGGGAAAAGGATGAGGAAGCCAGGAAACTTAAGCTTTTGCAGAGTGAATATCGCTGTTGGGTCCCGCAAGTGACATTAGAGTGCTAAATATATAATTGTGTCTTATTTGGGATTATGAATTAGGCTTTATAACATGTGATCTGCCCCGTCAGCGGGTTAGTCTTTGAGTTTATGTAAACCTGTTTTTTTTTTATGAATGTGCTATGTTTTTGGCTTGAATAAACCTAAATTGATTTCAGTCCTGTCTGGATTGGTGTGATGTCAAAGACACTTGTTATTGTAACACAGGTGCAAAAAGCAATTGTGGCACAAGGCATCAAAGCCTATGATAATGACCGTGGATTATTGGTGACGGCACAGGAAGAGTTTGTGCAGGGAAGACGCTAATAACCAATCCGTGTGTGCCTCCACGTCCCCTCTTGGACACAGCCTAATGAGAAGTGACCCTTAATTGTGTTGTCCTGTTAAGGCGGCACGCTGTCAGCCAAGACGGACAGAGGAGACTAAACGTTTCTGTTTATTCACAAAAACAATCAAAACTGACTGATAGAAAAACACATCTGCTAATAGAGTGCATGTGGACTTACTGTAGTCATCTCAGCATTCAAACTATACTGTTACACAGTGGTCGAAGAAAACTCAGATATTTACCTAAGTAAAAGAACAAATACCACAGTGAAGAAGTAGATTAAAGTGAAATTACAAATATATTCGCATCAAAATATACTTACGAGTACTTAATATACTAGTAAAGCATTAGTACTTAATTTACTGGTAACTAAAAGTACTCTTTATGCAGAATGCCGGTTTCTGAATATTGTAAATCACTGGATTAATAGCGGTTAACTGATGTGTACATGAGAGAAGTATTTTGTAGCATAAAATGGAAATACACAAGTGCCTACACATTTTACTTAGGTACAGTCCTTGAGTAAATGTACTTAGTTGGTTTGCACCCTTGCTGTTACACCTTTGTTGCACTCTCATGTGCAGCATAATAATGATCCAAATGTCACAAAAGTACCATATATAGAAGAATTAGGAGGTTTGCCCCGTGTTGTCCAGGGGGCTGAATTAGCTTTTAAACTGTCCCACTGTGTCGGTGCTGTAATTGCGCCGCTGTAGGAAGTGTTGCCCCATGGCTATACCGTTCCACGCCTCCATTTCATCCCGCCATGACAGCTGGATCTCAGCTCTGATTGGGCGGCTGCTGTGAGGAGTTCCTGACCTTTCAGATGGAGCCCGATTCGGTTGGCCGGTTTACATTCTGTCAAACATGAGTCTATGAGGGAAAAGAAAACTGCTTCGCTTCCAGAAAATGTCAAACCAGCAGTGGCAGGTCCTTGCTGGCACTGTACTGTGATATTATGTTGAAAGATATTGGCAGAGGTTGACATGTGTCTTGTGGTTGACCGGAAGAACTCTGATTTGCATACGAATGCTTGTTCAAATAAACAACACTTGATGAGGTTCATAAAGATCAGGCTTTTAGAAGGAAATAGAGATCAAAGTGCACATTTGTCACATAAATAAAAAAGAACACTAGGGCTAGAAAGAGCATGTTATCTTTGAAGTGTCCTAACTTCAACAGAAGGAGGGGATTTTGAAGAGAGCACTCCAATGCCACGGAAGCTACAATTAGTAAGTGAATTACTCTTGTATTAATACTTTATTTGTGATTCATTGAACCGACTGCCGGCTTGACACTTGAATTTCATTACTTTAGATTTGTGGAGATGAGAGTCAGGCTGCCACTGATGTGGAAGAACCCAGCTTACTAGAAAGTTGTGAGGATGTGCAGAGCTTTGTGCTTGAATAAAAATAAATATTTGCACCTCTATGAGAAGATGTTATGTGGGAGCATATGCTTGTGTGCATTCCCTATACTAGAGCTTCTTTTAGATAGGGCATTGCTGTGCAGCAGACATAACAGTTGAAAATACAGTCGTTTTTATGTACATAAATCTGCATTAGATAAGAAAAGAATTGAGCGATAAACAAAGTATGTGAAATATACAGCTTGCATTGCAGAGACATGCACCATATACCCTGTGTACATCCAAAAAAACATGTAGTGTGCGTTTGCCTGAATTTTCATTTCATTTCAAACCTTTATTTATACAGATAAATCCCATTGAGATCATTGATCTCTTTTCCAAGGGAGACCTGCTCAAGTAGGACATACATTTGATTGTCAAAACACCAGCCACACGTTGTAAACCACCAAGGCCCGCCTTTGCAGAAGTTCAACAACCGATCACACACACACACACACGGACAAACATGCCTACTGTAGATGCAGCACTGGGGGACGGCATTCCAAAACCCTGCATGAGGGTCTTTACAACATGTCCTGTTGGCCAACATCCAATAATCGTTAAGTAACAGAAAAGCCATTAATTAGGTAACATAATAAGCACACTCTTTGCTAAAGAGATATTTCCCATCCCTTCCTGCAGCATAAGGGTCTGGGCTCTATCCTCCAGAGGTGTCAAATTGATCCCTCTCCTGCCTCCGCTAATCCCAGCATTAATCATTCGACATGACTTCATCTCCTTAGCTTACGTCCAGCAGGAGGTGCTGTGAACCACCTGTGCCCGTTGTTATGGCGATTAATCTACAACCAAGTTGTAATGCCGACGCTGGGCCTGGGCCTGAATGAGCAGGGTCCTGTCTGATGAGAGACAAGGTGATAATTGCCTTTGTGTTCGGAGGAGAAAGGGCAGGGGCAGTCAAGGGCATCGCCACGGCCGACCATGGTAAATGTGTCAGCGCACGCCTCGCCGTTCAAAGCGGAAGACTGCGCACACAGACTGTGTTTGGCTTCTCTGTTTGGTAGGCGGGTGGTTAATGGGGTGGGCAATGTGGTTTTAGTCCGTGTCTGTGTGTGTCTGCGGATACCTTTGCTGTGTCTGGATGCGCGGACAGCTTTGCTTGTTTGTGTTTATATTTGCCTTGGCCGTGTTATCTTGTCTGCAGGATAAACTAAATGTGTTTTTTTTTGTAAACACCATTTCAGATTTTCTTATTACAGATGCGCATCAGTTGACTTAGGGCTGCGAGATGGGCATAAATTGTCTGGGGGCCATCTCACATTGTAAGAGAGGGATTTTGATAAGTGGCTTTGATAACCTTAAATGTGTCAAATGTTTGATTAGGTTTGTTCTTAAACTGCAACATTCATTTGTTATACATTAAATGTGCTTCAAGCAGACATTCAGTAAAAGCTATACACCTTAACTTTGTCTTTTTACTGGAAAATGAATTCCAATCATCTTAAACGAGAGATATTTACACTGGCAATGGTAGCTGAAGGTTAAACATTTAATGTGAAACAGCATACTGTAATATATTTGGCTGTCTGTGTGTATGGCATAATGCATGTTCAAGGTAAGATATAAAAGAGCTGTGTGACACTGTGCTGTTTTACAACCTGTTGGACTCCTCCGTGGGTATTGATGACTCTAAAAGGCAATTGTTATGTAATTTTAGAACCATTCTGCAAAATTGTACTTAATATTAAATATGCTTCGTGAATGAGTAATGGATCTAGTCTCTGTTCTCACGATACTGTATGCTGATATTTTCAGAACTTGCTCTCAGTTATTGTAGATAATACTTCCTGAAAGATCATGTCAGAAGAACCTCAAGGACACATTCCACTCATATCATTCAGCTCCGGTATTTCTCAAGAGCTCTGGTAACACACATTTACACCTGCCGCACATTCTTCAAATACTCTCTTATATTCAGTAGTCGGCTACCGTTCTTCTAATCACAGCCGGTTGAAGGCCAGTTTTTATTCTAGTAACTTATTTGGAGCCCAAATCTAATGAAGTAATTAACTCCATTATAACATTGGCCATGAGAAATGTACATATAATGACACCAAAAATATACACTATCCCTGCAACAAAAATAAGCACTTGTTACCTTTATTGGTTTGATTGGTTAGGTTTAACAAACTAATATTCTGCTAAATAATTAGCCATGTGCTTTTGTTTGTTGCATGGATACCGTCAATCTTCTGAGGGATGGACGACTGGAGAAAAGGGCATTTGTTTTCAGGACAACAGGCTGTTGACCAAATGGCCTTTTGGTCCAAAGTGCCATTTTGTTTACCATTGAGATGTCAGTACATGGCGCCCTGAGCACCACTACGGAGATTAAAAGCATTGCTAAAAAAAATGGAATGCTTTTGACTAATGCATGTTAATGAGATTGAAAATCAAGAAGATAATCGACTACAGTGAAGGTGAATGATTTGATGGACAATGGCAAAAGGCATTCTGTAATCTGACAAGGCTGTGTCCTCGCTCATGTTTGTTAATTGATTGATTAAACTACTGCCCTGACCCCCATTGTACCTTCTTGAACCTGTCTAAAACATGTTAATTTTAATGAGCATTTCCATGTAGGGCATTGTAATACCATACAGCGATTGAGGATTGTTATGCTTGTGGGAGTTTTATTAGATCTAAACACAAGAGGCGGATCTGAGTATGTCATCGAGCCTGTATGGAAAAAGACTTGTCGTGTTAATGTGTTGCAGACGGTCCCCAGTCAAACAAGTAGCGCTTGACATTTGCCTTTGTCCAATCATTTGCATCTGTGGCGATGAGTCTTAACAGCGAGATAAAGAAGCAAAGGAATTTCTGGGCTTTATTTTCTGTCTTTATGTATTTCGAGCAGATCAGGCATCATGGGCTGCAAAAATGAAATGTTGTGCAGCTACACAAACAACAGCGGCAACTCAAGGAAGTTCTGGCCTTTTTCTGTCTTTTTATTTCCTCTCATTCCGAGCAGATCAGAGCTCATGGGCTTCAAAACATTTTATTTGCACAGCTACACAATTTTTTACACAACAGCGGCAACTTTAAGACGCATCAAGGTTCTTTATTCTTCCGAGCCAGAGTTATACTGTTATGGTTGCGCCTTCATTAGACACTGGGGATCTTTACTGTATCTTTTCTTGTTGGTATAGAAACTAATCAAATCATTATGATACAACAGGGTGTCAGTTGAATGCCCTTTTTTGAAATGGTGGCAAGTAATGTGACTCCAAATTGGTTCTGATCAAACTACTGATCTCTAAATGAGATGTGTGTTTGCACTACTGATATGAAAGTGCTTGTTTGTATACATTAAAAGGGAGCTGTTGTGTGTGTGCATGAGGGAGAAAGAGATGAGTTGCTTTGCATGTCGGCCGTGTTAGTCAGGAATTGATCGGCTGCATGCATTAGCAGATTGCCTATTGATGAGGGGAAAGATTTATAATGCTCTGATTGATGGTAGCAATCTGGGAGTATAAATAAATGAATGTGTGTCCGCCCCGGTTGGCGATTGCAGTAAAGCCTTGATTTGCAAGCTCATCTGCAATCGAAAATGTCACATTTAGTATGCCCTCATCACCAGGCACCACTGACGGATAATGTTTACAGTGAACGCTCAAAGGACAACACGTCTTGGTGCTCTTCATTCAAAGTGATGCAACAAAGTGACCCTTAACTCTCAAATACAGCTGAGGGAAGAATAAACCTGTGCTTTTTTTCCAACGTCTTTATATTGTGGTTTATAGTTGTTGAACAGACGCAACATCTTGTGGCTCATTTTAAAATGTGTATAAGCAAATCCTTTGAATAGAAATAACAAACAAAATGCATATTTCGCCCAAAAATGTATAATTTGTGAAAATGTATCTGCACTATGCGGAGTACTTTTTCATATGATAATTTAATATGCTATAGCAGTTTTCTCTAGTGTATAAGAACATCATGTAATCATTTTATAAAAATGGTGTCAATCAAAAGTATGTACTGTATAACATATGAGTGGTATAGAGCATTACACCATGCAAGTAACTAAGAAGTTTCTTTAATTTAACTAATGTGAACAACTACTATAAATTAAGGTTTTCCGTATTCATGCGTTTTGAATCATGTGAGCTGACAGTATCAACCAGGATGTCCTTTTCCAATGCCATTTAGAGGAAGGTCATTTGGGTTGACCCCTGCAGCAATCATGAGATGACTACAGTATCAGCAGTGAGTCGTCTGATAGACTTCTCTATCTGAGTCACAGAGACACTCTGCAGATGCCCTAGAATTTAACCTTAACAGTTCAATCATTTACTGAGGGGGAAATCCTGTGATAGGGTGGCTTGTCTGACCTCCACTCCCAAACTGTCCCCCCTCCCACCCATCTGTCCCCACTGGCTCCTTCCGACCTCTGACCTCCACTCCTCCCAGCCATGCTAAGGGAATCTAATCACACGTATTTCAGATCGCAGAACCTGATACGAACTTCCTCCAGCAACCGGAATAAAAGTGATACGATTGTATCCCCTGGCTGCGTGCCACGAATCCAAACATGCCCGAGTACATTATTTATCTGCTTAGAAGCACTCTTTTGCCCTTGGTGATTTTCACCCATCTCCAATTTTCCTTTTTGGTTCTGATGAGAAGATAGTTACCTAGGGTTAAGTGATGGTTAAGTAGCCTGTCCTTTATCCCAAAGACTCTCTTTTCTCCTGGAACTGCACTGTTATCATAACAACAGAATAACTGGAGGTGTTGCAGGCTTCTTTTTATAAAACAACATTGAAAATAGTGCCAATTAACACTTCTATCTAACTTAGCTTGCCTGCAAAGTGAATGTGCGGCCCACTGGGGCACTAAACTCTGTGACAATGATAACATTAGTTCTAACGCATTTGACACATGATGTCCTCCTGAGCCTCTTTTAATTTATATTCTATTTTACCAATGTTTTTGGTACACAGCATAAGATTGTTTGATCATTTCGTCATTTTTTGGACTGGAAAGTCAGGAGGAAGGTCTATTCATGACAATACTGAGTCAATGCAAGATTTCACATTATATTCAGATATATATTTTACTTTTTGGAGTGAATTGTTATCATTTTATTGTAGTTACTTTTTTGTATTTATATTTCTTTTAATTATTTCTCCTTATTTGCTCAATTAAGAGTATTTTTTTATAATAGTTAGATATTTGCTCGTATTTGACCAACTACATTCCTCTTAATGTGTTCATGTATGCACCGTGATACCCAAAACAAATTCCTTGTATTCTTTGTAAACCTAGATGATAGGGCTGTACAATTAATCGAAATTTGATCGAAATCGGAGCACAATGTTTGTTGTGGCAAAATATGTGGACAAATAATCGCAATACGTTATCTTTTACATTTTAAGTAAAGCAGGACTATAACTACCTTTCAATTTATACCAAATGCAAGCAATATCAAATGCTAAGCTAATGATACCCTTAAGAATGTACAAATAATATATTTGTGTTTGTGAGTATTGAGAGAGAAGTTAATCTATGTACAAAGTGCAGGCATATCTACAGTTTGAATATGCTGACACACAAACAACTGTTGGAGGAACTGTGCCTCCTCCTGGGATTGAACCTCCTCCCGGACAGAATAAATAAATGTTTCTCAGCAGCCAGTGGCCTGCATGCTGAGCAGTCCGTCATGCTCTCCTCGCTGCTTCTGTGAAGTAAACAAATGCTCGCGCTGATTCACCTGCCACTGTTGCATATTCCCAGAGCACCCCGGGCTTAGTAAAGTAGAGAGGAGAAACACGAGGAGATGTGATCAAAAGCATGTCAGCCATGTCTGAACAAGCACTGCCCTGCCCTGGATTTCCATAAACAAGCTCCTGGGTACCTCTTCCCTCCGGTGAACTTCCCTTCACCACCGGAGAAATAATGCTGATCAATTATTTGGACTCTTGAAAATGAGATGGAAAGTTTTGCAAGTTTATCTCGCTTTTAATTGGGCTGGTGATAATTATCAGTATCCACTTATAGAAATCAATTACACACACTTAGCACTGTAATCAATTCTATTTTAGTGTTCTGCGCTGGGCTATGCATGATAAATTATATAATTAAGCACTTTAGGTGATTTATGTGGTATCTTCATTTATTTATTTGCATTATTTATTTTATTTGCCTGCTTTTAGCACCGTGGGTCAACAGTAAGTGGAGTCTGTTGCCGGGCAATTTCCAGGAAATTATTTTAAAGAGTTGTTATAGATAACCACAGCTGTTACGATTGCATTGTGTGAAATGCATTAATCTTTTGGCTGCCATTCAGAAAATGAACCATGTATGTGACAGAATGGATTGTACTGCTATATTGTTTTAGTGTTTCAGCTCCATTTCCTTTCTGTTTTGAAGAGAAAGGCTGTAGCCACGATTTCAAAATACTGGGGTCATGAGTGCAAAATGTACCCAGCACAACGTGCACAGATGTATAAGAAGTTTTTGACCAGCGGTGTTGGGAAAGCTGCTTGAACAGTTCATGAGTCTAATATTTAGAATCTGTTATCTATATTCATATCAAGTCCAAATGTTTGTTGCTAATTCTCATACAATCATCTTTTTTTCAGTAATTTTTAGTAACAATTATGGCCTATGTGAACTTAATAATAGCTTCAATTTTATTGTATAACATTATTAGATATTTTAAAGTGAAAGCTTAAAAGAAAGGTCAAAACTACCAAAATATGAAGTTATAATCATTCAATTAACATTCCAAAGAGCGAGAGACTTCCTGTTGCAGCGTCTCCAACACTTCTAAAATGCACACCAATTAAAGTTACCAATCACACTTAATATGACAGATGGTCTTAAATTGCCTTTTATCTCAAAATAGGCCTCTTAATCTCAAAAAGTAACATCTATTGTCTCAGTGTTGTCGACGGCATTCAAGTGAGTGTTATGTGGATCAGTGGGAGGATGAAGCGAGATGTAATTTTGAAACTCTGTAGAGCGCTCGTGTCAGGCACATGAAGTAGCTACAGCTTAAAAGAACAAAAAAAAGAACAAAAAGAAAGGAGAAGTAACTACAAAGAGAACGGGAAGTGAAGAGGGCACGACAAAATCGGAGCAAAACGTGAAAAGGAAAAATCAATGCGTGACTGTAATTTGGCCTCCGGGCTATATTCACCAGTTACAAATTGATGCTGCCTGTTTTCTGAGCTTTTTTGCTTCACTTGGCTTTCAGCATCTTCTCCCTTGGCTGCATCCTCAGGTAGTCTGGTCCCTCATTTGAGCTCCAATCCTATTTAGATATTGACACATTCGTTCATCCATGCTGAAGCCTAGATGATCCCTCGCACCAATCAGATGTGCAGGAAGGATGAAGAGGAGGTTGGGGAAGATGAAGTATAAAAGTAGGAGACAAATGAATCAATAAGGCTTGTAAACTGTACAGTTACTCTCCAGTTTTCATGATTCATCACCATTCCAGGAAGCGTAACAAATGGCCACCTGACCCTTGCCGCCTTCTTTGTATATTCTTGGAGCTAGAGGCATTAAAGCAATATCCAAACTATTGATCATGTTACACTTAGCGCCTATTGATCAGGGTTCAGAGTTAAGGGGTGGGATGGAGGGGAGTGGAAGGGAGGTTGAAGAACTATGTTGAGCTCGGTGGGCTTTACGGTCATTGCGCCATTTAAGGAACAGGATCGGTATCACAGATCACAAACACTTCAGATACGGTGAGAAGGAGGAAATTGATTGTGGAACAAATGCAGAAAATGTTAAAAGTTGCTCTTGCTGTCTGTGAGGTTTCTTTTTTGTTGTAAAGGCTCATTTTGCATTATGATCTCTTCACAATCCCCGTTATTAGAATGTTAGGCCGAATTAGGCCGGAATGTATTTGTTAGGGATGCTCCGATCGATCGGCCGTCGATCGATATCGGCCGATACTCACTTTCTGCCGATCGATCGGTGCTCTCTAAAAATGCCGATCTCGAGAGCCGATCGCATGACATAAAATGATGACGTAAAATACATGACACTTTTCTCAGTGCGCGGAAAAACAAGCTCGCCAAAATGGCTTCACCAGTCTTCATTTGAATGTAATAATTATGTTGGTTGTTGTTTGTGGAAGCGCCAGTGAATGAGCTCCATTAACTGAGTTTAAAACATCCCTTTAAATGGAAGATCCCCATAGGCCCCGCCCACTCGATCGGCTCGGCGATCGGTATCGGCCGATACTGACTCCGGCGATTGGCGATCGGAGCATCCCTAGTATTTATTTACTATAAACTTAAACTAGTGAGCTATGTGCTGATAAAAGAAAACTACAGGAAAGTAGGTCTGGTTCATCTTTTTATCTACACAGCTATGACAATAGCAGAAATGTAATAGTCAATAGTTATGCATGTCAGATGCAAAAAAGAGGACCCGTTGGCCAACAGCAATCTGGTAGTGAAATAAAAAAGTATAAAGTATTTCTCCAAATCCATTACAAAGATTAAAAAGATGTTTGGGAATTTTATTTTATTGAGAATAGCCTCAGAATCCAATGTTTGCTTGTCTTCCATCTGTGTATTTTGTACCCAGCAATTAACAAGCATCCACCCACACGTGAGTATGTTAAAGCATGGGAGAGCCAGAAATTAGAATGGTCTGTAGACTAATTTAAATAATATTAACTGCAATATAAAACAAATAACCTGATATCCAGCTAGCTGATGCCTCCCACTAAACCCTTTAGGCACTGCGTCTGTAGGCCAAATAAAGATGTGTTTCCAAAAGTGTATTAGAATAAATTACTTATTCAACAAGGTGAAAAAAACATTCAATACGACTGCCAAGCTGAGTGGAGTTCCAGTTTTCTGAATAATTGCTAAGTCAGCAGTATTGAGCTAAGCTTCACCAAGCAAGGTGTATTGAGTGGAAAATGACGCGATCTACACTTGTGAAAGTAAGCTGAAAACATAGAGCAAGTTTGGCCACAAACTAAAGCAAATAAACAATGCCTTTACCAGAAAGTTGACAGAATATAATAATATTTATAGACTGGAGAAAACACTCACAATTACTAATTTAATGATCAGTTTTTCTGATGTAAGTTAAATAAAAAATAATACTAGCATGAATCAAATAAAAAACTAATTCCAGCAGGGTACTATAATGATGTGCTCCAAAGCAAATATTGTATGACAAAAGTAACTTATGTTGAGGAAAGATCTCTACACGATCTTTCATTAAAAATGCATACAGGTCTTGTGGATGACACAATAACATAAAAGGAAGCAGTGTATAACATACGTATTTGCATGTCATCCTCGAGAGTATACGATAGGTATCATGGCTGCACTTCAGACACAGGTGCTCTATTTTCTTTCAAATAAAAAAAAGGCACCACAACTGGTAACCTTCAGGGCTTAGGTGTGAGGAAATGCATTTGTCTGAGCAGTAAATATTTGTAATTTAACCGGTGCAATGAGTGAAATTAGTATAATTTGTTCACTTGTCTCGTGTGGTGTTAAACTTTTTATTCTATCTATCGTTTACAGAAATCGTTCAAGGCTTCTGTGTGTGCCCGGTCCTCACCTCGGCTGTATCTCTGCAGTGATGTCTGAGCCCACACATGACCTTGAAGATGGCTGGACTATTGTTTAATGAAATTAAATCTATTTGATACCTCTACCAGCACTTGAAAATTAGAGATAACTGCACACAAAAAAGCTTTTTTCATGCAGCGGCTGTCAGATCGCTGGGGTTTTTTCCTCTTTCGCCTCTGTTGGTAGGGTTCTGCCTCTTTATCTGTTATCTCCTATTACCCTGTGTGACTGAACATCTATACAAAAAGGTTGAAAAGAAAGCTGTCAACAGTAAATGTTTTGTAAGTCTGATCTGATTTATTACAGAAAATCATGGTACCTGAGGTAGGGCTGCTTGATTATGGCAAAAATCATAATCTCGATTATGAAAAACAATTATCCATTTACTTTGAAAACATCCATTTATTGGAAAGAAAATGTGAACAGTATGTTTAACAGTTGATTACCCTGAACTTTAAGTATAATTCAACTGAAAAAAATAAATCAATAATCGTTTTATTTCGATGTCGTTTTCATAATCGTTGCAAGCCAAAACCTGAGCCCACTCATGAACTATTCATCTGAAAGTATCAATTTTTAACAAATGATAGGAGGTGTTGATCCCAGGTAATAACATCCTGTAAAATTCTTCCAAAGTACAGTGTGTGTACTTCCCCCTATATAAGCTGAATTTGTGCTATTCAATTTGTCTTGATAGTAACATATTGGAGGAGTTATAAAGAGACTGATTAACGATGGAAGCCCCCGTGTCCCCATGCACAGACAGGGACACAGTGCTACACACACGGAGAGTGTTACTGGCAGTGATGCCCGCGAAAACTGTTAATTATTGATGAACTCACATGTAAGTCAATAATGCAAACAAGCACAGAGGCTTGAAGCAAACAAACACATTTGGTTTGATTTTCCTCCCTTAGCTTTCTCTTTTATGAGTCTCCAATGTGAATATCTATTTTATATGTATTTGAATGGTTACCTCTGTGGTTTATGTCTGTGCAGCTTAAGAGTAAAGCCATCAATTGTACATTTCTGATGTTATGGGTAATATTAGGCAATTGAGGCGCACACATATCCATCAGCAGATCATCACAGTGGTTGGAAAGGGAGTCAGCAGCTTCATCCTCTTTTACAGCAGCGGTAAGAGGCATCTCATTTACGTCATACAAGAGAACAAGGGGGATGAACAAGCGCATCTACAGGGTACTGTTGCCAAGCCACACGCAACTTGACAACCATTTTTCACCAGAAGCACACAACAATGCCACTCCACATTTAATGACCGCCATCCTTTCAACGAAATGGCGCTATCCTCGATTGCAAGCTCCGGAAACTGGTATCTGTAAATTAAGTAAATTACGAATGATTGCGTGCTCTTTCCTGGCATACCACTACCGAGAGAGCAATCAAGTCATCAACTCCCCGATCTTGTCTATACGGCAAAAACCAGGAAAGCAAAAACAGGCTTGGGATTGTCATGGCAACAGTCTTGCTAGTCAGTGTGGTTACAGTGTCAGGGGGATAATCTAACTTGCTGGAGAGAGGCGGAATATGGATGCGAGGATGAGGCTTTCACAGTTTATTTACTGCTGTTTACAATGTATATTCATCCCCGTGGATTTGGATTTATTTTGGCAGTAAACCTTAATGTCAATCAAAGTTATACTGTCAGCGGGCATTACTCTCCTATTGCTTATGATGGTCAAAGCTTTAGGTTATGTGAAAGCTTTGCAACCTGGAAGTACAGTTATTAACATTTGTTGAAGAAAACCGGAAACAACATAAACAGACGCTTCTTCTTGCTGTCATTACAAGCAACAAAGGTGTATCAATCCCCACGCTATCGCATCGTGTCACTTCCTCCGCAACAGCATTTGCGTTCCTGCACGACCGCGGTGAAATCGCAAAACACTTTTTCACTTCTTATCGCCTGCTTGTTTTACTAGTGCACTGTGCTGTTATTTACAGGCATCCACATATATCCCAGCACAGTGTGACACATCCCGAGTCCCTCCCCGGCCACCCCCTGCTGATCCCCCCCCCCCCCCACCCCTGTCTCTTTCTTATCTGGCTCCTATCCAAAGGCATCGGTTGAGGACAGGATTATATTGAGAGTTGTTAATAATTGCATCTCTCACTTCCTCTTCTTCCACCTCCACAGTGCCTCTTGCACTGTCTGCTGGGCGCCTCTCTCCTGAGAAAGAAGGCTTACGGTATAAGAAGCAACAGCTAATGTGAGAGAGATAGACTCTAATGATCATTATAAACATAAACATCACAAATCTGTTTTTGCAATACCTGTATGGAATTATCTCTTGCGATTACTTGGTCATAAAAAAATGAATGTATTTGCTGAAATTGTTAGTTAATGACAGTGATGCAGGGCAAGAAATAGGCTAATGGTCATACCAGACCAAGTATGGCTGTAGTAGGACAATATTTATCTAAAGTATGCTAACATTAGCCAACAGTAGTAACCAAATGCAACTGGTCACACTAGATCAAGTAGCCTAAGGATGTTGCAGGCTACATTAGCCTCATACCAGACCTAGTACAGAATCCAGAAAGTGTTATATTTATGAAGTAAACTTTTAATTTGTAAAAAGCACAATGCATTTGTCTATATTCACTCACAAAGTCTTTTAAGTCATTTAATGACTGTACTGTATTTTGTTCTTTATTATTCTAACTATCTACAACAATACACGAAGCACTGCTCCGCAGTATTATACACGTCAATAAAACCCATAATCTTGAATGTAATATACAGTATTAGGATAGACAAACTGAAGAGATCTTCCCTCATCCCGTACAGTAACAGCATTCATCAATCAATCAGTCAAATTTTGACGACAGCAGAAGGGAAGTGTATTTCTAGGTAATATTTCTCGCTGAAGATAGCGGAAATGAAAGGCAAAAGGGAATAAATACAATCAAAAAGCAATAACCTGACCCTCTAATGGAGCCTGAGAGGGCACCAAAATAAATACAGACATATGTGTGTTTCCACTGACAGCTAGACAAATTAATAACACATGATACAGACACCTTAACCCCTTCACTGCGGCTGGCACCGCATCAGGTGAGCGAAACCATATGGAATATATGAAAGCCAGATTTCAATATTGTTCTATCAATCTGCCTCGTATGATTGGATTACTTTACGGCTTCCGGATATCCCTGGGAGACTGACAGACAAAAATATTGGATATAGCCGCTCCAGAAAACTGATTTAAATTGTGTTTATTAGATTTAAATTCCACCTTTATCCTTTGGTAATGACTCTTTCTTCCATGTATGTTTTGTTTCATATCTCTGTGTGATGCAGGAAAAGTCGGTGACGGAAGCAAAACTGAAAATTAGGGCTGTCAAACGATTACAATTTTTAATCAGATTAATCACAGCTTAAAAATTAATTAATCATGATTAATCACCATTTGAACTATGTACAAAGATGCCATTTCTTTATGTATATTGTTGTGGGAATGGAAAGATAAACGAAAGAAGGCGGATATATCCATTTAACATACAGTAGCCTATGTATGTATGTTTATTATAACATTGTTCTGTGTGTCAAAATGAAAGTCGGCCCACACACCTATCAATCATCAAACCGTGGGGTCTTATTTCATTATGTGTTGATTTCTATCAACACGGGGGGGGGGGGGGGGGGGTGATCTAACCGCCTTCTGGAAAAGCTTCACAAGTACTTCGGTACGCAAATGCGCTTTGTGACACAAGTGACGGAAAGCATTTCAGATTGTTGCCACGCATGCGTACCTGCGTACCAGTTATGTGCACCTACTACAGCAGAAGTATTCTCCGTCGGGACAACACCACGCCGTTATCTTGATTCTGATTGGCCAGAAGACATTATCAAAGATGTTCTATTGAGAAGACGATCACTACGTGACAAAAGTTTTCAAAACCGTTTCTGGTCTTCGGTATTTCCAGACAAGTGGCTACTGAAATCAATCTTACTAACTGCCGTCTGTGCAATTTACTCGGCGCGTGTTGGCGGACTTTATTTTGCTTACTTTAACATCATTTTTTGTTGCGAACCACCACAATTATTTGTTGCTTGCACATTGTGTGTGTATGTCATTCTTGAAGCTTTATCCTAACTGAGGGAGCTAGAGACAGACAGTCAGACAGGTAAGGGGGAGAGGCCTGCTGGGTTAACTCCTCAACCGTTCCTGTTCCTGTTCTGTCAGCAAGCGCTACGTCTCTCCAAACCCCTCTCCCTGGACTTCGCACCTGCTCCCAGGCATGGCAATGAGCCTCCACACACACATGGAAAGCTGGGACGGGTCCATGTAATAAGATGGAAAGAGTAGAGAGAGGTGTGGTGGATAAGCAGCTAGAGAGGGGAGGCGGGGCAGACAGAGATGCAACAATAGGAAAGGGAGGCGCGCTGGGGAATGTGGCACAGAAAAGTTGCGAAAGATGGCAGGATGATTCAAGAGTGGAGCAGTCAGAGCAGAGGGAAGTTGGGGGGAGACGGAGGTGATGTAGGAACACAAATGATTGATGCCAAGGTTGGTTTGGGAGTGGAAGAAGGAAAACCCAACTAGAAGTGAAAAACATGAAACGGATGGAAAGAGAGAAAATATGGCAAAGTTAGGACAGGCTACGCAATACTCGGCATGAATTTTAATAAAGCCATTAATTCCAGAAGTGGTTAAGCAAACAGACATTAGAGTCTCCACTACTAGCTGCATTTAAAAGGGTTAAAAGAACATACAGTATTTTAATTAGCCATTACAGAATCCATCTACTTAACAGCAGGAGGTTAAACTTGAAGCTAAGTGCTGGCCTACGAGTCAGCCCTTCATCACTCTGTGCTCTATGTGAAGCGACGCCATTTCTGTCGTCGCTCTGATTTGAACAAACGGCCCTCGCTCTGGCATTCAGAAAGGTCACAAGCTGTTGATATAAAGATATGCTATCTGAGCGATACCAAACGGTTCATCTGAAGCACAGGTGTCAGTCCGGAAAACTGACTTTAATGTCCCCACCAAGCGTACTGTACAGAAGACGAAGGATACTCAATACAAATGAACAGCATTGTGCCGTTATGCTCAAACATATTTTAATATTATTTCACTCCTTTCAGGCAAATCTAAGATAATACAGGCTGCTATGGACTTTGTTGAAATAAAACCTTTGTTCCAATGGAATTAAAAACTGCGAGGTGAAGTAAAAAAAAATTAAAAGCAGACCAAATGTAATTATTGTCTTAATTAATACATTTAACTGTTGTTATATGCAAAACTATAGTACTGAATATGGCTGTAAGACATCATACATATTAATTAGCACAGCAACATTATCCACTACTTAAAAATCTAGAAGGTTTTTTTGATGAAATTGTCATTACATGGAATGTTTTATAATGATTGTAATAAACTGTGTGATTCTTTTATTTTAATGACCAAAACTGAACCATTAAACTTAATAGGTAAAGTTGAATTCCATGTGTAGTGTGTATTTTGGAAGTACAAATACTCAATGCTTTGAGAGCAGCTTCAACAGAGGACAGGATACCTTGGTGAGTTAATCTGACCCTTAGTACTGCATCACCAATAAAGCCTCAGTGTTTTCTATGTGAAGTTCCCATGTCCCCCCCCCATGTTTATGTGGCTCTTGTTAAAAGGTTACGGTTTTTACTCAGACTGGGCATGAAAGGTGTCACACCACCACGACGTACCGACAAACTCCCTTCTTTCTATACTACCTCCAATCATCAGTTTTACACATATCAATGTTTACCCTGTTAGTTTTTCCCTTTAGACTTTAAACACAGACCTTAATGAACACACCTCTGAAACCTTGGGATTCAATACCCGTAAAGCACTGCTGCCGTATTTAAGATCAACCGATCGTGGCGACCTCCAATATGACATAGAATCCAGCAACAGAGTTATCTTAGGTGTGACTTACCTATTGTTCTCTCTGGTGTCCCTGCAAGACTCCATCAGGGATTGATCCTCAGCCAAGGAACAGGACACTGGAATCAAACTGGACTCAGGACTCAAGCTGCGTGGAAACAGGTTACATTGCGGTCTGAATTGTCACTTATCCAACAATAATCAGAAGGGCTACATGGACTTTAATTTCCTCTCACAAATGTGAACAGGTAGTTTTATTAAAGTTTCACAAGTTACAACACCACACATCAATCAAAAATGAAATGCGTTTTTGCCCAGATACTTATTATATCCGAGATCTTTGCCTCAATACCAGTAAGTAATACGATCGTCTTCCGTTGCTTGCTAAACAAGCTGGAGAGCTCAAGTTCGAACTGGGTTCGAAGAGGAACTGCTCTCCTGCTTCTTCAGTATTATTTTATCCTCTTCTTTCCAGCGGCTTGTCACATGGTCTGACACGTGGTTTGACACGTGGTTTGCGTGTAAGCTGGTGCGTTTAGAGGTGTCCTTCTTCGTTGCTGTGGTTAACTGTTCACTTTCAGCGAAGAAATACATAACAGATGTTCTCCTCGAAATGGGAAGTGCATAGAAAGTTGCGTACTTTGCAACACGGGTCTTTATGAGCACCCATGTCAGGATTTCTGTTATACATCCTGTTTATATTGCTAAAGCATTAAACTATACGATACATGACTATGGCATTCAGAGTTTTAACACAGTTTTTAGCATATTTAAGCTTTATATAATAAAATAAATTGTTCCATTTTCTTCCTCTCTTCAACATCCTCCTTTGGAACTATGTATTTTCTTCTCTTCTTTCTTTCGTGTAACGTCAGAGGTCCAAGTTGGTGTCATGTAGCCACGACTCCTACTTCATCCTAGGTCTTGGTACCCGTCCTCCCGGTACACTTCTGTCTCCCGGGTGACCTGTGTAGACTCTTCCATCATGACCACTTATGAAAGCTTCATCCCATCCGGCCCATGCACTTCCACATTTGTCTCGGACCTCTTCGTAGCATCCCTCTCTCTTTGGGTCTGTCAGCATATACTTGTTACCACATCCATCGTCAGTGATAGCAAAATATGAGCTGTCGGAGTTGGTTTTGAAACATGTCACTTGGAGGCTTTTGATTCCCCCCCTTGTGTTTAATTCTTTGTCACCTTTATTCTGCCACATCATTGCTGAGCGATCAAACAGAACTCGGTGCCAGTTTTCATCATACTTCCAGATGTAAGGCAACTGGGTGAGGCCTCTTGTCCCATTGTGGAATCCCGCGAGAGTGTCCCAGTTCTGTGGATCGGAAAAGTACCTGATGGCACACTTTCTGTATCCTCCGGTGGGACTATGGGTGTACAGCACTATTCTTCCTATGGTTTGGTCATTATTCGGGCGCCAGTCATCCCCGTCCTCATTCCCTGGGAGAACAAATGGGTTGTTCTGGCTTCGGAAATCATTTTCTTCTGAAACCTTTTTCATCAGAGGTTTCAAGGCATCCCGTACTTGTATATGCACGGGAGGTTCTTCATTGTCCAGCCATTTCCCGTATGGTGGACATCTTTCTTTTGGGCAGATGAAGTAGTCGCCTTCCCATGTGGCTACCACCCATCCTGGCGGGACTCTACATACTCCCCTGCCCATGACGCACACAGTCTTGCGTCCGCTGGGTCACATTGCTTTTTTGTCTTATCTGTGCATTTGGAGGTGACTTGTTTGCTCACCTTTTCTTCATCTTTGTGGGGGGTTTGGCCAATATCTTTTAGTTGTTGGGCTGCGGCGTCTTGCATTGTTTTGGGTATTGGGGCCTTGGTTCCAGGGCCATCAATTTGGATTTGTTTACTGGGTGGCTCACCTTTGTTAGAGCTTTTGACCTTCCTCTGGTATTTCTTCGTTTCTTTTGGCGGATATTCAAAACAGGTTTTCCCACCTCTGCTCCTTTTTCCTCCATCAGTTGGTGCCTGGCTTGTGGATTGAGCCAGTGTGTTGACCTGATCGAGGAGAGACGGGGTCTAAGTCTGGGTGATAGGGTTGCCTCTGAAGGTCCATCATTTTTTGGGTGATGAGGGGTACCTCCTCGCTTTGTTCTATTTTCTCCAGGGTCCAAAGCTCCAAGGGCTGAAGTTGTTTTGGAATGTCTCTTCCTGCTGGTTCCCTTCTGTCAGTCCCTTCATCACATTGGTCCACTTCATTAGATATCCTGGGTGGATTGGCGCTCCCGGGTCTATCAGGCTTGTTTCCCCCGAGCTGTCCGTCCACAATTTTGGTTACTGAGGGCTGTGGAAATGTTGGCCAGTTGATGTTGAGGTTTGTCGACATAATGGGAGATATCCCCTTCTTCAAGGGTATGAGGGGAGGACAGGAAAGATGGCAATGATCCTGGTTCTCCATCTGCCAGTAGCTCTGGGGTCCAGATTTGTTTGGTTCCCTCGCCCCGAGGTTCATTACATTACATTACATTGCATTTAGCTGACACTTTTATCCAAAGCGACTTACAATAAGTACATTCGACCAGGAAGACACAACCTTGAAGAAAACAGAATCATATAAGTACATCAGGTTTCATAGAGCCAAACATTTCAAGTGCTAATCAACTGGCTTTAGGTAAGCCAGTCCTTTATTAGTATAAAAGTGCTTCGTTAATAGTTCTAACGCTCGAAGTGGAGTCGAAAGAGATGAGTTTTCAGTTTGCGCCGGAAGATGTGCAAGCTATCTTCAATCCCATCATCGCAATCAATGGGGACCCACTGGTCCCGGTTTGGTTTGATTCCAAGTGTATCGTTGTCTGCCATTCTGGTTTCCAGGTAGTTTGCTTTCTTTGTACAATTTGTATTATTTCTTCTGAGCTTCCTGGTTTAGTGAACACTTGTATTGTTCCCTCTGTATCACAGCAGGGACAGATATTTATTTTCCCTGATGAACTGTGGAGGTTAAGCTTATGTTGATGATATACTGACTGGAGTACGCCTCCCTGCAGATCTTCCTTCTGTAAAATATACATAGCAGATCATACAAGTTACTCCCGGCTGTCCTAGGTTATTCAGTGTGATTACCACGAGGGCTAAGCCTAACCCCTGTTTAAGAAATACATAGAGACGCCGTTTGCTTCTCTTGTGCTTGCATCTGTTCGCTGCCCATATCAGGTAGGTGATAACGGTCGACCCTATTATCAGGGTGAAACAGACATCCACCAACCAGACGGGTCTCAGATAATATTCAAACAGATAGCAAGTACATGATACCACATACAACCTGTAATTTACTGGGCTCCATAAGGGTAGTTGTAGCTTCTTTTGCCCCATGCACATGAATATTAGGCTGCCTGATGCATTCCTTTTCCCCGTCGCAAACCATCTCTCAATATTCACCAAGCTATAAATTACTGCTGCAAACAACCATTTTGCCACGCTCTGATAACAAAAAGAGGTAATTACACTTGACATGCACACGTATCCTAATGCAGTAAGTAGTTGCCTTACCACAGTGATGTCTATGTGGCTGCCTGTATTGCCGGTGATGTTCATTCGTTGCGTTTGATTTTGCATTCTCCTGCCAGCTGTTTTTCTGGGTTTTGTGGTTTCTCAGCTGTCTCCTCAGTTGTCTTGGCTTTTCTGTGCTCCTCAACTCTCCCGACCTTATCTTTATACTGAGTCTCCTCCTCCTTTCTTCCTCTTTCTAATTTCCCCGTTTTCTTGCTAATCTCGGGGGCTTCGGGGTTTGCCCCTTACTTCATATTTATTTTTCCGTCTACACATACTGCTGCAGATTCTGCTGCCGAACATTTTGCAGAAGAAATACAATATTACTATTCCTATTAATACACCCACGAATAGTCCTAGTGCCACTTTTTGCACGATTGAAAATACCATTTCAACTACAGGTTTGACCACATTATCATAACCTGCCTTGGCTACCATCACTACTCCTTTTCCAGCCTCTGTTGCTACTTTCATAAAACTTTGACCGGTTCTCCATAGTACATTGGATAGAGTAAAATCATTACTTCCGTCTCTGGTAGTCCAATATGGTGTACACATTCCTTTATGATGTATTTTCCAAAAGGGGTGTTATTCACCATTGGGGTATGTGTTTGACCAATCTATTTCTGCGATTTCCATAACTGATGGGAGTAGTGCGAGGCTCTGTCTTGACATTGGCGTAATTGGCGCCAGGCCCCACATTTGTTCCTGCGGCTACTGCTTCACATTTCCTTTAAGAATTACAGGGGCCTCTGGTGTTTTACACAGGCTCAGAAATAGAGCCGCTCTTCCACCTAACGTTGTTCTGTGGGGGCTAAGGGAGGGATATTTGTCAGAGTCAAACACTATGAGTCTATCCATCCTTGCCCTGGTTACCGCAACATATCTTCCCGTTCTTATGTCTTTGGTGGCCGTTCTTTCAGTAAATTCTGACCGCCATATAAATGAACCTTAATTTGCAATGTTTGTGCCATTAAGGAATCTAGGGGATGCTATACATGCTTCAAAAGGATCTATTGGGGCTGTCCTTCTTTCTGGGGTATGTCCAGGAATGTTCGTCTCCCTATCACTTTTGCATCAAATATGGCAGCCTCATATGCCGTCACAGTGCTACCTCCATAGTCATATGAATAATAGAAATCCCCTTTTTTCCAATGAGAGTTTATTTCGTGTCTATACCCATATTTTAGTCCTTTGATCCAATTCTTCAATGTATGCACATTCTTTGCCGGGGGGTTGTTCATTAGGTTTACTAAGGTATACAGTGGGGCAAAAAAGTATTTAGTCAGCCACCAATTGTGCAAGTTCTCCCACTTAGAAAGATGAGAGAGGCCTGTAATTTTCATCCTAGGTACACTTCAACTATGAGAGACAGAATGGGGGTAAAGAATCCAGGAAATCACATTGTAGGATTTTTTAATGAATGAATTGGTAAATTCCTCGGTAAAATAAGTATTTGGTCACCTACAAACAAACAAGATTTCTGGCTCTCACAGACCTGTAACTTCTTCTTTAAGAGCCTCCTCTGTCCTCCACTCGTTAACTGTATTAATGGCACCTGTTTGAACTTGTTATCAGTATAAAAGACACCTGTCCACAACCTCAAACAGTCACACTCCAAACTCCACTATGGCCAAGACCAAAGAGCTGTCAAAGGACACCAGAAACAAAATTGTAGACCTGCACCAGGCTGGGAAGACTGAATCTGCAATAGGTAAGCAGCTTGGTGTGAAGAAATCAACTGTGGGAGCAATTATTAGAAAATGGAAGACATACAAGACCACTGATAATCTCCCTCGATCTGGGGCTCCACGCAAGATCTCACCCTGTGGGGTCAAAATGATCACAAGAAGAGACGGTTAGCAAAAATCCCAGAACCACACGGGGGGACCTAGTCAATGACCTGCAGAGAGCTGGGACCAAAGTAACAAAGGCTACCATCAGTAACACACTACGCCACCAGGGACTCAAATCCTGCAGTGCCAGACGTGTCCCCCTGCTTAAGCCAGTACATGTCCAGGCCCGTCTGAAGTTTGCTAGAGAGCATTTAGATGATCCAGAAGAGGATTGGGAGAATGTCATATGGTCAGATGAAACCAAAATAGAACTTTTTGGTAAAAACTCAACTAGACGTGTTTGGAGGAGAAAGAATGCTGAGTTGCATCCAAAGAACACCTACTGTGAAACATGGGGGTGGAAACATCATGCTATTACTACTATAATTGTCATTGCAACAATGAGGCCTAATTTTTTATCATTGATGCTAGGGAGGTATGAAGGTATTTCCTCCCGTGTTTCTTTAGTAAAGGTTGATTGCTATATTCTATTTGTTCCCCTCCAGTCAGGGCTCGGGCCTCCTCTTCACTTTCCTACCCTTCCGTCCTTGTTCCTGTTGAACACAAGAAGGGGGGTTAGTGTTTCTTAACCTGGTGTTCCTCTTTTCTGCCCTTCCTTCTTTGCGGAGGTGTTTCTACATCTGTATCTTTCTCTAGCAGGGAGAGATGCAGCACTGGGGGGTTGTGGATTTTGTCCAGAGTTAACTGACATGTCTGTCCTATCAGAACCCCTGTAGGTTTCCAGTACCTTATTCTTTTATCTTTATTAACATTTCCCCTTTTCTCTCCTGGCTTTAATGTTTTCATGTCTGGTTGTAGGACTTCGGTTTTGTCTTTTAGCTCATACTTTGAGCGGTGGATCTCCATTTCTCCTATGCCTTGGGAAGTCAGAACTTTGATTTGAGTGATTGAGGTACTAATCATTGTTTCTTTTTCAGGATCTACTCTGAGTACCTGTTGTCACCCAGTCCATCTGTAGGGGCTGTGTTTCCTCATCACTGTTCATTGATTCCCACTGTGGTTTCTCATCTGGCCCTTTTATAGAGAAAATTCCTTTTATTCTTGTCCTCATCTTATGAGTCCTAGTTTCCCATTCCTTGGTTGATTCCCATTCCTCAAGACTAGTGTTTCCCATGCGTAGTGCTTGAGTGATTGTTTTACCTAGTGTTTGAACATCCCCATGCTTTCCATAATTTGACCATCGGGTAGAGTAGCTTTCCGCATATCCTTTCCCTTGGCGTTCTATCTGTTGTGGTATTTCTATTCCCCTCAGGAATCTACCTGCCCTTAAAGAGCCTGTGACACGAGTTTCCCCCATCATCCAAACCCATCAATTTGAGTAAATATTGTCCCCTTGAAAACCGTTACTGAACTGATTTTGGATATTTGTACTTTGATAACCATTAATCTGCCCTTCAATGTTGACCATTTCCTGGATCTTCTCGGGGATTCTTCAAGTCCCGCCAAATTACGTGTGACGTCATTGCGGGCACAGCGCTCCAGCTGCACCGTTCAGGATCCCAGCATCTGCATGTAAACGCACGATGGTGCACACAGCAGCAAGCTCAGACAGCTCAGACAGTTTAATTTTGAACGTGTCTGAGAGCTCATATGAGGCTGAAGGATCGGTTTATGTTGTATCTGTTAGAAGTTTAGGAATTAGGTGCGACAATATGGGTGATCATACGGTCATGTAGCCAGTGGTGGAATGGGACTAAAAATCATCCCGGGACTCTCGACCGGCCCACTTCGGTACCGCTAGTAAATTGTCAACGGGGGGAGTGGGGGATGTCAGGGGCGGCGGGTGCTGTAGATAGTAAATGTAAATATGTAAATATTTGTGTCACTGCATCCTGGTAAAATACAAATATAATGCAATGTCTGTGTCTTTGACATTAGCGCTGCCAGCCACCTGTGCCCTGTACTGCGAAGCCAGTTCAACATACCCTGGATATGTTTGAGTAACAAACAAACTAACAACAACAAACTAACAAACGAGATCTCGCTAAGCGGTCCTACGACGCTGGTTATCAACTCGGTAAATCAAGCCAGGGTTTCTCTCACCAGCTGAGAGCGCGTTCACGTCTAAGACACGAGTGGATCTGACTTTAATTACATTTGACTCGAGTGTTTCGTCAACATAATGTGTTGCTAAAAATAATACTTCTGCATACAGTATGTGACACTGTAAGTGTTGCACGGCCAGACACGGCAGATAAGGAAATATATGATATATTATGATATTATATGATCGATGATCTGATTGATGATGTAATATGAATGATAAGTGCGACACGTCGGCGTCTTCTCTGCATAGGCCTACGGCAGTTTAAACTGTATTTCCTTTATCCTGTAATATGACTTGAGAGATTTAAACTCCGCACACTGAGTTGATCTCTTTTCTATAGACGCCGGAGGCGTAAAAAAAGTTATTTAGCCTTCCCAAACCTGAGCCTCATGCGCCGCCTATGGGGGATGTGCTAGTGATTTATCCGACCGGCCCACTTCGGTACCGGCCCATCGGGATTCGTCCCGATGGCCAGTCGGCGACTGCACCCAGCCCACGTAAACTGTCAACGGGGGGAGCCTCGCTGCGGGGAAACGGTGGACCTAGTGTCCCGATCGGAGTGGGAATAATAATAATAATAATAATCCGTGCATTTTATCCATTAATTTCCCCAACATTGTGGTGAAAAAAACACACGTTTAATCCATGTTGGTGTACTACAACTACAAAAAGCATCGGTTTGTTTTCTCATCAGGAAATGCAGACCGGCACAAACAAACGATTTTTAATCATCATTCTCACGATCATTTAATCTATCATATGTTCGCCAAATTGACACGAAAGCACTAATAAATGTAGTTTCATCCAATTGAGTTTACAACTACAAAAATAATCGATTTGTTTTTATATCACATCCTACGGGAGGAAATTCAGTAGCTCTCACTATCGATTTTTAATCCTAATGTAATCATCATCTTCACCACGATCATTTATGTTTATGTTCGCCGAATTGACATGAAAGCACTGACAAATATGAATATACTGTAGTCAACTTCATTAAAACGTTATTAACGTGCCTAAACTCAGTAATTCACCATTTCTACGCATGACAACACACTTTGTCCGTGTTTGGCTCTCTCGCCGCACAGTGAAGCGTTCCCGCATTGACGTCACTTCCGGCTTCCCCCAAAACTTCAAAATGAGTCGAAGGAATTTCCCGCGATGTTCGAAATTATTGATATTTAACGGAACGGTATCGCTTTTTCTTTTTTAAACTGACGGTTCGAGATTACTAGTAGCCCAATATTTCATTGCACAACAGTTGTTGGGATGCTGTCACAGGCTCTTTAAACTCTTTGCGAACGCAGTGTATACCACCGGGGCTATGAGTTTATTGCAACATACAAAACCGTAGTTGGTTTTGTAGCATCCACACCCAGTAGGGTTTCCCTGATGATCATATCTTGAAACATTGTACCATAGTATGCCGTTTTCAAAACACCCTGAACAGACGGTTACTTTGAACTGTCCACTGAGTTTCACATCTTTAGATGGTGCTGGCATTGGGAATGCTTGTTTATTTATTTCTGACCTTTTTCCTTTCCACAAAAGGTTAAAGCATAGTTTCCTGCATAACACACAGGGATATACAGGGATATAGTTTTGCCAGTTAGCCTTAGTGAATTTTGAATCAGTTCTCTTTAGAACCGCTAGGTATACACTATTGCCTGCGGTGTCCCCAGAGAGGAGAATTGTCCCTCTTGAGATGGATGCAGGTGCTATTATTTCTCCCTGGTTAAAAGGTGCTTGTTCATTTTCTGTTGTTGTGGGTGTGTCAATATTTTTGTTTTAGCGCTTGCTGTAGTTCTTCTTTTGTGAAGTAGCGAGCCATCCTCTGTAACGAGAGATGCAAAATAGTTATTATTCTGGCCTATAGTAAACTTCCATCTATCATTCTATGATACTTTCTCCTTTGGAAGTTTTCTCAACTTCAGATACACATCTAAAGTTCCCTTTTCCACTAGTGTGGAAAACACTTTGTTATATTCCATGGAATGCTCTTAACGTCCCGATAGCAATGAATATATTAAATGCTTTGACAATAAATACATACAAAAATGTATCTCTGGAAGCCGTAGTACTATAAAAAGCACGACCAATCATCTGAGTCGGCCCGGCTAAAATAACTGGATGGCCTACCTGCCTGTCAGCCTTCCATCTGTGCACAAACTTATCTCGTGCCCTCATTGGTCATGTGCGCATTCGTGTGTGTTGGAGGAGTGGCTCTGTAAGGAAGTCTGAAGGAAGAGGCATATTTTTTCCGGTTGTGTACTTTCAAATTCTAGCGCACTCGAGCTGGTTTCTCCATTCTTACCTACCCTACCTTTAACTCTTTTTAGGGTGCAGCTATATATTTTATTTATTTCAAAGTGGGCCCATTTTAATAATGGATAATGCACATTTTCCTTCAAATGTGCAGAGGACTCCCTAAGTGCTGTGTTTAATTTATTTTAAAGTAGGCCTGTGTATTATATGTAATTCTCCTTATAAGAGTTATTTGTTTCTTATTAGAGGTTAACAGTTTTATATCATGTAATAAATAGCCTAATAAATGCAAAAAAACTGTAGTTTTTGTCTGATATAACAATAAAAAACTATGAAATATGTTTTGCGGCTCCAGACAAAAAAATGTTTTGGAAAAAGGAGCAAAATGGCTCTTTGGGTCAAAAAGGTTGCAGACCCCTGCCCTAGCCATAGACTCGTCCTGTGATCGAACCGACATGGAACAGCTGTCTGTGTTCGTACAATTTTTTTTGATGGGAAGATATTCCGGGAAGAGCTGCTGTGTTTGCTTACTCTGCCCGGGCGCACGGCCGGGGAAATAATCTTGCACGAGCTGACACAGTTCTTCGAAAAGAATAGTTTGAATGCGAGTCAAATCGTCTCTGTAGTAACCGACGGGGCTCCGTCGATGGCTGGAAAGCACAAAGGCTTGGTAAGCAGGCTTTCCGCCGTTAACCCGGCGCTTCTGACATTTCACTGCATCATTCACAAATCAGTGGTGTGCGCAAAACTGTGTGGAAAAATTCAAGGAGCGATTTGAAAGCTCCCCTAAAATCTCAGGTGACATCCTCCTCTTCCTCAGACAGCCGTTCTCTGTGTCATCAGACGGGCAGTGGACTGGAGAGGCCAAAAGGCTGGTGCCTTCCATAGAAGAGGGAGCTCTTCAGATGGAGGTCTTAGAGATAGGAAGCTCTGAGTTGCTGAAAGCTCAACACAAGGATGCAACTTTTGGATCAACGTGGTTCCCCAAGCTCGTTTCAAAAACACCAGAGCTATTGCTATGTTCCTACTCACAATGTTCCCCTCAACATATATCTGCGAATCAGGATTTTCTTCAATGAATGCTATCAAAAGCCAGGACAGGAACAGACTCTCTAGTGCACATCTTGGACAGTGCCTCAGGATTGCCACAACAGAATACAAGCCCGACATCAGACAGGTTGCCTCATCCCGCCGCTCTCACTTCTCTCACTGATTGGTGAGTGAACAACATCAATTTATTTTTGCAATTTGTCAATTCTATTGTGGAATAATAATTATTAAGACAAAAATAACCATTTTATAGTTATATTTTATCTATACATTAATTTCCTAAATAAAATGCTATGCAGCATAATTAAAAACAAATTATTGATGAGAGAGCAAAAACCTTGGATAATGCAGGGCTTTTAACAACAGCCCACAAACTGGTCAAATTGAATACAACATTAAAATAATATATTACAAATAAAGTTAAAAAAACCCAATACTATTTATTATTTACAGCCTGATATAGTTTGGTACACATATTTAAAAATGTTAAAACTAATAATGCGGTGTATTTTGGTATGACATTATAAAAGTAACTAACTGAAACTCTCTCTCTGTCTTCCTGTCTTTCCCAGTGTGGGTGTTACAGTGTTTGCTGAATTGGATGTGGACCTGTTTTATTGTTATGCCCCATCAGACCACGGCAAAATCATTTGTATTTGTTAAAGCATTTATTTATTATTAGTGTTAATAAATATTTGATTTCGGTCTAATTTTGTTTCAAGGATGCATTTTTCCTTTACTCTCAATATAGGGTTTGTTTAATTACTACTGCCACTACTACAACAATTATAATAGAGGTAAGATCTGCACATAGTGTAAAACAACTTTTAGTGACACATAACATTTTGGCCCTTAGTTTGTCATGCTTGACAAAAATTGGCCCTTTGGTAAATATAATTGGGGAACCCTGCCCTACTGTCTCCTCCCCCAGTCCAAAGACATGCAGATGAAGTGAAGCGGAGAACTGCCCGTATGTGTGACTGTGGGGTGTGAATGGTTGTCTGTCTGTACGTGTTAGCCCTATAATAGTGTACTCTACCTCTCACCCAATGGGATAGGATGATGTAGCCCTGAACAGGATGAGCGGTTTAAAAGGTGGGTGGACGTATCGATAATTTGAATGTGTGAGACGAGACGACCTCAGAATAACTTGTTTGTTACAGTTTGTGCTGGAGTGTGGAAATGAGAAGCACCTTACTTCCCGAAAACAACAATTACAGAGTCAGAGTAAACACGGATATGAATTTTGAATCAATAGTGAGACTTAATTTACAAGCAATTTAACAGTTTTGGCATTGATTAATTCCATATTTATTGTTTGCTCACTTGGCAGTACTGCAGATGAAGGAGTCAGTTCTCATGGTCAGAATCACTATAACAGTTTCCCGGTGGACTTTATCCAAACTGTATTTCTATTTAAAAAACCAATTCCGCCGCCTTCCTAATTAATTTACCTGCTACACTGTTATCCATCTCAGCCCATTAACTTGTAGCTGAGCTGAATTTGTTAAATAATAGCTCTATTTAAAAGACGTGACTGTTGAAAAGCAGCCAGCTGCAAACACAGCAGCAGCAGGGCTTCAAACAGAATAATCACATCAAAGTAATTCCAAAATCCAACTTGAGTCATCTAAGTGAACTACAAATGCTGGCTGTAAAAGCACAAGGAAGGAATAACTAAGTATACTAATGCAAAAATACCCAAGATTTAAATAACTATATATATACATGCTGCCTGTGATAAATACACAAAAGGTAATGATTCCATGGTTATTTTGTTGTAAAAACAAAAGTTTTAGGAAAATACAGCTTGACATTTCCCCCCACTTATGTTGCCAGCATGCTCACAGTATTTCCCGCAGATCATTAGCTGTACTGTAGCTATGCTTGCCACGGCTTTCCAGCTGTGACAAGATATATTGAATTTGCACAGAAAATTGGGGAGCTGTACACAAACAGTAATGAGTGTAAGGGACACCCCAGAGTGCAGGGATGTGACACATGAGCAGAAGTGCTGAAAAACTCAGGGATTATGTCATACTGACGCACACTCCCTCAATGCAAACAACCTGTTCATTATAGCCAATGATTATGTGCAGAAATGCTCAACAACAATGATTGTCCCGGGGCTGGAAAAAGGCCATGACACACCGATAACAAATGTCTGGTTGGCCTTTTTGAATGACAAATACTGACTACCCCCATGATACCCATCTGCTGGTATGGACTCGGAGAGGTATTTTTTCTCATGCAATCGCAGAAGGTGCATATTAGTTTGCTGTTGTGTTCAAGTGCAACTTTCTGGCCAAGACACAGACAATATGAGGTGAATTAACTTTTTTTAATATGCGTGCATTTAATTAACAACCTATCTTGACTATAGTTATTTACTACTTTTTCTCCACACTTAATTTGAGATAACTATAGTTTGTGTTAGGGATTAATGTTGTCTTTACTCCTTAGCCATTTAACTTTATTTTGTGTGTTGACATGTACGACCATCCCTGCTTCTAATCTCCCGTAAGGAATGTGTTGATGCAGTCGTATGTTGATACTAGGTTTTACAGCTTGACCTACAGGGCATAGGGAGGGTTTTGCGAGTGTGAGAACGCTAGTTTATAAACTCCAGAGATTATAACTCGTTATAAATCTATAAAACTATAAATATTAAACTTCACTTCACTTGTTCATTTGAGAACAGCTGTTACATACCTGGGTGAAGGTTACAGTTCATTTAAATGAAAGATACAACGTTACTCCACACTCATGGTTCAGTCCACCTTAAGAAATAAGACCGACCTCGGAAGCAGTTGTGTTTTTAAAAAAAAATTATTGACACGAGTACACTTTTTTATAAGAATATAACTAAACCACAGAAATGACTCCGGAAAAGCTGCAGATAGAGCCATAAGAAATTAATGCAACTGATTTCATCCGCACGGTTTGGCTGAAGCAGGCACGCAAACGGTTACGTCGTGACGCAAACGATGACGCAATGACGCAGCACCAGTCGGACTCTGGCTGTGTGAAAAGAGCCAGAGCTAAACCGAAGAACCGGTTCTGAACCTAAAAAGCTCTAGCACGGATCTTGAACCAGAGTTGCGTTGGTGTGAATGAGGTAAGAGACATCTCCTCTGCAGATGTGTTTACGCCATGGTTTACGCCCATCCCCAATATGTGGATTTGACTCTCTGTAAACTAGTTAAAAGGTCTACCAAGATGCGAGGCTGATCAGATTTGACATGGCAAACCACCCGTGCAGTCAGAACCTTTGACTGTGTGACTTGTGATGTGAATTTCTCCGGCCGATGCTTGTATTAAATCTCAGTGTTTGACATCAGAACTCCTGCTCGTCCCGTGTCTCCTTCATGAGTCGGTGACTCCCACTGCATTGCTACACAGAAGTTTCCTCCACAGTTTGAAGCACAAGGTAAACAAAGTCATGATGCACTGTTAAGAGCACATATCAAAGTGGAAAAGAACCACTGCACGGAGTGTATAACAGCGCTGCACAGCCACAATGTATCAATTGCGTCTTCATATAACATGAGCAAGTGCAACCACATTGCACATAACAATACGGTCTTCAAAAATAGCATTGCACAGCCACAATGTAAAATAACTTTAACCTTACCTTTCATCTTCTGTCACCACACATGTTGCTCCTCTTGCTTCAGTTGCCTCTCTGCTCCGGTTATCCACTTCCCAAGGCTTGTTGTTGTTTATTGTCAGTTTCTGTCACAAACACAGTCTCCAAATGTGTTTCTCCAGTCTCTTCCTTCTGTTTGTTATCCCTCGTCGCCTCGTCTTGTTTATTTGTTTTTGCTGTCTGGCTTTGCGGAGGCTACTTCGTGTGGTTGCCTATGCTAACGTTAGTACTGTTGCTAGCTGCACCTGGTGGTGGCATGTTTAAATAACGCATGTTATTTTTTGCAGGCAACTAAATTGTCTTTGTTTATTTTGTCGTTTGGTGAAAAGGTTAATTTTGTTTATCTTAGAACGCTGGTAACGTCTGAAGTCAAACCCGCCCTATTAACTGTTTCTGGCCTCACTTGACCTCACGCGATACATTACACCAAGGGCATCATGGGGGAAATGTAGGCTACCCCTAATAATGCATTATCTATATTATGATTATTTTAGCAAAGTATTACATTCAATAATTCCACTATAGCTATTTAAGAACGTTTAATATAATACATAAATGAAACCTAACAGTACATATTTGATCTCACACAAATAAATAAGAAGGCTTCAAAAAACATTTAGGCCTATGCTCTTTGTTTATAGTATTTTTCCCCAAAAATATCCCTGGTTCTCATTCTGTCTGTATTCAATAATTATTTGTTTGTAAGTGAGTGATTTCTATAGTCAATAAAGATGAATAAAGAATCATGGGAGAATATTATTATTATTATTATTACTTTCCAGATTGCTAATCTGTTATTGTGTGCGGGTTTGACGAAACTGATGTTTTCATGAATGCAAAAAACAAATCTTGTATAGTAAAAAATCATGTCAAAGGATTTTCAAATGTATTAGTATGTAAACATGAAGAATAAAATATTTAAAAAAATACAAGAATGCCCATCCCACAAACATTTGCAGGTATGGGACAATATTCATGTTTGACTGACAGGTGAGCCAGCAGGGGGACAGCTTCAAAGCAAGATACTGATTTTTATTTAAACCTGTAACTGCAGGCATAAATCCTTGTCATACCACTTTATTCTACATTCTTCGAACGCTTGACACATAATCAATGCCGGGATTAGAGAATAGATATTGATGAGTGATTCCAACCAGTCACTTATGATAGCTAGAAGCCTGTACTGAAGACCTTTCCCTCACTGTGCACTGGTCTCTGTATATCTGAAGGCAGCAGATATGTTAGTCCATCTGTGGTCTCTAATTGAAGAGATGTCAGAGCACAATATTGCACAGCAGATCTGCAACTGTCTGCAACCTGCAAAAGATTGTAGGGAATAACTGCAGGAAAAACGTCTTATAATCAATCACCCTCCACACTTTCTACTGCAAATCAGCAAAGTGCACCCTGGAGTTGTTTGCATTTAATAACACAGCAAAACACGTGACATGGATGAACATTTGGTAAGTATTGAAAAGGTTCAATATTATTGTGGCGGTCACACCAACACAACAGTGGTTAGAAATCCAGATTTATTGTGGATCATTATCAGACTGACATTTTTGTAATCACAAAACACAACTTTTGAGATAAAATCAAGCACTATTGTGCAATGGAACCATGTGACAGTATTATTTAAAAAATGTCAACAAACACGATCTGATGTTTAGCAACTAAATTGCACATTTCAGATGATTAGTTTCCTCCATCGGTCTCAACAGGATTAAATAAATAACGACATTAAATGAGGCGTGATAAAATATACATAGTTGATTTCCTGCTTTTAAGTCCAATGGGAGTTGTTTTACGTCACCGACAAAAATAAACGGCGTCTCTGTTGCCACATGTTTCCCATCTGTACTTAAGATTTATGAACTTGTCAACGGTTTGCGATATTCATTTCTCTTCCTAACCCCCTTTTCTTTAGCTGATTAATCTCTCCCTTTGTCCCCGCGTTGGGCTACTTTAGCAAAGTTATTTTTCCTCCGCCTCTGCAATGGCAGCCATGAGGAATATGGTTTGATATTGCCATGCTTGTCACTCACAAAGTCAGAAAGGTGTGTGTGCATGTGCTTAGAACTGTGACAGATGAAATAGGCGTCAGTTTGCCATTTAGACAGCGTGTGTGTGTGTGTGTGTGGGTGTGTGTGTGTGTGTGTGTGTGTGTGGTGTGTGTGTGTGTGGTGTGTGTGTGGGTGTGTGTGTGTGTGTGGTGTGTGTGTGTGTGTGTGTGTCGGTGTGTGTGTGTGTGTGTGTGTGTGTGTGTGTGTGTGTGTGTGTGTTATGTGTTGTGTTGTGTGTGTGGTGTGTGTGTGTGTGTGTGTGTGTGTGTGTGTGTGTGTGTGTGTGTGTGTGTGTGTGTGTGTGTGTGTGTGTGGTGTGGTGTGTGTGTGTGTGGTGTTGGTGTGTGTGTGTGTGTGTGTGTGTGTGTGTGTGTGTGTGTGTGTGTGTGTGTGTGTGTTGTGACAGATGAAGTGGAAAGGAGGGAATGTGTTCGCCTGGGGAGCTGCTGCACTTCCTTGGGTGGGTGGGACCAGGGAGCATGTAGGTAGTGGTGACAGATGATATTAATTCACTTAGGTACCCGTGGTGACAGTGGCACACACTATGGCACCATTTGACATATAAGCAGCAAGGGTGCTTTATATTCAGTAAATACAGCTGTTTTATATCCTCCCCTTTTTCTTGTGAGTGTTTGTCTCAACAGAATCAATCATTTCTGTGAGTTTTACTGTAGAGAAGATGTATGTTAGTCCAGACCCATGTGGCACAAAAATGTAGATGCAGTATGTGGTTATATTCGTACAGTTGCTGATAAACAGAGCAATATGCAAACATAAGGGTGATCATTTGTGCCACGATAACCAATAAATGTCTTTATAATATGCACTTTATAACACTAACATAGAACATACTGTAACTTATATTTTTCACCGTATGGTGGTTTCCCATATTGTTATGTTTTGGCATTACAATGATCAATTTAGTTGAAATCAGCTTTAGTACTTATGACTGTTGGGATATCAAACCCCATTTATTCACGTAAAAAAATAAACTTGAATAATAATTCTCAATACATCCATTTCAAAATGTCTTCTGATTTAATTAGAACAATAATGTTATTGAATAATAACCATTCCCATTGCCACAAACTGAAAATGCATATTTGATGAAGGTTAAGAAAACTGAGATTATCATAAATCATTGTTGTAACTGTAATGTACATATGTATTTTCTTTATTTGTTAAGCAGGCTATGCATAGACAAATACAAATTGTGTTGTATTTGGGGGATATTATGTGCGAGAGGTCTAACTCTCTTAGACCTTTCATTAGACCTCTTGTAAAAAAAAACTACAATACCAAAACCAGATTAATTGGGATAGAGGAGGGGTCGTTCTGCATACAAAGTACTGTCAACACCAATTACACATACATATTATAGAAAAGTCTTTGTATCTAACCTTTTTAAATCCTTTTACTGTCGGTGTCTTTTTAGTAAGCTGTGAATTCTTCAGTTGAAATCACATCTATACATTATGTAATCCTATTTACTTGGTTAAACTGATCATGTTTTACTCTGAATACCATCTAACTAATATACCTGTAGAAAAAGGGGCTTGCATAAAGCTGACAATAGCTGTAAACTTTTTTTGTGCAACAATAAAACGTGTCACTGTCAGACAATAATAAATTGCAGCGACGCCAAATGACTAAAGCCGAGCAGGAGTGTACCTTCTGTCCTGCCTTTCAAGATGACAGTTAGAGCTGAATTGCACACCTCTGAGCCTGAAAGCAGGTAATTTGCATTCGGAAAATGACAGCGACAACGTCTACAAGTGCTCATTATGAACAAGGGGAATATTGGGCTGTGACATTGCGGAGATCTGTTCTGTGTAGTTTGACACTTCACAGGTGTGAACAAAGTGGCTTTGTTTTAGAAATGTATATAACTTAAAAATAAATGTCTTCTAACCACTTAATATACCCAATATGAAACACATCAGTAAGACAGGCTTTTATATGATTCCTGAAAATGAAAGGTTTTCACTGCTATACATTATTTGCCCCTTTACGACCATAATAAATATGAACTGTGAATGTTTCCTCTGTTATTCAGTGTTACTTGGCTCATCTTCCAGACTCTATTTTAGTTGTTGGACGCATCATGCATATCATGCCTGGTTCTGGTCGATGCCCACCACCTCAGCAGCACCTCCATCTAACTTACTAACGAGAGGCCTTTCACCCATGATGCAACTGGGTATTGCCCATTCATCCTAATGAACCTGGATACCGACACTCTCTCGCTTAAAATAAGGCTGAAGCTTTTACAGTGGTCCATTTTTGAAAATCTATAAAAGTGGGCAGAACTTTTATAATACATCTATTTTTATTCATGGGTGTAATCAAACACAATTTTTCCAAAAGGTAGTAAAGGTAAAAAGATGTTACCATTTTAGTAGGTTTTGATTTGGATAGACAGCCAAACAACAATCACATGTTTAGCCTAATCAATTTTTTTTAAACATGTAAGACCAACATGAAAAGATAAATAATAAAATAAATATCATATAAAAATGACAACATGTAATGAATAATAATAATAACTAGAGAATGCAATTCCTGAAGAAATTGCTAGTGGGAATGCTTTATGCTGAAAAGCTGACGCTAAACTGCTATGCTGAAATGTAATGTGTAAGAAGAAAGTGAATAATTTAGATTGAAATGATAGATGAACACAGGGGGCTTGAATGTGTGATGAGAGAAGAAAATAAAGTAAAAAGGCTTGGAAAAGCAGCAGAATATTTGAACTGCAAACTTCTGAACTAACTTGATGGCGAATGATCTGTCGCCATGGCAACGGCATTTGATGACACCCCATAATACGCTTAGATGCGTTGATGGCTGCATCGTTAACAAACCTGTGAAGTTCTGGGCTGTTTGGAGTATTTTCACTGAAGTTATGAGAAAACCGTGTTTCAAGGCGAGCATTGTGTTGCCGTGGCAACGGCATTTGAAGAAATCTCAAAACTGTCCCGTAGATGTCTTCACGGCTGGACTGTTAGCACACTGCTATCTGAAGTCTGCTGCTCTGAGCATGTCAGTTGGAGTGATGACATCATCGTGTTCCATTACACAGGTGTTTATATTTGAACTAACGAGGTGTGCAGAGATCACAGGTTTCCATTGTTCTGAATGAGAGATTAACCTCTTACATGTGAACGTTTTGTGGAAGAACCGTAACAGATATCTGTGAAATTTCAAAACGTGAAGCATGTCGAGGAAGTTGAGTATCTGAAGTGTAATTTGTGTGTACTTTCGGGTTAATAATGTGGCCTTTTTGGCAGTTTAACTAAAGGTGTGCAGCTGCTGCTGTGAGGAAATATCTGCCTGAAATTACAATGGGCTTCAATGGAGGAATGTTGAACGTTTTTGTCACTTCATGCCCTCAAGAGGCATTTTGTTGAATTATTTTTGCCGAATTATTTGTCATTTTTCAAGCTACGAGATGTTTTCCTACGTTTGTTATGATAAATGATGTCTCAGGAATGTAGGGTTTGGGAATTATGGCAGTTTTTAAAAAATATATGAAGGCAAATTTCAAGATTTTCTACCCTCTAGCTGTGACATCATGCAAGAAAACCTCTAAAACAAGGTCTGAACAATGTTTAATATCTCTAAAAGTAAGAATCAGATTTAAAAGTTGTTTTGCACGAATAATGTCAGAAAGATGTGTAACATTTTAACGTTGGAATGAGGTTTCTGAGTGAAAGTATGAATGAACAGTTAGCAGTTGAAGTTGCATGAAGATTAGTTGAAGTCTGAACATTTCCTCCATTGACTTCAATGTTAAACATGTGATGTATTATGGGATGTATCTCTGTAATTATGAAAGTTATGAATGAGAAAAGTAATAGCCATCGATTCCCGACCGAGCTGAACGTTTTGATGTTTGAACGGAGTTTCTGCGATGTTCAATGCGGGAGAAGAAGCGGGCCAAAATACCGGCGGAATAATAATAATAAACTTTTCGTCCGTAGAATAACAGTTAGTGGGAATGCTGTTAACAGCATTCCCACTAACTGTTATTCTACGGACGAAAAGTTTATTATAAATAATAAAAAAAGAATGATAGAGAAATTAATAAAAATGTACATATAAATCCCAATTTCCATATTAATATATATATATGCCTACCTGCGTATACAAACACATTTTCCCACACATTTTAAATAACAATGTACACAAAAATGATATTCGGCAACACAATTTCATACATTTTCTGTCATACGTCATAATGAATACATGAATTGATGAAGTCTGCTTTTTTACAGTGTAGAAAGGAGAAACACATGACAGATACAAAACAAGGGAGTTTTTAAAGAATTGAACTGGAGACTTTGTGGCATTTGAAAACAGTTAACTGACTCAATTCAGTATAATAATATTATAAGACCAAGACATTTTTGTCATGCTCACTAAAATCCCTGCCAAGCTGCTCACTCCTGCAGTCCCTCCAGCTCTATGTGATACCTTTGACGAAGAGACACAGGTTTCGCGTGTCTCTGTCTCCTGAGCCTGACCTGTTTCTCTCTGACACGCTTGTAGTCACAACGCCAGAACTCATACCCAGACTCGTCCTCTGATCACTGACCCAGTGCCAAACATGTTTATTTAGAGTCCCTCAAGACACCGGAGACGCAATCAAATACGATCCTCGGATTAAAAAGTGAGACATTCAGTGTCTGCAGTCATCAGATGAGTCATGCCTTTCCCTTTGTGCATTTCCATTCACTCTGCCGCTGCCTTTGTGATCCTTGCAGACAAGGTCCCCGCGTGCATATCTGCATATCTTTACATTCCCATATTTTTCATTGCTGTGGGCGATGTGTCACAAGCATTTACTGTGAGGAATGAGCAGGGTGGCAACAGATTGGCAAAATATGAAAATTGGATGACAATTAATGCCTAGATGCTTTTTAAGTGCAGAGGATAATGATCGTGTGCGCACCAAGGCCTCGCTCCCGCCGCTATTATTATTCAGTGTTTGAAAAGGCACCTGCCACCATATTCTCACCAGTCTGCCGGCCTTTTTTATGTCCTCTCTGTGCATAAAATGGTTAAATAGAGAAACTGATGAGGTGGAATGTCGAAGTAGATTGCATACGACAGGCTCCGACTTGAGGAGAAATCATAATTTTCATTGCTTTTCTTCCCTCTTTTTTCCTTGACCGGCAAGAACTGATGTGACAATCGGATTTGGAATTGCTGCACGTTTCCAAGGGAAGAGGGGGGGGGGGGGAAGGAAGGTCTGAGCAGAAGAGGGGGGGGTAGAAGGAGAATCTATGTTCAAGTCTGTCAGTTTTGTGTTTCGGTGTCATTTGAGCGCATGTGGGATGATTGTTGCTGTGATTCATCTCCATAGTAGCAGATAAAAGGAATGAAGAGATACAGTGCCTTGCAGCCGGGTGGAGAAACACGAGCGGGGAGTGGAGCGTGACGGATAGCATGGAGCACATCGAGCACAACATCTAGAAATCATCTTTAAGGTTGCAGCACATCGCCTTCGAGATAGAAGTCCCTTGTGGATTCATATAGAGCCATGTAAATTCCTCTTGACAATGTTGCTCCAAGTGGTTAACAAAGTGTTGCATCTCAGCCATGTGTTGAAGATCCATGAAGGAGAGGGATAAGGGTTTTCAATGTAGCCTTCTTTTCTACAGAGTTCGGCCTTCTCCTTTAAGTGCCACAGGTATAAAACCAGGGAATGAGTTAGCATTTTAGCACTTTAACCACTTTAACCATTACCCTCATCTCAAAGGTAATGGGTTTTTGTACAATTCCTCTTTCGTCAAGCTTAAGAGATTTTGCGTTTTGTTTTAAAAACAAAAGATACATCACCAAAAACACAGTTTATGAATTTGTGTCTTTAAAAAAGGCTTTTGTAACAGAAGGCTAAAAGAGACTTCTAAACATCACGATGCTTAACACTGGATTGGAGCTTATTGGTGACGTTGTGTTTGCATCATGTTTGTACTGTAGTCTAATGCTTTTAATAGCTTTTTACTCTTTACTGAATATTATTTCCCTGAACAAAATCATTATGTTTTCCACAGAGCTCATTTTCTGCAATAATCAAAAATCCAATATCTCGCCAGTAGTTTTTTCTCTCTTGGGAACCAGTGTGATGGTAACTTGGTTGGCCTATACAAATATGTCATCCCCGCAGCCTGTTTTAACTTCATTCGTTGAACATACACCATCATCCACTCCCCCCATCCCCTTTTCGCTCTGTGGATGATCTCTAACACATCCTTGGAGAACTGAAACTTATCTTTTTCCCCCTGATGACAGCAGCTCGGTGATGTGAGACTGTGTCCATATAGCTGAGCTAAGCCCTGTTCCCATTTTCTTTGCTTCCCTTATCACCTTTCCCTTCTCAAATAATAGGTCTCTGGCTTTTATTGCAGGTCACGGACATTGTGAGGCCATAAGACAAGACGGTAACCAAAATTAATGGGCCCCCCGGCCTGGACTTTCTCCTGGCTGAACGCTTAACGGTCTACAGAGCATGGACACCCAGCAACAGACTGTTAATGGGAATTGGATGAGGCAAAGCACACACCTAGCCATTCAATTATGGACAGTAAGATGGTATTGATGGATCAGTGTGGGTAGATATTAGGAAGATATTCCCTTACAAGATCACTGAATGATATATTGCAGCGTGAATCGCTTTAGTCGTTATAAATGTGCGTTTGTATCAGTTTAATTCCCTTAGGAAAACTCCACATTTGCCTGATCGTTATGCATGCTCGATGATTTTTCGGCTTCCTTAACCTCAGGTGAGAACTATTTTTCCTTCGTCTTATCAGCAGCTAGCAAAAAAAGCTTTCTAGGGGGCAACTATATCAGATCCTTCATGCTTGTCATCATCGAGCCTCTCATCAGACTTTGCACTCTGCCTTTTCCCTTCCCTCCCGACAGCATTTTGTTTTCCTGACGAGAAACACAAAGAGGAACATATTGAGGAGAGGGGGGTGAAACAAAGGCGTCTGAGACGTCGGTGAACACACATCTCCTGGCTAATAATCCGGCAGAGGAGACAACAGTCATTCATCTGCGCGCCGGTACTGGCAGGTTGACTTTTCTGACTGAAGAGGGGGAATAATTGCAAGGCTCTCGTAGCTGATGAATGCATCCGAGACTGTAGTGCATATGAGCGTCCCGACTCCCCCTTTTTTTATTCAAGAGATGAAAAGAGGAAATACACACAAAGAAACATTTATGTAGCAACACAAGGAGTATGTATCAAATAAGCTGTGTTCCACTTAGCATTGCTCCGAAGCCGAACAAGAGGAATCAATAGGCACCGGCAAATTTGCCCTCTTGAGAAAAGGAAGCTATGAGCAAATAAATATGCAAGTTTTTTTTGTTATTCCGCTACAAATTCAAACATCTCTTTCTACAATATTCACCCATTCACTAGAGGAATAAACGCGTTTAAGTTTAAGGAATGGTTGAACTAATCAAAAAACTTTGTATAGTACAAAGAGCCGCACTCTGGCATCAATATTCACTGTCCGTATGATTCTTCAGTTTTGATCATGCGGCTCCAACAGAAGTGAGAGTATAAAAGCAAAATGTCTCTCCTTTCTTTCCCCCTACGATACTATCTCCCATCTCTCCTGTCCTTAACTCATCCCCCTACTCTCTCCCCTCTTTCTCTCTCATCATTCTCATTCACTCTCTCAAACTTGCTTCATTTGCAACACTATCCCCAGGTCAGCCGGGGGGGTGGGGTACAGAATGTGAAGTAATCTCACTTGCTTGATTCTATCAATCCTCTTTTTCACCCGGGTTTTGAACACCTAAATCAAACCTCCCGTCAAGGTCGCCTTTGTAGCATGCTCGGCAGATTAAGTCCCCGTCCGTGTGCAGTGTGTGCTTTGAACTGGAGACATCACCCAGAGAGAGATAAAGAAGAGAGGGAGAGGAGAGAAAGGGGAAGGGAGAGGAGAGCGATTGCTGTGAGTGGAGAGTTTTTGGCTTTATCCTTTTGTGGGGGGATATTCGGCTTTTAGATAAACACTTGAGCCATCAAGGTCAAAAAACATTAATTTATTTTTAAATCCCTTTCAATGACAAACCTTAGAGTAAATGCTCGGATACGGCCAATAATAGCAGATCCATTCAAACTTGTGCAACATGGTTTACATCAGTGCCCCAGCAACAATCTTAACCCCGAGTCGAGCACTATTGTCAAAACACTTGAGCGTTTCAAACTATTCCATTAAAGCCCGGCCTGTCAGTGGCGTATATATGGTATATGATGACGATGATAACAGCAGGGAAGGGAAGCCGTTATGAATGGTCTACTGGACGCAATGTTCAATTTACAGCAGTCTGAGATTTCCATCTATCATCGGTACAATGACGGAGAGCCGGAAAGTGAGAGTGAGAGAGAAAAAAGGGGGTGTAGGAAGGGAGAGGAGTGAGGCGTCTTCCCCTCCTGCTCTCCCTCATGAACTGAATACCAACTGGAGCGCTGCGTTGAGAGGCTGCATTGCTCACCCTGTTATCAGAGTGTTTCCACATCTTTCTTTCATCGCAAATTCCTATTTGTTCTCTCTGCTTCTCATCAAAGGGGAGGTACAGTATCTCCCGCTTGCTAACCACACGCTCTTCTTCTTCTTTCTCCTGTATTTTGTTAGAGCGCACCTCCCAAACATACATCATCGGGCATCACCGTTACGCTTGAGACCCAACTGCATTCATCCTAATATCTGCATGCTATCCAATTTGGAAGAAGAATGAAATAATCTCACCAAGACAAACCAATCGTTTATCAAACTGCTTGGCCTTGAAGAGTCAACACACCCCCTTTCCACCTGCACCCCCTTCTCAGCCTTCTGTCGTCATCCACACCGAGCTAAAAAGTGTCACTTCCTGTAGCCGGCATGGCTAACAGCCAATGTCTATCATCATAAAAGATGAAGTTATGCTCACATACCAAGACATTAATACATTCCACGTTTTTCAGGTCCCCTGGTGCCAGTCCATCCTTTGAATTTTATTCCATCTGCACGCTTAAATAAATCTTAATTTAGTGGTGGTAGTTTATATTTGAGCGCCCCCCCTCCCTCTCTTACATACATCAGCCAGACATATCAGCAAATTATATTAAGTGGAAAATGCTGCCAAGACCCCCACCCTGCCCTGTCTAATTACACGCACTGAAGATCTGTTGCCTGGAAAAAGGTTGCCTTAAGCCACAATCCCCATGAGGATGCCCTCCCCCCCATCCTCTCATCTCCTCCTCTATCCATGTTCCTGAGATTTTTCCATTCTTCTCCGCAAGGCCTAATTCGCTCCATCTGTAGCCTCTGGCTCTACCCATGTATCAATGATTCAATTCATTAGTATGGGGCTCGTCCAGAGATTTAATGCAAAAATGATACGTTAGCCCTGCCACTATGAATATCTTAAATTGGTGGATTCCCGACAGGCCGCGCCAGTATACCCTCGTGGTTCTCGTAAAAGGGTCACGTTATTAGAGAGCAGCAAGGTGTGTGAAGGGGAAGAAGGTGAATCGGTATACATGTTGGACTTCTGGGACAAGAGGGAATGTAAGAATCAATGAAAGCAATCACCATGTACAATTGAATTTGTTGTGAACTGCACAAAGGACGAAAAACAGATCCATGGATTGAACAGAGGTCAGGTTATCATATACTCGTCGTGAGTAATGAAAAGAAAAATCATACCTTCAGTGGACAATAAAACAGGATATGAAGCCGAACAGTATGGATTCCAGGCTAAGTCATATTTGAAAACACTAGGGTTGCATATCGTTGACTTTTTTACGATCCCGATACCACTGAACGATACCGATACTCAACCGATACATATCGTGATACTTTCATGTTGCATAAGGGAAACATGTCCCGCAATTACTCCCATGAAGCGCTTTATGATAGTAAATATGTCAAATGAATATTAAATTCAATTGTGGGACTTGGAGTACTTTAGTACTGAACAAACAATGAAAAACACGTTAGCACATCTTGTCAATGGAAAAAGAAAATAGCACCACTGTAATCAATATTCAACCTGAGATTCGACTGGCCAGAGAACACATAAAGGATCATGAGATCTCGGCATTGCACGTAAAACAAATAGCATCATTAAAATCAACCTTTGCCTGATGAAAGAAAACAAATCCCATCACAGTTCAGTTTTGTGCATTCATCTTCAAGAAGATGAGCATATCTGCTCTCTGGATCCAAACGGGCCCTTTCACAGCGTAGGATATCACCTGCTGAACTGAACACTCTCTCGCTTGGCACGCTGCTTCCCTGAACACAAAGGTACTTGTTGCCATACGAGACAGCATTGGTTGGAGGTTGGATATCACCTGCTGAACTGAACACTCTCTCTCGCGAGACAGCATTGGTTGGAGGTTGGATGTGTTGCCACCTTTCCTAGAAATAAACGTCTTGCAGTGGTTACAGACCCCACCATTCAGACTGGCAGTCATAGCCACACTTTAGATTTTTTCTAAAGTGACTCGTTTATACGGTTTAAGGATATTACGCCTCACTTTTCTAAAAAAAAAAAAGTATCAAAAACCGGATCTGATTTCGGTACGGTATACCGTAGTAACCGGCATTTCGGTAATACCGGGTACCGGTATGCACCCCTAGAAAACACGCTCTCTCTGTACAGAGACATCAATGTGCACTTACAATTTAAGAGGATGCATGCCTTTGATTTCCGACAAGACTCTCACTTCAAGCGTAATCTGTGGGTATGTGATGAAGTGGGGGAGTGACAGGGTTTAAAGAAAGGACAGCCAACTAAGCATGAATAATGACTAGGGCTGAAAAAACATATAAACCCAAATATTTTATAAAAAGGGAATGCTAGATTTTTCAATTTGACAAGTATTCTACTCTAAACAGAACCCTAAAGCGATCAAATTGTTAACGGTGGTTCATATTTACAATTATTTATTATAAGAATGGATTAGGTCTTTGGAGGTTGATTTTGTAATGTGTAGAGTCAATTCTTCTTGAAGGCCTTTAAAATCTCCCTCAAAATTAGAAAATGGGCCCTCAATATGCTGTTATACTGTCTTAAACGGCACAACAAATCCATCATCCCATAGCTTCTTGTGTTTTCGGTGGAAATCTATTCTTTGTTATTCAGGACACGCTATCTGATGGCTGCGGGTACTCTCTTTCCATAATTGGCAGCTATAAGTTAAACTCCCTAACTTAATTGTCTTTCTAGAGCTATTGCATGCCAGATCCCTTTGCCAATCATCTGGTGTGTATGGCGAGTGTTTTCACTGTAATATCATAGATGAATCTCAAAATGAACACCTTCTTGAAGTTTCATTCACTAGCAGATGCATCAGACCACAATGTTCAATTGGAATATTTTCATGAGCACATGATTAGCATAAACCGTGATCATTGATCAGATTGTCCCGTTTAAAGTCATATGCCTCGTTCCCTTGACATTCAAGTATCAGCGAACTGCCTGACCTGTCATGTTTCGTTCTTACGTACCTCACACCTCTGACACATCCCTCACACCATCCATCATCTAGTCAGAAGAAATGACCAAGGCTAATCAATCGCTCATTCATAGTCATCTCAATGTGAGCTCAAGGTTAATTTTGCACGTGTATGAAAGTTTAAGGAAATGATGGAGCACTTTGACACGGACGCATACAATACAAGCAAAGTTTCACATTACTTCATGAGGAACTTTTGCATGTGAAAGTGAGTACTGAATTCGGTGAATACAGATGCAACACCAGCTGCTCAACCCAAGCGTGACAAAAGACATTCCTGTAATGAATGCCATCATCTGTGCATCCAAACGAATTGGACAAAATGAAACTGGTAAATTGTACCATGAACAGCAATTTGTTGCCCCTCTTTTGCAGGCTCCCCCCCCCCTCCTCTCATAAGCACGGTCATAAGCATCTTGGGGCTGGTTGATGGCTTCTGCCAACAGAAGGTAGGGATCGCTTTTCCTACGATTAGTTCAATTTACGTTGCTTTTCTTCACGTGGTAAATTGTTGGCGGGGATTGTGGGCGGAAAGACGCCCGGTTGGCGGAAGCTAATTTTCCACTTGAGGAAACAGTCTGCAAAAAATAATAATCTACGGTTTGTTATGTGAAAATGATGATCCCCCTCAACCCTGCAGGGAACTGGGTAATGGTACAGCTCTGGGGAGGACTTCACGCCATAACTGCACTTTTCCACAACTGGCTTGTTAGCTGGTGAGCCAAAGCCTGTCAACATGCAGACTGCAGCATCTGCCACGGGCTGGCAGGGGGGAGGTTTTAAGAGTGGCGCTGCATGCCAAGCAACATATTTTATCAGTGGGAAAATGAGGTGGTTTGTTTGTGTCTTCATTTGAACTTGCACAACAAAGTGTGGGAAATCTTATATCTGATGTTATACTACCCCTGTGTCCATCTGTTGACTGTAAATGAGTGCATTTACATTCATTTGGGAATACTTTTGCATCATACATGTCATTTTTGTGCTTGTTTTATCCTCCTACTCCTACTCCACATTTAGGAACAATACTGTCAGTGTACTACACTTTGACAGCTAGTTACCTTAAAACATCCGAATGCAGCAAAAACGACTAAGCTCGCATTATCAACCAAAGTGAAACGTAATTGGTTTATCTGCCTGGTACATTGGTTTGTTATGGGTTCTTCCTTGGCCTATGCTACACAATTTCACGTTCAAGTAATCTTGCTGATAACTTGGCGGATGTCATTAACTTGGCCAAATACAACAGTATAATGGTAGTTAAGCATAATGCATTGGTAATAATAACCAAATGACATATCATAGTAAAACACTCAAATGGGACCATTTCCCTGCATTTATTTAAAATAATTTGATAATGTTTTGAAAATAATACTCACTGTTCTTCGACAGTATGCATCTTTATGTAAGCAGCATTTCCTTAACATGATTTTTCTTTCTATTTATCCTGAGGTAAATCCACTGTGTGTGTGTAGACATGTTTGAGGAGTTTCTTTCTCTAAAATAAAAAACTTTAAAATTGATCCCACCATCAATGTACAATATTTTTTATTTGACTACAATAAAAGGAGAATATATATATATTTAAGGTGGCAAAACTAGACAGAATCATGGTTTACTATAAATAACTGTGAGCCATGAAACTTATTACACTCTTCAGTCTTTGGCTGGGACTCTGTGTCATACCAGTAAGAACTAAAAGGTCATTCTCCACTGAAGAGTTATGCAAGTGGCCTTTAGAGGAGCTTCATTTGGTATGGGGTGTGTGTTCCTGTAGGTGAGGTCTCGTAAAAGCAACACACAGGCTGCCCGGCGTAACCAGGGCTTCTTGTATTCAGCTCAAGTGTGGCGAGGGGTAACAATCGACTAATCCTCTTTCTTCCCCCTGAAGTTTGTCTGTTGATTTAAATCCGCTGGGCTGAACTTTAAGAGATAAGATGTGGAGATACCACGGTGTGAGATTCAAAGTCAAGGAAACAAGTTACAGGATTCTTTATATTGTTGTATATTTCAACTTTTATCCTTTGGTATAAAGGGTGTTTACCATTGAATCAATATCGAGTTACGATCTAGTCATATTAAAACATAACTGTCAATGCATCTCCCTTGATGCCTGTCGCCTGCTTTATATTCTCTCATGACTTCCGATTATAGTCAATAAAGCCACCAGCGTGCAGCACAGTGTGTTACAGGCACACAGATACCCAACCTTGAGACACAAGTCATGAAAAGGAGGAATTAATTACCACGGCATAAATTGCTTGATATGAGATATTTGTTTTCATCTTGACTGAGTTTATTCTTCCCCGGAAAAATACACCTTATTAGCCGGGTCATCTAGCTATTCATAAGGCCGAGTATTATCCGTCATATAATTTCTCCTCATTTGGTATTGAGTTCATGAGTGCCTCCCTTCTGCTGGAAATTAATTACTTGAGCTGACTTAATGTGGAGCTATTGAATAAGACAAAGAGCAGAGGTTTTCCCCCTCACTCCATTTTTGACACTTGATACGAGTCTATAAGCGAATTACAAGAAAAACAGAGAGGAGAAAAGAAACAGAAAACATTGTAATTAATGTGATTATTCAATTGAGGATTTAATTATCGGCGTAATTTGGATTTTTCACAGTATCGATGACCCACTTAAGAATCCCTTTGATTTCGCTCTGTGTTTGGTTATACCAGCTTGGCCTGTTGAGCTATTTAAAGGCAGGTTAAAGGGTCGTGGCTTTTAAACCTGCAGGCTATTATGGTTGTACCCCTATAAGCACCCACATGCACTCTTGCACTGCCACACACATACACTCCAATTGCCCTACCTGTTTTTTTTTTACAGGAGCCGGGCCAACTTTATAATTTCCCTGTTCAATAATCCATCAACATTTACATTCCATTAATCATCCCGCTGTCTGAGTTGGAGTAACGCTCCAGGAAGGGCCCCCTGGGCGGTGCACGGGCCCTCCCTCATTAGCCATAACACACACACACGCCAATACACACAGGCAGTCACGTGACTTACAGCTCAGGAACATATTGACTTCACCAACCTGATCAATAGGCAAAAATGCACCAAATGACGTGCACACGTGTTTTTGTCAGCAACTGTGTGTGCCAACAGGCACATGTGCACCATTCAAGGTTTAAACACAAAGTCACTGATTCATATAACACAGAAGAAGAGAGAGGTGGTGCTTACAGGCTTGGATTGAAGGCTGTTTACATAGGGCAAGCAGCACACACACACACACGCACACACACACACACACACACACACACACCACACACCACACACACACACACACACACACACACACACACACACACACACACACACACACACACACACAGTTCTGAATAGCTTTGAAATCGGGATGTCACCAGGCTGCAGAGGTGTAGCAGTAGGGGGTGCTAGTGAGCTGGTGAGGCATAATACAACCCCTACTGGGCTCTGTGTGGGCTTTTACTAACACACACACACACACACAAAATAGACTGCATGCAGCAAACACACTCCCTTGTGTACTTTAAATTCCCTCCCTGTCCCTCTCCCCTCTCACACACATCACTGTTGCTAATCTCCTCTGTACAGTATTAGTCCTAACATTTCTGAGAGATTAATTCCCTGCTGCCGATTATGCCAAACATAACTTGATGTTCAGAAAGTGCCGTACGTGACAGAAATGCATGTTCAGTAAAATAGACGACTGATCATAAATGCATGACTTTTGTTGTCACAACACACTCCCCTGTGAGGACTGAGTCGTTTCAAGCAAAATGTTCTGTAGCATAAGAAATAAATCAACTTGCGGATATCTGTTGTTCTCGGCATCTACATTCTGTTTCTTTGTGAATTTCCTGTTGACATGTTTGTATTGAAATGGGGAATTATATACAGGTCACTTACAATCAAAGCAATATAGTTACTGCTTTTTATTTTTGCTTGTGTTTTTTTATCCTGAATTTACTTTCAAAACAAGATATCTTTTAAAAACACATATTATTATAATATTTTCATCTCTTCAGCGAATCCAAAGCAACACTGAACTACTGGTTAGTGTAAGGAAATGACCTTGCGAAAGGGACACATTCAATAAATAATGTTTTAAGTCAGTATAAGACCACATAATGGGAAATGGCTATATGTAAAGTTACATAAAATGTGCGATGGTATATAGAAGCAGAAAATCATGTTTTTTTCCCTCCATTCAGCTCATGTACTGTGTCAGGCAGGCTTATTCCTTTAGATTCAGATTAAACGTATGCATATAATACATATTAAAAGGACCAGCACTATCTTTAAGTGTCCAGAAGCCCTTTATAAGTGGGCAATAACTTTTAGTTAACGCATGCCTGCAAGTCATAGGCTAAAGTTTCTACCAATAATCAGTGAATGAAAGTTTCAGCAGGGTCACATTGGCTACAATGCCTGCAGAGAAATTCAGTAAAGCAGTCTACATATCAAATGTCCTGTCTACCAGATGACTAATGACAGACCTCTCAGTTGGCATATCTACACTTTGCACATTAAGGTAAAATATGCTAATGTCGGCATGAGAATATCACATTGTGGAGATTAAAGTCGTTATGGATTAATGGTCACTGGGCCTTGGAAAACTCTTCATATGTAGTTAAAACATTTTTGAGGGGCAGTGATTCTCAAATATAGGATGGAAAGAAATTGAACTACGGATAAAGATGTGTTGTAATGTTGTAATTCTTTAAGGGCTTCAATGCAATGATGTTAAAATGATGCGTAAAAGAGAGTTAATGTGTAAAGAAAGGTAAACAATTAGCAAAAATAAGTGAAAAACTGTTTTTAAAATACATTGAATATAAAGTATTGTCTAAACAATTCAACTACAATTGTCAAATGTTGATGTAATAAAGGGAAAATATCTAAATATATATATATATGTTGACATAGTGTTGAATTAGCAAAAAGTAAATAAATGGGTAAAACAAACATTGGCATAAAGCTAAAATAAATGAAATAAATTGTTGAGATATTTAGCTCAAAGATACATCGTTGAAAGACTTGGTCATTGCATTGGATACATAGCAAAAGGCAAATTGTTATATTTTAAATGGTTAGCTTAAAAAATGTATTCAAAGCTGGATTAGTAAACTCAATATAATAGGATCAATGGTTAGCTAAAGTAATACATTATTGAAAGGGAAAAATCCTTAGAAAATTGGAAAAAGTGACAAATGTATTGTACAGTAGCACTTATGTGATAAATAGTGTTAATTTCCACCCAGTGTGAAATAAGTTCAAACACTTTCAAACACGGTTCTTGAGTTCACCTCTCATGGCTGTGTGACACAAATGGTTGGGAACCACTGTATGAGACAGGCGTTCTTCTTCATTAAAACCCAGCATGTTGCAGTTATTTTCATAGTACAGTTTTATATACATAGAATACTTGTGTCTGTTACGTGACTCTTAACAGAGTAGTTGTGAATTGCGTTATCATGTAAGTGTACATACAGTTTGACTGGTGAAAATAAGTAATTAAGCATCTAGTATGCATGACAAGTTTCTATTTGGTTTGTGTGTTGGCTTTTATCACCGACTTTCACCATCATCAACAACGGAAGCCATATAGGCAAACACTCTCAGATGTATAGTATGCATGAGAGCATTTTGAACATGGTTTTATATCTGTCAGGTCAAATGCAAACTATACGATTTCCTGCCCTACTTGCCTCTGCAATTATCAAGGCATGGCATGAAATAGCTGCTTGAAATAGGATAGTCGCTGGTAGAAGATATACAGACTGAAGGGAATATCAAAATGAGATAAACTTACTGGCAATCAGTATAGACCGCGACTCATAAATGGGTTTTCAGCTGCAATATGCGCTCTAATATTATATGTCACCAAATATTCAATAATGATCTAAGGCATTTGGCAATTGGAAAATCCAAAACCTTTGGACATGTGTGCATATATTAAATAATACACAAGTGGAAGAGACACCGGCTTTAAACACTGTTTGACACATCTGGGATATCCCTTTCCACATGTTATATATGTTATTATGTTTGATTAATAGAGGAATTGCTTCCAAATTTGTCATTCCCAGTATATCAGCAGAATAGTTCCTACATTTGCATTAAACAGAGAATACCTACCAAACCTGCAGACGTTTGCAACAATAGCCTTGGCAACGGGTCCCCAGACCTAATTAAATTATTTCCGTATTTGCACGCCACAATAGGGAAGAGTAATTAATTTTTTGCTCAAGTGCAATTCATTACCAAAGGCAATATCAAGTTCATTAAATGTGTCACAAATTAGTTTGATTAATTATATTTGCTGGAAGTTGGGAAATTGAAACTTCATTCACTTACAATTATACCTAATGGAGATATTTTCATAGAGAGACAAAAAAGGAGTAATAAAGGGTTGGTCATTTATATGAATTGAATTACTTTGCAAGCTTCTAGAAACTGGACATAAAAAAGGAAAGGAAAGCTCAGAAGGAGAGGGGTAATAAGGCAAACGTGGACACCGTGAGATACAAGACTGACAGCTTGAATTACACACTTTTTACAATTAACACCACCTTAAAACCCATTCATTTAACAACACCTTTTCTATTCTCATCAATTAATCTCATGGATGTTATCCCTGCTTGTGATCCCCTACAGAGCACTGGCTTGTATTGCTTCTAACTTGCTCAATATAAAATGCAGTGCCTAAAATGCTGCCTTTGCGATCTATGATAACTAGATATAATTATTACAATATACACAACAGTTGCAAGGTTTAAATGCCCCATAATTGATCACAGTAGCATTACAAGTAGCAACAACTCACGGCCAAAACAAAGTCTCACCAAGGAAAATGACACTATAAGTGAAAGTGGCAAAGTATATTCACAAAATTGCAACATTGATCAACATTGACTGTCCTGTCAGTTTGAAATGAAAACCAGACAGGCCAAAGTGGGGAGCTCGAGGAACTTAGCTTTGACACCATCACATTTTTAACCTTGTTGAAAAAACAGCTCAACAAAAGAGACACGTATGAAACAGCTGTCAACAATACCTGTGATTGTTTTTAATAAACTATGTGAACTTTCTTTCTAAAGCAAACAGGCTAGCTAATTGACAGCTAATTCACTCTTGTTAGCTAGCTCCTGTATTGCTAACTGACAGCTAATTAGCTCTTGTTAGCTAGCTCCTGTATTGCTAGCTGACAACTACCAAGAAGGTTTCAACCTTTTTCATATTCAACAAAACTCTTAACTGGTGTATCAAAAACCAATCCTGATCACAAAATGGGAGTCAAGTTACAGTACCGAGAATATAGAAAAAAGTGAGTGAGCTATGAATGCATAAGCATGTTTTCCGACATGTCAGAGATTAGCTAGCCAGCTGGTTCTCCTATTTCACAAACCAACTATGGCAAAAATATTTCACAACAAATAAATTCTGCTCTGCTTCATTCTTGTGAGACCGGGCCTTAGTAAGTGATAGGACATATTGTGAAATAAACAAGACAAACGTTTATAGTGTATTCTTGTTTTACCACGTTGGAATTTACAGCTTGAGTAGGGTAATGCATTACTTTGGCCTGCATTTCAGAATCAACGTATCATTAATATATTCCAAACATTGTCTGCATTGACATCATCACCACACTATCAGGCATGGAAGCGAGCCATTATCGAATCACTTTCTTCCTTTCGCTTAAAAGGTGACTCGAAGAAGTGAGGATGAAGGGGGAAAAAAGCCTGTGTATCCATCTTCACTATCTCCTATCTCTCAGAAGCTTTTTACTCTCTCCGGTAATCACGCAGCACACCTCTCATTTCAATACAGGGCTGAGTGCGCTGAGTGAACGCCGCAATCTGGTCCTTTGTAATGAAAACGTATATTCCCGCTCCCCTTCCTGAAAGGAGGCCCCATTAGAGGACTCAGTCTCATTGATTGAAATGCTTTTAAACTTGCACATGTCCATTAATGCAGGAGGGGAGGCTTTTGAAAGGCACAAGACAATACCAAACATAAGCCATTCAATATGAAAGTAGAAGCAGCTCCCTAGTTGTTGTTTTTACACACAGCCAATGAATATATTCAAGCTCCGACTGAATTAACTCGACATTCTGATACTCAAAGGCCTGCTGATACCAATCAGTAATGCAAACATTTTACTTTCTAATGGAGGGATGTTTAATTAGAAAACCTGACTGCTCACACACCTTGAAACAAACTCCATTTGATAAGCATCGAGTTACTCACTGATGCGTCCTGAAACAAGGACACCAGAGGAACAGCACTGACTTGAATTGGTAATGGGAGTTAGTTAGAAAGCTCACCAAAATCCAATTCAGTGGGTTTATAGAGAGCACAGGCTTATGAAGAGACTTCCACCCACCAGAGGATCCGCAATGATATATATCCTGCTGACCCCCTGAACCTGTCTGCAATGATGGTCACTAAGTGAACGGTGAGGTCATATCCTGGACTTTAAAGAGATAAGATGAGTACGTAGGAATGTCTGGTAATAGGCTCAGTCAGCCTCTGCTTTAATGAAGGGAGAGAAATTGATTTGACACGCTTCACCCCGGCAACACCATTAAGAATCCTGCTCCCCTCATCTAGCAGGGTTTTTTCTCCATTATGCATAGGCTACTATCTATTGCATCTAACATAATCTTCTCCCCTTGAAAGCTAAATACAACCCAAACACGTCGTACAGTAAATGGCCCCCACTCCAAACCTGCTAGATTTAATCTTTCCTGCTCCCACCGGAGTTCGCCTCCGCATTCTACTCGCTGCTTTCTCGGGAGGTTACGGTAGCTGTCGAGGGGAAGAGCCAAGCGTTTGATCTGACCCCTCAAATTCAATTATGGACCAATCAGATCCCCGAGAGATTGACCCCCCGGAGCCAGTCAAAGTGGTCTTGTCTCATTTGGAAAAAAGAGGCACAGATCCAGTTATGCGTTCAGAAAGAGAAGTCTAGGAGGTCTTGAATGGGCTGTTCGAGATGATTATCTAATCTAAGGGTAAGGAGCGGAGATAAACGGTAGAAAAGGCAGCGAAGGAGGCAGACAGACCTGAAAGAGGAGAACCTCGAAAGACAACAATGACAATTCTCTTGATTCTATAAATTAAGACACATCCACTCTAGCTGCCATGTTGTTATATTAAATACATTCCGTTTCAATCCTGATTCATGAACTGCTTATGTAGCCAGCAGGTTGCCTTAAATCAGAGCACTTTTGAAGATATTTTCTGAGATGTGTGGGAGCAGGTTGCTAGCACAGCCTCCTTTGGTTTAATTTCCCTGAGTGAACAAAAAAAGAATACAGTGAGTGTGCATTTACTCTGAAAGTGCTGCAGGATGCAGACGGATCAATTTTGTTATTGGTGTGGAGAATGCTGTGGGAGAAAAAAAAAAGGGCTGCCTTATACTGTGCCATGACATGATAGAAAGGATAGCCTTGAAATTGATTTGTCTGTTAGTTGGTTACCTTAAAAGTCAACAAAACATGTCAATTCCCGGTTTTTCAAATGTTTGTTTTGCTGGAGGAATTTAACATTTTGACAGTAAGCTGGTATGTGGACTCTCCACTTGACTGTCACCAGTCAGCCATGAATTATTCAAAAAAACATTCAAAATATCACGCAATATCATTCTAGCAAACAGAGGAGATATATTCATATTTCTCATTTGACTCCTGACCTTTTCACTGGCCTGTTTCTCATTCATTCACATTGCATCTGTATAAACCAATAAAATCTGACGGACAAAGCCCTGATCAAATAGCAGCACCGGGGAGAGGCAGTAGGAAAGGGAAAACTGGAGATGAGACTGTCTCGCAGTGGCAAGCACTTGGTAAGTAAAAATAGCTGTAATAACCTCAGTAAGTTAACTGACTGAAACTCCCCAAACTGAATTTAGGTACAGCAGCAAGTGGGGGTGTGAAAATGGCCCAGAGTCGTTAAGCTGCTTTAAGAGAGGCAGCTGTGAGGATGCAGGGGAACAAATATGAAACAGCATGATATCTTAACCAAACATTCTCACCTATTAGCGCAGTTTGTTTGATAATTAGGCTTTTATTGTTGCATCCAACAAGATTAAAACGTAGCTCTAATGGACTCTTATGTTGAATACAATAAGGGTGAATGGTACTTAAACTTAAAGTCATGATTGCATGAATTATAGATGAAGCTGTGAGGTGCTACAAAACATTTGAGAGTAAAATTTTTTATTATTATGTATTTCAAACATGTTTTCACGCCATAATGTGTAATACCCAATGCCCCTTGAGTGCAGGATGGAATAGATGACACCTTAGTTTCTACTAATTAAGTGGTCCTGTTGTGCTGACCATCTTCAACCCCTCGTTGCATGTTTCAAGTATTTGTTTTGCAAAATAGAAACAAAAAGGAACACTTCATATGGTAATGAGTTATTCCCCTTGTAAAGCAGATGCTATTATCAGGGTCTGTCATGCCGCAGAGAAGAAATACTTCCTCACATACATGATATTTTATACTTCAGTTTTTTTTTATTAAAAGCTTTTCTGCAATAGTGCAGTGCCTCCCAGATTTGCTGCTGTACCTGGGGAGAGGCAGAGTTTCAGACATGTGACGGTCCTCACGCAGTTTTGTCTGGCTGGAGGTGCGGGACACTGCCAGGCCTGAACTCCTCACGGGGGGTCAGGATGTTTGAGGGCTTGCATGATGAGATCAGCAGGGACTCAACATTTTTTCTCAACCCATCATAATCCTTTCACAATGCGACACAGCGTGGATTTGTGTGTGGGTGGGTGACTGGGTGAAAAGCTGTGTTGAGATGTTACCAAGTCAACCATAAAACACATTTTATATCGCCCCCATAACCCAACATTAATCCCAAATGCCCCTGTTGGAAATGTGAGATTGCTGCAAAGTATTCATCAAATAGGATTGAGCCGAGCTATTAAGGCGTTTCCCATTTCCCATGATAAAAAACAAGAATAATTCTTATGAACATGGACATAAATACTCAAATTTAGATCTTATTGTTCATTTTTCATTGCTCCCCCAACCCCTTTAGGAGAGCCAGAGGATGCAGGATGAAAATAATTAGTCTGAAAATGATTTTGGGAACTTAAATGCAGTTAGGTGAAGAAAATACATGAAATGCCTCTGCTAAATCTCTTCTTACTTGAGCACTACTCTACCTGAATATGACTTCAGATTATCTATTAGAAAAATGTATAATAAAAATTGATAGAAGATCATAAATTAAACAGCTTATGATAAGAATGAGGGGCATTACTTTTACTTACATATTTTTACCGAAAATGCTTTTTTTAATCCACTGGTCTTATGAGCCCTGGCAGTGTTACGGCCACATTACCAGCTGTGATAAATATCAGTCTTACAGTCCAGACATGTCGATCCCACTGCGAAACACGTCAGGCACTTTTCACTAATAGCAGGCTGGGACTACTGTACCCTATTAGAGAGTCCAGACAGCTCCTGGTTTATGTATTATGGCAGCAGTGATTTTAAGTTTCACATTGGGCTAATATGCATTTACAAAAACACGCATTACTTTTCTTCAGGGGAGATGTTTTAAGACATCCTTCATTGTAAATTTGGCATGAGTTTGATCTATAATTTAAATCTGTTCAAAAAGCTAATTCTCATTAAAAAAAGATTTTGTGAAACAAGATGATATGAAAACTAAAACAGTTTCACCAATAAGAGCACAGCGTTTAAACCCGATCTTCCAAATTAAAAGGTTAAAGCAACAGATTGACATTTTTGGATATATACTTATTTGCTGTGTTGCCGAGGGTTATATGAGAAGATCAATATCTTACCACTCTGAATGTAATATAATCCACTAGTTGCCCAGCAACTTCAGTGACAACAAGACTTGAGGAAGACAACTGCGTTCAGCCAAGACATAAGACCATAACCACACATATATATTTGGGGTTTTACTTATTGAGCTTTAGAGGAAACCAGATTGTTTTACTATTGGACAAGGTAAGTTCCCATTCTTTATGCTTAGGGTTAACAGCTGCTGGCTTTAGTCACATATTTACAGCATGGATATGAGAATGGTATGCATATTGAAATGTCAAACTATTGCTGACTTCATCCAAAATCTGCCTAAATGTTGAGCCAATCAACCATACTCTGTCATTAGACCACTATCTGTTTGTAATTAAGCCACATGTGACATTATGACACAGCAGTGTTGTCTGATAACATTATAACTGTGTTAAAAGATCTCATCTGTGAAATGTAACTGCGAGTCATACTACTTACAGGTAACATTTCCCACTGCTTCCCCTATCTCGTAACAATATTCATTACCAACCTCGGGCCATTCCAGAATCAGCGGGTCAGCGCGGAGCTGCTTTATACCCTTCAGAGAAAAGGCCTCTATCTCTTAAAATCTTTATGCGGTAGCACTGGCAGACATTTGGCATTTACATTTATCGTCGAGTTGGGTTAATTAAACTCAACCCATCCACCATCTTGATTAAACAATGGTAAATAAAGACAATATTTCTCTGTAGAAGAGAGGGTTGTCAGGGTGGAAGGCATGATAAAGACCAACAGTCTGAACTATGAGCATGCAATACGTTTCTGGGAAATGTCCAGCTAAGCAAACAGATAGAGACATCTACAACAGACATGCATACTAAAGGTGACAAACTATGAGCAAAGTCAATCATTTGCAATTAGATGAATATAATTAAAATTAGATAAATGTTTGTCTCACTGGACTTTGTTTCCTGTGCATGAAACAGCTTTCTTTTTTTAAAAATCTTTATTTGTTAGTCAATCGTCTAACAGCCCATAAGCCAGTGAAGTGCAGGTAAACAAACCCCCCCTAACCCCTTATTCCTCACCCCACCTCTGTGCAAGTGCTCAGCCTTTAAAATTGATCCTAATGACTCATGGCTTGTGCTGTGGCTGTTTGTATGAATGTGGGAGTTACAGTAATTGCAGGGCCATTATAATGCTTTACATAGTTTGCTTTGATTTTCCTGTTTGCTAATTCAAGGGCTCTCAATTTCAGTGCAGCTTGGAATGAGCACATCATCTTAGTTTGCTTTTAATTGTTTGTGGTCAATTCTTACCTGTTGCCTTGCGTCCTTAAGGAAGTGTTAAGTCAATATATACAAGCTACACCAACACAACAGTAGGAGCTGTACAATCAACATTGATTGATAGTGATTGAGTTAAATATTCCAATTTAAGAGTAATTATTTCGGTGGACCAACAGCATCATTCTTGTCTTGCCATTTTTTTCTTATGCTATTTTTTAAGGACTGGTACTTGTGGGCTACCCAAGTTATGTAGCTAGTTCAATGTTGATATATCCAATTACATATTGAAAGCTTTGATTGGACAGTGTCTCTCCAACTGGTTGATCATCTTCACAAATCTGAGGACCATACAGCAGATTGATGGGAGATCATTAGTTGAAAGAGAAACAAAAAGAAGACCCGGGAATGACCCTTGGGGAACACATATCCGTGCAGTAACTGCCTTTAGATTGTTATCATTAAATACACATAAATATACTGTAGGCCTTTATAAGCATTATGAGAGCATCACATGTGTAATCATCTTGTATAAATGACCAGGGAATGTCCAGATATTATTGCAATTTATAGACACACTGTCCAATTACATTTCGAAATAGGACAAGTAGTGAAATCTCCACCATGACGGGCAAACCGTATATGCCATGGCGCGTGACATAACAACCTCTCAAGACTAGGCTCCCCAACGCAGTAAAATCAACTCAGTGTTATTTGTGTTGCCTGCCACTTGTCGTTCTTTCACTCTCATTTACTCGCCCCCGCTGTTTTTTTACCCTGACAAAAAGCGCAAAACAATGTCCACTGGACCATCACTGGCGCGGCTCAAATGACTTCTGAAATTGCTTTGTTTCCTCTTCCTTGCACACTCATGTCACAGATGTTGTTTGGCTGGGTATGGCTGAATGCCAAAATCAAGCGTGACTTGTCATTAGCAATTGAGCTGACTGTGCGAGGTTTAGTCTTTCTTCCATTATTCATTTTTCTCGGAGGGGGCAAAGTAATGCAGACAGAGAAGTAAGTGTTTTGTTGACGCAGGGTGCATTTACCTTGTTATGAACCTGGACAGAGAGTGATCTAATACAAGGATGAGTCATATTTAGCCTACGTGTTGGTTTCAATGCAAACAAAAATAACCCTTTATGTCTAAAATTATTAATATTAGTATAGCTATTATCATTTGAATAACCAATCTAAAGTGTCACATTGATTTGGCCCTTAAATATAATTTTGGTGAATGAGATGACATATACATTTTTAGAAATAAATGTCTCTCTGTATTGTTTGCAGGAGGTTTGGCGAATTCAAGAGTCTCTCCTTCCTCAAGTTGCTCTGAGGTCAACTTCAGATTAACTAACGTGATGTATCCCCGCTGTCACGATGCATTACCGGTCACATTGTTCTCAGGGTAGACTCACAAGGCTGGCATTGCTTTCAATTACACCCTCAACTTTTCTTTTTAATTAAATGTACAGGCAGATTAATTACAGGACAACTTAAATGATGAAAAAACGAGTGGTGTCCTGAAACGTTGTGTTTGGTGTGAATCTGCCGGCCCCCCTTCTGCCCCTTCTAGCCCTTAAACTGTCACGCCCGCTGTTCAATAAGCAATCTGGTAGGGAGGCGTACAAACAAGGGGAGTCGTGCAGGGCAGTTTGTTTCTGTTTGCGAGACAGGTTCGATTCTGTGAGAGACACGGATCACAAAACCAGACACCTAGGGCTGGAGGCTGGGTAAAAACTAATTATCGTGGTGTTAAAGGCGAGCTCAATGAGGCACAGAAAAGATTCTCAGCACCTCTTGACTTAAGCTCTGCAGGCTAACTGTGGGAGTTGGTTAGACTAAACAATGCTGTTTATGCCGTGGTTTGAGGCACCAACAGGAAAACTGCAGCATTGTGTCTCTAATGAAAGAGTCATGTCATTTAAGAAAAGTAAAATAGGATTTTGGAATGAAGGCTGTCTCTATTGAGATCACTTTAAACCCAAAATAAAAGCATGTCCTCCGGAGGGCCAAACCAAGAAAGTTAACAATTCCGGCTGTATTTTCGCTCAAATTAACCATTAGACTGATGAAACGAAATGTTAAAGTCCAATGTCATCGCCTCGTGTTTACGTTCCTTACGACTGAATCAATCGGGTGGTAATACTTACCGTAGACAGATGCATTACTGAATTGTTTCTTCGTTTCTTTGAGCTAAACCCATAAAATGCTAAAACCCAACGTGAACAATTTGCGTTATCGCGATGTGTTTCTGCTCCTTAAGGCTAAAGCCATTAGCCGCTAAAATGCAACATAATTGATGTGCCTCACTTTTTTGTGTTTACGTTCCTTTGGGCTGAATCCATTGCCACAAATGAAACATAAAACATGTGTGTCACTGCGTCAGTTTAACATTCCTTATGGCTGAACCGATAGGATTGTGAAGTGCTATGAAATACTTAAAGCTAGGCTTATTTATGTGTTTCAATACGAATATATATTTTTTTTAAATAAGAAGTCACACAGTGAGAAAAATAAATCACATATAGAAATAGAACGTTTTAAATTGCATCACTGAGTCGGAATGGAATCAAATTGTGCCTTGAGATTCCCCACCGCTACATGCTTCTTATAATCCATTTCAATTGATATTCATTCACAATAAAGATGAATGACAGTGCGGAAACATGGATCTTTTCATTTCAGACTCTCAAATGTCTGTGTGAGCCCAAAGCAGACAGATATCCATCACACCGTGCAGATGATCATTGTGATAGAGCTGGTCTATATCTGGAAGACACCAGAGGGCCTTTAAAAAGCGAGAACATTGGATATGTGGGTATCAAATGAAGGCATTAGAGAGAGAGACTGAGTGACACAAACATGTTATGAGAGATGAGCAACATCTGGTGCAATGGATCTGATCCTCTGGTCGCAGGTCATTACTTTGAGTTCTGACGCAGACTCACTATTTGCTCTTCTTGCTGTACTAATCTAGGCCCTAATTCCCACGCATCCCATGGCTTAATGGGCTCTTTAGAGTATTAACATTTTTACTTCCCCTACTTGTTTCTAGTACACTTTAATGTTAGACTTTCTCCTTTTCACATTTCAGAGCTGGAGCTTTCCAATTGTTTTTTTTGTTTAAGTAGCATTACAGGGGATTTCCAGGAACATCTTGTTGTGAATTGAGGTATTAATTCGCAATCATCAAGTCGAGAAAAACAAAGGAATTAAGTGGGATTCTGGCACCATTGCAAACAGTTTTACTCCCATGCAAATGATGAATGTGTTGCTGCTGAGGACTGCTTGGTATTCAGCAGGATATCTCCAGGGATTTATATAGTGCATCATTTTGCTCCCCTTTCAAAACTGCTGGAATGGGAGGAAGAAAGGCAGAGAGCAATACAAGGGGTTAGAGAGGTGGTTGAGACTGCCTCTGACAAAATGAGCATGGCCCCTGAACTAACCCAGGGGATTGAAAGTGGATTGAATGCATCACACCATATATAGACAGCCAGTGGCGCAGCGGGGACAGCGATGGAGGGGAGAGAGGACTTGGAGTGAGTCAACGAGTGGGACGAGGATGAAGAAAAGGGAGCACCGGGGAGTGAGGAAAAAGAGCAGTGGTGTGTTACCAGCTGACCATTGGAGCTTTACAAACCCCCCCTCCTCTCCCATTAAACCATTACTGAGACTGAGGGTCCTGCTTTCGCTCAGCCATGCGGCATTCTGTTACAGCGCCAAGCCTGCCGAGTGTCCCACCGCCTTGCCGCCCCATCAACACCAGGAAATGGACACAATTGGAAAAGCCAGGCTGATTCCTGGATGGCAAGAGGGCATCGGGTTCCGGCGGGGTTGGTTTTAAAGAGCCTTAATCTTTGTATCCTGTGCGAGAGAGGACTATTCACAGATTTGATACACTCACTCTAAATCCCTAAGTGGCATGGGAGGGCAAGGCCGAGGGGAATTCCACACAAACAGGAATCCTGGCTGCCGGCCGCAGATGGTGGAGCCATAAAACATCACATTTGGGATTATCATGTACATCCTGACGATTTCCTCGCGGTGATGAAAGTACTGTCAGCTAAACAGATTCATCTGCTGTAATGAGTTTTTACATAGAGTCTTCTCCCCTGCATCTATATTCTCTTCTCTGCACTTTTCTTGGTACTCACATCCTCAGCATCCCCTGTTCCCTAATGAGGCGTGATCACTGTGTTAAACTGCTAATTAAAATCAGATATTAAAGCCCACTACCCATAATCCCTCTTGGCTTGCGCTACAAACACTAGACTGGCTGTTGCTCGGTATTATGACGGATCCCAGGCAGCAGGGCAACAAGTTGCCTCACCTTCACATAGAGCATCAATCAGCGGCTAATCTTAAAACTCTGTAATATGGGCCATCACGAGGCAACTTTGATTTCCCCTTCTTCTCTTGGTGTGACCCTTTTAAGGTCGCCTTTTAAGCCGTGATTGAGGATGTGTGCAAAAGCAAACGGATTACAGAAAACATGCTTAAGACATATGGTGTATGTCATCATTGTACATATTTGAACAGAGAAACTCTAATTTGAGCAAAAATGAGGGCGACATGTCAGCCAATATGCTGATTCTGTCTATGAGGGATCTGGCTTTCACGGAACAGCTGGCGGGCCATTATGGAGCATACACTAATGATCAGCTATGCAAAATTGATGAGTCATTGATCTCCGACATACAGTATATTGGATTTTAGTGTATGAAATGTGCTCTTAATACACAATATGTTAAAGATTATGTTATAATACCCGACTTTGGTTGTAGGAAAGGCATACAAAAAGTCTTATGGTTTGGTGTTTGAGCATTTCCATCCCATTACACACCTCATTTTACCTCTGAAATCCTTCTCAGCTCAGAAAAAAACATTATTTTTTTTCACCCCCACCAATTTCCAATTAATATTCTCTGCTGTAGTATGGTCAAAACCTTAGTGATCTTCTGTGTCCTCTGCTCAGAGCGATACGGAGCTGAGGGCACGGGTCCAAACAAACTCAGGTCTCCACGGTGGAGAATACGGGCGAACTCTGAACTTTTCTCTGCTACCTCATTAGCCTGCACACACACCGGCATCTGTTCTATCATGAACCCTAATATGACCGCATTAATCTGGAAAATAAACTGCTCTCATTGGGCCGCGCGGGATTAGATCAGCGATGACCGGAGTTCAACCACTGCAAGGCACCATTCAGATTTAATTTGGTTGGAAAACACATGCTTATTCATGGCAAATAATAACCTTTTTCATTGGTTGTAGTATTTTGCTTGAATAAAAGACGAGTGGCCAAGAAAGCGGGACAGGAAATCGACCGTCAGAATGAGAGGGGTCATTGAGCACAACAGGGACTCGGGCCCCTGCTCAGCTGGAGGGACTCTGGCGAGGACGAAGCCACCGATCTTGCGGTGACAAGCGGCAAATGGGGGGCCATTACCGCGCGTAATGCTAATGCCAAACTTTGGGCCCCGGGGACTGGCCTCGTTCCCCAAACACAAGGAGAGGAGACCTGCCAGGGTGCATGCATGCATGACAGCTTCCATTCACGCCCACAAGTGCGAGAGATAATAACCGAATAAATCACAAGGGAGTCTTCTTCCTCACTCTTTCGCTACTCTCAATCTGTGTCTTGACTGCTTCTAACACTCGCTGTTCCTAATTGTCCCCTCGTCTATTTTTTCCTCCTTCCCCACCCACTCTCATTCTTTATTGTCTCTTAACAAATCCCTCCTCACTCACACACGCGCCACAATTTTCTTTTCGACGTGCTCTCTTTCATTGTCATATTCCTTGAAATAAAGGGACAAGGACAGCTGGTGAAAACCATTCATATTGATTAGACAATCTATTCTCATCATATCCAAAAATAGTGCTGTTAACGTAGATTGAAATGCACATTATACATGTATGCATCCCGATCTTTTGTCGTAATCATCAGCAAAACATAATTGTTTGAACGGCATTTATTGTAGAAAATATATATGAATAAAAAGCCTATTTCTGGAATCCTTTTGATCAATACACTCGTATTGAAAGACATGAAAGGAATAACATTTTTAGAATGACTGTGGATTATTTCCTGTTGTATTTGCAAAAAGGGAGAGACTGCAGAAAGGCAGACTTGTCTTTCTTCCCTCAGGCCTGTGGTGTGAGCACTGACTCTATTTGACATCAAGTTGCAGCGCTGAGAAAGACAGAGTGAGGCAGAGACAGAAACACATAGAGGGAGACATCAGAGCTCTCATGCCTTCAGGGGTTGTGTAAATGTGAGTCATGCCATGATGGGGCGACTCGTTCAGGGTAACATCACCATTATAACTTGCATTTCGTTCTGGGAGTTCAGACAGTTTCGACTTCCTTGCACCAACTCTTTTCTGAAGAACTGAGATAAAAATACAAAAGTGGTAAAGAGTTTAGATATTAAAGGGGAACAAGGTGATGTCTCGCTGTGTCTGACCGTAAAGTTCATGTGCTTTGCAAAAACATAATATAACTGAGCCGAGGGAAGACACTGCGCAGTTCACTATATACTGTGAGGACACTGCAAATAGCACATAGCAGAAGAGTCGAAATGCTCACTTATTCATAACGAAATAAATCAACACAATAATAGTATCAAGTATGTATTTTGGCTATATATAACTAAGATATAGTATAACATAATTAGAATATTTGGGTTTTGGAGTATTGTTTAGACAAAACAAGGTTTTCCAACAAAATCTTAATAAATCACAACTAAATCAAACAGTTTTAATCGATTTTCTCTATTACCAATGGATCACAAGACTACTAGGTTTTTTAGTAATTTAAATTCATATTATTTTTAAAGGCCTGCAAAATTAGGATTTCGATGTGTTGTTGTTTTAAGTGAGACTAGCAATCTGCTCTTTTCCGACCTTTATTAGCAAGTTTATATATGTTTTGCCTGCTGCCACTAACTTAGGTCAGGCACACCATTTGATGAGATTTTGCTTCATTACATTACATGTCACTTGTTAGACACTTTTATCCAAAGCGAGTTACATACTCAATACTGTAGGCAATCCCCACAGGAGCAATTTGGGGTGAAGTGTCTTGCCCAGGGACACAACGACATGCTGACTGCAGTGGGGCTTGAACCTGTGACCATCTGATCCCCATACCATGGCTCTATCCACTGCACCACACGCCTCCAGGTACGTCCATCTGAAAAGATTGTCGTTTTTACATATGACAAAAAACTATATCGTTGTCGACTACAGTTGAGAAGATAACGGTAGAGAAAGTAAAACTTAGATCAGCATGGTCCCTTTTTTATTTCCCATATGTGGCCCTTTTTGAGAACCATTGGTAATAGGCATATCAAGTTAACATTGCTCCAAAAAGAGGTCACACATTTGACAGGGATCTTTTGAATTGTACCTCTTCATGTGTTTATAGTCATTTCCAAACAAAATAGGATTATTGTATTGGGCTCTTCTTCCACAATATCTTTTCTTTGTCTGCATTTGTTTGATTCCACGACAACGAGAAGTTTCTCTGTGCAAAGAAGCTTCATATATAATTGTAGGGTAATGTGACTGCTACCATGCAAGTAAATAGTACCCAACAGTTGCCCAGAGGGTATGAAATCCATCTAAAAGCATAGTTTGCTTTGACAAATTGTTGGCAAAATCGTAGCATGGATAATTAGTAGTTAATGGGCTAGGACATGCAAAAGCTTCAATATGCTTTTTTAATTAGTTTTTGGCCACATAATTTATTTCTGTTTAGTGCTATTAATCATTTGACAATACGAGGGAGAGGAATAAAGCACGACTTTTCTCCCGTAGTGTTTTGAAACACACGCTTTCAACATAAAGCCTTCTCTTATCCCCTAACACCATAAATGACTACAGCATTGAGACCAATATGAGACTAGCCACAAACCACTAGTAGGGAGAGATGGGAGTAAAACCTTTGGGTAATGCACTCCACACAATGACCCTATTTACTGAGGCACCTGAAAGAGGGCTGCAAAACCGCACTGTGCGGAGGACTGTAGGATTTGGGGCCAATCACACGGTATCCTTCATGGGGCTGACAATAACACGCAGGAGGGAAAGTGGAAAGCGACAATTCTACGGCATATAGGTTTGTAGGGAATCTGTTTATATAGTATATATATAGATAAAAAGTTGTGTGAGAATATACTAAACGTGTATTTGTGTATACCTACTGCATTTTCACATAGTGGTTATGCAAACCAGACTAAATGTTTGCTTCTCTATCTTGACATCTAAAATAAGAATATTAATGTGCAAATGTCATACATTTCCCTAAATGTGTAAATATCCCCTTTTCGCAACCGCACTTTATTTTCACAATTCGTCAAACAGAAATACAGTGAAACAGAAAGTTGAAATGCATTTCAAAGCGAGCAGCCTTGCCCTCTGCATGTGTCCATTTATTTGTCTGCATGCCTTTATACCTGCTTTTAGTTTGTTGTACCGTGGTCCATTTGGTCTCACACAGTAATAAATGGAGTGGTTGGTGTTAGAAAATCCCGTCTGAATTCCTCAGTGAAAGGGATTGAGTGCCCACCTTCTGACTGTGCATTCCAAAAAGCAGCGGGGTGCCCTCTTTGATATCTGCCCGAAGAACAAAACACAGCTCCATTGCCTATAAGGTGGCATTTTCTATCAAAGCAAAAGGCCATAATCCAGATTTATACTCTAAATCCTACGTACACTGACATAATGCCCCCTAAGCTGCCTAATTCCTTCTAGAGCCCTCAATGTTTTCTCCTCCGTCTCCTTTTCTGTCTGTCTTGCTGTTTTTCTCTCTTTCCTCGCACAGTGTATCTTTCCTTCATGTCTCTGTTCAATCCCTGTTCACATGCCTGTCAGTTCCCCCATTTCACAGTAATGTTTTTATTTAATTTATTTCCCTCTCTGGCCTTCTCTTTGTCTTCCAGAACTTATTTATACACTCTCGCTTTTTCCAGTTTTTTTTTTTTCCATGTAGGCTCTCATCACAAGAACAATATTTCTGTACATATACATCTGTACCAAACAAAACATCTTGAGAGCTGCCGGTTGCTAGGATACCCCGCAGTCATTGTCATTGCTTCTCATTATAGCTGGGCTTTGCCGTTTAATCCAGGCAATGTAATTGGCCTGCTCTCCAGTGTTCAGGCAGGCTTAACTCCTCAGACGAGCACGCATTTAGCGATGATGCAGTGCTATCATCTATCAACAAATACAGTGAGCTAATAGAGAATACTCAATTCCAGCACTCTTGTTGCGCAGACGAAACAACGCAGGCTTTGTTTTGCCCGCCAGCTTGAAAACAGCCCTTGTCAGAACATGTCACATGACACGGAAAAGTCAAGTTATGGGTGACACGCGGTTGAAATTGTGCTCATGTGTCACTTTCAGCGTGTGGGTGTCATGAGTGGTCAGACACAACACACACACACACACACACACACACACACACACACACACACACACACACACACACACACACACACACACACACACACACACACACACACACACACACACACACACACACACACACACACACACACACAGGTGACTTAGAGGCGGCGTTGACACATCGGAACGTGCTGCTGATTCCTGATGGAAGATGTGTCACATGTACAGTACGTTCACATGAGCAGGGGTGTCACATGTGAGATGACTGTCAGTGAGTGCCGATGAGACATTAAAATGCCACAGAATCAGGCTTTAAAGATTTAGACACATATTCGAAGATTGTGACCAACTTGACACAGATCAATCTGTTTTTTGGTATTTATAACTGACGCTTAGCATGAGTTCAGGTTATGCTTTCACACGGTTTCATGTGAAATGCCATGAAAGTTGAATAACACATGAATAATGTAAGGGTTAATTCAATCAAATCTCAAATGATCTTCCATCTTTTGTTGAATGTCTGCACCCTTGAGGTGAATGGAATGTCTTTTGAGCTCCTCAAATAATTAAAATGGCATTTGACAAACCTGGCAAGTAACTTCAATTGTTTGTAACTCAAAATAGTCCACATATATAGCACCAAACAGTTTTTTAATGGACAGTTGGTGGACAGAGTGAAGTGCGTTGATAACAAGGAGAAATACAAAAATACCAATATGAAAGAAATCGGAAAATAAAAATCTAATCCAGTGTCACTGCAATGGAAATGCATGTTTCTTGCTACATACTAAAAAAGTTTCAGAATGAAGGACGTTTGGATGGTAACAGTATATCCAAGCTGTATTCCCCAATGTTCGCCCAATTTATGAGCAATCCAACCAAATCACTATTGAACTGCCATTTACCTCCATTGTATTAGGGCTAAGGCTGCTAGATGACAGAGTTACATTTCAAAACCTTGAGATAGAGTAAAACAAAACTATACGTGGTCAGGTAGCATGTATCAGGAAACATATATAATTTTGTAATATGGGAGAAGTGCCCCTATAAAGTATCTGTTATAGTTTCTTATATAATGGTGTATGGTTTTATACTATTGAACATGTGTCACTGCTTTGGTCAGTGATCACACTTTCCCATACACTCAAACTTGAATTGCCATTGTTAATGGGCTACCAGTTTATTAGTGCACTTGAAGCTCTTCCTCGTTGTGTGTGTGTGTGTGTGTGTGTGTGTGTGTGTGTGTGTGTGTGTGTGTGTGTGTGTGTGTGTGTGTGTGTGTGTGTGTGTGTGTGTGTGTGTGTGTGTGTGTGTGTGTGTGAATTTAGCAGACTGTTTATGTTCTAATAGAGTTATTTCTCCCATATGGCAGCCATCGTGGTGTCGGCTATATCCCAGATACACACTCACACAAATATGGCAACCAACACATGCATACACACCCAAATACACACGCACACTGGCAGCTGCTGGCTATGACACACTCAAGTTCAAGAACCACAATGGGCCCAGTTTGAAATGCAGATGTATTCCAGGGACTTTTATTTCCTAATAATTAGTTGTAAATTATTGATTTAATAATACCCTTGCTCAATCTTAGGAATCAATAAGCAAACATATGAACTAACTGAAGATATTAGGGTCAATACTATGACACTTCAAAATTATATAAAGTACAGGATTTTTCAAAAAAAGACTACAACGTTTTTGCACAGGCTTTGCCCACATCAATATTTAAACCTTTTGAAGTCAAGTCAAATTCATAGAGATTATATTGCGAAAGGTCCAGCATGCATCTGAATGTAAAACAGAGAAATATGAATGCATTTGTACATATATTGTATGGTTGTCATAATTCTGTGAGTTATATAAATTATAAAATAACAACACAAAATGCTAAATAAAAACAAGTATGATCTTTTTGGTACTTTGAACTCACCCTTATGCGAAGCGAACTGTTTTTCAGTAAACAAAAACCCAACCCGAGAAACAATAAATGTTGGAACGCATAAATATATTTTTATTTACCCATTGTTATTCTGTTGCATATCCAGTTGTGCGTGTGAAAATGCATGTTTTGTATGCTAATGATGAGTACACAACACAGTATGTGTACAAGTCTCGGCTCCGAACAACCTTGATTAATAGCTCTGAGAGTGTGTGTGATGATGGTGGTGGTGATGGTTCCTAAATAAGGATTAGCCCATGGCCGTATTATACCTGCTAGTCAGGCGGAGGAGCACTGGGTCATGGAGTTGTCTGTGCCTGCCATTTATCTTCATTTGGCTGCTTTCACTCCATCATTGCTGAAGGTCAAGATGAGAGATACATGTGAATGAAACGCTCCTCTTTTGTCAGTCAATTATATGTTCACGTGTCAAGGACATGATGGAGTGGATGTGCGAAAGTTGGATTATTGAGGGCTATGGTATTTTTCAATTTAAGGTGGGAGCGTCACATTGCTTGATATGTAGGTTTATCATGTGAGGTGTGCCAATGGGGAGATAGGAAAAAGTATAGGCCCATAAAATGGGCTTATCCTGATTACTCTGTCTTCACGGTTTTTGCGAACAAGATAGTGAGATAGACGAGGAAACCGTTCTGTGTGAGTGTGACACACCATTTTCCAAATTACTATGGTGTTTGGGAATCAAGCCGAGTTCACCTAATCATGATGGTTAATAAATAATGTCTCAAAGGGTCAGTTCAACTAAATTATATATGATTATATTCATTAATTTACCATTTAGTGGTATTTATTCATGCAAATAGTGGAAGTGGAAGGATTTTCATTAGTTCTGATGGAACCATTACAACATTACACTTGAGACAACATGAAATAAAATCACAGCTATGCTAGATAATCCACAGGACACTCCATTAATATTAATACGGACTATTTCTCCACAATTAAGACCGTTTTTGGAAAAAGCTAATTACAGTGGGCTTGTCTGTGGCTTGTTTGTTATGGAAGAAAGAGTGCCACCAACCATATTCCATTCACCTCTCAAAGTGTCTCATCCACTGTGTAGAAGACGTCCCAGATGCATCCAATTTCAAACCACAGTTTGAAAACACATTCAGTAAAGCATCTCCTCCACGCAGTGAACAAGACAGTGGTTACGCTAACTAGTTAGCTTGATAAGCAAGGTGCAACCACAATGCCATGGTAGCAGCTTGTCAATTACAAGCTAACCAAGCCCAAAAGCAAAGGTCTATTTTCAACCTGAAAATGTTTTCTGGTTTTCTTCTATGCAATTTGACTTGTTTTTGCAAAAGGTGGAGTTACTCACTGGTTGCCATTGACTGTAAGACTGCACATTTAAAGCACTTCATCAATTACTGTCCAATCTCTAATGAAAAAGGCATAAAACTGCTCAACACCTGTGGAAGCAAAACCCAACCGATCTATATTACTATGTTACATATTTATTTTCATGGATGGCTCATTTAACAGTGATAGTGCACATAAACAAAAGGCCAGTTTTAGCTAGAATGCTTTCCTTTTCTATTTGCAACATGGAAAAACTGGAAACATATATTTTTTGTAATTTAGGTGAACTGACCCGTTACATATACTTGGGTGGTATATGGTAGAGGACATTGAATAAAGTTTTTCTGTTACTTTATCCAATTTTATGCAAGGCTCTTTAACAGCAGCCTTTCCTCATGGGTACACTTACATTTCCGCACTTCATTTTCTGCAACTCCCGATTCTAACTCGTATTGCTAGGCGAGTGTAAAGCACAAGTTGGAGAAAAAATAATAATTCACGTTCCCCGTTATCCTCCCCAGAAAATGTAAAGATGACATCAACCAGTGCTGCTGTCCATCCAACTCCCAACCACAGTCTCTTCTCACCACACAGTCTTTTTCATGTTTCTGACTTGTGCTGTTGTTGTTTTCTCTTGTGGGCTGAGTTTTACACAGTCTGTCAATCTCCTGAGCGTCACACATTAGAAGGACCAGTGGAGTGAGACACAACGAGTGATGCCTCTGGGGAACAACTCGTCTTCCACCCCCACCCTCTCTGTTTGTCTCTCTTTATCTCCCTCTCCTTTTTCTCTCTCTCTGCAGACCCTTCTCTCTCATTCCTCGTCCTTGTCTCTTCTTCCGATTCCATGAACAACTCCCCAGACTCCTGGCCAAGTTTGAGCGAGTCAGATCCCCTCTGTTTGGCAAGGCTACGCTACATCTGTTGGCGCGCTTAATGCTTGAGTGGTCGGCCAAGCCCAGCCAACATCCCCCAGCATGCATCACAGCGAGCGTGCAACTAATGAACACGACTGAAGGAATGTGCCAGTGCCCGTCCCAAGCCTATTTGTTTGATAAGTTTCACTCTCAATAGGGGCACTGTTTACAATGACTCAGTGCGGAACAAGGAGCGGAAACATCAAGTCAGATGACCGTGAAATGTTTGTTGAAACCTCTGAAGTGAAACTGGGAACACACTCTTCTAACTTTTGAGGGAGAAAGTCAGTGAATCACATGAAGATCCTGAGTGAAGGGAGCAAGAGTTTGTAAAAGTTTGAAGCGGTGAGAGCATCCTGACCCTGTGAAGGAAGAATGACTGCAGCCCAGACATCTGAAAAGTCAAATGAAAAACAGTCAGAGTCAAACGAGAAAATCAACTTTCTTTGCTCTTACAAGTGTTTGAAGGGTTGTGTCTTTGAATATGGATATGGGGAAATGCGGGTAGGAGGGGGTCTGAATGTAAAGGAAGCTTTTAACTCAAGCTTCCATGTGAATATCCTCACATTCATCTGGATTTAATGAAAGCTTCCAAAGTGAGTGAAAGCCTGAAATAGCATGAGCTGGCACACAATGGTAGCCTTAACTGTAGGTATTAAACCTTAATAGCCAAGACCTAATTGGCTGACCAGTGAATAGGCCAATGGGTGACTAACTCTTAGGCCGCAATGTCAAAATGCCTCTCCGTCTAACAGCTTGCCCTTGTCTCCTTCTTCCTCTCGCAAATGAGAGAAAGCTTGGACGTCCCTCTTGATTAAACATCCCTATCGACCCCCTCATGCCTGTTCTTTTGTTTGGGTTCTTTTTACCGAATCGCCTGTTAGATTCTTTATTTCCCGTGGAGGTCTCAGCTTCATTTTTCTGCCATAAGCTACCACTATTTGTTTTTTTTCGCCCCTAGACATTAGGTCTATTCCGCCTCTCGGTTGCGCATTGCTGCCTGCATTTAACTTGCCTCCATGTGACAAAACCAACACAAAAACACTCAGTCAAGTGTAGAAAGCATCAGACTCTTGGATCTTTTACCACATATGGTGGGAGAGGAGGGGGTCCGGGGTGCATCCAATCACTGACTCCAATGAAGTGAAGTACTCCCCGGCCAATAGAGGAACAAGACAGTGGAATGGCGGAGAACAATCATGCAGTGAAGCCCCCGTTATCCAGCCAAGTGTGCTAATCAAAACCTTGTGTGCCTGATCAATACCAGTGGACAGAAGATTGCACTCCTGGGGAACTGGTGGAGGCTACAGGGGTGTAGCAAAGGCCAGGGGGAGAGGGGACAGATAAGAGAGCGTGTGAGGGCTAGGGGTGGAATGTGGTAACCAGGGGCGAGTTGAGTGATTTTAGTTGGTATAAAGTGAGACACTGCCTGGCCCAAGGATGGAAAAATAAAACACGTCGCAAAGTCATTTAAGAGGGCATTGCCTTGTGCTCCCCAGCAGTCAATCCTTTATGTGCAAACAGTTTGACAAACGCCTCGTCCTCTGCACCATTTTAGCCTATTTTTGACCACTATATAAACACCATATATGTGGGTTAGGATAAACCAATTACAAACATGGCTGATGTACTTCAAGAATGTATTGCCCACATCTCTACAGGTGATCACACAATACAAGTTGTGTCTGACATATGTATATCTATCATCATTTCCTATTCTGATACACTTTTACATATTTACAGTAAAAGAAGAATCAAAAAGCACCTTGCTGAGTATCACAATTCATGATGTATTTTTTGTACATTGCTATAATTTAATCATGCAATGTTTTGATAACAATTTATGTGAGAGATTCATTGCAAATGCACCATTATTAACTTTAAGTGTTAGTAAAATCAATTTACTCATGTTTGTGCTTTTGCCTATCTAACTAGAACAGGAATCCACTGTAATCCTGAAAGACAAAATAAGAGATCAGATCTAAACTAAAAAACAAAGCTTTACTCTAAAAAAACAAGGGAAGAAAATGAACTACATACTACTCAATAACACATAAAGTAAAGCATTAAAGTAACATGATTCATTTGTTTTATTTACACATTTAGTCAGTCACTAGCAGCGTATGCACTGCAGCTGTGGGGAATGACTGATGCTAAGCTAGGTGCTAAACGGTGAGGGCTCTGCTTGATAAAACTCAGTGTCTTGTTTGTTGTTGTTCTACATGGGTTAAATACAAGTGTGGGTATGGAGAATTGGAGTTGTTAAAAAAACTTCTAGACTAACTATTTTGGGGTTGGCCAATTGACATTTAAGTCAAGGGAAAACAAGTTTATGTACGTATGGCGCTATAGCGTAGGTGGCAACGTTTTAGAGATTGATGTTTTGAAACAGAAGAGTCTCGACATGCAAGACTTTTTTATTCGCAAGACTAACAAACTTTTATACAAAATAATGACTCCTTACATAAGATGTTTTCCCAACTTACACTTTTAATTAATTGATTAAAATCCAGCTCATTGAATCAAACTGCAGTCCCCAGCTTCAAGCAAGAATGACATAGATGCCAATTTCCACAAGTGCACACAGATCAGATTTTTAAATTCTGTCTGCCTAACAGTGAAGAGAGCAGCTTTGTCTGCAGAATACATTCTCTTCTGAATCTATTAATACTAAACGGTATAATAGTAGGCCTGTCTGTAATTGATGCACACAGATCTACAAAATTAACAACGTCCTTTAATCCGTCTGTCATCTCTGCATGCTTTGAAACAAAAGAGATCATGGAGGGGATTATAATTTTAATTCTAATCACATCAGTAAAGCCGGAGCCTTTTATCCCTTAAAACATTCCTGTTGCTATTTTCCAAAGATGGCAACAGTGGGAGTCTCTTTCTGATGTGAACCAAGTGCTGTTTTCTGCGTGTTGGTAAACAGGAGCTAGGTGTGAAGGGTTGAGATTAATATAAAGTCGGAAAAGTTGATAATATTGCGATTGAAATGGGGGATTGAAGAGGCAGCTTTGGAATGAAACATTAATCTAAGATTATTTATTGATCAATCCTGATGATCACATTAATCCTGGCAAATCACTGTCATTGATACAGCTACATAATGGATTATACCCTCAGAGCTGAATATATGCCAATGTGAGCCTTACTGTAAGGTACAGGGGTTTAAAAGGAGGGTATAATGGTGCAGACACATCTTAACCATACCTGTGATCTATAGAAATCCAATTATATATATATATGAGTGGGAATATAGAGAGGTAAATCATTACACTAAAATTAGCTGACTTCAAAAGCACATGTTGCCATTCTTTCTGTTTGAGCCAGCACAAACAAGGTGTTAACCAGAGCAGACACTCAGAATATAAATGCCAAATAAATATTCAACCTTTCCAGAATTTAATTTCTCGCCCAGATCTCCCCACTTTGTTGTTGACAGCTGTGTCTCCGGCAAAAAAACACCAACAATAACAACAGCAAATATGAACACTGCAGCAATTTATTATCTGAGCCTCTTGAACGCAACAAGGACTTATCTGCTAATTAGCTGTAATGACAATAAGCACTTAGGGTGTATGCTCTATCAAGCCCAGAGTGGAAGCACGGGATGTATTTCTTTGAGGTGGAGAGGGCATAGTATTTTTTTACTCCACCTGCAATCTTAGGCTGCATGCTGGTTTGCGGTGTTATTCATTGAAAATCAATATTTTCCATTTCTGAGGATGCAGAATGAATTATGACTGAGATGGGCATTGTGCTGAGATTGAAGGCTTAGTCTGAAGCATCACTCATCTGAAGACTTTCACAAGGACATTTACTCTGTCCCCCTCGGAGTTAACTCTGCGAACATGGTTCTCACCACTGTCAGGGCACATATCACCCTCCGTCCTGAAGACTATATCTCACAGCCGCAGATCCATATATGCAGATATCCAAATAAATACCGCTCGAATCGGTCAGGTTTTTCTGCATTAATATTCTCTCTGTGTTTCGTCCCCGAGGGTTAGGATTATCAGATTTTCCGAAAGTTCCCATGTGAGGGTGGTAGGGGCGAAAACTGCCATTTTTAATGAATGTGTCCAAAGAATGCCAACCGTGTAATTCGACAATGACCTCAAATCCTTTTCGGAAATGGTGAGCTAAGCACAGACACACTCTAATTAACGAGCCACTCACAATAGAGATGAACAAATTATGGAGCCGATTTGAAATGTCAAGATAACCAATTATCAAATAAAAATGGCCATTTGTGGTTCCTTCTGGCCACAGGTGATGAAGCCACCTGAAATAATGGGAAAAGTACAAGCAGAATGGGCTTTTTAGACATGGTCAAAGGGGAAGTATTAGATTAACCGTTAATGTAAGATGCCTTGGGGACCAAATTTCAGCAGATAGATTTCTCAAGTGTCCATACCATCAAAACGAATGATGATTGGCTTCTTAAGTGACAAATGTGCAACACGTATAATGACATTTTTAATGGTATTGTAGGGAAACATTATTCTGTTCATGTTTTTCACGACACTACACTGATCACACACATTCTTAAATCCCCTGGTTAACCCTTGGAAGGCAAATAATTGTTGATAATATTGTACATTGGTATGAAGTGTTGATAGTATGACGTAATGTATATTTCTTAGCTTTGTTTCCATCCATCCATCCAATGAATGAAGGTATACAACCAACATACAATCTAAAGACAATCAGACAACTCATCGGAACCAATCGTGACAATAGTGGCCTACTTAATATAGAATATGGCTAACATTAAGGCTGCACTTTTCCCAATGGCATAATTGAATTAAACGGTACAAAGATATGCACTACTGTATGTGGGAGATTTATTGCCAGAGATTTGACAGGATTCACTTGTTTTACTGTTCATTTCTTTGTAGTTCTTCCTTTGTCAGGACTCGTAACACTGTGTGTGCTCTGTCTTTATACGCCTGCCAATTGAAGCTTCATAAGATGCAACTTCTGAACCTTCATGAAGCTATTTTAGAAAACTGGTTGATCATTGGTTGATCTAATGTTTCAAACATTCACACAACTCCAGATTCGCCGGAGAGAAATCCATCAGTTCAAACAAATAAAAGTGCATAAGTTATGCTTGTATTCGTAGATATTTAAGGGGAAGGACTATTCAATAGGGAATAAGTATAATACATTTAATACAAAATGACACAGAGCATATATTTCCACATTATCATTTGTAAGAATGTGTCAAAGTATTTGGAATTTGTCCGAAATAACGTGAAATTGCTTTCTCTGAGCTGAGAAATGTACAAAAGCAGATAAGAAAAACAAATCTGTAACGATAACAGTTATGCTGATCATGGTATTGTTTATCCAAAAATGTTCACCATAAAGTATTTTTTTTTAATCAATCAATCTTAAACATTCAAATCTCCCCGTTAATGAACCACAACTGATTTATTTTATTCACTTGAGTTTTATTTGCGATTCTGTCGTATCCGCAGATCATAATGGCCTCTGACAAAGACCTGCATTGCTCTACAGAGAGCACCCAGGAGATAGACGTCATGTTTTAGTGAAGAATGGAGTTCTGACTGACTGGCAGATACCTCACTGAGAGCTCTGGCGGGGCTCCAGCGAGGAAGAGAATATTTTTTCTCAGAGCAAAGGCTGCATTCAATGAGAGCTTCACTGAAAAGTATGAGATGCCCTTTTCTGTGTGCGATGAAGGATGGACAGAAGGGGTTAGGGGAAAAACGAGAGAAAAAAAGAGAACGGGAGAAAAGGGAGGAAAAGGGAGGAAACTTTTCAGTTGGTATTTTCCATCCAAAGACATTTTGACAGGGCAGAGCCCACTCTATGGTGGGGAGTGAAGCCATTTTGAAGTCTCCTACCGGCAGCTTGAGGGAAGCTGGGAGACAGAATAGATATATCTCGGGGCTGCCTGTTTTTTTTTACTTCCTACAACCTCACTTTCTTCCTGTTTTTGACAGCCAGCTCCGAATCACCTGAGCAGGTGTCTTCTTATTTTCCTGCCGAAACAGTGGGACAGTGCCCACAAACACTGTGTTCGTAAACAGATACACACAGCAGCAGACAGGGACACTCACACATGCATATTATCATAGCAGTCAACAAGTAACTATGCATGGGAAATGACTGCCCTCCACTCGTAATGTTTTCCACGCGTCTGCTGAAGTTGAGATAGAGGGACACATTGTGACTATCACAAAATGAGTGTCACAAAACAGAGTAGCTATTTTCGCTGTAATGTATTCATATAACTGGCAGCCATTGACACCGGGGCAAGATTTAGTATGCTCTGCGATTTTTAGGTCAGGAAGGGAGGGGTAATTCATCCTTATTATACCCTCAACAGATCCTCATAATGTGGCCAGTGTTGCATGCTCAGGCTGGGTTCTTTTGTTGGGGGGGGGGGGGGGGGGGGGAATTAGCAGGGTTATTGTGCCAAACTTCCCTTTTAAGTGTCAGACTTTCAAGGCTCTCTCTCCGCGACAAGAGCCCGGCTCATTGAGGATCGGAGTGTTGACACTGGAATTATCACAATACAAGTCGCCTCAGACCACATTTGCTCCAAAATAACCCAGACACAGCGACCCTCGTCCTGTTGAAAAAAGGGGCCTCTGAATGGATGCTTTGAGAGGGTCCCTTTTGATGTCGGAGGGGCTTTTGAAAAGCTGTGTGTCTCTTGTGTCACTGGAGTCAGTGATTAAGTTGTGACAGAGTAGCTGGGTGGGGGGTGACTAATGCCTACAATGTATATGCCCTTTGTACTGATGGGAGGGATACGAGTCAGTATTTGTAAGTGCTCGGTTCTTTTGAAACCTCTCCATTAGAACAATGAAACAAAGTTAAATATAAGGTTGTTTTTTTTAAGACTTTAAAGAAATAAGCAGTACACACTATTAGGAATAAAACTACAAAATGTACTAGATCAATGTAATTGTATAAAGTGTTTAATAATGCAAAACAAATCCAAACTGGCTCTCAACTGTTTTGGAAATACTAAATAGTAAGTCTCGACAAGTACGTACCAGAACAGGTCTCTACAGAAGTGTTTCTCTATCTTATTGTCTTATTCCCCCTTTGGAGGAAGACACTATTTACAGTAACTCCCCAATGGAATTCATGTTCCCTGTAAAACCACAAGTCTGTATTTTGACTGACGTAATGTCACGCAATGTCACATCCATAGAGCTTATGTAACACACGTACTTACAACCCTAATTGTGGTCTTTTTTCGGGCCCTGACCTAGTTGTTTTTGTTCATAAATGTTACACTTTAAACACATGTTACACCGTTAAGCGCAACTGTTTCCAACCATGTGATACAAAGTTAACTACAGTGCTTCTAGCTACTATTCAAACAGGTGTCCCTTTAGGGATGCCGGGTAACAATAGGACATGTATACTGTTTGGTTGATGTCAAGTTGTTGTTTATATGGTATATTATATATGTATTTGAATACCCAATAAGAGAGTTGATTGCTCCATCACTACTTGGCCACGTGTCAATGTGTCCTTAAGAAATTAAACTTACCAATTAATATGCAAGGGCCTCACGTTCCACAAGAATAATGCTGACTCTACAGGTAAAGCAGAGGGAGAAACTAGACCAACAAAAAGTCTTCTTCTAGAAAATACCATTCTTTATATTTGGAGTTCTTCAGGTAGGGAATTCCACAGCTGCAGGGCCCAGTTTTCTTTTGTAATAAGACATGCTTCAGTGCTAAGCGACTATCCATATCACTCATGGCGTAAAATCAAGGTCAATATGACTCATGAACTCGGCAATAATCCCACTGGATTTCACTTTTCTCAACTGAACGAGAACAAGACACACTACTTCCTTTTCAAATTCAAAGCATGGCAGTATCCATTTTACCCCCTGTGACTACCTGAATGATCTGGGCGGTATTGAAACTTTGTGAACCAATTCTATTGTGTATTGTGATCTCTTCAACAGTACTTGCAAAGCCCATGGGGGGGGAGAAGGCAGAACAAGGCGTCGGGAGTCCCAAAATAGCAATTCGCCAGAGGGAGTTGGAGAGAAAAGGGCTTGCCGAGCTACTCCACAGCACTGGACGCTTCTTCTCTGCGCTGTTGAGTCACTCCTTGTTGATGTTTTCTCTCTTACCGTTCAAAGTGGAGGAATGCCGTGACATATTACAGCGAGGGCAGCACTACAAAGAGTCGCCTGAGAGTGGCCTTGGCTGGCCGCCAATGGCTGACTTTTTACACATTGTTGACGGATGGTTATATATCTCTCCTGCGGGCTTGCAGTCAGAGAATACACAGCGATGGGCTACATACAAGCTCAACTATGGACAGTGACTGACACATACACACAGAAAGACCTACACATATGCATCGGAAGTGTGAATCAATGATTGCACCAACACATGTAAAGATGGCTACGGAGGAAGGAAGATAAAGACATGCACGTACATCAGTGCTATGTTAAGGGTTAGGCTGATTCCTCCTGCATCGGGAGTTGTTGGCAGAATGTTGATAAGAGTGTGTGTGGTTGCTTTGCATTCACAGCTCTGATAAAGGAGACTGTAGTTCACCAAGAGGATTTGTCCAAAGCGTTTATAAACACATCTTTCCGCCTTCAGGCCGTGTTCATGAACACTGGAATAGCTTCACCTGCAAATAGCTGCGAGGGTGAAGTTTTAATTACAGTCCAATTAGAAAATACTTGCAGATGAACTCGACAAAGCCCTGAATTGGTGTTAATGGAAATTAACAATATATTGCTATGTTCTATAAAGACACACGTGTTACTTTTTCTTGATCTTCTTTTTCTTTTTAAATGAAGCCTTACTAGTGCAATGTTATATTTAATTGACTGAATACGCCCCTAGTTTCACATACCTTAGCAACATTGAAAACACCCACGCCAATATATCCATTTAGCAAAATCTACTTTGTTATCACCCTGCTTCAAACGCCTCCATTGGACTCCTTTGTTTACTTCCATAACATACTGACATCACTTTGTAACACGTGTGCATCTATTGGTTAGCGTTCCAACACATTGTACATGATAGGCAAAGGGGTGGGACATATCTAAGCGTTTGACAAATCACAACAGAGCCGGCCAGCTAACCAATCAGAGCACACTGGGCCCTGGTTTCAGACAGAGGGTGAAAAGAGGTAGTGAAGCACAGATAGTGTGAGAAAAATTAAGATTTTTTTGGACATTTACTGTAGGCATGTAAACAGGCACAACATACAAATATGAACCTGAAGATGATCTTAATTGGGCCCCTTTAAGGGATTGAATGACAGACTTATCCAGCATTAGACGACAATTCACGCACATACAAAAGTTTCTTTCCAAACTTTTGTGCTGAAAATAAAAACTAAATTAAGGATGGAGAAAAAAGAATGGATTGAGATTGACGGCTTCCCATGGATGTGATATTACAGTTATACTTTTCGCACATTTCCAGAAACTAACTTTCACACTTTCAAAGCTGTAAACACATCAAACAAGACGGATTCTCGTTTTGCTTCATTGGAAAGTCTTCGCTGCCTTTCTTTTCAGATGAGATTTCTATGGAAATCAACCTCATCTTGTGTTATATCAGCTGCTCCATGGCGTTAAACCATTGGCAGCCTCTTCACTCTGACACCTCTACTAATGCACGTGCATAGGTCGTATTTGTGCATGTGTGTATTTCAGGCCTATCTGTATAATATAATGTACATACACATTTTAATTTCCCCTCTGGATTTATGAAGTAGTTAATAAAGGATGAGTATCATGTTCGGCTTTTATGAATGGATAATTTCTTGTTTGCTTCTAGACAATATGCAAAACATCTATTTTTATTGTGGAACTTCTTGAACGTGGTATTTCACTGTCAAACTCAATGTTCGTCGTCTGATCTGAAACCCCCTCAGAAAAAGAGATCAAAAATACCTGATGGAAAATTCCAACATTGCGGAACCGCCATCAAAGCTGAATGCCAATTAGCGGGAATTTCCTGTCTCAAAGAAACCCTTTGCAATCACACAGTTGGATGTGATTTTTTTTCAAAGCGACACAAGACATGTAAGAAAGCTCAATGGTGGCCACATCACCTGCATTCACATTTCAAGAGCAGCATCGTACAAAGAAGAAGAACAAAGCTATGTATCCTCTTGTCTCTTAACCATTCATATATTTGTCTAAAGAGGCAACTACGTCCTGGTTGGAACAAACCAATCAAGTTACGCTAATATTACTATCACTAATCACCATCCCCTATATTAATCCACTTGGCTACCCCTGCAGTTCAAAGCTCCTGATGTCGTAATGATGGTGGCCAAGCTATAGGAGGTAGATTGCTCACCACCAGTGTTGGGCAAGTTACTTTTAAAAAGTAACTAGTAATAGTTATAGTTACTGCTCTCAAAAAAGTAATTAGTTACTTTATTCGTTACTAAATTATAAAAGTAACTAGTAACAAGTTACTTTACTTTACTTTAAAAATAATAACAATACAAGTTTTTGTGTTGTTCTATGGCACCGTAAGAGAAAAGACAACTCCCCACATGTAGCTACGTAGTTAGGTGCTTCAGGAGATTGGCATTGCTGTTATTCGATGTGGACAATGTTTTCTGTCCTGCACACAGTTTACATTTGACCGTAATATTTTTTGCGTCCTTTATCCCCACAAATTGAAAATAGTGGTTATATCTCCAAGTTGTACATGCGCTGCTGCTCTCGCTGATACTTGCATCTGCCATAGTGTGTGTGTGTGTGTGTGTGTGTGTGTGTGTGTGTGTGTGTGTGTGTGTGTGTGTGTGTGTGTGTGTGTGTGTGTGTGTGTGTGTGTGTGTGTGTGTGTGTGTGTGTGTGTGTGTGTGTGTGTGTGTGTGTGTGTGTGTGTGTTAGCAAGTGTTTGTGTGTCTGTGTATTTTCCCCATAAGGCAAGACCCGCCCAACTCTGATTGGCTTACCCTGAAATGTTACCCTGTTAACCAATCATCACTCCTCTCTGGTCACTTTCACTTTTCCATGGTACTGTGAGAGGACATCAATGTATTCGCCTGTAAATTCCATCCGCAGGGAGATTCGGTTCAGTTGGATCACATAATGTAACGCAGTAACGCACCCATTTAAATCACAGTAACTATAACGGCGTTACTGAATGGGAATAGGTAACTAGTAACGTTCTTAGTTACCGATTCGTTGGCCCCAACACTGCTCACCACAGTTACACCTAGAATGACGCATTACAAGGAACTGTATTCAGAAATGTGTCTCTTTTGTAAATGTGACTCAGATGGTGGTTACTTCGAAGAAAATATAAAGTGTTTTGCCTTTTTTAACAAAGTTCATCAACTAAATGCAGTCTTATTGACAGGTGAGTAAGATATGCACGTTATCAAAGGTATCCAATGGAGTGTTTAACCTCTAACTGCCTATACAGCAATGTTTTTATGAATGGGCCCACGTTTTGTTGTTGTGTCAGATTTCACGCTACTCTTGGATAGTAAACACCTTTATTTTGTTCACAATAAAACTCCCCAGGCCACATTTAACTGCCATTACTCATTGTTTTGAAGCTTTAAGGAAAACAACTGTATTCTCCTTGTATGTGTGAATAATACATATGATGTTGTCAAAGTCTCCTTCTTAGGTGTGAAGAATTCTCACTTCATAATCCATCTTTTTCTTAACGTCTCGTTCACCCTTACGTTACATCTATATCCACAGGAGAGTCAGACCCTCTGCTTTGAAATGTGCTTATTTAGAACAACATGTATTTAATGTCATTGTACAAATACAATGAGATTAAGTTTACAATTTACTAATCGATGCTATAATAAGTAAGGTGAATATTAAAGAGTTACAATAGTAATAGGATCACTTCATAAACAGTATCCGACATAATTAAAATAGTGTAACAACACGTGCATAATTAATATCAAATCAGTCTATTAGTCTATGAATACTGTTTTTGTATGAGAAAATGCACTTACTAAAAACATTGAATTGCAACAGTTTTCACCGTTGGAGAGTGTGTGATAATTGTAGAGAATGTATGATGCATTGCTGAAAGACTGGAGAACCGGAAATATTAACTAAATAAGGATTGATAGACTGTCTATGAGAAGATATAAACAAATTACATTTTAGGGCAATACAAAAAGTGAATAATGTATCATCTCTTGTCAGGATTGTTTTAATTCCATGCTATCGGTCATTGCGTGGGTGTATGAGTCAGTGTTTTTGAACATCTCGTTCTCCAAAAACCTCTTTTTTTACAGATGAGGTTATTTTGTAACAATGTTGAGTGCTTTCCCTAGCATCATTTGGGTGCACTCATCCACTCAAGAGCAAGATCAATGCCACACACAACTATGACAATCATTACCGGTGATGATTTTGTGCCCTTCATCTTCGTGGTTCTGATAGTAAACACCTTTTCAGAATACCCTAAGCTCAGCTCCACACTGTATGTGGCTATTCCAAAGGCCTTGGGACACAGAGTTTGTATTTCCTGTGATTCTTTGAATACATGCTGGCTGTTGCATTCCAGGCTGTCAAGAAAAGAATCATGTTTTGAATGTGAGACTTTAGATGTTTTGAAGTGCCTTGAGGGTCGACTTAAATTCTCTAAAGAGGAAGACCATAAATGTCACTGTGTTAAATAATTGTTTTGATAGCATGGACAATTAGAGTCATAGTTGAGCACATTTCTGTTGATAATGGGTTTAAACATATATAAAAAATGCTTTCAAGTATGTTATTGTGGGAAAGTGTTATATTGTACTAGCTCTTTACACTTGCTGTTTTTAATGGATTATTTCCACGTTATTCCATTATAAGGTTGGTTGAATCAAATAACATCACACATAATACTCATATTTATAATTCTGAGGGATGTTAGACAACTATATATAGACCACTATGTTTATGTGTGTTTATATTATATTCTACATTTCTCACAACAACTGCCTCACTACACTCACATACTCTGATAAAAAAAGGATCCCTTTCATATGCAACCTTGGTTCTACTAACCCATTATTGTGTTGGCTATGTTCCTTTGCTTTTCTTTAAAGAGCAAAACTAATCAACTAAAAGACGCAAACACTTCCACAATACAAGTACAGCACAAATGATTTTAGAGGATTTCTTTTATAGCCTTTTGAGGGGTTTTGTTATAATGTGACGATAGAGGGCGCTAGTAAGCAAGGAAAAAGCCACTGCTGGAATTCAGACAGCCGTCTGAGAGAGCTGCAGCTGCTGAGACCGACTCCCTCCCCCTTTCTCCCACTCAGCCCCTCACTCCTCCACTCACTCCTCCACTGTATAACATCACACAGCGACGCACTGCCTCTATAATAAAAGAGGAGAGCATCCCCAAATCCAAGTTATAGGAGACCCTCACCGACACGGATTAAAGCACAAGTTCCTTCCTTTTATAAGCAGCAAATGCGTATACGTGCTGTGGATACATAAACAAATTCAGCCCGAAATGTGGCCAGAGTGACCGGCAGCGTCACATGAGTGTTCGCTCAACATTGTACCCAAGACAAGTATTACAATGCAGCTGAAGTAGGACACACACCGCGCACACTAATCTTACACATGGAGTTGCGCAGTGGCCGAGAAAGATCGTCATTAGTGCTAACGCGGGAGGGGATTTACTGACTTTATTCCTCTTTACGCAAATTAATTAATATCCACTGTCTCACTTTCCTGGAGTGGACTGAGCAGCATGAGGGTGAGAGACACGGAGCACGCTGAGCCGGGGAGCACAGCCACTGGCGACCACACGCATTAATATTACTAAACCACAGGGAAACCACAGCAGTGCGCGCGCACACACACACGCACACACACACACACACACACACACACACACACACGCACACACACACACACACACACACACACACACAGCACACACACACACACACGCACGCGCGCACACACACACACACACACACACACACACACACACACACACACACACACACACCATGTATACATCACTTCAGGGGACATTACATTGACTTACATGCATTTCCTGGAGACTTATCCTAACCATAACCAACACATGCCTAGCCCTAACCCTTAACCGTACCCTTACCCTAATCCTAACCAAGTCTTTACCCTACAATTAATGATTCCCCTCATGGGGACCTCCAATTGGTCCCCATAAGGGAGGCGAGTCCCCACACGTGACTGTGTACACAGATTTAGGTCCACAAGTATAGTAATGCTAGGCCACACACACACACACACACACGCACACACACACACACACACACACACACACACACACACACACACACACACACACACACACACACACACACACACACACACACACACACACACACACACACACACACACACACACACACACACACACACACACACACACACACCACACACACACACACACACACACACTGCCCCGTCCCGTCTCGCATGTCCCGCAGCGTCTGTGTGTGCAGGGATTTGGAGCTAAATCGTATAAAATCATGAAAATAAAAACTTGTACCAGTGCGTAAAAGTTGCATTTCTTGTCACGCAATAAATCTCTCTTGGCAGAAGCACACACTTCCCCACTACTCATGGTCGTTAAACATGCTATACATTCTTATAACTTGTATGTTTGCTTGTATGCTTGTATATCTTCCCATATTGCCCACATATACAGCGAAACTGTGCTCACAAAGTGCCGTGCCACGGTCCGAGGAAATACCGTAAAACGACCATTTATTATTATTATTTAGGCATGTCCTCTCTATGTCCAATTTCTGTCAAATATTGTCTGCCGGTGTCTGGACCCGGCGATCAAGACCAAGTCCGACCCTGCTTATGTGCGCACTTCTGGGGGGAGAAGCAATCCGAGGGAGGTGGAGAGTGAAAGAGAGAGAGATAGGTTGAGGCAGAGGGAGAGAGAGACTGCAATATCATTTGTGAATCCCTCTCACAGTGCTGCAGATAGGGGCTGCCAACACATGCGGCGCGTCTGCAGGTGAGGGAACAGGCTAGAACACACTGAGGAATTCATCCTTTAAAAGACAAACAGCGACGGATATACACTGTTTTAATCCTTTAGATTTTTCTTCTGAGTGCAATCTTTGCATTGTGGAGTTCCAAAAAAAGAAGAGAGAACTGTACTGCCTGCTGTCTGGCTGGAAGTGACTTGGAGGAAGAGAGCAGCAATCGGACAAGTAATTTCATATTCATAATCCTCCAGATCGGAGAGTTGACAGGTCTCCAACACTCGCCGTGAGACGAGTTTGGAAACTGCGCGGGCATTTAAATGATCCTCTGACATATGTGGACATATCGGAATATTGCAGCCTCACCCAAAAAAAAAGCAGATTGAACGACAGACTGTGAGTAAAACGGCGGCGTATGGACTTTCTGGTGAAATGATGATCGGACTATAACATTTTTTGCTTTTACGCGCATGCAATTCAGATATCTGTTGGAGCACACGCAGGCTCTCTGTTGAGTTTTGCCTGTCTTTTTTGTACTAATATAAAGGACAGAGCAACTAACATTCAGTGCTGGAAGAGGAAAAAGCAGACGTGCACTTGCTGCTTTGCACTGCAGCAGGAGCAATGTAAGAAGTCGTCCGGAGGATGAAGTCTCACGCATCCCGCAGCAGAGGGTTTTGCTCTTTATGAAAACGATTTTTTTTTTCAATATTCGGACTCTCCGCTAGTGATTAATTTTCCTGGACATTTATTTTTTCTCATCTAAGTGGACACTATTTCAAGGGGGAACAATGAGGACTACTGGTGCAGTGGACTATTTGTACTATTGCATGCTCATCCTGCAGTTTGTGCATCAGCCGGCTGCCAAGCAAGTGCTCCGGTACCGTTTGGCTGAGGAGGGACCTGCCGATGTCAGAGTAGGGAACGTGGCAGGCGACCTGGGCATTGTTGCCGGGTCCGGTGAGGTGACATTTACGCTAGAATCAGGCTCCGATTTTTTCAAAATAGACAACATTACAGGTGAGCTCACCACCAACGAGAGGCGCGTAGACCGTGACAAATTACAGCAGTGCCAAATGATATTTGACGAAAATGAGTGTTTTATAGATTTTGAAGTGTCAGTGATTGGACCAGCCCAGAGCTGGGTGGACCTCTTTGAGGGAAAAGTCATCATATTAGATATCAATGATAACACCCCCTCTTTCCCTTCCCCTGTCCTGACACTGTCTGTGGAGGAAAACAGACCCATTGGAACCCTTTATCTGCTGCCCACAGCTACAGACAGAGATTTTGGGAGAAATGGAATAGAGCGATATGAGCTTATACAGGACAATGGGGAAAACTCAAGGCGCTTGGGCTCTTCTGGGGATTCATTCAATGGGAAGAGGAGATTTGAAGAAGCCGCAAGCAGGAGCAGCGTCTTTGAACTGCAAGTTGCTGATACTAGTGATGGAGAGAAGCAGCCTCAACTTATCATTAAAGGGGCCCTTGATAGGGAACAGAGAGACTCCTATGAGCTTACGCTGCGAGTTAGGGATGGAGGAGACCCCCCTCGCTCCTCCCAAGCCATTCTTAGGGTGATGATCACTGATGTGAATGACAACAGCCCTCGCTTTGAGAAGAGTGTGTATGAAGCTGACTTACCAGAAAACAGCTCCCCTGGCGCCCCCATACTGCAGCTCAAAGCGGCTGATGCAGACGTGGGGGTTAATGGTCAAATAGAGTATGTGTTTGGGGCAGCCACAGAGTCAGTGAGGAGGCTGCTGAGGTTGGATGAGAGCACAGGGTGGCTGAGTGTGTTGCACCGCATTGACCGTGAAGAAGTGAGCCAACTGAGGTTCACAGTAATGGCCCGTGACCGAGGTCAGCCACCGAAAATGGACAAGGCCACTGTGGTGTTGAACATCAAAGATGAGAATGACAACGTTCCTGCTATAGAGATAAGGAAAATTGGACGCATATTCTTAAAAGATGGCATTGCTAACGTGGCGGAGGATGTGGTGGTGGACACACCCATTGCCTTAGTTCAGGTGTCAGACCGCGACCAGGGAGAAAATGGCATTGTCACCTGCACAGTGGTGGGGGATGTTCCCTTTCAGCTCAAACCAGCCAGTGAGATGGAGGGAGATCAGAATAAAAAGAAATATTTCCTCCACACTTCTGCAACGCTGGACTATGAGGCCACACAGGAATACAATGTGGTCATAGTGGCTGTGGACTCCGGAAGCCCCAGTCTTGCAAGTAATAACTCTGTTATCGTCAAAGTTGGCGACACTAACGACAACCCTCCTATCTTCAGCCAGAACGTAGTAGAGGTGTCCTTTCTGGAAAACAATGCCCCCGGCGAGAGGGTGACAACAGTGAAAGCCATCGACGCAGATAGTGGGAAGAATGCTGAAATAGCCTATTCCCTAGACTCATCTGTAAATGGGATTTTCTCCATCGATGCAGACAGTGGAGACATCCGAGTAAACACCATTCTGGATAGAGAGCAAACAGAGCGCTACGAATTCAAAGTGATAGCCAAAGATAAGGGCATAAACACTCTACAGGGCTCTGCAACAGTGGTCGTCCTTGTGGCAGACAAGAATGACAATGAGCCAAAGTTCATGCAGGATGTGTTCACCTTCTACGTCAAAGAAAACCTTGAGCCAAACAGCCCAGTTGGCATGGTCACAGTCATCGACGCAGATAAAGGCCAAAATGCAGAGATGCGTCTTTTCATTGAGGAAGAGGAGGAAAACTTTTCTATTGAAAATGACACTGGGACTATTTTCTCTACCTTGTCCTTTGACAGAGAGCAGAAAACGACATACACATTCCGAGTAAAAGCTGTAGATGGTGGAGACCCTCCCAGATCTGCCACCGCCACAGTTTCACTCTCTATCATGGATGAAAATGACAATGCACCAACAGTGACTTTCCCATTAAACAGCTCCTACACCCTTCTCCCTCCCTCCAGTAACATCAGAACAGTAGTCAGAACAGTCATAGCCACTGACACAGACACCGCCGTTAACGCAGACTTGAGCTACAGCATCATTGGGGGAAACCCCTTCAGGCTGTTTGAGATTGACGGGGGCACAGGTGTCATTTCACTGGTGGGGAAGTTGGAGCAGAAGCACTATGGCCTCCACAGACTTGTTGTCCAGGTGAACGACAAGGGCCAGCCTTCACAGAGCACCACCACGCTGGTCCATGTGTTTGTCAATGAGACTCTTTCTAATTCCACAGTTGTGGAGGCCCAGGTGGCTCGGAGCCTAAGCACATCTCTGAACACCAACATTGCCGGTGACCCCAACTATGATCTGAGCAAACAGCGGCTGAGCATTGTAATCGGAGTAGTTTCGGGCATCATGACGGTAATCCTCATTATTCTAGTCGTCGTCATGGCCCGTTACTGCCGCCCCAAGAATAAGAATGGCTACGAGGCTGGAAAAAAGGATCACGAAGACTTCTTTACGCCACAGCAGCACGATAAGGCTAAGAAGCCCAAGAAAGATAAGAAAAAACTGAAGTCCAAACAGCCACTTTACAGCAGTATTGTCACCGTAGAGGCCTCCAAACCCAACGGGCAGCGCTACGATGGCGTCAACGAGAAGCTGTCGGACAGCCCTGGCATGGGCCGCTACCGATCGGTCAACGGAGGGCCGGGGAGCCCAGATCTGGCCCGGCACTACAAGTCAAGTTCACCCCTCCCTACTGTCCAGCTTCACCCGCAGTCACCGACAGCTGGAAAAAAGCACCAGGCGGTTCAGGACCTGCCCCCTGCCAACACCTTTGTTGGCACTGGAGATAACATTTCCCTTGGATCTGACCACTGCTCTGAATACAGCAGTCAAACTATCAACAAGTACAACAAACAGGTAAGAAGACACATCTCCATGTTCTTTCCTCTCCCCCCCCCCCCCCCCCCTCCAACACTCTTAAATGTCTTCTGTTTCTTCCTCTTAGTGTTCTTTCTACCATAATGCTTTCTGACAGGGCTAGTCTCAGTAGTCTTGTTGCCTTTATGGTGCTAATGTGTGTCAAGTTAGCGGTATTGATCTGTTTTGGTTTGGAGTGCCATTCACAGGTAATATTGAAAGGGAAGAAAAAGGTTTAGATTAGCTGATGTAGGGGGTATTGTTACCACTAGACCAGACATGTCCAACTTTTTCCCTTTCATCATGGCATTTGTTGAGGCAACCTCTTCCGCCCGCAGTGTCACATCTACTAAACTTAGCAACAATGTGCCGGAGTGTTGTAGACAGCTCACATAAGGGTTTGGTTTGCAGTTATTTTATCCCAGAGGGGATCATGCCAGGGGCCGGCTGCACCCCCCCCTTAGCCATGTCAAGCCCTGCCCTGCCCCTCTGTCTGTGACAAGGGGGCCTTGTCTTCTCAAGGAAGAGAGAACAAAAACTAAATAGGATAAGAGAGAAAGGTAGATGAAGGGTGAATGCAGCACAAACAAGGCTTTGTGAGTTTTTTTTGTGAGTTTTATAGGCTCTGCTTGAGTAGGAACATCTGGCCAGGAGCTAATATGAACATTCCTCTACATCAATTCATTGACCTAGCTGTGAAATTGGACGTTTTTCTATCACCTTTTTTCACTCCCTTTATCCTCATATATAAATGTCCATTAAATTATACCTGCTTGTCTTCCACTATCCTCCAGCTAGTGTTATCTCACTGCTTTTTTTTGCTTTCCTTTCTCCCCGTAACTATTTTCTTACATTTGCATTGCTGGAGAAAAAAAAAACGTGTAGGTGGGATGATGGGATATTCAAATGTGGGCTTTTTAAAATAGTTTTATTCTTCATTTATTTGGGGTCACATTATATTAAGAGTACAGTTTTGCAAATCATATATTTTTAGAAACCCGAATGTGGGCTTTTATCAATTTAATCTTTATATAATTTGTCAGTTTTACCGCTGTGATGTGCAACAGCAGTAGAACATGAAGTTAATATGCAATGAAATCAGCTGATTTGCATTTTCAGGAAAAAATAACCCTTTTGTTTCATGTATTGTCTATGGCAGTCTAATTATTGATAATTATTTTAATAATGTCAGCAATACTCCTTTTTGAGGACAGTATTCTCTCAGAACACAGCTGGATCGTTAGCTTTCTTTACTCAATTTCCCCCCTTTTTTTCCTTTTTGATAAATCTCTTTGTTCATTTTTTTTATAGTATTTGCCTCCAACTCTCCTCTGGCCTTGTGTAGTACATCCTTGCATGCCTTGCCTCCTCCCGTGCTGCCACGCTTCTCCCACTGTATTCCTTTTTTTCTCACTTTTTTCAGCCACCCTTTACATTAGTGCTCTCTGCCTTGCCTTTTTTCTTGCAGTGGTCTCTTTTTAAATCTCCACTCTCATCTCTCTATATCCCCTCCCCTCTTCTAAAATCATTTCACTGTCCTTTTACTTCTCCCTTCTCTACCCCTGCTCTGTCTCTAATATGGTGTATTCACTGAGCTGTTTCCCAGAGTGTGAGGAGTGCTGTTGCTTTCCGATGTCTCCTGCATAATTAAAAGGGCACTCTATTTGCTGCTGCGGCAGCAGCATGTATTGTGTGTCACTATGCTCCACTTTTATAATTATTTATTTACTCCCTACATTAATGCTGCGGTAACTTTTATGGACTGTGCGTTTGTTAGAAGACAGCGTCAGGGGAAAACCAAAATGCACAAAGAGATTTTTCTTGTGATTTTAGTCCGCTCCGTTCTGATATTCAAATTGTAATACTGAAGAAAGTGTTTACTGGCCTACTGGGCAATATCCACGTTTATTGTGTTTTAGCCTGTTTGGTATTTAATTTACAATAGCTAGCAGGTAATCAAAAAGCCTTTTTATATCCCATGGGCTCAGTAAATATTCACTGTTGATACATTATGTTGGGGTGAATAGGGTGTAATTTAATGGCTGCACAAGAGAGCTAATTGAGGAGAAGGTGCGTATTGTGCGCTCAATTATGGCATTAAACAGCCACCTCTGTATTAGATTAAGTAGCGAAGCGGTCATGCTCTCGATTTTAGGGACGCAGCCTCTACAAATGTTCTGTTGTCATGAAAGTGGCACTACAGTTTAAAGATATAATAAAACACTTAAGGGCCCTCGTGTTTCTCAGTTAATGGAACAATTTGGGCAATATCTGGATTAGTGGTAAAAACTTGTGGAAGGAAACAAGATCATATTTTGTATTTTTTCTTAGAACAAAAGGTTTGATTTAGCTGGCATGTATTCAAATCACAGAGGTTATATTTTAAATTGGATTCTTTTATCACATTTAGCCAAAAACAAGTTGAACCTGTGCATGGTTAAGATTAATGACAGGGGAAGTTTTTCATTGTGTGTGCACATACACTCCCTCGCCCACAAACCCTTATCCTTTACCACTCCCTCTCTTTTTGTCTGCCTGTGGGAAGAGATAGAGACAGGCACAAGAAAGACGGCCCTGTTAGTGGTATAGAGAATGGCCCCTACTGTTTCACAGGGGACTCGGGGGTCGGGTGGAAAGATAGAGAGAGAGAGACGGGGAGGGCGAGGGAGGGAGAATAGTGCTGACCATTGACTGTAATCTCTGAGGTATCAGGTTCCGTCTTTCTCTCTCCTCGCCTACCTAATCTTACAATAACTGCAAAGGCAACCTGCTCGGCCAGGTAACCAGGCAACTGAGGAAGTTAATCGGTGAGGCGAGCCTTTCCTTTTAGCCCATCAGACATTTAAACAGTCATTAAGCTGATCTAACTGTGAGGAGAAGCCAGTGTGTCACCCAGCATCTGTTGAGGCTTGAACAGGACGTGCAACAGCCTTGACATTTATTTGTAACTCCATCGATTGGGACTTTTCATATTTCTTGGTTTTAGCTGGCTACATTACACTTGGTGTATCTGCTCCTTCCACACCTGTGTCAGATTCTTACATCCAAAGGCGGATGAGTTGTGCGCACTTTACAGAACACTTAACTGTATTACTTGTGGCAGTAGCTTCCGTTCCATCCAGTGCTAGAAAATAATGCCGTCCAACTGTAATGCAGTGAGGAATGAAATAATTTAGCCTTCGAATTAGCACGAGCCATCAGCTTTTGTTTTATCTCCCCAGTTCAAAGCGTCCACTCGTGCCCAGGTGGATCACTTTGAATCAGTGGTGAGCCACAGCAGCTTGTATTCTGTGCTCTCGCAGCGTAGCCCCTCAGGACAGGAAACACTCTGGCCCCATACCAGGTTATCCTGCCTCGGGCTGATGCAGCAAGCAAAACTGGACATCGTCCTTAACCCAGCCCCCAGTGTTGGCCCCCCGCGCTCTGGCCAGCTGTTCCCCCTGTGCCTTTTGTAGCTGCAACCTCTGAAACACAAGCCGAGTACAGTGGATTTGCATAGAGCAAATCCTCACCCCGTCGAACAATATCACCATGCAAATGGAGGTCACTTAGACGGTGTTTGTGGCCAAAACATAGGATATGATTGCCCTTCAGGCTCCAGGCAGATCAGGAAACCAATATGGAAATGGGGTACTTTGCCTCAGGCCTCATTTGTGTTAACCTACAAAATGTTGCGCCTACCTACAGAAAGCCACACCTGACCTAATAGAAACTATAAGCCCAAGTTACTCAGCATATCAGGTTTCTTTATTTGAACACCTGTGCAGAAGATTCAAGTAATGCTTTACCTACAACATCAGATTTGGTATATCAATTACTCATCCAGTGTGAACTCAAATTGTTAAAGAAAGCTTACCAAAACTGAGAAAAGTCATGTCAAGTAAATCGGACCTGCATTTAACAACAGCAGAACTAAATCCAAACATCTTGAGCAGTATAATCCAAGTCTCATGTCATCATCCAGTCATATAGTCAATTCATACCAAACCCATGCATTTTTGTAGAAAACACTTGAAAAAGCTTAGAATAGCACCATTGATTAAATACTGAGATTTAAGTGAAATCATGTGTTTGTAAAGCAGCCACACAAAGCATTTGTTTCAAGAGTATAAGGCAATGGATGAGTAATTACCCAAACAAATCTATTTAGCAGGAAAAGTATTTCTTTAAGCAATTGTCCAAACCTCTGTGTATTTTTTCTTGCCAGTCATTACCACTTTACTCCCCTGATGGCATGATATAATCTGTAGAGCTGTTGTGGCAGTCAGTCCCTCATTGAGCTCAATAAGGTAATTACTTGATAAGAGGTTCCACAGGAGCTTTAACAATGTTTGTACATGCCCCCCCCCCCCCTCCATAGCTGCTGATACAGGTCAGCTTGTTTTCTCGAGTAAACTGAGAAAGTAATTTTTAATTGTCATTGGATCTGACTTCCTAGGACAGTATGTTGCAAAGTCACTTAGCAATCTGCTGATTATCCTGGAGAAGAGCAAAATATGAAAACAGTTTTTATAGCAACTTCATTCAATTCCCGGATAAAGTGGCAGAGGTGAAAAAAACATAATCTGGAAGCCTTGCCTTCGGTAAGAAATTAGATTATGTGGAATGAGCTGGTTTGTTTATTGCCCCATTACTATTAACCTGCCCTTTTGTGTGGTGCTGCGTACCGCCGACTGTGGCTAATTTTATCAAAATTGTTTTTGGATCTATTACGGCTTAATTCAATGGATGGCTGCTCGGGCTTTTGTTGTTTGTGTTCTAAAGGGAAAATGGAATAAGAGTGCACGGTAATACTCATGAAATTGCAGCGGGCAGCATTTTGTGGTATAATTTGGTTTGGTGATTTGAATGCATTCGCTCTCAGGCAATTACTAATCTAAGGATTAGATTTACCTGATACGCCGGCAGAAATGGTGGGGACTGAGAGAGGAAGTCGGGGAGAGATTTCTATAGCTGGTTTCTGCTATATTACTCTGCATAATATGTAAATACTGAGGTTTTTGCTTCCTTTAACATGGAAATTGTTCTTCTTCCTAGTCTTCCCCTGTCTGCTTGACATACAATAGATGAACCAATGAGCTCAGTTTTCTTCATATTGCAATAAATGCTCGTTATTGGCTAACATCTGTCATTATTAGATGCCAAAATACAGAGAAACAGACTAGAAATGTAAGCCGCATGCCACCTTGATTGCTCTCCACGCCGCTGATTGTAAGTGGCAGTGTCAGTGATGCCACCTTCTTCTCGCCGCTTCTTTCAATTTGATGTCATCGAAAATGGAATTTCATTTCATACTCGGCAGCGATCGCATTAGATAGGCCTCACCAGAATAAAGCTGATTCATTTTTGCAGATGTGCCTTTCCTCTTGCACTATCAATCAGGGCATGCTCACCATATTGCAGACTTGTTTTCCACACGGATTGTTAGGAAGAGTTTGTACAGTAAATTGACTTTTACAAGGCTCCCAAGGTCTATGATATGCAATGCTAGCCTTGTTGTGTCTCTACAGCTGTCCTCTGGTATCGACTGCACACGTTGGAACCCACTAAATGAGAACATCGCTCGGCTCTTCTGCTGTACAGCCCAGGGGAATAGTCCTCTGTCGACAGAGCTGGATCACAACACGCATCAGATGTGAGGCTTGTTGTTTGCAAGACTAATAGGCAAAACAATAGTGTTTTGTTTACTGTGACACTCTACCTCATCAACATTGCAAAAACGTCTGGCAGAGTTAGCGCCGTAATGATGTTTTGTGTTCTTGTTGTTTTGCAAGAAAGGTCTCTGGCCGTTTGTTGTCTTGATGTTGATTCATATAGGTAGAAAAGGGGTCTTTGAATTAGTTTTTCTCTCTCCATCCCCCCTTCGCTACATGAAATATGACGATACATCAGATGAATCACTCCCTGTCAGTCTTGCTCACATGGGTCCAGGGTGTCAAGGGAACTGCCAGCGGCGTCCGTGGCCACCCGTCAGGGGGCGGCGATTTAAACCCCATCCAGCATCTAGCCACGTTGTCACACTTCGTGAAAATGAGAATATGAGCCATGAAAGCCAGACACTGATTCTTGATTTACCACCAAGTGGCACCTTTTGCTCCAGCAGCCAATTGTAAAACTGCACAAAATAAACTTGTTTATTAAAGGGGAACCACGCCCTTTTTTAAATACAGGTTAAGCCAATGAATTAAGACTCTAAATCCTAAAAATTGAGTGCTAAAACTGACATGTTTGATGTGAACAAGTAATAAGTGGTTTTTTGGCATTGAGACAGAGTGTCTCATGCGCACACATATAGATGTAACTCTCTTTAAGTCTTAGAAACAACATATTGAAATTCTTAATTCAAGTGGCGTTCCCCTTTAAAATGCTCAAACAAACACTTTAATTACAATGTTGTCTTCCAAAGGAAAGGCTTAGTAAGAGGACGTGTTGACAGGCGAAAAGTTAACAAGTTCAACTGTGTAATCGAAGTGTACTTAATAGGTACAACCTTCACCCAAGGTTCAGGTTCACATTGATTTTTTTTCTCCAAAGCTCTGACAGACATGCACCTGTTCTCCCTCTATTCCCCCATACTCGCCCCCCCCCCCCCCCCCCCCCTTCACTCTGACCTTCCTATTTTGTATTGCAAAAGTGCTGAAATATTAAGATACGCTGAGATCTCCTGGCTGCGTAAGACACATTAAGAATCGTCCGGGTTAAATAATACATGCAAAAGCTGTTTTATTCTACAAAGAGATATAGCCTTTTATTAACAGGCTGCAGTCAAACAAACATATTTGCTAAGCAGCGGCGTCTAATGGATATGACTTGACTTGGGGAAGACGGAGGAAGAGGACAGCTTGACTGCTTCTATTAGCCCTGTTTTGGTGCGGCTCCCACCATGTGGCCCCCAAATGAGATTATGTGTGTATGAAACAGGAGGTAGAGCACTCACCGACCATCCATCAAAGCCTGGGGGGACCAGTGTGAAAGTTTGTGCATGTGTACTCAGCAGGTACACTCGCTACGTGCGTGCATGTGTGAGGGTGTGATAAAGCGTGTGGGTGTACAGTAGGAAAGTGTGTCTTTGTGTATCCTGTGAGCAAACGGGGTCTCCACAGTTCAGCCTCTCCATCATCCTGCACGCCAGGCACACGCGCCGCGACATGCCTGAGAGGGTTTCAATATCCTGTGTGTGTGTGTTTGTGTGCCGCTGTGTTTACCCAAGGAATGCAGTTCATTATATTTGTATGTGTGTCTGGTTATTACATATCCTCTCCACACACAGATGGAGCCTGAAGGCAGGAGCAATGCGTTATCTCCAACTATTAAAAAACTCCACGACAAGCTTCAGAAGTGGATGACTCTGGGTAACCGCAGAGCGCCCTCGAGCAAGGCACAGGGAGATACTTTGCCCCGGTTGAGCTATTTATTGGACACTGCTGGGACTAATAATGTGGATTTTAACCACCTGATTTAAACTCTGTAGGTGTGTGCAAAAGGGCTGAAATATTCATTAGCAAAGGCGCTCGCAGGGGCAGGAGAAGCCCCTGTATCGATGAGGTCTTACCTGGCAGAGAGCAGGCTATTAGTCGGGCCCAATAACTCTTGTCTGCCTGCTTGCTGAAGAATGAAGGTCACGGGGCAGCTGGAGTTACGAGCGGCCTCGCTAGGTAGCTACTATCAAATCAAATGAAATATGAAGTCTAGCTAGTTTTATTTTTTTAGATGCTAATGTTTCCTTGTTGTTTACTTTCTCCAGCATGCTCTTTTAGCATGCAGCGATATGGGAATTGCATTGAAAATAAGTTTACAGCCTTGGTAGAGTTTGCAGTTTACAGACTTTGGACATGACATTGATATATTGAATTTCCACTAAACATCTTCAGTGTTTTTTGTCAAGCTTACATCTGCTACTCAATAATGATTTAATGTTATATAAAAAGGGAGGACAGAGAATCCTCTAGACATCCTTAAAAGGACACGCAATAAGGTGGTCCTGCCAGTAAAACGAGACAAATAAACCCTTTGTTTCCTGCTGGTGACTTTTTCTTGCTTATATTTGGACCTCAGGGATCACTCAGTTTGAATGACTGGAAATGTATCATTGAGCCATTCACCAAGCAAACATGGCAAACATTTGCTGCTTCCAGCTCCTTAGATGTGAACATTTGATGCTTATGCCATCATGTTTGATGGTGAACTGAATATGTTTGGTTCTTTAGATAAAGGTTTGTTTCTTATAGCAGAGCTCTACATTGTTCTCCCATAAGAAACTGTATATAGATCAAATCCCTCATATGCTGTACATCCCCATTGGCCAGGCCTGAATGAAAATGAAAAATAAAGTGGAGATGACTGTAATGCTGGCTTTAGTCCGACAAATTCTACTGTGGATTGAGGAGCTCTCTAGACATTCATGGTTTCAGGTATTGATTTGCGGTCGCTTGCCCTATAGCCTGTTTATTATCTCGCTTTGCTTATCTTTGCAGAATCTGAGGAGATGGAGTTCTTATTTCTCCCTTTCTCCTCCCCAGCAACAATGTTCTTAGTAACAACTACAAATAGTCACTCAAACCGGCCACTGGCAGAAGGCCGCCATTTTAGTTTGTGAATGAGTGGGTGAACTCAGGTGCTTTAATAATAGCTGTTGCTCAGTTGGCTGCAATCATAGAGGCAGAGAAACAGCAAGGTGTAATCAAGACTGAATGGCTGGTCTTTGACATGCTTCATTTACTCTGAGTTGATCCAATGCAACACTTGGGACACAATAGCCAATTGTAAATTACAGAGTGGATCCAGTGGCGAGAAGTGCCTTGAGGGGGAGCTGGTCCACAGAGGCTGTGGGGAAACGGGAATGTTGCTATATTTGTTGTTGTTTTTTTGAACAGCAACTGATGAGGTCTGGGATTGAGGGGAAAGGCAAGGACATCAATCAAATTGACAGGTCCGGGGGCGGTAAAATGATTACAATAATAGTAAACAAAGCCGCTTAAACCAGAGCAGCTTTTTTCATATTTTACCTCAACTTTATTTCCAACCCAGACTTTACTTGATAAGCTTCACTTACTGTCAGATTCATCACGTCTAATGCATCCATGATGATATATTAATAACAGACTTCGGCGCAAGGAGGCAATCTACTTGGAACGTAAGTGCATAAAGGAAGCCTATCACAAGAAGAGTTGTTATGAACCGGTGACGTGAGGGGAGCTCATAGCGACTTTGACAAGCAGCTACAGTAAGTGTCTACATGGGTGACATTTACCAGTGTGTCTTGGAGATCCCAGTCAGACTTATAAAGGGGAAGACTTTCTATGTAACCACCATCAAAATTCTGCAGGCGCTGCATCAAATGTTTGAGCAGGGCAGATTATTTCCCCCAGTGAAGCCAATTGCGTTACTATCGTTTGATGTAAACGTAAATGTGCTTAACATGCAAACCGCTCTCCCCTTCCCTTCCCTTGCCTTCCTCTACACATTTGAAGATTTACGTCAGGGTGTGTGCATGTGTGTCTGCTCTTTGATTCTTTTTGAATAAGCCTTTCTTTGCCAAGGCCGCCTCTTCTCTCAGTAAATTGGGGACATGACATGACAATCGGAGACCTTGTAATTTATTATTCAAATGCCAGCGTTATCTGTGCCAGCATGATTTTGTTTGAACAACGAGGCACACTGGCGGAGGGTCCTCAGTCGCTGTTCAAACCATATGTTTGCTCAGGAATCCTTCGTGGGCTATCCATTGTTACTATGCAATATACCTCCGCCGCGTTCGCCCCCACCTACTAGCAACTTCTCCCATGGCCATATGCCTGGAGTTTTATTTAAAAGGTTTGCACTGCTCTCTCATCGTGCTTGTACCCCGTAATTCAGACGAATCAATGCCAAAAGCGGAGCTCAGGGGCAACGTCCTCCCTGTATTCTAACAGCGTTGGCACAGAGTTGGATGAGGCGTGGGAACTTCATGTCCCACTAAACTCTTTTGATAAAACCACCTGGGCAAGCGGGGAGCTTTTCAAAGATGAAGGTCCTCGAACACTAAACTGGCAGTAGTTGCTTCGTTACAATGGGCTCATCTCTTCCCTGTGTCACAGCTCCTTAGGGACTCGTAATTTACTGCCCTCCACACTTGGGGTTCTTGATTCATGGGATCAAATTAGACATTGAGGGGTTGAACAATACTTTGCTCTTTAAAGAAGACATATCATGAAACACTTAGTGCTTGTGCACATACATTAGGTTGTCTAGAGTACCCACTAACTGTGAAATAAGACAACCTAGCTTATTATCTTTTTCGGGCTGCCTAAATCAGAAAATGTGGAATTCAACAAGTCAATCAGATTTAGCTAGCCTTCCTATGTCGCATTCATGCTACCAATAATAAAACCCATCGCTAAGATTTCCCCAAATAGTTTCAAAACGACCTTCTCTACGGTGCACCATCATTTTAGCATTTTTTAAAGAGACAGGCGCCAGAACGGAGCGTTTAAGAGAGAAGGTGTAATCAGGCATATTCAGACAGCCAGTATTAAAACAATGATGTGTTATTTTAACATTAAAGCATGTAAACATGGTCTAGAAGAAACCCCAAATACAAGTATAGACATTTAAATGAGCATGATATGTCCCCTTTAACTCTTGATATGTCCCCTTTAACTCTATTCCCTCAGCACCGCACGTCTTGTAGCTGGTTAACCATTCCCCACATGTTCCTGCTTGATTAAAGTGCTGAACATTGTGAATTTCAAATACAAGATAGCCAACTTATTTTTATTTTTTTGAGGCAGGAGACTCAAATGAGCTTAATTTGGTTAAACAAAAGCATTTAAAGATATCTGAGCCCCACATCCAACCCTTTTGAGGAATGACATGCCTTGCAAGGTCAAGTGTATTATTAATGTGATGCGCTACATAGGGAATCGAGTGTCTTCCAATGCTACGGAGTATCAAATAAACCATGAATCTTAAAGACAGATGAAACAAGTCTTCTATTTCATCCCATATCTGTGAAGCATGACAGCTGAATAGCAATGAATTCATTCAGACAGATTAAAGGAACTGATGTCACAGACCAAAAAGGAGCAACATTGTATAAATACTGTATGTATTCATAATAAGGAACAAACCAAATGACCAAGTGTATGTAGATTGGAAGGCGGTGCTTAATTCAAAGGTGGCGACTGATCAGCCCGCAGCTTTACATAGAAGCTAGAAAGACAGGAATGAGCTCAGGGAAGTGTGTGTGAATCTAGCTGGAGTGTGTCTCTTCGCTGTAATGACTCTTGGCACGCAAGTGTCCTAATGAAGTGGGACTTTGCCTCAGTTGTGACAGGAGCGTGTGTGGTAGTAAGACACCACAAAATCACCCCGGGGCTGCCTGCGGTGTTTTACCACGAGTATTTACACAGCTTGAAGATAAACGCTTTTTAACCCTTTTATTTCACCAGCTCACGCTTTCATCCAGTATGAACAGGCATGCTTTTTGGTCACAGGGATGACAATTTCTCAACATATGCACAATTTAATCAAACATGGAATATTAACTTCAGGTATATGGACTTCTTAAGGCCTCAGTAGGAGATTTAAATATAGTACTCTCCCACCTTAAAGCAGGGTTGCCAGGAACATTGTGGCTCCTGTTTGATTATAGCCTCAGCGTCTCTGTAGAGTTTCTGTCAAAGCTCATAATGAACACTGTGGGCAGTAACGGCGTGCACCTATGTGTGTGAAGGAGAACAAAGGTGTCATGTGTGCCCTTGCATGTGGGAGACATGTTCCTCAGGTGTCAAGCGCACTATATTCCACCTGCCCGCCTTCAGTTGCCTGGTCTTGTTTCTCACGGCTTTTTGTGATAGACAGCGTCTGGGGCTCAGCTGTTTATTAACAGCCAGGAGGTGTAAAAAAGGTTGAGACTGAGGAAGAGTAAGGTACAAAAAAAAAATACACTTCAAACTGCCACTGCTGAACTGACACTGTGTAATCCCAACATCCTCTCATTTCTCAAGCCATCGCCGATTATTTACACCATTCGTATTTCCAGTGTGATTTTTCAACACCTAGGCCTACTAAAATATGCTGCTCGGCTACTGTGTGCTGTCAAAATGCAAGTGCAAGGAAATAAAAAACATGTCCCTCCCACAGTAGTGTTACGGTGTCATCTGAGAGTGATTGTGTAGGGGTGGAATGGACAATGCTGCCTCACGTGTTTACCTCGAATCGGCACAATGACAACAACAGTACTAGTCTTTGTGCGGATGATACACCGAGAGGGAGTGACGGGTTTGAAAAATTGGCAAACAGTGTTTGCTGGAAGGCATCCTTGGGGCTTGGGTACCTTTGGAATCATGTGCGAATGCAGAGGAGTGTGAATGAAAAATAGCTGTGTGATCCTGCCATGTTGCTTCTGTCAGGGACGCGCGACTTTTCTCTCTCTCTCTCCCTCCTCTCCCACTGCTTGCTGTCACCCTCATCATCTGCCCCTTGAAAGCTCGCTTCTTCTCTCTCATCATCTCTGTTTTTAACACTCCATTCTCTCACCAACATAGCCTCCTCCGTGTGTTTTTCTCTCTCTCTCATTCTCACACTGCCACCCTCCCCCTCTTCTATTTCTTACAGTTTAGCGGACGTGCTTATTTGAGGCTTAGAATCCATAAAACCCGCCTTAGGTGTGTTTGCTTTTGTTACTTTCCCAAAACGGTGCTGAGACGGCCACATTGTTACCTGTTGATCCTCGATCAGCCACTGTCCGTCAGAGGCCAGTTTCATGTGGTTTAGTGGCGACTTAATCCTAGGTGGAGCCCTGCGATCCCATCAGCAGGTTTTAAGTGGTGCAGCTGCCACTTAGTGGGGAAGTTGGGAAGACATACTCAAGATACCTGTCCCCCCCAAGGAAAACTGTTGAGGCCTCACCCTGAAGGGATGTGGACATAAGCTCTTAACAGCACGAGCAAGAGACATTTCCTAACATTGTTCTCAATAAGCGTTGGAATTTTTCATTTTGGCTTTTGTGTTCTGTCCATTCTGTTTGCATGGGTGCAGCTGTCCAACATATTCATCAGAAGCTCCTTAATACAACAAGACCATGCTTGCAACTATGTGTGCGTGTGAACAAGCTTCTGTAAAACAATTACCTTTTTCTTGTTGGGTAAGAAGTACTCAGATCCTTTTCTTCAGTAAAAGTAGAAGTAGTATGACCTTAACATACTCAATTACAATGAAAGAGTCCTGAATTTGTTAATTTGACTTTAGTTTTTCCATGTAACATTTTGAAATCAGTACTTTTAATGAAGTTTATTAAATCAGTATTTTTACTTATACTTAAGTAACAGATCTAAATACTTCTCAATCCACTGTATATAGCATGCCATGTGTTGGGTAAAAAGGTACTAGTAACTAGTGCTAAATAAATGTAGGAGAGTCAAGTACACGATATTTGCCTCTGAAATGTAGTGGAATAGAAGTATAAAGTCGCATAACATGGATATTCAAGTAAAGTATGTCAAATTTGTATTCTACTTGAGTAAATGTACTTTAGTTACTATCCACCACTTATTTGTGTCTTTCTGGAGCAGCGAGAATGTTTTTCTACTGCTGCGACACAAACCAAAAAACAGTCACAGTGTGATCCTTCCTGCACAACATCTGTCCCAGATTGCTCTCCCCTTCCTAATTAAACCCTGTTTACCTCAACATTCTTAAAGCAGTCTACTGACTAATTATAAGGCGTAAGCTCCTCAAAGCCCTGTTTAAATCTCGCACGCTGATGAGGTTGCCAGTGTCGTAGCTGGTGAGCTACGAGAAATTGTGTTCCCCCTCAAGCACCCCCCCCTCTCTGTGTCCGTGGCTGGCCCTGATGATGCCAAGACTCCACCAGAACATATTGGGCTTCCACCGGGAAAAAAATCTTTAATTAATACCGGGGAAGGCTCTGAACAGTGCTTAAATAATGTTTTCACATATTCAACGGAAGACGGTATAAAAGGGAAGAAAATAATCTAGAACTTGCGGCAATTTCCAATCATACATTTGTAATGTTTATGTCGCTGTTTCTTAATTAAATCCATGCATCTGAATAAAGTAACAAGCCTAGTATCAGGATCCGGGTTGGGGAGCAGACAGATTTATAATGCATACATTCCCAGGGAATGTCCATGAGGGATTTTAATAGATATGTTCTGAAAGAGATTCTCATGACTTTGTAGTAGAGTTATATTTTTGCCCTCTGGGTCTCGGTAGAAATGGGCGTAAAGCCTGGTGTGTTGTAAGTGCACACACAGACACACACACACACACACACACACACACACACACACACACAACACACACACACACACACACACACACACACACACACACACACACACACACACACACACACACACACACACACACACACACACACGATATCCCCATTCCGTCCACGTCAAAATATATTAGATGGTTATCTGAAGCGAGGGTCAGACACATTTTAACGAATGTATACGCGATTTAACGGACCCCTTGCAAACACACACCGACTCTCTCAATCGCACGCACGCACACACCGACTCACTCAAGCACACACACACACACACACACACACACACACACACACACACACACACACACACACACACACACACACACACACACACACACACACACACACACACACACACACACACACACACACACACACACACACACACACAGGGCAGCAGCCTGATTCAATTAATAGGAGGTGAGGAGCAGAGAGATGAGGGTCACACTTGACATTCCAGTCCAAATGGAGATGCTTCCTGGGAGACCCGGCTTTTCTCTAAATTTGGAAGCTCCCGGGTCATTGTTTGATCACGGCTCCCAGTACTGGCTTTGTACATTTACATTTTAAACTCCTGCTCTCTTGGTGATGTTGTTTTGCTCCGCAGCGCTGCAGTCACAAGCCACAAGCAGCTACTGAAACATGTTGGTTTCTTAGTTATGCATGTGTAGGCTTGCATATTACATCATAGATTTAGTTTGCATCCCAACATTCGGACCAAAGGAGGTGTTTTTAAACGATGCAGAAGGAAAATAACATTAACAAAGTCTATACAATCCTTTATCCTCTCCTACCCCTGATGGAATAATGACCACTCTGCGGCTGTGTTATTGAAGTTTTGGAATGAGCATTCATAATAAGAAAGGTATTAGGTATAGATTTCCTGTAATGGTAGCTCGTGACAACCGCCGGTCCTCCCATCGAGGTGTAATAGATAGCGAGGATCAATGGTGGATAAACACCAGGCCTCTCGCATTTGAGAGTTATTCAAACACGCGCCAGTTCCAATCTCTAATGGTAGTGTTTATAAAGAGCACCTGGCACTGAAAGCCCCTGCCTCTCCGGCTCTGTCTACACGGCCTTGCCTGTAGCTCGTGGTTTAGAAACCATAGGACAGAAAGAAAAACTTCAAATGTACATGTTTCAAGTGTCCACTCTAAGATGCAGCTAGAGGTACAGTACAATGAATAGTCGAAATATCCATTAGACAATTGGCACAAATAATCCATGGTTCATGTTCTGTATATTTCGACTATTCATTGATTCAAAACAGAAAACAAGCTAAATATTTTCTGTTTGAGAAAAAATTGCAGAACATGCTGATTTTAGCCTCTCATACAGAAAATATTTAGCTTTTTTTCTGTTTTGTATCAAATGAAGCACAATGTATTTGGGTTTTAATAATGAATATAGTTATTTGGTAAAGCCCTATCCACAGTTTTTCTTCCAACAAGGCCCCTTGCTGTTTCTGTTCAGAGGATGTTACTGCTGCTTTAGGCCTCTCCTCTTCTTGGTTTATCACTTCTTTGCCTTATTTGGTTGGAAGCCAAACATTCTTGACCTTTCCGAGTACAAGCAGTCCAAAGCTTTTCCGTAGCACTGTTGTCTTTATGTCTTCGAAGAGGACCATGATTTCATAAACAACAACTCAGGCCAGAAACTGGTCCTGGAGGGGCGAGCTGTCAGAGGAGCAGTCGTTTAGCTTAACTTTTACAAGAGCGGGCCAAAAACAGCAAAGACACACAGAAAGAAAGACCATAACCAGATGGCTGAAAATATTCAAACCAGCTAAGGTAAATAAAATTGTTGGGAATATTTCACCTGTTGTTTCAATATTGAGTAACTAATCAAATGAAAAGAGAAAGTTGTAAGCCCTGAAGCTTTTGATCGTGTCAAAGCACAGAGACAAAGGTATTTTTGAAGCCACCCTTTAATGTGTGCAGATAAAAAAAATTAAAAGGAAGATATCAATGTCAACTGCAGGGTTACGTTTCTCCTCCTTACCACGGACGCGTCTTCTCTTATTAACCTAACAGGTTGTAAATACACGGGGCGCGACTCTCCAGGAGTTAACATTGTCTGAAGTCAAGTGAGTTTGGTTTCGGCTCTCGGCTCTGAATCAAATTACGTGTGAGGTGTCTTCCCCTCGGGGGAGGAAGGGAAGACGGAGAGAAGCGGGAGCTCAACAAAAACAAGTCTGTCTTGTTTTTTGTATTCCTCTCAGTGATCACTAATTACATACTGACAATGCGCTTCTATAAAAAAAGAAAATACAAAAGGAAAAAAATAACCATGAAAAAACATTAAATACCAAGTGTAATTACATGTATTGTGATACATTGGAACAAACACACGCCTCTCATCCTCCGGGGGATTTGTGTGTGTGTGAAAATGAATCTCTTTTATTGTATTAAACAAACACTGATATGTGAGAAATACGCTTTGAAGTAATGAATTATGTCAAAGTTAAGAGTGTTGCTGGGAGTTTGCAAACCCCGCTTGAAGACGCATTAGCATGCAATTTGGGGAAACGTGATGGGAATAAACAAGAATGCTTTCATGTTGACGGAAGGTGCCCTAACTAGGCCATCTCACTGCCACGTTGGAGCGTGGCACTCCGTCTTCCTCCACCACAAATACTAACCCATTCACAAGCTCCACTCCCAATTCACACGCAAGAGCATAGCTACCGGAAAGGAAGCACGATGTCTCAAGGTTTTGTCTGCGTTTCCTCTTTGGCTAAACAGAGATTATCTACATTGTGGTAGTGCAATCTAAATTATGATCCATTGGATTTTGCTGTGAAAGGGTTGGAAATGGTTGGATGTCAAGGTAAACATGCAACGTTTTTTTCACAAGATCAATTGTTAAGAAGATAAAGAGAAAAGCTGGAAAGACAGCATTCACTGCTGAGGTTATTTTTGTATTTGAAAGGGTGCGTCCATCCTTCTGTGTGTGACAGCACTCATAGAGATGTGGTGTCAACATGGAATTTAAAAGCTTTCATGTGGTTTGAAGGTATACCTGTAGTTATTCATCCTCCCAAGAAGTGGAAGACACATTCAGATCATTTACTAAAATAATATGAAAATTCAAGTAAAAGTCCTGCAGTAAACTGAACAAGATCTACCACATCACTGCTGGGTGGCTTAATCAATATAATGTATTACGTTGATTGCACTTAAATACAGTACTTCATGAAATGTACTTTGTTACATTCCACCACTGTTCAAGGACTAAAACTAGGTGCGTATCTCTTGGCATGCTCCCTGTAAATACAGTACAACAAAATCCAAGCATTATGCAAAGTTATTCAAATTCATAGCAACAGTAGAGTAACTAGCATCAGTGAGTAGTTGACATTTTTCCCATTAATACCTTAGATACTACTTTATTATATTCTTTACTCAAATGGCTACATTCAGAGTATTGGTGGCCTTGTATTTTCTGCTAGCGTGCCACATGAAGGCTTTCCCTGAATAATGGCCGTTCATATTGACTCCAGAGAAACTGGAAATGGTTTCAATTCACTCATGCTCGGCAGTCTTCTTTTTCATCTCGTATCCTCACATCTGTGAGGCCACCAAGACTCCTTGCGACCTGTTTTTCTTTTTTTTCCTGCCTGGATTTATGCGATGCTACAAGGAGATTTTGGCTTCTGTACACAGTAGTAATTCAGTTCATGTCTGAGGCTCAGAGGAGCCCCGTCTGCTGCTCACGTTTCTCGACCCCTGGATCATTAAAATGCCTCTGGCAATGCACTCCTCATGTAAGCTGTTTCTTGTCTTACACTTAGCTCCAACATCTCATTTTGGCAGAGCATGCTCGGATCAGCTCAGAAAAGTCCAAATAAGGTGTTTTCTGCACAAACACCTTATTCCCCTCTCTCCTCTCCTGCTCATTTCTCCAAATCAGCATGCTCCATTAAAACACAGCCAAACAAGGAGCTGTAAGCATGTAAACAAAATTAGGAAATTCATTAGTCAGGGCGTTCTTATCACAAATGAAACTTTTTTCTTTCTTTTTTCTTCCCCACGACACGGTTGCCCGGGTGTTGTTTGTTTCATTCGCCTGTATAATGAGAAAGTTCTGCATATCAATATTAGCCGAAGAAATCTCATATCCTTACTGGGATGAGGTTGATTAATTTGAAATGATACAGTTTCCAGTCTCCAAATGGTTGACACACTTTTCATGGCGTGTTGCTCTTCGTCTGCCCATGTAAATAAATGATAGTTAGCTTGTTCGTTAGGGAAAAAGGGAGTTGTTGTGTACCCAGGCAGGATGTGCTAAACCAGGCTTAAAAAAAGGATAGGGGCTCGGTCTTTGTCTCTGTCGTGACGTGGGTCTCAGAGGAAGCAAGCAGCTGCCACTGCTTTAAAACTAGTCTCAGGTCAGCCAGAATTGGGGCCACCAATCCAGACACAGGTAGCTATAATTCTGCCTGTTTTATACTCAACTCCACTTTTTTGTGTTTCAGCTGGAGTGGTACTGTGGGTAACATCCAAGGGTGGTGTAGTGGACATGTAGATGTCATTTTAAAACGTATTAGGTGACTAGAAGAACCCAGAGCCTGCATCCCAGCCAAATATAGATAAAAAACAAGTAAGCGAACAACATTCAATAAACAGAAATATGCATTTATTTCTGCTTGTTCGTGTTTTTTTCAATATATGAGCCAATTATAGAACTAAAATATGGCCACCTTTAATTATTAATGGAACATTTTTGCTAATACTATTAGAGCAAACTGCACACTGTACTTTATTCAAACTAATGTTCTTATACAGTACTAATACAAATTAAAAGCTGTACTTTTGATCCATGAGGCTGCTATACATCACACCTTCGTAAAACCTACAGCATTGACAAATAAAACAACTTATTAATGATTATTTTCCTTGAGGCATTAATAAAGATTCTGCTTTGGGGTGTATTTGAATGTCATGGGATGAACAGCAATGAATGCTTCATTCAAAGAGTACTGACATACATGATTATCTGAAGAAAACGTAATGCAAATACTCGTAACACTGAATAATTCAGCGATGCCCTAAAACCATGTAGCCTCAGGCCGGAGCGTGCCACCTGCACTCGTCTCTAGCAAACACATAAACCCATCAAAAAAAAAGCCTCAATAAATAAAGCCCATCGGTCAACCCTCCAAATACACTTCATTACTGGAGGTAACCGAATACATTAGCTTACCTCGGCATGCAGAAAATGTGTTCGCCTCAGCATTTTAATCCATAGAAGGCCCCTTTAATGAGGGGGATTTTATACTACACTGCATTATTCAATTAGAAAGAAGGAGCAGAGGAAAGGCTGCTGTTAAAGTCCCCATCGCGGGACACTCGCCAGGTGGCTGCGGGAACACAGAAGAAGAAAGAAAGGGTTGAATAGGAAAGGGAGGATGGTGTCATGGAGGAAGGAAAGGCGAGAGAGAAAGGGAATGAGCAACGCAATGAACGATGCAGATTGCGCGAATGCATTCAGTCCAGACCAGCTTAATAATGTGCACCCACCTACACACACACTCACACAGACAGCTATAGCCTTGCCAGTGGCAGCAGCACCATCCGCATATGAAAGCAGAATGATAATTAAATATTTTGGCTGGATTGACATAGCAGGCATTACCACTGATGACAGTCGGTGAATTGTAAATGTCTTTGACGGCGTGTTCTTGCTTCGGTGGATTATTAACCCAGTTATTTTGCATTTTACTCTACCAAAAAACAAGATAACAGGTTTCTGTGTTCTCATCAGAAAGCTCAAGACCATTTTTTGCTTCGTTAAACTGAGATCTGGAAGAATGTTGCCTAACGGGTGCCTAGTCGTGTTTGGTTTTGGCGCTGGTGGTAAACATGAAAAAGCAGGCAGGTTCATAAAACATAGTCTCCCTGCACAGAACAACATTTGTCGATTTCCCAATCTGTCGCTATGTGAAGACTATGAGCTCAGTTTCTCGGGGTCCCTGAACAAATGAGCACTGATTGAGCCTGATGTTTTCAAAATGCTTCAGCGCTTTCTCTTTTTCTCTCTCTGTAGGCACACAAAGACATTCATACACACAAACAGGCTGCCGCAGTTCTGTAAAATTACCACTTTGACCCCCCGACCTCACGCAGTTTGAAACAGAGTGGGAATAAAATATTTTGATTTGCCTCAAAATAGGAACTGCCGGTCGGTGTCTGTGCGGCAAGATTCGGTGCGATTTCTCTTCCAAACAATAACCTGGAATCAGAGAGGCAAAAAGCTGGGACACAATCTCGCTTGGCGGCCAAAGCGGGATAAGAATACAAATGGCCGCTTTGTCTGTGGGAGAGAAAAAGCGAGGCAGGCTAGGATTGCACACAAAGTCCTTTAAATCCTCTGAGGCGCTAGGGGCCGTCATGTGCCGAGCGGTAAATTGATCATGACATAGCGCCAAGGAAAAAAAGAACCCAGAACGTACAAGCGTGTCAAAGGCACAAAAGATGAGGCAGTGGATGCAGGGCCTGAGAGAAAGGGAACACACACAGACCGCATCATTTTAACATCTTCGCTGAAAAGCGGCAGTGGAGCTTATGTGTTGGTTGTCTTTGTATTGACACACACACACACACACACACACACACACACACACACACACACACACACACACACACACACACACACACACACACACACACACACACACACACACACACACACACACACACACACACACACACACACACACACACACACACACACAGTATGTGCTATATGCATAGATGCTACCCTCCATAGGAAGAAAAGTAAACCCTTGCAGTTACTTGATGGCTGTTCTGTCGTGTGCTTACCTTTCCGTCTCTTGCAGTTGAATTTGGGTTCATAGCCAAACCCTAGGCTGTGCACAGAGAATCCTATACACACACTTTGAAACCATTTTACTGAATTGCTATATTTTCTAGGTTAAACACACCCTTCCTTTGAAGTGAATTTTCAGTCCCAGAGCATGCAAGTATTATGCTCACAACCTTGAAATATTAAAGGCAGAGTGCTGCAAAGATATCTGTGTGTATCCTCTCTTTCCTTTTTATTGCATATTTAGACTGTCACATACTGGATGGCAACCATCTGGATGAACCTTGTAGGATTTAGTAGCATATCCAAATTACCAAAGAAAGTAAATCTACCAATGAAGTATTAGGTGGGAGGTCAGGCGTACAACTGGCTTAACCCAAACAATCTGGCGTTGGGAGAAGACACTGGAGCAATGGGGCTTTCAAACTGCCTGAAATGAATGCTGAAATATTAATCGTAAAATGTTCCATTTGACAGGCTGCTTTGTTTTGTTTGAGCGAGAGCTGAGGCCTTGGCTAGACGACAAAAGGCATTTATGTCAACACTCTTTTTTACAAGTAGCTTTTAATAGTTAATCAGGGGCCTTGTCGCTGATCTTTGTTTGGACGGGAATGTCAAAGTGATGCCGATGATGACTAAATGCTTAGATTGTTCACTCAAATTGGAGCCTAGCTTGTAATTTTTTGGAGAAATGTGTCCTTGCGTGATTTAATATATTTCATTGTGGATACGAAACGCTACAATTTGGATTATGGTCTACTGTAAATTGAAAGTCATGAATCAGAATTTCTTCATTTTCAAGCATTATTCTATATTGTACCTTCCTAGAATGAGCCTAGATAAGTGTCCTCTTTGCTACTCCTTTGTCCAACACACTTCCATACAACTGGGCTGCTCCTTCCAAGTGATGCTTACCCTAACCCCTAGTAGATTCCACCGGGTCCGTCTGCGCCGCAGTTTTGGTCCGACCTCCTCCAGCGTCATACCCAACCGGGCGCGTTTCAGAAGCGGAGCATCTTGCCTGCCGGCTCGCAGTTTTTGTTGATTTGGGCATATTTCCTGGACAGGCTACTTTGTACAGACAAAGTTAATAATAATTGTAATAGTCCAGTTATAAACGACATGAATCAAAGATGTGTTGCTGTATTTTAGTGTTAAAAAATGCATTCATCATCATAATTATTCTATATGTAATTTACACAGTGCCTGTAACCCGGAGGAGAACGCTGGCATTTATCCTCCTACTTGAAAGACTACGGAGGGATAGGATCTGCAAAATGTGTTTATTTTGAGGATTGACTGGATGCTCTGACTGTTCCACTTCCTGCCCGGCGCTATGCAACGACTCGCGTAAATAGACCGCGCGCAGGCGTAACGCAGCCGTAACGCGGCGCAGACGGACCCGGTGGAATCTAGGGGTAAGTGTGTCCTTTGATCGGCTCGCCTTGGTCCTCCATTGAACTCTCAAGTCAAAGCATTCCTACACCGGGCTCTACACGTAACATGGGAATTAAAGAAGAGGCTGAATGAGAAGGGGATAAATAGAGGCCATCACCCTATCATTGTTACTCCAAGTGGCGATGAAGCATTCTTCAAGATATTGGAAGAGGTCCGGAGTGGTCTTTTGTACTCAAATGTCTTGCTTGCACAAGGGCCCAGAACATGGATTCCCCTAAAAGTGTCATCCTTGCAAATAAAAAAAGGCCCCATTGTGTCGTGAAGAGTAAGTGCTTCTTTCTCCTGGCAGATTTAGGCTTTTAAGAACGGCAAATTGCATTGGAATATTTCCGTCCCTATTCACAAGACACCATCCCCCTTTCCCAGCAGGTGATTTGGTTAACCATTCCTTATGACTCAAGCCAACATCGTTTTCACCCATCGTAGTGGGGGGTACCACTTTGTCTTTTATACAAGCAACAATAGGAAGTGCTGTTGAGTTTCATTCCCCTTTTGACATCAATAGCGTTTCAGAACTATGCCGAGAAGCAGCTATTATGGCCTCTCTGCCGGGGCGACAGGGGATGCGTACCTCAACAGCGTTTCACGGCTGAAGAACCTCCGCTCCCGTCCCCTTGTTGTCTCCAGTCCCTTCCTCCCCCTACTCGCCCGGTCAATTACCAATTCCCTTTTAAGATACAATGACATTGAGTTTCGACAGCTGAGGGTGTATTAGTTGTCATTGAACTTTTCTCTCCCCTCCTCTTTCCCGCTTTCCCGTTCACCCCTTTTTCTCTGTCTATTTTTGAAGGTCTTTACTCTGGGCTCAAAGACAGGTGGGGTGGTTGAGCAGCGCGCTAAATGAAAGCATGTGGAATTGTAGTTGCCTCTTTGACCTCAGGTTCTCCTTCCTCGACAGCAGGCCTCGTTACTGGCAGCGGGATGTCACCTCACCGCGAGCCAGATCAAAAGCTGTGTGAAGTGCGTGCTCCCGCGCACACATCTATGTGTATCAGCCAGAATCCTGTTAGAACACCTGATAATGTCAAAAACTGACAAGACAAGAGATAAAAACCCTCTACACGGACACATTTTAACAAACTTCTCGGGGTTCAAACTTCTCTGACAGGCTCAAAGTTTTTATCCGGAAGATCAAATTCCCCTCGGTTGTCATTCTATTTCTGCCTGGCTCCCGATAACCATCTGCGATACACAACATAAAAGGTCAAAGTCTGCATGAGTAAGACTGAAGCTAATCCATCCACTGAGGATAACTCCTTTTTGATGACACTTTGTGATGAATATGGCCACATCCTGGGTTTGGAGGAGATCTAATATTTGCAACATGCTGTGTTATTGAAAATGAGATTTTCCATCGAGGATAGAAAAAGCTTCGGCAGACAATAAAACAAAACTATTTATAATATTCTTCCCCTGTAGTTGTCTGGTTCTTTTGATACCTTAAGCTGCATTATTCTTGCCTTCCTTTATTCCTTTTTCTTCCGCCTGTTTATTTCGTTTTCTCTCCCGTGCCCTCATTCAATCTTGTCTCAATCTGCTGTTTCTGTCTACTGGTGCGGGAACAGGTCAAGGGCAGGAAAATGATACCATTCGCTCATTCTCTGGTCAAATTAGGAGAGCCGCAACCTGCACACACACAAACACACGGCAATGATAAATGAAAGGTCTTCACCAAGGGTGTAAACATGATTCATGGCTCCTTTGTGGGTATTAGTCCTACACACATACACATGAATGTTCATACACGATCTCAACTGTACTTGTATTCCAGAAATTCACTCTTTTGTCAACACATTTCTTCATAATGCCAGATGGATTCCACCTCTGGCACTTCACTAGCAACAAAACCTACTACACTGTTTGAATGTCAACGAGAAGAAAGAGGCAAATAACATTCAACACACTGCCTCCAGTCAGTCACGGCAGGTGGAAGTAGGTTCAAGGAGGTGCGTTACACCCAGACACACACACACACACACACACAGACACACACAAACTCACACTGAGACGCAGATGTTTAATGTCTCTGATAGTATTAGCTTTGTTTATGCGCGCCGTCACACACACTTCAAGTGAATTGTCGAGGAAATTCTTTGTTGATTAATGTTCCTTTTGCGCCTCATAAACAGGCATACATCAGTCTTCACAGAGTCGCAAAACTGGGTGGGAGGAGGAGAGAGAGAAGCAGGCAAAAAGGGGGACGGAAGGATAGTAAGAAGGGATGAAAGAGGAAGGGTAGCAAAGAAATAAGAACTATGTAAAGAGACAAAAGACAGGGAGAAAATATCCTGACATGTTGTATCAGTTTATATATGTTTCCCCCTTAGGCTACTGCCCTCGGCAAAAATGTATTCAAGACAGATTGGAGGCAATCGATTAGAACTACAAAATTGGGAAACGAGAACAAAATACAGTTTAATACAGTCATGCTAGTAGCTCCTTGACGCTCAGACACATAAATGCTAGCTTTAGCATGCTAACGGTGACACAGCTGACATTTCTGTTGAGCAACTATAATGTTTACCAGTTATACCATCTTGGTTTAGATTACTAGCATACTAACACTTGCTAATTACCCCAAAGACAAATTAAAGCCAACTGATAGGCGTTTGACAGGTATTTTTTTAGATAACCTGAGTATTTAACAACTTTACATTTTGAACCTCAGGCCTTTTGAAAAGTTAGGGGATGACCAAACCCACTTAAAATCAAACACGGCAGCATCAGTGGCGCTAGAGAGACCATGAAGGTCCATTATATACATTTGTTAAGTTCATTTTTAGTGCAACATGTTCCTTCCTCTACGCAATCTCTAATTTCTGAGTCTTTTCATGGAGTTTCTTCTTCTCTGTATAACTTTTTTAAGTCACCCTGCCTTCTTCTCCCTAACCACCCACATACACATGAGTCTCTTTATCTTGTACTTATTCTTCTGTGTGGTTTTGTTGTTGACACAGTACAGAAGACGTCTGTTTCTGTCTCTGCTCGAATATGACCTATTTTTTCTGAAATACTTTTTTAGTCCGGTCTAGCAAAACAAATTGTAAAAAAATCCTTACTGCATCATCTATTGTGAATCCCTTGTAAGAAGTATTTGACATTCCAAACCAAGGGAACCTTATATGGTTAACCATCAAAGTGAAAAACACAGCTATTCTGTGACTTAAAATGAAATATACGTTGCAGACATCTATCTCTCAGTCATTAAACCCTACACTTTTTCGTCATTTGTCGCAACAGACTTTGCATTTCCTACACTTTGCTCCTGCTAATTCTCTCAAGCTTCTTTCTCCCAATTACTGTGGTCTGTAACCATGGGAAGGCTCATGGCTCACCCATAGGGTGCTGTCCAGCGGATTTGATCCCCTGCTCTGGCCACGGCCATCTGTGTCTGTTGGCGTTGTAATGAGGGAAAAAAAACGCCCGCTGATCTCTCCTCCAATCCCCAGCCTTGAGTCTTTCTGCATGAGCTCTGGACAACAGTAATTTGATATCAGCCTTTCCTGCGTTCCAACCTCATGGCCCTGTCTCTGCTCATGCTTGCATAACCTTGCGGATGATGAAAACCAGATAAAAGGATAAATATATATTTCAGAAATGGAAAATGAGCCAGGCACAAACAAGTACTATTTTGCTGTCTCTCTGCTCAGTTAGGCTAAAGCGATATGGGAAACATCCAGCTTATCCTCTGAGCTAATCCCTTTAGACAAACGTCCAATCCCTCAGAGCATGGTGTTCATTGCAACACTAGCCAATGAAGCGCATTGTCAAACATATTTGATTTGTATTTATTCATTGACTCTTTATCGTGCCACAGGGTTTCTGCTTTGTACTTTATTTTAAGAAATACAAAATATCAGTTATGTTTTATTGGTAATAAAGCCTGTAGGCCTACAGGTTTGAAACATTTAGGGCGCTTCAATCCAATCCACTGTGAATACTGAAAACCTCCAAACAGTGTTTACATATATTTACCAGTAGTTATTTTAGCCAATCAATAATATAGTATATAATATTCAATGATATACAGTAACTTTATTTTTATTTTTAAGAAATACTTTCGGGAGAATTTTGGGAAATACACTTATTGTCTGTACAGCTGCTTGCTGTAGGCTTGTTCTAGCATGGCAGGTAAATCCTTTTTAATTGAACTACATGCAGAGGCATGTAGAGGAATAAAGGTATTTCCCAAATGTTTTATTTAGATTAGAACATTAATTTAAAATAGTCATGTCAAAAAAAAAAAAATCCCAACAGAATAGGTTGACTAGCCACTGATGAATAGCTAGGTGAGGTGTAAAATATGAACACGTCTTCAAATTGACTTGTGCATATGAGTATGTGTGTGTGTGTGTGTGTGTGTGTGTGTGTGTGTGTGTGTGTGTGTGGTTCCAAATCCCATAGTGGGTGCCTCCCCATAATAATGATGCTATTAAACCCTGCGCTTAAGCTGACTTTGCTTTCCTTTTTCCCTTCTTCTTTACACACCTCCCTCTCTCTCTCTCTCTCTCTCTCTCTCTCTCTCTCTCTCTCTCTCTCTCTCTCTCTCTCTCTCTCTCTCTCTCTCTCTCTCTCTCTCTCTCTCTCTCTCTCTCTCTCTTTAAACCCACCACCCCCCCCCCCCAACACACACACACTTTGTGAACACTCAGTTGACCCTCCCCACCACCAACATCTCCACCCCAAATGCCCAATCCCTCCGTTTCTTCCCCCGCTGCATTATTAGTGCGTATAGCTCTCTCCTGGCTCTGCAGAGGCCATTAGCTGAGATTAGCAGCGGAGGAGCCAGGCTACTCTCTCTCTTTCTCTCTCTCACTCACTCACTTTATTTCTTTTTTTTCTCAGGCTAGCCGTAGCTGCCACGCTCGCTGAATTATTATCATCCATTATAGGGCCTCATTGTGCTGACAGAGGCAACTTCTGGCCCTGGCCCCGGTCGTAAAGAAAAAAAAAATAAGAAAAAGAGAGAGACTCATAATCATAGACACACTCCCTGTGAGTGTAATGTGTGTGTCAGGGAGGGAGAGAGAGAGATGATGTGAGTGTGGGGAAAGGAGGGAGGCTGAAAGGATGAGGAGGAGAAGATAAGGCGAAAGAGAACTGGGATGTTAGCATAAGGGATTTAGAAGCAGGAAGTGCAGCCATGAATGCGTAACAAGGGAGACATTTGGCAGCGATCGTAGCTGTTATTACTTATTTGTTGAGGTTTAATGGATGCCACAGCAATGCACCATGGGAAGTGATGTTAACCTTTGTAGCGAGGTATGGGGCATGCGCTTCCCCGCTATGAGCCCTCAGTCAAAAGCATGCACGCTCGCACAGGTTGCCCCTTTTTTAGCTGCAGGAGTCACACACAAGCATGCTCACATACTCCTAGCACACACACAGTGAAAGCACCGCAGTGAGGATGACAAATCAACTGTCACTTTTTATTTAGATTATATATATTAAAAAAAATAAAAACTTCCAACAAAACAGGCTCATTTTCTGGCTGCTGGCTCAGGTTGTTAGAGAGACGGAGAGAGATAGAAAAACACAGTGAGAGGAATTTTGTCACTTGACTGGAACAAGACGAGGACGGAATATCAATCATTGCTCTCATTTTACAGCCTCTTCTCGCTCTATGTATACAAGCAGAGAATGCTCCCTGTCGACTGCTGTTTCGGCCCAGGCCTGAAGTGAACAATGTACAGCTCAAACCCCTATCATAAAACACTTTGCAATGTGTTCGGGAGAGGAAGCGCGCTTTGAAAAGGTTGCATCGGTGGTAGGAGGGGGGTTAAAGAGTACAAATCTGTGTGATTTTATACAACGCACAGAAGGATTTCTTTCAAGCATTAACAACTCTCAGCACCCTTCCTTTCTCAATCTCTCTCAGCTCCCTCTTCTTCGGTGGTTCGCCGAGCTGCATTTCAATGAGACTGTCCCAAAATGCCCTGTCAATATTCTCAACAGCTCTTCAAAGCGCAATACTGTAAAAGCGCATAGGAAATGACAAGCGGCGGAGATTCCCCTGAGTTTAAATCTGTATCCTGATTTATAGTTTTTGGAAGAAAAAAGAAAGTGAAGAGTCTGTAAACATTTTTCTTCCACCATCCATCAGCTCACGGTCATGACCATGTCTGGCCGTCCAACCCTGGCCCTCTCTACAAGGTCTGGATTAGCATACTGTCAAAATGTACTCCACCCCTTTCACTTCAATGGCGATCACAGACAACTTGGAGTGTGTGTCTATGTGTGTTCATATATAGAAGTTGCCACCTCCGCCATTGGTAAACATGAGCTCCGTATATATTTGTACTCGTACATTAGCTCCTTCTATGATTGCATCCCATTCATCTCCACCCTCCCTCCCTCCCTCTCCAGTCGCATCACTCTCAATCACATCCATCTCTTTGGAGCCATCCTCCCATCTTCTTGAGCCCCCTTCTTTATTTGTAATCTATTTTCTCTCCTTTCAACACCCTGCTATCTCTTCTCCCTCCTTTACTACTTTCAATCTCTCCCCCGCTCAGCCGTGCTATTCTCTTTTTGTTTTCCATCTCGTCTCGCTTACTCCCCCCCCTCTCTGTCTCTCTTTCTCTGCCCGTGTTTCTCACCAGTCAATAATGAAAATTGCTTGCTACCTTGAATGGATTATGGGTGTGCGCGGGGGCTCTAGGTAGTTTGTTTGAAGGCGCAGCGGTGTCAAATGAAAAGGCCCGGGCCATTTTATACCTGCCACAGGCCCTCTGCCTCCATCACACCGTGCACACAAACAAACACACAGGTGCAGAGACACACCAATAGGCCGCATGATGGAGGCAAACATAAATAAACACACTCCCGCACACACATTTGATCAATGACAGCGGACCAAGCATTACCACTCCTGCCTGTGCACTCAAATGCTCTCCCCTCTACCTTTCTTCTCTCTCTTTTCCCCTGCTCCCCCTCCCTTCCTCCCTCCGGTCATCTATTATGAATGTTGCCTAATTACGCAGCCCAGAATTCTTCATTCGGGCTGGCACATTTATTTGTTTGCTTTGTATCTCTTTGCCTTTCTCTTGTATGCAAAACCCTTCTGTGATAGAGTTGTTTATTCTTTGGCTCTGCCTTGCTTAGATCAAACAATGAGCAGATTGAACAGGGACGATGTGCGATTGATGGTCAATCCTCGGGTTGATACACACCGAGAGGCGGGGACAAGTGTAAACATGCTAGCGGGGGTACGCGCCTCTCTGCTTCTGGTGGAATCCGATCCAAAGCACATATGCTTGGGCTGCGAGACAAATCTAAAAATATGGTTTGTTTTTCAGCCTACCATCTTGATTATGCTGCCCTGTTTTCTGCAAGTACCTAATCTGTGTGTATAGATTTGAGAAGCCTCAGTTTGATCTAATATACTTAATGCTTCCGTCTTTTCTTCCTTCATTTGTATTTTTCTCTATTATCGCAGTAATTGCTTGTGACTCATGACAACTATTGAGCACACCCGGGAGTGTGTGGGTGTTTTGAAATTCGGTCAAGCTCTGAGTGACAGCTGCTGTCCATCGTTATTGAAAAACAGAATCCCATAAAGCGCTGCATATTGCATCTTCCCCGAGCAAGTGTAAAGTAGCTGCATCTGTTTGACAAATATGTTAAGACATCGTTATTTCAACATTGATGCACAGAGCGGGAGAGACAGGGAGTGTGATTCTGAACCAGCCGCAATCCGAACCATGCTGCCTGTTTTAGTGTCACATCCATTTAAACGCTACGTCCATCGGCTAAGAGCGGGCACATGTGAGCCGGATTTGCATTGTTGTGTATGTGGGAGGGGGCGTGCGTGGTTGTATGCTTTTATTAAAGTATGAATGTTAGGACATGTGTGGGCTCTTTCTTAAACAACTGCTCATGTGTGCTCGCTTCTAAGCTGTCCAAGCGTTTTTTTTAGAATAACGAAGGATCACATTTACATGGTGTTACCACCTTGCGGGGGTTGAACAATTTCCATTCACTGATTTTTTTATTTAAATGTACAGCAAATGTTCTCAGTCGATAGCCAAAGTCTACCTAACCAATCAGCATTCCTCCAGTACACTTCAGTTAATTTCCGTGGGATAAAGGAAAGCCTCCTAATCTCTAAGAGCATACTACATTAAACCATTTCCTTTTATTATGCTTACAGTAACAGTGGGGGCTATAGTGGGATATATCCGTGTGCTAACAACATCAAGGTCTGGACATAAAAATCTCTGCCTAGTCCTTCCCGGGCTTCTCCAGTATCATTTTGAGCAAAAAGAAAAGAAAAGGAATGGTGCTTTCTGACTGAAGCTTGTGAATGCAAAGAGAAGCTTTGGGGCTAAGATTTCACAGTCACTAATAAGCATTCAGCCTCATCTCCTCCTCTGCCTTGTGGTGACTTGGCTGCTAATGTGTGACTGACAAGCCTCAGCTTCTGTGTTGATTGGGGCAGATTTTTTTCAGGTTGGCTAAACACATGGCTGATGGACAGATTTGGGCTGCGTGTGGGATGGGTGTGTCTGGATCTGGCGTACAACATATCATATCAAAGTTGCATATCCCCAAAAAAAAAGTGCAAGGCTTGTTCTATTATTTCAATACGAGCGCTCACTGGCTTGCATTGCAATGTTTTGCTGAGACCAACCGAGAAAGATTCAGTGGATTTGAGCCATTTTTCATGCGTGATGGCCTTGGTTGGCTGGCTTCAGTGGGGAGCATTGGTTTTTATTTTTACCAGATTGCTGGGCTGCCTGCTTAAATTAGCCCAGCAGGGTGTGATTTTTTTGGTCGAATTTTAACATTTATTCTGTATATATCATATCATATATCTTTCTCACTCCCTCCACGCACTCCTTTCCCCAACAACAGATCAATACATATTAGCTTTAAGCTGGCTGCCAACAATAAGGTCACAAGGTCACGTATTAGAGTGCATTGTGGGTCAGGGTTCTAAGTGGTCATTGCTAATGTTCCTACATCAGCAACACAGACAGCCTCCTGATCAACCCCTGCATGTCATAAGAATTAAACAGGGCTTAACTAACTAAGATTGGTTTTAGTTAGTGCTCTATAAAGCATGGTGAGCTTTTTCTCCGTGTTTATGTAAACTCTACACAGTATCTTAAGCAGATAAAGGCTCAGTGATCTTCTTAAATCCATCCCAGAGCCACTGTGTTGATTTCCTAGTGGAAACAACGGCAAATGGCTCATTGATCAAATCTCTTATCACGTCCTACATTGTTATTTCACTACAATGCCGAATTGTTGGAGTGCCCTGAGGTTGTCTTGTTGCGTTTCTATTGGAAATGGGAACATGCTAAGACTGGGCATGCTTTTGTTAAGCCTCTAATGCTGGGAGGTGTAGGCGGGGTTAATCAAAGATCTTGCAATGAATGAGGCATTGTTAATCCAGTTCGGATAGCGTATCTAGGGTAAACCAGAGGATTCCAGCATGCACTTAAGACCCACACCACACAGCATTAATGTGCATACACAGATGTCCTTCAGTGAGCGTACATGTAATTACACACAAACAAAAAGAAGAGGGCACACACTTACAAATTCGTTACAACAATCAACACAAATACATTATCACACAAACTGGGGTGGCTGTAATTAGCCGTGGGTTGTAGTTCATTGTGTGAAGCAAACCGTGGTGATATCACATCTTTAGCTTCCTAATGGAGGGATATGTCCAAGACTAAAGAATCTGTTTCAAGCTAATGACTGCGGTCGTCTCTCATTTAGCTGAGCAACACTTTAAAACCAGAAATGCTATTTTATTCATGTGGAATCGGGTGGCCTCTCCGCTATATCTCTGACTCAATCTTTCACATCACCCCCCCACCCCCCATCTTCTCACCCGTCCGCCTGCTCTTGGCCACTCGCAGCGATTGCGCTCATGAGGACTTCAGCGAGGGGCTCAAATTAATTTCAACTTGTTAATTCCCTTTGAAAGAAATGTGTGAAGAGAAGAAGGAGAATGAAAGAAGCAAGCCAGGTTGCTGTTTGAGTTTCTAATTGCCAAGGCCCAGAATGTGACCTACAGATGTGAAACTCCCAACTTGATGAAATATTAACTAGATTGCGAGGGCTCGACGGAGATCAGCTGCACTGTATAGAGGGAGAAGGAGAGAGACACACTGATGAAGCAGAGAGATGGTGGCGTTGCAACTCAACACGGCTGAGGTTGATAGGGTCGTGTAATGGAATGTGGGAATGAAATGGAACTCATTAGTGGAGACTGGGAAGGATGACAGGGACCTTTATTCATGTGTGTGCTTAGGCATGTGAGTGTGAGGAAAGTTCCCTCCATGGTATAACGCGGGCTAAAGCAGTAATGTGATACACGCCGCTAATCTTATCTGCGGATTTACAACCCAACACGCCATTCGTCTTTCTCTACCTTGTTAGTATTACGCCTCAGCGACAAAGTACGGAGATAAGCCGAGCGAGAGACGTGAGAATTAGGGAGTGGATGGGAGGGTGATGGATGACTTGGTGGGTAATATTCCTGACAGATGGATGAGAAATGAAAAGTTATCGGTGCTGAAAAAACAAACAAAGTAATGGAGATGATCACATCTGGATGGGGCTGGTCCCTGGCACATGTCAGATACAATTCAATAAATAACTCAGCAACCATCAGCACTGTCATGTAGGATCATGCACTACAGCAAGAAAGTTCATTTACTGTAAAAAGAGTTGCTTCAGATGAAACACTCAATTATAAAACCACATGGGGAAAAAGAAACACCTTGAACTTGATCAAACCCACTCCTTCAGAATCCATGTCAGAGGTTGGAAGTATATATAGGCAGATTTTTACCCCCTAGAATAACATTAAAAATAAAAGTTTGCTGCTTCTACCAGATGGCGATGTGTTGCATACCAACACAAATGGCCTCAATTTGTCTTTTTGGTTTATAATAATTGGCTAGCCTGACCTGCTTTTTATCCTGGCCGAAGAGAAGGGCCAGAGGCACAGCGATGGGGCGGAGGGACTTTTGGGGTAAAGAGCAGGGGAGGCAAAGTAAATACATGGGGGATAACAGAAACTGTAGCCTGCTCTCCCAATGCCCCAAATTCATAATAATCGAGTCTACACTGCAAATAAATTAAACACATCCAAACTTCTTGATAGTGTAGAAATATGGGCCAAGCGGCTGTTTATCTTATTTTAGAGATGTGATTATTGTTTTAGCTAGAGCAAACCCCCCCCCCCCCCCATGACCTCTAACTCTCAATTTACACAGGGGGTTAAATTAGCCAGCCTGATGAGGGCCATCATTAGTGTGGCAGGGTGTTGTGCTACGCTGCTAGCATTTCTTTCTTTTTTGCTTTTATGAAGCAGTGAATGGGGAAGAAATCCTGCTCAGCTGAAACTAGGTATATATGTTTTGAAGCTGCCCAATCTGAGGCGAATCCTGGCATTGTTCTTAGATCAAAGAGAGAGAACAATGGCAATGTAATACGAGCTCAAATTAAATGGACGTTTTGTCTTTTTATGTGACAGCCTCAATTCTGGCCTTGAGTTTTGATCTTTTCTTTTTCCAAGCGGCTCTGTTGTGGCTGGGTGACAAAGAAAGCAAGATGGAGAAAGTGAAAGAGAGGGGAAAAAAGAGAATTGGAGACAGAAAAGCATTTTTTCCTGTTCTGGCTGAAAATCCACAAGGCTGCAGAAAAGCCCCAAAAAATAAAACACATATCGCCAACCCCGCTTCCATGCTGCCATATTGATCCAGCATCATAGATCCTTGATGATGCCGCATGTGATGCACTAGCCGCCTTTCCACTCGTCACCATTATCTGTCACGCCAATGTCACTTTAATCAATAACCATCTTTGAGTCACTCACTAGCTACCCTAGAAACAGCAGCTCCTTCAAGAAGTCTGCGTGTCTGTGTGTGTGTGTGTGTGGGCTATCTATCTCCGCTAGCTTAGCTTTCTTCAATAGCATCCATTATTTTCCCTGTTCCCCCTCAAAGCTCCCTGTCCTCTCATTTCTGTCCTATTCCTGATTAGAAGTAGGAGGAGGATGGGGGGGGGTCATGAATACAGTTAGGTGCTTTCACCTGCACCATGGATAAAGTAGGCAGGTATGTGGGAGGGGGGGGGGGGGGGTTATTTCAACGAGACACAGGATCCGTTCCATCTGCTAACCCAGCACACCGCCGCCACAATCCCACCCACTGTTCCCCTTCATCTTCTGCCTCCGCTGCCGTCTCTGGCGGTTATTTTATTCCTAAAATACCAGCTGCCGGTAAGGTGATAGGTGAAACTCACACACACACTCACTTTTTGACGGCAGAGAGGCATTGGTACACTGTTTCAGAGCTCACCGGAACGCAGGCACAGGTGTCCAGTAATAATGCCTCAATGACCTCTCTGTAACTTTTCATTAAGGTTGAAAAAAAGCTAATATTTTCTGCAATTTGCCTGTTCACTTAATGTCTTAACAAAGAGCTTCTTTGTTGGCATCTCCCATGTAACCGGACCACATTTTCCCCCTCTTTCTTATTCAATAATTGGAGAACAGCTTGCGGCTTAGCGAGGACAAAAACAGGGCCAAATTGAACTACGCATTTCTCTTGTACTCCTCCTCCAAATGTTTTTCTGCATTATTTTGACTTATTGGGCAGAAATACCAGAGGGAACAAACAAACAAGCTGTTAATTGTGTTTTTCCGACACTCCTGAGCCCCCTTAACAAGTGCAACTGCCAGCAGAGTGCTGGAGAACGCGTGACAGTGGGGACCAAAACAACCGGACGCCATTATCAAATTTCCCATTAGCTGCACCAAAATGGCTGCCCAGTCAACAACTGAGTAATGAGATCTAATAGGGCTGGAGCTGAAAATGAGACCTTAAGAGCACATTGTATTTGTTTCGTAAGCTGGGAATAGTGTAAAAGAGAAAGCAAGAATGTGGAAAGAATTGGAGAGAGAGACGTTGCTAGCTAAGAGCACTCAAAGGAGTGCCTTGGAGGAGAGGACTATTTTACATGCGGATTAGTGTTCATATCGCCGTCATCAGACAGTGATACTGGGGCTTGATAGACTGTATGTCGTTGATGCCTTCTGAGGCACGGGGCCTTATCGCTTTCGCCTATCTTCTACAACATGCTCCTCCATCATGCATGCACTGATACACCCTTTAGAACTGCTGAGATGGGGAAGATTGTTGAGATGTATATCATACGCCTTTTAAAGTCAATATCTGAATAGGCTAACATGCTTTAAACATCCTATGTGATTTCTACAGATATAATCTTTGAACGTCACACACAAAGCCCTACAGGTGTGCATGGTTGATGCTCCCAACACAATCTCTTGCTGCTCTCTGCTCCTGAATGGCTGTGTTGTGCACTAGTTCATTTTTGCATTCCTGCATCTGACAAAATGAACACTGTCGGATGAACAGTTTTTCCACTACCCTATCCCTCAAACACTATTAACATTTCTGTTATGTTTTCCACTTTGGCCCCCCTGGTGAAAATAACACATGGTGATTGTCTGGGCCTGAGCCAAACACACATTTCAATATTAATTTGGTCGGCACCTCAGCAGCCTCACCGGCTTCCTAATCTCCCGCCGCATATCTTCATTATCTGAAAGTATGCTTTCATCTTAATTCCATTTTCATCCATCAAACGTCAGGGAGGTTTGACCTTGCATGATCTCAGCAAAGATAGCAAGGAGGGGAAAGAGCGGGGCGAGAGTGACAGAGACTAGAGATAGGGGAGAGAGGGAAGTTGGGAGATAAGGGGGACGAGTTGAGATGATGAATGGGGATGGAGGGAGGGGGGGACATGACACATCTGCAATGCCAAGTCTCAGTCTGTTAAATATGCAGCTCAGTGTGTGTAGCCAGTCCATTTACTATAACCATTATGTTGCACCAGAATTTAGCATGTTAGCACGTTAGCAGTGCTGTTGAATGATTCTTACCCTCGCTTTTTTTCTACCCCCCATTCACCCCCTTCTCAATGTCAGTTTATTCATCCTGAAATTAGGGTCTAATTGCTCATTTGTAGTAATTCCTTTCATTATTGTATGGATGGTAATTGTCTTATGCTGATGTTGTCGGGAACAGGTGGTGGATGGGACCTGTAAGGAAAGTGTATGTAAGTGATATGATCAGGACATACAGTTCGCATTCATTAGACGCGCCACCTGGTGGTGCTATTCTTATTGAATGAGGGGGGATTTAAACACACATAGACAAAAAGGGCTGGACATGTGCGACACACTAGGACACACACTACTTATCCCACTTGAATGAAACATGCCTGCATGATCATACACAAATAGAACGCCTCATTAGCGGATAAGCTGGATATGCTCTCTAACCTCCCCCAATCTATCTCGCTCTTCTATTTTGCCTGTTTGGATGGCAGCCCTGATCCCTTAAACACGGGTTATCTGTCATCAGTGACTCATGATGGTAAATAAAGAATCATTTATCTTTCTCCCTCTCTTATCTCAGCCTTTTTCTTTCTGTATCCTTTCCTTCAGATATTATCACTTTCTTTTTGGCGTTGACATTAACTTGTTTAGATATAGCATTTGAAGGCTTCTAAATCTCTTCTAAATCTGTGCTCGCATGGGACAGGTAGCAAAACAAGTGAGCTTCTGTTTCTCATAACTGTGGCAGCGAGTGCTCAACTCTGGCATTTGGCCGCTTTGGCTCCGTTGATGCCATGTCATGCTTTCTGCTGACATCCAGACCTGTGTCACAACAAGCTAGCGTTAGCGCCAGCCCCAGGCTCATCAAAAACTGACAGTAGTGGGCCGGTGGTCAGATGCATCGCAGTCACTGCTGTGATGGATCCCCAAACACGACACCAAGATACCCAACCAACCTCTATGCCACAACTGGGAGCATAAACTGACGGCTGGTTGACATGTGAAATTACATGACAATGCCAAAGACATGACACATACACTTTCGCTCAGATAAGCAACAAGAGGTGCTCGCATGCACCTGCTCACAAGCACAAGGTACGGAAAATGGAATGCCATTCAGATGTAGGAGTTCAAACAAGGGCGTAATTCAAAAACGGTTTGAAAGATGATCTCAAGATTTTGCCGGCAGACTCTATGTAAGCAACACCAGGGTCAGGGTTTGGTTGACAATCCTTCCAAGCGTCTGCTAGCGCTTGTGTCAGTAGCAGTGGCTCAAACAAAGCGACACAGGATAGGCCCCATTCATTCATAATGAGAGGATGTAACATAATTCGCGGCTGACAGACGTGGATGTTGCTGTGGAAATTCGCAAAAAACCTACCACAGAATGAACGCAAATACATTAGTGATTTGGTCGACAATGACAAGCCTCCCTTTATGAATTATGAAGCCTTCATGTATCATTTTCTCATGTCCCTTTTAGTCTCATGCTACATGACACCAGGCTTGCTGTGATGGTGTTCCTGCAGCCCAAAAAGGGTGTTATTTGTCAGCTTGAAGCTAATCCACTGCCACTCAACCCCCCCCAACCAAAACACTCTTCTTTTTGCCATTCACAGCAGGTCAGGGGTTGGGCTAAGCTTCTGAAGATGTTCAAACGCATCCCCCCTGAATAGTATCTCTGTTACACCAATGGCCTAATCCGCCACTTGAAGAGCAATTAAAAGTTTAGACCAGACTTTAAGAAAGTAACCACATGTGATCTTCATTTTCTCTCCATTTATTTTTCCTTTCTGCGGGTCTGACTCTCGGCAGTGCACATGGGGTGCATGCTAATAAGAAAGCGCTAACTGTGGCACTCCTCCAAAGGCATTCCCAACACACTGGGTAAAGGAAAGACAAAACAGGGGTGTGGATGAAGACAGAAAACGAAGCTTGGGATGGAAGGATGCCCACTTTCTAATTTCTTATCATCCATTTCCCTTTATTTGTTCTGTTCTTAGGCTCTCTCCAACTTTTACATATTTTTTCCCCAATCCAATTCCCATGTCTCTTTTCTCAATCAAAAATGGTTCCCAAGGCACGAGTTCTGCGACTAACAATGCGTCCCTCAAGAGTTCTTTCAGAAGAGTTTTTGTGCCTAGCAATAACTTTTTATGCCATAACCCAACCATGCGATCATCGGAAGCATAAGGGAGTTCATGATTTAGGTGTCCTGCTGTCTTTTTGAAATGATTGAATAGACTTTTCTTACTGCAGCACATATTATATTTATACAGCTTTCTCTACTGCTAAAGAGTGCAATAAAGGGTCAGTAAAGACTCAAGAGAAAGCCAGTGAACAAGCGCTGAAGGACATCCTATTGATCGGTGCGCGGTCAGATCATAAAACGACCACATGGTAAAAGGGAAGGGTAAAAAAATACTCATAGTTTAAAGATCGACAAGAGAGTGCTAATAGCATCATTAACTCTTAACGAGGCTGTGTGATGTGTTGCCCGTAATGTCGGCACCTCCTGTAATAAAAGTATTTTTAAAGGTGTTTAAAAAATGTTATTATCAAGCTTTGGACCCATGCGGATTGCATCTACCTGACTCGTTTTTAAATGAACGATTCAAATCTGTCTTATCTCTTATTATATTCCAATCCATTATTAAAAGGGAGGAACAGGCAGCTGGGCGCCCTTGTGAGAGCGGCTGTCTAAAGGATGTGAACAAAAACGACAAACTCAGCAGACTCGAACAAGAAAAAGAAAACACTGTTTCCATCTTTGTTGACTCAGAAGACAATGTTGGAAATATCAGACACTGAACTCGCAAGAGCCGCTTTTATCTCGGCTATGCTTTATTCTCTTTTTTTCTTCTGCGAGTCTTGGGTGTTCTTTGGAAATGTTACCCTGGTTTTTCCTCTTCATCCCAAATGACCTGGGAGGAATATGTGAGGAGGAGAGAAGCCTGAAGAAGACGGGGGGAATGTGAGGAAGTGAAGAGGAGCACTGGAGCTTGACAGGGCCAAAACTATCAGTCAGGCTAGAACATGATACCTGAGCCTCTGCAGGCGGTTGCACTAACAAAGCTGCATCCACATCTCCCCAGAATTCCCACAACTTACTCTGCCCTGACAGAAAGCCTTTTTGAAATCCACCTTGTCAACTTACTTGAGAGCCCATCCAAATGATACCTTTCTTGTTTGTGACTACCAATGCCAGACAGCAAACTAGCTTAGCTAAGCATTGCATCGTAATTAAGCACCCAAACAAAACTTGAATCCAGCCTGATCAGATTCCAATTGATTTCCAGTCAGACATTCACCTTGAGGGCAATCTTCTTAATTCATCAGTACTGGAGTTACAGCTTCGCCTGCATTTAAACTTAACAAAGCAGAGCGTCCGCAATTAGGCTAATGCAATTTAAGATCCTGGCAGGTATGTTGTTTGGTGTAGCGTGGCTATTTGGCACTTTCTGGGCGTCTCAGGTGGCGTATCGCAGGTCGCTGTCTAGTTGCCCATTAAAAATGAAACATGGCTTCTTAATTACAGACTGGCACTTTTGGCAATCATGGCCATACTCATGTGTCAGGCCCTTCTCTCACTTCCCCCCCATTCGAATGGCCTCTTTATCCGTCTCCGCATCTCACTTACTCATACTCCACTCCCTGTATCCCTCCATCTCTCTTGGTTGACTGCAATAAGACACTAGGCCTGCAGTTTGCGTTTGCTCCCCTAGCCCCAAGTCCTGCCCTGCCACAATTACTTCCTGTGGTTCACGGTAGTGGGTCACTGCCATCCGCCAAAGGTATTTACAGCTGAAATGACACACACTGTGTTTTCTGAGCAGACCTACCTACATCGTTTCATTATCCTTCAAAACACCCGGAGGCTCTGGTGAAGGTGGGCTTAATTATAAAACCAGACAACCAGAGAGAACGAGTTCAAAAGGCTTCCTCAGTGGACGAGTTGTTGCAGTAGAGCATAAACACAGTCACCATTGTGTGTTCTATACATAGAACGTATCACGAGTGACATTAAGCATGCCAAATGGGACGATAATTGGAGATCTGATATGGAGAACTTTTAGAAAATACTTGACATGAAAGCTACTGCATAGCCTTAAGTAATGTGCCTTGACTAGTGCCATTGATATGCATAACTCTGAGGTTTCATGTAAAGGCAGAGCACTCTACCTCTAAACAATCTGTTATCCATTCATGATTTACTGGGAGAAAAAACAAGGTTTAAATAGAGCGATGCTGACAGTGGCTCAACGTTTCAAAAGGGGGAGGGGGAAGGAAATGAAAATCAAATCCGAAAGGTCACACATTATTGACAAGAGTGGCAAGGCCCTGTTTTTATTGTCCGTCAGCCCCATGTGTTTCCCCTTTAGCGTCCAGAAAAAGGCCCGGCCAAGCTTCGGCCAGAGCTCCCAGTAAACCTGTGGCTTGTTTGCGTTGTTCATTTTTTGGGATGACGGATTTGCTCAATCACCCGTGGCTGTCACAGCTGGCTTTCAATCACAGGCGCACCCCAAAGAGGCCCCTCCTAAATGGGTCCCGGCATCTGGTACATATAAAGCAAACTGGTGCTAACTTGTAATGAAAGCCATACACTGAATGCTTGGCCACTCTCTGGCAGGACACAGCGTTAGCTATTGACTTTATGCATAAAGTGATTTGATGAGGTTTTGTTACGTTTTTCATGATCTCTAAATCCAAGTGTTTAAAATGACCCCTCACATAGAAGACAGCTAAACAAACTGTATTGGGTCGTAAGTCATCTTTTTTCTTCAGAAATAGGTTCTGTCCTTTAAAATTAAATGGGACTGGGGTCAGGACATTTAAGTGTGTGTGAATGCTCGCTGCTAGATTGATTGACAGCTGAGCGTACCATGAGGGCAGGCAGGTCAGTGTGGGAAGTAGAGGGATAGCAATCAAGGGGCATGTACTCAGCCAGGCTTTACAAAAACACCGGGTCTGAAAATGACCAGTATCTGGGGAGAGGGGGGCAGTTCTGTGCCATATGACAGCATGAACAGACAGCGAGGGGAACGTTTTCACTGCAACACCCACAGATTGCTTTTATGTATCACATGTAAAATCTCCCTGGCAATTGCTCATGCATTAAAGTATCTCCGGGGCAGCAAAACCCAAGCCTTCAACCCAGATAGCTTGTGTGTGTATGGCAGATCATTTTAATTTTCCCTGTGGTTTGGCCATGTGACAAACCCTTCAATTATTCCCAATTGAATACTTGAAAGAGAGGGAGAAAAGCATATATGTCACATGGCATTTGGACAATTCATGTGTGTTCCCTGGCTACTTCTTAGACACACTGAGACTTGCACGCACACGCAAATATAAGAGAAAAAAGGACAAAGAAAGGATCGCTTTTTACTGTATTCATTTATTGAAAAGACACAGAATGAAGGGAGCGAAGGTCGCTGTGCAGACGGTGGTTGCTGCGGATTCTAATCCAAAGCCTCTGGCGATCTCGGCATGAACTCCATTTCTGGTCTGCAAACAAATTAGCTTTTTTTTCTCCCTCCGACTCTTCCATCTTGCTCTCCCTCCAGTGAAAATAAGGAGAAATTCAGGTGAATACAATCTATTTGTTCATTTAACTTTTTTCTTTTCTTCCCGTCAGCTTATTTTCTCTCTCCCAAACTCACTTTTCCCCCAGTGCGCGCCTGCTCAAATGTTTCTTTTCTTTGCGACAGTCTCGCCAGCAATTCATTAGGCAACAGTGGTCTAATTTGTATCATTAGAAAACCGTGTTTCCCAAGGAGTGTGGCACTCCACTGAATCTGATCCAGACAAAGTACTTTATTTTCCGTCCATACGCAAGCTGTGGGATTTGTTAACACACACCTCACACCAAACAAGTGTTTCAGATAGAGTAAAACAAACAAAAATTAAAAAAACATGGTTTAATATCTCAGCATCTCTTCAAGTGTTATTGCACTTATTGAAGCAGTTTTCCTTCTGGGCCCCGATTTTAATTATGCAACAAATGTTTGATTATCCGAGTGAAATTTACATGAATATTTATACCAATTCATTTGTTGAGTGTTGATTGTAATTACATGGAAACATGATTTATTGCCAAGATTGCTGTGCTAGCCAGCCAGAGAAATAGAAACTGGGCAGAAATATATAAATAAATGCACATTTCCATACAAGCAGCAAAAGGAAGCCCATTGTTTTTTCTCCCAGTGGCTTGTGGGAATTTCCATTATCAAAAAGTCATTTTTTCATGGCATGTGCCTGGCAGAGAGTCAGATATGCTTACAGTAAGTATGAAAGGATGACAAAATAACAAAGAAGTTCACCTTTCTATGGTGACATGCAGAGATTTTGCCTGTATCTGTGTGTATGTGTGTGCTTACACTTCATCTGTCACTCTATTTCTGAAGATGTAGATGTACACATGATAAGAGCTTGACAGGATGTTTTGTATCAGCCTCTCAGATCGAATGATGGCAGTAGATGGGGAATGGATAGATGTAGAAATTAAAGACGCAGTTACCGATCACAGTGGCTGATAGCAGATTTCACCTCATCAGGTGAGACAATCTGGGAAACTAATAGGAGATGGAGAGAGAAAGACAACATGTTTGAGTAATGGGCTTTTGTCTTATTTAATATTGTTATGATTGAACAAGAGGAAGGAGGTGGGGGGGGAAGCAAAAAGCAGAAGAACAAGTGATGAGGTCCAGCAATGGGTTGGAGAAGCAACATTGGCATGCTCACACTGTGTTTGTATCTAATTAATGAATGGCATTAGCCATTTGTAATGCCATTTATTCTGGTAATGACCAAACCTGATCTTCCATTCCTCGCCTCATGCTCATTCTCCCTCTCTCCCCCCCCCTCCCTCCCAACTGCCATTACCTTTGTACAATGCTCAGACAGGGATTGAGAGATGTTGAGGGGAGGAAGGCAAACAGACTGTAAGCATAGGCCTCCGATTTAATGACATGCCCTGTTACTGCTTAACTGCGGACACTGTTCCATAATGTGTTTGAGCCGGCTACACTTATTCAGATTGTTAACCGACAACTCGTCTAGCAAAAAGCTTTTGTGTGCTCACACAATCCCTATTTGTACACACTGGTCTTTGTGCTTTCGCTCTGCGGAGTGGAATCAGACTTCGAGTCGGACGCTTGTTCACTTTGTCGTCTTTTTAATGGGCAAATAAACAAGTAAATGAGGCCGGAGCGTTTTTCCCTCCTTTTCTTTATCTAACAAACACGTTTAGTCAGTTGTGGTCTTGGTCCCCTGAGCTTCATGCAAGCTTGTGAAATCTTCCTTTTTGTACAGTCTCACGCCCTGTCCCCTATTACAATGTATTGCTATAGATAGATTTCAGGGTGAGAGGAAAGCATGACCTGGTTTGAGTTGATAAAAGGTCTTTGTTGGCTGTTGTGATAGAACAGATTGTAGATTGAGTGTCTTTGTTTTGGGGTCAGGAAGGTGACATCACAGCTAGCTTGGAGATTTATGTAAGCTCTAATGGTTGTGCCCTTAAAATCTAGCTAGCACATTTATACCACTCCTAATGATTCCTCCAAGTCTCCTAACCCCTGCCTCCTTTTTTCTAACCTATTTCTCCACCACCCTGACCCGAAATCTCTTTCCAAAATCCAGAAGATCGAACCTGTCGTCAAACAATAAAAGTACAACAGTCCCTTTTATAGTGACCCCCGGCCGTTTGGTTTCTCTTGTAGCCGTTTCGCCGTGTGACCTTCTCGGTGGTGAGCCAGCCCCAGGACCCTCACCAGCAGGGATCGCTGCAGAGCTGCTACGACAGCGGCCTGGACGAGTCAGAGACGCCCAGCAGCAAGAGTTCGTCGGGCCCCCGGCTGGGCGCCCTTCCCCTGCCCGAGGACAGCTACGAGAGGACAACGCCGGATGGCAGTGTCGGTGAGGCAGAGCACTTGGAAAATGGTAGGGGCAAACACTAAAGAAGATTAAGAAAGCGATAAGATACAGGAAACACACACGTAGATACTTCCTAGAGCATTCAATCACAGTAGCAAGCCCAACGGTAGATAGTGTCAGAAACATACAGAAACATGTGAGGTTCTGTCCTTTTTAACATTTGGTACAGAGTAGACCTTTCTTTAGGTGTTTTTGGCTTGGACATTTTTGTTTTTTGTAGTTCTGTAGTGTTTTGAGGTTGTGATGCAGAGGATACTTTTGTGAAAGCTAAAGCCCTTTCACAAATGTACATCATGTGAAGACAGGGTGTGAGATTTATTATAAAACCTACGGTTCTGTTTCCAGAAACAGGCGGCTTATTTGATCAAAGGCGCTCCACGGGGGATTATATGGAACAGATATATTCTTTAAGATCAACACCTTTCAGGCCGTCTTTCTCCTTTTAGTTTGCAGCTATGTTCCTTACAATTCCTATTGGGTTTCGTTCATGTGGGTTTCAACTTGACTCAGTGTAGATTTTCTAAGGAGGAGTAACAATAGGGGGTAAATACCCTACTTCAATTGTTTTATAGTATAGTAGCTTTATTGATTTGCAATGTGTGCTGGCTTGAGGCCGTTATGAAGGAGTTTATTTGTCTTCATGTGGGAGATAATGGGCTGGTTTTCTGTAGGTTGAGATGTAAACAGAGTGTAGTCTAGAGTGAGTGGGAGCCTATTGTACACTCCTGGTTTTACTGCTGCATCTCCACTTGCAGAATCTTCTCACAGCTCAACTAAGCCAGTTTCCTACCAAGACCAAAATCTGAGCAAGTGTGTGTATCTGGGTGTGCAGTGAGAGATGGGGCTAATGGTCCCATTCATAGTCTCGGAGTCTGAGGCGATGCTTAACAAGGAGGAGCTGTCTCGAGAGCGCTAAGCCTAAGTGCAGAGGCTTCCCCACTGCAGCTTAGGATAAGGATATTCAAATGGCTTAAAGATTCACATCCTCTCTTTTAAGATGGAGCCATTTCAGAGATGATGTCTTAACTTATCTCAGATCAGAAGGGTCAAAAATAATTGTTCCGCTGTGTCCACACCCTTTCGGGAGATGGTAAATTGTAGGTTCGCAATGACCCCAAACACTAGGTAGAAAGTCAAACAAAGCAGACAGATGTGCTCTTCAAACAGGCAGTTACACAGGTGCCCACAGTGAGCTTTCTGGACTTTTGGCCTTAACAGATTAAAAGACATTGTAACCACTTTATTATGAGCAGATAGGGCTACCTGGAGGGTACTTATAATGTCCTATCTTCAGACAATGGGCACTCATTTATTGGCCAAATTAGACCCAATTAAAAGACTAATTTCAATTTAGTCTCCACTTAAAGTCATAGGACAGGGACCACCAATAGTGGAAAACCCAGTTAGATGCAAAGTGTGATCAGCCTGTCAATCAAATACCACTTGAGAACGAAAAATAGCATATATAGACCAATAAAGAAGCCCATGTATCATAACATATTGTCCAATGTGAAATGTTTTACAATGACCTCAAATAAAATGGTAATATAATCCCCATTCGTTTGGGCTTCAGCTCAGTGCACATATGTTGTTAATTCTCATTTTTCCACGGTTTCTGCGGGTACTGTTACAAAGTACACTGCAGCTTTAGAGGAGATTTGTTGGAGGAACAGAGTCAAGGTCAATATATGAATCAGTCTCCATCCAAGAGAAACAACATGCTCGGCTGCTGCTCGCTATCTTTAGTGGGATCAGCTCAAATGGTGTGTATATGTGACGGCATGCTGTATAAAGTGAGTGCATGTGAACGTTGACCTGTTTTGTTAAACACATTTTTTTAAAACTCAAAGCAACCTCGGAAATCTCTTGCAGCATATTTATACAATGCTTAAAGTTTCTTCTCTGAGGCTATGATGAGATATAATCTACGGTTGAAGCACCTGGGTGGCCTTGTGGTCCGACAGGTCATTTCATGCTTAAAATAAATTAGCTATGTTTGCTGTTAAAGTGTCCTTGAGGAAGAAGCTGAGCCTCCACTTGCTCTCTTTAGGTCACCGTGGAGAAGGGCATCAGCTAAATACCTAAGTGTAAAGTAAATGCAATCATCTAAGGTTAGGGCAAATATTGGCAAAGTGCTCCAGCCTCTTGAGGGATGCTAACTACAGTCATTAGCGTTCCCCCTTGTGTTGTAGCCAGCTCGCACACACACACCATCGGCAAGGCTTTATATGAAACCCGAGCCCTTTTAAATAAATGAGGGAGTTATGAGGAAAGAGGGAGAACAAAAGTTAGCAGATGGCTTGCTGCGGTGCTAAGTGTTAGCACGGGCATCATTAGCGGTGTAATTGCATGTTTTTACGTGGTAAGGTGATTTTTTCTGTTTTTAGATGAAAGCGATGGGAGTTAAATCAAGATTATAAGAACCTCGACCTCGGGGCCAGTTTGCAAAATGTATTTGAGGATTTGATTTTTGTTTTCCCATTCACAGTGTTCCTGATTCATCATGTTTGACTGTCTTTGCTTTGTGTCAGGGTGAAACGCGGACAAAAGGCTTGTGTCCCTTTTTGATTCCGTGCCTTTTCTGGCTCTAACTTGCTTGTTCTGGATCGATGCTTGCACAATGTGCAGGAACAAACGTCCTCCACTGCAGCTGCTCGTCTGTCTCACACACATGAGTGCACGGACACCTACACACACATATGCAGGCATCCGTACTAACACAGACCCAGACAAACAAATGTGAAGACAACAACACACACACACACAATCTGTTTTTCACTCTCTGCCTCCTCGCTCTTCGTCCTTCCTTTATATATCTACCATGCACAGATGTGCCAAGGGACCGCGTTTTCTTTTTCTCATCTCCTTCATCAAGGTCAGGTTTTGAACTTTATTATCTTCTACTTGTTAACTTTTTTTCCATTGGGAGTGTCAAATAGGAAAATAAAATAGAAAAAAAACAACCTCTCCATCCGAGACAGATTCTTCTTTCTCAAAACAGTCAACATGGGAATATGAACATATTCTTGACCCAATCCACAGTGCCCAAACTTATCTCACAAAACTCCTCTGTACTTTCTTCCTGACGTTGTTTCAGAAGAGTGAGAGACAGTCAATAGCTGCGGGTCAGGAACCTTTGAGAATTTGGTTTGCAGTTGTCAGAATTTGATTAGTTGCAAGATTTAAATGTGTACTCTTGCGAGGAAGATAAAGCATACATTTTATTATAAATCTTAAGCAGTACATCGCTTTGGCATTTGGTACACTTCACGACGTCTTGATCTTTTTGCTGCACAGCTGGGGCCCTCACTTATTCATAAGCTTATCCCGGTGCTCATCAGATATTCATAAACGCTGAGTGTTTGGAGTCAAACACTCGATTAGGCCGTTATGGATGTCAAAGAATCCTTGCAGATGTACGGTGTTATCTGTGGGTCAAAGCCTTTTGCTCCATTATTGATCTCCACAGTGCGGGGGGGGGGGGGGGGGGGGCAGTGGATTTTTCAATTTTAACCGTGTTAGTTCAAGTACAACTCAAAATAACATGCTTCCACATTGCCCTTTCATCATGAGTGAGGTGTGGAAGGTGTTTTCATATAAAACCTCAGTGTGAATGTGAACAGCTCCGGGCACTGAAGATATATCATTGTTCAATACATCAGGCTTTGCTGTGGTTGATGCAGTAGGTTACGCTGCTGAGGATTTACGCTATTTGATCCAGTGTGAATCGTTACATATGGTATTGTTGGTACCACTTTACAATAAGACTACTGTAGGAGCCAACATGCTTGTTTTACCATTACTTATTACATTTATGTTTGCATCACGTTTAAGTCTTATTGTTTATCACTTTCGGCACATGGGGGTGGTTTATTGGTATTTAGGTCACCTGTTGGATGCCGGTTTGGAGGATATGATGTAGGAAGAGGGTGAATGGCGCACTTTCTGTTGACAGTCAGGTCGGGAGTTGTATATTGTTGGTTTTCGTTTTATTAAACACTGGACTATAAATGACTTCGGACTCTTATATGGAACGCGTCACAGCAAAGAGCACATATTAGCCTTTCAGCGGCATAACTCATAGGGAGTTTGTGCCGCTACAACTACCCTTATAAAGGGTTTACCAATAGTCTGTAATTCATTTATTAATTAGGTTGTGAACAATCATTAATAAGCTTTTACAAGACATGAGATACACAGGGCAACTGTGACCGGTTGCTTGCCAAATAGTGAGCCAACATTTATCTGTACTGCTAAGTCTTATATTGGCTACCTAGCTTACTTCGTGTTCTTCATCAGCCAGCATCCTTGGTATCTGTTGTTCACCGAGTTGATTCTCGCTAAGTAGCCAATATAAGGCTTAGTCATCTTGCCAAATAGTGAGCCTGTGTTGACGTATGAAAACTATGTTAGAACTGGTTTATAAATGGTTATTAATGATTAATAAAGTGTTTACAACCTAATTCATAACCTAATTATAAACCCTTTTTAATTATTGAAAGTGGTACCGTATTTTTTATAGACAAAATGCTAATGTGTAGTTTTAACCTTTTTACTTTAACTTCACCTCCTTGTATTCACTAGTTAGTGAACATGTGCTGTGCTGCCCAGCGCCTAATTCTTAGCAAAGGTAAGCCAAGTTAGTGTGAGTCGACATGTAAGACGTGTAAGAATCTAGAAAAGAGAGAAGGAGTTTTAAAAGGTTACTAAGGTTCAGTAATAAAGAGAACACTAGAGAGGGAAGTGGCTAAATGGAAGAGTATCCAACACCATATGGAAAGGACATCTTGTATGTATTTACTCTCTTGCCATTGTGAGTGCGACTTGAATAAAAGACCATGAGAATTTTTTTTTGTAAAAGTTTAAAAAAAAACAAGACAGATGAATAGGGCACATTTATTGTAGCCTCTGAGGGAGTAAAAGCACATCCTACTGGCCGCTAACGTTAGCATGCCCCCCACGTTTCTGTGCTTCTGCTGCTAGACAACCACCCCCTAACACACACCCACAGCTTCTATCTCTGGGCTGTCTCTCCTGCTGAGAAATCTTGGGGTACCACCCATGGATTACAAACATCATCATTTAGTGTTGGCTAGCTTCCCCGGACGGAGTAGGACAGACAGGAAGTGGCACATCACAGCAGTTGTCAGCGAGTACAGACTGTCTGAGCCACTGCTTACACATGATGGACAGACTGTAAATACACATTTCACACATAGAAATGAACTCACATGCTCATTCACATACAAACAGAAAGCCACGCACATACTCCACATTCCACACAATGAGGCACTGCATCATTTCCCAGCTCTGAAGCACCTCACTAGATCACTTCATAGTTGTTATTTTTTTCTGTTTTCTTTGCCCGTTGGAATGATGCTTAGGCTGTTTAATAATGTGCGTGTTTGTGTGAAACTCTGTTCATTAAGCAAGCCCAATTGTAGGGCCAGATGGCAAAGCGAGTTTGTTTAATTAAAACCATTCATATTTCAAGAGCGGAGCGGCAGCAGCACTGGTCTTACAGTAGGTCTGATTTCCCCCAACATGGTGGAGGGATGGGAGTGTGTGTTTTTTTTGCAGTGGAAGGCTGTTTAGTGAAAAATCACCCAGCGGAAGGCATTCACGCTATCAATCAGCATGTTACACACGCTCCCCCCCCACCCATCGCCATCCCCAAGGTCACAGTCCATGTGTGCACAAGTTAAAAACACTACAACATTAATTGGGGAGATGAAAATTGAGATAATAATGAGTAAAAAGTGTCTCAAAGATTACAGAATTAAGTGTGTGCGAGCAGTCGTGCATCTGTCGCTTACCCCACGCCCCTTGTTTTCTTCCCGTGATATCCTCAGGCAAGGCGACAGCAAGGGAGATAGAAAGAGGACAAGAGGACCTGGTGAGATGATGTGAGAGAAGGCACTGAGGGAAAGCATGGCAGGGCAGAGTAAACGAGTAACACATTGCACAGGAGCCCAGAGACAGATCGAAGGATGGGATTTTGGAAAGCGACCAAGAGATGGAGGTGGGGGAGAAGTGAGGGATGGGGTTACATGCGTGGAGAAGTTGCCAGCAGGGAGTGGCGCTTGACGGAGAGATGATTGATCACTGCTCAGCCAGAGACGGCAGGTATTCAAATCATACCCCAGTGTCACATCCAGAGTCCTGTCTTCCTCTCCACATGGGCACACACGGACTGTAAAGCCCACCCAGCGCAGTCTTAACTCCTGTAACAAGGACACAATTAAGCTTGAGGAAATACCCTTTCTTAAGAGAGAGAGCAGAGGAATCTGTGCTGAAAGTTTGCTTACTGTCAAATGCAAATTGCTAAATATATTTTGTTTTCATTTAACTCTATTGGAATCTAGCCACGCATAGTGTTATTTTCCGAGGTTCAGAGAGCCACTTAAAAATATACATTTATTCAAATTCAGCATCAAGATGTATTGCCAGAAAATATGTCCAGGTTAATGTGTAAGACACAGACCTCACTGGGCAGTTGGTATTATACCAAATAAATAGTCCCTATAAACAAACAGTTTGTTCTTTGGATAATCTAAAGCCAGAAACAACAGATTATTGGAACTCAACATAGTTTCTTTTGAGATTTCCTTCTCTGGAATTACTATTTTTTACTCTAAAACCAAACAAGAATTGAGAAGTGATAATATATCTTGTTTGTTGAATTACTTACAACACACTTTTTTACATGATCAAAAGCCAAAGAGGGTTTGGAACCACCTAATTTGTATATGTTAAAAAGTATTCTCCTCAATTGGATTTAGCGTTAGGCAAGTTATTCAGGGTACATTTGTGGATATTCGGATGATCTGACCCTTTAGATCATCTCAAGAAGGAGGACAGGAGACTGAAGATGATTTGTGTACGGAATTGTTCAAAATGGATGTTGTGCCTCTGATAGTACACCTACTGCAATATAGGATACAGAGGAAATGGGCAATAATAAAGAAGAATGGATGAATGTGCTGTGCAGACACACACAGATATTGTGGAGGTCCCAGTGTGGATAATGGAATCGTTGCTGTGGTGTTTTGTGTAGCTCGAGGCGGCTGACACCCACTCCTGACAGAGATTAAAAAAGCCATTCAGCTGGCTATCAAACGCTGATACACAGCCCGCGATGGCCATTTGGTCCGAGAGACACCAAGTGCACACGGCCACTCTATATCCACTGTGTATGTACAGAATATGACCCACAAAAAGGCTGTTTTTAAAAGGCTGCTATTGTCGAGTGCCGGCGATGAAAGTCAGGGAAATAGTGTGTCGATTTCACTTCAAACATGGTTGTATTTTGGCATTGTCTTCTACAATGTGGAGTTGATAAAGGCAGCACTTGCAGGGGAAAGAGAAGCAGAATGTTTTCTCATGGCACCGCAGCGACATGACTGTTTTTTCAATGAGCGCCTACAGTCACACGCGCCGACATGTGCCTTTTTAGGTGCAACGGAGCGGTTACTAGCAATTTGGCTTGTCTCCAAATGGCACGGGTATTTGTTATGTTCGGAATAAAATCACTTTCTCCGACAGCTGTTAATTTGGAATGCACCTTGCTCCTGTTTTTGGTCCTTTTCCCCCCCACGATATCATCACTTTTAAACTAGGGTATGTGTGTCAGGTGTAGTGTTTGGCGGGGCGGTCTTCAATGAAGACAATTAAACACCTCCAAGGCACTCAGCCAAAGCCTCCCACCCCTCCTTCCCTCTTCCCCCCTTTCCTCCCAGGCACTCTGTCTTCTGCTTGTTTTCCCTCCCCTCCTCCTGTTCTTGCTTCTCGCTCTAACTTTCCTCCCCTTTGTCAAAATAACTGGTTTGGATTCTGAGCATGATTGTGGAGAAGATGAGGTGAACAGGTTGTACAGAAGGAACATCAGGTGTGCCGCACCGGGGCACAGTTGGGCGCCATGTTTTTCCCAGTGTGAGGTCTATAACATGGGAGGGGGCTAGCTGCAAGTATTCCAATAATCTCCCTCGCTGCCTACAAGTGTTTATTTATTTATTACTATTTTTTCTGATCCTCGAACATGGACCAAGCTTCTAAACCAGACCGCTGTTAGGGACAACGATACATATGTATGCGCATATGTTGCAGCATGCCAACTTCACACCATGAGAGAAACACTAAGAAAGAATGAAGGCATTCTTTTTTTTTCTCACTTCGGGGAAAATGTTGAAAAATAACACGAAGAAACAGAAAAACACGTTCAGGTGTTCACACATTCTGTACACCAAGCTGGGGCCGCTCATGCATTCATTCATGCATTTGCCAAACATACTATACTTTATGTGCAAACACCATCTCTCACTAAAGCACATACTGAAACCCATGCATAATAACTCGGCTGGAACTCTTTTCGCATGCTCAACACATTCTGAGAAACCCTCAATTTAATTTCGCAAACAAAGAATGCAGCGCTGATTATGAAACACATAGGATTTAAAGGTGAACATGTTTCGCCAAAGCCAACAGGAGCCAGATGTAACGTGCTCACAGCCAATAAACAGAAATGACTCCATTTAGCTAAGCTTGGCCAAAATTACCTTGTGTTTCTCCAGTTTGAATATAAGCAGTGACTCTCCACTTGACCTTTAAGGTAGGAATTGCAAATGGTGTACATTCGCCAGCCGCTTAACCTTCTGACAGTTCCAATACTTCACATTATGCTTCTTCACCGCCGCCCACAACTTTGTCCTCCAACACGTTTAAAAAACAATACAAACTTTTGTTTTCGTGGCTTTCTTTTGCCACCCTCTCTAGGTTCACCCACGTTAGCCTATTTGCAGAACAGCTTGCTGCGCCACATCTCCAGCAGGCATGGCTGTAAACTGGCATTCCTTCTGGGAAAGGGATTTTGTCAGGAAACTCCTCACTGTGCCAGCAGCGTCGGCTGCTAACACTAATGATACCAATTAGGTTGTATTATTTAGGAATTTGACATCGTGTTCGTCTTTAACCGGGGTGGTTTGATGACTCAGAGACGCAGCTAAATGCGGTAAAACTGTCAAAACAACAGCAAACAAATGCTCCACTGCTGCAGGCATTGTGTGCAAAACTAATGATAATCAGTGTGTGTGTGTGTGTGTGTGTGTGTGTGTGTGTGTGTGTGTGTGTGTGTGTGTGTGTGTGTGTGTGTGTGTGTGTGTGTGTGTGTGTGTGTGTGTGTGTGTGTGTGTTACAGTATGAGGGAGATGTTCTTAGTGTTTTACTCGGGCTGTGGGCTATGTGGGGGGGAACGGTAGTGTAAGATGTGATAATTGTCACTTTATTTGAACTTCAAATAAAAAATAAATATAAACACGTAATACATTGTTTAAAACAAAAATATGGCCACTGTTATGTTTTAAACCGATAGAAAGATATCTTATAAGTGTGTATGTATAAGTCAACATTTATGACAAGAACTATAAGTGGTTGATTAACAATGTACCATAATACAATTTACATTTATCTAAACATGCTTTTGTTAGCGCAACATCAGCTCTAGATGCTTTATTTAGAACAGTTATTGCAAAATTCATTAAGCAAGACTTACTTTTGTTAAAATCCTTAATAATAATAAATACTTTAAAACATCTATGGAGGGTTTAAGGTGAAGAACAATCTTGTTTTTACAGAAAGTGGTGTGTTTTAATGTTTAGCGCTGAAGAAAATAACAGAATGTAATCAAGCATGTGTGTGCAGTATAGCCTTCTACATGTGTATGGATCCGAGTGTAGATGCTTCACGCTCTCGACGGTGCACCGAGACCACCGCGGCCCACCAGAACTTATTTGTATTCCCCTCCATCCGCTCCCTCTCTCCTGCCCCTCCGCGCCTTCGCCTTTAAAAATAGATGAAAGCGTGTAACAATGGGAGACGGGGGTTATCCTCCCGCTCTCTTCTCGCCTCCTCTCTCTATAAGGACACACTTAATGCGTCTCATATGGAGGAAGGGTGTTGGGAGGGGGGGGGGGTTGAAATGAACACGGTTTATAGAAGTTGGCCTCCCCTGGTAGATATGTATTAGAGGGCACGTGCTACGACCTTTGACACCTGTGATGGGTTTCATAACGTCCCCCCCCGAAGACGCATGCAGTACAGAAGGCTTTGTCACACACTACTTATACAGCATGCTTTCACACATGTGCACAATATCCACCTAGAGGGACAATATCCTCCTGCGTTCCTCTAGCTGAGGAATTTCATTATTCCGTCTCTTCTTATTTCCTTTGGCAGGTTTTTTCTCTAGGCACTGCGCTCATGGACAGTTACCCGGGGTCATAAATGCATCAGAGGAACAAAAACGTCCCCTCCCGAAGTAGATGTTTTTCTATTTGAGGGTGGGTAGACTAAAAAGTCTACTCATTATTTTTCTAACCCTGGCCAATCCTTGTGCTTCCCTCAGAAGTGGAAAGAGAACACAGGGTAAGGTTTTGTCTGAGCCATCACAGAGCATTGTGAGTGACTAAGGCCTTTTTTTTTAACAAAGGCTCGTCCATATAGTCCATCGAACCTGTTTCCCTGGAAACCGCGAGGAAAAGCGTTCACATAATGGTCAACATTAGCACCATACATGTTTTATGAAGACCGAGAGCTCAAACATTCGCCGAAGCATTCGCACAGCCGTGAAATTGGTGTAGTGTGTGTGTGTGTGAGAGGAGGAAATATTTTCTGTGTGTATTTGCGCTTCTTCTCTCCTGTGAGTGTGAAGCTGCTTTCTTATGCGTTGTTGACCCATTTAAGGGCTTTAGCATTTTCACTATGCTGTCTCTAGTAGCTCCCAATGTGAAATGATTATTCTGATACATTCAAAGGAAGATTTGTATGTATTTAATGATTTTCCACTTCTTTTGTCCGTTTCTTTCTGTTCATAAATACATTTTTTCCTTCCATTTCTTTCTTCCTCTTTATCGTCATTCCTCGTGTTATGAAAGGGAGATTGCAAAGAAATGTCGTCAGCTGCTTCGCCAGTGTTTGTCGTCGAGTAGAACAACCTGCTGACAGCTCAGGAATTATTTTGGGCCACCACGCACCATTTCCCCCTCACGCTGGGATGAATATTCATTGGCACCCAGTAATTGAAGTCAACCTGAGCCCGTGACTTGACAAATTTCACCCGCGTCTCCTTCCATCATCTGCACTGCGCTCCCCTTTTTCTTGTTGTTTGTCATTTCCGTGCACCTGGTCAAAAAGGCGAGGAAGCATGCATCCAAAAAATACACAACCCGCCTTTCCCCTAGGTGTAGAGTTTTTTGTTTTCACCTCAAGGTCATAAAACAATAAATGAATTATCCCCCTCTTTGTTCGTCATCCACCGTGGCAGCTGCCTTTTCAAGCCTATGAAACACAGCAATCACCTAACAAAGCTCGGGCTCAACTCCTCTGATGGCCTTAAGTATAACTTCCTGTGCGGGATGGGAGTGTCAAAGTGCCCGTCAAAAGCTCCATTTAAACCACAATAGAAAATCACCTTAAAGCCAAAACACGTCAGCAGCTAAATGGAAGCCATGCAACACCGACACCAAACAATGGAGGTAAATGCAGTGGGGATTTTATAAAGGAAAGCCAGGTGAGTTTTTCTTTCCCCGGGGGGTTTACAAAAAGATTAACCATTTGAACAAACACTAAGGGGGCACACCTGTTTATGTGCAATTGTGGCAAAGAGTGTGACTCTTTGTCTGTTTCCAGTCCCTTTGTTTGCAGTCCCCGCCCGCAGACTAATGGCTACCTCGAAGGCTAAAACAATAGTATTTATCTTGTCTGCAGCTCACAGTAAGCCTCAGGCATCCACTTTAGTTGTGGGACGAGTCACAGGAGTGTGTCCACAGGGCACACAAGATTATATATAAGTGGGTGGAAAAACGAAACAATGGTCAAAAGAGAATCGAAACATTGTTTGAAGTAAAGTTGTACTTCACAAGTCATACACTTTTTGATCATATCCTTATTTTTTTTACACATTGTCTCAGCATGAAGCAAACCTTAAACTTGTATCGGGCATGACAAGAGAGAGAAAGAGAAAGAGACGATGACAAAAGTCGCCTCTGCATGCACCCCCGCCACCGATGTCCTGACAAAACAGAGCATCCTAATCCAGATGATGTGCCCGCTCACAATGCACACACACACCCTTGCACACACATAAATACATATGTGCGGGGCCAGATTTAAACATGCACAAATCACTCTCTCTCTTAAGTGAATGCCCTGAAATCAGCTTTTGGCAGCTTCTGCAAACATTGTTTCGCCTGCAACTCACTGCGAGTGAATGGATTTGTGTAATTGTTTGAGGGATGCTACTGGGAAGAGGCTTACCTCTGACAAATCAAGAGCTTGTATACATAGACAAGAAGGGGATCATTTGTGCTGTAGGTGTAAGTGAAAGCTTATATGAAATTTAAAAAAGCATTATGTCTGGACTGCTTTCAAATTATTTTTTTGGGTTGCAGCTGGCTATTGTGCTCTTCGCTGCGTGTACACTGCGGCTGCAGAGAAGCGCTGTTTAGTCTCCCTCCCACACACAATGTACCACTTGGATTTGAAAATCTTCTGAAAGTGACAGATTGGGTTCACACACTGCACAGGGAAACAAGTTACAGTCATTATCCAGTTATAGCAGTCATGATATACTCGTTTTTGTGTAGTTGTCTCATATCGACACACACACACACACACACACACACACACACACACACACACACACACACACACACACACACACACACACACACACACACACACACACACACACAGTGTTTGCCATTTTATGGTGTTGGCCATTTCATTGCTTCCCCTCACTTAATACAGTACTGCCTTCAGCCAATCAAAATGGAACTCCACTCATTTTAAAAGCAGCTATTAGCGGCTACTAGTATAGGTTTGCTATCGCACCAAATCAGGTTATTTGGCGATAAGCTCAAGGTTACTTATTTCCCACTCACTTACTATTGGTTGACCTATTGTAATTTGATCGGCCAATTGATCGGGAGTTAGGTTATTGGAAAACGCAACATGTTATTTTTCCCAGCATCCCCTGCGGTCCCATCCCAGCCGGAACGCACTCCCCACATTTTAAAATATAGGACGACTAGCAATTTGGTTGCAATAACTGGTTACATGTGAATGGATTCTAACATAGCCAAATAGTCTGAGCTTGAGTTGCATTGTGGGTAAATGGAGGCACCAGGTTTTGACAGGAAAATAGCATATATATAAAAAATAAAGGCTGGGCTTCTGCACCACCTTTTTCCAACTGTCCAACAGTGTTCTTGGAGTGCTATGCTAAATCCGAGTGCTCTTTTGTGACACTAACAAACCCACAGTTAGATAAATACCAGACGTGGTAAGAATGTGAATATAAATCTAAACTTTTAGACAGCCTTGGGGGAATTGAGTCTACGAGTGTAATTTTTACCGACACTGAAGAAGAAAAAGAGAGAAGGAGAGACAGAGAGAGAGAGATGAATGATGGTTCCATCACCCCACACGTTGGGAATCTGAAGTCACGCCAGGGCAGCATAAATCATCTTAATCCCTGAGCGATTGCAGAAAGAGCAAGGACACACACATTCCCACAAACACACTTATAAGCATACACGCTTCTAAACACACACACCCCTCACCTTGTTCCAGAACTCCCTAAATCACCATTCAAATCACTCATTTTTATTAAAAAAATACACCCTGCACTTCTTTAACGGCTCACAGGGCTTGAGCGGGGTTTAATCTTAATCAAAAGCAATCGCAGATTATAGACAAGGAACAGATGGTTTTGGAGTGAAAATTGCATTTTCCAGACATTTTTGATTGTTTGCTCTTTTCTCCCTCCCTCCTTGGTGTTATTATGATTATTACTACGCCAGCTTTGGGTGATTTCATGTTGGTCTTAAGGGCATTATCTGGGTTTAAGACTCGCTCACCAAATCCAAAAATGCTCCTGTCAGGACCTTTCATTAGCGCCAAAGTCTTAATCCACCTCAATACATACATGCAGTAATCCCCCACTCCTCTTATGAAGACCATAGCTGTCAACACTTGTGTTCTTCAGCTGAACTCTGCGCCAGGACAAAGCAATTTGTTTCAAAGCATCAAAGGAGGAGCAATGGGGGGTTTTTGAGGAGTCTGGCTGCAGAGAGGTTATAGCAGTGCATAAACAGATTTTTGCAGAAGACTGAAAGAATGAAGACAGTGAGCTCCTTTTTGTGGTTTGAGGCTTTGATAGAAAGCCTGCAAGCCAAATAGTTTATCCTCTGGCAAAGGTGATGATGGCAGAGAGGAAATAACGACACATGGAGAAAGTAAGTGTGGGAGTGTGTAGACGCAATTGTATTCTTTTCAAGGTGTTATGCAACCCGAGCATACTCTTTCCTTTTCTTGTGATTAATTGTGTGTGTGTGTGTGTGTGTGTGTGTGTGTGTGTGTGTGTGTGTGTGTGTGTGTGTGTCCTCACACTCAGGCTGGAGATTGTGTCAGTTTAATCTAAAATGCTGATGATATGAAGAGGGCAACAAATAATAATGAGAAACAAAGAATGCACAGTCCACTTTCCTTAATGAAATGCAGTGTCTGACACATCACACACACACACACACACGCACACACACACACACCCACACACACACACACACACACACACACACACACACACACACACACACACACACACACACACACACACACACACACACACACACACACACACACACACACACATTATTCTCTTGAGCTGCAAGGGATAACAATTTAAAGAAATCAATTGCTAAAATGTGTGTAAGTAATTCAGAAAGCAGGGCCAGAAAATAACAATTGTATCAACATATTCAAAGGATTAGTGTGATTACTGGGAACAGGAAGTTAACCGTGCTACGTCTGGAGCCGAAATATAGGGCCAAAAGTACGAACTTTCCCACTATCACTAGCATGAAATCACTTGTTTATGTTTCAGAGGAAAATGAAGCCACTGAGGCGAATGTGTTCCCCTGAAAAATATCTGGCAGCGGTAAGAATACAAAAGGAGTTGCTTCAAATCAGGCAAAAGGCAAATGTTCACAACCCACTCAGTGACACCAGGGTTTGGATTTTCAAGCGTGATGTGTGTGTGTGTGTGTGTGTGTGTGTGTGTGTGTGTGTGTGTGTGTGTGTGTGTGTGTGTGTGTGTGTGTATGCGTGTGTAGACTGTAAAAGGTCCACTGGACAGGGCTCTCTTTACTCACCCAGACAGGCAGAGGGCTGTAAAAAAGAACTGCACCATATTTCCTCTCAAATCTCTTCTGATACTGAAAAGCAATGTTTTCACAGCTGCCTCATTTTCTCTGCTTTGCAGTTTCCCACTGTGTGTGTATATATGTGTCTGAGTGTGTGTGTCTGAGTGTGTGTGCGTGCTACTTTTCCTTTTTTGTGAGCAGAAATAAAAACTGAAACATAGGTGCCAAATGTTTGAGGCGCACAGAGACGGAGAAGAGAGGGTCCTTCTTTGTTCCACAAACTTCTCCCCTCTCCTTGTTGTCTCAACTTCCCCCTTTTCTCCTCCACAGACGTCTCGCTGTAATCATCTGTTTATGCAAAAGCCTCAATATGATTCACAGAGTAATCAGCTTGCCACCTCCCGAGAAATGTTATTTCTTACATTGTGGTTTTTTTTTTTAATTGAAAATATGATTCTCTCCACTCGGTAGCCGATCGCAATGCGTGGAACATGGATGCGGCACCCCCTCTGAATACAATTAGGATCCAGTCATCTATAATGACAGCGCTGTGTAGGCAGGGAGGGGGCGGGGAGACAGGGGGACGCAACCGCTACTGCAGCTAATAATAGACTAATAACTCTGACGATATCTGCAGGTGACAGTGTTGCGTTGCTCTTAATGGAGCAAGTTTCCACTTATTTCTCCATGGGCATGGTTGAATATTACATGTGTTTGTTTCTGAATAGAGCCACATGAATGATGTATGTGAGTCACCGGTTTGTAATGAAATGATTTATACACCAACTTATAGACCCCTTTTAGCGCTGACGTCATGATTACATCACCGTGTTAGCTAGAGGCGACACAGAGAAAGACTGGAGGCAAACATGATTCACCTCAGAGTGGCAGGCTTAAGTTACAAATGTCATCCTTTTTTTGGGGTGTCAGGAACAGAGTAGTATGGTTCCAACTTGACATTTTTACTGCATACAAATGAGAAGACAAACTGTTATTCGAAGGTTCAGCTAACTCGCTAATTGTTCACGCCACTCACGCAGAAGGCTTAACTACAAGAAATAAAATATATACTTAACTAGAAGATACAAAATGTTTGGAGAGCTACAGATATAATGCGTACAGTAGCTGTAGCCTTGAGCCTTTGACCTCAGTAAGCAGAAGCTAAATTATTAGCAGCATGTTCTCTCCAGCTCTAAAACTTGGTCGATAAAGAAGTCCATTGCCAAAGCTTTAGAGGCACCTTTTTTTCTGCAGGGCATTTACAGTTATCCAAAAATGTAGTTTATCTTTATGCACCATCATATGTTTGTTAACTTTCTTAAGAAACACTCATAGACAGTGAGTGCCTTTAGAAAAAAAACAATCTGTGTTTAAAGCATTCAAATGTGCATTTACATTCTTTTCGAAGCCTGTCTTGGCTTATCCTCTCTGTTATAATCACTAATTGGCTCACTATTATTCTGTTTAAAGATTGTATTGGTCATGAACTTCTTTCCATTATTTCATTGCTCTAGGAAAATCCAAACAAGCTGCAATTTATTTCAAATGTTCTTACTTCCAGATTTGAGAATTCGACATTGTATGTACCAAAAACCCCCAGACTCCTATCCTTCTTTTTTGGAAAACAGAAGCTAGAAAGTGTTGTGTTTCACTGCTGATGTTGCACAGCAGCCATTGTATTCTTACAGCAGCAACGACGAGGAGAAATATTGATCAGGAGGACGCAGACAACCTTGGCTTTCTGAAGGCAGACATTGGTGCTACAGTATACATTGCTTGACCTGAACTTTTCTCAGTCTAGCTGAATAGACAAAGCAACATCAAAATGTAACTAATGATGTATTTTATTTTAAAACACAAATGTTCCTTATGGTTGAAACATTGGGAAAAAGGGGGTGGTCAATTGTACAGGCAAGGCACCTGCTCCAGCAGCCAACGTAAATGAAAATCAAAATGGGTTACTTTAGTACCATTCTCAATGTAGGACTTTTATTTCTAATGGAGTACATTTACAATTAGTATTTTCATAGAGTAAAGTATCTGCATACCTTAGACACCACTGGAAAGAGGCTATTCACCCTAAATAGAAACAGAAGTACACTTTATCTCTTTATTTCTCTCTGTGTCACATCCAAACCCCTTTACACGCACACACCTACTGTACATCACATTGGCTTAACCGCCACCCATATGCCAGGACATGAGCAGCTGGACATAAAGCCACTGAATGAATGTTGCAAGTCTAAAGGCTTAGGAGGCTCTGTGTGTAAATGTCAGCCTTTCTCAAACAAGTCTCTAACCTTGGCTGCCAAACTGTGCCCTTATTTCCCTCTCATAGGGCCGGTGGATTAAGATTATACTGCCAGAGCTCTGGGAAAATACTGACCGCTATGGTAACGATCAGATTTATTTATTAATTTCATCAATAGAAAAAAATCCAGTTGGTCACACACCCCATATGTATGACATCACTAGAAAGCCCAGGATGTGATTTTAAGGACTCAAATAGACTGCATGAATGGTGTTTAACATACAGATCTCACAGATGGAACATATGTATTGCGGGGTCTCAGCAAGTGCGTATGAGTCTTGTAATGACATTTTATTGGAAGGTAGAAACCTAAACCACTAGTAGCTGTAGTGATCTCATAGAGGCCAGCAGTGTGTGCTTTGCAGCTGACAGGGAGATGATATACTGGCTGTGGCAAGTGCTGCCTGACAGTAAATGCCTTCCCCCCCTCCTTCATGTTTACAGTAGTAAATGGATTATGGTCCATGGGCAGCTCCACATTAACCTGCACACATGTCTGCTCCTGGGTTCACATGCACCTCTCTGTGATGGGAAAGAGAGCGCAATTCTAGCACCTTCACACACACCAGCGTAGCCTCTGGTTGAACGTTAGTGTGTCGCTAATCACGTTAGCATCGATCATGTGAGTGCCCCGGCTTTGACCTCATTGCATCACGTTGGCTCTGAACTTAGATTGAGGTACCCGAGCTGCACCTCTTACAGAGCAGTTAAAAGGCACAAGGCTAACAGTGTGAGTGCATTAAAGAAGGGCTAATATGTGGAGCTATCACTCAGCACACTGTTGGCAAATTTGACTGTGGTTGTGACAGAAAGCTTACATGTTTTATCCCACGTGTCAGTGAGATGTGTGGGCTGCTGCCGCAGTACCCCCCTTGTAATGCGCTAATATGCATTAGAACTAAGCTCATGCCTCTGAAATGAAAACACTGGAATTAGCCGTCAAAATAAGAGCCACATGGAAAGAATGGAGTGAAAGGGGGTTAGTAATATTGTGAATGTAATTTCTCTTTTCATGAAGTCGGAGATGAGGTCGACACAAATGATTCCCCTCGACGTAAGTCCGGGAAATGAAGCTTGCTCTTTTCAATGCGGATAATTAGCTGAGCTGACAGTCGATCCCCATTTTTTTTCTTCCCCCACCCGTAACCCTCTAGTTTGGGACTATAATCCCTCCTTTGAGGATGTGCAAGTGACAGAAGTATTTTTGTGTCCTTCTAGAATATTCCAGCAATTAGAGGAAGTACAATAATACCCATCAACCCAGAGTAATTAGCGAGCATTTGAGACGATGCCACAGAAACTGAGAACTCCTTTGACCTCGACAGGGGCTGAGCAGCACTGATACGTTTGTGTCTTAGTGCGTGTTTGTGTGCCTCCGGGTCTCGGTGTACACAGGGGAGTCAAGTTAGGATGAGTAAGCAGCCGGCACAGTACAAAGTGTACCTGCGCCACCCTTCATCTGAACCGCCGATTCAGCATTTATGCGAGCGCACGCATATTCAAAGAGCGGTGTGTGAGGTTGTAACTAAAACCCCAGGCCTTTGCGTATATATGCCTTTGAAAAGTTATCTTTCACGTCTGTTGTTTGTTTACTGCAGCCAACTTGTTGTTGACTGTCTGAGTCCAGCGATGGTTATCACAGCTGATGGTGCCCTTCCCTGTCAGGCCGTGACCCCTTACTCCCACTGAATTATCATCTGTCAGAGTCGCGGAGTGGGAGGGGAAGGAAGGGTACATAAAGCAAGGGGACAGAGGGAAGATTTGGCTGAGTGCCTCAGAGGTGTTTAATTGTCTTCATTGATGACCGCCCCACCTGCTCACATGACACACATTTCCTAGCCAAAGCATGTCACGCATAAACAAATAACTCATGCACCAGGGGGAGATTTATAGGGACAGGCCCAACCCCACAGAATAGGTTTTTGGCAAGCATTGGTCAAGCCAGCCCTCAAAAATATGAGGCAGATCCGTTATATTAAAACGTTCTTTCCACTCCTCTCTCCTGCTGCTCCATGTCTCATTTCAGACTCCTTAGAAAGAATGCATTAACAAGCTAACACTCAGGGTCATTAAATTATGCAACGTGAGGAGAAATATCAGGCCTTCGACCTTGGTCCTATCCCGCTCTAGTTTTGCCAAAGCTAAGTCACTTCAAACGATTTAGATGAGCTTGCGCGTCATTACATTTAATTGCGCAGTGTGGGGATGAAATAAAAAAAGATAACGTGAGCTCCAAATAACACCCGTCTCTCCCGCTCCCGCACTTGCGGCAACCTAGATTTGAACATAAACACAACAATTGGGAGTGTGTTGGTGGTGGTTGTGGTGGTGGTGGGGAGTCTACTGAAAAATAACAAATGAAAACCTACTCCTCTTTTCATTTCTCTCCCCTAGAGTTTAGCTTTTCAAGTTGAACAGTTTCAATTAGAAGCTTTTCCCTCCTCTCCATCTCTCTTCGCTGCAGACAGTAGTTTGTAAATGTCAGCGCTGTCTGTCGGTTGTATTTGAGGGTGTCTGAAGACCCATTTAAGACTGACTTTAACTTCAAATATGCTGACCTAGACAGCGCTGATTTGCTTGAGCCATGGGTGGCATGCTGTGATTTTTCCCTGGCTGGCTCTCCCTTCATCCATCTTCCTGCATTAGTCTCTTCCCCCGCATTATTCATTTAGATCACTTCCTGAAAGGCTAGCCCTCTTAAATAGCTTAAGCAAGCAACATTTCATGTATGAATTGTAAATAGGTATTCAGTTGATATGTTGTTTATGGTACAAACACAAAGTGTTACATTCTAACAGCTTTACATCGGTGAATTTGATGGAGGATTACTTGGATTCTGGTTTCACAGCCAGTCTGTCAACCAAAATTGTTACACGTTCAAGAACATGAACATGTTTTAGCAATCTTGATGCTTTTAAACGAAGCAATACACTGCTGGGCAACTAGATTTAGAAAGTCTCTGCAAATGATGACTTGCAAGCGCTCGACACAAACACTTCAGAAAAGATGAGCCTAAAGTAACTAGGTATACGATAAACTGTTGTGAACCTGCCACATCTTGTTAGTCATTTGATGTTTTTAGGCAACCGATATTTTATACCTTCAAAGCCATCTCCCTAAGTGTGATTACAGTGTTTTTCTATGAACGCTATTGTAGGGCACTGAACAATAAAGTAAGCTCATAGCCAGGTATGACAATAATCGTTTCAGACCAGGATGGAAGCACCAAGGGATGGAAAAGAGACATGAGGGGGGTTGCGGTGTGGGTGTAATGGAAGGAAAAGAGTCAAAGAGTGAGAGTCATAAAACGGCCAGGGGCGATGCTGTTGGCCAAAGTGGGCCATTTGTGTGTGTCTGTGTCTGTTTGCATGGCTACGGTAAATACATGTCAGGCCCTATCATCCTTGCCAGCCTAACGAGCCATGGCACTCTCACTAGGTGAGGCCATGGGGGCACGCAGGTTAGTAGCTGTTACAGTGGCGTGCACACACACACACACACACACACACACACACACACACACACACACACACACACACACACACACACACACACACACACACACACACACACACACACACACACACACACACACACACGGTGCAGCCTGTCTCACGGATGCAGCCGGCAGAAAAAACTCTTTGCCCCCATGCTGACATGCTTTTAATATCATGAAAATGGCTCAAAAGGCTTAAAAGCTGGCAAAACAAGCCTGTTCTACCGAGAGCTCGTGTAAATTAGCCCATTCTGGGAACATTTAAACATGAATGCAGAACAAATGCTAAATGGTGCAATGTAGACCTAAGTAGGACATGACTTATGTATCATCCCAATGATTGAGTTCTGCTCCAAAATGCTATGGGTTCTTCCTGGCCTATGCTTCACCCTTCAAACGGGCAAATCTTTTTTTCTTATTCCTACTGATAGCCAGACACAAATACAGACTGAAAGCCAAAAGTGTAACACCCTAGGTGGAGGTAAATATTACATTCACAAACTGTATAATTTGATTTATTGTTGACCTATTGTCATGTGTTTTTAATCTCAAAGTAAGTTTCTAGATAAATAAATGTTAAACTTGAGTGAGGCTTACCGGAATTCTGGTTAAAAAACTCACATTTGTTACTGTTTTGGCTCATAACCTCATGTCCACTGGGTATGATTAAGCAGAGGTTAGAACAAATTCGGTCAGTTCCCCTCTCAACGCAAAGAGCCCGTTGAGAAACGAAACTAGAGCTGCATATGCTGCTCGTGCACATTCGGTATGAACTCTTTGTGTGGAGGACACTGAAAAAGTCCTGCCCCACTTTTCTCCGAATATCTTAGTGAGAGTAGCAAACGAGACTCTGCCGTCCGTCCCTTTCTTTAAATAGCCATTCCCTTGGGGGCACCATTGGACGCATGCAAAGGGTACCCGGCTAACTCGACCACATTCTCCAGCACATTTACCCTTCACGAGGGAGACACTTTTGTATCAGCGGTGTTAAACAATTCCTGATTGAGGCCTCAGACTGGTCAAATGAATGCTGAATCAGACACTGCTCTCAGTTTCCAAGAACCGTCTTTTTACCATATGTCTCTCCCCCACGTATCTTCTCACTTGTCTCCCAACCCGTCCAGCTTGTCCATCAAATCCTACCGCCACTCGTTTATTCACTAAACCCCCCCACACTTTCCCATTGTTGCTCTCTCTCCTCACTCCTCTCTACTAGCACATCCAATTTGCAGGGAGTGAGTTAAAGAGGGACGATATGAATCTTATCTCACAGCTACTTTAATTATTCCACCTTCAAGGTGCGTTCCGTTTTGAGGGGGCTAGGGTTATTAAATAGCGTCCGTTTTAATCAAGGCATACTATAGCCCCCAAATTGGGCAAGTAATTAAGGAGGAAAAACGAAATTGAATTGGAGTGACTTCGACACTGGCTCTTTTTCTGCTCGCCAATCAGTCCTCACAGAGAGGCGGTAAATCCCATGAGACTGTACTGGATTAGTTTCTGAAGGGTCTCTTTCTCATACATGCATCTTATGCACCTTCACTTCCTCAAACTCTGTACCTTCCCGTTCCATCGCTTCAAGACAAATGGGCCAGTAATGATACCTCCTCATCGCCTATTTTCCTCCAAGCATGTTCTATTCTGCTTGGTGTCCTCAGTCTATCCTCCACTTTGTAATGAAGCATTACTGTCTCTGTCTTCCAGGCAGACGGGGATAATTACCAGCAAAGTGAAGTAGTGTGCGGTGCGGTAGCTTCATATACCACAAAGAGACCTTTTATGGGATTAGGGTGTCCTTTTTAGTGCGTACCTCTCATGTAGAAGTGTGTATGTGTTTGAGTTTCCTTAGCAACGGGACAAATCGACTCTAAAAACTGATTTTTTTTTGCTGTTTGTCAATCAATGTCTTGGTCAATATGTGCTGCTTTGAGTAGAAATATGAGCTTTTAAATGGAGCCACATGGTTGATGCTTGCCAGAGAGGTACATGTTCTTTTGCCAACACTAGCCTGTTATTCTCACACAGCAAGGCAAGAATGACACATGAAATCAAGTCAAATGAATCTTACTTCTTTATAAACTCAACATACAGTATTTTGCCATGCCATGATATATATATGTTTTGTAAATGTGTCACATTTGCATCAATGCTGTGTAGTACAATGGTATCTCAATGGTTGGATACGCCAAGCATAGGCAACCATATGTAGTTATTTCATCCATTAAACAATTTTTTGATAGATTTTCATAAACATTTTAAACACGACAATTTATATCAATATCTCAATATAGGATTTAATAGATCACGATAGAGGATACACCATTCCACCTGCCAGTACATTGATAACAGTTGTATTTTTAACAACACACAAGTTCACCTTAAATGTGAGGACAAGGTTTTTGTTGTATAGCTCCAGGGCAAAAAAAACTAAGGATCAATGGTTTTATCTGCACTAGTTTCACCCAAACGTTAGTAAAAAGTCACCACCTAGTGTAAACAAACACCCCTTTGCCCTGTTCCTTCCTCCCTCCAAGCGTTCACACCTACCGGAGCATCACTACCAGTGTTTCCTCTTCCCTGTCACCTCATATGCCTCTTTCTGCCTCTCCGTCTATGCGCCCCAAGGTACCCATGTGCCCTATCAACTGCACTCCAAACAAACAGCTGCTGGATCAGTCAGGCTCCCAGGGATATGCCTCGGGGATGAGGGAAATAGGGATATAGAAGAAAAAAAAGCGATGGAGAGGAGTGAGACGCACAAGGAGGAATTGCAAAAATGACGAAAGGGGTTGGAGAATGGGAACCAACAGAGACGGGGAAGAGAGCTCGAATGTGAGAGTGTGTACTGTTTGTGTGTGTGTGTGGGATATGCCTAGGGGATTGGGCTGCAGAGAGCTCATTAGTCCTTAGTGTACTGTATAGTTCATGTCTATTCTAGGTAAATACACTTCACGCTAGGGCACCTCACACCTTGGAGTGATGAGTAATATCCGTGCACATGCAAGTCTATGAGTGTTGCTTCCGAAATTACTGTATCTATTTGCATATTCAGATTTGTAGCCGCATGCATATGAAGTTGTTTGTCAGCAACAACGTTTGTGTGTGTATTTGTCTGAAGCAAACAGTGGGTGGTGGGGGTCTGGTTGTGTGTACAAGGCCGTCAGACACAAGCCCCAAGAACCAGCTCTATTTCTGTTGGTGTCGTGGCAGGCCTTGTGCAGAGCCTATGTAAGCAGGTAATTAATGGGAGTGAACACTGCAGCTATGGATGGAGAGCAGAAGCAGGAGGGGCTGGTTTGGAGGAGAAAAAAAATCTGAGCAGCGGAGAGACTTTCACTCTATGGAGGAGGAAACAACGGCAGCCTCAACTTGGGGATGTGAAATCAAAATGGCTGCCGTGGAAAAGGCTTTTATCCTCAGTGAATGTGCTGTTTGCTGAGTCACAGCTTAGCTCTTTAGCAACGCTTTACTACTCATTTCACACATTGGAGTTTGCCATTAGTCAAAGGAAGCAAAGAAAATAATCAGGTCCAGAAGGGGTGGTGGGGGGATTTGGGGGGGTGGAAGAGAAACAGGCGACATTGATTGACATCCGACGTTGATGAGCAATCCCTCGCTGAGCATTGGCAACCCCTCTGTGTTAATGCAGGTGGATGCTCTATCGACCCGGAGCACAAACACAGTAGCAAGGAAAATCAGCTTGAGCCGAAAGGACAAGTCATTTAAGCTTAATGATGCGACAGCGCGCGCCCACCTGCATCGAGTCCAAGTTGCACACCCAGAGCTCACTTCTGTCTACACACTGGCATCATTATCCGGCTTGTGTCCACTTCCCAAGTCAAGGGTCACAATGACAATTCGCCAGTACCGTATTTAGGAACATTACCACCATCACTCACAGCAGTAATGAGGGAGCAGCAGATGGATGCCATTCTAGAAACCGCTTTTAATGACCGAACAGGGGATTGAGCTCCCGTCTCCAATTGGACCCCGCAGACTCTCACTCTTAAAGGGCAACTGCCAGATATCAGAGCCAAAATGGAGGCAGGAGGGCTCATTTCTACCCTTTTCCCTCTTTTCCTTTTTAGCTCAATCTTGCTCTGGCGATTATGCTCTCCCTTGTGCTTGTGGTGCGTGGAAACAGTAGACGAGAGGGAGAGAATTACCCTCGATTTTCTATTTTCTGTCTATGCAGGCTCAGTGGCGCTGGCTTTGGTTTTATCCAGTGTCGGCCATTTGGGAACTTCTTGTCCTCCCTCTCAATCCCCTATTCCCACACAATCCTCTGTTTTGTAAACGGATGCTGACGATGGCCAATCAATACTGGCAGATTAAGAATGGGATTTAGCATTACAAAGGTGGTCCCACAACATTGTAATCCCACACCCCCATTCCTCCACCACTTTTGTTAGGAAACAGAATATACAGTATATAAATAGCTTTCATCAACATAGACGAGCTTAAGAGCTATTTTCTGTCCCTTTTGTTGCTTTTGCTTCTCCACTGCCTCCATTGATCATTAATGCAGCCATTTTGCACAGTAATATTTCAGGTTTGTAATTGCCGCACAGAGAGGGCTAAGAGCTGGGGAGAATAACAACATGCCTATATTCTTCAAACTTGTGCTACAGCCAAACTGAAAAATAGCTGTTTAGAAATGTGTTGCAGACCGGGACCCTCTGGGGAGGAAGTGGGCGAGGAGTGGGAGCAGGGTGGGAGTCAGGGTGCATCTCCAAGCCCCAAGAGGGGTCCTTGCTGTTACCTCATCTCCCCTGTTTGTAATTAGTGGTGTGTATTAGCAGTTAGCCTGTGCCGATGAGAGCCATGCAGGACAGCCAGGAGACCACCGGGGGACACTGCAACAGGATATCAGGGCCTCTGTCTCTGGTCCCAGAGGTGAGCCAGGAAAAACAGCTTAGGCAAACAGCCTCCCAGATAGTGTCCTCATTAGCGCCATCATCGCTATTAACAGTATTAGTGCCAATGTTTTGATTGCCGTCATTATCATTACCAGCTTTAGCGATGCAGCTACCTAAGAAGAGGTTGACAGTGGGGTATGACAGGTGTTTTAACTCAACCAGAGTCTTATGGGTTGTTGTGTCGAAGCAAACAAGCCAATGCAGAACATTGTCTCCCAAAAGGGATAATAATTGTTAGAATTAACAGATAATCGTTCTTTTTACAAGCACTTTAACCTGTGCTCGAACTTCATAAAAGTAACCAACATACATGCTGTGTGTAATAGGCAGATGACAAAGAGACAAGTAAAAAAAAAACGTTAACCTGTGGGTAAAGGTAGCAAGAGGTGAGACATTTTTTCGCAACAGAGCGGCATTAAGTGAAATCTCCAGACAGCGTGTACTGGTCTCTTAACTGCTCTCGCCTTGTCCATATTGACTTGATTCATGAGCCCATTGAGCGTTGCCGCAGCAAATTGCTTTTTCTCCCATAATGCCCCGCTGGTAACTGCGTGGCATTGTGGTCAGCGGAATCTCATGGAACCCTGATGTTCAAATATATCTAATGAGATTCAGCCAGCACAATGTCACTGACTCTCCCCTGTGTCTCAGTTTTAAATCTTAACTAAAACGGCAATGTTTCTTCTAAACAATTATCTGCCGGCAACCACTGGGTACGTAAAGAAACAAGTACCCTCTTGTGAAAGAGGGATTATACTTTGTTGGAATAGCTAAATAAACAAGGAAGGTGTCTGTTGGAGGTAACAAGAAGAGAGGGCCAATAGTGGGGGATGGAGGGAGGAGGAGATAGTGGGGCCTACAGCTGCACGGAGGATTTGTTTTATTTCTGGATTGTTGCTGTACTGAAGCACACATTTCCCAGGCCATCATGATTGACAGCCCCGGTATCAGCGAGGGAATGTGTGCATCGGGGAACGGTCGTGCTTGCACACATGTGCAAGTGTGCATTCCCCTGTTAATGTCGTCCGTTTGGCTACTGACCCCGATGTGCAGTGTACACGGTTGGCCGGAGACAGCCACCTGGGAGAGGAGAGGAAGTAGGAAAGAGTAAGAAAATAGAAAGAAAGAGAAAAGGAAAACATCCAAGTCTGTTACATGTTCCACCCTTCAGCCAATGTACACCGAGGGACTATAAGCAGAGGTTTGAAAAAAAGAGAGAATAGAAAATAAGTCAGAGAGGTAACTAAGTGCAGAGCATTGCCGACATTATGACAAAAAGCTACATTTTGAATGATCACGCAATATATATGAGAAATACAAGGAACGGAAACAAGAGGGATAAAAAAAGAATGCTTCAAAGATGGCAGCCATTCTTCCAGCTCATTTCAAATATTCCTTTTGTGCGCGTTGTGGCATCCTCCACTCCCGGCCTATGATCAGGTGGTGGCACTAACAAGCATTTGACAGGGAGAGATTAAACACGCGACTGTCAGACGCCACACCCGACGCGTTCAATTACAGCTGCTTACATGTGACATTAAGAAATGTGCCAGTATTAGACACAGAGACAAAGGAGATCCATAGAGTGAAAGAGAGGGGAGGGAGATCGGCGCTGGATGTAATGTCAGAAGAAATTAAAGCCTTTCAACTTCTTACAATTATTCTAGACTCATTGGGAAGTGGGAGAAAATGCTGCAGTGTCTTCATAGAAAGTAACTTTGAACAAGTTTGCCTGCATTTGGCAACATGGAAAAAAGGACGTTATATTTACATGTAAGAATACCTGTCAAATGTAGCACTTGACAAGCGAAGATGAGTCATCCACGAATGCTAACCCAAGTCCAATTGTATCCACCATTTCTAAAGAGCAGGTGTTGACATTTGTACACTGCACACTGGGAGAGTCGGCCTGAAAGTAACTATCGGCATCAACCTAAGAAACCAACATCTTTACAGTCTAATCCTTCATTGAGGCCATTGTCAAAACCATGGGGGTCATATTGATTGTAATCTGAAAAGAGAAATCTATGGTTTTACACACTTAGTGGCTGTCTCCCTGGTGCCTAATATTGGAGATGAATCGCACCCCCCTTAAGGCCCATTATTCAGCCGTTATTGGCAAGTACTTGTGCTCACTTAATTGTAAAACTTGTCTACAACTGCCAACCCCCTGGGCTGGCCAAGACAGAGCCTAAGCCAATCAGTTTAATTGATCCCAGCAAATGGTAGCAGTCACCCTTCTTGGTGGCTGATAGTGGAAGAAATTCTGGAGAGCTTATGTTGATTCAATGTCTACTAGCTATAAAGAGAATTTGAATGTTGGCAAATTCTAAAATTAGGTTTTAGTTCTACCAGAAAGCTATGTATTTACTTGTGAATTTGGCAACTTCTTCCCAAGGGAATTCTTGCCGGTTTTTCAGCTCACTGAGAAATCCCCCATTTAATCTGTAAAACATTGGATACACTCCAGCTTTATAACATATAGACGTCGACGTATCTTATCAGCAAATGAAAACACGACACTTAAATACAAACAATTGTTGGCCTTAATCCCAAAGGGCTATGTAGGGCCACCCAAGCAGAAGTGTCCTCTAACAAAAGGACTCCTCCTAAGTGATTTAGTGTGGTATCTGTCAGCAAACATCTTTCCATGTCAGTAGCTTCCAAAGCTAATACGCCTCGATTGTTTGGAGAACTACGATGTTCAGATGCCTTGCCAAAGACAGAGCTGTTACTTCCAACTCGTTTCATTTCTGTGGTGCAAGAAAACAAAAAGTCAGGGGTACATGGGAAGAGGGCGGAGGGAGGCAAGGAAAGAGACTTGCCCCGGAGTCAAACTTAGACATCCAAGGTTCTTTGTGTTTCTCCATTCTTCGCTCTCAGCAAAGAATGATGCACTATTCATGGGTCCTAAAGGAGAAGAAAGGCTTTGGCCCAAATAGAAATAAATAGCACGAGGAACGAAATGCATTAAGAACAGAGTATTCAGATCAAATGAGCTCATCTTCTTTGTAAGATGTAAGAGAGGTACAAGCCCACTGTTGTGCGATACGGTTTCATCGAATGGCCGCGTGGATGGAGACAGCACATGTGTTCAATCAGCTGAACCAGAGTCCTAATGTTGTGTCCTCTGAATATACATCAGCAACGAAGCCAGAGGAAGAAGAGGGGAGGAAGATCGAGGGGTACTCAGCAGGCATTTTAAACACTTTGGCGCTACGCAGACACATACTGATTCTAGTCCCATCACTCCAGCTGGAGCCAGAGACACATTTACATTTAGTTGCTGATTAGAAACATAAAGAAGAATGTTCTGTGGAGATTTATAATCACACGCTCTGCTTTTTTCTCTGTGCCAGAATACCTCTTCAAGTTTGTGATATAGTGGAAGAGTACATTTGATGTGCTTTAGATCCAATCTGGCAAGTCCCAAAGATATGGAAGAGGGGCTGAAACAGACACAGAAATAAATAAATAAAGAGTAGAAGTAGAGTCGGGCATGTGTGCGGACGCCTGCTGTCAGGTCCTTCTGTCAGTGTGAAACAGTGCTGATCCCACCACACCTCCAGTGGGGAGGTGCTTGTCATCTGTCTCACCCAGCTCTGAGTGTACCAGCGAAGTGTAGACTTCTACGACATAGTTCTTTAAAGGGTATAGATGTATTATCTTTGGAGAAAGTGCTATACGCTGATGCTATTTTTAGTACTGGTAATGAGCTAAAACGGTATTCCTTGCTAAAAAGCTTTGTTTTCCAATAAATGCTGACTGGCACCAGAACAGGAAGTGTGACCACCTTCCATTCAACTGTGCTAGACTGACACCTACCACAGAACACTCTACTCTATAAGTGCTCATGGATGTCTTGACTTATACAAGCAAAAATGTTGACTCTGCAACAGCCCTTTTCCATCCGAGGAGGAATTGACTCCATTGTACACGTTAATTACCAGATGATGGCGGTGCTTTGCCTTTGAACGCACCGCATTCCAACTTTTCTCCGCTTCCAACGCTTGACCTCTCACACACCCCTGCTGCTCCTCCTCAACCAATCGATAACCTGCCCTGGTGAGTGGATACTCCTTGTCACCAACTGCTCAGCCAGTAGACATCAATAAAAACCAATACCCATCTACATCCATGAGCTTAGAGACTATTTGTTTTTCCGGCTACTCTGTAAAAATGCCTTTAAACAAAAAAGGGAGGAGAAGTATAAGGGTAAAGCAAAAGGTAAATGCCATTATTCCAGCATCTGTTGCAACGCTTTCATCTCTTGGTATTAAAACTCCAACATTACCATGAATTCAGCTCGTCAAGAAAGGCGTTAACCAAAAGAGTCACTATCTAAATGTATCATTAACTCAACCTTTCTTCCTAGAATTGACCAAAAGCATCACGGCTAAATCCAGTAACTGAGCAGCCTTATGCAAAAGTATTGTTCATTTTCTGCAACAAATGTCTCAGTCACAATTTCTAAACCTCCATATAGTCAGATTTAACATTCATATGCTGGCAGAGAGCAATGTGCAGCTCGGTAATATGCTCCCATAGCTTGTTTGTGTCAGTAAATATGCGCTCACTTTCAAGGAAGATGGCCTAATCCATACTCAGCTGTTAGCGGCTGATATGTTTGTTGTGTATTCAATATTTGGTGGGTTTTCTTGCCTTTGCGATGATATCCAATTGATTGCTGGAGATTTAGTAACCGTAATGCTTCTGTGTTTGAATTACAACATCTGTGCGTGTGTGTTGGAAGATTGGTTGGCGCATTTGTATTTCGTTGCACTCCTACACATGGAAACACACAAACAGGAAAACAAGAGCTTTGTTCCTGGTAATTTTAAGGATGACACAATATGCTCTTTATAATGCACGGAAGAAAAAAGAGATAAACGAGCCAGTACTGTACGTACTGTCCTCTGTTTATCAGCGTGAGCACCGCCGAGGCCTTTCATATGACAAAAAGCACACTGTAGGATATTATTTCATGCTTTGCAGCAACACAGTAACTTTAAAACCAGTCTAAAAATAGATTCATAGCCTAAACTCATCCCTTTGATTCTTGCAGAGGCTTCCTCACTACAAAATCCAATGAAAATGTGATTTATTCTCCCCTTCCCTTTTTCTAATTTATTTCACAAGTGTCATACCAGACAACATGTCTCAGATGCATGGCATATCTGGTGATGAGAGGGGATACATCGTTTTAACACATCAATGGTACACCTCCCCAGCTCTGAAATGGCCAGGCTGACCCGCAGAAACAAACCAAGCAAGTCATTATCTCCGGAGACCAGAGTCGGCTTTTCCCGCCCTTTAGACTGTGGCGGACTCACATCAATTGAATATGCCACCGCCGGCATTCACACAGCATTCCTGTTTCTTCTGGACAGATTTGAAGACTAATCTCATACTTTAGGCCTAATACAATGAAATGGTATTGAACCAATGCGTGGCTCCATACATCAGTTCTCATCCAGTGAGTGATGGTGCTCACTGTTTGCCGCAGGCCTCAGAGAGACATATGAGCCGGGGTGAAAAGGTTATGATTGTGGCTTGAGGCAGGGCCAAAAAATGAATCTTGCGGCGCTCCAATGAAAGAAAGCCAAGACCATTATAGAGTATGTATATATTACATTCATCTGCTGGTAGCAATCATATATTTTCTTGTCTACGCTTGTAATTTGAACAGGACAGATAGACAGATTCATCCGGTGGACGTATATAAAACAAAGCAAAAATAAATGAGTTGCATGCTTGGAGATCTAATAGTGTTTTGTCTTGTGTAGCGGCGTGAGAGACATATTATGTTTATGGACTTTTAGACCTCAGCTAAGCATTGTCATTGTTAAAGCAACATAAATAGTGAGGTAAGCAGTGTGAAAAAAGTGCCAAAGAAAGGCTTCCTGAGGTATTGTAGAGAAAATAAATCTGATTTTCTGTCCAGTGTCAATGTCAAGACAATTCAAAGAAAATTAAACCTGAGAAAAGAAAGAAGCCTTTTTGCACTGATTTATGTCTTTACTTAATGGAAGAGGAACATATTTGCTAAGCTCGTATTTTGCAGGTACCTCAGACTGCTGTTTATTTGTCCTTCCTGCACCTGAAAGGCCTTGTGTTGAAAGCCCTGTGCCACAGCCGCTATTCATAGATGCACCTTTGCAGTTGTTTGAAAGATTTAAAATATGACTTGGAGACTTCAAAAGCGGTCTAAGTCTCTTTTCTAGGATTGGCCCCAGCTCCAGCAGGTGATTTTCAGCCGTTGGCAACGCCTTTCACAGACCCTCCATCAATTAGTGCCTGCTGTCAGTGAGGGGCTGCACACTGTGCCCTGACAAGACAGAGAACATTCATAAAAGTTCCTGCAACGTCTTAGCAACCTTGACAGAATGTGCTGTGTGTGTGTGCCCCCCCCCCAAACGCATCTCTAGAGGCAGAAGTTGAGCCAACCTCCGCTGTTCACAAGTAGCCTAAGAGCACCTGCCACATTCACAGTGCAAAGACGTCAATAAATCTTGCCGCTAATGTACCGCAGAATCCTTTTCTCTCACTCTCCCTCTTCCTCCACATCTAATATTAATGAATGTCAGCCGAATGCTGCCATTGGCAAAGATAGAACCATGTCCTCTCCACTATGATAACATGTACAAGGTTATAGCTTCCTTTTTCTGAGTGGAATTGGAAAAAACATGCATTTGGCAAGCAAAGGTTTACTGCCGAGCCATGGGTGAGCATTTGCCAAGTGATAGGCAGGATGTAATATCTTTATCCATTCCGAATGGTTATTATTGAAAGCTGAGCCAATGAACTTCCCAGCACCAGGCAAGTCATTATCAGCTAAATGATTAAAAGATGTAATGAAGAGAAATAGTCTCCATGGCGGTTGGATAACAATGAGCAGAACCAGTATAATAATATGCTTTTCCAATTCCTCCACCCAGTGTGAAAGCACAGAAATGGGTTTACGGCACATGAAACCTTGAGGCTATTTTTAGAGGCCGCTTTTGCTTGCTACTCAGCAGTTGTAGCAATGAAATAAACTCTCTTTTCTGTATTCATCCCCCAAAAGAAATTGTGATAATGAGGCTTCACCAACGACCATGTGCCCATTAATATTTCATGCATCTGAACACACCCAGCCTTTTTAAATACTATACACAACATATACAATTGAGAGAATCTCAAAAATGTCACGTGTAAGATGTCACATATTGTGTCGCCTTAACTCATGGCTTGTTTTCCCGCCACTCTGGCTCTCTTTAAAGAAGGAACGTCAAATCATGAGGGAGCCTTGGTATACTTGGCCGATGTCCTGTTGTGATAGTCACATGGCTTCTCTGAGACTAGGGATACATACCGGTATCCGGTATTACCGAAATACCGGTTACTGGTGGCTACGGTATACCGTACCGAAATCAGATCCGGTTTCGATACTTTAAAAAAAAAGTAAATAAAAAGAAAAAAAAATCTTTTTTTTTTTTTTTTTTTTAAATTCATTTTAAAAGTGAGTCCGTGGCCCGTGATGGCGGGTGTTATAAATTAGATTGCATAATCGTTTTTCTTCATATTTTATGTATTTTTCATTGTTTGTTCAATACTAGAAAGGTAAAAGTTCCACAAATGAACTATGATGGGATTTGTTTTCTCTCACCAGTGAAGGTAAATGTTGATTTTAAAGATGAGATTTGTTTGTTTGTGCAATGCCGAGATCTCATGACCATTATTCTATTATGTATTTGTTCTCTAGTCGAATCTCAGGTTTAACATGAATTATAACGGTGCTATAACGGTCTGTTTGCATTGACAAGATGTGCTATTCACGCGGCACACCTGATGGCGGGTGTTATAAAAGATATTCCATAATCGGTTTTATTCATATTTTTAATGTATTTTTCATTGTTTGTTCAGAACTAAAAGGTCCAAGAAGTCCCACAATTGAATTTAATATTCATTTGACATGTTAACTATATCGTAAAGCGCTTCATGGGAGTAATTGTGGGATGATACATTTTCAAAGTATCACGATATGTATCGGTTGAGTATCGGTATCGTTCAGTGGTATCGGTATCGTAAAAAAGTCAACGATATGCATCCCTATCTGAGACAGCAGTCATTTGTTACTGTCCTTTTAATCATGCTAATGCTATCCCTCCCTCTTGCTCTCTCCGTTCAAAGAAGCCGACACACACATGTCGTCGGGAACTCACACGCACACGGACTTTAAAGAACAAAAAAGCGAGAACGAATGGAGTGCCCAAATTCCCCTAAGGCATATGAATATCTTAAGTGGAGAGTTCTATAACTCTGTCTTTGCATGCCTGTGGGCACACTTTACACACATACTCACATAGATTCCCGCACACAATTGGTGCACACAAACACGTGGCGAGGAGCAAACGGAGATACCACAGTATTGCATCAAATTAAGTGGTAATTTTTGTAACACCAATGTCTTTGCCCTACTGCTTTTTCTCGAGTGCTGCACTTTATTAGTATTCCGCTCAGACAGGCTACTCCGCTTTCTTCTCCTTTTCTCCCATAGTCTCTCTCTCCCTTCTCCCGGGAGTTGAGCCCAGTGCATGTTAAGTGATAGGGCTTCAGAGTCTTACCGGCAGGGGTGTGGGTGCCACATAGCGCACTGTGTAGGAGCCGTGTATTGGGGAAGAGAGGAGAGAGGCCCTTTTAGTAAATCCACCCACCCGTGTAAAAATTATCAATCTCATGAATTTGCCAATAGGGAGTCGTTGGCCGATCAGCAGAGACAGAGGCAGATAATGAGAGAAATGGGGGGCGGGTGGTGTGGGGGGTGGGGGAGGAGAGAGAGGGAGGCAAGGGAGAGAACTACATGGAGGAAATATTCAAAGGTATTGGAGGGAAAAAAACAAATCGTGGAACATTGAGCGACCGTGAGGGAAGGGATTAGTGAAGACAAAAGAGCAGATGAGCCTTGATAGACAGAGGTGCGATGAAAGAGAGAATGTGAACATCAATGTCTCCTCAGATAGGATGCAATAGAAAGGAAGGAGGAAGCGAGAGAAATGTGCCATGTCTTCCTCCCTTTCACGCTTTGTGTCCCCTGTCTGAAAGCCAGCAGCCCGTTTTGGCGGCAGTGGAGCAAGGTACATGTTTGGGGTTCTTTTTGTCAAGCGTGAGCAGGTCCTGGTGAGGTAGTGACAAGAGATGGGGGTCAGGACAGAAAAGAAGGGCCGCATCCTAAATGCAAGGCCTGGTACAGCCTTAGGGTGATTCCTACACTACCAGGCAGCGTGGTATGTAAATGTCATAGGACTCAACAGAGCGAGAGGCTGTCTTTCTCCGTTTGTTTGAGAGGATTTGACGGGTCATGGGGGTACATTCCTCCGTTGTGTTGGTGTCAACATGAACACAAGGGGTTGGACATACCTGAGTAGGGTTGCTACTTTGGAAAAACTTGAGAAAAGATGTGGAATTCACACATGTTGTAAAAGAACAACAGTCGGTTGAAAATGTCCTCGCTCAATGTTTTGATGTTGGTTGTTGGGCCAAAAAAGGAAACAGTTCCAATTCCTGATCAATTCCACCAACTACCAGCCAGACAAAAAAGAAAGGATACTTGTTGTAGTTTGATTATTAATAATACTACTTCAATACTCTTCTTTGGGCAGTCACAATATCAGCTTAATTACATGAATATTGTGATCAAAATAATTCCTTTATCGAGAAAGAAATACACAATGATATCTGTAAAATCAACGATGACCATGTGACCTGCACTTTGTCTCTTTTTCTGACAAAAGCAGAGAGTGACATATTACAGTAGCTGGATTATTTAGACAATGCTATCATACTAATGCTTTTATAGTTTATGCGTGTATTATTCAGGTATCTACTTACTTTTGCCATATAGTATATTTTATAGCAGTACAGTTTGAGCAATCATCTACTCTTATTATGAAGTTTTTGCTCTTTTATCAATTTAATAATTCATAGAGGAAAAGCTGTGATGCCATGACAATTGTTTCTGTACATTTAACATGGCCATATAGGCTTGAATGCTAACACACACACACACACACACACACACACACACACACACACACACACACACACACACACACACAACACACACACACACATACCATGTATACATCACTTCAGGGGACATTACATTGACTTACATGCATTTCCTGGAGACTTATCCTAACCTTAACCATAACCAACACATGCCTAACCCTAATCCTAAACCTAACCAAGTCTTCACCCTAAAATGAATGATTCCCCTCATGGGGACCTCCAATTTGTCCCCATAAGGGAGGCGAGTCCCCACACGTGACTGTGTAAACAGATTTAGGTCCCCACAAGTATAGTAATGATAGGCCACACACACACACACACAAATCCAAACAGGAACCCTTCTCATAAGATGCGCCCATGTCCACTAACAATTCTGTGTATAAAGCTGACTTTATTCAGCTGGAGTCTGAATGTGTGTGCAGCGTGTGTGACTTAAAGAGGGATAGTTTTTCGAGAATTGCAGCATGAGGAGAAGAAAGCGAATAATTCTTTAAAGTGTGGCCCGGGGCACATTAGCATGTGCGCTAGCAATGGCGGCGGCGCGTGGTTGTTCTTTGTTTTTTTCTGAGGTTTTTTTCCATGCCGCTTCTAGCACACCCCGTTTGTCAGAGGGAAGCATCATCCTTTATCAGCACATTTCATGTTTCCCAGAGGACTCTGTGAAGCGGGTGATATTATTGAGGAGCGCTGAGCCTTATTAAATTCCCAAGCATATTACCAGTCTCTCTCTCTCTCTCTCTCACTCTACCACTCACTGATTATAATTCTCTCCCTCTCTCTTAATTTGGTTGCACGCTCCACGGTCGCCCAACAAGCCCCCTCCCATTCGTCTCTCCAAACAAAGGAAGAAAATAAGTGTTATTACTTTTTTGATGCATCAGGTATTAACACAGCATGCCCTTCCTTAGCGGCAGCCCCTCACATAACTCACTCGCTGTATATAGTGTTCCTTTCTTAGTGAATTATTTATATCAAAGGATATAGATAATGCTAATCTTTCAGCTGGATAGAAAGCAAATACTCAGCTTTGCTTGGATTAAGTTGGGAATCATCAAAAGGAAGTTTTCTTTTTTTCTTTGCATAGAAAGTGATAAATCCAGCACTATTAGTTGAATATAATTTTTACAACTACAGCTTTCTTCACGATAAGGGTTTTAATGGGGCCCAAACATGAGCTGTTCCTGGTCTTAACACAGAACAGAACATAATAGCATGTAGGGTGATAATGAGGAAGAAGTGACCATGTGTTAAGCGAACATCCTCATCGCCCCTGAAACTTCCCGAGCTCTCCTTTTCAAAGACTAGTTGCTTAGGTCGAGGGAAAACGTGTGACTGTGCACCAGGCGGCGTATTTATCAAACGTGGCTTTTGCCCTTTTTTATAATGCTAACACGGATGGCGATGCCTCCGTCTCCCTTTGCTGCAAGGAAAACCAATTTGAATATGACCTTGCACGCAGCAATTGGTGGAACCAGTTTTATTTTTGCGAGAATGATGTGCTTTTATCTTGGATGTGACAGCAGAATATGAATATGAAAATATGAAAAGAGCAGTTGAGTCACATTGGGTCGTGATATTCATGAGGATTAGACATAATGTGTTTACTAGTTTGGCTGCCAACCGTACTGTATATAGTGTCAATGGACTGTAAGGTACTGCCTGTGTGGGCTGCCAGCCATTTAAATGAGAACATGTATTGCTTATTTTGCATGTAGCGCACATATTGCTGTCTAGGTATAAATGGGAAGCCGTAGATACGGGGGCAGATTGGAGATTCATTTCTGTCAATATTGTGAAAATGATGCAATGTTTTTGATGGTGAAGCAAAGGAGATATTTGAGGAAAAGGCAATTAGTATAGAAAGAATAAAACATACTGTTCTTACGTATTCATAGAAAAAAACAAGTTTAAAAACCTTTATTGATAGGTAAATAACAAACACGTAATACAAGTTATTTTCACTTTACAGTGCTTCTGAGAATCAGCAATTCATACGGTGGAGAAGTAATCCAGAAAGTCTTTGTTTTTATATACTAATTTGCCCAAAAATGATAATTTAGCCTCACTGGAATGCAATTCATGTTTATATGCAGTTTTGTGTACGTACAGACAGCAGAGCTAGTCAACAGTGATGTCAGTGTGCGTCCATGCATGTGAGTCAGTGCATCAGGGGGGATACAGTAGCAAAGGCCCTGGAGGAATACCATTGTCTCTGAACCATGAACCCTGTCTGCATTCCTCATACATAATCCATGCTGCATCCATTCAGAGAGAGATGGGGATGGGCTTCAAGAACTTCATCATTGTTACGTGTGAGCGTTTGTCAGACGGGGCTGTCGAGACTGCTTGATGATATGAACATTTTATGTGGAAAATATCCTGTCTGCACTGCAATTTTAATAAAGACCAGGCAGACGCAGGAATTACCATCTGACCGCCCCCTAAAGACCTCCGATGTTGTCTGGATCGGCAACACGTATTTCAATCATTCTCGGAGAAATGTGTCGCTTAAAACTTTGTCTTTTAGCAGAGGACAGGGATAACACAAAGGATCCACGGGTCAAGACTAGTGCTCTATGGTGTATAATATTAATTAGTCTTTTATCTATTTTCTGGTGGGAAAATGAGCCTGGCCTTTGGGGCTTTCTTGCCCTCATCTGCAGTCTGGCCCTGACTCCTCCCACTGGTGATTGATATTTGGAGACTTCCGTGGGACAAAAACAGTTTGAGTTCTGACGCTCATGAAAGACCCATCAGCTCCATCGTCGATCAATGTGAATAAATATTTCCCACAACCCAGAAGGATTAGAATCAAGGATGGGGGGGAAAGAGGCAGACAGAGGACAGATCAATTGGTTGAGAGCTTTGCTAAACGGGGGTAGTAGAGGGGGGAAAGATAGGCCTGTCAAGCCGGTTGAATAATGAAGCATGTTTTCAGTGCTTCGAAGGGAAAGAGGTATGGTGGAGTTATGTTACAAACTCTATGTCATCTAATGTCAAATTAAATTGAGCCAGAAATAATATGCAGAATGATGGAGTGAACATGGGGCTCCTGAACTCTGAGTATTCATTTACCTTCTTCAAGTGTCTTCTTAAGAAGCAATCAGTGGCCTAATATTTGCAGCCAATATCAGCAGGGATCTCTATTATTGCTGATAAATGCCAGGTTAAAGATGTTTCACGACTTCTAGCTGCTCGGAATTCAATCTTCTAACTCAGGCTGTGTAAGTGCTGGAGCTGCTATCCACATGTTAGGGGGGAAAAGGACTTACTTTACAAAATGTCCATTGGTTAGACCCAAAAAAAGGGCAAAATGCTTAATGACAGGGCCTCGATGATCACCTATTTAATTTGGTTCTCATAGAAACAGCTGAGGAACTAAACTATCTTTTTTATCACACTGACTTTGTACAGACAGGGGCTGTCCATTTTGCTGCAAACTGACTTCAACTCTAATATAGTGATGGCATTTATGTCCTACATCAAACCATTTTCAGTCAAAATAAGAGAGGCTGAGAGTCCATATTCCCCAGTTCCTGCCCACCTGTCCAAACCTCATCCACCCACAATATGAATCCATTTCTCTCTGCTTGTCTCCCTCCCTCACTAGTTATTTTGATAGGGGATCCATTTGGTTTAAATTGACTCATTTTGTCAGTGGGAATCGGAGCAGGGAAACTGAAGAGAGAGACACGTGCAAGGCTGCTGCGGCTTTGATCCCTCCGACAGGCAGCGTGAAAAGTGCATTTCATAAAGGATGTTGGCCTGTGATGAGCCCGCCAGAGTGACAAATTGGGCCCCTGGTGCTTTAAATAATACACTGTGTATGGCTCCAGCCATGGCTATGTAGCTTATGTTGCTAAACTGGCCTTTTAAGAAGGGTTTTTTGGGGGTTGAAAAAGGGGCATGTTTAGTGACTCAAATCCAGGGCTAGTTTCCCTCCCAATCCTCTACCGTTCTTGTTCATCTGAGTGATACATGCAAATGCTAATGTGAAACTTGCTTTCAAAGTGTCCACTCGCATTCCAATCTAGATGTGGAGCTTCGGAGATAGGAACCGACTTTTGAGTGATGACTGCAAATAGCCTTGTTGTCTCCCTGTGGCGCTTGTTTGCTGGAAACAGAATCATGCACTGATGAATGTTTAAGATGTGGTGTGCCACTGTCGCTGAAACCCCCTTAGCTGGTGAAGCAAAGCAAGGAAGGAGAGGATGGAGGAGAGGATGGTGGAAATGTTCAGATGGGCTTCTTGTTTCTTCACGCTGCATAATTTGACCCGGCATGCGAAACCTCTTAGGGATGGGGAGAGGAAGTGGGTAATGCACACACAGCTTGCATGTCCTTGTGTTGACATGTATGCATATAAACGCACAGAAATATATGTACATGCATTACTGTGTGAGAAGTAATTGGAATATTTATATTTTATTTAAATATATACGCCTCGAAACTAGGGTGGCACAGATCAGATGTTGTTATCGGTAATCGGACGATACAGACTCAAACAGCTCGACTGGGTATCAATGGTAGTCGGTTCCATCTATTCATGTAATTTCTATATTTATGTCTGATTACACATGCACGTATTGCGCCATGCTAGTGAGCGAACAACAAACATATCAGCTGTTTGAAGATTGCACCAACACATTATTTATTATATTTAGTCTAAAATTAGAATACAAAGTTAGGAAAAAAAAGGAAGGCCTGTTGTTGCCTTATGCACAAATGAAGGATCCAGTTACTTTCAAACAATGAGCTTTACTACTAAACACTGGTATCAAATTAGTTTTCAAAACAGAAGTAGCAACCTCGATCAAAAAAGGTGCCTATACAGTAGCTACTCAATGACCTCCCCAACAAACCAATTTCCTTTTCCTTCTCTCTATTGTGGATGCATCTCATAATGGAGGAATCACCAGAGGAAATCTGGAGATGGTGTGACCCACAGTTGGGTCTCCAGTCAAAGATAGAGCGTGAATAAGGAAGGTGACAGCACAGTGGCTCTCAGCAGCAGCAACTCCAATATAGTGCTCTGGGAGGGAACAAACTGTGGCCTATCTCTGAGATAGTCTATAATCCAGGACACCTTGGCGTTATCGGGCTGTATCGCTCTGAGCTTCTGCCTGAGCAAGAGTGGCTGGATAGTGTTTAAGGCACTCGAGAAATCAAAGATCCTGTTTATCACAGAGCTCCCGAACCTCCTACTAGTGGGAGCAAGACCAATATTTGATGACATCTTGGCATTATGCGGTATATCTAGACATGTTTTAGTCATATGACTCCTATGCAAATGTTGGTGATCAAGACTCCCGCACCAGATGTCTGCTGTGTGGATAAGGCCTTCATGCTGTCATGGAAGTCTTTGATTCCATTTTTGAACACTCTTGTCATTTACCATGGGAGGTCTTGTACACAACAGAGAACCCCTGGTCAGACTGAAGGATATATTAAAGTGGTGCTGGATCTGTTTGTTGACTGGCACATCCTTTCAGCACTTATATTGGTGGCTGCACTGCACAGAGCCATTTGATGCAGTTTATTTTTAACCTTAGCAGTAGGTGGTCTGAAGGGAGAATTCTCTAAAACCTGCATGAACGCTTGTTGGGTTTTCCTGGTCATTAAACTGTAAAGCTGTTTTTAGAGTGTTGTCACATCCCAATATCCTCACAGTGACGACCAAGACTAGCAACAAAAAGATTAAAGGCAGCTGCTATCCTAACACTAAACTATTGTCAATTGTTTTTGGTCGTATATTGTAAAGTAGACTTTGAAGCTATCATTATTTTAGGTGTGACCCGAAAAACACCAAAGTATGTTCCGACTGTCAATCTCACAGTCTAATTGTAATGTCTAATTTAAAATAGAACTTCTCCCAACTAATTATTACCATATTAGCCTTCTATAAATATTGTTAATGAATTGTTTTTTCTAAATAACAAAAAAATCAGAGCACTCACAAAAGAATGTAGCACTATAACAGTTATAATATCTTGTAAGCTCAACAAAAAACAAGATTGTTGGCAAGTCTTGACAAAATATATACATTTTTTAATTATAACCCCTACCTTATTATAATGTTCTCTCAATAAATCAAACCGAATGAAAAGGAATGTGTGAAGTAATAGTAGGCTTTTTTTCAACTGAATCAACAACACTTCAGCAGCTCGGTTTCTCCGCAGAGCTTTGAGGTAGAACACAAGAGTCCATCATGTTTTGTGAACATGCTCCAACACAGAAAACAAATCCCTGTGGAACACACAAGGCCCGGGATCATTTGCCTTTTTTCTGCCCTGGAGTGGATCTCCCTGTTACTGAGCCGACACGGCGAGAGCATGTCCCTCGAGGTCAGCATAATTAACCCCACCACATTTCAACCACTAGCTTTCCATTAGGTCGTGACTCACCGTGCCCAGCTTGCTATGGCCGAGAATGTGCTAGCAGCTGAGAGCTAATTGCTACACTCAGGAAGCATGGTAGAAAGTGGTTGTTATTTGGCCGACACTCAAGCTAACTAGCTAGCCATCATAGCTAAGTACTTATCACAAGTGGAACATTTGTTTTAGACATCAGGTGCTGAGAGAGTACGTTCTGTATTGGGAGGAAAGGCTTTTATCTTGTTTTTGTATCGCTTTTCGTTGCAAATTATGCAACATGGGGAGCTGGTTGGATTCAACATTTTGAAATGAAACGCGTGATTACAACATTATGTGTGTTATACAGGTTATGCTAAATTTAAAGCACGTAATGAAATTATGATGCAAATTAGGTAGGCTACTACTGTTAGTGTCTTCACCAAGTGGTGTTATACATCTGATTTAATGTACTTTATACTGTAGGGCTAAACATCACATATTTGTTGGACAGTCACCATTCAGTTACCATAAGATAAACAATCCACCAAGACCCCTGGTCATCCTCTTAAAATAAGTATAGCCTACCGTAGATATAAGCATGATTTAGACGTGTTCTCTTATTATTACCATTGGTTAAAAAAAGCCGAACCACAGACTTCTTTATTTTAGGGGAGTATTACATCGAAATTGTATTTTGACAAATAACTATTTAATGGTGTAAAACAGGCCACTGTGTTAGTGTGCCTGCTGGTGTGTGATAAGAGTAACAGTGAAGAAGGAGCAATGACACTTTTTGCAAAAACTATAAAGAGATGGGAGAGGGTGGGGATGTTTGTGAGAAAAGGAACTCAGAGAAATAATAAGCAATACAGACACACATTATTTTAAGTGATTTAACCATTTGCTTACATACACAGTAGCTAAGCCCTACCATTTTCTACACACCCCTCTATCCCCTATGCTGTGTTTGTCTTATCAAATAATACTGTGTGCTCATCTTCTTGTCTATGCCTGTGAATGCTGAGCATCGACACACCAGCTTCACGCGCGCTGCATGGTTAATGTAAGGTTTGCTACTACCCGCACGGAGTCTGTGTGGTGTGGAAATGAGCTGAGAATGCCATATTGTTTTATCGGTTGCTAGCAGTGTTGCATGTGTTCACCATAGCAGAGCGGCTAATGCTAATCCTTACAGGTCTTCCAGAGCAGTGTGAGCTCAGAACAGTGAAGAAAAACTGCACATACAGTAGGAACTAGGAAGTGGTGTTATTTTGTACTGTAATTTGCTTGTTGTTGTTGTTGTTGTAGCGTGTTGGGCTGATGATGCATCGAGGCTAATATGAAGTCCTCATGAGAAATTCATGGATTTTACAGTTTTTTTTTTTTTTTAAGCTTTTCAGTCATTTCTTTGTGTGTGTGGCAGGAAGCCAGCGCCATCACTCTTATTAGCAGAGTGGATGAGTCACTGTGCTTCTCTCCTCTCCACATCATCCGGTTGTTGTTCCACTTAAAGATGAGGTTATGGGTCAGAAGCGATCTAAGGACGTGGCCTGCATTCGTGTGTGTGCGTCCACCAGAGAGAGACAATATGCCTCCGGTGAAAACGGCGACATCCACCTGCTGTAGCTGTGCACACCACATGTGAGCCCGCTTAATGCAAGCAAGATGAATGAGTGGAACGTGACATGCGGGGACTCTTTATTTATGGGCTCTTGAGTGCTGACTGTTCAAACAGGAGGAGAGGGGTTGAGACCTGGAGAGCAGGGATGTGTGCAAAGGGGAGGGAAAGTGCAAGCCATATTTGATAATTGGCCGCAAGATCGTCACCAGAATGAAATTATGCTAGTTAATCTCTCCTCAATGAATTACCACAGGAGCAGGCCGCAGTACATTCATTATTCCAGAAAGAGTATTGACCCTGCTGGAAGAGAGAAGCAGCCATATCATACCTACCTGCCGTGTTCGCCTGTTAGGGGATGGCTAACAAAGGAAGAATGTAAAGGAAGTGGTGTCATCATCTACCTGCGTATAGCCTAGAAAAGTTCTCCTATAAGTACTGGATGTGGATTTGTTATGCTGAGTTTTTGTTCCATGCAGAGGTTGGGCATCTAGAAAAGCGAGGCAAAAGGAGGTGACAGCTCATTACGAAACTCCAGGGCTCTGAATCCTTCCCCCCGCTCACTCACTCTTTCTCCTTTCTGTTTTTCTCTGCGCCCCGTCCTCCACCTCTCAAGGCATGGAAGGGGAGAAGGGGTGGTGGTAGCGTGTGTGTGCGTGTGTATGTGTGTGTGCGCATGTGCGCGTGTGTGTGGGGGGTCTAGATTATTCCCTTAGTTGCTCTTGCCAGGCAGTAAATACTTCAAGAAGCTCAGAAGGCAGAGAATAGATCACCTGCTGCTGCTTTCAACAAGCATTCCTGCAGCTGGACTGCTGGGTTACATGGAAAGACATTGAACAATGAGAAATGTGAGTCACATAGGCTTGTGTGATTGAAAATATGTATTCCATATAGAACAGTAATTAAACGAGTGTTATATTATGCTCCTTTCAATCAAATTGACATGCCGCTTTCAACTTCTTAACTGCAGGTTTGTTTTTAAAATACTGTGCCACTGAAGGAACCTCAAATGCTGACATTAATGCAATCAGTTAAAGCAGTGGCTAGCGGTGCCCGCCGTGACTTGCGATTTCAAAGGGCATTGCTCCCCAGGACTCCCTTTTTGTTCTCACCCCCCCGTACCGCTGCGTAACTCTCCCTCTCCCGCGCCTCCTTAATTGCCCGGCAAACATCTCGGCAAGAGAAAGACAAATATCGCTTTTTTCCTGTGGATATTGTTCGGTCTGAACTCGCCGTTAATAATTTAGCACCTATTATTTTTCTCCAGGCTCCTACATATTCCTTTCTCACCCTTACCGTCTCCTCTAATGTTTTTTTTCCATTTCCTGCCATCTATTGCCCATGGCCACCTTTAGTTGTGTATGTATTCAGTGTCTTTCTGCCTGTCTTTTCTTTTTGATACCGAGGACCTCTTAGCTGCAAGCTATGCCACGGGGGCCCTTGCAAAGTGAGACAGCAAGACACATTGAGACTCGCTCTTACACCGTAATTAGTCGTCAAGTTTCTCCTAATTAAACGGGACCCTGTTAGGGTGTGAGAATGAGCCGAAAAGGAGAAACACTAAGGACAGAGTTCTCTTTGGAGTTGTTTTTGGATTGATATTCATTCCTATCCCTGTCTCATTCCTTTCTGTTTTGTACTCAAGTATTTCCAACAGCTGGATTTTTCAGAATAAATATTTCATCTCCCCTCCCTCAGCCCGCACGGAGTAATCTGTATGACACCCGGCAATGTACACTGTCATCTTCACGCTGATTGCTCCGCCGTGTGAAATAGATCTGTCCGTACAGGGAATCCTTTGATGCGGGGCGCGAGGCAATCATAAGCCCATTTTCAAACTCTCTGTTCTCACACAGGCGCCCTCTTGTGCCTTTTCTGCCAAGCCGTAAAAACTTTTTTTTACCTCCTCGTCTTTATCGAGAACCTTCAAATTGGAAGCATGTGGACCCAGACACTTTCTTTTAGCTTTCAAAATGCAGGGAATGTTTATTAGATTAAGTTAATGGAGAAGTAAGCAGTGCCTGACATCTACCTGCACACAGAATTCCATTGTTAGGGAGATAATTAGAAACCTCAGAGGCTAAATAAAGGTCCCTGCATTGACGGGTTAATGTGTGAGGGTTTATTTAGAGCACAGAACGTCTTCTGTTATCAGAAGTTCCCTCTGTCATCGCTCTGTCCTTTCCTCACGTCTCTGCTAATGTCCTCAATTTTTCCTCCTCTCCTCCTGTCTCCCCTACTCTCCTCTCCACTGCTCTCTTTGGCAGTGCGTTTGGCCTGTGACGGCCCAGAGGCAGCCATGCTGTCTTCTCCACTCAATCTGCTGTTTCCCTTTCTCCCAGGCCCTGACCCTGCTATCCTCAGCACACACACTCTCACTCCTTGTCTCTTCGTCCTTTATTCCTCTTCTGTCCCTCGTAGTTGCATCATCCCTCCTTCCCTCCTGCTCTGACCCCTATCTGCTGTCCAGATGACTGCAATGTATGTCAAAGACACAAAAACGACCACCGTCCTCTCCTCCCAAAGCCTCAGCTGGCCGGAGAGTAGAAGAGAGGGCAAAAGGTAGAGGAGCTTCAGTCTGTTGCAGCGGTTCATAGCTTTATATAGAAAGAGAGAAGAGAAGTGATGGTGCGGGGGACGGAATTGAAATATGGTGACGTAGATGAATGCGGACTAGCAACGAGGACTTGCTGACATGAAGTGGAAAACACATACTACAGTACTGTGACACAAACAAACGTACTAAACCCTAATTACCAAGAAATGCCCACGCAACAGACATTTCCGCGGATAGGGCCAGAAGCGAAGACAGTCTAACACTCCATTTTTCCCACTGCAACATCTTAGCGAGTGCTAAAGACGCCGTATCAAATTGCTACTGTACCCCGACAGTGGAGGTTCTTTTGAAATATCCCAGAGTGTAAGCCAGTCAGCTGATAGAGTGGCTGACTAAAGCCCGGCTAAGAAAAGCTGCGGCTCAACCACTGCAGCCACTGGCCCACTTTCTGCCTGCTTTCTTCAAGAAAAGTCACACAGTATGAGGCGCAAATATCTCGTACAGTAGAGTCTCTGGGTATTCATTCATTCGACAGCGCACGACTTTTGTCCATATGGAATTGCATCTCAGGAAAATGTCCTTTATCTCGATTCTGCCCCTCTTACTCATCGCGCCTCTGGAAGCTTCTATTGAGAAAATGCCCATTAAAGGGCTAATGGCTTGGGTTGCATGCCATTGTGAGCATTGGCTGAAAGGCCCTTCTCCTCCAGCAATGGAGAAGGCGGGCACCGGGAATGTGCTCTTGTTCCCCGAACAACAAGGCCCGAGCCCCGGGGACGTAACCTGGTATGGAGGGCCTCCTTGTTGGTCGCTCTGTGTAGCAGGGAGGCTTTTTAACACAGTGACCCACTTGTATTGTGTTATGTTATGGTAGATAGCGTGGGCTCGCGGGGTGTTTGTGAATATGTAACAAAAGCCTGCTACAGTGCTGCGTGTGCTGTAAGGGCTTTTCTTTGAAGATATTTTCTACATCCTGATTTCTGAATTGGGTCTTGGAAGGGCCTTTGGATATGTTCGGAAGCACTGAGCGTGTCTTCTCCGTAGAAAAACTTGATTAGAATGTATTTTTCATCAGCCATTTTGTAATGCATCTGCTTTTATTCTGCCAAATTAGATTCTAAGATTTAAAGTTAAGTTTGAATAATTTGAACCATTGAGGGTTCATACGGAATATAGTTCCTTTCCATTTGTTGGAGAATAAACAAGAATATGATACAGTGGAAATACATTTAGCATTACCTCCAATAGGTCAAGGTTGGAAGAAAAGTCTCTATTTGTCCAGCATTTAAGGACATGTGGGTTTGAGTGCTTTTAAAGCATTGATGGCCTTACCTCAGATGGGGGTGACACTTTTAAAGACATAAGAAGAGAAAAAAAAACACAGCATTTTTGCTTTGATAGAGCTCAGTGGGAAATGTCTTCATTTTTAGCAAGCATGCTGAGTCAATGGACCATGGCTAGGAAATAATCAGCCTCCTTTCAGCGCGCACAACACAGAGTGCCGCCTAACTACCTCAGCAGCTGAACGCACAAGCCGGTAAGGACGTGATTCCCATCGTTGGCCGCTTACCAAAGGGAGCTGGAGGAAGGAAGAGGTCCATCCTCTCCATTTCTTCACCACCAGTTTGTCTAAATGCGACCGGGGTGAGCAGGCAATTGGATGAGCATTCAGGAGAAGGGTGGCCTCGTGAGAGCCGCCGTGCTTTGTGGGTAGTCTGATGGCTCAATTGTAGGTGTAAATGACAATCAGGACCTGCGATCCCCTTGTCTCTTTGATGGCTGTGTTTATCAAGCTGTGACGGGAATAAGGAGGGAGAGGGAGACAAAGACATCTCTTCTTCCCATGCCATGATCCATAGCAACTTTTGTCATTTTCACCACATCAGCTGGCATGTTTTCCATTTGTGATTACCAACGCAGTTTTGTTTTATTTTCCCGTCTGTCGTCTCATTTATTTGGTTTTTTACATTCCATTAAACAGAACTATTCAGTTGTTTGGGCTCACTAATGACAAAAAGTTATTTGATTTTTCTATCAAGTGGCAGCTCCCTCCTGAGGCTTTGGCTATATATTGACTGGCAATCATTAGCTGATGCTTTACAAAAGGTTATTTGTGACATGAAAATGGATTCTAATAGGTATTTTGCAGGAATAGGATTTCTGGCAGCACAGGAATGGCACCCTCAAAATGATATTGAATGTTTTGCTGAAAGGCATTCATAGTGAACATTATTCATTAGTTGATTAAACACTACAGTCGGCAGGCATTCCGTTATTCCTATCTTCTCTATCTTTGCTCTCCTCGTGTTGGCTGCATTGTGTCTGCTCTGCATAACATTGTTGTGGTGCTTGGCTACAGTTAAGTTCTGCTCAAAGTTTCAAAAGAGTTTCAAAAGAATATACATATATAAAAGATATCTTTATCCCATAAAGAGTGATTTCTGTTCTATTTTTCTTTTACAGGAGAAAAAGAGCATTAAAAGTAAGCCATGGTCCAAAACCTTTTAATTTGTTTTTAAATGGGCAAAGGCATGCTTGGCTTGGTTTGCACTCACCCTCGCTTTTGCTTGATTTTTCTTTTCCATACTTTGCATCAAGATCATAAATATATTACATCTAACATAGCATCTCTATGACATTAACTTCTTCTTATATTCAAACATTGGTACAGAATCCTTCCTATCTTCCCTCTGTCTAGCTTTTCGTCTTATATTAAGCTACTCAGCTTACTGTATTTAGGATATTTATTCCACACATTGCACTGAAACAAACCCATGCATCATCCGACAGAAGTCATTGACAGTTGGGTATCAACTTATTGTCCTTGTGTAGCATCGTAAGCACATAATTTGCTTTCCACAATAATACAGTATAGCCTTAGTTAATCTGGGGCCAGCTCCAAGCTAGTTAATTGGTTAAGACCCTTATTAGTGGATTTAAGAGGATATCAGGGTGCTTTAGCTAAACAAAGCTATTAAGCTGCTTAGATCAGGATGTGATTTCCGTCTGTCAATCACATGATAGGAAAATAGGGTTTTGTTGGTGCTCTCAACTCAAACATTCTCACCCATACACATGACACACACACACAGCAGGCCTGTTTGTGCTTTTTAAATCTTGGATCAGGGCAGACTTAGAAATACAAACTGACCTCCTTCCCTTCTCTCTCCATTTCAACCCCCCTCTCCTTTCCTTCTCCTCTTAGCACAAACACGTTTTAAAGCATGACATTATTTCAACTCTGATTCACGCCACTGTTTTTTTTAGTTTGAGGCTGTTGTCGTAGCCAGTGGAGTCTTCTTTTCATTGGTGTTTTACGTTACCGTTTCTGTCATGTGGTTTGGGTTCTGCATGAAATGCAATTTTATCCGTAGAAGCTTAAATCTCTCCACGAGTGATAAAATTCAGAACTTGCATTGGCTGTGACAATAGGTGCCTGGCAACCATCTTGAGCGGTTTTTGTTGTTTTTGTTGTTTTTCGCCTTCTCCATTAACATTTAGATGCGCTGATGATGTAATTAAGCAGAAAAATACAAATTCACGCATCTAATGAAGTATTCATAATAGCCACATACCACACAAAACACCAAGTGCTAGGATTTGTATTAACTCATGTTAGTTTACATTAAAATATCCAACTTTAGTGAAAAACACAGTATCATTTACTTTTGTTTCTCCTTCTGCTTCCTCTAGACTCCCGGCCTTTGCCTGACGTAGCCATGACTGGCAAGTGCACCCGGGAATGTGACGAGTACGGCCACTCCGACTCCTGCTGGATGCCTGTGCGCACGTCGCCTGAGCGACGGCCATCCAAGTCAACCACTACCCCTCAACAACCAAAGCTTTCCACTTTCATGAGCGGCAACGGCAGCAGCAGCAGCAGCAGCAGCAGCTCTGAGCAGCCCGACAGCCAAGAGACCCTCGCCATGGCCGCCATGGCCAATGGAGACCCCACCGCTGCTCACATGATGGGCGACCGCAATCGTAACCTGCTCAACAAGAAGATGGCTTCCTCCTCCTCCTCCTCCTACGAGGTCTTCGGCTCGCCTTCCTACGGCTTGCCAGAAAATGGGGAGGAAGTGCTGCACCACCCCACTGAGGAGATCCCTCTGGCACCTACCGGGGAGTACAAGCCCACTTCCTGTGGTACTCTGACGAGACGGGAGGTGTACCTGTGAGTTTGCTGTGCCACAACATATGGCAATGAACACTAAGAATAGTTGCTTACCCACCACCGTTACAGCTCTAGAAGTTTTTAGCCACCCTTGTTCTCCAAGGTAAGACTAAACTTTCTCCAAAGACTTTACGACAGCTCCTTAATTGAGTGGATATAAAAACACCATTTTTAAAGTGCTAATTCCGGCCATGACCTGGAAGAAAGGAGGAGGAGGAGGAGGAGGAGGAGGAGGAACAACTGTTGAGGGGCATTGACTGGACTTGGGATGAGGCTATTCTACTGGCGAGTCGGGCTCCTGGGACATGACCTGCTGCTTGACAGTCAATCTGTACAATAATCAACTCATTTTACATATACAGTACATGCATGCATTACCTGCCCCATTTCCTGAAGACGACACTGTACAAAAGAGACAATTTCTTTTTTTGGTTTGTGTTTTTTCTAGAAACAAAGCTGTACATGTGGACTATTTTGACTTCAAAGTGTGTGGTTATGCCTTTTTTTTATTTCAGAACTCTGCTATGGCCGTGATGTTCAGTGGCTGCAACAATATATTGGACATTATGGTCTCTATCATACTGAGCTTGCTATGGATTCTGTCACCTTGACTGTTTGTGATAAATGTGGCTCTATAGCAGACCAAAACGTAACCGTGTTCCAATCTTATGAGGACGAGAAGCTTTAAATACTCTGCCCAGATTACAACACTTGTGTCAGTCCTTTATTGAGATTTTTGGACACACATGGGAGCCAATGGAATTTGCTGCAACAACACCATGTTACAGACTTCAACAACACTGGTATAATGGACATATGATGACTGATTCTAAGCTACCAGTGTGTACGCTCTTGAAAAGTCACTCATTGTACATAAACATTGGACCACGGCAACAACGCTAACTGCTCTCATTCCCTTTTGTCTTGCTACCTTTCCTCAGTCTCTCGTTATTTGTCTTTGATTGGCAAGGTTGAGACCAAAACCTTATTACGAGATGCAACATCTTACATCTATTGGCTGGAAAAGCATGTGTGTACATGGTCATGCCTACTGTTTATATCGAGTTGTAATACTTACCCTGTTTTTCCCAAACCACATATGCAGACACACCGAAGCGATTCATATAACAGGCCAGTGGCGCTGCTGGATTGATAATTCCTGGGTAAACACAGTGTGTCGCATGCCGAGATAAAAATTCTGGAGGTGCATTTGAAATTGTACGTGTGTATGGCCCCGATATGCAGTATATAGTGTGTGTGTGTAGGCTATATTTAGTGTATACTGTAGATGTACACCGATAATAGGCTTAGGAGGGCGTAGACATGGCCAAGCTGATCGTGAAACAGCTGCAAGGACAGCTTTTTACTGTTATTTCTTTCTTGTTGTGTGATAGACTGAGCAATAAATATCATAATGTACACGTGACCAACAAGCATCAACTTATTTTTCACTTCTCCTCAAGCCTTCAAGGTGACACACACACACACGGCTGTCCAAGAGTCCTTTTTAAGCACTAGTAGATGTTGCTTTCCATAGTACATGGTGATGGCATCTTTGAGCACGAATGTAAGAATCAGCTCAATGGAGAACAATCAAACGTCTGTTCGCAAGGTTTTAAGATTGCAGAATGGTGTCAAAAATGTTGTCAAAGTCAAACCAAAGCTTCTCAAACAGGATGAAGCATCCCCCCCCCCCATTACACACAAACAACAGCTTTTAGTTTTAGAGAAAACTTTGCTTTAAGTAAACATTTCATGATAGACTTTTTCATGAAGAATGTGATGTCTCAACTAAAAGTCCTCGGAGCTGACTCTTACGGACCACTCTCACACAGACACATGAAAATGTTGAGATGTTGTGCCTCCCTGTCTACGGTGATGTTTCCTTTTCGCAGCTACACTGGCGCAAAATCCCATGACAGTACTAAAGTAAAAGAATATCAGATGCAATGGAACCTTTTTGTATGTTAGCAGAACCCCCTTGGTTTGACCGGAGCTGCTCTTTCTGCATTCCGGCAATCTATAGTCTGTAAGTACTACTCGTTGTTCGAAAGAAAGTGCTCCTATACTTATAAACTGTATACATAAATATTTACTTTTTACTGCACGTTTAATGGGAACTTACTTCACTTACTGAGAAGGAAGAAGAAAAAAAACTGTAAAACAAAATGTACAAAAAAATGTTTTCCCTGTAAACATGGAAATTCACCTTGTTGCTTGCTTTTGTTATACCTAAAGAAACATGTAGTACAACTTAGTACATCAGTGAAGACCGTGCCATTGATCTTTTGTTTATTTCATCGTCTCTTATACCACCACACAAACCTTTCATATATTTCATTTAAATCAATTTATACCATGAAATTGTCAATTTTTTATATTCCTCCTGGTTTTTTCATTTGTAATCCCATGTATGTGTCACCGTCAAAACCATGGAATTCTTCACAATCACGACAATGTACTATGTGTTTTCCTTTTTTTTTCTTTATCTTGTGCCACTTTGTATATTTTATGCTTCTGAAAAAAAAGACAACAAAACATACAAAAAAACACAAGAGTGAATGCAAATATGCAATTGTGCCTTTTTATACCAATTGGTATGATTTAATCTTGGTTTGTGTATGGTGCATAAACAATTACATGCTTACAAAAGCGAATGGGGTGGCATTTAAGAGCGGACTGAAACACATTTGCATATCTTAGATGAGATCCCATGATGTCAAAAGGTTCTTGGAGGACAACCAGTTAAATGTCAGTGAGCCTGTAGGTCTAACACCCAAAATGGCCGTTGTTCACTGGGTTCAATTACCTTGTTGAAATATCCATTCCTAGCATAGTGCATTACCGAGTGAGTACATCCAAAAGTTGCTTGTTGGTAGTAATATTAATGATATAATGGATTTTGTTGTCTTGTTCCACTCACGTACATGTATGACATCAGAGGTAACCTTCTTTGTGCATGAAACAAGCTCTAGGACTGAATATAAAACCATAGAAAGATAGAGGCGGGTAAAAAGAAAAAAAATAAGGCTTGGAGACATTTGACTGCTCAGAGTTGAGGCAGCCTAGGGATACAAATGCTAATGCTACGGTTTACTAGGAGGAGTGGAAGAGGAGGGGGGGAAAAAGCTTCAGGGGGCGAGTACCTGACAGAACACACACCTCAGGATGTGCCGAGCAACACAACACTCATGCGCAGATTTACAGTATATGCATATCAGTAGGTGATGAAATCCTGTCCCACAAACGAGCGTGGTGATGCTCGCTATGATACCGCAAGGTGATGCTTTGAATTTCTAGATCAGAAGGGAACAGAGACTCTGTAGTGTGAACCTCAGACATAAAGAGGAGACATGAAAGAAGAAATGCCATACATAGAGCGTTCACTTGTTCATTTCTGAGCACTGTTTTTTACTTGAGTTAACTGCTACAGAAATCTGGACTTTTTTTCAGAGAACATGACGTAGCTGCCATTAAAAGATGTTTGTCTCTTGCCGTCCGAGGTGTGTGTTCAGTCCGTGCTCTCCTCTATTCGTATAGCCTTCACGGTGTGTAATGAGATTTGTAATATTAACCATTACTATTTGTCCTGCGACTTGGATGTTGATATAGAAATTGAGGAACAAATGTATCATCGTTTAATATGAGTCACTATGCACGCAGCTTAGCTGAACATGGCAAAGTGTATTGAACGCAAGTCCACTTCTATTTATGAGATATTTTACATAATTTAATTTGCTTTTGTACAGGTTTGTGTAAATAAATTGCTTGTCATTTTTGTCTCTGCAGAAATTAAAATATAACATGGTAAAAAAAAGTCTACTTGGTTTCATTGTTTTTTTAATATCTGTTATTTTATAGAAATACATTCATTTAAGAACGTATAATAGCCTAAACCATAACAGAATCATAAGTGAGGTAAAGGGTGACCCAATGAATAAACAATAATCTACGACAGGTGAAAAAAGTGTCATCATGATGCGGTTATTATAACCAAATGTCAAATGTACCATCAGCCACTTTTATGTTTAACTACATCATATTATATTCTCTCCAATGTTTTATAATGTTCACTTAAAAAAACAGGTATTCAAACAAATGATATTCTAATACAAATCTATGTTTCTGCCACATGGGGGAGGCGACACAAGCTTAAAATCAGACAAATTGATTATGAATTGAGGAATTAGGGCTAACGTTTGAAATATGTACCCACTAACACATAGCAGACATGGAGCAACATTAGACTTAACATGGGATTGTGTTTTTGCATGAATGCAAGTCCAATATTCACTCGACTTCTAGCTCTGTTTTGGTCTCAACCAACTTTCCCGAAAAACATTGATTTTAGCAAATGTTTCAAAAGCCATCCCCTAACTTGTAACGCCCTCTTTGTTGCCTGGCAGGGTACAGTTTGTTTACAAGAGCTTTTGTCTGAATGAATTAGTTTCACATAACACATTACCATCTTACCATAATGTAAAAGAAGACGTTCAGATTGAAGTTGCCATAAATGTTTAAGGGTTTGGTTAAAACTTAAATTGTAAAGGTTGAATTTGTTGGTATAGTTAACTAAAATGATATAATCTGGTGATCATATCTTTCAGAGAAGAGATTATATTTTGAGTGGTATAAATGGAATCAAGTGACAATAATAAAAGGAACAACATTTCAAAATGGTATTTAAAGAGAGCCAATCCAGCCGTGTGCCCTTCCCTGGCAGCTCTGTGTGAGTACATACATATTGAATGTGCCCTTGTTAGCGTAAATGAATATATTCATATGTTTTTAATTATGCGTTTACTATTTTTGCCTTCATGTCTGGGTGATGTATGAGGCCATTACAGTGTAGGTGATTAGAGAGCCATTCCCTACGCTCTGATTAACAGCAGCCTCTCCAGCACCCTCAAACTGATAATGGCGTCTTAATAGAAAACTACAATACACAGTAAAATTATGTCTCCAAAGTTTGATAATTTAGAGAAAGTTTTCCTCTCGATTGTCTCGGGAATATTAGAGGACGTACGGAGAGAACAAGAGTGGAGAAAAACATTGTTTTCCCACAAGGATGGGACGCTTTATTGATTCACTTCAATTGAAAAAAAGTCTGCCCATTTCATTTCTGCATATTTGTCTTCAAAAGATCCCACTTCCAATAAATACTAGGTTTGAATCACGTTGATATGCAAATTGGCTCGCTCATTTTCTTGTCCCTTCTGAAGCATGTTGAATTGCCTGGCATGGAATAATCAGCGGGCAGTAATAATCTTTCTGTTGAGAGAGAGGCAAATTAAGACAAATTACAATTCATTTGAATGTAATTAATGTTTAGGCGATGCATACCAATGAGTTTTTCAAATGATATTTTCTTGAAAGATACATACATGTATTTAAAGTCTTTATTTAGTAAAATAATAATGAATTGTCGTGGAACATGTATTTCAGGTCACAGTGTGAGCGTTTTTCCGATCGCATCCCAACAACGTGCTGGTTCAGAGGTTCATAAGCACCTGATTTTCATTGGCAGCAACAAACACCCCTTGGCAGCGATCCTCATCAATCTGACATTGCCCTCTTATCAACCATCTCCATGCAAACAGGCTCCCACACATAAAGAGGGCCATGAACTCGACCTCCCATAGGTTTCAACATGAAAATCCCTAAAAGAGGCATAGGTGAAGCCTCGTTAATGATTGCATATTTACCTGAACCAAAGGTGCATTCTGAAGTGGTGTCGTGTTCAACCATCCTAAGTGTGGAACAGACGTGCAGATAACACCGCAGGCACTGGAGGAAAGGGTGTGGGGGGGGCAGCCTCGGTATGCACGAGAGAGATATCCCCATGCTGAAATATGCAAAGCTAATTAATTAAATCATTGATCACTTCTCCCACATCAAGCATGAGATATATGCCATTTTAATACGAATTCAGTTCCTATTTGTGCTCACTGGTGCGAAATAACGACTCAAAATCACATCAGCAAATGGAATTTGACCATAAAACCGTTTCGGGTCTTGGCTGAACCTGTCTCTGCAGTCCTGCCTTGGGTCTCGCCATGCTGCTTCCCTGATGGCTTCCTCAGGATTGTAGCTGACATCCTCGTGGATTCATCTTCTTATTAGAGACACATGCATTTCCTAACATTCGGTCTATATGCTGTCAAATGTATTATCTCTTCGATTTACACACGGCATCTATTGCTCGTCTGTCCGTCCTGGGAGAGGGATCCCTCCTCTGTTGCTCTCCCTGAGGTTTCTCCCATTTTTTCCCCTCAAACTGTGGGTTTTCTCTGGAAGTGTTTCCTTGTACGATGTGAGGGTCTAAGGATAGAGGGTGTCGTTTTTCTCATACTGATATTCTGAATCAATCTGTGTTGTTGTATTTGCTGTAAAGTGTCTCTACTGTAGGCTAATTTTATTATATGTACAGCACTTTGGCTCGACCAGAAATCGTTTATAAATGTGCTATATAAATAAAACTTGATTTGATTTGATTTGATTTGATAAACCTTAAAGGAAGCTATATGATATCTGCAATTTATGACTTTTTTATTGTCTTTAGATTTTATTTTTCTGCCGCAACTGCGGGAAGTGGGATCAGAGGAATAGCAGTTAGGGCTTTGTTAAATTGATTTCTATTTCATATTTATTTTATTAATGTGCCGAGGGATTCAGGGCTACGTTTGTATGTGTTGTGGATGGTACAAATAAACAAGTTCATGAGGAAACTCCTGCAATAACTGTGATTGAATTGCGTTCACATAAATTCTATCAGCGCTTATTTTTTGCCATCTATCGCTCCCCCGAGGATGATGTCATTACAGTTAATTTTATTGCTTTTACAGCAGAGATGGACACACGCATAGAAAATGCAGTCTGCCTCACCCTGTGATCACACTTGATCTGCTATAGTGAGTGTTTGCAATGCATTTGTGTGAGTGAATTTGCTGCAGCTGCTTTGTTGCAATTTGGAATATGGTAGACTGCTTTGTATTGCCTAAACAAGTCTGCACTACAAATGCAGTGAAGATAAGAAAAAGGATTTCAAGTTGACTTGACGGAAACTTTTCAATAGATAAAAGTTATATTGCTTCCATTTAAGGTCAGATTTTTGTACCCCAATATAATATTACAAAATAACCCTCTATAATAGATAGAACAATAACTGAACATTGCACCACACTTTCCATTTTGGAGAATGTTTATTGGAGAATGTTTCCTCTTCGACTTCTTAATCATTTCTTTAAGTTTAGGAAAAGCTTATACGAAAATAATCAATTAAGTTAATTTATAGATAGCTCAATGTGATTCCTATAAGAATGATAGGAATCACATTAATGTCTGTTTTCTATCTGTATGGGTACTAATAATATTTACATTCAAACCATTTCATACTTGCATTTACATTTAAATAATAAGCTAATTGTTTAATTTACCACTAGAAGCACCTGGGTGGGCAGCTACTGGAGCCTGCTTAGCTAGCTAACTTTAGCAGGAGTTCATAGGTTTCTGCTTTATCACACATTGATTTGGCTGCTGTGAATTAATAAATTAGTACACAAGGAAAATCAATAACTAAACTTAGCTTTAGTTGTAGCTAGGGTTGGGAACCAAAACTCGGTTCCAGATGAGAACCGATAAGAAAATGCCGGGTACCGGGTACCCATACAAAATACACAATTTCGGTTCTGCTTAACGGTTCCTAAACGCGGTAGACCCTGTATTCCACCGGGTCCGTCTGCACCGCGGCGCCCCGGTGGAATACAGGGCGGACCTGGAGAAACACAGAACGGCACATCTACGGCACAACACCGGTGTTGTGTCACATTATGCCTCCCCGTCATGAAATGCCCCCCTTGTCACAGGAACGCGCATTTCTAAATGACACGTTTACTGGGTAAAACAGAGTCCATTCTCTTCGGTTCTAAACATAATCTCAGCAAATCCGACGACTTCTCAGTTGCAGTGGGTGACATTATTGTCACAAGTAAGAAGGAAATTACATACCTAGGATCTATTCTTGAGGCAAACCTCTCCTGTGATAAAATGGCATCCAATGTAATAAAAAAAGTCAATCAAAGAACTAGATTCCTATACCGGATCTCCTCTCTGGTAAACAAAAACACCCTGAAAACTCTGGCAGGAGCACTCATTCAAGGGTACTATGACTATGCTTGCACGTCATGGTACCATAGCACCTCCAAGGCGCTAAAAATAAAACTTCAAACATCGCAAAATAAACTGGTCAGACTACTGCTTGACCTTTCATCTAGAACCCACCTCACCTCTGCCCACTTTGACAACCTAGGATGGCTTAGAGTAGACGACAGAGTACAGCTACTTGCAATGGGCCTGGTCTACAAGATCCACTACACCTCTATGGTACCCATGTACATGTCAAAATTCTTCCCAAAGGTCAAGGAATACCATGATCATAACACCAGAGGGAGCTCCACAAATCATGTGAAAACCCAGATTTGGCACAAAAAAGGGGGAATACACGTTTCGCAATTATGCCACATCAAGGTGGAATGCTCTTCCCACAACTGTAAAGGAAAGTAAAACTATACTTACCTTCAAAACCTCTCTTAAAGAGCACCTTCGGGGGAGAGCATTGCAAAACTGGCCCCGGTAATGGTACAAATTTCAACCTGTCGTACAATGGACAGCTTCCCCCCCCCCCCATCTATGTATATACTCGCATTTTAGACTCTGTTACTAACTGCATATCTGTAGACTTGGTATGTCTTAAATGTCCGGTTAGGATATATTAGAACGAAATCTAAAATGAAAATTGTAAACAAGCAATCTGTATGTAAAAAACCACCTGTATGTAAATTGTAAATAAGCCATCTGTATGTCAAATATGTCTTATATGTCTTAAATGATATGATGAATTGGAAATGGGGGACCCTGATGTAAACAAGACGAAAGTCTTTCTCTGGTCTGCATCCCCTTAACAATTGTATGTTTTGAGCTGTACTGTACTGTACCCAATATACAAGCTGTTAATAAACTTTTCAATCAATCAATCAATCAAGCTCATAGTCTTGATTATTCTGGTTTAAGTTTTCGCTCCGTATTTGAGGTGTCGAAATTCATTCGTCACTTCCTTTTCAGTTTTTGTTTTTTTTAATCTTTTTTTTTATCATTATTGTTACGTCCTGTCTGTATAAACATGCTTTAAAATGTATTGTTTAATTTTACATAGTTGTCATCTAATAATCAAAATATATGTTGACAAATGTTACATAGTCTTTGTCAGCATATTATTATATATACGCTATGCGTACAAAATAAAAGTGTCACATTCATGAAACTTGCTCCATTTATTGGTACCAGTCCTAGAACCATACCCTGAAAAATGCTTGAGGGTGGGATTAATAGAAACCTCTTTTGGGGGGTACCAATACATGGAGCAAGTTTCATGAATGTGACACTTTTATTTTGTAAGATAGCAAGGGGGGGCATATTGTGATGGCCAGGCCTGTCATAAAATGCCCCCCCCCCCCCCAAAGATGTTTCTATGAATCCCACCCTCAAGCATTTTTCAGGGTATGGTTCTAGGACTGGTACCAATAAATGGAGCAAGTTTCATGAATGTGACACTTATATTTTGTACGCATAGCGTATATATAATAATATGCTTCTTCTTTCGTGTAACGTTAGAGGTCCAACTCGGTGTCGTGTAGCCATGCCCGCATCTCTGGTCCTAGGTCGAAGAGGCCGGCTTCCGAGGGTGGTCTATATAAGGGGCAGATGGTGATTATATGGACAGCGGTCTGCTCAGGGTCACCGCACTCGCATGCCGCACTGTCCGCCAAGCCCCACGTCTTCATCGATGTTTTAAAGCGACCGACCCCAGTTCGTAGACGGTTCAGAGTGGTCCACTGCCGGCGCGGTAGGTTGTCTCCTCCAATGGCGCCATCTCCTGGGTCCCAGATGTAACGGTGGATTCGGGAGGGCCCGGCTGACTCCCACTCCTGCTTCCAAGCTGCTGCCAACCATGCATCTCTGGAGATGTCCTCAGAGGTGGAGTTGAGCATCTCTTGAGCTGCTTTGTTGTAGGGGTGGCGGGACTTGAGTCTGCTTGGAGGTGCTGGTGTTATTGTGGTGTTGTGCAGGATGTGCCAGTCATACTTTTGTGCCTTCCTGGCCAGGGCGAGGGTGGCAGCCTCCCGTCGGAGGCCGGCTGGTGCTATTCCCGCGAGGACTGGCAAGAGGGACACAGGGGTAGGCTTTAAGCATCCAGTTATTATTCGGAGGGAGGTATTGATAGCCACGTCGACCTTTCTCGCATGAGGGCTTCTGCTCCAGACTGGGGCGCAGTATTCCGCTACAGAGAAGACCAGGGCTTGAGTGGATATTCGCAGCGTCTTAGCGGAGGCTCCCCAGGTTGTTCCAGCGAGGCGGCGGATCAGCGCGACTCTGGATGTCACCTTGGCCTTGACTTCTTCCAATTGTTTTTTAAAGGATAATGTCCGATCCAGACGCACTCCAAGATACTTCGGGGCTTGCTGGACCTCCAGACATTTGTTGTCGACGCGCACCTCAAGTTCCCTCCTGGCTTCTCTGGTGCTAAGGTGGTATGCCGCTGCAACTGTTTTTCCGACGCTGAGCTGTAGACGCCAGCTTCGGAGGTATGCTACTAGTGTGCTCATGGCTTCGTTAAGACCATCTTCCATCGCCTCCCACGTTGGTCGGCTCAGCATGATGGCAAGATCGTCTGCGTAGCCATACTTTCTGGATGCTGTATCAGGTAGGTCGTGGATGTAAACATTTAACAGCATCGGTGAGAGAACAGACCCTTGCGGTACCCCGTTCTTCAGTCTTCTGAGCCTACTGCACTGGCCACTGCTGGTCTGGAGGATGAAGCTACGGTTGGAAAGTGTCTCCATGATGAACTTCACCAATAATATGCTGACAAAGACTATGTAACATTTGTCAACATATATTTTGATTATTAGATGACAACTATGTAAAATTAAACAATACATTTTAAAGCACGTTTATACAGACAGGACGTAACAATAATGATAAAAAAAAAGATTAAAAAAAACAAAAACTGAAAAGGAAGTGACGAATGAATTTCGACACCTCAAATACGGAGCGAAAAGTTAAACCAGAAGAATCGAGACTATGAGCTACCACTAAACAACTCAGAGTCTGAAAATTACCATTAATAAAAACCCTGAACGTTTACTTTTCGTTTTAAACATTGTTTTAAGGTGTAAACGTGTAATTTAGAGGTGTAAACGTGTCATTTAGAAATGCGCGTTCCCGTGACAAGGGGGGCATTTCATGACGGGGAGGCATAACGTGACACAACACCGGCACCGCCCTTCATTTTTTTGATCATGTAAATTGCGTTGACAGGCAACAGAGATCCACAGTTTCCCCGCAACGAGGCTCCCCCCGCCCTCCCGTAGACATTTCACGAGCTCAGTCACTTCATAACACCAAAGATGGGTCGCGGTAAACGCTCTGAAGTGAGGCTCCACTACACTAAAAAAGAAAAAGACAAGGCAAAGTGTAATGCCTGTTAATAGCTTGCCACAGGCATAGCTCAGTTAAAATAAAGCACAGTTATTGTGCAATACATTTGTATTGCATGTATATTTTTCATTTGTAAAAATGTCAGTTAAAGCTTAAAAGAATAAAGATATTTTTGTTATCTAAACGTTTGACCTCTTTCTTTTACAATGTTGGAATCGAAACGGGGGAATCGATAAGCAGAATTGGAATCGATACATTTCAAACTCCCTAGTTGTAGCTAAGGCTAGCTATCTGCGACTATCATGCTAGCTTGACAAGCCCTGTAGCTTACACTCAACAGTTGAAAGTACACTTAAAACTATAGGTGACTTACGTAACCCCAGTTCGCAGAGTAACATGTAGTGAGATGTCTCACTATGGGATGCGCCTCATCGCGGAGCCAGAAGCATCAATCTCATTACGCCAATCCTGATTGGCTGGTGATCTTGACGTCAGCGTCAGGAAACCACCCCCTATACGTAGCTTGCGCTACGTCGCATGCGTCATTCAAAATAAGCACCTCTTCTCGCTTCACCATAGCAAGGAGGGCCGTCTGGTGAGACATCTCACTACATGTTACTCTGAGAACTGGGGTTACGTAAGTAACCTATAGTTCTCATTCATAACACTCCGTTCGATGTCTCACTAGGGATATTGTAGCTCCCGTATTGCCAGACGAGCTTATCTCGAAATTCACCAAACCAACCAGAACTTAACAGGTAGAGCTCTGACTCAACAAGGTGCCCAGTGCTCGGGCCACACTTGGAGCAGAGACGTCTAGCCTGTAAAAGCGGACAAAAGTGAGCGGCGAGGACCAGCTCGCTGCTGCACAAATGTCTTGGATGGAAACACCCTTGAACAAAGCCCAGGATGTAGCCAGACCACGAGTCGAATGAGCACGCAGACCCGACGGTGCTTGCAAACCCTGACTCGTATAGGCCAAAGCAATTGCCTCCACAATCCAGTGGGAGAGCCGTTGCTTAGTAACGGGCTTGCCCTTCTGAGGGTTAGCCCAGGACACAAAGAGTTGGTCATTATGACGAAACTCTTTTGATCTGTCCATATAAGTGCGTAAAGCACGAACTGGACACAGCAAATCCGGCTGCTGTTCCACGGAGGAAAACAGCGGCGGAGGAGATGCCTCAATGTCAATTGGGGTACATGAACCAACCACCTTATAAGGTATAAAGGCAGGGTTGGGCTTCAACAACACTCTCGTTTGCCCTGGGGCGAACTGAGTGCATGAAGGATGTACAGAGAGCGCATGAATGTCACTGACTCGCTTGGCGGATGCCAGGGCCAGTAACAGCACTGTCTTGAGTGACAAGTGCTTCATGTCAGCTTCTTCAAGGGGTTCAAATGGGGTTAGAGTGAGCCCATCTAAAACCACTGCCAAGTCCCATAAGGGCACCAGTGACCTGGAAACAGGGAGGAGCCTGTGAGCCCCTTTCATAAAACGGCAGACCAAAGGATGTTGGCTAGCCGTCTTTCCCTCAAAGCCCACATGGCATGCAGCAATAGCAGCCAGGTACACTTTGATCGTAGAGAAAGCTCTGTGTTTATCAATTAAGTCCTGTAGAAATGATAAAATCACCCCGACAGGACATTGAAAGGAGATGTGTCCTTTTTGAAGGCACCACTCCTCAAACACCCTCCACTTACAGTCATGGAGAGACCTGGTGGAGGAAGCTCTCGCACTCTGAATAGTGTTTATCACCTTCTGAGGGAGTCCCACTGTATTCAGATTGTACCACTCACGGGTCAGGCCCATAGTGCCAAGCGCTCTGGGTGTGGGTGAAAGATCGCCCCCCTCCGCCTGAGACAGTATGTCCCTGCGTAGTGGGAGCTGCCATGGCTGCCCGCACAGCAGCTGATATATCTCCGCCAGCCAGTACATTGCGGGCCAGTGCGGAGCTATCAGGATAAGTGTGTGGCGTTGTTCCCTCACTCTGGCCAGAGTTGGGGGTATCAGAGCCAGGGGTGGGAACGCGTACAGAAGGCCCGGAGGCCAAACGTGCTTGAGCGCGTCCACGCCTAACGGTGCGTTTAAATCGCGCATTGAAAAGAATAGCTGATTGAGCATTTTGTTTTGATGCGAACAGATCTACCGCGGCTCTGCCGTAACGCACCCACAGCTGACTCACAATCCTTGGATGTAGAGTCCAGTCTGCATATAGTGGTACACCTCTGGATAGTAGATCCGCCCCGAGGTTCATCACTCCTGGTACGTGCGTCGCTCTCAGAGAGAGGAGACGTCTGCCGCTCCATAAGATCAGTTTGCGTGCCAGCATGTGTAACTGGAGAGAACGCAAACCCCCTTGGCGGTTTATATACGATATTGTGGTCGTGTTGTCTGCCCTCACGAGGACATGATGTCCTCTGAGAAAAGGCAGAAAGCGTTTAGGGTGAGGAACACCGCTAAAAGCTCCAGGTAATTTATGTCCGCCCGCTGGAGGTCTCTGCTCCAGAGACCCCTCACCGGACGACCTTCGTAAATACCTCCCCAGCCTGTCAGACATGCGTCCGTGGTGACCACCTTCCGTGAAAGGACAGCACCCATAGGCACGCCCCATACTAGAAAAGTCGGGTGCAGCCAGTGGTGCAGTGCCCTTACGCATTTCACAGTAACCATTACTCTCCGCGCGCCATGACGCGCGGGGTTTAGTTTTAGAGCGGCTACCCAGCGCTGAAACTCCCTCATGTGTAAGCGTCCCAGTCGTACGACCAGGATGGCTGACGCCATGAGCCCCAGTAACCGCAGGCATGATCTGAAGAGAACATGTTTGCGCAGCTGGAAATGAGCGAGACAAGCTCTGAAAGCTTTCACTCTTTCCGCTGACAGGCGGACTGTAAAGGGCACCGAGTTCAGGTGTAAACCCAGGAAGAGTACAGTCTGTGCTGGGCACAACATGCTCTTCTCTGTGTTTATTATGAAACCCAGGTTGAGCAGGTGCTTTACGAGGACATTTGTCTGCGTAACAGCCTCCTGCTCCGACTGTGCGAGAAGCAGCCAGTCGTCCAGGTAGGTCGCCAGGCGAATACCCTGTTGTCTTAACGGGGCTATCGCGGCTTCCGTAAATCGTACAAACACTCTTGGACTGAGAGACAGACCGAAGGGGAGTACTCTGTATTCGTAACAGATCCCCTGAAATGAGAATCTCAGATATTTCCTGTGTGGGTAATATACTGGGATGTGGAAATACGCATCTTTCAGGTCGACTGATGTAAACCAGTCGTCTTGTCGCACGAGCCGCAGCAGAGATGTGTGAGTGAGCATTCTGAACTTATATCTTTTTAGATATTTGTTCAGAACCCTCAAATCTAGTATTGGCCGAATTCCGTTCCCTCCCCGTTTGGGAACGAAGAAATACTTGGAATAAAAGCCGCTCTGACTCTGCTCGGCGGGTACAATAGATATAGCCCTCTTTTCTAGAAGTGAGAGGATCTCTCTCTCTAGAATATGGGCTGACTCTCCTCGGGCTTGTGAATACAGAATGCCCGAGAAGCGAGGGGGGGTGACAGCTAATTGGAATCTGTAGCCCCGTGTTACTGTCTTGAAAACCCAAGCAGATGTTGTGAGCATCTTCCACTGTATGCTCCTTAGAGCCAGCGGAGATGTCACGTCTCTTACCCTCTGAGTCTCTATTTGTTGTGTTATGGGGCCCTCTAGTGTCTGAACACGGTGGTACCCCATTTCGACAATCCCCACCGAGACTGCGCATGCGCGTGACGGTGGTGCCTTCACAGACCCGTCTATTATCCGCCTTTTGAGAGATGCCGTAGCTGCTCTCAGAAGGGGAAAGTTGACGGACTGTTTATTGTTTTTATTGTTTTTCTTTTCATTTTTTGGAGCTGCGCCCTTGGCCTGAAGCCTGGATGCGTCAGCGGAAAATGGTTTATGTGAGAAACAACAACAATATTGTGACATGTGTTTTTGCGGACTTGAGGATTGCGTTGAGGTATCTCTCGAGGCAGCGGGAACACATCTAGAGCTGGGGAACCGTGGACTTCCAGCTCTGTCACAGAGGGGAGAAGGGGGGGCTCTCAGGCCGCCCGCTTCTTCTTCCTCGACTGCTGGCCAAAATTCTGGGTTGGCTGCGCCTGGGCTGCAGCCGGAACCGGAGATTTTCTAGGCCAACTCGCCCTCGTCTCCTGCCTGGGCTGAGTACTCGGGGCGGGCTGCGACCTCTGCTGTTTTGGTACTTTGAACCGAGCAGGGTTCGAGGCAGCCTGGGCGAAGGACTGCCGCTGTGAAGGCAGCGGCTGGACCCTTCGAGGGAGACAGAGGTGGAGGGCCTCGTCCTCCTTCTTTTTCGACTCGCATCTCCTCTGCATGGAGGCGAGAGCGGAGCCGAAAATCCCCTCGGGAACAATGGGCATGTCTAGCACATTCTCCTTTTCTCGGTCTGGGAGGTTGGTGAGGTTGAGCCATCTAGCTCTTTCCTGCACCACCATGATCCCCATTGCCTTGCCCGTGGCCTGGACGGCGCAGCGTTGAACACGGAGACAAATGTCTGTGATCGCGGCCATCTCGTCCAGAACGGCCGGTCCAGGATTGCTTGACAGATCCTCGCAGAGCTCCGCTTGGTATGCGGTTAGCAGCGAGGAAACGTTCAAAGCCCTGGCGGACAACGCTGCGGCTCTGTAGGACCGTTCAGTCATGGTCGACTGGAATCGGTCCGCCTTTGCTGGCAGCGTGGGGTTCCTGCTTGGTGACGGGACCAGCCTCGGTAGGAGGTGGGCTGCCACCAGCGGTTCCATAGGCGGTATGCGGAGCAGGCCGAGCCTCTCCATACCGTCACAGTCTAGGGAGGAGGCACCCTGGATTGGGGCCTTGTTGCTAAAGGGCCGGTCTCTCCACGAGACCGACACCTCATCCAACATCTCCAGGAAGACCGGAAGGAGTTGCCTCTTTGTCCCCGTTGCTTGGGGAAAATGTTTCCCCCTCGTAACGGGACCTGGAGGTCTCCTTGGCCATTTCGGGCCACGGGATGTCTAGTCTGGACGCGGCACGCTGACACACGGCCTGCAGGTCCATGCTCAGACAGGGCGAAGCTGGTGTGCTATCGCCCGGGAGAGCAGCCATCGCTCCCGGCTTTGCAGCCTGAGCCGATGACACGAAGATATCGTCTTCTTGCTCATCCGAATCAGACAGGAGGAACTCAGAGGCACCCTCTTCGTCCTCCATATAATCCAATTCCAGGACATCCTCCGCGGGCGAAACCATGGTGAGGTCCAGCCGGGAGCCCCAGCTTGGTAAAGCGTGGGGCTCCGTTCTCGCGTCTCTTGCCGCCACCGGGTCCCAGCCTGACACGGCGCGGGACTCCGGTTCCGCAGCTGCTGCTGTTGATGAGCCCCAGACCGACACAGTGCGGGGCTCAATCTCTGCGGCGGACGCCCCTGCGTCTTGATTGCCAGCCGGCAAATCAGCGGACATGAGGGGGTCCTGTCCCGACAAGCTAGCTTGGCGTGCTAACCGTCGGCGGAGGCTCTTTACGGTGAAGCGGGCACAATGCCCGCACGAGCCGGGGTTGTCAATAGCCTCCTGGGCGTGTTCCAGCCCGAGGCAGGACGAGCAGACCTGGTGTGAGTCTGTGCCTGACTCCTCTGGTGTGAGGGAGAGAGGCGTCCATCTTGTTCGCCGCGTGGCGTGGCGAGGACCCGCTCGTAACAGGTACGTAGCCTCGCTACCGTGGTGTCGGTAGTGAGGGAAAGCAAGCTAGCAACAGGTGTGTTGCTAGCTTGAAAAAATCAAAACCTTACCTTAATTTCCGAGGAAAGAAACGGCGAGGTCGATTGTAATACTAACTGGTGTGTTAGCATTAACAGTCTTCTTGCGAAGCAGAAGAGTAGCCGGCGAGCGCCCGTCGACCGAAAGTTAGCTTTGGGTTCAGTCTGTGGACTGTTAAGCTAGCCCGGCTACCATCGAGATGTGCTCTGAAGCGAGAAGAGGTGTTTGAATGACGCATGCGACGTAGCGCAAGCTACTTATAGGGGGTGGATTCCCTGACGCTGACGTCAAGATCACCAGCCAATCAGGATTGGCGTAATGAGATTGATGCTTCTGTTTGCTCCGCGATGAGGACATCTCCCATAGTGAGACATCGAACGGAGTGTTATGAATGAAAACTAGGCCACTGTATCTAAGTTTTACTTTATTCTTATATTCTATTACATTTTAGGGTCAAATAATGTTCTTTCACTTCAATCCATTCACTATTTGAAAACTTTATTTACTTCTTAGGCTGGTGTCGTCTTGAGGTTACTAGCCTATTTAGAGTTACACGTCTCTAGCACATTATATTTTTATAAAGTAAAGATAGACAGATCTGGGTTATAACTAAATTTTGCACAAAACCTGCAGTAAAATGCACCTTAAATAAGAGATATTGCAGCATGAGCATATCTCAGCATCTTTTTGGGGTTCCATTATTCATTGTTTTTGCTCTCATCCCGTCCGTTGTGTACATGACAAACAGTTTTCACCTGCAAACAAGGACACAGGGAAGGCATGAGTTGCACAGAGGAGGGATGAGTGATATCTTTCCAGTGTGTGCCGGTCACTATTACCATAGGTTATTACCCACAAGACTCTCTGTGACCCCTGCTGTGGCATGATAGATTTCCCACAATGACCTACAGCCACGAGCCTCCAAGCAAACATGAGGTATGAATGCTACTTGTTGCGAGGCCAGAATCCTGCAGTGGAACAGGCAAATGTGCTGCCATTAATCACACATCAGTTGTGAGTTGAATGCACACAAATGTATATGTGCTAGATTTATGTGGCAGAAGCAATTTGACAAAAATCCATACAAGCCTTAGTAGTCGGAGCCGGGCCGTGATTAATGAGAACTACTTACATAAGAGAAAGTGAGCGGGTGAGAAGAAAGGGGGAGACAGAGCTGCAGGAGGCAGAGAAATGACAAATAGATGGAAGTAGACTGAGGGGGAAAGGGATTGAGAAAAAGGTGACTGTTTGATTTACTATACGACACCCCTCGCCCCCTTGACACCCTGCATTCAGACTTGTTATTAGAAAAAGTAAGCCTGGAAAAAATGAAGACAACTTTAATTTATTGCAGCCAAACTCTCATTTCAAAATAGATTTACTTCTGGTATTTCTAGAAAAGGAAATTCATTTTTTTAAAAGCGCAAAACCCCAAAAGACTTTTGATATAATATATAAATATTTAATTGGCAAATCTACAAATGTTGACTGCGACTCAAAGGAGGAAATTCTCACAAAAAGAGTGAGACAGACATCTTTGACTAGGCACCTGTGGCATTACATTTTCTATTTGTAGACCCTTTATTAAAAACGTGTGAGAGTAATTTGAATATGCAAAAGTGACTACTGGATCTGTTGAAACACTGAGTAGGAGAAACAGTGAGCAACAATAAACCCTTTTAACACCTAGTTATTTTTCTAAAGCAGCATGACAATGAATAGTGTCATAATAGCTCCATGGCCACAAATGCCACTGGTTAACTTTTTGGTATTTGAATTGATGATATGTTCTCATTCTACAATACACACTTGTCTTACTGATGATGAAATAGTGCTTTCTTCCACAAACGAAACATTGCTACACTTACAGTATGTCAAAGGTTGAGACAATCAATTCATCAATCAGTTGATCTAATCCTGCATTTCACAAGAAGCCAAGCACCAAATTGGGTGCAAATATCAAATATTATAACCACTAATTTTAAGGCTTTTCCATCCACTACTAAATATATTTGTATCAGATGGAGCTTCAGCAAAACACTTGCAGAAAAATCAGTAGGGTAATGTAAAAATGCTTCAGCAACCACACTTGACAACATATTGGAGGGAAATCCTGTGAGGGTAACTACTACTACAACTGAAAATAGTTTTCAAACCTTTTCATGTTTAATACCTTCCACAGGTCTCGTGCAATTTCTGTCTTGTTCTGCTCTGTTACATATGTGAAGAAGCGCTCGTGCACTTCATTTGTATGAACAATCAGAACATGAAGAAGACCTTTAGTCAGAGGACATTAATAATACATGCTTACAGTACTGAGGCTTTCAAAACGATCAAAAACTGGTGCTCATTAGTTTGGGGAAAGGCCACCACATAGAATTGATCACATGTGGAAGACATTGTGAGGAGGATCATCTCTGACATATGGATCATTGTGTGATATCATGCAGAAGTAGCCCTGCTGGTAATGTTTGCTTATACTGTATATATATCTCATCTTTAACCTTTTGCACAGCTGCAGCAATGCATCTATGTTTAGGATTCACATACAGTAGCGTATCTTCTCCCATGGTAATGTTTTACTTTACATTTTAGCCTTGCCTCCAGTCTGGCAGTGATGCAAGTCCCCAGACTTATTGCTGACAAGATTCACATCTGCTCTTATTCTATAGCGCTTCTTTGTTTGGTTCCCCCTCCTATTCCCTGTCTCTGGGATTCCCATGCATTTTCTACACATGCTCTAATTTTTGCAGAGCCAGAAGGGAAAAAAAGCAAGTGAGGGAAGAAAAGAGGAAGAGAGGCGCGTGGAGGGAGAGTTGGTTTTGCTGCTCGCCTCACGCTGTTAACATGCACAGGGCACCAGCCACGAGAATGCAACGAATTTCCTTTTTCTAAGAGAATGATCTCAGTGATCTCATTATTTCCCATGTGGATGAACGTATAATGCAGGGAGCAGCTGTGTGTGAGGGCCAGAACTACGCCTTGAGCCCTCTAGCTCGGGAATTCACAATTTCTCATGTTGTTTGTTGACATTCCGTCTGTTTCGCTCAACCTGATCTCACCAGAATGCGTGACTCCACCACGACTCCTTAACACCACATTGCGTGGTGGAGTCACTAACTTTGTTACATTTACGTGTCGGCACCACGCAAACAACCCCAATGTAAAGTGAATGAGGCTCCTTTGTCGTGGTGCACACACGCATTTCTACAACGTCCTGCAGGGAGCTTTGTATTCTATAAAACGTTTTTTAAATCTACTTTATAGCTTGTAGTAACTCACGGGAGGCTTCTTTTATTGTATTTGTATTCAGAATTATTTTTGTTTTTCGTCAGAATGTATTATGGTGCATTATTTACCCATTTTTGTTCTCAAAAAACAGTGCATTGTGTGTAATACAACTGTGATTTAAATGACTTAGTTTTTAAGGAAGGCTAGAGCTTCAGCTGTGTCAAATAGATTGTTCCCTTTAGTTTACGTTTTTTAAAAGACAATTATATTCCTATTTGATCAATAAAGGGGTATTGTAGGCCAATATTAGCCATTTAAAAAAATGCGTGACTGCATCACGACTCCTTAACACCACATTGCGTGGTGGAGTCACGAACTTTGCTACATTTACGTGTCTGCACCACGCAAACAACCCCAATGTTAAGTGAATGAGGCTCCTTTGTCGTGGTGCACACACGCATTTCGCAACCTGATCTCACCAGAATGGGTGACTACACCACGACTCCTTAACACCGCATTGCGTGGTGGAGTCACTACTTTTGTTACATTTACGTGTCTGCACCACGCAAACAACCCCAATGTAAAGTGAATGAGGCTCCTTTGCCGTGGTGCACACACGCATTTCTACAACGTCCTGCAGTGAGCTAAAACGTTTTTTAAATCTACTTTATAGCTTGTAGTAACTCACGGGAGGCTTCTTTTATTTTTATTTTTATTCATAATAATTTGTATTTTTCGTCAGAATGAATTATGGTGCATTATTTATCAATTTCTGTTCTCAAAAAACAGTGGGCAATGTGAGCGTCCATTCTCATTGGATAACGGAGAATTGTACACCCGGAAGTAAGTATTCCCCTTACTGTCGATTGATTTTACAGTGATATCTGCACTACTCATCGACTAAAAAACACCAGATTATCCTTGTTAATTACACAACATTGATTGGTTTAAATTGTGTGCAATGCTTTTGTATTTTTCCCCTTCGATTCGGAGAAACAAATATTATTTCGGAGTAAAGGATGGCAGAATACACTACACTACCCAGAATCCCCAGCTATCGTTTGGACTACACCATGTGCTCTGTTTGACAAACCCCGTTTTTTTCACCATTCATTCCAATGGCTGGCGTCTATGTCACGTGATCTTCAAATTTCTCCCTGCAGAAAAAAAAAAAACATGGCCGAACTTCGTTTTATTCTCGGTGGAAAATGCCTATTTTAAAGTTAGTTTGGCCATTAAAATGCGTTTTGATGTCATTTGATGCGATAAATATGAGTTGTTATTTCAGATTATGTGTGCAGTGGATGTACATGACCTTTAGTTTGCTAGTTATTACGAAGATTACTTCAGGAAATTGCGTCCATAGAACGTTTTCATTGTTACCAAGGTGGTTGCTAGGGACGCTGCTATCGATATTATTTCTGTTATGTTGTGTAACTGTTTAATGGTGTTATCTTTATTGCTACCCCCTCCCCCGTCAATGTATAGTGTTGGTCCACAGCGCAAACGTATTAGTTTAACAAAATCCGCATCTAAAGATATGTTATTTTCCCCTGTGCAATTCCAGTCTCACATCTCACAGCACATCGTCATTAACAAATACCGGAAACAGACCGAAAACATTTAAAAAAAATAAAAATAATACTTTATTCCGAGTGTGCTTGCTTTTCTTTTTGAAAGTCATCACATAACGGCATTGTAATACACGGTTCGGCTGCATTACATATTACATATCTACCGTAGTTCTGTATTTATAGAGCCCTGATGAGAAGACTTCTAGACAAACATGAGGAACTGAAAACGTGACGTGGGTCATAAATATATCAGCCATTAAACAACATCTTACATTTCTTTTCACACAATACGTCTCCTTGCAGTATCAACACGAATTCGGCTGACTTTTATATTTGATCCAATTGGTAGATAGGCTGTATTTACACCATAAAGGTGCACAGCTGATATAAAGGGACACCTAGTGGTTAAAGCATGTTATTGAATTTCATTATTTTTATTATCAGATATTAATAGGATCCCTATAAAGTATATTCATTACTCGTTATTCTCTACTAATAGTTAATTAAAGACTGTATATAATGACTATTTTGCACATCCCTTTCAAGATTTCAAGATTTTCTAAGGTTTATTGACATATCATATTCACAAACGGTGTAGTTATGCATTGAATGAAAAACTTAGGTCGCAGGTTCCTCAATAGTGCATTACAAGACATCTATCAATATTTGTGCATACCTCCAGCAATGTTAACTATGTTGAAGCACTTATTTTAACTGATATTATACATAATGTATAACTATTATACTCTTATAAGATGTATGTAGATATTTCATCTCCGGCCTTGTCAGGTATTGAACAATCAATAAATAAAGAACACAGAATTGTTAAATATAAAACACAGAATTTGTGTGATTATACTAAATGATTTACAAATACAAGATCATGCGGATACAAGCGGCCGAGATGGGTTTTCTCCGCAGGGTGGCTGGTGTCTCCCTTAGGGATAAGGTGAGAAGTTCGGTCATGAGGGAGGGACTCGGAGTTGAGCCGCTCCTCCTTCGCGTCGAAAGGAGCCAGTTGAGGTGGTTCGGGCACCTAGTTAGGATGCCACCTGGGCGCCTCCCTAGGGAGGTGTTCCAGGCACGTCCAGCTGGGAAGAGACCAAGGGGTAGACCTAGGACCAGGTGGAGGGATTATATCTCTTCGCTGGCCTGGGAGCGCCTTGGGATCCCCCAGTCAGAGCTGGTTGATGTCGCCAGGGAAAAGAAAGTTTGGGGCTCTCTGCTGGAACTGCTACCCCCGCGACCCGACCACGGATAAGCGGGAGAAGATGGATGGATGGATTTACAAATAAACACCACTGCATATTTACAACTGTTACACATGCTGATGTAAGGCAAATGTTTCCAACTTGGGATCAATAAAGTATATCTTATCTTAAGCTGATCGATGGCTACTGCCATATTTGCAAAATGTGCCTCTGAACCTTGACAAGTGCATGTTTCAGGCTTATCAATTAATGTAATGTAATGTAATCAATTAACAACAGGGGTCACAAACATAAGACCAGCTGTTAAATAAAGCTCTGCTGACCTTAGCTGGCATGCGTGTATATATATTAATGCTGCCCATTATGGGCACAAGCAATTTTCACCCATTTATTAATTATATGTTTTAAATTTGAGTGTTTCCTACCCCCTAAACCTCCAGGGATGTACACAGTTTAATACTGGCAACTTCTTATTATGGGAAATACGAAAACGTCTTTTAAAACTACAACTCCCAGTAGAGACGTGCCATAGATAGAGAACATGTTGCGAAACAGAATAGCCAGCATGTGTAGTTCTGGGGACGGGGTGGGGGGGGGGGGGACGCGGTGGACCCGTTCAAATCCAGTTTTGGACAGTCTGCCGTGGTTCCATCCAATTTCAAGTGCTGTTCGAGGCTCGGTAACCCTCGGAGCACACTCTCCAATCACAGAGCTAGAGGACTATCACGGGGTTTGTCAAACAGAGCACATGGTGTAGTCCAAACGATAGCTGGGGATTCTGGGTAGTGTAGTGTCTTCTGCTATCCTTTACTCCGAAAAAATATTTGTTTCTCCGAATCGAAGGGGAAAAATACAAAAGCATTGCACACAATTTAAACCAATCAATGTTGTGTAATTAACAAGGATAATCTGGTGTTTTTTAGTCGATGAGTAGTGCAGATATCACTGTAAAATCAATCGACAGTAAGGGGAATACTTACTTCCGGGTGTACAATTCTCCGTTATCCAATGAGAATGGACGCTCACATTGCCTTTAAGGGCAGCCGACACAAACGAATGCCGTGCTTCCATGAGCGTCATTACCAGTAGAAATACATTGCTTTTAAAATCATGCTGTACAACATGAAAAAAAGGGGAAAATCGTGTTGGTGAACACGAATCAATAGATTAAAAATCGTGTTGGTGAACACGAAATGCCATGAGACTAGGTTGGGTGTTAAGGAGTCGTGGTGGAGTCACGCATTCTGGTGAGATCAGGTTGGTTTCGCTCACACTTCGCAAATACAGGGTTTGACTCAGCAGTGATTGTATATACCTTACAGTATAGGTGTGCATTCGTGTGTGTGTGTGTGTGTGTGTGTGTGTGTATGTGTGTCGCTATGTGTGTGTGTTACATCCCAAACTCACCCATTGGCTCAAGGCCGGAGTGCAGAACAGCTATATTCCTTTTTGACACTTTGATAGACAGCGAGCCATTTCCATCCCACTGTGCCCCGCCAGCAATGTCACTCTGCTGCACTGCTCATTACTGTTAGACCAAAAGGAAATCACCAAGTAGGCAATAGGATTGTGAAAATTAGATGTTTAGAAAGCGTACTATTCCAAAAAACTACAAAGTATGTGGCCATTTTTGATCATCAGTTAGCTGTGTGTCAAAAATAACCTATGCAGCTAATTGTTCTTCCAGTAACACGTACGCAATGCCAAAAGAAGCAGATCAATCACAGCTAAGAAAACAAAATCACCACAAGATTAAGCTTTCAGATGTATGCACCAGGAGAAAAACTCCTCTTTTCTGAACTCAAGTATAGTTAAACTCTTTAAATCTTAACAATGATGAATATTTGTACTGCAGGACCCTTTGACATCTATGGGGTTGAGTTTAGGTGAAAATGACTTGTTTCTTTCAGTCTGTAGGAATGATACTCGACAAAAAATGGTTTTAATCCTATTAAGCCGGCTCGGTTCACTCACGGACGGCACCGCCCTTAATGTGTTTTCAAACGGCATCATTGAAGCTGCCAGGCGACACCGTGTCCCCGCAGCGAGGCTACCCCCGCCCCGCCGTTGACAGTTCACTAGCACCCCCCCCCCCCCCCGTTGATAATTCGCCGCACCCCCTAAGTAAAATGACTTCCCGCTGCTATGGAGCTGGCTTGCTTGCGTCGTTTCCTGGTTGCAGCTTAGGGTCTGCGAGACAGCGAGACACAGCGAGACACACACACACCCGCAGCCTGGCTGTGAGTCTGTGTGTGTGCTCAGGCCTAGCCCAGGCCGAGCGTCCCGCCGTCTCTCAGGCTGAGAAATCCCCAGAGCTGCAGCTGAGAAAAGATTGCGTGTGTGTGTGTGTGAGGAAGTCCGCTGATTGAAATGGATCAATCCGCGAAGCTGTTACGTCACTATACCCAAATACGTCACTATACCCAAATACGTCACTATACCAAGAAGAAAAAAAATGGAAAAAGAGAAATCTCCAACGAGGCGTTCTGGGGCAGCATAGACAGGTATTTTCTGTGTTAGAATTGTACTCGCTACAGGGTGTACTTTGAGGGTTTGTGACTGCAGACCGTTTACATGCAGAAAAAGCTACATAACACACAAGGGGACGGGTAATAACCGGAAAAGCATGGGACCTTTAAACAATCCCACCTGCGCCCCTGCACATGATAACAAAGGCCCTACGTAGCTGTGTACGTAACCGGATGTATGATTACCAAGAACAGCGTCAGGACACACTGTTTTAGGCATATGATAGCTATGTGACAACGATTAACATGTTGATGCAGCCTCTATGGAGATAGACATATGACTGTCATGTGTATTGCTACGTGGGCCTTTGCTAATCTGAACTAAACACAGAATACTGCTTTGAACCGGTTACATGTATATTGTGACTGAATAACACCCTCTCTTGTATATAAAGCATGTCAAGGACACTGTTCTGGAAACTAGTTGTACTAAATGCTCTGTATGTGATGACTACTTCCATTCTTGCAAGGATAATAAATAGATGTATCCTGATTATTGAAGCTTAAGCCGGATACAAGTGATATTTTCCTAACACCCAGGTTTGAAGATATAATAAATATTTGAAGAATGTGAATATAACAGAAAGCTATTTGCAAATGTTGAAATCATAACAAAGGGGCACAGGGACTACTTCTTCTGTAGAGAGTTGTTTGTAATAGCACATTTTTGGGAATAATTCATACACCTCCATTGTATTTGATTTGGAGCCAGACATTTCCAAATGATTTATATCTATACCATGAAAACATAAAATATATATATACTATGGGTTTGAGTAAATCTGAAACTGGTATGATAACAGGAAGTCTTTCATTTAAAATGAAGTCAAAACAGAATTGTTATTCTGTCTCTGTGTGCATTTCCATCACCTATTCCATCTTGTTTTATTCCACTCCAGTCAACACCACTAAATGCATGCTCACATTCACGGTGTCTGACACGAACATGTGTACACACATAAACTAATGCACTCACTCTAAACCATTCAACTATTGATCTCTCAGTGATCTCTTAAACCAACCGCTGGTCTAACACGCTGCTGTCTATTTACATATCTCATTTGCATACCAAAGTAACACTGCCCATGACACTTACTCATGAATAATTCACCAGAGGTATATTTACATAAGGTACAAAGCCGAGCCTCAACCTGAAATCTCCACAGGCATGGGAGCGACTTCAGGATGGGACTTTTGTTTTAGGACATCTTTTGCATCAAGCTCTCGGCCTGCACTAATTAATCAGATCATTTCTGCCTCGCTGAGATCAGTGAATTCGGCTACCCCGAATGAGGGTCGGGAGAAGATCTGTGGGCCATTTCTCCTGGGAGAGCGGCCTCCTGTTTGCTGCTTGTTGCGTTCACTGTATCCATAGTCCACACCAACACCAACAAACTACATATATATATATATTTATTTATTTATTGTCTGTTTACACATGCATTATTCTGACAAGGCCAACACTTTGTCTTTGATGTTTTATGATATATAGGGTTCCTTGTATGCACAATATGCATGGAGGTTTCTGCATAATTACCCCACATATCTGATCGTCATTGCAAAGTTGTGGAGAAAAAAAAATGTAATCACTCAGGCATGTACGCATACATGTTTTATTTTTTTTCATTTGCATAAATATGATGGCTCTATGAAACGGGTGGCTTGCTTGTTGAAGTATTTAGGTTAGAAGCTATGAGAAGAACAGCATAAGGAGAATAACGCTATTTGCATGTACTACATCAAAGGATGCTCATATGTGACGATCACTGCTAGGCTGCTTGTTTTTGATTGATGCATTGGGGTTAGAGGACTTATATGCATTAGAAATGTGATGCGGCTCATTTTCTACCTTGTGAACTCAGATTCACCTTCAGTGTTTCTTTTTGAGACTTCTCATTATTCTGATGGCCCATTATCCTGAAACCCCAATGGTCCCAAAAGTGTCCCATAGGAACACAAGCTTTTTTTGTAACAGCTGGCTATCCCACAACTACCCAAGCCTTTTTTCTCCAAAAATACACACGCACCTTGAAGCACACAGAAGCACATGGCTTATTATTATTATGGGGAATTATGTAATTCGGAGCTTCCCACCTACTGGTGAAGGCATAACTGCCCTACTCTGCCTCTGATTGGATGGTAGACCTCTGACTAATTTCCTTCGTAGATTGGGTTGGTTTAGTTAAATCAAGAGGAGTGAGATAGTTTAGGGTTTGGCCTAAACACCAAAGTTGAGGCAGAGTGGTTAGTAATGCCGTCCCCATGGAATAAAATATAGCCACCGGGATGTCCAATGACGTCACTTGAATAATAATTAGCCATCTATGTCTGTTTGTTGCATGGAGATAGTGTATTTTAGGACCAATAGGCGTTTATTTTTAGTATAACTTACTGTCAGAAAGTTGGTCTTTTGGTCCAGTGGTACATTTTCGAATTATTGGACATAATTGGCCATTGGAACAAAGCCATTGCACCTGTCCTGTTAAATGAGGGTCTTATTTTGATATCAAGCATGTTATTCTGCCTAGATATGACTTGATATATGTTTGTCTTCCTCATTCAATCCAAGTGTGACCCGTGTGGTCCCTAAAGCCACCTTGTTTACTTCCTGCCTCTCCATCCCTTGCTGGGCCCAATCGGATGTGGAGATTGGTTAGTGGGGGGTTGGGAGCTACAGTGTGTATCCCACGAGAAGCCATATGTCCGGACCCTTCGCTTAAACCACTGCCGGCTGCTTTCCTCCCTCAAGGAGAGAATATGTGTGTTGTGCATAACTTAATTAGCCCATTACACATAAGCCCACGCACACACAAACAGCCACAACGTGCATACAAATTCATTCTTGCATGTATTGCAATGCAACACACACACAAACAAAAATATTCCCACACGATAAATCCACATGGATTTGATGACGCTAAGCAGCAGGGACCCCAGGGGGCAGTCTGTCTTGACAAAACACAACAGATGTTTATGTGCACAATGTCACCCTAATGTCAGCAGCCATGCTCCTAGCCTCTTTACACGTTTCTACAATGCAGGCTTGAATTTCTGCTTTGATTTCATATTTCTATCTCTGTGCTATTGGGAGAATATGTGATAAAAATGCGCGATAGTACCACCTGTGTCACCGCTGCGATATTTATGATTTATGCTGTCAGGTTTCATCATCTATTTCAAATGAAGCAGGGGAATCTCGTACTCCATTGACAACTGCTGATAGTGTGCCCTTGAGTATGACCTTTAACCCCCTCTGCAGCATGATTTCCAGCATATAGTATACATATCAGTAAAGCTTTCCTGTATAATAACAAGCTGGTATAGTGCTTCCTAAAAGGATTCGGGGTAGGGGGGTGTGTATGCTTGGGGTGAGTGACACTGTAATGACTTTAAGAACAGAGCCTGGTAATACAAATGTGATGTGGTTACACTTAAAAATAGCTGTTATGGAAATCTAAAAACCCCAATACTGTAGAGTACAAGTCAGAGTGATCAAATCAAATAAATGGTGAATCAGACAGAGTTGTCTTTCTGGTATTTATTTGAAGCTTCAAATATATATATATACAATACAATAAATATAGACACAGGTCCCACAGAGTAGGCTATATAGAGGGATTTGGATCCAACCGTTAAAGATTGGGAGTCAGTCACTGATTGGGCACCTACACACACAGAATATGTCATGTACACATGTACATGTGTCACGTGACATGTATCAAATGAAAATGTGCACGAACGTAGCCGTTCTGCGCACATTGCTGTTGGTTAAGGAGGATGACGTTGGTGATGCCATTTTTCCACCTTATACTCTGTGGGACCTGTGTCTATATTTATTGTATTGTATATATATATTTGAAGCTTCAAATAAATACCAGAAAGACAACTCTGTCTGATTCACCATTTATTTGATTTGATCACTCTGACTTGTACTCTACAGTATTGGGGTTTTTAGATTTCCATAACATAGCCCAGCCTTTAATTCATGTGTCCATTTTGCAACTCAGAAAATCACCAGGCTCCGTCTAGTGTTTCAAGTGTGACTGCCATATTACCAGCTAATACAAAACGTGCGTACTGTGTTTAATGTATGTGTGTGTGTGTGTGTGTGTGTGTGTGGCTTGGACCTATTGCCTTTTACAACAGTTATACTGGAAAAAGGTGGTTTACTTTCAACATTTTGAAGGTTTAAAGATATATCTACACATAGTAACTACAGCTTATTTAAGGGTAGTAGAAAATGTGTTTATATTTGATTAAAAAAACACAAAAAGCTGTTGTTGCTGTTTGTGATGGATGGCAAATCATCTTTTTGAATTGCAGCGCCGTCCAAAGAAATTGACCGTTTCCCCTACAACATATTTGACTCTAGGAAGAAACTATGCATACAGTACTGTAAAACTGCAATAAATAGCTTGGTCTTTTATTTGCTTCAATCCCTTAAAGGTGGGGTAGGTCATTTTGAAGAAACCAGCTCGAGTGCGCTAGAATTTGAAAATACACAACCGGAAAGAATCTGCCACTTCCTTACAGAGCCCCTCCTCCAACACGTACGAACGCACACATGACCAATGAGGGCACGAGATAAGTTTGTGCACAGATGGAAGGCTGACAGGCAGGTAGGCCATCCAGTTATTTTAGCCGGGCCGGCTCAGATGATTGGTCGTGCTTTTTACAGTGCTATGGCTTCCACACAGATTTATGGATTTTTTGTCAAAGCACTTCAGATATTCATTGCTATCGGGATGTTAAGAGCATTCCATGGAATATAACAACAAGTGTATCTCAAGCCGGTTTCTCAAACTTACCTACCCCACCTTTAAATCAACTGACGATTATTTTGGAATGGCATTCATACTGTATGTGGAAAGCATTTAACTCCTTTTGCACAAAATGTAATCAAAATGAACAATATCATTTTTTCTGATGAAGTGTTTCGGTGCCCGAACCAACCACACACTTTGGTCTGCAGTGTCCAAGTCTTGTGCCTTGGACTGGAACACAATAATTCCCAGTGAGCACATTCAGGCAGATGTTATGTTTCATCCTAAACTTGTCTTGTAAACTAGTATATGGACATCATTTCTAGGAGACAGGGCATCACATGTAATGTTCGTGCTGCAGGAACAACCAAAAATGGATGTAATTCCCAGCGATACTGTCCTGGTTTTTCTCAAGTCAAAAATGTGCACTTCGCTTGGGGTTGAACGTGTGACCCTCTGGTGATCGCCCCCCCTGTCAGCCGCTGCCTCCTCTGCACAGAAAAACTCTCAGTCCCTCAGCGTCATTTATTGAGTCAGCTGACTTACCGCGGCAGCATTACTTCTGTACTAGTTGGTTGTTTATCTGTGGAAGTGATAGCAGCCCGTGCTATGCCTTCGACCTGGCACATGAGATTAGTGTATGCACTCTCTGCTGTCACGCCAATCAGTTCAACAGACACAGAGGGATGGCAGCCCACCCACCATACACACATGCAAACCACAACAACCAAACACACACACAGAGCCACCACTTCCCTCTGAGGAGCCAGATGATGGCACAGGGCTGGAGTGCTGGTGACAGTTTTTCTTGCGAGTCAACATGAGGAAGACAATGAAGTGTGTTTAGCCCGAGGGTTAAAGGGACAGAGGCGCGGGGGGGGGGGGGAGTGAGAAAGTTAGAGATGTATTGTACACACAGTACACACTGCAGATGTCTCCTCTACCCATCTGCTGCAGTAAGAGGAGAAGCACAACTTGTTTCTTTTACACACCGTCAGTCAGCATAAGGACTTCCTGGCTGCAGGTTATTGCTCAATGTTTTAATGTTTTATCTCCGGATTTAAAGATAATATAAAATCCCTTAAAGGAACATTTCTGTATATTTCAACCTGCTGTTGACAAGAAAAAGGTTCATGTAAAAATCATGTTTGTTTGGAAAGCTTCACAAATATCACATTTTCCTGAATCTATATAACAAAGATTGGCAAGTGCAACGTTAGCATGATCAAAAGAGCAACAATGGCGCAACATGGCCTTCAGCGAAGCCGAAGCGCTGTGCACTTATTATAATTGTTGCTGCTTTCTGATGGCTACAGCTCCTCAGGAAACAACAAACTGCAGATAAAACAGTTTGGCATTCCAAAAGAAAAAATGCATGAACCTGCCACTTCGCTTTCACTCGATATATGTGTTCATGTATATCCACTACTTATTTCAGAATGTGTAAGATTGATTGAGGCAAGAGTGGAAACTCTGGAGCTGCTGTATTGATCAGCGTCAGCGTTGACTGACTTAACGGTTTATTTGTCATCGCATTGACACCTGTGATCACAGAGAAAGGTCGGCAGTCTATCATAACACATTAGATCTCCCCTCCGCTGTATTGACACAAGTGGTTTGGAGAAAGAGTGGGGGGGGGGGGGGGGGGGGGGGGCATGCGTCTTGTTTGCCATGCATCTCATAATGGAGTGAAATATTTGCGTTTTTCCCCCGCTGCTGGCAGTGCGGACAGTTAGTCGCTGGAGATATGAACTAATGGTGAAATGACACAGACAGATGTAATGATGTGCAAAAACACAATATCCTCCTCATTGCCTGTGTTTGCGAAGATGCACCGAGGAAGGACTTTTCTAGATAAATATCGCAAACACTTGGCACATATTTGCCTCCGTCTTGCTGTTTCCCAGGGGCTTTCTGTACGTATTTCAAATATTATTTAAAGGTCCCATACTGTTTTTCATCAATATATCACAGGTCTCAGATATATATAAAACATGTGTCTGAAGTGTTTGGCTCCAAACACCAAACAGATCATTGCAGCATTACCCATAATCCCCTCTGTTTCAGCCCTGTTTCAAAAGTGCTGAATCTCTGTCTGTTACTTTAGATGAAAATAAGGAGCCACGCCCCACGCCCCTCTGAGAGATATTTGGTTATAAAGAACACAATGGTGCTCTAGGAGGAGAGTCAGGTGATAAGGTGGGGTGGGGGGGGGGGGGGTTACCTTGGTTGGTGATTGGCTAATGGTTACACAAGCCAACAAATCGTTATGACATCACAAAGTGGCCAAAATCTGATCAGCTCATTTTCAGACAGGTTTTTATATAAATGGATCAGGACAAAAAGAGAGGGGGTCTTTGTTCCAGAAACTTTCAGAGTCTCTTTAACCAGAGGGGACACATGTGTATGTAGAAGATACATGAACAAGTGGATTTTGCATAATAGGTGACCTTTAAATTATGTCATACTTCCTACCACAGTTAATTTCCCCTTCTTTCCTCTTACACAGTAAAGCATGGGGATGTTAATAAGCACTCTTTGGTATTCCCAGGGTGCCTGCTCCTCTGCTGTACCGTGTTATACTGCACTCTCTGACATCCATGTTTTCAATTAGGCACCCCTCTGACCAGCCCCTAGCAGTTTCAACTCTTCACTCTTAAACCAACAAAAAAAAAGGTTATTAGTGTGAAACCCTCCGTGGATATTTGTCACCAACATTGTTGTGCCAGGCTGATGGTTTGAATGGATGCTGTGCATTGAAAGCAGTGGGGATCTCTCTTTGAATTGCACATATTTTACCAGGACCTTGACAATGGCACAAATTGTGGTAAATACAGACACTGGCGATTTTTTTTTCTCACAATGGTTTGTACTGCAGGAGAAGTGAACATGTTTGCTTTGGGGGTCAATCGTCTTCCCAGTCAGTTAGAGGGGCCAATAAATATTTCTGCAGGAGCTCTTTAATCCACTCCAAGTCCTGTCGCGAGTGTGACGGTCTCACCCTGTTTTCTCTCCGGTATCCTGCAGCCCATACGTGTCGGCATGTGTGCTCTTCTCGCCGTCAGACGTGTATTTATCCTCCTATCCCTCGACGCTCGCTGTGCAGAGGCGATGGATGCCGAATGAAAGGAAAAAAGGAGGAGGCGAGAAGGTTAGCTGACTGTTTGACTTTCCCGTCGTGTCCCCCCTGTCTTCAGGCATGGAGGGGGTGTCGTGTTGAGCCTGCAATTAAGATTCTGCTCAGCCAGCCTACACCAATGGCTCAATGGGGCGAGAAAAAGCAAGCCCACTGGTGATAAATGGCCCACGTCGCTCTCCATGTCCTTCCAATATAGCCTGGGCATTAATTACACCAATTGGTATTGCACTGTCATCAACATCCATCTGTGCTGTAGTCCAGTGAGTATGAACGCATCACTCTGAACAGGCAGATAGTGCACAGGAATGATTTCATCTTTAAAGCAAACTTTGCCAATAAAATGCACTCAGCTTGTTCGCAAGCGTGAGAGTGTTCAATACTGATATGCACACAGAGTTTTTTCACTTTGCTTTAAAGACGCTGCCCTCCCATTTACAGCATCTTAAGCACCTTGGCAACTTGATTATGGGATTTTCGCAACTTGTCTAGACTGTCCTCTGCATTATCGCTCGTGGGTCTCTGTTTATTTCCCCTGGAGTTAGCCAACTCACGCTTTTTAGATCCTTGACAGTAAAGAAAAAACACACTGTACAAACTTCCAGAAAGGTAATCAAGTTGAGTGCAGGTAATCCACCACAATGAGCGCACAGCCTTTGATTATTTGTGTCAGTTACTTCCACTAACTGCATTCTCAGCCGTCAATCACAACACATCAGAAGAGAGAAACAACGGTAATACCTCTGAAAGGAAATATTCCTGGAAGACAGGAACGGTGTTATGATTCATAATCAGTGTCTTCTCTGCTGGCTAAACCTGCGGGGGTTTAGGCGTTGGTTATCACCTTTGTGTTTGTGTCTAAATCCAAATTGAACAGACTTTCTAGAAAATAACTTAGAATATCGCAAACATATTGCTCAACACTCATTCACTGTCTTGTTCTATGAGGAACTACAACAATGAGACTTTTTGTGAAATAAAAAGGACCAATAGTACAGAGGTGAGAAGGCATTCAGTAGATTTAATCATGTTGTTATTTACCAAAGTATTTACATTTTCTGCTACACTTCCATAAGACGCATATTGTCATTTTTAAGAACACAAAAAGGCCATCTCTGGGGTCTCTTGATACTGTATGTATTACATATGTATTACTTATAACCAATTTCATCTGCAATATTTTACATAAAAGCATACTAGATTTTGTTCAATTGTATGTAGCAGAAATAACACTTTTCTCTTCAATGTTAATCATATCATGACGCCCATGAGTAAGTAGGTTAATTCTGTTGATTGGCCTGACCCCAGACAGTGATCTACTGGACTTCCTATATACGATATATAGTTAGGTAGAACTTAGTATATAAAGTAGTCAGAACATTAGCTACGTGTCAATATGCACCAATGGTAAAATGTTGCTAACAAAAGGTGAACAAAATTCCAAAATGGTGAAATATTGGAAAAAAACTGATCAATTTAGCAAATGATTATATTTCCATTTTGTTTTCAACATTATGTCCCACCATTTGAGTCACACTGATACTTGAAGTACAATTTGTTGATAGCACTTTAAGTTGAAATGGATTATTTGACATTGTTGAACTGCACATTTTACGTAATATTCTATGTACTGTATCTAATGTTCTGATACAGATCCCAACAATTTGATATTCACAGTAAATCCAACCAACACTTTCCTAAAAACCTGTCCAATTAGTTTGCTTCATTGCCTATATACCAACTGCAGTACAATATAGGAAGGTGAAAGGAGTCCAACTAGCTAAAGTGACTTTGGTTGGAAACTCAGACCATCTGTCCTGTCACTTAACCTGCACCTTTATGTTTGCTCCTTGTCCCGCGAACCTTTACCGTACAGCGGTCATCCTCCCTCATAATTAACAGAAGTAGATTTCAAGATGGAGTTACGGTTGGCATTGAAGTTATGAGGGCAGGTACGACTGACTGGAAACTTTTGAGAAGCATATGGTGAGCAACTCCAATGCCATTCTAAAGTAGTTTACTTACGGAGGACAAAGTGAGCCTTTTGCATTCTGATATAGTCAAAAAGATCCTTCAGTGGATTAATTACTTCATCAAAGTATGTTTTATGTTATGCCTGAAGTCTTGTCTGATCAGTTAATACATGTCTTCTTATTTTCTGCTGTATCCCTTGTATCCAGCAAATGGAATTGTAATATCTGTCTGCAAACAGATAGGGTTCCCTGCGTTGACTTTTGCACTGTGTTTGCTGTTGTGGTGATTTTGTAATACGAAGTTCTCTATAAATTGTTGATGGGATGATTGGATTCTGCAAAAATAGAGGCAATTTGTTGTATGTGAAAATGAGCAGAGGTAACAGAAATAATGCCATTCCACATGCTTTTGGGAGCTAATGAGAAGTTGTCACAGTCTAGGTTTTTTGTCTTCTTATCACAGTTTGTGCTACTAGTCATTCAACATTCAAGTTTCCAAAGTCAGACGCAGCAAGCTAATCAGCAAGCCCTGAGGCTGCAAAGCTGTGATTTGTGCGTGGACTACATCATACATAGTGTGGTGTGCGCAAAGAAGCCGTTTGTCAAGATTTATGCATGACAGAAATGCATACAAAAGCACAACCTCAACAAACCGCTAATCAGTCTTAATAGAGTTTTGAATCGTCAAGATCAAGGAAAACACAACCCACTGACATCATCACATTTCATCGGCTGGGCTTGCTAAAACAAACTTTTAAGAACGGTCATTAAACCAGGAAAGTCATCAAGGAGGGCAGATGTTTGTTAAATGGAGGGGAAAAGAACAATGTGTGTAAAAAAACGGGTTTTTCCTTTCTATTTTGTATTTGATACTTTTAAAATACAAGCTTAACTAAAATCACAAACACTTTAGGCTCTCATGTGGCTGTATTTTATAATAACTGCTATAAAAGTCAACATATTTGAGTAATAGAACGTCGAACAAGACAGGTCATTCAGAAAATCCAAACAAAAACATCGGAAAAAACCCATAACCATATCAAGTTTTGATCAGAAACGTAAGGTCCCAAGAAGATGACTCCTACTGACTGTTTTAATCCTCTGAACTTTAGTCTAGAATGTCATGTTTGATGTTTGTGTTTTAAATGTCTAATTTTGATTTGAAGGTTTCTTGGTACACATTGATGACCACCTACAAATACATGCTATGATCTTCAGAAATACCCTCAATTTTCATCGAAAGCCACTAGGAAGTCAACATGTGTCAAAGACTTTGGATTTACCACAGCATGGCCAACACTACACATGCTGAGCACCAACATGTTACCATAATATTTTTGTAGACACCAAAGATGGAGTTTCAAAGTGAGGATGTCCGATTGTAGGTTTCGGAAAGTTACAGAAATTGTCGCAAACTGCCCCTAAAAAAAAAATCATCCATTGGTAAGATGTGAGGGAAAAGGGTTTTCCAAAGCTTTCCGACAAGCAGTTCTTACAGGGTATAATGGCGCCATTAGTCTTGTTTTTCTCAGTTGATGGCCCCTCATTATAACACACTGGACTGTGAGCTTATCTTATCTTTTAGAGAGTTTCCTGTTTGGCTGTCTCGAGAGTCACAGCTTGGCATGGAAGTAACCAAGTAATTCTGCTCCTTAGTATGACCTTCAAAAGCATAAACAAGAAAGCACTTTTTTTTCTTTCAGCCGTGCACATATACACAAATCCCCTCGCACTGCACCTTCAGAGGTCACTGAAATTAGGCCTGTGGACAGAAATATCTCTTTTTATCTGAGCAGGAGTTGACGGTTTGTCTTCCAAACTATATTTGTGAGATCTCATTATTTTCATTTCCTATCCTGTCACTTAGTATTAGGTTTCTTCCGTTCAGTGCACACAGGAATAGCTGCAGTCTTGATACGGAGCCAGGGTTCTGTGAAAGAGATGCATTTCAATAACAAAGGCATATATCACTAAGGATTGGCGGTTTAATACCGTAAAATATCATTGATTTTGCTGAAATGCTTCAATCTTTTTACTGTGCGGGGATGTACTCGGCTGGACTGGAATGGATATCAACATAAAATGGGCCACTAATTACAAGAGGGAAGGTTCTCTTTCTTAGTTCCTCCCTCACAATATTGCAAATGAAATTACAAACCGTTGTGTTCCCCAGCACCATGTCAAAATGGAAATGCACGTTAATTCATGCATGAAAGCACTGTTGGTGCTGTTGAAAAATTCCACTGATTCCAGATGCTGGAATCCACCATGGTATTATTCATTAAGACAAGTGAAACGTTGGGAGTCTGCAAGTGTATCTCAAAACAGGGCCGACCATATGTTTAGTGTCAATATGACTTCACGGTTGCCCATGTGGAAAATAGCTGCGGGCCACACAATGCACACTTGCACAGTGTTGCTTTTAGACAAATAATCTTGAACTGTGAAATGCAAAATAGGAAATGAGAGCCATGTCTAAAAATAATTTCCACCCAGCTTTTTAATTGTGAAAGTAAATGGTTGATTATGGCGATTTTGGGTTTGTTTTTTAGGAGTGGGAAGAGTCGTCTGATTGTTTCCAATGCCCTTGGTGATTCTCCAAGGCATGAAATTGGCAGAAGCAAGAACCGGAGCGAGGAGAGAAGAAGAAAGCAAGAAAATAATGTGCAAGCGAGAACAGATATAACTGTGGGTAAAATGTCCAAGAGTAAAGGAATGGTGTGCAAGAGAGCTGAAATGATGAAAAGACCCTGGAAAAGGAGGAGGATAATTTGAGGTCTGTTGGGTTTCCTCCCAGCCATATAGACTCCAGAAACTTGCTAAAAAGCCTCAAAGTTCAACACGAATGACCAGCAGCCTTTAGAGTCAGACAAGGTAAAGCTTCTCATTAGCGGTTGGCATCAAACGTCCACTACGCACGTTTTGGTGAGATACTAAATATATTGAGTATTAACACCCGAGATTTATATTGTGCTCTCCCTAAATGAAAGAAATTTGTATAGATTTATTTCCGTTTGTTTGATTTATATCTTCAATTAAACGGTAAATGGTCTGTACTTATATAGCGCTTTTCTAGTCTTTGCAACCAGTTAGGATGCAGTCTCTTTCGCATTGACGAAATCATTGGGGTACCACCTAAATTGACGTATTGCGGAGAGACGAAAAAATAAACATTAATCAGTGTTTGATGTCGGTCTTCCTGGATTCACATTGATCTGCCATTTTAATGTGTTTCAGGTATTCAGATAAAATGGCTGCCCTCACTTTTGGATTAAGTTCGAAATAAAGCTTTTGAGATAATTAGGCAAACCTGTTAGCTTGCCTTTTTACTTCCTGTTTCTTTCCTGTTAATACAAACAGATTGTTAATTTGGGTGTCTCTGTGTTAGTACTTGTCATTAAGGTGATTATCCACAATCAATATTGTTGGGGCTTTAAAGTCCCGCCTCTCCCCACCGACAAGGATCATCCTTTCTTTCTGTTCCCCTTCCCAGGAGACCCCACTCCTTTGTGTGCCTGTGTTCCACATGGCCCCCCTCACGGCTCCCCCACTGTTTTCATGGATCTGTTTCATTAGCCACCTAGTTTGAATTGTCCCAGAGGAAAGCCTGAGGGCCGCAGTGTTTACTAAATGTGCCTTTTACTGCACATCATCCTTGTAAAAGACGCAAAAGCCTCCATTTAGGAAGAGTGAGCTAAATGAGAACGTGCTAATTGGATTGGCATTTCACAAAAGGCAGATTTGACTTCATGCTAATGTGATTGTGCTTTTCCTCTCTAAGAGACCAGAATGAGATTTGAAAGAAAGCGAAAGTGTGTGCTTTGTGCCGAGGAGAGTTGAAAATAGTTTCTTTTTAGTTCAGAACAGATGTGCTCGAGAGAAAAGCATTTCTAAAAAAGCTCAACAACCTTATCCTAAATCAAGAAAAACAAACACAACGGTACGGCGCTGACCTACTCACTCTTGCAATATGTTGTTGTTGTTCAAATGATAAAACAATGTTTACTAACACAGTTTGTTCCTGGGCAAATTGAATGTATTTCTTAACAGTTTTTGTCCTTACTTAACTGACCCGAAGAGACTATTTTACAAACATTCATAAGCATAGCTGAGGTCTAGTTTTTAGATCATTTTAAGATCCCCTAGTTGAGTTCATCTAATTTCTGCCTGATTATTTTAAAGCCCTCCAATGCTATTGGACTCATCGCACTACCCAATTAAAACCTGACGAGTATGAGGGTATTACTGTCCAATCACACATCCGCTACTGACACTGCACATCGACTCGGCCTCCTAATCCTGCTCCCAAAGTCTGAGATGCAGATGGAGTTGATTCCAAGTGTCTTCATTGGTTTTTCTGCAGTGGCTGTTGTGCAGACTCGTCTCTGCTGATTAAGACTGATCCTCCGGCAGGCCACACCAAAGCTAAACTAATCATCCTATAAATGGGTTACATGTCAATGTTGTGTTGATAAGTGTTGAGTTAGATAATGGTTGTCACGCTTTGTTGGATGAGTGGAAAACAGAGAATGTAAGGGATGATGCCAATATGGATTCCAACGGTATGGATTATGTTATTTATCTAAAATAATATGGCAGGCATATTTTGTGATGTTTTCGAGTTAAAAAGTATAGTCAGAAAAAGCCTTTCAGTGAACTAAATAACTTTAAAAGATTAACATTTCAACTGGTTCTTGGCATCTGAAAGTCAAGCGGAGCAGGAGGTGAAATGTAGTTTTGCACATAAACAACCCCGAAAGGAAAGCGAGGGCAAGAGAGCTGTTTTCATCCTGTAGTAAACAAAACATCCCCCTGCGGGGTGAAACATCTGGCTCCATTACAGGACCCTGTCCAGTCTGCACTCGCTGTAGGAGCTAATTAGAAAGAGAGAGCAGATCAGGCGAAAGAGCGAGGGCAGAGAGACCCAAGATAGAACTCCAGATTTTGGTTGGCCAGTAATACACGACCCACATTTTCTTTAACTCCACTCAAATACGTCTCTGAGGCTTCATACAAACCACAGGGCAACAGATTGGAGGAAAGTGAGAGGAGAGTTTAGGTCTACTTGATATTTAGAAAGAGGTTCAGAGATTGATTATCAATTCTAATTCTTAACTGCCCATACCGTGAAAGCAACAGTCTGAATTATTATGATAATGTTAGTTGATCATTTGGTCCATCCAACACTTTTGAATGAAATATAAAATATCAATGTTAACCACCTGTATGCTGAAGGCTAAATATTGTATCCTTTTGAAGCACATATGTTTTTATGTTTGTGCATTTAACAACGTATGTGCTAAATACCTTTACAATTGACGACACAAAGTGAAAGAGTATGCTATAGATAATCAGTGCCTCACACTCGAGTATTTGACAAGAAGAGACAAAGACGCAAGTATGTGACTGGACTGGTGTGACAGTCGAAAACGATCAACTTAGTAGAAGTAAGGTGGAGTGGGAGGCCCTCAGGTCTTTGTGTTATCATGAACCCAGACTACACTTAAAGAAAACACAACCATTTTGAGTTGAGACACCGCTCATCACATTCAATTTCCGTTATGCCATGAGGAAGGAGGTAGAAAAACGTGTTGAATGATTGTTGTTTCGGCCATGATACTTTTACACAAATCGTCTTTCGACTTCCACAACTTGCTTGGACTGATCGTGAGCAGCGTAGGCATTTATCATATGCTGTCACACATATTACTCTACGAATAACAGACCACTAGCGGCTTTGTGTATACTCTGGCCATGAGCTTCATAATAACATGTCAAAGCATGTCAACACAAAGAAGACTTATGCCTCGAGCTGAATGTTGTCACGTGTAAAGGTTAGTTCAACGAGTCTGAATTCACAAAAACCTGAGAGCTACGCATTGGTCTTTAAAAGAGCCTTTCACCGAACCTAGTTGCTTTTCCACCTCGTGCCTTGTCGGAAATATTTCAACAGGAGGATGTTAGAAACCAACCTCTCCCTAAAGCCCTCATGACAAGCAGAGATTGCTGACACACACACAATTCGATAGTTACATGTGACAAGGCAGAAGCTGCAGGAGAGAGCGTGCACTGTTGAGCAGCTCACCAAAATCAGCTTCTCTCTCCTAAAACCACTTTAGAAAGCTCAACAACTTACCTCAGTAAGCAGAACAGCGACCACATGTGTGTGTTCTGCAGAGTCTGCAACGTGGGATCATGAAATCTTTGAAGCCTCATCCTAGGCCTCTTACATTTCGAGAACCGATAGGCTGACCAGCACTTGCATCGACAACATTGAGCCATTTTCCTTTGATAATGCTTCTCTGAGTCAGCAGCTGAGTGGTGTTTGTACACATAAGCAGCACTTCCATGGAGTTTGGGTTATAAAGTGAAGGTATGGTAAAGTAAAAAAAAGTTACCACTACATTTGAATTTCAGTGGGCAGATTACGATAAAAAACTAAACATTTTCGGTAAAGTAGCAAAAGATGTGTTGTGACAGCTAACTTTTCGCCATTGCCTTTTGTCAATCACTGGTGGTCAGCACTGTGAAATTAACAGCTACAAAGTAAGACTATATTTGGTGAATTAAAATCACCGTAATGTAATTTGCCACCTTTAATTTATGGAAATAGTCATTAACAAAACTGCTCAGGTGAAAACAGTCTTAAAGCTTTCCCGCTTCATGCATACAATATGTATGAAGCAGTCAACCAATTAGCAGTGGCATCTAAAGCTGGGTTCAGGAGGAACAAACTTTAGAGGGGCAAGTGTTGACGTCAGCAGTTGCAGAACATTCGGAATGGATGGAGGAAAATGTAGATGTGTGAAGTGAGGTGAAGTGCATTTGCACCCCTTAAGAAAAGATAATCGCTCCAATGTCGACTGCTCAATTTAGCAATTTTAGGATATTTGAACATGTTTAGATACTAGAGTTAGAAAGGCACTTCAGGTTACAATTTAAAAAATATTCCTCATCAGCAATGACGACATTTAGAGTTACCCTGAATTTAACCTAATCATTATCATATTTTAGTAAATGTAACCCTTAAGTGTTAAGAAAATGTGTTTTTTTAATTAAAAGTAGCAATACAGCAATAAAAAACAATTTAATATAAATGATTGCTTTCAAATTACAATTATTTAAAAGAACAGCAGCTTATAGTATACATATTTATGTAACATGATTGTTAACTGAAAAGTAACTACAGCTCAAATGCATGTCGAAAAGCACCATAACATGGACATAGTCAAGTACAAGCAACCCAAAATTGTACATAAAGGTATACTGACATATTTCTGAAAAAATATTCAACATTTGTAGCTGCCTTGAAAAACTGAACCACATCACTTCTATCTAATAAAAAACTGTAGCTACTTCAAAAAATGTTTACAACTTCCTTACTCATCATCAGACATCCTCCACATTCGTTAGCTCATTAATGCGAGCTGCTATCGGTGAGCTACGCGTCTCGCTAACCTCCTACAGTCATTCTGTGCGCTGCGTCGCTCGGATTAATCCCGTGGCCCTAACCTTTCCCTCTCGCTGTGGAGAGAGCAATTTGCCTGATTCTGTCGCCTCCGTGGGTGGCTCTCCTCCGATGACACCTCCTGCTGTGTGCCCAGCATCGGAGGCCAACGCGCTCCCCGAGGGGTGATCAAGATGCCAGAAAAAAGCTCACTAACACCTGCCACCGAGAGCATTGTGCTGATTAAGGGAGAACTTTGACTCTCGGCCGACACGAGCAGAAGGAAAGGGGGAGTGAGAGAGGGAGACAGCGAGGGACGCAGGAAGCTGGCGGGCGTGTTGGGGGTCAGAGGCAGCAGTCTTGTTATGCTGACAGGATCGCCAAAGTCACGACACGCCGCTGCTTTGTTCCAGCGCTCCATTTGCATGAAACGGCAAACATTGTTTTTCATCAGTGCAGTCCATCTTAAACTCTTAGTTCTTGAAACAACTCTGATGCACTGGCCTCGAGAATTCCAGGGCCTGTGCATGAGCTGCTCTAGTTCACACTCGGTAAATTGGCCAGTAATCCCGGTGAGAACATGCTTCAGCTGCTTGTACATCCAGTGGCTTTTATGTGCTTTTAAGGGAGTCTCCTCCAGATGATATTCTTAATGAGCCTCGGAGGAAGCCCTTGTCATCATTAGATGTTCCCGGGGGAAACGGCTTCCTACTCGACCCCGCCTTTTACCATTTGACAGACAGAGGAGGGTGAAGCACGTTGGCCAATGAGGCTGCAGAGTGGGCAGATCTGCCTGTTCGAGGTCAAGAAACCCAGCGTTGACCCTGTCAGAAGTGACTCAGCGTGGTTGAGCACATGCAGAGAGAACCACTTGACCCCAGAATGGCCTTAGATGAGGAAGATAATGACATTTGTTGGAGAAGACTACTTTTTCACTTGTTTAATTCCTCCTTTATCATATCCTAGTCTATTGATATTCAGGCCGGGGAAACAGTTAGCTGAGCCATTTTACAATACACAGAAAATAATTCCATTTGTTTGGCTCAGGCAATTCCAAATCCTAATCTGCAAAGTTAGAATGTGGCAATTATTTCCCGCCAACCCATATGAATAATTATTTAATATTTTGTACTCATGACCATTGGTTAACCCCTCCATGCGCTTTGCTGTTCTTAATTAACCCATTCCTCTTCTGATTTAACAACAGAGATCCCCTTTTTCCTTTAAATTCTTACAATTACATTCTAATCACTGTTTGCAGCCTTTTTTGTGTGTTTGTGTAAGCTTCTAATCACTGTGTTCGGCTTTTTGGAGGGTTCCATGCTGGGTTTCATTAAGGAACATCGCTCCCCCACCTCCCCCCTCTGAACCAAACAGGTTCCAGGATGCTACTGGGAGATTGCTGGCAAGATCTGTTGATTGTAACTCATTAAGCTGAGGTAATTAGGGCCTGTTAGATACGTAAATCAGAATATGATATGGTGATATCTTTCTCACATTGCTATGAAATAACCATTAACAGTCATTACGCCAATGCACAAAGGCCTACACTATAGTAAGAAGATGTAACACAACTAGCGTATAGACTTGTAAGCCAAGCGATGTATCTTCTATCAACACCATGAAAGGAGTACTATGTAATTGTATAATGTATACATTTATAATTACAGCTTTTTAAGTAGCCACAGCAAATTAACAAAGTCAAAGATAAGAATATACCACGATTGAAGATTTAATAAAGTATGTTTGACAAAAGTGGATTTACATTGTGATTGCTCTTTCCCATTTCCTTTAACAGGACATGACATTTGCTTACATTCAGCGAATCCTACGCGGATTAAAGGATCTGCCGTGCAATGCAATCAATGGAGTCAACATAAAAAAACATTTTACCGACCTAAATCGTCTGTGCATGGATTGAAACAAAGTCTCCTAACATTTAAATAGACTTGCTTGTGATTATATTGCAAAGTGGAATGTGTTTTCAGTAATTTGAATTCTGCAGTTTTGGGCTATACATGGTCATGGGAGGTTGCGGGGGAAAAAATAATTACAAAAGCTAGTCAAGCCTAACAAAACAGTGCTTAGAGCCTGTACGACTATTGCTGCTGAGCGACCCTTTTGGTCACTCCCATTATTCATAGTCTGTGCGAAACAGGCAATAATTAGTTTATTGTAATTGTAGAACAGAGTAATGCGAGGGGGGGTGGCAAAACAGGACAAAACTGTGACTGAGATGTAAAAATGTGTGGACACTCTAATTGAGAAGGAGCAAGGTTAAACTCTGCAATCCCCTCTCCGCTCATTTTGTTCCGATTGGCTGCGAGTCCATCTCTTACCCATATAAAGATCAGTATAACTTAAGTATGCCTTGAGCATCCATCTGACACAAGGTGTGTGTTCAAGCACAGATGTAGCTTAAAGCACAGCGGGGCCATACACCTACTGGAGATAATATAACATTACAATTAATGGTGGACTTTATTGGAGTGACACCTGCCGAGGTGACACCCGATTTGAACAGCTACCCCAATTTAAATCACTTGTGTAATCCCTTGTGTTATAATGATAGGCAACGGCAATATTAGAGGGATGTCATTTGGTCTCAATTACCTTTAATGTTCTAATTCCCGAGACTGGCAAGAGTTAAGATCTCCAGATGGACGACATCAGGATAGAAAAGTCTATGGAACAACTCACCCATATTTTTTATGTAACAAAAATAAGTTATTTTTGTTTAACGTTAAAACTGGGGGAACACATTAAAAAATGTAATATAACAATAGAGTAGAACACACCTTAAATCAATTTTGAATAGAGACAGAATGCCAGTCTTTGGTACATGCCATCTGTCCCAGGGATTCAATCAATTGACTTGACCTTATTACAAAATCCAAATGAATGAGGGGAGAGACAGAAGGGAGGCAGTGAGGACAACTGTAGCCTCCTATTGACCACCTTTACAAAGCTTAGAGCCTCTTTGAATCTCTATTTATTGTAACGCAACATGCTGCCTTCATTTTAGAGGAAATGACACACCTGGTGTCAAAATAAGGGCAGAATCAATGGATCCACACAAATGTAAATCACACATATATCATTTTACACTGTGAATCTAACCCCCTCCCACCTATGCTAATGAAAGCTTTAGCGCAAGTTCAATAAGGAAGACCTAACAATGAGTCACTTACACGTCACTCTATTGCTCTCTCCCCCCTCATTAAATGCGTGGGCGTCACCCCTCAGCAGCCAATTGCTGCACATGTTAAATTCCTTAAATGCCTGCTCTTCCTCCCTGTCAGTTGTCATTTCAGGTGACCACACGCAACCCGCCTCCACCCCTCTCGCCTCCCGTCTCCTCCAGGACAAAGCTAAACTTCCTTCTTCAGACCGGTCCCACCTACTTATCACCACCACCAGTGTCTAGACCCCAGGGATTTCATCGGAGCGGTTCTTTCCCTCCTGAACGATTATCCTGCAAACCGGGGCCTAATCGCCAAACACCATTCCATTCTCCTGTTGTATTATCATGGCAATCATTTCATTCATGTGACGTGTAACAATAAATATGTATTCCATACATCACGTCTCTCCGGTTTTAACTGTAAGTGTTGGTTTTGAGCTGTTTAGCATGCTGGTAATGTCTTTGCGGTGTGTACGACCAATACCAAACTTAATAGGCAAGGCAGATAGAGTTAAAAAGTTGTTTACGCTGTAATCAGGCTGAATGGGCAGTAGGGATAAGGCAAAGAAAACGGAATAAGATTGGCAATCAAGAACAGGTTACCCACAGCAGGCAGGGTGAAAGGGAAGACTTAAATGCAAAGGGACAACAAGAACAGATTTATGTCAGAGTGACGCTAAAATGTGAAGTTTGACTGCCTCGTTTCACCATTTATAGCTTGGCTATATCAATAACTTCCTATACTTAATGCTTTCAGCTTTCTTGAAAATCAATCATTCTCAAAAATGAACTACATACTAACAGCATTTTCTAAACGTGATTCGTTGGAGTTAGAACAATTCTAAAATGTGCATAATTTCTAACAATTTCAAACATTTAACATAAGCATTAGCTTGCCAAAGTCCCGGTCTGATTCTGCATGCTTTGAGTCATTTCCTGTTTGGACAAAACTGTAAACCACAATCAGTTCTTGTATACCAAATGCCATAACAGCATATGAAGATTTATTATATAGTGTACAGTATACAATGTGGACCTGAGGCTCATACAGTGCAGGGGGGGTCGATATAAGCACGAGGAGACAGGAACAGTGCAGCGTAAAGTGTGTCCACTTAGATGGATACGGCACTCATCAAGCCACATGAGTGTGCTCACACTGAGTTAATTGAGGAAGAGGAAAAATCTGCCTCGAGCTGATAAACAACAACATTAATTGCCATCATTTGGCTTGAAAGTCACTCGCAGTCCTTTTTCCCTCTGTATATCCGTGCATTTCTGTCTCTTCCCTGGGAAAAATCATAATTGAACAGTATTTTGGCTGTGACACATGCACCAACTCAACTCCGAATAATAGGATATGGTCGCCCCCTCCTTCAGGCCCAGAGAGTTCCAGGCAGGAATTGACGTATAGCGACATTCGTTGTCTAAATGGTTGAAATAGCTGTAATTTACCATGCCACTGTGTTGACCTTATTAGGCAGTGAACAATAGCACTTTTCTGGGCTTCCTCTAGGCCAATGTAGAGGCCTTGATGATATATAATACCACTTGGCAGGCAAGTTAATTATAAGCTGGCCCTTTACACTTGGCGTTGGAGGAGCCGCCATCTGAAGGCAATGTGACTGCGGCGGTGTGTCGCTGTGTCTTTGTGTGTGGGGGCAGTGAGGAAGCAGCCTAGCACTGTTATCCAAACTGTCAGAGTCACTTTCAAAAGAGTTGGTGAGACACGATCGGCGTCCACACCTCTTACACACACTGCTGCAGATGCTACCACACTAATTCAGTGGAAGCTGTTATAGGATGCCACACACAATGACACACTGGATACTGTGGCAAATATACAATGCCACTGGTTGGTGTGCAAATCAATGTGATAATAAATATTTTACAAGTCATATAAAAATGTCTGTCAAACTTATGAGAGTAAACAGTACAGTTAAAAGACTAAATGTTTCTGGCAAAGTGTTCAGTGGTACTTACACACTGCATGAAATTGAGTGACTACTGTATGTTTGACTGGCTGTAGTAAAATACCTGGGAGTTTATCCTGGCTTTCAATTATTTAGGCAATTCAATACAAATCAGAAATGTCTCTCTCGTCAATCAAAACCAATACAAAAATCAGGCAAGATTGTGTTTCTAAATTATCATACATTCATGTATTTGTTAATGGTCAAGTATGATATTTGGAATTTGTCGAACCTGAATAGCTAAACATATGTATGAAACAATAGATGATCATATTTAATTTGAACAATTTAATTGGTCCGCCTCATGTATAACAAATGACTAACTAATAACTTATAATTGTATGTATTTAAATCCATCTTAATGATGTGTTTTAATTGTGTAATTGTTGTTAACTTTGGTATCTAGCTTCCTGTGTAGTGGTAAGTGAAAAAGGTTTGAATACAATACAAAGTCCAAATTAAATTTGGACTTATTTTGATCGGTTGACATCACCAACAGCTCTAATAAAAATAAGTTGTCTTTACTTTTGAAAAGTTATATTTCTGGGGTAGGTTGTTCTTTTGAATTGGTGGATGCTGGATATCAGGATTGTTGATAAAAACAAAGAAGAAACACTAAGAATTTGCTGTAAAAGCATGGGCTCAAGCAATAGGAATATCTACTGTATGTGTTTGGACTACCTCTCTATATCCGTATGTTCGTGTTTTCCGGCCAGCTTCACATCCAAGCTAACACTGTATTTATGTCCTCAGAATTACAACTAATCTCCCCATCAAGCAGACAAGATTTGCAGCAGCTTACAGCCAGAGGATCCAGATTGACTTTGCCTGTAACAAGCAGAGCCATCTCCCCCTTGTCTTCCATCAATCTGACAGTCGACATCGCTTCAATAAACCTGGCCCCGTCTAGACTCACTCTTGCAGATTTAATTCAAACAGCTGTTCACTTCTTACTCCAGAAGCCCTGAGCACTTCCACAGAGGAAAGGGAAGTGGAGTGAGGTTGGGTGGGGGGGGGGGATAAGGATTTGGGGGGGGGGGCCCATGTTTCTATCTGGAGAGTGCATTCTGGAGGCGTGGGAGGAAGTGACCTCAAGGGATACGAAGATGTCAACTGCTAGTTAGCTACACATCTTGGGCTGTTTTGTTTCTGACTCTCATACAAATTGCTATGGCATGAACATCTGTTGCCACATTAAAAAAAAGCTATCCATGTTACTCCAGCACTGAATTGTTAATTTGCAGGATGTTTGTTTATGCAAGTTGGGTTTAATTTATTTAACTCTATAAGATTGTGTAGAGTTTAAGTACTGTACCCTGACACCGATCTGATTAGAACTCGTACCCCTTCATTGACCCTGTCTGCCATTTAAAGTGTTCATCTTGTGGATTTCAATTGATAATTGAAGTGAAAAAGTGGATTTTGCTTTAATATTTCATGATAATTAACTGTTACGTTTGGTTCGTGGGGAGCAGGATGTTCCAACCATTTATCCCTCTACTTTTATCTTCACTTTTACATCCCTGTTGCAATTCTATTTAAAGGTCACCTATTATGCAAAATCAACTTGTTCTTGTCTTTTATACATCAACATGTGGGACACATGTTGATGTATAAAAGACAAGAACAAGAAAGAGATTCTGAAAGTTTTCGGAAAAAACATTCGCTCACTTTGTCCCGATCCATTTATATTTATATGAAAATGAGCTGATCAGATTTTGGCCACTTTATGATGTCATAACAAGATGTTGGCTTGGTAACCATTAGCCAATCACCAACCAAGGTAACCCCCCCTTCCCCACCTTATCACCTGAATCTCCTCCTAGAGCACCGTTGTGTTCTTTGTAACCAAATGTCTCTCAGAGGGGCGTGGGGAGGGGCTCCTTATTTTCATCTAAAGTAACAGACAGAGAATCAGCACTTTGGAAACAGGGCTGAAACAGAGGGGATTATGGGTAATGCTACAATGAGTTGTTTGGTGTTTGGAGCCAAACACTCCAGAGACATGTTTTGTATATATCTGAGACCTATAATAAAGTAATGAAAAACAGTATAATAGGGGACTTTTAAGGTATACATTCATTATCTTACCGTTTATCAATTTTGTTTCAATTGCTCATTTTTTACTTTTTCTTTTAGCGAGCTGTTATGGTGACATGCCATTGCTCCAAATGCCCATTGTCCTACAACCGCAACAGTCCGTAAAATGTACCATTGGACTGACATTTGACTTTTGCTGGGCCCTTTCTTTAATAACAAAAAACTCTTTGCAACAAATGTAAAACTTTGCCTGAACCTAGACAATTGAAACAATTCATTCAAACCGATTCGCAACAGAAGTCAAACGTAAAATGTCTATTTACTAAATAATTGCCATTGGTAGAAGTGGGTGTTGGTTTTTAGAGGTAGTGGACGGTTGGTAATCTGGGATTTCGCTTTCTGGCCATTTTTCGGGCTTCTTGATTGGAACAAACGGGCCTTTCCACTGTTTCAACCATTTATTAATTTATTTAATGTATTTATTCAAAGCTAGCTATATTTCTACCTTTTAACTTCAAAGTTTAATTTCAGCAGCTTTCGGAACAGTTTGTCCATTACTTTTAGACGATTAAACTCTTTATCACTATAGGCAACTTTTGAGTTTATTATTTACTCAGCTAATTGTTAAGTAGTTAATTATGTCTATCGGGGAATCATAGCCTTAAGGCATGACACCAGTCTATTAACAACAGTCAGGTATTGTAGGGTAGCTTCCTGGTTACTGTCACAATGCAATGCCTATCACTTCAATTGGTATTCCTAACGCCATGTTTGTTTTCCTCTTAAACACGAAAATGTGGATGTTTTTTTTTTAATCAAGCCATAATTTCTGTTTTGGAACTTCTTCCCCATACCCCCTGTTGTGAATCACTGGTGTACAAATACATCAGTGAGTATAGGCTGCATCAGCCCATGTGTTTGTTGTGCCTCATCAACCATCTTGCCTCAGCTCTGACCATGCTCCTCAGTGGGTGGGCGGGTTGCGAATTGTGTGTGTGTGAGTGTGTGTGTGTCCTCTGCAGACCAACAGGCAGAGCGGGGCCCACGGAGCAGATTGCCTGGCTGCTAAAGAGGTGCCGAGGCCTGCGTTGCTCCCCACTCTCCCCCCCATAGGAGCTCCGCAGATGCCCAGGTACAGTAGGCGCTTTTGTGCACACAAGCCCCCGCGTGGGTCTGGTGGAATGAGACGTGAAAAGTACGACCCCACGCTGGTCTCCAAGCTGGCCTGCAGATCTGCTCCCTCGATCCTCATTTTGTATCTCTTTTTCCTACACATTCTGTCCTCCTTTGCCCCAAACTGGACTGACTGAGAGAGAAATGTGAGAGAGGGACGGCCAGACACGATGGCACAGGAGGGAGGGAAGGAGGCCCCGTGTGAAAGACTTGTGTTGACAGTGGGAGAGCCGGAACTGAACGGTGAATGCCCTTCATTACAAACAGTTGGACTCACATCTGTCATGTTTGTGTGTATGAGTGTGTGTTTTCTATTTTTTTCCTTTTTCTCTTATTCCAATTATTCTTCAAACACCTCCGAATTATTGCCGCCTCATAACCGTTTGCCCCATTACAATACCTGTGATGGAAATAGCCGCTATTCACTGTAGCTAAACTAATTTGGTGTGAATACTGATTTTCCTCTTTTTTCGTTTATTGTAGCCATTTCTCAGATAATGACAAATGGACGGCTGAATGGTGCCTCTCTCTAATGTAATGTAATGCATTTGGATTAGAGTAGAATGAATTGCATTGACTTCATCACCCATCGCAATGTTTCAAACGTTCACCGTGGTCAATCACATTATCCTGGGAGGATCCGATTGCATGAAAAATCAAGTTTTAGAAAAGCTTATAGGAAACAGCAATGAAGGATGATGAATATGGAGTTATAGTAGCAAAGAGAAAAGACAGCAGACAGACAAGCAGAAGGAGTGAGAGTGGAAACAACACAAGGGAAGGTGAAAATGGCAGAAAGGACATGTGTGAGAACAAACCCTTTTTGGCTGTGAATCACCACTTTTGGTTGGCATGGCATCAGGCAGGGACATGATGGGGTGTATGGTGACAATCTTATGACAGGAGACGTCACAGCTCTGTGGTGAAACAGCACATATGGGCTCCGGCTAATACATAGAGCCAAGTATCATGATGCGAGTAAGTTAACTTTTGGAGAAAGAAGGACAAAGCCAATGACAGAGAAAAAAGTGTTTATCTTCATATAGATGCTGACTTTTTCTAAAAACGTATTAATGCTAATTTAAGTTAAGATAATTTATTGGAGTTTCAGTTGAGTTTAAACAGAAAATCAATACATACGTTTTTTGTGACTAGATTTTATTTTCAGTATTTCTGATGTTCATATTTTAATTTAATTGGCGTTTCATAATCATTATGAGATCAAGGCTTTAAAACTAAATATGAGCATCTGGCAGTAATACACATATCATCTATCTATCTGATGTGCATTTGACGGGAACCATTGACAAATGTTTACACAAACAAATATGTGTCTGTGATGTGGATATTTCATTTATTTGTTTCATTTTAATGATTGACTCAGTGACATGTCATCCAACAGCAGGATAGATTTTCACTTTTGTTTGAACATGAAAACCACAGAAATAATTACGGCATTTTTCCTGCCAGAGGATAAGGTCTATTGACTTTGGTGACTCTGACTGTAACGCAAGTGTAGCAGTTTGAAATGTGTGGTTTCCACGTGACAGGTCTCAACAGTTGGACTATGGGATTGATTGCTCTGACATTCAGTTCAGACATTCATCTCCCCCTCAGGATGAATTGTAATAACTTTGCTGATTCCCTAACTTGTATCTAATGCCATCAGCAACATTTGAATTCATCCAACCCTGTACAACGCTGGTTTATGACCAAATAAGTGTAAACACGAATGGCATTCCCATCAGCTGTAGATCATGATTTAGTGTTTTACTGATTAGCAAATGTATGCAAAAGCTCTTGTAAGAAAACAAATGATGATGTAACAAACATACTGGCTTAGCATCACCCGTTGCAATGTATCTGTTGCATCTATCATATGTATCCCACTCATGGGTGATTATTAAAAAATAGGGGAATGGAGTTATTAAAAGAAGCACTATCTAATATTTCAATATCATTATTATAAGCCACATGTTTTCAAATCCATCTCAGTTAATGGCATCATTGTGCAGCAATAACTATAATATATCAAATTGACCTCCACTACAAGGTGTTCACTGTCAATCAACCCCCAACAATTCCTTTTGATTTGAATGAAAAACTCCTTAAATTGAAAGGTCAATGGGATTTATCTTAAACCACATACAATGAGAAATACATTAATTGTGTGAATTTGATCGAGGTTAAAGAGAACTGAGCCAACCCATGATGTAAAGTTTCTACTAGTTTTGGTAGCAGGATGCGGACCAGGGATACGCTTTCTCTAATGATTTTGGACAAAATAAATAATAAAAAAATGAGGGCACTGAGGGTACTAACTGGCTTTTCTAGCCCTCTTCATATCCATTTGGATGGAGCTCTTCATATACTCTCAATGACATAATTGAATCTCCAAATAAAAAGTGTTATCCAAATCAACCTTTTGCCTCAATGGCTGCTAACAATAGACGAGTGGACAACATGTGAGTACACACAATCTCCCACAAACACACACTGTACATCCACACTTGACATACAGAAGCGTATGTGCATTCCTTCCCTTAGGGGCAATTATGGACTCCTCCTAACACACATCTAGTGTAGGTACAAACACAAGACAAATGGACAGATCGGCACAGACAGGTACACAGAAGGACACTTACACACGCTGGGAGTCACTACAGAGACGCCACACAGATTTGGCATCCTCTTGACCCCTCCAGAGGGCACTTAAAAGGCTTGAAGACATCTCCCCCTCCCCCTTTGTGTTCTTCCTTCCCTCCCTCCTTCTGTCCTCACTTTGGCCTCTGTCCAGACAACCAATCACATTGATGGCTTTGTTTTCAACTCTCTCCACCCCCCGTTCCTCCACCATCGCATCACTTCCTCCTGCAGTGTGGGTAACATCCAGGAATCCAGGGCTGACGAGCCCAAAGAGATATTTTGGGAGACAGCCAGCGATGTCAAGCCAAATTGAGACCCACCTCACACTGGCTCTCAATCAGGGAAGAACAACTATGAGTGGATGCTGTTGTCACCGGAGCTACACATCTTTAGTTTTCATCTGCTTTTAAAGGGTTTTCATCCAAGAGATGTCTATGAAAAATGTTTTTTTCATGGCTGAATAACTACTAGTATTGTATTCTTATAAAATATGGAACACACAGGTGTAATGGGAGAGTTATAATCAATGTTGTTACATTAACAATGGATCGTATGACTGCTTTTAAGTGAAATAAATCCACAGCCTTACAGAGCTTTCTCACATGTTTTCAGCTGGAATGTACTTTTTTGTATTAATTAATTTAGTGTTACAGGTGCAGCAAGCAGCTGTTTTTAGAGAAAAAGGTCAAAATGTATGATATCGCCTGGCTTTGAAAGGTAAAGAAGTGGAGCATTCAGCTGCAGAGGAGCAACATATTTTCCTATAGGCTACCTGATTAAAAATAAGAATTCAAGGAGAGTGAATACTCCTCAATGTGAGACGACTCCATTTGGATGCTTGCGTTATCTACTGTCTGAGTACATGTGCATTTTTGCTAACAAGTTTACCATATCAACTTTATACGGTAATAACGTTCCAATGTTTTTGTTTTTGGCTGCCCGAGGTCGTAAAATCTGCTATTGCAGGTTTATGGATTGAATGTATGAGTAATTTGATTTCTCCATCATTGTACTGAGTCAATACACTAAGGTGAGCTTATTAAGGTCTATAAACTTCCTGGATTCTTCCCCGATGAGTCTCTCCGTCTCTCGGTGAAAAGTGGTGTCTCTCTCTGTTTAGTTATTAGTATAATTACCCGTGTGTCATTTAAGTGATGTCGACCTTTTTCAAAAAATGATGCTGAAAGTAAATCTTTGGAACTTTTGATAGAATTTGGCCCACGTGGTTGGTAGATGGTAATTAAGGACTAATGGCATATTGAATTTGCTGGTCTCTTAATTGAGTTTTTTTAATGACTCATTTGTAAACTTGGGGTTTTATTTGTTTGGTATAGTCAACACGGACATATGTAAAAAAAATAGCTACATTTAGCCACTGGGTGTAAACAGCTTATTAAAGGGCTTAGCCTGTTCTCACAGAACTTGGGTTACAATATTTAACCTTCGTTATTCAGTATTCTTTATTTTGCTTTTCTTCCTTACCCCACACTCTAGCAAGCTGATGGCCATCATTAGGTGGTAAAATGTATCTTTTTGTACAGCATTAATCCTCACAGACATGTTCCTTTTGTCTGCTTTATTTAGACTGTCATTTTATGCAATACTATCCCCAAAGACTCATGCTTTTGTTTCTGTTTTGGTGTGATAGCGGTTTATGTTCTAGACATGGCTTTATGACATGTTTAAAATGTTTGAAGCAGCCTCAATGACCTATCAAATGTTGTCTACTAGGCCTATTATTGTATGTAGTTAATACAAGGGATATTACAGCTGCATAAAGCATAAGCTGATTGACTAGAGAGACATCACGTTTTACTATGATCACTCAAACACATTGCAGTTGGGGAAACAGGGGGAACATATGAAATAAACCCGTTTTTATAATAGAAACATGTCATCTCATTTGGGATGAACTCTTCCTTTATGAGGGCGAATATGCAGATGGCGCACTAATGAACCTAAAGTATTCTCTTTGTGGGAACTGATTAACCAAGGGGCTCCACTGCTGCACATTTACATGTTTCTCAAGTCAAGTCAGGGTTCTCCAGTCACAAATTACAGTGTTTTTCCAGGCCAATTACATTGAACAAGTGCACCATTATCCAGTTCTGAACATCACACATGTATATTTGCCCCCTTCATTTTCTCAAGAGTGCTTCAAGCCAAGGGCTCCTCCAGAGAGAGGAGGACAAGAGGAAACAGAGGAAGTCAGAGAATGAGGGTGGAGGCAGAAATATACAGGAGGGAAACATAGAGATGATTAAATAAGGGCTGAAGGAAGGATATACAAAAGTGGAAGTCTTATTAAAAGTACAGGAACACATTTTTTACAAAGATAGTCTGAAGACATTTTTTTTTAAAAATGGACCGAAAGGGCAGAATCAAGGTCAGGAGAACACTTCAGGAGAAAGCATGCGAACAAAGTATCCTGTATTAGCATGGCCAGTCACAATGTATTGAAGTGCTTTGACTTGATGTGCCAACAGCCACCACTTGCCTATGTCTTCCCCCAGAAGAACAATAAGGTAGCGTGACTGCGCCATGGCCCTCTTTCAGAACAGGCCCTAGGATTAGATTGCTTTCGTTCTGTGCTCATGCATGAGGCGTGCAAAGGGCAGGAGTCACATATTATTGGTGGAATCCCACAGGATACAGTGTGAGGCGAGAACACGGCCTCTTTTCCCATCACAAACATTGCGCCCGGCCCACTATCATGCTGGCATTCAGCCAAACAGTGACATCCCCTTTTTGCAAAACAACAATAATAAACCAAAATCCAATCTCACAACACAGACAAGTCATATTGGAGGGACAAATGTTCAGGGGCCATCTCCAGCAAGCTTTCCAACTGGTCTATTCATTACCTTCCCCTCTCTCACATATTCTCAGCCGCTGCTGCCGTCTCCTCTCCTCTCGGCATGAAATAGACACTCCAGGAAGTATATTTTGTGCAAACTCTCCTCCCGCTGCTACAGCTGATTTCACAAATGATGGTGAAATGGCCAGGAGAGCGGAGGGGTAAATGAAAAAAGATGGCTGTTGCCCGCTACGACCTTATTTCTCCACTCTCCTTTTTCATAGATAACAGGGGATGATTAGAAAACAGCAGATGGGAGGACCAACATTAACCTCCACCAGGGCCATGGTGAATTTAGTTTGAAGACTCCCCCGCATGAACTCACATCGGAGGACACACACACACACACACACACACACACACACACACACACACACACACACACACACACACACACACACACACACACACACACACACACACACACACACACACACACACACACACACACACACACAAGTATACATGCTTTCAGACAGAGACACACAAAATGGAGCAGGTGAATTCCCCTGTATGCTATCTATTTTGACAATAGGCTGTTTTCTGTGACAGCTTTGAAAGGTCCATTTCAGGACTGATATTTCAGATGTATGTGTACTATAGGGTACTGTAAATTAGGTTTGGTGAGCTTTTGTCATTTTGCATTATAGGTTTGTGGCAGGGCAATAAAAACTGTGATTGATAGCACACACATGAGTCAGTCGATATAAGAACTTATATACCATTTGTACAAGACTGGTGTCAACAATGTGTTTTTTTTATGAATGCCTAACTAGTAGCAATTTGTCCTTAATGTCATCTACAAGGCAAGTTGTGCAACCTTTAGTTCTCTACTTTACAATCACCCATCAAGCCTGCTTTAATTAATACAAATAAATCAATATGGCTGTACACATCACACAGTGCATTGGAGTGGTTCTTGTTGATTCTTTATCATAAAGTGCTATACCTTATCAGAAGTCATTAATGCTTCCTGTAAGATCAGGGAAAACAAATCTGCTGCCATGTGTGTGGTTCCATCAGGCTTGGAGCTAAATGCTAAAGTCAACATGTTAACATGCACACAGTGACAAATTATGTGACACATTATTATAAATTCCATGGCAATCCAATCCAAGAATGGTTGATATTTTACTAAAATCCAAATATGATCCTGATCGTGTCGCTAATATGAAGAATCGGGGATGTCTGGACCACATGTTTGAGCCCTTTCATCCACTGGAAATAAGATATTTTAGAGAACATTTTGATATGCTAATGGTTCTAGAGGAACAGTCTGAATATTACCAGAGTCATTAGGGTGCATCCTCTGGGCACCATAAAGGTATTTATAGACTTCTTTGTCAATCCATCAAATATATGTTAAGATATACTGGACGAAATATGTAGAGTAATTATCATTACAACCCATAAAGCCATCACAATGGCATTCCTACAAATTGCTGCTTACATTAACAGCAAAAAGCCTACGAATCATGATATCATTGTATTCCCTCTTCCTCCCCACAAGCGCCCTCCATTCTCTTCTATCTATACAAGCTAGCTTTGCATCGTCTCCCAATGAGATTACCTTCTATAAGCCCTAGTTGACGAATATCTATCTCAAATTACATTTTCTTCATCTCTCTGGGACTACTCCATTAAAAAAAAGGAGGATCGCCATTCAGTTGGACTCCAATCACTCGCAGTCACTCAGCAGCATCAGAGGATCCCCCCATGTATAAGCTTTTTAGCAAGCTCCTCGGATTGTAAGCGACAGGTTATTTGCTGTTTTGGTACACTATGGACCAATGGGAATACTGCACTATCTTTTCTTAACCAGACTCATTCAACTCGAGATCGGTCTACGCTTTAAATACTCCAATGAATCAACTGAACCGTAAGGGTATTTTTTCATGTTGATCATTTTACTTCTTCTAAATAGCAAATACATGTTAGATTGAGTTATTTCGGAAAGGTCGGAGATCTCAGTCCACCTGCATCTATTTGCAGGCACCATAGTAAGTCATCTGTTGATTCCTCTTTAGCGTCGACATATTACAGGAGTACATGTCACAATGATATGTGATATCACCAGGAACAGATGGTGGTGATACCATATCAAGATAGAGAGTAATCCTTCTTTGATTTGTGCTAAATCACCATATGATCTATAGTTTTTTGATTCTGTTTCTAAGTGTTAACCTTTGCCTCTCTTTTTTGGTTTGCTTCGGGCATGATGCCATAATCATTTTCTGTATTTACATTCGAGCTGCCTAAACATTTGACGCTGCTAGTCTCGAATTCATGCTGTTGGATCGGCTTAAATTTCTCATTACACTTTCTATTGATGTATACATAATAAAAAGCACTTCATCTGATACTGCACCTGTGTCTGATTTTGTTTTGTTGACTGCACAATACTGGAAATAAATTGATCTATCATATCAGAGTCTGGTGTGCCTTCGTAATGCCCTGTGATGAGACGAAAACAAGCGTGGAGCAGAAGCTGCAAATATTATAATAATTGGTGTTTGTGTTTCATGAATAATATCACCATGATGAGGCAAGAAGATGCATTAAAAGTAAATGAAACATCTGAGGCGTGATGTGCATACGGCGGGAAGTAGCTTTTAAGGACAGCTTTAGCGGTATGATATGCATTATGTGCTTGGTGGATTACAAGAGTTATCACATAACGCAACTGAGATCAGCATCAACAGAATAACGATTGTATCCACCGTGGCTCTGTGTACTGTTTTGGCAATTCAGTTCAGTTAAATATGGGAAATGAGGGTTGTGAACTATATTTGAAAAAAGGCTTCAACAACACAATTAAGTTCTGTTTCTGACCGTGGCATCAAAACTGATTTCATAATTAATTATCTTGATTACTGGACTTAAACTCCCACTATACATTTTACATTCATATTCTATTTAATCTATCTATCTATCTATATCTGGAAGTCGGAAACAGTACCGAAGGAGTGGCAGACCGGGGTGGTGGTCCCCCTTTTTAAAAAGGGGGATCAGAGGGTGTGTGCCAATTACAGAGGCATCACACTACTCAGCCTCCCCGGGAAAGTTTACTCTAAGGTACTCGAAAGGAGGGTCAGGCCGATTGTCGAACCTCAGATTGAGGAGGAACAATGCGGATTCCGTCCTGGTCGTGGAACGACGGATCAGCTTTTTACTCTCGCAAGGATCCTGGAGGGGGCCTGGGAATACGCTTATCCGGTCTACATGTGTTTTGTAGACTTGGAGAAGGCGTATGACCGAGTTCCCAGGGAGTTACTGTGGGAGGTGCTGCGGGAGTATGGGGTGAGGGGGGTCTCTACTCAGGGCCATCCAATCTCTGTACTCCCAAAGCGAGAGCTGTGTCCGTGTCCTCGGCAGTAAGTCGGACCCATTTCCGGTGAGGGTTGGCCTCCGCCAGGGCTGCGCTTTGTCACCAATCCTGTTTGTAATATACATGGATCGGATTTCGAGGCGTAGTCATGGGGGAGGGGGTCTGCAGTTCGGTGGACTAAGGATTGCACCACTGCTTTTTGCAGATGATGTGGTTCTAATGGCTTCATCGGTCTGCGACCTTCAGCACTCACTGGATCGGTTCGCAACCGAGTGTGAAGCGGCTGGGATGAGGATCAGCACCTCCAAATCTGAGGCCATGGTTCTCAGCAGGAAACCGATGGACTGTCCACTTCAAGTAGGGAATGAGTCCTTACCCCCAAGTGAAGGAGTTCAAGTATCTCGGGGTCTTGTTCTCGAGTGAGGGAACAATGGAGCGTGAGATGGGCCGGAGAATCGGAGCAGCGGGAGCGGTACTGCAGTCGCTTTACCGCACCGTTGTGACGAAATGGGAGCTGAGCCAGAAGGCAAAGCTCTCTGTCTACCGGGCCATTTTCGTTCCTACCCTCACCTATGGTCATGAAGGATGGGTCATGACCGAAAGAACGAGATCGCGGATACAAGCGGCCGAGATGGGTTTTCTCCGCAGGGTGGCTGGTGTCTCCCTTAGGGATAAGGTGAGAAGTTCGGTCATCAGGGAGGGACTCGGAGTTGAGCCGCTCCTCCTTCGCGTCGAAAGGAGCCAGTTGAGGTGGTTCGGGCAGCTAGTTAGGATGCCTCCTGGGCGCCTCCCTAGGGAGGTGTTCCAGGCACGTCCAGCTGGGAAGAGACCAAGGGGTAGACCTAGGACCAGGTGGAGGGATTATATCTCTTCGCTGGCCTGGGAGCGCCTTGGGATCCCCCAGTCAGAGCTGGTTGATGTGGCCAGGGAAAAGAAAGTTTGGGGCTCTCTGCTGGAACTGCTACCCCCGCGACCCGACCACGGATAAGCAGAAGAAGATGGATGGATGGATGGATCTATCTATAATACATATTGCACTGAGTTTGGACGTCAAAGATGCATGAGTGACTGGGGTCAGGCCTTTGGTCAACGCAGCGGAAACTCAATAGAGAGGCGAAGTCCCTCCCTTTCCGGTGGACCTCCATGGGACCTTATTTCGGAAAAATGATGTATTGAAGTCAATGGCGAGAGAACGATTATCTTTCGATCCCGTTTGAATTGTGCAACGAATTACACTGCTCCCACTAGGATGGGTCAAATGCAGAGAAACAATTTCCCCACGGGGATTAATAAAGTATATCAAATCAAATGATGTTTGTCAATTCAAAAGATAATTTTGCAAGTCAAAAAAATTAAAATGTGTCGTAAAACTGAATTAAAACATTAGTTTTTGTGTGAAACGCTCAATGAACTACATCTCCCGTCTCGCACACGTCACCAACACCAAGATGGCTGTCACGTCACACATTTCACCTCTTTCTTTGAGAATGAAGTGAAAAGTATTAAAATAGGTGAACATTTTTTTTTTGTCAGTTTATTGAACATGTCAGAAACAAAAACATACAACAATAATATATATATATATATTCTCTTTTTTCCTTTTTTTTTTTCTCACTCAAATTAATAATTATAACAAAGTACAAAAAAACAAATAATAACAACAAAAAAATTTTGTCATGTTCAACAGGGCAAGAAGAAGCTTAAAAAAACTTTTCTGGTCCGACTAACATATATATTTCTTATAAATAAAACATTAGGTCATCGTCATCAGCGACATGTTTGTCTTGTTAATTTGTTTTTTTACAAAACAATCAGAAATAAATTACTTTTACAATTACAAGAAATAACAACAAATGGGATTTTACAGGTCCTGTTCATAACCATTAATGATTTGGCTCCTAAATAATACTTTCAGTTTAAATAGACTTATTTCAGTGCATCATTACAGTTATTCCACAGACTAACACCTTTTGATGAGATACAATGAAGTTTGGCATTTGTTCGTACGGGTGGTTTTTTGAAAATGCAGTTTCCTCTCAACATGTGCATGCTTTCTCTCTGTGTGAAAGGTCCCTGGATATCATGAGGTAATTGTTGATTTGCGGATTTGAACATAATTTGAATAGTTTTATAGTCAACCAGGTCTTGTAGTTTTAGTGTTTTTAGTTTGATGAACAATTTATTTGTTGGTTCTCTGTACATAGTTTTATGTATAACTCGTATGGCTCTTTTTTGCAGGATGAAGATAGGATGTGTATTTGTTTTATATGTGTTCCCCCAAACTTCCACACAATACATCATGTATGGAAGTATGAAGGAGCAGTACAGCATAAACAAAGAAACTTGATTAATTAGGTATTTGGCTTTATTCAGAATTGCTATTGATTTGGACATTTTGGCTTTGATATAGCTTATATGTGGTTTCCCAACACACTCTCACTCCCTAAGCGTCCAATAACGACGTTTGGTCAGTGTCCGTGGCGTCCAGTTGTGACGCTCCTAGGCTCCTTCAGCGTCATAAAGTGACGCAAATAGCGTTCAACTGATTGCAATGTATTCCCATCTGCGGCGGTATTTGACGCTCAGGGAAGCACGGCATTCGTTTGTGTCGGCTGCCCTTAAAGGCAATGTGAGCGTCCATTCCCATTGGATAACAGAGAATTGTACACCCGGAAGTAAGTATTCCTCTTACTGTCGATTGATTTTACAGTGATATCTGCACTACTCATCGACTACAAAACACCAGATTATCCTTGTTAATTACACAACATTGATTGGTTTAAATTGTGTGCAATGCTTTTGTATTTTTCCCCTTCGATTCGGAGAAACAAATATTTTTTCTGAGTAAAGGATGGCAGAAAACACTACACTACCCAGAATCCCCAGCTATCGTTTGGACTACACCATGTGCTCTGTTTGACAAACCCCGTGATAGTCCTCAAGCTCTGTGATTGGTTAGTGTGCTCCGAGGGTTACGCCGATTCTCGAACAGCACTTGAAATGGGATGGAACCACGTCAGACTGTCCAAAACTGGATTTGAACGGGTCCACCGCGTCCCCCCCTCTTCCCCTCCCCCACCCGTCCCCAGAACTACACATGCTGGCTATTCTGTTTCGCAACATGCTCTCTATCTATGGCACGTCTCTACTGGGAGTTGTAGTTTTAAAAGACGTTTTCGTATTTCCCATAATAAGAAGTTGCCAGTATTACACTGTGTACATCCCTGGAGGTTTAGGGGATAGGAAACACTCAAATGTAAAACATATAATTAATAAATGGGTGAAAATTGCTTGTGCCCATAATGGGCAGCATTAATATATATATACACACATGCCAGCTAAGGTCAGAAGAGCTTTATTTAACAGCTGGTCTTATGTTTTTGACCCCTCCTGTTGTTAATAGATAACATTACATTAATTGATAAACCTGAAACATGCACTTGTCAAGGTTCAGAGGCACATTTTGCAAATATGGCAGTAGCCATCGATCAGCTTAGGATAAGATATAATGTATTGATCCCAGGTTGGAAACATTTGCGTTACATCAGCATGTGTTACAGTTGTACATTATGCAGTGGTGTTTATTTGTAAATCATTTAGTATAATCACACAAATTCTGTGTTTTATATTTAACAATTCTGTGTTCTTTATGTATTGATTGTTCAATACCTGACAAGGCCGGAGATGAAATATCTACATACATCTTATAAGAGTATAATACATGATGTATAATATCAGTTAAAATAAGTGCTTCAACATAGTTAACATTGCTGGAGGTATGCACAAATATTGATAGATGTCTTGTAATGCACTATTGAGGAACCTGCGACCCAAGTTTTTCATTCAATGCAGAACTACACCATAGTTGTGTAGGCCTATATGATATGTCAATAAACCTTAGAAAATCTTGAAATCTTGAAAGGGATGTGCAAAATAGTCATTATATACAGTCTTTAGTGAACTATTAGTAGAGAATAACGAGTAATGAATATACTTTATAGGGATCCTATTAATATCTAATAATAAAAATAATGAAATTCAATAACATGCTTTAACCACTAGGTGTCCCTTTATATCAGCTGTGCACCTTTATGGTGTAAATACAGCCTATCTACCAATTGGATCAAATATAAAAGTCAGCCGAATTAGTGTTGATACTGCAAGGAGACGTATTGTGTGAAAAGAAATGTAAGATGTTGTTTAATTGCTGATATATTTATGACCCACGTCACGTTTTCAGTTCCTCATGTTTGTCTAGAAGTCTTCTCATCAGGGCTCTATAAATAGAGAACTACGGCAGATATGTAATATTTAATGCAGCCGAACCGTGTATTACAATGCCGTTATGTGATGACTTTCAAAGAGAAAATCAAGCACACTCGGAATAAAGTATTATTATTTTTTTTTTAAATGTTTTCGGTCTGTTTCCGGTATTTGTTAATGACGATGTGCTGTGAAATGTGAGACTGGAATTGCACAGGGGAAAATAACGTATCTTTAGATGCGGATTTTGTTAAACTAATATGTTTGCGCTGTGGATCAACACTATACATTGACGGGGAAGGGGGTAGCAATAAAGATAACACCATTAAACAGTTACACAACATAACAGAAATAATATCGATAGCAGCGTCCCTAGCAACCACCTTGGTAACAATGTAATCTTCGTAATAATTAGCAAACTAAAGATCATGTACATCCACTGCACACATAATCTGAAATGACAACTCATATTTCTCGCATCAAATGACATCAAAACGCATTTTAATGGCAAACTAACTTTAAAATAGGCATTTTCCACCGAGAATAAAACGAAGTTCGGCCATGTTTTATTTTTCTGCAGGGAGAAATTTGAAGATCACGTGACATAGACGCCAGCCATTGGAATGAATGGTGAAAAAAAACGGGTTTGTCAAACAGAGCACATGGTGTAGTCCAAACGATAGCTGGGGATTCTGGGTAGTGTAATGTCTTCTGCCATCCTTTACTCCGAACAAATATTTGTTTCTCCGAATCGAAGGGGAAAAATACAAAAGCATTGCACACAATTTAAACCAATCAATGTTGTGTAATTAACAAGGATAATCTGGTGTTTTTGAGTTGATGAGTAGTGCAGATATCACTGTAAAATCAATCGACAGTAAGGGGAATACTTACTTCCGGGTGTACAATTCTCCGTTATCCAATGAGAATGGACGCTCACATTGCCTTTAAGGGCAGCCGACACAAACGAATGCCGTGCTTCCATGAGCGTCAAATCCCGCTGCAGATGGGAATACATTGCAATCAGTTGAAAGCTATTTGCGTCACTTTATGACGCTGAAGGAGCCTAGGAGCGTCACAACTGGACGCCACGGACACTGACCAAACGTCGTTATTGGACGCTTAGGGAGTGAGAGTGTGTTGGGTTTCCAACTTAATTTATTGTCTATGATTACTCAAAGGAATTTTATTTCCGATACTCTTTCTAATTGGACGCCATTTATAGTGAGTTTCTTCTCTGTATTGGTCGATCGATTCCCAAATATTATGAGTTTGGTTTTGCTTGCGTTCAATGTTAATTTATTTTGGTTAAACCAGATCTTCATCCTGCTCAGTTCCTTCTCCATTGTGACCAATAGATCTCATTCTGACCTCTGACAAGTCCAGGATCTCCAGTAAAGGGGTTATAGCATGCGGGTTAAGTGATCATTATATGATATTCTGTACCCGCAAAAAGCTAAAACAAAGGGCCGGCTGTCACAAAACAGTCATATCTAGAGACCTCAAAAACTACTCTAGCGAGGCCTTTAACCTAGAACTGGAGAGCCTGGACTGGTCAGATGAGCTCAGTGGTACACAAGTTGAAGAAACATGGCTTGGTTTCAAAAACAAATTCTCTGCAATACTCAATGATTTGGCCCCCCTAAGAACAACCAGGGTAAAAAATCGCGCTGAGCCGTGGATGCACTCCGGCATACTGACCGCCATGAAAACCAGAGACAAAAAATGCTCTGAGTTTCATAAAAGTCAGTCAATGCTTTCCAAAAGCACGAGCAGTGAACTCCAGGCCCACGTGACTGAACTCAAAATTGAAAGAAACAGACTAAGAAATGACGTAAGCTCCATGATCAAAACTGCCAAAAAGAATTTCATCAATGTCAAAACTGAGGAAAACAAAAATAAACCCCGTGAACTTTGGAAATTACTCAATAACCAGCTTGGCTGCAGTAAAAAACTCAAAACGAGATTTTTTAACTTAAACATAAAGACAGATAACAGGCTCATCACAGACAAACTGGATGTGGCCAAGTACTTGAACATTTTTTTCATAAACATAGCCACAACTCTTGTAAATAAATTACCCTCCCACTCAGGGCTTTTTGGAGTAGATCACATCATGACCTACTACAAAAACCTAGGGGTACGCAAAGATGATTTCAGTCTAGCAAGGGTAACAACAGCAGAGGTACTCATTAAACTGAGCGCCCTCCAACCTAACAAGGCCACTGGCCACGACAATATCCCCTCCAAATTCCTCAGAGACACAGCAACCGCCATCTCACCAGTCATAGCTCACATAATTAACCTCTCCATAAAACAGGGGAAAGTACCCAAAGACTTCAAAATTGCAAGAGTAACCCCCCTGCACAAAAAGGGCAGCAAATTGGACCCAGGCAACTACCGCCCTGTTTCTATACTTACCTCCATCTCGAAAGTCATGGAAAAAATAGTATATGAACAGGTCGAAAAGTACCTCGCGGAAAATAAACTAATCTATGAATTTCAATCTGGCTTTAGAACATCCCACTCCACTGACACATGCCTTCTTTATTTGAGCGACCACATCAAACAAGAGGTGGACGAGGGCAAGTACTGCGGCATGGTGATGCTGGACTTACAAAAGGCTTTCGACACTGTCAATCACCCCATTCTGATTGACAAACTAAAAGCAATTGGTTTTGATAAACTATCGGTGAGCTGGATGCAATCCTACCTGGAGGGGAGAGAACAGATGGTGGAGGTAAACGGTACTCTGTCCCCCCCCCTCCCAGTGAGCTGTGGTGTTCCACAAGGAAGCATATTAGGTCCGTTACTGTTCCTAATTTATGTAAATGACATGTCATCAGCATGTGACTGCAACTTGTTCCTGTTCGCGGACGACTCAGCCCTGCTGGTCTCTGACAGGAACAGGTTGCAGGTTGAAAAAACCCTCAGCTCCGAGCTCGGCAGAATCTGCACCTGGCTCGCCGATAATCAATTATCATTACACCTGGGTAAAACAGAGTCCATTCTCTTCGGTTCGAAACATAATCTCAGCAAATCCGACGACTTCTCAGTTGCAGTGGGCGACATTATTGTCACAAGTAAGAAGGAAATTACATACCTAGGATCTATTCTTGAGGCAAACCTCTCCTGTGACAAAATGGCATCCAATGTAATAAAAAAAGTCAATCAAAGAACTAGATTCCTATACCGGATCTCCTCTCTGGTAAACAAAAACACCCTGAAAACTCTGGCAGGAGCACTCATTCAAGGGTACTATGACTATGCTTGCACGTCATGGTACCATAGCACCTCCAAGGCGCTAAAAATAAAACTTCAAACATCGCAAAATAAACTGGTCAGACTACTGCTTGACCTTTCATCTAGAACCCACCTCACCTCTGCCCACTTTGACAACCTAGGATGGCTTAGAGTAGACGACAGAGTACAGCTACTTGAAATGGGCCTGGTCTACAAGATCCACTACACCTCTATGGTACCCATGTACATGTCAAAATTCTTCCCAAAGGTCAAGGAATACCATGATCATAACACCAGAGGGAGCTCCACAAATCATGTGAAATTCCACATGATTCCAAAAATCCCAGATTTGGCACAAAAAAGGGGGAATACACGTTTCGCAATTATGCCACATCAAGGTGGAACAACTGTAAAGGAAAGTAAAACTATACTTACCTTCAAAACCTCTCTTAAAGAGCACCTTCGGGGGAGAGCATTGCAAAACTGGCCCCGGTAATGGTACAAATCTCAACCTGTCGTTCAATGGACAGCTTCCCCCCCCCCCCATCTATGTATATACTCGCATTTTAGACTCTGTTACTAACTGTATATCTGTAGACTTGGTATATCTTAAATGTCCGGTTAGGATGTATTAGAACAAAATCTAAAATGAAAATTGTAAACAAGCAATCTGTATGTAAAAAAACCATCTGTATGTAAATTGTAAATAAGCAATCTGTATGTCAAATATTTCTTATATGTCTTAAATGACATGATGAATTGGAAATGGGGGACCCTGATGTAAACAAGACGAAAGTCTTTCTCTGGTCTGCATCCCCTTAACAATTGTATGTTTTGAGCTGTACTGTACTGTACCCAATATACAAGCTGTTAATAAACTTTTCAATCAATCAATCAATCAATAGCTGTTCTAGATCGTCCCCACAGCAGAGTAGACTTGTGTCGTCTGCAAAAAGAATGGTTTTAATAATTTTTGATACTTCACATATATTGTTAATATACAGAATAAATAGTAATGGCCCCAAGACTGAGCCCTGAGGCACCCCATATGTAACCTGCAGTAGTTGTGATTTATGGCTTTGTAGTTCAACGTACTGTTCCCTGTTATGTAGGTAGCTGGATAGCCATGATAATGCAACACCTCTAATGCCATATCTCTGTAGTTTTTTAATTAATAATTCATGGTCAACCGTGTCAAATGCTTTTTTAAGGTCCAGAAATATCCCTATTGCATATTCTTTCTTTTCTATTGCCTCAGTAATGTGTTCCATAAATTTTATAACTGCAAATGATGTAGTTCTGTTTGCTCTGAAACCATATTGTTGTTCATAGAGTATGTTATGTTTGGTGATGAAGTCATTTAGTCTTGTATAGTAGATTTTTTCCAGTATTTTAGAAAACTGTGAGAGCAATGAAATTGGTCTATAGTTTGACAGTACATGTTTATCTCCAGATGTATGTATTGGTATGACTTTAGCAGTTTTCATTTTATTTGGAAATACACCGGTTTGTATTGACTGATTACAGATGTGAGTTAGTGGTTTGGCTATACATTCAATAATGTTTTTAACTGTATACATGTCAATATCATGACAGTCTGTAGACCTTTTACTCTTAAGTTTTTTAACTGTGTCAATAATTTCATTTTCATCAGTCCCTCTTAAGAATATAGTTTCCTTCACATATATATCTTTACTTTCAACACCATCACTACAACCAGTATTTGGAATTTCCCCAGCTAGACAAAGACCAACATTGATAAAGTACTTATTGAAATCTTCGGCAACTGAGGTCATGTCATAAATTACTGTATCGTTTTTTGACAGAAAACTGTTTGGGTATTGTGCCTTTCCATTTCCTTTTTTAATAATGGTATTTAATACATTCCATGTATTTTTAATGTTATTTTTGTTATCCTCCAATAAATCACTACAAGTCTGGGCATGTTGAGAACTGTACATACACAAAAGGGGAGTTAGTTGGTTCCGTAAGAGCCAGAATATGGGACCGGCTTTACAAGGTTTCGGTGAGTAACACGAGTGTAATGTGTAACGTTAATGTACGCGACTCTGGAATTTGTAGTCTTTCTAGTTGCGTATTTTCCATAGTCTTTTATTTCAACAGTTTTACGACAAACTGTGACTTTTTTTTAAGATTGACAAACATCATATGTGTAATTCGTGGCACAATTCAAACGGGATCGAAAGATAATCTTTCTCTCCCCATTGACTTCGATACATAACTTTTCCGAAATAAGAAGGGAAGGGCGGGACTTCGCCTCTCTCTAGTCCGTAAAAGATTCCCATTGGAGTGAAAGTAAATGTTTTCATCAACCCAACAATTAACCGCCATTGCTCTGAAGGCGTATTGCTAAAGAAATACAAACTATACCCGCAACCACCAGGTGCATGATGCTAATTAGTATGCAGAATTATGTTATAGGACCTTCACAGTATTTTATTTCCTACAGTTTGACTCGTTTGAACCTTTATTCAGACTTTTGGGGTTTCACGGACCATCACAACAGTGGGCAGTCCTGAGCGAACTAGTTGTCTTGAATTACACATTTGGGAAATTTGAGGGATAAATGTACCTGTGCAGTGAAAGAGGAAACCCAGCCCTTTACTAGAAATCAAATCAATAAGTTATAAAAAAGGACAGGTGCAATTTCAAACATCAAAGTGTGCTGTTATCAGTGGCTCCGGTTGGATCCATTGTGAGATGTCTGCGGTTAATGCGTCTCAATCACTCCAAACTTCCTGAGTAATTGAATGGGAGGCCCTATTTTCCGGCACACCCTCTGCTCTCTGAAGCATGATGCATCAAATGTTGAAAGCATTATCTGTAAAATAATAAAAGGCCAAGAGGTGCTGATGCAGTGCTGTTTGCAGGCTGGTAAAACAATTAAGGTAGAGCCATAAATACAAACTCAGCTGATTTAAGTTTAATAAAACTTAATATACAGTTTTACTGTCAGATGCACTTTAGCTCAGGATTCTGCTTTATCACATAAAACTCTCAGCATACATCTCAGCTTATACAACTAAGTTTAGAGGGCAACAAATCTTAATGCAAGGTGCACCTAGTTTTTTAACACAGTCAGGGACAAGTTGTTGGGCATCGGCAGCTAATGACACATCTTTTTAGATTAGCATTAGCAACCCCCCACTTTAATGTTCTTTTAGTCTTTATTATTTACCTACCTTTATATGGTTTTATTTATTTTATAGGTTTTCTTATTTTCATTTCTGTTGTACCTATAAATTAACTTTGTTTTATGGGGGTTTATATAATATTTTATATTATCGCATCGACTCAGTTGTCTTGTGTCTTATCTGTCAGAGAGAATATTTTTATTATCATACATTTTACCTCCTGGAGACTATTAACCTGATAAAATGTTATATTTTGCTGCATGCACCTTTTAAAGTTCTTAACAAATAATCTGAGGGGAATTTCTTGTTTGTTTTGAACTTGTGATGTGTCATTTTGTAAAGCACTTTGAGCTGCATGTGTTGTATGAAGAGTGCTATATAAATAAAGCTTTATTATTATTACTATTAATATTATTATTATATTTTACAGTGATTCTCAAAAAATGTACCGATCTCTTTGACATGCAACGGCTTGCTAAAGCTAATCTTACTCACCTATTGAATGCATGTTTGAGATCACAGACCCAGTGCACCAGATTAATGGTCTCAATTGTTCCTGCATGGGGGTCATTTGAAATACATACTGGAAAGTGAAAAGTGCTTACTCTTCCAGCAAGTCAGTCTGTGCGGTCGGAGCAGTCAGCAGAGAAGAGAGCAGCAGCACTGCTCACATTATTTGCTGAATCAATACCTACCAGATTATGTGAAATATCCACCTTCAAAAAGGTGTTGTGTGACTGATATTTCAACCAGCTCAACATCGTTACAGTTTTTTTTTTTTTCTGCAAATTCAGCCAAAGCTGTTTATAAATTAAGAAAACACATCAGGAAGTAAAAACATCATCTGAAAACTAGATGTGTGGTTGTAACACTAATGGTATTTTAGTTGTTTATGAAACTGTTTGTGCTAACCTCTAATTTATCTTGTTTTTTTATGGGCATTTGACACTGAAATGTGGTGTAATTAAAACAGCAAGCTTCCTCGATATTTTAAAAGCCAAATTACATCGGCTGAATGTCAACTGGGCTGTTACACTGCCGAGGGGAATCTCAAATCTCCCCTTAACATAGCTGCGGCATTACCAAATACCAAAGAAAGACATCAAAGTCAACAAGGTCTCGGGAATACACAACCCTGGAATAGTGATTAAGCAGGGAAGAAATGAAATAAAAGCAGGAAATGTGCCTCACAAGCAGACAAGTTGTTTGGTGGGGCTATTTATGGGTACTTGGCCTGTTGTTGATCTGTACTGCTCCGGGAGACTCGGTCAATAAATCTACGGGATTCACTCTCTCTTCAGAGACAAATAATTATAAAAAAAACAAAAAGGCTTTAGCTGCACACGGTTTAATTAAGGGCTTCTGGGAATTATAATCAACGCTAAAAGAGATGCCATGGTGATGAAGCATGAATCCATAACTGTGGAGCAGACGGCACGACCAATCTAATGCAATGCTGCTCATCCGGTAAACAAGCCAGTGTGTGCGTGTGTTGTGTTAACACATCTCTAAAACTTCCTAAGACGGGCTTCATCTTTGTCATGTGGGTGCTTTCAGTGTATATGTGTGCTTTTCTCTCAATATGTTCCATAATGTTTGTTATTTTCAATAACTTTGTGCTTAGTTGCAGTTTAGGGAATTTGTAACAACTCAGATGAATTGTTTAATTATGAAATATTTTTGTATTTTACTTTAGGTTGTGTTTGCTTTATGCTAATCTTGTAGCTAAAGGATGGGAATGTCAGTCTTCTGGTTCATCCACCACTTTTTGGACAACCAATGGATGCATTTGTTTTACATTATCGCACCAATATCCATGGCTGGAGGATAAGACATGCTTAGCTTGGTGATCCCCTTACTTGTACTATAGCACCATGATGAGGGGGACATTTTTGGTTTCTGGTGAAATGTCTTGACAACTGGACTAACAAAGAGAAAACAACACGTTCCCCCTTAACAAATTATATGTGTTTGAGCTTTAGCTATTCTGTGTGTATTAGCACTTTTCAGCATGCTAACAAGCTTAACTAAGAAAACAAGGTCACAACATTATACTTGCTAGGGAATGTTGGCAGTGTCACTGTTAGATTAGCATGTTAACATTAGCACCTCTTGTATCTAAACATGTGTTTTAGGCATTGCTTTTGGTTACAATCATCAAAAAGAAACAAAAGTTAATCCAAGGGGACAAAAGTATGTTGCTATTTAGATATTATACTACCTATATTGAATGCCTCTTGGGAAATCATAGGTAGTATTTATTTTTAAATTGGCCACAACCATAATGTTTTCCGTTTTTATTATTTACCCTTTTCAATAAAGATCCTGACACATACCCATCTGATACTAAAACCTTTGCCACATATCCAAATCTATGCTGACAAGGGCAAGAGCTGAAGGTTTCCTATGTGCAACTGTATCTCCTCATTTCATTAAAAGGGAGACATACTAGTTGATGGGATGGAAATAGAAAATACAAAGTGACAGGAATCAGATTTAGGCTGCATTCACTCTGATTCCTCGGGAGAGTCAGACATTTTATCTGCACACTGCTCAGGATCAGTGAAGCTGGATAAAGTAAAAAGCTAGTTTAGTTAACTTTTTTTTTTAACTGCAAGTAAAATGGTCCTCACTATAGGAACCCAATACAAATCATATGTATGTATTTTGTCACACATTGTTTGTTTTACTTTGTGATATTATTAATAATACATTTAATTTCAAAGCGCTTTTTCAGCTGCTCAAAGACGCTTTACAGTGGTGATAAAACGAGATAAAATAGAGTTAAAAAAATATTAAAACAGCGACACAACATAATTCACAAATTAAAAGCCAGTCTGAAGAGGTGTGTTTTGGTCAGTGTTTTGAAAGTGGGGGGGTCAGTGTGTTGTGGAAAGGAGTTCCGGAGGGTGGGGGCAGCAATGGAGAAGGCTCTGTCCCCCCAGGTTTGGAGCTTGGTTCGTGTGGGGATAGAAAGGAGGGTCACTTCTGATGAACGAAGGCTGTGGGAAGGGGTGTAGTGGTGGATCAGGTCGGTGAGGTGGGGGGGGGGGGGCTGGTTATTGAGAACTTTGTGTGTTAGCAGAAGGATTTTTAAATATATTAGTTGACGGACAGGGAGCCAGTGCAGGTTTTGAAGGACGGGGGTGATGTGGTCTCTGGAGCGGGTGTGGGTGAGGAGGAGGAGGCGGGCACCGCAGTTCTGGATATGTTGCAGTTTATTTAGAATGTTGGATGATGAGCCATACAGGATGCTGTGGCAGTAGTCCAGTCTTGAAGTGATGAATGCGTGGATGAGGGTTTCAGCAGCCGGGAAGGAGAGTGAGGGGCGGAGGCGGGCAATGTTTTTATTATTATTTACCAATATTATTTATTATTGGTACAAAACAAACATTTTTAAACAAAGACATGGACACAATTAATCCTACAGATTGCATTTGCTTTAAAAGACTTCCTCTTACAGTATGTTCTTTGCTTGACCTCAATATTTGCATACACTTTAATAGCAACTTCAAAATGCAAGCACTGCGACAATGAAATTCTGTATATATAACTAAAGCGAAAGTATTGCAGTTTAATAACAGGTTGAGTGCATGAGATTGAAAACTGCATCTATACTATAATTACCACGGAGACCCACCATAGCACATGTTGCACATTTAAACCATATTTCCTGCTGACCACTTGTTAAGGTGTATAGGAGCAATAAGCTATCGATGCTAAAGTGCGATGTAAGTAGAAGAAGTGTGATATATTAGATGGCATATTAAAGTTTTCCTCTTGGAAAGAACCAACAGATAGTTTTGCACAGCATGTTTGGTAAAGCTCTCTAACAAAAGCAGAGCAGAGAGTAAGTCACAAACAAAACATAATGCAATCCAACATCAGCCAAGGTTTTAATCACTAGATGTAAGAGGAGCCAGATCACATTGAGCACTGTATTGATGTCAGTCATTCAGGAGGATGCTGGGTAATATTGATTGCAAGACATCTCAAAGTTGTGTTGTGTTTTCTGCCAGCCCTGAAGTGATTACTTTTATCACTCACCACTGATCAGGAAATGCGTGTACATTCTAGCGAGGTTTCTTTGGGAAATCAATTCAAAAGAAATGTACAAAAATAACTCATTTATTATCAAAATAATCAAAAAACATAATTTTAAGTGTATATTACTTTAATATCCCATTAAACACCACCCAGAGGAGATATTGCCTTGAGCAAGTGTGATGTTGGAGCAGGTTTTTTTTCAGATGTTTCTAATCAACTGGTTCAGAATAAATCAAATGCTGCGAGTGGATGCACTAAATATGAAGAAAAAGCAATTTGTGGCCACAAAATAGATTTATTAATGAAATGCTGAAGAAGTATACGCATACCTTCCCTGGACAATGTATGCAGGCATTGAAATATAATTATGTTCTGAAAGTTGGAGGTATGTTTTTTCTCACATTTTGCAGTATACTGTTGTCAACAACTATATGCGTAATGTATGCAAATGATCTATTGAGGCATTTGTAAATACCGCATATCATAGTACTTCTGATGTAAAGAAGATTAAGACTAGACATTTATTTTTTTAAATAAGAATCAGAACATTGTTGAAACGTATATACTGCAAATGTAATGAACAGGAATACAACTGTAGACATACAGGTAAAATAATGACGTTTTTCCTTCTAAACCAAATAGTGGTATATTTTATTTATTCCATTGGAGTTATACACAGCTAATATTAAAAGGGCTAACAAGTGGAAGCTATTTGATGCTTCCTTGCAGACCTCTATGTTTGGCTTTCATAGCTAAAATGAGGACGCACTAAAGTGGACAAGAACTGCTTCCAAAACACGTCCCCTGCCTGCTCGGGGAAATTTCACCAGCATTAAATCAGAATATGATCATTTTAATGGGCTAATTCAGTGATATAGTCAGTTATTTATGAACACCCAGTTCTTTTAAAGCCAGAGACCACGTGTCCAATCGGTGATTTCCAGCTGATATACAGCCTTCCTTGATGATTATTACCAGGAGATTGAACACATACAATATTATGTTGAACTTTACCACCTCACTGGGTTCTTTATATTATCATAATTCATATGCTCTTATCTCCATAAAATCATCCTGTGCACCATCACACCTTTTTTCCCTACCCTCTCTGCTACCATCTACATAATGGTGCAGCATCAGGCTATTGAAGGGGAAAACTAATTTGTACCATGGTGTTAGCTAATGCAGAGATGATACATGTAAAGGAAAAGATGACTTTGATACTAGCTTGTGTTAGCATACCAATTACGTAGTTTAAACCCTTTAACTGCCAGCACCACCATTTGGTAGAGCACATTTTGTGTCTTGATATCTTGTTGAAAAAAAAAAGTTGAACTCCATCTGATTCAGCCAGCTCTACCCTTTGGTTGACATGTTATGCACAAAACAACCTCTAGATGTCACTGTGGTTCGAACAGAATGCCCTTCAGCTAGCTTCCACTGAGAAAGTTGGCATGCTAGAAATCACTGCTGAAGAAATCACTCTTTTTGGTCAACTTTTGTAATATCCTTTTTGACATATTTTAGTGGCAGGGCACTGACTGAACATAATTAGATAACTTGATGCACAAAAAAAGTATTTTTTGGAAAATATGCTCAACCAATCGGTCGAATTGGCTTTTTATGGTAAACTAGCAATATGACTTTTTCAGAGTTTCAGAGATGTTTTCCAATAAAATATGGTAAATAAATGGCTAGATTCATGGTAGTATTACTAAATATACTACTGCCTTATGAGTCTCAGAGTGAAAGAGTGATACTCATTTATATAGCAGCTTTCATGCATGGCATTCAGCCCAAAATTTCACACAGATGAGCAAGTTAGGCCAACACAGGATATAGACATTTGCTGTTAGGCCAGTGGTTTCCTGTTAGGCCAATTCAGCATATACAGTAAGATGAGCAAATCTTTTTTTTATCATGAAAAACACTTTACATTACTTTTTTCCATTTTTTTTTTTTACAATTAGAATTTATTATCTTTTATGAATATATCTGGTTGTATATATTGCTCATTTTCCATAAAAGAAACAAATGTATTTGAGTTTGTGTTTTATTTGAGTTTGATGCATAAATACTGTACTGTATATGATGATTGTTGAAAATGTACTTTTACCATAAAAGGCCAGCTCGACCAGTTGGTAGAGGCTCAAAAAAACAAAACTGTGTGGTCAGTCAAAAAAAATAAAATTGTTTGTGCTTATTTGTGGCCCATTTGATAAGAAAATGCAAAAAAATAATTGTTTTCCATAGCTTTTTTCTTGGTCCGGCAGTTAAAGGGTTAACGGAAGGACATGAAAAAGGAAGAGTGGACCAAGTACCGTGACACATGGCTGTGGCAAAATCCATCTGTGCAACTTCAAGGCAAACCAGTAGCAAATACTTTTTCAAATTCCAATCTCCCATAACTCAACCTTTGCAGTTCTTAGCTCTGCTCTTGCAGAGAGGAATTCATAATATATATACGAGACATCTTCCCCAGTGAAAGGAAATAAGCTGACAGAGCCCGAACGTAGCACCAACACATGACTTCACATTCTGGGGAATGTATTGTTCTCTGCACAGCTGCGAGAGAATACACAGACGGGCTGATTGTAGCTTTTCTCCTGCAGGTGTACAGATGCACATTTCCCTGTTTCAAATCATTCCTCCTTTTATATATGCACACAAGAGGAGAACATTATTAGTCAAAGTGAATGTCATCTCATTTAGTGCTGCGTAATCCTGCACACTGATACCATTTTAGCTGGTTGGAGCTTCTGCCCAGATATATTGTTCAGCAGCTCCCTTTTTAAGATCTCAATCTACAGAAAGTGCCCCTCCTTCCTTCACTCTTTCCCTGTACTGCATTTACAACACTGAGAGCATCTGACTAATGCAATGCACTGCTGGACTGCTGCCACATGCCCATTTATAACACCATGGCTTCGGCCGCTCCGTGCATACCAAGTAATGCTGATTTGTTGTATTGGCTGTACTGCCTTCACTCGGCTACTGTTTTTGATCCAACCTCCCTCCCTAAGCCCCTCCAAAAATGATAATAAGTGTTGTAAAACAAAGCACTTAGGACAGGCGGAGAGGTGATGAAGTGGATGATGGGTAGAACATACCAAAAATAGCAGCATACTTGAGCAAAATAGAGAAATCTAGTCATGGCAAATGCAATTGAGACAATGTTTAAAGTCAATGTGACACAGCACTTTCATAAAAGTATTGTTTATGTCTTTGTATAATAATAATACATTTTATTTTTAGGCACCTTTCATGACATCCAAGGGCACCGTACAATTTGTTAAAACAAAAAAAACTCAGATCACTGAGTTAAAATGAAAGTGGACAAAAAGATACCTAATGTCAACGTTGCCTGGGTTACAGATTGTGCTGCATGCAGTATTCATTCTAAAAGTCTCTCGTAATGGGAAGTGTGGCGGAAGGAAATGTAAAGTTCATTACAATTTCAGTTAACTCAACGAGAAGGAGATTGACATGAAGAAAATCAAGTACAGCAAACGTGGGTGCCCTTAAAATAGAATGCAGAAACAGAGAATATACATAACAGATGTGTGTGCGGTTTATAGGTAGGCCTACTTTAACAGTGAGCTAAAGTTGAACAAAGATATCTTTAAACTGTGACGGGTGACTGTTTGGCTCAACCTTTGCCTTTTCTCCTTTCTCTTCTGGCTTTACTGTTAACACATCTTATAAGACCGCTCCTCTTTTGACATATTTTGTGACAGTTATCTTATTATTACCACAGAACCAATGGCCAGAGCTGTACATATGCGGAGAATCAAGAGAGTACTTTGTTGGTAGCTTACTTTGACAGCTTACAATTTGAAAAGCGTTCTAACTTATGGAAATACATTGTTTTGTTTAGGAAAAGGTCGGTTGCCTGGGTAAAGGATATACGAGGCACAACACAACTCCAATTACACTGTGGTCACAAAGCAGGTTTGTAATTTGAGCATTACATACAGATTCTCTTGCCCTTCCTTGAAATAACGCGTTAACAGACAATACTTCCCAAATACATTGCTCTCTAGTTAGACTTATCTTTTGGCACCTTCATGTAAATGACCCACATTTTTCAGCCTTATTTTTTTTCCTTCAACTTTTGTGATTTAAATCTCATCAACATGTCCACTCACTCGCAAAATAATACCCCGGGCTTTAGCGGCACTATTCACATATGGGCTCAGTGGGATATTATAGAGGCTTTTTACTGGGGAACTGGCAAAGTAAAGTCAAATGAATGTCCTGTCCAAATAATTCTGACATTTGCATTCTCCCATGTAGTTTCTCCGGATAGTCTAGATGGTTTCGTGTCACAATAACATTGCTCATCTGATGGACCCTAGTCTTAGGAAGGCAGCACATAATACACAAACACAGAGGATAGGGATGGAAGCGCACACTCCAGAGCTACATTGACCTTTATACATATGCAGGCAACAACTGTACCTTAGAGCCTAAAGTATAGTTATTATTTTTCCAAATGATAGAAGATCAGCCGAAACACAGGTTTTAAAATGTCACCCATTTTCCCCTGCCTCATCGAGGTGGTTCAATTAATGTCAAGCTGTCTATTTTTTACATTGTCTGCTTTCTCTTCCAGTGAAAATGTCAGCAGTTCACAATGTGCTTGTTTTGAGCACAACTACCTCCTCTGAACAGATGCATTTAAATACTGGTCTATTAGTTAAATGGATCATCCACTGGTGCAGCTGTCATGAGGCAAAAGGCATCTGGACTGGGATTGAGCCAGGGAAAAATGTGTGCATCAGCAGGACTTTTTTGCAGCAGGAATATCCTTCTGACTGTTAAGCCCAGAACATCGGAAATGGTCTCTGGCTACATTCCATGATATCATTTGAAAAAAAGAAGCTTTTTCAAGATCAAATTACCATTAAAACTATGATAAATGATACAAAAAAAAAAAAGACTTCATGGAATCCTTCCCAGAATAATAACATTGATATAGCACACAGTTTGAGAACATTTGAGAGAAAATAAAGCACCAGTTTCCACTATACGAATTCCGGTGCTGTGGCAAAGGCCCTTTATAACTAGCTAGGCATGAAACACGGCATTATGATCTGCAATACACTCCTGTAGCTACGCTTTGGCAGTCATGGTCATTGGCCACCTGAGAATGTGGCCCTAGGAGGGTTAACAATGGGGCATTCTGAAGAGTTACTAATTATTGCTTCCAATTCCAGACTAGAAGGGATGTGGCGATCTGGAGGCCACTCAGTGACAGAGCCGGAGAGAGAGTGCTTGGATGGGGGCCCAGGAACAAAAGGTTAGACCCCTATAAATAGCACTGACAGAGCTAGTGGTAATGGCAGGAATGGTTGGAAAAGGCTATTTCGTAGTGGTGTTCTGTCGAGAAGTGCACCGACTTGTCTCCTTTTGCTCACTTTAAAAATATGCTATCACATGCGTATATCTGGTGTGGGGTTGAGGTTCGGTCATCTCTTACCTTTATGTGTTTTAAACTGAAATAATCTAATTAAATGCAGATGTCTACCTCTCTCCCCTGATTACACTCATTGCTGCCCATCAGGATTGTTTACTGCATCAGTCTGCTAATGTGGGCATCACACACACACACACACACACACACACACACACACACACACACACACACACACACACACACACACACACACACACACACACACACACACACACACACACATACACACACATACAAAACAGAGGAAAGGGAACCAGAGAGCTATGACTCAGGAAGTCTTGGATACCCTGACTGTAATGAACCTCCTATAAGGGCTCCTTGGTAATTCAATCTCCATTCACAAACGGCTCTCTCTCGGCATAACGCGCATTTCATCTGGCTCGCATCAAGATCTGTCTCCATGTCAGCGAATGAGCGGGCTGGGAAAGTGGCAGTAGCATTAGATATGGCGCGGGCATCAGGCCTAACTGCGCGGATAACCTTTCAGCCGTGCTAACACTGGGAATTTGGTGAGAGCAGCCTAGCGTTAATTGGATGGTGGAGCAGACCTTATTTCTAAGCATGCCTCCACAGTTTGGTAATTGTTACCATTATGACTTGACAACACCACTCACTGCATTTCAAGTGATTCCGAGCTCTTGCTCAGTGGCATGAATATTCCACCTCGCTGTTTTCACCAAGCTGTCTCCGGAGAGCCAATGCTCATCAGCCCAGAATCGGTGTGTGTGCGTGTGCGTGTGTGTGTGTGTGTGTGTGTGTGTGTGTGTGTGTGTGTGTGTGTGTGTGTGTGTGTGTGTGTGTGTGTGTGCTCAGCCATTGTGGCCGATGCCCATCATACTATAATGTGCTGAAGCTCTTGGCTTGAAACCGGGTAGATATTCATTTTAAGAATAAACTAGCTGTAGCATGAAGGAAGCTGAACCAGCGCTGAATGAAAGGAACCCATTGTCAAAGGGTCACTTATGCCTTTTCAATGTTTTTTTGATTTAGCGTTAATGCTCCCAATGCTATGTTTCATTCGTCGTACTCAATCCATATGGGGAATTCTTAAGGTTCGAGTTACTAAGCAACACACTGCGTTTCCCTTTGCATGCTACTGTATAGGTAAATACTCAAAACATTCAGAAGTCTAGTGCTCAAATTGCCATTTGCTGATAGGATATGTGTAGTGAAAGAAGGATAGGAAAATAAACACAATTCTGAAGAAACATAAGTATTAAGTGGCCCCATGACGGTTAGATTGGGTATTTTTAGTGGATAAATATGAGCAAAGAAGGATGACATTAAACATAAAACTATAAAGTAATGTTACAGGAAAAGTGTATATTGTTGATTCAAACCATGTCAAATCTGGTACAATAAATACATGTTTGAATGTATTGTTTTCATATTCAGTTATGTGTTGTACGAAAAACTATAAGGTCAAACAGGACATATAGAAAAGTCCCCCTGAATATTGGTAAACAGGAGGGCACTGAAGTGATTCTAATCAGTGGCTGATTACCATTGCATTACCATGATTGCAGCTTGTGTGCAATTGCATGCAGAGTTGAACTTGACCGTTGTGCATTCATGCATATGTTCCTGTATTTACACATTCATTATTCCCTGTTTGTCACACTTTACCATTTATATATTGTTCCCACTTTGCATCCTGGATGTGTTGCATATTTTGTTTAGCGGCGGAGCCTATGGAGAAAAAAAAAAAGATTCATAGACATTTAAATAATTACTCACCCATTGTGAGCGTAGAGGAGTTATACAAAACAGCATATTGTGATGTGTGCAATTATATTGGCTTATATAATAATACAATGTATGAAACAGGATGTGGTTTTAACAAAAAAGGTTTTATATCCAAGTGATTGACATTCAGGTTCTGTCTCATTTCGCTAATGTTACGCATGCTGTTATGTAGTGTATGTTCCTAAATTGGCCCTTTAGTCCTTTTTTAGTGAAGTAGAGTGAACACTATCTAAAGCTCATTTCATACCTTGACTTGGTTTTTAATGTGCACACTTCACTCTGCTCTTAACAAGCTCGAAGTTACATGCAGGATTAAGCAGCCTTCCACAGTGAAATGAGCTGCTGAATAAGTAAACCTTCACATTAAGATACAGAGATACCGCCGTGTCTTTCAGGTTCATTCCGTTTTAGACATTCACGAATTTACTTGGCTAAGGAAATCACATTTGTAAATGGTCTAACAATTAAAATATTCTGAATCATTTTTGTTTTAGTTTCATCCAATTAATTTCCCAAGGCCAAACTGCCATTATATCCCTGTTCACGATTGATCTCACCATGCTGAATACAAAAGTTGAAACAGTATGAAGTTAAAAATGCATAAAGTAAAGTGCCCTCTGCCTTTTTTTCGCTCATATCCATTAGCAAGGTCATTCTGTGAATTTGCGTTTGATACATGTCATGTTTTGGAACAAACGATAATAAATTAATTAAATTACCATGACCTTAACTGGCTATTCATCCCATATGAACTATTTAAAGAGAAAACACACGCAACATTTAACTTGCACATCACTTACACCTGCAACAATATTATAATAGCCTACTTGAAACTAACATATTTAAAACTTCCCAAAAGTTCCTCAAGGATTGTAAAATGTCCCTCAAGATGTGTTCATTTCCAATTCCCAACATTTACATGAACTACACTGAACAAAAATATAAACGCAACACTTTTGTTTTTGCTCCCATTTACTGACTGGTTTTCGGACCCCCCCCAGACCCCCCCAATAAAGCAAAACTGCACGTTTCAGAGTGGCCTTTTATTGTGGCCAGCCTAAGGCACACCTGTGCAATAATCATGCTGTCTAATCAGCATCTTGATATGCCACACCTGTGAGGTGGGATGGATTATCTCGTCAAAGGAGAAGTGCTCACTATCACAGATTTTTTCAGATTTGTGAACAATATTTGAGAGAAATGGTTATTTTGTGTATATAGAAAATGTTTTAGATCTTTGAGTTCATCTCATGAAAAATGGGAGCAAAAACAAAAGTGTTGCGTTTATATTTTTGTTCAGTGTATATAATCGGTTTCGTTTTTAAGTTGACACTAATTAATACAAATTATTAACACTAACTTCTGTACTTGATGTAAGCCACTACATCATTTGCAGCAAGGTTTCATCTATACTCAACATGCAATATTGGCTGAATGAAGTTAATCATTATCTACAACTACAGTACTGAAAGCTACAGCATGTCTGTGCCATACTGTACATCCTTCAGACTCGGCGGGTCCATTGCTAAGAAACTAAGGATGTGCAGTGTGACGTTGTTTGAATGAGCAGTTCTTGAGAAAGCTGAAAACAACAATGGCGGCCATGAACCCATTGGGAAAAGAGGCAATTTCAATTAGACCCTAATCTTCTGATATAATGGTGTAAATAATTTGCCATACTGCAAAGTTTTTATAAGAGAGCATGTATCCCTTGTAAAATTAGACCTCATCCGGGATTGAAGTGATGCACCCTCTCTCACCTGTGTTAATAACAAGAGGCGCATTCACACTGCGGTACTTTTCCCACAAAGGTTCATGTGAACTTAGTTCATGTGAACTATTTAGTTCGCATTCACACCAAAAAGAGCCGGTACTAAAATTAGTTCATGTGAACCTTTTTACCCCCTCGAAAGTCCCTGCTAGAGAGCAGGGACTTTCGAACGGCTCTTTTGTGAGAAAAGAGCTACATTTCTGATTGGCTGGAAGGATTGCAAACCACGCCCCGTAAAACTCCCAAAAAGTTTTGTGAAGCCGCCATTTTATTAGCATTATTAGCATTAGCATTAACCCAGCGCAGAAACGCAGAGAAACTAACTTATGGCAACACAAAATAAAACATGGGAGCGGTGGAGATGAGGAGGTGTCGGTCGGCGTTCTGGCGATTTACTCGGAAGGCTGCAGTAAAAGCTGCTGGGAGTCCCAGCAGCTTCTACTGAAGCCAGTCCCTAACTCCGGGGACTTCCGGCCGGGGACTTTGGGCGGCAGTATACGCGTGAAGTGGTTTGCGGCCTGCCAGTAAATCCAAAGCAGAAGAAGAACAAGTGACGTCAGCGGCTTCATTTGCATAATCCACCCCCAGGGACTTTTTCCAGTGTGAACGCGATCTGTACTTAGTTCATGAGAACTAAAGAGTTCTCATGAACTAAGTTCACATGAACCTTTGTGGGAAAAGTACCGCAGTGTGAAAGCGCCTAACGGTTCACACTGGAAAAAGTCCGTGGGGGTGGATTAGGCAAATGAAGCCGCTGACGTCACTTGTTCTTCTTCTGCTTTGGGTTTACTGGCAGGCCGCAAACCACTTCAAGGCGTTTACTGCCGCCCAAAGTCCCCGGCCAGAAGTCCCCAGAGTTGGGGACTGGCTTCAGTAGAAGCTGCTGGGAGTCCCAGCAGCTTCTACTGAAGCCTTCCGAGTAAATCGCCAGAACGCCGACACCTCCTCATCTCCACCGCTCCCATGTTTATTTTGTGTTGCCATAAGTTAGTCTCTCTGCGTTTCTGCGCTGGGCTAATGCTAATGCTAATAATGCTAATGCGAGGATAATAAAATGGCGGCTTCACAAAACTTTTTGGGAGTTTTACGGGACGTGGTTTGCAATCCGCCCAGCCAATCAGAAATATAGCTATTTTCTCACAAAAGAGCCGCTCGAAAGTCCCTGCTCTCTAGCAGGGACTTTCGAGGGGGTAAAAAGGTTCACATGAACTAATTTTAATACCGGCTCTTTTTGGTGTGAACGCGATAAAAGAGTTCACATGAACTAAGTTCACATGAACCTTTGTGGGAAAAGTACCGCAGTGTGAATGCGCCTAAGGAAGGTGTCAACTGTGCTCCTGTGTCGATTAATGGCCCATCCATCTGTGTGCTGACGCAGGAGCACAAAGGGCACCATTTCCCCTGTTCTCTCTACTTGTTTCTAGAGCTCTCTCCCCTCTTTACGCTGTGAATGATAGCACCCCAGTGGCATTGTGGGTGATAAATAAATCTTGCAGGAAATAGGAACTGGATCTTGAAAGGGAGGGTCCAATGAAATGAGAAAAGAGATCAATGCGTCTTTTAATTATCAGTGTGGCTAAAGCTCACTATTGGGTTCAGTGTCAGCTGCTACAGGCTCTAGATCTATGACTCTGACTTTACCAAGCAAATGTTACAATGAGTGAAATTATTAAAGACCGGAAATGTGGGGAGCCAGAAGCCATCCATTTCAATTTATTTGCAGCAGAAATCTGCGGTTATTACTGCAATGTGTAATCGATAAAATGTGAGTAGAATGGCAAGTAATTTAACCCTTATTTCCTATTTTTTACAAGCTTGTGTTCTAAATCCAATTATTTCCTATCCTGAGCTCAATATTCCCAAATTAAATGTGTCCTGAAATTGGGTTTCCCCCAAAAGTTGAATGCATAAACACACACTTGTCCGATCGAAGGTATGCAAGGTTGTGGGCGAGGAGGAGGCTGTGGATTAGCAGTGATGGGTAGTGGGGGAGGGTTTGCGTCTCACCCCTGACCATTAATCCCTAATGTAACTGAGTGAAGCAGACGGCAGCCGACAAAATGTAGTGACACTGATGGAATCTCGGCTAATGATGCTCCCAATCCGCAGAGCAAGGCAAACAGAGTGAGAGGATGACTATATCAATGAGAGGGAGGTGTCAACATAAAAAATCTTTACTTCAACGTAGGTGTGAGAATTGGGCTTTCACAAGTTCTCACATCCCAGGGTATACGATAATGTGGCAAGACACATTGGCTTTAGGTCTATTTTGAGAATAATTGATATATAGAAAATTGACATTTTCACATTTTACACCGACATAAATGTCTTTTTTTAAGTACAAAGCTTGATTGTTACCACTTTGCCTGCCACTCAACAGCTCAGTTGGTTTTAAGTGTTTTGAATGGGACGCAACAGGGTGGCACTTAAGCCACAGCTACCAATGAAGAAATGAACAGATGCATCCATATGCTTCAAGTTGCTGCCATCCACCTACTCTGATGTAAGCTATCGCTGAGAGTAGATGTAAGGGCCAAGTCTATGCAATGAAATCAATAAAAACATATGTTATAGTTATTTTATTTGTTTGCAGTTTCCTTCTGTCCTGTCTGAAAGTGATGCAATGTAATTAAATTGCTCTAAACACCTTGATAAATGTATACAACTATATAAGTGTCTTGTTGTCAGAGAGTAAAAAATTGACACATGGTTGAAGTTTGTACTTTGAATCTGCTGTAAAGAGCCTCGGAAGGATGCCTTATGGCCATCTATCTATTTGGATAAAATGACAAAAGATGCATAATAAACCACTATATACGGTCAACATATTTAACAGTTTGTTCTCACTTGTATCTGCTTTAGCATCCCTTTCGTCACATTGCTTTTCTCTGTCTTTCTGGCTCTCTCCGGCTCCATGCGGTTCTTTCAGGGGAGAGGCATCAGCTCATGTTAAGACCTCACAGTTATGATGAAAAGGGTAATCATCCTGTCACTGTATGAAGCTAGAGGAGCGCTTTTAGATTCTGAGAGTTACAGCTCACACCATTGACAGGCCAGGTCACTGTGCTACTGTAGTGAGGAGACGTGAGAGGGGAGATAAGAGAGGAGAGGAAGGGGAGATACATGGAGTGGAGCTGAGGAGCTGGTGGGGAAAGGAAAGAGAAGGTGTGGCGAGAGGAGGTGGGGAGGCAGAAATGATGAAATCCTGTGTTCATATTTGTTTCATGCTCCAAGATGTAAAACATATTTCTAAGGATTCAAGCTCAAATTACTCTAAGCAAAGAGTTAGCTAATGGACATTTTGATACTTCATAACAGAATAAACTAAGGTGTATGCCAACGGTTTTCAAAGTGTGAGGCGCGCCTCCCCGGGGGGGGGGGGGGGGGGGGCGCCAGAGAGCTTCAGGGGAGGCGCAGCGTGAGAAAAAAATAACGAGAAACAGTGAAATCTAGCTAGTTAACTTCTGCTAACTTTATGATAGCGGCAACATGGATCGATTTTTAGTGAAGTTAGCCTAACTAAAGTGAGAGAGGAGACAGCGTCTGGCAGAAAACGGAGGAAGAATGATCACGATTATTTGAAGCTAGGATTTTCATGGACCGGTCCTGGCAGGGGCGGACTGGCCATCTGTGTGTTCTGGAGAATCACAGAACGGCCGCTCGTCAGCGGGCCCTTGACGGCCGGCACCGCCCTTTATTTTAATTGTAATAATACTTACTTTGATCAAAAGCAAGTACCGGTCAAGGCTACAGCCAGAGGATGATCTGCGTTTATTCCTGTCTACATTGCATCCCCGCATCATCCGCCTGTGTGCATCAAAGACGCAGACTCATTGTTTCCACTAAAGTAGGGCTGAGTGTAACAAGGAGGCAAAGTTGACGTTCAGTGTGTTGCCGGGAGCATTTAAGGATTTATCCACGATGTTGAAAATATAAAAAATGTTTAAAAAAACTGTTTAAAACATAAAGATAAAAAGGTTTAAAAAAGTTATTGTTTAATGTTTAAAGGAGGTGACGCTACTCAGCCAATCAAATTGATGCAGTCAGTGAGTCAGCACGGTAGATTCAAACACACACAGAGACGAGACAAGAGGAGAGAAACAGCAGTGAGTAATTTCAAATGGCGTGCTCAGAAAAGAGAAAGGTAGACAGCGAAAACAGAGCATTTAATGACATTTTCTCTTACTGGACCGCTTTGAAATGCAATTGAATGCCCCTGCATTATAGCAACAACAACAATAATAATAATAATAATAATAGCAATAATAATTGGGAGGGGGGGCACGGCTGTTCTTATGTTCTCTGAGGGGAGGCTCACCTTCCCACACTTTGATAACCCCTGGTGTATGCAATACAATTAATAAGGGCTCTTTTTTACATATGTGTATTATGGCGCATTTCCACTGCAGTGCGTAGCACGGTGCGTTGCCAAACCCGGCCCGCTTCTTTTTGGTTTTCCACTAGGGGTAGTTCCGGCTCAGGGCTACTTATTCACCTTTTTTCTGGCCCTCCAAAATCGATGCTCTTACCGGGTCAACAACCGGGCTGAATATGCTAAACTAGTGACGGCAAGGGGGCTACAACTACAACAAAATGAACATATTTTACCGTGATTTAATAAAAAATGATGCCGAAGTAACAACATACTGATACCGGTTAGTAAAAACCATGAATTCATGCTTTGACAAGTCTGCAGACAGACGGCAGGCGAAAAACTTTTTTAAATGCGTGTTTTCTAAATGGAGATCGACTAAGCTAACGTTATATATGCTCCAACCGTCCACACTCACAACAACGGCCTATACAGACATAAATAAACCAGCGACTGTATTCGCCATGACACAGGCAGTCTGTGGTTTGTACTTGTTTAACTTCTGTCTAGTTTCTGAACAGATATGAAGAGCTGTGAGCTCTGAGTGATAACAGCTAACGGCAATGTTGGTTTTGTGGTTCGCATTGAAGATGATGTCACGGCTCCACCTACACTGTTACTATAGTTACTGCCCCAGCTACTAAACTGTAATGGAAACGCAGCATAAAGTGAGCCTGGCCTACCAAAGCCTAACCATACCATACTAAGCCGTGCGAGGCCCTGCAGTGGAAATGCGCCTTTAGTAAGCCACACTGAAACTGGACTTTGTCAAAATAAATAATCTTTACTTTGTTGATTTTGTTGAGAGCGTAATCATGTCAGTACTTGCTAACTGCTTGATAACTGTCAGCTAGCACATCCGTAAACTTAATCTAAAAAGGACAATAGATTCACATGGTTTATTCATTATATTTTAAAAGTAAAGTGACCTCATTGTAATAAATGGAATTTGCTGCACTACAGCCAATGTTAATGTTTTTTTCAGGGGTGTGTCAACTATTGTTGCTATCCAATCATCCTTAATTGTGATTAGCAATCTGCTCGATAAGAGGCGGGACCTAATGTGGTTTTATGTATTTTGTTTTGACTATCTATGAGTATGTAGAAACTGCTTTCAATCTGTAATTAATGTTGTGTTTTATATATTTTAAGTGTGTTGTTTTAATTATGTTTTTATGATTCACTCTGTAAAGTGTCTTTGGGTTTCTAGAAAAGCACTCTATAAATGAAATGCATTATTATTATTATTATTATGTATATGTATTTGTGTAATCTTTAAACAGATAAAAAGGCTGTTGTTTGAGTAAATGATGACCCTGTCCATCCTTGCACACTTGTTGTTGCTTGATAATATCCACTAAATGGACTTGCTCGCCTTTTAACTTGGTTTGGTTTAACTACATGTGTACGGACGAAAATTAGGGCCACATGAAAAAAAAAAACGTGGGGATCTCAGAACAAAAAAGAAAACACATTGATATTTTCACATCCAACATTTGTTTTCCACGTGGCCCTAATCCTCTTCCAAGCAAGGCAAACTAATTGATGCTTCCTGAATAATGTAGTCCTCTGTGTGTTTGTCCTCTATTATCAAGTGTCACGGTATAGCAGGGGTCGGCGCAGAGTAATGTCCCATTAGAGGGGCCCTCTCTCTCTCCAGGTGACAGAGCAAAGGGACGGGTCAATAGGCTGCACCCGGGGAGAGTCACAGCAAAGAGAGTGGAGGACAAAATGCTATCAGCTCTCTCTAGCGTACGCTGATGACATCAGGTGCGGATGGGCAAATCTCACGGCGTCAAACAGTACACCGGGGACTTCACTTTCCACCTGTGTGAATATTGGTGAATATATGTATGTGTGTGCAGGATCACACATGTGTTCCCACAGCTGGGTTGAGAGGGCTCTACTACTAGTGACCGACTTTTCAGCCTATTGTGATGTCCCTTACCCATCAGCATCCCTGCAATTAAAGCTGAGCAAACACATTGAACATAATTGGAGTGCCTGCTATTTGCTGCTCTGGTAGCCACAGATGGGCTGACGAGAGCCACTGGTGTTCTTAATGTATACATCAGCAGTGAGTTGAGTTAAAGGTTCAGTTCACCCCAATTAAAAAAAGACACAAAATGACTTATAGATGTAGCCATGCAGTTAGTTGATGTTTTTCCCCCAGGTTTTCAGTTATCCATCTGTGAGAACTGAATAGTGACATGTCTTTCAACCATAGACTACAAGAAGCGGAAATAGTCACCATGACACCACACATCATCACGCATTGGTCCGGGAACTACTGTTATGAAGACTCAAGTTCTGCCATTGCCATCTAGTTGTTTTTTAATCAAAAAGTGATTCAAGAAAAAACCAATTGAAAACATTCAATTGAATTGGATCATACAGTATCTCAAAAAAATACATAAAGCAAGCTGTTGAGACCATTAAACAATTAGGAACATGTTATAGGAGGTAACAAATCAACTGATAAGTAGGGTCATTTTTTCATAGACTTCTATCTAATTTGACTAGCCATTATAACAGAATGCAGGTTAATGGCTTCACTTTTTGGACCCAGAGGTACAGTAGCTGCTTGCTTTCAACCAAGTCCATTATCCACAGATGTTATTTGAACCTTTATCATCCAATGGTTGGATATTTCTTATGTGAATACAATGTTAGTTGTAAAATTAAAACTTTTGTGGGTGCAGTCTGTCATCCTCAGGCGGAGCTATTTTTGAATTTCATGCCATCTAGACAGAAGACAAAGAGGACACAAAATACTTTCTTTGGATTATAGCAAAACCAAGCCTGGGGAGATATAACTAGCATTTAAATAAGATTTTTGAAATTGCCTCATAACACAAGCTATCTGGTTATTGTCTTCATCGTGGTGTTTCTACTTCTTTATTGTCTTTTGTTTTCCATTGAATGCCTCGCCGTTTTTATCACTTCCATCTTTTTTTTACTGTTGGAGTGTTGCACACATTGCCAGCTCTGCTTTGAAACAGATGTGATATAATTAGTCTTTATTTATATTGTTGGCAAAACTGAAGAAAGTAAGCAGGATTTGCAGTAGTATATTAAGCTCTGCAGTGCTGTTGTGCACATATGGCTTCAGACACAGTGTAAAAAGCATGTATGTGTGTACCAAAGACTTTACAGATTAAGAACTATGCTTCTGACCCCAAGGTACATACAGAACTTACATTAGCTATTGACTAATGAATAATCCGTTGTATGCATATGTCTCGGCTCCTCGGCTCCCTTCCAACAGAGCTGTTTATTATGCATTGCGGTGACAATAATGCAAATTCATATTGAATATGCATACACCTCTGAAGAAACAAATGCAGCAAGATGAGTGTTTCACGTCAAAGCTTGGGGTTAGCGCTGATTAAAATATGTGCAATTCCCAGTGGCTTTCATAACAATTATTTGTGTGTAAGGATAAGTCATAAACTTGAAAAATGTATTCCGCACTAATGAAGAAAAATTGCTACAGAAGTGAGATTAGAGTTGATTTCTCTGCCTTAATTGTACAATTCTTGAGGAATGGGTTTACTCACATTTGGGGTTTTCCCTTGAGAAATCATCTTCAACAAGGAAACAAATATATATTCTCAATGTAAATCAGATACGCTGAATGCATATTCTCTTTAGTTGAGAACATTCAAACATTAATAAGAGACGCCCCTGGAGTTTTTCTGCTTACTTCCCACAAACCAATCCAAATTCAAGACTCTGCAATATACAATCCCTCTAAAATGTAAATTACACCTCCAGTGCCAGCTTGGCAGGAAAAGACACATCTACCAATGAAAAGTGTGTGCACAGCAATGAATATCCTCTCTTCTCCTCCATGTCTTTCTTTCTTTCTTGTTGTTGTTTTTGTTCTTCTTCCCTGCAGCACAGATGCGCTGTTTTGGCAGCGGCTGCATCTGCCTGCACCTCAGTGCTCAAGGATTAACTGGGACAACTGAGAATAATTAACCATGCAAAAACTCACCCTGACTCCTCATCCACCTGCCTAACAGGATAGATAAATACATTGATGACCCTGACTTACATTAATATGCAAGCCTTTCCACCAGGTAACTGTAAACACTTTCTCTTCTGAAGGCTCTCTACTTTCACTGTCAATGTGTAGGAGGAAAACTTCATTGGGGGACCTGTGTGCCTGGAAATGCTAAGTGTTACCAACCCCCTTGTATTTTTTCGTGCCTTTTCCAAACATAAGCTTGGAGATGAAACGGGCGAAGTTGCTGACGGAGGGTCTAATTTTCAGAGTGACAAGAAATCCTGGCTCACTCGCACTCTTACCGTTTCCATCGATCAGTGTCGGATGGAGCCTAGCAAAAAAATTCAACCGCTGCATACAAATGATTGAACACAGCCTGTTGAGATGGAAAGATCTACTTGAGCTGGGAGCGGCAGGAGAACCACAAAGTGATCCCTCAACGCACTGAAGTTTAGCTTTGAACCTTATCTTGTATGTAGAGTCATTGGAAAGATTCCTGCACTCAAAGCTTTTATTTTGTAGGGCGGGATAACGCGCATTGATTGGCTAAACGTGAAGGATCAGGCCTGTGCGTTTCTGCCACATGAAGAGGATGTTGTTAAGAGGTTTAAAGATTCCACCACATTCTAAGGTGCAAATGGGATCACTGAAACTACAGTTTGCACACATTTTTGAAAGCCAATGTGCTATGTCCGCGTAATAGGATCATGTTAAAAGGTATTAGATCGTCATTTAAGCTCACCTCCTCAGCAGATTATGGATGTGTGAGAAAGAGAAAGGCAGTTGTCGGGAGGCAGGTGGCAATAGAGCTTTTTCCCTTAACCAAAAGGTCACGCGATCAATCGGCACAAAGAGAGTGTCCATCCATGACAAAGTGTCCTTGAGTAAGACACCGTAGCTAAAGCAGGAAGGCCACATATAGCGACTCAAAAACTACAAATCCACGTATTTATTACAACACATTTGAGCAGATTTGAAGCATGCTTGTTGAGTATAAAACCATGAAGCTGGTGTTTTCCGACTAAATACTGAATAATTGGCGAACACAATGTGTAGAAAATGCCACCAAAGGGCCTCAGGGAAGGCAGAGCATTAGGTGCTGGTGCCTTTTAATGCTATTTTCAAATGACAGAATAATATGTTATGGATCATTTGACTCTTCCTTCATCCTTTCTCCCTTCCTCTTACATTCCCTGAAGACAGGGACGCATGTTGCTAGCAGGGCTAATAACAGTAAAACATCAATAAGAGGAAGGGGTCCACAAGGAGGTGGGGGGACTACAGCCAATCAGAGTGGCGGTCCACAGGGTATATGCCATTCAGACCTTCCTCTCTGAAGCTGAGGGTCTTTAAAGAGTCCTCTCCCCCTTTCTGCGGCTGGGAGCTAAAGCAGTGGTATTACAGAGGCTCAAGAGGCTCTGCCACATGATTCAGTGGGCCATCGTGGGGAAAAGGTTCTCAGGGAGTGGAACAAACTACCACATGAGAAAATAGAGTGTATATGCGAAACGGAAGAGTGGGCGGCAGGTCATTTGTGAGAGTGGGAACAGGTTAGCCGATAAAAAAACATTGTATGAGTGTGCTGCGAGTAAGCAATGGTAACAAAAACAGAGCACGCTTGCTGCTGTTTACCCTGACATTTGCCTGAGGTATTGCGACACTGCCCTTTCCATCTCGCTTTTTAATTAGTATTTGTGCGAGGATTAAAATAGTTGCAGATTTCCACTTGAATCAAATAAATAAATAAATAAATAAATAAAGCACGTGTTTGATGTTCTTTCACTTGATTTATTCGCTCTCTGTTGGAACATTTGGTTTTGACAGGCTCGTGAGTGTCTTGTCTACACATTTGAGGCGCCAAAGAAAAGGAGCGAAGCATAAAAAATGCAGACAGACTGGGAGACTAAAAAGGGAGAGGCAGTGGTGAGATGGGCGGAAGAAAAGAGGTATTCGTCATGCAAGCAATGATTAATATCAAAAAAGAGAAGGAAATGTATAGTGGCATGAATGGCACCCTGGCATGTCTCAGATCAGCATGTCAGATCCTCTAGATGCCCAGGGCCACGATTTCTCATCTCCTCGCTGAATTAGCCTGTTAGCTTCGATAAATAATACACAATCTTGGCATCTTTTGCCCAAGATACCATGCTAGCACATAATTGACACAAAAACCCTTTATCCCTACTTATTTGCTTGCTGGCATTTAATCAAAATCACAGTAAATACATAAAACACTCAAACTAATGAATGATTACGGAAGACTGGGGGGGGGGTAATGAAAAGTGTATGGATGGTGTAGGAGTGCTAAAATTTTATTTAGAGACGGGAATTAATTAGGGGAAGGAAAGCAAGCCAAAAAGGAGCAGATTTATAAAAGCAGGAGTCATCCTTCACTCATTAGGCCGTGACAGTTTTTGGCGTGTACGGGAAGGCGGGGCAACTCGTTCTTTTTTCAGGTGGACTGTTTTCAAGTGACCTCCGTGACGTGCAATTATTGTCCTCTAATGAGCTCTGCAACAAGTCTTTACACATTTATTCTACACTTCTATAAGATGTTTTTTCCATGTCAAATTGGAATTGAATTCATGTTTAAGACTTTTTTAGCCACCTACTTTCTCTCCTTTAAATTATTAAAAATAATAATAGTATATTTCTTACAGAAGCAGTAAACCAAGTGAAGGATAACGCTGTATGCTGATGATTTGAGAACTCTTTATGTAACTCTGTGATTAATTCTGTGATTTGGTGCTCTGATTATAAAATGATGTTGTAATGCTCTAGATTGCTGAGGTACCTGTTGATCAGACAGTTCATCCAAATACTTAACATTTTTATTTTTTTTTTAAACATGCCTTCAATTTTTAAAACCGTTTCCAACGAGGCTTCTCAGGTAGTTCTGTCTATAAGAACATCTGGTGCATCTGGCGAAGGCTAACTGGCTTCTTCCTTCTGACTGAAACATAAACATCCAAAAAGTATGGGGAAAACCAATTACCGACACAATTGTTCAGTGTTTGAACCTGTTACGCAGCGTCCACACGGCAGCGTGCGTTGAAGCTTGCCGGTGGGTGTGTCTGAAACTCGACCAATCACATGAATCTCCCGCCCCGGACACACAAGCATGCGGTTTGATTGGCTAGAGCTTGTACTGGCATATGATTTGATTGGCTGGCGCTTCCGTCGAAGCTTCAAAAGTTGAACTTTTCTCAACTTTTTTTCGCGAGCAATGCGAAGCGACAGAACCACAATGCAGTTCGGCAAAGCGTAACATCACCCCATTCAAAGTGAATGGGAACAAGCGTTGAAGCTTAACGCACGCCGCCGTGTGGACGGGCCGTTAAGCCCCAAGCCTGTTTTTCAGGCCTCAGGCTCGAAAATGACGTGCCCAGAACAATTGACTATATCTTCACTTCTAAAAGGGGTAAATTAATCATCTTTTTTCTCAAAGCAATGATAAACCTGTGAGTTGGATGTAGAAGAGTCAGAATCAATATAGATGTTTTTATTTTAAAGTAGATTCAGATTGAACAAAAACCCATTACTTATAGTGAAAACCACCCTTGAATGATGGGATAGTAGACTAAAAGCTATAGGAATCCAAACTATAACATATAATAAGTACCCTGTATCAAGATTTATGCAAAACAAGTGACATTTGATTGACACCTATTTTTAACCGTTAGAGCCAATAGAATCGAGGGGAAGTTCCTAAATCATTTCCATTGAGGAGTGAGAGTGATGCGCAAGCAGTTTGCCCAAAACCGGAAGCTGGGTTGTAGCTCTAATAGCAGCTAATATGAAATCTCTGTTTTTGACAAAAATGTTATGATGGATTATCAGCAATCATTTCAAAGTAACACAGAGACATTGGATTAACCTTCAGCAGCGTTTTGTCGTTTTAACGCCATTGAACAGAACTTTTGATCAGGAAAACAGCAAAGGTAAGACATTTGCCGTTTTGGCTCAGTAAAGCTACGCTGTGTGTTGTCTGGGTTTGCCTGAGCTGCCGTGAGTTTTGGTCGCACAGTGATGATACTTATACCGCTAGAATCTGTGGAATATCAGCTTTCTATATATATGTTTGTGCAGATCTGATAAGTAATTAAGTATTTTTACCGTGAGTTCTGTGCTAAGTTCGCTCAGGGCTCATTTAGACGCTTCTTGTGAGACTTGTGTTTTGTTTCGGTAAAAATGGTTCGTATCGTCAGGTAGCTGAGTTTCTTACCGTTAGGTGAGTATGACACATTCATAGTTTGTTAAATGTTAAGAAGCCCTCAGACGCTGTTTCTTGCAGATGTTGCCTTTTTGCCCCGTCCGCGGGTCCGTGGGGCTTAAGTAGATATTTGAAGCCATGTGTTGTAAAAGCCAAACCCTGTAATTGCAACTTTCGTACTCTCTCATGTTGCCATTTGGCCCTAAAGTAGTTTTTCCCATTGACTTGCATTAGAAAAGAGACATCTGTAAATCTGAATATATACTTTTTTGGTAAACGAACATTTAAATAGCCCTTTAAAACACAGGGTCCTACAAATTGTGATACAGCATTAGAGGTATTTTCTGCAGCATAATAAACTGTCAAGCCTGAGTGGCTGAGAGGCTTTAATAGGCAGGCTAGCCATTTTGGTTTCATGTGCTACTGAGCAACTTTTTTCTATCAAATCAAGTTTTATTTATATAACACATTTATAAACGATTTTTGATCGAGCCAAAGTGCTGTACATATAATAAAAATAGCCTACAGTAGAGACACTTTACAGCAAATACAACAGCACAGATTGTTCAGAATATCAGTATGAGAAAAAACGACACCCTCTATCCTTAGACCCTCACATCGTACAAGGAAACACTTCCAGAGAAAACCCACAGTTTAAGGGTAAAAAATGGGAGAAACCTCAGGGAGAGCAACAGAGGAGGGATCCCTCTCCCAGGACGGACAGACGTGCAATAGATGCCGTGTGTAAATCGAAGAGATAATACATTTGACAGCATATAGACCGAATGTTAGGAAATGCATGTGTCTGTAATAAGAAGATGAATCCACAAGGATGTCAGCTACAATCCTGTGGAAGCCATCAGGGAAGCAGCATGACGAGACCCAAGGCAGGACCGCAGAGACAGGTTCAGCCACGACCCGAAGTCCACGACTTAATCCAGAACTCAGGATAGAGGATCCAAGACACAGGACTACAGCAAGAGGATCTGCCTCGACTCCGGATCCCGGCGTAGATATAGATGCAAAACAAGAAAAAATATTTGGCTGGGTTAATCGGAACAAGAGAATACACAGACACAGACAGAGAGGGAAAAGGTCATTGGATAAAAGTTATTCTTGATAACCCTCTAGAAAGATCTCATGAACTTCCCCACTCAATCTATCAAGACCCGAGCAGTTCTATTAGATATAGGATAAGAAACAGCGATAGGGAGCACAACAACCTATCTCTTCGTCAGATGCACTCCCCCGCTTATCTAAGCGACTCTGTACTCCGTTACCCTCTACAAGGCCATAGACCAGCAGAGGGAAAATGGGGGGTGGGTAAGGGTAAGGGTTTTTAAGAACAAACCGCAAGGGTCTAAAGGGAAAAAAGATTAAATATAAGGTACTATATTTTAAGTAATCCTATATCTATTATTCCTATATTCGAATAATGTATAAACTATTTTTAAAATACTTTATGAAATCCTATGTTATGTTATAAATATTAAAATAAATAACTAAATGAATAAATAAATAACTAAATAAATAAATAAATGAATGAATAAATAATTAAACAAAAGCCAGAGAGAAAAAGTGAGTTTTAAGTGTTGATTTAAAAACCCCCAGGGTCTGGGCCGACCTCACATGGAGGGGCAAAGTATTCCAGAGCCTAGGGCCAGCCGCTGCGAAAGCTCGATGCCCTCGGGTTTTAAGCCTGGTCTTAGGCACTATCAACAGCAGCTGATCAGCTGACCTTAAGGCTCTGCCTGGGGTGTAGCGATGGAGGAGTTCGGCTATATAGGCAGGAGCCAGCCCATTTAGGGCTTTAAAAACAATTAAAAGGAGTTTAAAATCGATTCTGAACCGAACTGGAAGCCAGTGCAATGAAGCCAGAATTGGGGTAAATCATAGACAAGCAGAGCAGGGACATTCTGACAAACATAAAACAAAAACAGGATAGCTAAAGGCAGAGAGCTGAGGGAGCGGCATGCCGACACAGGCGCCATCTTCACCAGCCTCGTGGTGTGGATCTAGAAGTAAAGGGTACTGCCTGTAATGCTATATCCAGTTGTTATACATCCATGGTTTTAAAGAGAGCTTAAATCAAATAGCTACTGTAAGTGGGCTTATTGAAAAGTGGTTTTATCGACTTGAGAATGGAATTATATGAACAAAGACTGAAGCTGAATCATAACCTTTTTCCTTCCTCACAAAGTCCATTTCTAATTTCAGTTGCCTTTCAGAAAATGTGTCTTGTCAATAATCATTGGTGGCTTTAAAGACACTAAATATGTATTTTGATTATCATATCTGATCAGATTAAGCTGCAAAGTTAAAAAGTCACTTGATTTAACGGATTACTTCTGCCTATTTTGCATTCATGAAGTTTCATTTTGTCTCATTTTGCAGTTTTTAGACACCAGACACTGCAAATCTGGCAGAAGTCCCATTAGTGGTAGTTTTGAGACTCTCTGAGGCTGCTATGTACTGGATATGTACCACTTAGAAATGACAAGTGTAGGGTTACTTTCAGAGACTTTCTGAAATTTCGCAGCACTTTGAGACAAGCGCTGACAGCACTTTTCCACGAGAGTAGTGAAAGTGACACCGTTTTTGAGATGGGAGGGTGAGCGAGAAAGGGGTGGGGGGTGAACAGATTTGAGGGAGTGGGGGGCTTTGCTTTTGCATTTCATCTCCCGAGAGCGCTGACTTCAGCATGGATTAGGCAACGTGTTTGTTCTCACCGCTCTGTTCTCCCTTTTGGAGGAGGAGACGAGAGAAGCTGTACCCCATGCGCCATCAAGGTCAGCAAACGCCTTCAGATAATGATATTCCTCTGTAATGTTACCTGTGTGTTGAAGCAGGCCGTCAGCGTTAATAGAAGAGGCCCCAAAGTGTGCTGCAGATGCTTGGAACAAACTGTCTGGGTGTGTTTTGGAGTGTTGATGTTTGCGTGCTAATATCTACCTCTGTGTGAGTGTCTGTGTTTATTTACCCACAAACAAACCCTGCTTTAGGGTACATAGCAATTTAATGTCCTGAGTTTGCTTATTTCCCTTTACGTTAATGACAAAGTGCCTTGAAAATCTCCCTTGATATTTCTTAAATGAAGCTGAGGAAGGCGAGCCAAGGCTAGGAAATCCCTTTTGAGTGAAAGATACAGGCGGTTGAATCATTGCCATGATAACTTTCCTCTGGTTTACAATGTGCCCGCTACAGTAGCCTGTGTCTCCGTAATGAACCTCATGGGCTTTGCAGGAGACACAGAGCAGCCTGAGCTGTGTGCAGTAGCCCTTTCCCATAGCCTCTGGCAACCTAGCACGCTAATGATGCAGTACTGCTTCAAAGTGATCCACTGAGCACACTCCTGTGAGCAGGATACCCAATGTGCTGCGTGTGTGAGCGCCCATGCATGTACAGTATCGGCTCTGTAGTGAGTAACTCGTGTGATCGCTTGGGATGCATTTGAACTAGTAGCCTCTCAATATGTTGTGTTTTTAAGGCACACACTTCTAATTAATGAAATGTGCTTCGAAGGCTAACGAAATAGCTGAACAGCATTCGGAAGAAGGAGCTGACAAACGAAAGAAAGTCCAGATGGCGTACATTCCCCTGGTTCTGAGTTATGAATGCAACTGTTGCCGAAGTCATTACCGGCAGGAATAATTACATAATTCACTTCACCAAGAGGGAGCCCTATGCTGTGTTTCAGAACAATAGCATATGGTAGCAACCTGTTAGCTAAAATGTTTTGTTAGCATTTCTTAAGTTCTATATCTGTTTCCCCAAGAGTGCTTTGTTAGCTCAATGTGGTTGGAACAGAAAATAAATTGTTAGCCTTTCTGTTGAACACATAACTCAACCACTGCAGACAATCAACACTTGAGACAATAAACAAAGGCACACATGATCCAATGGGAACTAGAGAAGCACTCAAAATAACCAGTGTAACCATTTTTAAGTTGTCCAAATTAGAGTAGACTTTATTGCAGTTAGGTCCACTGCTTAATGTCACATGTACATGCTTTTCTTGATGGATGATTGCCTATCCAAACATTTAATATTTATCAGGAAATGTTGACTCCATCAAATCATTATTTAAAACGTTTAATATGAACTTCCCAGTGTCAAAAGTATCCACAATTAAAACTGAGTGCTGACATGTCCTTTAAGACATTCTAAAGTGAACAAAAAGGGAAAAAAGTCGGATATTATGACATTGTCAAGACCTGGGTGCCACTTATGCTTGCCCAACACCTGCAAGAAATAGTGTGACTTTTTGTTGCTGTATTTAATGTAGAGAATAATATCGTCACTGAGCAGTGTACGAATAATGAGAATGTCATGAAAAGGTCTGGTTTTGTGTCGTTAAGAAGTGTTACATTATTACAATACATCTATTGATTCAATAGACAAATTAAGTGATCAGTCTTCAGTCAGAATTAATATTGTACCATGTGATTGGACTCATGGCCAGCACACATTTACGTATGACTCACACCCTATGAAGATATACAAAGCTCATTCTAAGGTAAATACAACTAAAATCTTGTTTCTAATGATTAGACACAGATGAAACAATTATTAATATTAGGTTCAACCTCTGTGTAAAGACTACAACTATAACACAAAAGGATAAAAACAAGGACAGATTTAACAAAACATGTCATTAGGATTGTGTATAGTTCTTTCAAAGTCTTTTCTACAGTATTACAATAGTAAGATGTTACGGGAAGGACAGTTGAATTGACAAAACAGCTTAGTTCAAATTTGATTTCCTGCCCAATTACAAAGACATCTCTTTCTGGATGACAATATCAATCCTACAGACAAAGACATATTGATTTGGTGAAATTAGGAGAACATTATTTGATGACTGACTAAGGCAAATGTGTCTTTTGATGTATTATACTGTGGGCTAAAGGTAGCTTATGCTTAAATCTAAACCACCTGTTGGGCTTCCTTGGCTGAACAAAGTTACTTTACATGAAAAGTATCATTAGAAGTCTAATGAGAAAATGTGACCAATTCCTTTATTAGAATTATGGCATTTTTATCAATATGATCTTTTTATTGTTATTTCTGTTGTATCTATGTTCACTTTGTGTTATGGGGTTTTATATTGTTGCATCGATTCAGTTGTCTTGTGTCTTATCTGTCGGAGAGAAATTTCATTTGTATTATCATACCTTTTAACTCCTTGTGTCTATTAACCTGTTAAAATGTTATATTTTGCTGCACATACCTGTAAAGTTCTTCACTAATAATCTGAGGGGAATTTCTTGTTGTTTATGTTTAACTTGTGATGTGTCCTTTTGTAAAGCACTTTGAGCTGCATGTGTTGTATGAAAAGTGCTATATAAATAAAGCTTTATTATTATACACAAAAACTGGATTTCCCAATATTATTATAACTATATAATAATCTTTCGAAATCAAAAACAATAGGTTTTCTGTGACAGCTATATATAGGGCCAATAAGGCTCTGTATTGGTCTCGGCCACCTGCACTCTCACAGTTGGTATCTAACCTTTGTATACTGTATGTCGTGAAAGAGACATGAAATTACCCTGACCTCTAAAGACTGGACTTTACTTAAGAGCTTCTGCTGACGCACTGTTTGGCAAAAGGTCTTCATACCACATCACCTCCGATGCCAGCAGTTTCAGTTTCCTTAATGTCAAGCCACTTTTGTGCATTCAGCAGAAGCCTGTTCCTGAGAGTAAAAAGGTTAAGATGCTGTGTTTGAGGGTTTTGGGCATGCTTCCTCCACAATAAGGTCCCAAAGGGGGAGGCAGCAGCTGAAACTAGCTGACAAGGCCACTTTGCCAGTAGGTCATTGTGTAAATGTGAACCAATTAGCTTTCGATGTAAGCAAACAACTCTACTGATCTTGATCGTAGATAGCAGTGGCTCACGCTCAGGGCCAAAATGTGCCATGCGAAATGTTGCCGTGGACTCCCAAAGGAAGATCCCAAGGGTGACAGTTTGTGACTAACAAGCGAAGCTGCTGCTTTGTGCCGTTTGATCAATGTGGAGTCGATGGACTGTTAACCAATGATGGTGCCTGATAATGATGTGCATTTGTCTTGCATGACCATCTAGAGACAGACTTATTGTCCATTTATCTAAATAATGGCTGGTATGTTGTGAAATGATTCATTCCTCTAATTTTGAGGACGTTGTATTTCCACCCTGGCTTTATTCATAGCTGTCCTGCTGCTTCGTTTCTGATCTTTTAGGCCAAAAGACATGACAGAAACATAAATAGAGAAGAAGGTTGTCTTCTAATCATGGAGCATGACTGAAAGTTTCCAGGAACAAAATAACTAAATCTCTATATGCATGAACAGTACATGTGTTTGAATTTGCCAGGAGAAAAAAGCATGGATTATTCATAGTTTCTTTAGCTAGATATTAAAAGCAGATGAGAAAGTTGTGGCGCGACACACAAAACACTGTCAATTAAAACGTATTTTCTGCCCAAATCACAACTTCTCCTTGCATTTGTTTGTTGCTTCTTAACATCCTCGAAAGAACAGTAGTCGTGCCCACTGTTTGATTTATGTGATATCGCAAAAATAGTAATATCATATCGACGTCCTATTGTGCTCGGCCAACAAAGTGTGAAGTTAGTGTTTGTAAAACTGTTATGTTGTCTTAACGCTTTACCCTGCCAACTTTTTCATTCTGAACACTAACTCCCTTTCTGTGCGCCCATATTCATATTAACTATAAACAAGTGCACAGATGATACAGCCAAGTTCTTTTGAAGATGTAGTATTTGGTAGACTGTCAGTTTTGGACGGAAGCTTGAACAGGCTCTATTTGAAGAAATGGTGTAAACAAACGATGGAACTGTATAATGTAAGGAAGAAAGGCCAATTGAAAGACTTTGTCCAAGCAAGGTGGTTCACCAATATCAGGACATCTCTGCATATTTTCTGTTCATCTCCTTGTAGCAATGTACAGGTTCCTACAGGCTGAAGCGTCAAGGTTGGAGGTAGAGATCAGAAATGTCCCATGAGCCCCCGCTGAAGGTAGGGCTGCTGGCTTCCATTTTCCACATCCCTCATGTTGCTATAGGATCCACCCCACACACCTTCCTGATGTAAAATCCCCCGGACCCCTATTAGGAAGAAACATTCTGACCTTAAACGATATGTTTCACTAATTCAAGCTGCATTTATCTCTAAAACAGTCTCTTTTACGTGTTTTTTTTTACTGTACTTTATCATGGTCATGACAGCGGGGATCTACTTCCTCGAATCCAGCGAGGGTTAGCGCACAGCGGGGAGGAATATTCGACAATCAGCTGATATATGACTTAAAAAGCAACATGTGCCTTCATAGTTTAAAGAACTGATTGATATACAGGGTCTATGTGGTCAGAGGTCGGCCATTACGTCAGGCTCAGCATGGAGTACGATGAGACTGTGTCAAGACAGGATTATTATGCAGCTACAACTAGGCAGTTAATGGCATTGACGCTAACACTATTTCTATGAACCAGTACATAGTGGCCTATCCCTTATGTACTGTATAATGCAATGAGCATGATTTTTTTACCTGAAAATCACTTCCAATTGACATTTTATAATTTACAAAAACAATTGGTCTCAGCATCCCGTCCATCCATCCATCCATCTTCTCCCGCTTATCCGTGGTCGGGTCGCGGGGGTAGCAGTTCCAGCAGAGAGCCCCAAACTTTCTTTTCCCTGGCGACATCAACCAGCTCTGACTGGGGGATCCCAAGGCGCTCCCAGGCCAGCGAAGAGATATAATCCCTCCACCTGGTCCTAGGTCTATCCCTTGGTCTCTTCCCAGCTGGACGTGCCTGGAACACCTCCCTAGGGAGGCGCTCAGGTGGCATCCTAACTAGGTGCCCGAACCACCTCAACTGGCTCCTTTCGACGCGAAGGAGGAGCGGCTCAACTCCAAGTCCCTCCCGGATGACCGAACTTCTCACCTTATCCCTAAGGGAGACACCAGCCACCCTGCGGAGAAAACCCATCTCGGCCGCTTGTATCCGCGATCTCGTTCTTTCGGTCATGACCCATCCTTCATGACCATAGGTGAGGGTAGGAACGAAAATGGCCCGGTAGACAGAGAGCTTTGCCTTCTGGCTCAGCTCCCTTTTCGTCACAACGGTGCGGTAAAGCGACTGCAGTACCGCTCCCGCTGCTCCGATTCTCCGGCCCATCTCACGCTCCATTGTTCCCTCACTCGAGAACAAGACCCCGAGATACTTGGGGTAAGGACTCATTCCCTCTCAGCATCCCGTGATTAGGTATATTTTGTTGTACCACAAATTAAACAATGACACTGGTTCGGTTGGTATCTCGCACTGCACTTTCACCCTGAAAGCAGAGCCTCTTCATCCTATTTGGCTACGTTTTATTTTCTTATTGTATTATTTTATCAAGCAACATATCACTAAATATACTGCACACATGTTGTTGTAGAACACATATCACAGTTAAGGTCAAATTAGTATGGTATGTTTCAAGTAAAGAAAAATAACTTCAAATTTCCACTGAAATGTTTCAGTCAGACAACTCACGTGTTCTTAATATGTTTATTAGAGCAGCATATAGTTTGAGTTTGGTGTCTAGGCCCGGGCCTCATCACTCCACAGATTTACATTGAGTGATGATTAGATACTGTAACTATCCCCCGAGCCTACAGGTGGAAGCTGGGGTGGTGGTGGGGCAGGCGAGCAGCACGTGAACGCATCAGCAATGTGACAGAGCCGCAGCATTAGCGAGGCAGGCAGACCTGGCAGCTTAAATAAAGCGGCAAGTTAAGGAGATTGTGTTTGGTTGGTGGTAAGAGAGGCGCGTCACGTGTTAATGTATCATTGGTGCTCGAGTTGACTGCCTGAACTAGCTCGCAGGCTTCGCTCAATTTTTGGAGCATCTGTCATTCATCCTGCCAAGCACAAAGCATGACTATGTGCGGTGTAAAACATAGCGAGGTGAAACAGGGGTGTTCTTATAAACAGTGTTAGTTCAGAAATGTGCGAGAGATGTCAAGCCAAAGAGATGGAACACATCCAATGTGAGGTAAGTGTATCTTTCCTTTCTGGTATCCTTCTATATTTACAAACTAGCATTGCCCCTGACCCTCAAAAGTCTGAAAGTCTTACATCAAAGCTAAAGAAAAACACAAAACGTTCTTGCATCTCTTACTTTACACATTCCACATATCAATAAGGCATACTACACATCAGATGAATTCCCACTAAAAACTCCTCAAAGTCATTTGAACAAAGCCATTGCACTATTAACGTGATTAAAGTAGCCACATTTGAACATTCAATCATGTTGGCATGAGCTAATCGACAACGAATGAATTGTTCCTGTTGAAATAACTACTTTTGACAAATCTTCAAACAGTCAGTTAAAAAGGTCTGCAAACAAACATCACAAATCACAGAGTGCGATTTTGATGAGATATTATGTTTCAAACACTACTATCTGTTTTACTTGAACTGCAATGCACAAGATAACCTGCTCTGTTTAACATGTATTTCCTATATAGTTAACATGAGGTCATTTATGTCATTTCTTGGAGGCCTGACTATTGTTTCTGTCCATGGTGCTGAATCTCTGACAGCAGTTCTTATATAATAAAGGTAATGTCAAAGGTATTTATTTAACTCCCACCTTCTCATGAGTGTAGCGTTCAGACGGTTCACGATCATGTGTTAACCATAGTTGATGTGCAATGCTTAAAAACATGTATTGTATGCTTTGTGAGAATACAAGTCATGTACCTATAGGTTGGTTTGAAGAGAGATGTATAAATGTCCCTTATTACCTGCATTGGAATATTCACAGCATGATCAGAATGTGTTTTTGCAAAGTTGTTACGGAAATATGACATTTGTTTTTCAAAACTGTGACAAGACCAACTTTTACGAATATAATGTAGGTTGGCTAGGTGGGAGGTCCATCTGGCACTATGGGATGCCCTTGTCATTGAAGGGGGGACACAGCATGGACGTGAAGCGAGGCGACAGATGCCAGAAAAAGGAAGTAAAAAAAAAACACAAACACAAAAGAAATGTCCGTGTATCAACAGGAGCTGCAGCTGGCACCTGAGGGTGGCATATCCTTGACATGCGCCCACCTTCCATTGATAGGGAACTGAAAGACAAGAGTGTGAAAGCGAGTATGTGTGAAAGTGTGTTGGTGTGTGGTAGGCTTTTCCGCTGCCTCAGCTCCTTGGCCGTGTGTCTGTCTGTCGCCGAGGGGCCCTAGCCCTGGCCCCAGATCAGCTGCGGAGCTTTGTCCACTCAGCAGTTCCCCTAGCTGCTGGTAAATTAGCCCCAGCAATATGCCGCAGTGCTCCTCACACCCTCTGTCTCCTGTGTGCTATTGTTCATGCCCTTGAGGGAAGTGTGTGTGTGTGTGCATGCTTGTGCTGACGCATATGTGTCTCTGTTCAATGTTGTTAAAGTGTTTAAGGAAAACGGGCGTTCCTTTCTCCTTGTTTTTTTTTTATGGACATGAGCCAAATGTCTAAAATACAGTATGATTATCTCTTTAGTGATTTATAGATCCCATCAGGGATTTATGTCCTCATTACGGCTGGTAATTCCAGCTCTATACAACTTCATAAGGACTGAGGAAATTCATTACAATCAATGAATAGATTCCAAATGTGCTCTACAAATTGATTTTCTTGTTTGGATACTATTTCATTTATGACATACAGTGTCTGACAGGCAGGAATTGTCTCTTCATTTTAAAAACGTGTACTGTTTAATTAGATTTTTAACAAATGATCGTGTTAGTTTTTCAGGTTGCTTTTGGTTGAAATGATTTAGAGAGAAGACTTTGTTTAACTTCTCATCTGGTTAACAACTTTCTCTGTCCAAATAAAGCAAGCGGCAGTTGTTGTTTTTAAATCAAGGTTGCAAGACTGTGGTTAACAAACAGGTGGTTTCTGGGTAAGAAACTAGGTTATACATCTCCAGTTAGTATATTTAACAATGCATCACACCATATGCGTGCATTTAAGTCACCACAACTTCAATGGGTCATAGCACACACACCTGTCAAAATGGCGCCGCTTAGAATGTTCCCTTTTACCACCCAACTCATTTTGGAACATAAGACAAGCTGTTCAGCCATGTGTAAGGTGGACTGTAAGTCAGAATGTATAAATAAAGATTTAAAAAAGGGACCCACATTCCTGGCTAATATGGTGCAGATACACTCAGTGGGTGGTGGAGTTAATGAGGCCATTGGCTCCCAGGGCACATGGGGGATGGGGGGGGCAACTCCCCATGCAGGGAGAGGCCGGCCATGCCATCTTAACCAACTGCAGGCCGGAAAGAAAACATGGATTCTGTGATCCGGGAGCCCCAATGGAGCATCAGATCCCTAAAGTGGACTCCTAGCCTGAGGCTTTGGGCAGGTATACAGACCCCCTTTTTTAAAGTAAACGCAGCTGGGGCCATTCAGCTTTATAGTGCTTTTATATAACTACACTGCATTGCCTTTACTGATTCAGAAGGTGCACAGAAGAAGTTACATGTGAAGACTTTACAAATAATTACATACATTTGAAACATATTGTGCAGATTCTGTTCATTCAAGCAGAAAGTAGGGTACACCTGTGTGGCAACTCATTGTTAACTGTTCTGTACACACAAGGATTTAGAACTAAACAGTCTGATGAAACCTTTGGTGCTAATGGTACGTTTCCATAGGTCATTTCCACACTTTTACTGTCGATGCTGTCTCAAATATTTTCAGTTACATGTTAAGACAAATTAAAGTTTACAAACAAGTGACAAGTTGGTTGGTTTGACTCTCCGGCGTAGACTGACAACAAAAAGGCAAATCATGTGCTTTGCCTTTTGGTACTGCTCATAGAAAAACAAATGCTGGGAAGAGGCGCCATTGACTATGTATTACATGCACCATATCTGCCACAGTATAGACAAGTACAAGCTGCCATGTTTCACCATACCTCCTCTCCAGTGACCAGTCTACATTCTGTACTTTTTTAGCCAACCAGGACTTAAAAAAGCGACTTTTCTGTTCCCCTCTAAGCATTGAATGTGTTAGAGGGCAATTGAAGTGCAGCTGCATCCTAGTGATGTCTGATGTAATATTTGTTTGACCTATTGTTTTGTTGTTTGGTAATTTAGTTACACAGCATTATGTCATGTCCAAAACGTGTTCATAGGTAATTTTCAAACCACCTAAATCAGACAGTGTTTTAGAGCCCTCAGAACAGATAAGCTTGAATTATGTTTTGATAAATTGATTTGGTTATGCCAGACCATTTACATGGTTTGAGTGGTCGAGACACATGTATACACATAGACCTAATGGCAATGGACAGCATGGTCAATGTGTGGCCTCGCATCTCCATTTCACCAACCAACTAGATCAGCAGGATGGAAGAGATTGATCTCCAGATCATCATTTCCAGCTATTGCACATACAGCAAATCACCTCTTAAGACATGGATGTAAAACAGATACACATTCTCATGCAAGGCTAAATAGCTTTGGAGGAATCTGAAAGTGCGAATGCCGGGATCCAAATATCCCTCTCTGCTTTCAAGAGCACAGATTAAAACGGAAATGCACCCTCTGAAAAGTGCTGAGTATCTCAAAGTTGCGCTATTGATATATGCCCTGGATCAATCACCCTGGCTCCCAACCTCCGCTTAAATCAGACAATAGAGGAATGTGTTGGATGGTCATTTTCTATTGACGGGGTAGGGTTGGTGGAGCTGCGGAGTTGGGATCAGAAAGGGCACCTCATTTCTGGTAGGAACAAAAGGTGACCAAACGGCGCTCTTAGCCAAACTGCAATGTCATTTAACTTTTGGCACACCTTTTCTGTGTGTACTAGGGCACACACAAGAACAGGCAGTCTCAGATGTATTTCATTAACTCCCCAAACACATGGTCAGAGCATAAGCATTAAGACCCAAAGGGCATTCGTATAAGAACTTGTGTAAAGAACATGCTCCGCTACCTCGGTTTGCCATAGTCTGCATACAAATGTAATTTTACATTTGTATGCAGACGGTGGTGGAGCTCCAGCACGGAGATACCTTAAAGATGAAGTGTTGATATCAAGGGTTTTGTGGATCTTCTTTGGTTGCATTCAGTTTTGTTCACTTCCCCTCTCTGCTCCTTTCACCTTTTCTACCACTTTCTGGATATTGTTGTTCTCTCAAATCCTTTTTTTTTTCACATTGTATGCTAGCAAGCACCTGGCCGATTTGATACCATTTATCCGGAGCCTTTAGCATATCAAATGCCTTGTGTCAAGGGTTGTTTGCATATCTTCTTGTCTTTCTGGGCAGAGTGGTCTTCATTGATAAATGCAGGAATATTAAGGGCGTGTGTTCTGACTTCATGAATACGGCCGATCAGTGGAGTCTCTATGTTCTCGCTTTATTTGGGCTCTGTACTTGAGCCATTAAGCGGTTTCATGAAGAGTGAGAGGAATCAGAGTGCTTGCTGAGGCTTCTGTCTCACCATTATGCTCAAAGTTGTTTCCACAGTGGCTGAGATGGCGCTGACACCTCATTAGTGCTGCCTTGTGAATTCAGCTTAACTTGCCTTATTGTCAATAATTGTCATGGAATGTGAAACGCATGACTATTTAGGGAGACAATCATTTTGCCACACACTGTGCTGACATCTCATCACAACCAATTAACTAATGCGGTGTAAAGAAATGCTGCAATATTTGTACAGCTTTCTATTTCCATGTGTGGTAGACAGTGGAAGGAAGGTGGTGAGGCACTGCTGGAGAGGCTGCTATTTTTACTAGAACCTTCTTCTTGATGCACTTCTGCCAAGAGAATGGGTGGCTTTCTCCTCAGCGTTCATTTCCTTCATCCGCAAGTGGACTTTCTGTGCCACAATCCAGTCACTGTGGCCGCTCTGAGTTTGATATTTTAATTTGGCTTTATGGAGCTCTAAGTCCTGAACAACCTTAACACAAAGGCAGTGAAAGAAAAGAGTTAGGTGCTGCTTAATTTCCTCTTTGTTTGTAATCGTTTTGAGTTGAGAAAGAGAGTTAATTAATTTTCCTTTTGCTTTACGGCATTTCCTAGTAACGACATCTGGTGTAGTCACTTCCTGTTAGAGGCAAGAGGGAATTTGTTGGGAGTAATCTGCTTCTATCCACTACAAAACATCATATATCAGTGAGGATTCTGTTAACAGATTGTGTTTCATTATTTTGTGGATTGATTTACATGATATCCTACTTTAATGTTGGCAGCAATGTTAACTTCTTCCAGCTTTGCAAGCAAGTTGTTGTTATACAATTGTGTACAACGTAATGTTTATGTAGGGACACAGGCTGAATATGTTTGTCTTTATTTACACTCATGTCACACTGAAGGGTAAAACGTATTACGGCTCTGCCTTCATTGGCTGTGGTTTAGGTTTGTTTTTAATCAGAGTTTTGACACACTGCACTTTGGAAGGGTTTGATGCCATTGCTGAAAATAGCCAAACAACAGAAACGTTTCAAGACAGATTGGCGCACAGGTTACACCGCAATGCAGTATTCAGGAAGCTGCTTCTGGCGTGATAGCGGTAGGATATCAGCAACTGGGCCTCTTGGATGTGAGGTAAGCATACAACCAGCAACCTCATTGTAAACCAACTTTCTACAAGGCTTTTCTACAGTGTGACAAATACCATTGGCTTATGAAATATTTAATACCAGATGATACAACTGCCATGTGACTACGACCTTGCAGCGGAGGCATAATGTCTGAACTATACATTTGTTGGCTTTGGTGAGAGCAATAACAATGCAGGCAGAACTGCTGGTTCGGCAGCACAACAGACGCAGCAGATTGCACCGTGCCATATATTTTATTTGTAATCATGCAAAGCCCTGAGTCTAACGACCAAAACAAAATGCTACATCAACGGTAATGATAATGGCGCTCATGATTAAGAAAGCAAAGAGTTTTGCGGTGACAGAAACCACATTTACTGTCCATATGGTAGCCTGTTGAACCCCATAACTCACGGAGCAAAGAATGGCAGAAGAAACCATGGAGGAACGCTAAACAAGCAGTCAGGAATACATAAATACAAATCACACAGAAGCGTGGCGCATAATTACCCTTGTATAAATCAAAGAAACATTCCTTTACAATATTTTATAAATCATAGATGTAATTATTGGTGTGAAAAGCCGTGGTGCAATCAGTGAGTGATTAGTTCACATGTGATTTCAACACCGACACTACACAGACCCTCAAATAGGGTGTCATCAATTAGAGGTGATGGCAATCTTGAACGTGTTGAAGAGTGGAAAAGAAGGGCAGATGGCAGCGGCTTCATCATTGGCCCGTTCGGCGACACACAAAGTGGCTTTGCCAGAACAATATCAGCCCCCGTCCCATATGACCAATTATCAGGGTTTCACCTTGGGCCTGTACTGGTAATGGTGGAAACTAGATAGAGGGGGGCAAAGCCAGGAACAACCGCTACTGAGCAACATTCCTGTTATGGTTAGATGTCTTGAAAATGTTTCTATTCCTCTTTTACCTGGAATAAAGGGTTGTTCAGCAAGCAGACACATGGATCATTAATGTGAGAAGATGTTAAAAGGTAGTCTGTAAAAGGTGTGATCAGAAGAAGCTCGGCCTGTGATGCTCGTGGCTTCTACCTCCCTCTAAATGTGTCAATTACTTCTTTCATTGTGTTCGCTGTTGTTAGGGCCTTCGCACGGCACACAGAGCCAATTACTAGCTGTGCTCAACAGGGCCTACCATCTTCAAAAGGCAATGGGGAACTGTGTTTATTGGATTTGAGAACCTGGCCGGAGATAAGGTGAATCACCCTGTTGTGTCATCTCCCAGTTGAGAGGCAAGTGTGAAATACGAGTCGTTTGATTGAGGGGAAGGAAAGCAAATCGCACATGGGGATTAATGGCTGCAATGTGCTAATGCCTTCAGGCCCAATGAAATATTGATCTCCTTAAAATCAGTCAACATACTTACAGATTACTGATTATCGTAGACTGGCTTCAAACGGTTGCAAGACACATTCCAGAACTGATCTGACAATAAAGTGTGTGACGAAGGTAACTTCGTTACTATGGACTGACAGCTTTGGGGCCTTGTAATATTGCACATGTGGGTTTGCACTTTATGAAACAACTTCCCTTTGCACAGTAATAATGTCACTCAGCACTTTAGTAGTGAATAGTTTGCACTTTATTAGCGTGATTTGCACATCATTGTGTGCAATAATATGTTTGAGCGTGTGTCAGGGGCAGTTATAGGGAGGGGCCAGGGGGGGCCAGTGCCCCCCTAACACTGACCCCCCTGTGGCCCCCCTAACAATGAAAAGTTTATTTTTTTTTAAATGTATATTTTCTGGTACTCGGTTTGCCAAAACCCGCAGGATTTTGTTGCTGTAATGTGAGATTGTGCAGACACCCTTATGTAAAGTAGAGATGTAACTGTTCATTGCCTTTATTTTTATATAAATATGGTGTTAGTGCAAACATTGCACTATAACTTAAGCTGAAGCTAACAGTAATAACTATAAGATATATCTGAAATAAATAAGTGTACTGAAACAAATACCAATAACTGTATTGTATTGTTTTCTTATGCGCAATTACTTCATACTGTCTAGTTCTCTTTTTCGTCCTGCATTTATTGTGCCCCCCTCAGAAAATAACTGGCCCCCAGTGGCCCCTCCAGTCAAATTGGTCTAGAACCGCCACTGGCGTGTGTATATATCATGACGTTAAAGTTGCATTAATTATATAAGTGAACACTGAGTAAACTTGACATCTATCACTTACCCATGCTGTCTCGTTCTGTATCCGCTACACTGAGTGTGTTTGGCCAAAAGGTCCTCGGGGAAACAAACACTGACCAAAGAAGGTTCCGGGACGAACCAAGTGGCGAGATATGCACAGGGGTTTCTGTTTTAGTTGGGAATGTATTTATATTTATTATGGTCAGTTATAATGTGGGTTTTGGGTTAAATTAACAGATGGCTCTAAACAACTGATAATGCTATGTAAATAATATTATGGATATTCTTTATAATCATTATGATGACGCGTGTATTTATTAAGTGTACCTGTGAATGGTTTCTCCCAATCAAATCCTCTGAAGAACCTCTATAAAATGAGCCAGTCTTCAGTCAGAGGGGAGGCGGTGAACATGTACAGAGGGCGGGGAACATGTAGGAAGTGGTGAACACTAGTGATGGCAAAATGAAGCTTTGAATGAAGCATCGAACCACTTGGACAATTGTGTCGGAAATAGGTTCATTTCTCGAAGCTCTCCTGGCGAAGTGCAAGGCTGCAGTGGGTTTAACGTATCTTTGCCTGGAAAAATATTCGATGCACACACACAGACAGAGAGGGCCTTGTATCAGTTATTAAAGTATTAAAGTTGAAAAGCAATGATTAAAAGTATATCCATTCCAGGCTTTGAACCAGCTGCGCGGAGGACATTGCCACATCCTGGCCGCCAGCTCTATCCACTGGGCTATCTATTCCTTAAACTATTGAACTCTTTTTATATTACTCATTGTCTTTTTGTTCAAAACTTCTCTACATTTCGAAGTGTTTCCCGAGTCAGAACGACCTATCTTTCTTCCTGGCTTGCTACAGTGCTTCTCAAAGTGTGGTCCGCGGACCACTGGTGGTCCGTGAGTGCCCCCTAGTGGTCCGTGAGTATATTGGTAACATTTCACATTTGAAATAAATACATTTAAGTTTTCCGCACTCTCGCGGGAATATCTCCCCAATGGAACGAGCTTAAATTTCACTTTATATTGCATGATAAAGCCCAGGGCAACACCATCGTCACACATGTTGCCACTTGTTTGTACCATTTTCAGGCGATTTATAATCTGTTCTAGAAAAACGATGTGTTTTGGGATATTTGTGGAGTTAGGTGGTCCGCGAGTGTTTTTTTATTGGTTAAGTGGTCCTTGGTATGAAAAAGTTTGAGAAACACTGCATAATGATACTACAATTCAAATGCAATACCAACAACAACTCAACAGCAACAAGGCATCCATCCATCCATCCATCTTCTCCCGCTTATCCGTGGTCGGGTCGCGGTGGTAGCAGTTCCAGCAGAGAGCCCCAAACTTTCTTTTCCCTGGCGACATCAACCAGCTCTGACTGGGGGATCCCAAGGCGCTCCCAGGCCAGCGAAGAGATATAATCCCTCCACCTGGTCCTAGGTCTACCCCTTGGTCTCTTCCCAGCTGGACGTGCCTGGAACACCTCCCTAGGGAGGCGCCCAGGTGGCATCCTAACTAGGTGCCCGAACCACCTCAACTGGCTCCTTTCGACGCGAAGGAGGAGCGGCTCAACTCCGAGTCCCTCCCTGATGACCGAACTTCTCACCTTATCCCTAAGGGAGACACCAGCCACCCTGCGGAGAAAACCCATCTCGGCCGCTTGTATCCGCGGCAAGGCAAGGCAAGTTTATTTATATAACACCTTTCAACACAAGGCAATTCAAAGTGCTTTACAAAAAATGAAAGACATTAAGAAAATGGCATTTAAAATCAGTCATTAAAAAGAAAAGATAATAAAATAAACATCAAAAGAAAAAATACATGGATAAAAGTTACAGAGCAGTCTAAGATATGAATAGTTCAATTAAAAGCAGCGGCAAAAAGAAAAGTCTTCAGCCTGGATTTAAAAGTAGTCAGAGTTGCAGCGGACCTGCAGTTTTCTGGGAGTTTGTTCCAGATATTTGGAGCATAATAACTGAACGCTGCTTTTCCATGTTTAGTTCTGACTCTGGGGACAGAAAGCTGACCAGTCCCTGAAGACCTAGACAACAACGCAAACTACGACAACAACCCACACATTGCGCATTGTTTAGAGCGGTTATAAAGTGTTGAAGCGCTCAAATTCGAAACTGTTTCAACCTGTCACCTGTCAGAATCGAGACGAGGCAGTGCATTGAATCACCTGATTGGACTGCGAACCAGTGAGTTGATTCATTCAGGAAATCACGTGATTTGAAGCAGTTGCTGCTTCGGACGTCACATCTCACGTGATTTGAAGCAAGCTTCGAAGCACTGCTTCTATGGAATAGGAAGTCCAGGGTTGAAGCTCCGTTCGAAGCTTCAGTGTCAAACTGCCATCATTAGTGAACACCTATGAAGTGGTGAACACCATGCTGGCTGTCTGTTATCTTGTGGTGTTCGCTAAATAAAAGTCACCATGGTTTGCAACCCTATCTCTATCTCTCTCGTGGTCGATTCTTTCCCTGGAAATCCAGCCGCTAAAGGGTCGCTGTCTCACAAAGTCGTGACACTATGATTTACTTAAGGCAATGTTGTTTGTACACCATAGGACCAATGATAAGGTTAGTATGGTCAAGTTTACATTTGCTAATTATTTTTAACTTTTTTAACATATCAACTTTTGGCTTAACCCTAACCCAATTTACCCATATCATGTAATTGAACTGTTATTATGATGTTATTGTATAACTTATAAGTCTAACTGATTATCCATTACTTTCTGCTCACTTTTAGAAATGGTTATCTATTAACTTTAGGTAGGCAAACTAACTTAACATTTTACCCATAGAGTTGCTAACCATTTTTAACTGTTTAACCATTACTTTAAGGTCATTATTTCTCTCTTTATCTTAAGTTAATTTGAACAGTCATTGACATTGTTTTAGCTAATATGTTATACATTTATACATTTGTAATACTTTATGCATCAATGTAAGCTAACGTTTTTTTTTAAAAGTGTTGCTTTTAGCTTACTAGTTTACCCATTTGTCCATCACTTTAAGTTAAGAACTTCAAGGCTACTTTTAGATATATTTTTCATCCAGTTACATAATAGTATATACTGTATGGAGTAATGATTTTTGCATGCACTGTGTAGGCCGGTCTTTACTAAAAACATATAAGTGCAGAAGTAACCCTTTGGAAAAATACTTTGGATATAAACTTGAAGCTGAACAACTATAACAGAGAGAGTGGTGGCAGCTCCGAACTGAAGAATGTGGTGTCAGCCAACAAGAGAAAGTCACACACAATCTCCCTCCTAACTTTAATTCCAAGTGGGATGTCTGACACCAATATCACTGCTCCACCTGGCCTGAGCGTCTGCTGTCTCACCTTTGGGGAGCGAGTTGAAGTTTTGCCAGCGCGTCGATCAGCAGTAAGGCCAGAGAACAGTTACGCACGGCCAGCTTTATATCAATGCCAAGACGATTTTGCATTCAAGCATCTCCTTCACTTCATCTGCTCCTTTTTCCCTCCTTTCTCTTCCCACCTCCCTCCATCCTCCTCACCACCTGTCTTGCATCCGCTGAGATAGTGTGAAGTTTCTCACTGTTGTCATCAAGACAACGCGTTGTGAGTGTGCGTGGGTTGTGTGTGAGAGGAGGCCAATGCCAGGGAATGTTGGGGTCTTAGAGCCTGCTGGACCTCCTATTTCCCCCCCACCAGTCGCCCTGAAGTGGGGTCCATCTGCTGAGTGTCCTTGCGTCTGCCTTCCCAACCCACACGAGGATCTCACACTGTGCCACGAGTTCATCTAGAGTACAAACCAAATGGATCACATCTTGATAAGACAGATGGACCATCTTAGTTAATGAAATAAGTTATGACTTACTGCGGTTACTACGTGATTTGACTAAAGGAAGCTGATAATGAATGGTCTGCCCTTTCTTTTTGATATGTCTGTGTTTGCGCTGCAGAGTAAATTAATGTGAGTTAATGTGATTTTAGGAATGACCAGAGATAGCAAGAGTACACACATAATTTACTCAAGTAGAAGTACACATCTTGTGTTTAAAAATACTCTGGTAAAAGTAGAAGTACTGACTAAACTTCTTTACTCAAGTAAAAGTAAAGAAGTATGGGCTTCGAAATGTACTTCAGTAAAAAGTACCCATAACTAGCAGCTGTTTTAAAGAGTACCTGACCTCCCTTTATATTAAGAGAACAATAATGTCATTGTTAGCTAATGGATGTTTCCATGCTGAACAACGGCAACATGACAACGTTTCCATTGGTCCCTCTTCTTTAGAGAAGACCAGGAAATGATGGATACACGGATCGTGTTCAAATCAATAGGCACGCAATGACTCTAAAGAATAATGATCACGCCACCAAACACACATTCAAACTAAAGGAACCAGCCTGTTTGGAAAATGTAAGAAATAGAAAGTAAAGGTGTTTGTGTTAAAAATGTAAGATTTAAAAGTAAAAAGTCGTCAGAAAAATAAGTAGTGGAGTAAAGTACTGATAGAAGAAAAATGTACTCAAGAACAGTAACAAAGTATTTGTACTCCACTACTTCCCACCTCTGGGAATGACAGAAGGTCTTTAGTCACCTTTTGCAGTTTAGTCGTGTTCTAGACAAACTTAGCGATTGCTTCACAAATCGTGACCTGGAAACTAGCGTCCACCCCCCCCCCCCCCCACCCCAATGTTAGGTGGAGAGTTACAAGGGAGGACGAGCTTCTGAACACCTTTAACTCTGTATGCATTGTTATTCAGTGCACACTTTATTCTCTTGTGTCTGGTGGAGGAGCCTTGGGGGAGATAACCAGAAACGTCTGTATGTGACTGGGCCTCTGATGAGCCCAAGCTGCATCCACAAGTGGGGTGTATGCCATTCGTTTACTGGGGTCCGGGGAAAGGAAGACAATAAAAAGGTATGCGGGAATGCCACTAGACAAAGGTATATGACTAAGGTAGTTTGTTGAAAGCTTTGAAGGTGAACAGTGGAACGCTGAAAGAGACTTCCTTATTTCCAACAAACCAATTGAGGAATATAACCCTTTACCTCTGTTGCTATTCCCTCTTTTTCCTCACTCTATTCTCAACTTGAATT